>NC_064640.1:54688748-55971748 GCF_023864345.2 Schistocerca serialis cubense | reverse complement strand
TGGGTAGGTGGTCAAAGATTATTGTGGCTGAATGTCAGTCCTTTTTGTTCCACACTATGGTTGAATGAAATGACAGCAAAAATCGTTTCCCCTTCTGATATTATAATCATGAACATTACTGTTGTTTTCAAATTATGATTGACTGTTAACAACAAACTTCATGAGGGAGTAAATGTACTGTGAGGCTGTTGTCAGTGTTCTACTTCTTTCTGACCTTCCTGACGTGTCCCTCTCTTCTCCCTGAGGAAGGCACTAATTTAGTAAGTGCTGGTCAGCTTTTTTTTGTAAGTTTGTTGTTGGTGCTGCTAATGCTGCCTTTCATTCAGGTAACACTACATGACCCATTAGTCATTAATCTGACATAGATACTTAACGTGAATAACATATGAAACTACAGTTTTTTAAACTGATGTGTGAGGTATTCATATTAGTGCCCATGTTTACTAGACTTTTTTCTGGTTGTGGTTTGTGCTCTCACCTCTCACAATATGGAATACTTTTTTTAATGACCTATGTATAACTAATCCACCCACTGTGAAAGGATTTTTCGAAATTTAACTCTTGAAGAGATGAAATGGACATTTAAATTTTGTCTAGGACACTGATGTAGAGTACTGCCGGTCCGATAGGTGTTCCTGTATATTTGGTGTGCTATGCAGATTGCATCTTGATCCCTGTACTGATTTAACAATGTCTTTAGAATCCACTATGAGAAACAAACATGTCATTGGACATTTGAAGTAGAAAGTATATATGACTTACATCATTATAACAACTTTGAAAATAACACAGACTTCCTTTCTCAGAAGCAGTTAGTGAAGGAAGGTTGATAAAGTGTCAGTCTTATTTTGATGTTTTCCACTCAAACAAGTAAAATTTTTCTGAAGTTTCAAATAATTGTACTTGAAAAGTAAATTGTGTAGTGAATATAAAATTACAAACCACTGTATTGATGTGTCGTCGTCATGTGTTTTTGTCAAATTATGATTGGCCCCTTTCGTTGAACCTTCTTCCAAGCAGTCTAATGTTCATACACCTATTTCCATGTTGGTATGTTCTGTGGTTTCCCTGCAGTGCAGGGCTAGATGCACAGACCGAACAAACTTAATGATTTGGAAATTTTTCACAAAACAAATCTGTAACACCATAAAGTTGCATCTACAAATAACAACATAGTTATCCAGTAATGCAAATAACATCATATTCTACTCTCTTGCAGTGTTGGGGGCTGTAGTAAATCCATGATTCCTTGCGTGTCGTAAGAGGAGTCTTATACCTAGTCCTCCTTCTACAGTTATGACTTGGTTAATATTACGATACCTGTCAGGTTTAGCTCAGTTCACAACCTTTCCATCAATCTTTTTGGCTTAATCACTTATGGTCGCCTTTCCTCCTCTAAAGCTTTGACCTTCACTTTTCTAAATTTCGCAGAAGTACGAGCTGTTTGGGTGTGGACACTGTAAATGATGCATAATATATTTACTGTGCACTGTTATCTTCTGCATGTACTACTAGTGTGAATTCATGTTCGCACTCTAAATCCAGCATGGTAGCCAATTTTCCGTGGGAGATGTTATGTACCCTCATGGTTGTAGCCCCCTGACAATGCAGGGATCACACTGTAACTTCCACATCTATACTGAAAAGTAGCTGCCCATCCAATCCAGGGCTCCAAGCTCCAAGCAACAGTTATTATGCCAGATAGCCTCTGCCTTGGGAGTGTGGCACCTGTGGGGACAGGCTCTTGATTAGAGTGAGTGGCATCAATATCCGTAGTGTAATAAATCAGACTCGCCTTTACTGTTGACCATGCCAACACAGCTGTCTCAGCAAATAGGAAGCAAGATTTTAATGCAGAAGCTGGCAATCCTATGGTCTTTCTGTCTTCGGCTGTGCCATGGGATGAGAGTCAAGCAAGAAGAAATGGAAGTGGACAGTTCACCCAGTTCCTGGTATACTCCAGAACTTTTGGAGAAACTTTTGCAACATGAAGCAACTGGTTTTCATTGAAGATATTGAGGATAGGTTCAGAGCAGCATTGCAGACTGTTAATGAAGGTACGAATGAGCATATGGAATAAGTTCACGGATACATGAGTGGCTCGAAGACTCATTAAGTAATAGAACCTAGTATGTTGTCCTCTATGGCGAGTATTCAACAGAGACAGGGGTATCATTAGGAGTGCCCACCAAGGAAGAGTGATAGGACCATTGTTGTTCTCTGTATACATGAATGATTGGGCCGATGGGATGGGCAGTAATCTTCGGTTGTTTGCTAATGATGCTGCGGTGTCAAAGTTGAGTGACTGTAGGAAGATGCAAGGTGACTTAGACAAAATTTCTGGTTGGTGTGAAGAATGACAGCTAGTTCTAAATGTGGGGAAAAGTAAGTTAATGCGGACGAGTGGGAAAAACAAACTTGTAATGTTCAGATACAGCATAAGTAGCGTACTGCTTGACACAGTCGCATCATTCAAATATCTGGACTTAACATTGCAAAGTGGTATGAAATGGAATGAGCGTGTGTGGACTGTAGTAGGGAAGGCAAATGGTTGACTTCGGTTTATTGGGAGAATTTAAGGAAAGTGTGCTTCATCTGTAAAGGAGACCACGTATTGGGTGCTGGTGTGACCTATTCTTGAATACTTCGAGTGTTTGGAATCCGTACCAGGTCAGATTGGAGGAGGACATTAGAGCAGTTCAGAGTTGGCCTATTATATTTGTTACTGGTAGGTTTGAACAACACACAAGTCTGCGACGCAGCGTACAGTGGCTTGCAGAATATCGGTGTAAAAATGTAGAACTTGCTGCAATAGAGAATGTGAGCAATGGATCATTGTTGATCAAACCTTTGATTGCTAACCAGTCACAGGCACTTTAGTCCTGAAGTAGCTCAGAGATATACCAGTTACCATCTCTTCTCATCATAAATTCAACAAGATTCAAGGTGTCCTCTTCCATTGGGACCTAACAGTACAAACATATGAAGTGTATGCTAACCTGTAGGGGTATGGAGTACATTTTGTTTGTTGTTTTCAGAGAGGACCTAAGGACAATAAGGTGGATACTGGAGCTATAATCCTAGCCTTCAATTGAAGAGCTCTACCTGAGAAAGTTAAGATCGTGGTTTATAGATGTGATGTCAAGCCCTATTTTCCTTCTCCTGTCAGGTGTTTTAGGTGCCAGACATTTGGACACATGTCCTCCTGCTGTAATGATGAAGCTGCTTGTGGGACATGCAGAGGAACAACACATGGGGTTAGCCATTGTGAACAACCCCCTACATGCGTAAACTACCCAGAATACCACCACCCTCTTTCATTGACATGCTCAACTTTCAAGAGGGAGAAGAAAGTCCAGGAATATAAAATGCTTGACCACCTATCTTTATCTAGATGCTGAGACAAAGTTTGAATGACTCACTCAATTGATGTGACATGAAACGTTGCAAACATCCTCGCCTAGCACAATGGCAGGGTCTCAGAAAGCAACTTCTGGCCATAGCCACATTCATATACCTGCTTTTTTGTTGGAGAAGGGACTGGAGCTTATGCGACCCCCAAGTCCATAGCACCCGTGGTAACCACCCCTTCGGTGCAGCCAGAGATGTCTCATCCTTCTCTAGCACTGTCAAGGAAGAGGACACCTGCCAATATGGGCCTCTCCCAGAACAAAACAGACACTCAGTCTACCACCTACCAGTGGCTGACAAAGCCACAAGCTGCAGGCTGTAGAAAAGAACAGTCTTCTTCTCTCACACAAGTCGAGATAAGAAAATCGTCACAGAAATCGAAACCTTAGAGATGAGAAGAAAAAATTGAGAAGCTGAATTCTGCTGCTGTGGTTGATCTGGCCCCATCTCCACATAGGTTGAGCCTGTGAATACTAATGAAAAATTACATGTTCTGGCAGGACAGTACTCATCAGCAAAGTAATTCATACTGCTGTTGCCCCTACACGGCTTTCTCAGATCTCAATCTGATGTTACTTCATTGGATCTACCATTGCCACAAGGCCAAACTTAGTCAATTAAAAGATACTTACTCTGCAGTTAGTGTGGAACTCCAGGGGACAGAGTTCTCAGAAACCAAACACTCTACTATTAAAAACTACAAATCGTGTGCTGTAAAAGTTACGTTAATGGTGAGAGGGCATCCAGAGGAGTCTGCACGCTCATATGCCCTGACACTTTCAATAAGAAAATGCCACTAACCACTGAATTAGAAGCTGTTGTTGTTTGTCTCTACCTGTTCGAGTACTGTATTTACTCGAATCTAAGCCGCACTTTTTTTTCCTGTTTTGTAATCTGAAAAACCGCCTGCGGCTTAGGATAGAGTTCAAAGTAAGCGGAAGTTCTGAAAAATGTTGGTAGGTGCCGCCACAACTAACTTCGGCTTTGAAGGCACAAAGATAAATATTGGCGCCAAAACCTCTGCGTCAGTAAATAAATTAAAAGAAAAGGTAGAAGAATGTAAACATTATGCCATGTATTCTTTCGTGTTTGCTGCTATCTCATTTAAATTCTGTATGCCTAATAAACTACGAAACTAGAGTGATGACAACAGCAAATGCGGAAGAATATACATATCATTTCATGTTTATATTCTTTTTATTCTTATGCTTAATAGTGATACAGTCAGAAATGAAGCACGGCAACTGACTAGATTTTTAAATTTAAGATGACTCTAATTTCTATGCAGAATGTAATGTACTAAAGAGGTGTCTGCAAAGATTTTCAAATGGAGAAAAAGTTTCACTAAACTCTCATTCAGAACATCATCTATCATATGCAGTCTATTATTTGGTTCTTGTTGATCATCATCGAAGAAAGCAACGGTGTAAATAACAACAAATAGCAGTCTCTTGCCATTGTTTCGCTTATGAGACAGTTCCTCTCTCTCTCTCTCTCTCTCTCTCTCTCTCTCTCTCTCTCTGTTTTTTTTTTTTTTTTTTTTTTTTTTAAATTGAAAGCCGTGGTAGCGCGCACAAAAGCAAGCCATGCCGTGAGTGGCAACAGGTCGTAAACACTCATTATCAGAATGCGACAAACAATGCATGACACAGTACAATAATGCATTTTCAGCTTCGAGTGACGTAAACACCTATAACAAAGAGAACGGCATTTATCAGATCGAAGCAAAATAAGCAATCGATTCAAACCAGACGAAGCACGTGAAAAAGGAAGGAAGGGGGCGGACGGAGCGCCTGACACATAGTAATGGCTACTTGGTAAAGCTTAACTGTTAAGCTTACGACTCCACCCAAACTACTGTAGCTGTATCTTCATCCATTAGACCTAAATTGTGTCTCGTGTTACAATGGACCAACTTTGTTTCGATTTGGAGGTGCGGTCTAAAACTTCTCTGTCCCCTTGAATTTCGAGTCTAAAATTTCAGGTGCGGCTTAAGTTCGGGAATTTTTTTCCCCACTGATTTCGAGTCTCATTTTTCAGGTGTGGCTTGGATATGAGTAAATACGGTAACTGTATGTGATATCTATCCACCCCCAGACAGATCTAAATCGTATCACAAGTTGGGGGAGGTAGTGGAGCAGTTGCATTCACCCTTCCTTCTACTGGTGGACTTCAATTCTCACAGTCCTCTGTGGGGCAGCGAAACCACATCTGCGTGGGGCCAAATATTAGAACAATTAATTTCAGAACTGGAAGTCTTCCTACTGAAGACTGCAGATGCAGCACATATCAGTATGGCTCATGGAACATGCTCAGGTATAAATACACTGAAGAGCCAAAGAAACTGGTACACTTGCCTAATATCGTATAGGGCCCCCACAAGCACACAGAAGTGCCGCAAAATGACATGTTCTGGGCTCTACTAATGTCTGGAGTAGTGATGGAGAGAATTGACACCACGAATCCTGCAGGACTGACCATAAATCTGTAAGAGTACGAGGTGGTGGAGATCTCTTCTGACAGCATGTTGCAAGGCATCCCAGATATGCTCAATAATGTTCATGTTTGGGGCAGCAGAAGTGTTCAAACTCAGGAGAGTGTTCTTAGAGCCACTATGCGCAGTGCACAATGGACATGAATGGACACAGGTGATCAGACAGGATTCTTACGTACGTGTCACCTGTCAATCATATCTAGATGTATCAGGGATCCCATATCACTCCTGAACACACCCACACCATTAAAGAGTCTCCACCAGCTTGGATGGTCCCCACCTGACATGCGGGATCCATGGATTCATGATGTTGTCTCCATAGCCGTTCATGTCCATCCGCTTGATATAGTTTGAAACAAGACTTGCCCGACCAGGCAACGTGTTTCCAGTTATCAACAGACCATGTCAGTGTTGACGGGCCTAGGCGAGGCTTAAAGCTTTGTGCCATGCAGTTATCAAGGGTACACAAGTGAGCCTTCGGCTCCGGAAGCCCATATTGATGATGTTTCGTTGAATGGTTCGTACGCTGACACTTGTTGATGGCCCAGCATTGAAATCTGCAGCAATATGCAAAAGGGTTGCACTTCTGTCACGTTGAACAATTCTCTTCAGTCATCATTGGTCCCGTTATTGCAATATCTTTTTCTGGCCACAGCAATATTGGAGATTTGATGTTTTACAGGGTTCCTGATATTTGCGGTACACTCATGAAATGGTTGTACTGGAATATCCCCACTTCATTGCTGCGTAGGAGATGCCATGTCCCATTGCTCGTGTGCCAACTGTAACACCATGTTCCAACTCACTTAAATCTTGATAACCTACCACTGTAGCAGCAGTAACCGATCTAACAACTGCACCAAAGATTTGTTGTCTTATACAGGCATTGCTAGCCGGAGTACCATATTCTGCCTGTTTACATATTTCTGTATTTGAATACACATGCTTTTTCCAGTTTCTTTGCTGCTCCAGTCTATTGCAGTTCACAATCTGAGCATATCACCCTTGATTCAGTCGTATGTCAATGGCAACCTTTGAGGCAACAATTATCATTTTCTTATCACTCTCCCTTTCTCAAACTACCAACCAATGGAACACCAACAGTATTGGACACTTTGAAAAGCCAGCTGGCAAGCTTTTACCTATAGAGCAACTTTGGATCCAGTCAAGCAAAAGATATCAAAGGAGAGGTACAAGATACTATTGACATGATTATACATACTGCGGAAGCATTGATACCTTATTCTTCAGGCCCTTGCGCCCCCCGTCCCCTCCACCCCTCCCTGAAAACCTATACCTTAGTGGTCTGATTAAATGTCTGCAGCCATCAGAGAGCGTTGAAGGGCACTTCAATGTCACAAATGCCGTCCTTCTACAGAGCATTTAAGAGACTTCAAGCAAAGGCATGGTTTGTAATAAAAAAAGAGAAGGTAGAATGTTGGGAACAATATGTATCAACTATCAGAGCCCACACCACAGTGTTTAAAGTGTGGACTAAACTCCACTGTATTTGCGGCCAACCACCATCCACAATAGTTCTCAACATGTTCTTCTATGGCGACATCTTTACTGATTCGTGGTCACTGCTGCTTGCATCATATCACACTTTGTCAAAGTGTCTGCTTACAGTAACTACCATCCTAATTTCCTGACCCGGAAATGTAAGGTGGAGCAAAACTACTACTTCTGTTCACAAGGCTTTGAATCATACAGTGTTCCATTTAGTGAATTGGAGTTCCATAGCAGTTTAATAGTGTGTCATGACACAGTCTCTGGACCTGATAAAGCCACAATCAGACGACGACTGCATAAAACACGTCCTTGGGTTTTTCAATTATATTTTACAGGAAGGGTGTTTCCCTCAGTGGTGGGACGGTGTTGTGTTCCTATCATAACACCAGGAAAAGATCCTTGAACTTTGATTAGGTATTGGCCAATCTCTCTGATGAGTGGGCTGTGTAAATTATTCTTAAGATTGATCAACTGACAGCTGTGCTGACGCCTGGAAGCCAGAAGACATTTATCACAATTTGAAAGTGGCTTTTGTTCTTTATGCTCCACCACAGACAAATTGATTCATCTGGAATCCACAGTGCACAATACTTTTGTGCATCACCAATATCTTATCGTTGTATTTTTTGACATACATAAGGCATAGGATACCACTTGATGTCATCATATCTTGTCTTCTCTGCATGAGTGGGCCTTCGTATCTCTCTGACTGTTCTGAGTTTGGTTAGGTTCAACCCTTTGCAACCAAAACATACAGAAAACTGGGGTCTCTCAAGGATCAGTTCTGAGTGCAACTCTTTTCGCTATTGCATCAATGGTATTGTTTATATATGCAGACTGCAGCAACTAGTGGAAATATGTACCAAGGCTGGGATCGAAAGATGGGGTTCCTGCTGACTAAGCAGATGCGCTAACCACTATGCCGCCCAGGCACAGTGGCATTACGCAAATGCACAGGCTATTGAAGCATGTGCCATCCAAGCCTCAGTCCACTTGGTATTCCCCCTAAACTCGAACAGAATTGCAGAGGCTGTCCAACTGTACTGAAATAGCACCTTAGCATTGAACAAAAGGGGCATCCTGCTTCAAACGCAGGCATAGGGGCCTCACTCAAATGAAACTATATGGTTCCAGAGACCTTTTCAAGTCTCTGTGATGTGTGTGTAATGGTATTGTGACATCAATGGGATCCACCTTTCCCTGTCTTACAGCTCCATTTCATTGTGCACCACAGGGTACTGACTTCAGGAGTCCATACAGAAAGTATGTAACTTTATTCTGAAATATGGATATCAGTTTTCTTGCACGAAACCTCATGTCTTACACTTTTGTGGACCCAAGACTGTGCATGTGCACCCGGGACTTTACCTCAGTAGCCAATTATGTGAAGTTGTAGAATCTTCAAAATTTTTGGATCTTCTATTTCACAGTAAGTTAACATGGTATCCATATGGATACCAGCTCAAGGCAAATTGCATGAGGAAACTTAATACTATCAGATCTCTCAGCAGCACATCCTGTATCACTGACCGCACAGTTCTTCTGTGAATAAAAATAGATAGGCTGACAATGAGATAGGTTGAGCACTTCGTCCCAGAAGAAAAGCGTCTGACAACATTCAGCAACAACAAACGTCAGCTGGAAGAGTTTTTCTTCCATTTATTTGCAATATTACGGACCATATTGGGAAAGTTCAGGCCAAGTTTCAAGTTGAAACAATCTTTAGACCCACCAAGAAGGTTAGTGAGTGTTTAAGATCGGTGAAAGATGCACGACATCCCTTAGCAACTGCTGGGGTGTATAAAATTCCTTTTGGCTGTGGGAAGGTTTATATTGGAACAACAAAAAGAAGTGTCAGTACCCATGTAACCGAACACAAAAGGAACTGTCAACTAGGACATACCGACGGCACATGTTTTTAAAGATGGTGATCATGAAATAAAATTTAGCGAGACAAGTGCTAGCTAGGACATCACGTTATTATGCACGTATGTATAGGGAAGCTATAGAGATCCAGAAACACTGCCACAATTTTAATAGAAAAGAGGAGGGTTTAAAGTTAGACAAGATATGGTGGTCAACTTTGCAACAACAATGTGACAGTTGATTACCTTTAATCGAGAATAATGATGTTTGTGAGAGGTAGACTTACAGTTAGCCCCCAAGTGACGTACAGTGGTGCCCTCTGTGTGATCCATATAAATGGGACCTCCACGGCTTGGCAGCCAGTCATTGACTCACCTCGGAAGATGTTGCCAGCAGTTGGCAACGAAATGTCAGGAAGTAGTAGTTTTACTGATTGACCATGGCCTCTCAGCCTGGCAGCCCGGAAGTTTTAATTAATGAAGACGATGGCTGTAAAAACCTACATGTTATGAGAAACCGTTCATTAGTCTTTCGATTTACACTTCATATATGACTCGACACAAGTAGATAACCGTGTCCTCAGTCTAGATTCATGATATGCCAACCAATGTTAGTCCTGCAGCTGTTTCCCATTATGACATTTTGGAAAATGGATCTACCATAGTGGGCAAAAGTATCAAGCTATAGCTGTAAGTGAAAAGTGCAAAACCATGTCGCTGGAGAAACAGTATACACTACAGTTATTTAACTTCTGCGGAGAAAAATAGATATTCAACTAGTTAATTATGTTCTTGTACCCTTCACTTCAGCATTAGTGTAGGTCTTTGTCTCATCCTTACCAATATCATCAGATGCTGGAATTTTTAGTATATCATCTACTTTATTGAATGACTTTCTTGTGTTTATTTACAGGTTGAATGCTCGAATAGCACTGAGACTTCAAGAATTAACTAGTCTCCCAGCATCAATGCCAGAAGATTTGAGGATTAAGGCTGAGATTGAACTGAGAGCTTTAAGATTATTAAACTTCCAGAGGTCACTAAGAGCAGAGGTTTGTTATAGTTTCAAATCATATTGAAATACATTTCTATAATAAATGCATAATAATGGAGGAGGCTTATACTTCACATCCTGTTGAAATATTGTAAGTGTATTTGAGTGGTTGAAAAGGGGCGTGATTAAGTGCAGATGGTCTCCAGATAAGTTAATATTCAGGCTAGTTCTGAAAGTGTTAAACTGAAGTATTATAAGTCAGTAATTTCCAGTATTCGTGAGTTATTCTGTAGTCGAATGACTATACAGTACTAAAATACTGTAAAATCTCAAAGAAATTATCATAAGTACATTAAACCAATGCGTTATATGCATGAAAGTATGCAACACTGTAGATCTCTATATGTTTGGACTGACAGTCACTACCCGCCACATTTTCACATGTGTGATTTTTTTGTGTTAACTGAGTAATTACATTATATTACATTAGTAGTATGCCATGGGTACAATGGAGAGTTTTCTGTGAGATGTGGAAAGAAGTCAAAGATGTGTATTTTAATTGCAGTACAGTGAAATGACTTTACATTAGTAAAGACTATTGTTTTACAGTGTTAATCATAATTATAAAAGACTTAAAATGATAAATTAAAGAGTTTCTGTGAAGACACTGTTCAATGAAGTAAAGAGTAGGTTTCCAACTGAAAGTTCTTTAATTCACTCTTAAATACCTCCATATTATCTACAGTACATGAAATTTAATGTGGTTGGGTAGTTTGTTGAATACATGTGTACTCACGTATCTGACTCCTTTCTTTGTGAATGTTAATCCCTAGAAGCCTCTCTAGATGTTGTTTTGGTCCTAATGCTGTATTCATGCTTTCCACATTTTATTTATTCATTTTAGAAAAGAGAAATATTGATAATGACTAAGCACCTGAAAATGTAGCATAAATTTTTGCAAATTTCACATCTATCTTTAGTGAAATTGGTATCTAATCTTTTTTTCTTTGTAAATTATTAAACATAGAAATTTAAAAGATTGTTAGTCTATGTGCCTGAAGATGAAGCCTTACAGCTTTGAAATTTGCTGTGAAAAGAAAAGTGATGACTGGGGAGCTTTCTGACTGGAAAGTTTGCTTTTTCCAAAACACCAATAGTTTTTCCAAAATGGCCTTTTCTTGTTTTCTTCTTTTGGCTCTGTCTAAGCTTTCAACAAATAATTGTTTCTGTTGGGAAGCAGCAGCATTTTCTCGTTGGTGAACAGAGTACTGGTCTGATTTAAGGGGTATCTCGACATTATTTTTCTTTCCCCAACAGATTCAATAGTTACAGAGTCTGCAGAATATTGATTTAGACCTTTTGTAGGTATTTGTAGCTGTGTGACCCATACGTGATTATGCTACAGGTAGAACCAACAAGGTACTTAGCATAGAAGTAGAACCAAAAATAACTCTCTTCACATTTGTGGATAAAACTTTTGACATTGTCGAAAGTCACGGACGTGTTTTATTTTGAGATCACTAAAGTGCAGAGTGTGAACACTACAAATGGGCAATCAACCAGTTGTGTAAATGAACTAGAATTATCAAAATGAGAAAAGAAAACCCTCAGAAATGCGCAACACAAAGCATTCTGTAACGGCTACCGAGCAATTGCTTGCTAATTGGCAGTGTCCTAAAAGAGGTAGTTCAGGCCTGACATCTACCAGTACTTGATGTAACCACAGTTCAAAACGTCTGCCACCTAAAGCTGCCACATTAAACTGTCTGCCTTATACAAACTTTTGAGCTTTAGCTAGTAGACACACAGGTTTCTTTGTTCTGTGATGCTAGGTCCAATGGCTGAGTCCTACATTGCATTACGCAGCATGTATCTTATACAGACAGTTGAACCACCCACAATTGGTCTGTCACCAGAGCATCAAGAACATTGATATGTTGGTGTATTTGTGCACTTTTGATTTTGCAAACACAATGTTACACACATGATCTTTCCAATGTGGGCTTCATCAAAAGATGTGCACAGGGTGTATACAACCCGGGAGATCCGGGAAAAACCTTGGAATTTTTTCATCCGGGAGAAAACTGGGAAAAACTCGGGAATTTTTTAGAATTCCAGGAATTTTTCGTTGTTTTAGTTTTCAGTTAATTTTTAGTAATTTTCACTGGTAAGAATCAATACTCTAACAAAGGATATTACTGTATCCTGCTACTGCAGAATAATACTGCAACAATAGAAGGAGAATGAGAAAAAAATATGAAAATTAAACATAAATTGGATGGGAAATGTGCCATATACAACAACAAAACACAGTGCTCATACAAGCTGTTTGCCAACAGCAAAATGTATCAAAGGCTTTAGGAAGACTATGCAATGCCTCTTAACAACAAATTGCCTCCGATGAGCGTGACGTCACAACTGTTTACATTAGATTCGTTTTAGCAGTTATGAGTGGCCTCATGCGCATGTGCATGAGTGGCATATGAGTTGTACCTTCTCCCCCTTCTGGCTACAGAAATGTGGCTGTTGGCTGTGTAAGCAGCCGCAGCAAGCAGCTAGATGCAACCGGGAAAAATTTTACTGCTGCGCCCAAGCTGCTAGATTCACGCATGCGCAGCAGGTGCGGTCTCTATGAGGGTGGCGGTGGCGAGGAGGGGGGGGGGGGGGGGTCAGACAGAGGTATCTGACCCGGGAGACAATTGCGGGGCGGGGGGTGTCGCCAAATTCACATTCATAAGGAGAAAAAAACCTTGTTTCACAAAGCGCCTAGCATCCAACGCACGTTGGTCTATCGATTACTCATATGATTTTGAAACGCATCAGTGTTGGTTTTTGAACACACTCTAAGTTGATTTCTGAATGATTCATAAGTTGATTTTTGAATGCGTGCATAATGTACGTGATGATCATCAGGGGAATCCTCCTCGCATCTAGAAATAAACTTTCCAGCAGGCAGAAGGGGACTGGGCTATACGTGTTGAGCGGAGTAAAGCCGAAAGCATTAACGCCAATCGTTGTCTGATTATGTTGTTGATTGGGTTTGCAAGTGATCAGCGTTGTTAGAATTACCAGGTAAATCCATAGTCAGACTACCAGAGTGGAAATAAACGACTAGCAGAAATAACAGGTAACAAAGATTACGTATTATCTTCTCGGTGTATACAAGAAAATGAAATTTTGTCAGAAAGTTTTTGGCCAGGTCGCTACACTGGTAAGGGCCAGTTGTACAGTCCCCGTCTAGCAGCAGCGTAAGTTCTATTCTGTAAGTAGCACAGAAAAGGATTTGTACGAAAATAACAATGCCTAACCGGAGACTAATCAGGGATAACTAAGCCGGTGATTCTGGCGGGGTTAGTGAAGGTAATCGGCGTATAAGTTTTGACAAAGTCAAGAATAGTTCCAGAATTAGTCATGACAAAATTGTTTGTTAGAACGGGTTTGGAAATATCGTAGATCTGCGGCTGATGCGCAGAGCAGTCTGAGTTATAGTGGGGAAGTGTGTAGTCCCCACATGACCCGTGTTTACATTTAGTGATTTTGCTGTTTCCTGTTCGTTTACTGCTCTTAGGTCAAATGAAAACAAAACAGATTTCTGTGGCCGGGAGCTATCAAATGAATTAAAATACATTTACATAATTACGGAAGGCTAATGTGTGTTATTAGTTTCAGATTTTATTTTATTCCCACTTTTCTGACAGTCATGCGTTAATTGCCTTGTAGAACAAGGCAGTCAATGTGTTTAAAACGAAGTGTTTAGTATCATACTATTGGCTAATTTCAACTGCTCGCTGCATTTCATGTGCACTTTTCATCTTCTAGCACATATGGCATTATGCCGTAATAAAGAATCAGAAATGAGTTAATACAGTACTGGTATTCCAAGAAAATTTACATCCCGAAACCCACTCTGAAAAGCTTAATATCAGGTCGAGGCCTACTTCATTGGGAATCTGGATATACGAGTATGCACTTTAAATGTGCCATTTTAGTATGGTTCACGAAATTCTGATGCTCTTGGAGTATCCTCTGATGTCTTGTTTCTTTTATGACATAATGTAAGATCTTTTAATGTTTTACACGTACGAACATATGGGCATCCTGCATCATAGTAGCTGCCAAAGCGTGGTGGCGCCTGTTATCTGGCACTCTCTGACAACTACTGAAAGGAACCTATTTCTAACAGGTCATGGGAAAATATTGGGAATCGTGGGTTGAAAAGCATTACTTGCAAAGTAAATCTCCTTTTACGCATGTTGAACTATGTGGGAGAATGTACGATGAATTTCTTAAATCACAGAGTGTTTGATGACGAGCCATTTAGAAGTATTTCGAGCCCAGGAGATCAGACATTCATGTCGTTATTATGAACAAATTGATGTAGTGCTATGGGATGTTCCCTCTCCTCTGCGGTAGCTAATTTATTTGTGGAAAACTTTGAGGACAAGTCACTGGACTCGGCTAAAAATTTTCCTGGCACATTTGTGTGATCTATCTTAAAGTACAACACGTGCAAAAAATATCAACATTATATGTGAAAGCTTAGCTTCTCTTGCAGCTTATTAACCTTAGAGACCAATATTATATGTGAAAGCTTTGCTTTTCTTGTAGCAACACTATGTAGGTCTATATTAATTTAAAACATTAACTTTTCCTGTTTGTGTATCCGCGCTACTTAACAGTGATGTTGCTATTAGCTGACTACAGCACGTGTTCTGGGTTCTGAATATCTGCTGTCAACGGCTGACGAGATCATGTGACATAAGCTATGACAGGCTCCTCAGTTCAGGGCACAATGATAGGTAATAAAAGCCTTGGCGAAGGATTTGGTTAAGTTGTTCTAGTTCAGGGTGGTATTGGGTGACAAATTCCTTTGTGCCTGGTTCTTGCGGGTGGTGGGAGGATTGGGGCTGTGAGAGGAAATGGCACAGATCTGTTTGTGCACTAGGTCTGCGGGCTAGTGCCTTTCTGTGAATGCCTTGACGAGACCCTCAGCGTACTGGACAAGAAAGTTCTTGACACTGCAGATACACCGTCCCAGGGTGGCCATGCTGTATGGGAGGGATTTTTAGGTGTGAAATGGCTGACAGCTGTTGAAAAGGCAGGTACTGTTGGTAGTTGTTGAGTTTAATGTGAATAGAGTTGCAGATGGAGCCATCAGTGAGGATGAGGATGAGGATGTGGTCAACATCTAGGAAGGTGGCACGTGTGTTTGAGGAGGACCAGATGAAGCGGGTGGGAGAGAAGGTGTTGAGGTTGTGAAGGTATGAAGATAGGGGTGTCCTGGCCCTGAGTGCAGATCATGAAGGTAAGATGTCATCAGTGTACCTGAACCAGACTAGGGTTTGGCATTTTGGGAGTCTAGGAAAGTCTCCTCTATATGGGCCATAAAGAGGCTGGTGTAGGAGCGTGCCATGTGGGTGCCCATGGCAGTTTCATGGATTTGTTTGTATACTGTCGTTTCAAAGGAGTAGTAGTTCTGGGTTAGGATAAAGTTAGTTAGATATATGAGGAGTGAGGTGGTGGGTTTGGAGGCTGAAGGATGCTGGAAAAGGTAGTGTTCAATAGCGTTAAGACCATGGGCATGAGGGATGTTGTTGTATAGAGAGGTGGTGTTAACAGTGATGAATAGGGATCCAGGTCTGGTTTTCGACGCTTGTTTGACTTGGCTTCCTCATCTTCATCAGCTTAAATGGAAGTGTTGGCTGCACCTCCTCAATGCCCTCCGCTGCCTGAGCAACACCAACTGGGGTTTAGATCGCTCCATGCTGTTGCAGCTCTACAGAGCCCTTGTTCAATCCCACCTTGACTATGGGAGCGTGATTTATGTTTCAGCGGCGCCTTCAGCATCGCATTTGCTCGACTGATTACACCATTGCGTAGTTTGACTAGCAACAGGAGCTTTTTTGACGAGTCCGGTGACAAGCGTACTGGTGGAGGCTGGAGTCCCTCCATTGAAGATCAAACATTCACAACAGCTCACCAGCTACATTGCACACATTCATAGCTCTCCTGAACATCCTAATTACCGTCTTCTTTTCCCAAACCACGGCGGTTCACCTTTCACATAGGCGGGCGAGGTCAGGCTAACGATTGCGGTTCGCGTGTGATCGCTTCTGTCTGAACTGGAGTCCTTCCCTTCACCACCTCTCCTTGAGGTCCATTCACATACACCTCCGTGGTGTAGCTGTGGGCCAAAGCTTCATCTGAACCTTTCGCGTTGCCCTAAGACTCCGTTAACCCTGCGGCTCTCCGCTGTCACTCCCTCTCAATCCTTGAAGTGTTCTGTGGCCCCCGAAATGGTTTACACCAACAGCTCGATGTCTGATGGTCATGTTGGCTTCGCCTTTGTCCACAGAGGCCATATTGAACAGCATTCCTTGCCTGATGGCTGCAGTGTATTTGCTGCATAGCTGGTGGCCATATCTCCTGCACTGCAGTATATCCGTTCATGCCCCGAGGAATCGGTTCTTCTGTGTACTGACTGCTTCAGCAGCCTGCAAGTTATCAACCAGTGCTACCCTCTGCCGACAGGCTGGCCAAACAGGCTACGTGGAAACCGCTTCTGAAGATGGGCATCTCTGAACCTGACCTGCGCTCTGACTTACGCCGCAGGGTTTTTCAGCTTTGGGAGACGGAATGGCATAACAGTACGCACAGCAAACTGCATGCCATTAAGGAGACTACGAATGTGTGGAGTCTTCCATGTGGGCCTTTCGCGGGGAATCAGTTGTCCTTTGCCAGCTCTGCATTCGACAAACTTGGGTGACCCACAGTTACCTCTTGTGCCGTGAAGACCCGCCTCAATGTTGGTGCGGCGCCCAGTTGACAGTGGCCCATATTCTGGTGCACTGCCCACTTTGACTGCCCAGCGACGAAATCTTGGGTTACCGGGCTCGTTGCCGCTCATTTTATCTGACACCACCACATTGGCTGATTTAGTTTTATGTTTTATTCGTGAGGGTGGGTTTTATCATTTGATCTAAGTTTCAGCGCATGTCCTTTGTCCCTCTGTGTCCTCCACCCTAGTGCTTTTAGGGTGGAGGTTTTAATGTTTTGCAGAGTGGCTGGCTTTCCCGTTTTATTCTCATGGTCTGCCAGCCACTGTGATCTGCCTTCTTGTTTTACTCTCTTCTGTTTCTAGCGTCTGTTGTTTTCTTGTCCTCTTTTGTTCCTTTTAGAGTTTGTTGCCTTTCCTTTGTTCATGTGGTTTTTCCTTTCTTTTGTTTTATGTGTCTTGTCTGTTTTATTCTCACACTTGTGGCATTGTTTTATTAGTAACAAGGGACCGGTGACCTTGTAGTTTGGTCCCTTCCCCCCCTCTTCTAAACCAACTAACGAACCAACCATAAAATCATCTTGGATTTTTGGACAGGAGCATTTTCATGATACAGAAAATGCTTCATTGTAAACTGTTGAATCATTGTGGAAAACTTACTGCTGTTTAAAGTTTTTATGTGAGAACCTTTGTTTTGATTTTTCCACTGGCTAAAATGTAACAGTGAAGATACAAGCCAGAAAAATCAACCGAAGGCTGCCACACTGAATCCTCCAAATTTTTCTGTTATTCCAACATCTCTGGTAACTATTGTTCTCCAGGCATCCGGCAGGTTCACAAATGCTCATCTGAATGGTACATAAGGCATCATTACTAATCATTCCATAAAACTTTCCCCTGCCCCCCCCCCCCCCAAACAAATTACAATAACATGTGGACCACCCTAAGTGACACTGCACATTTGTTCATGTGGGTAGCGGCTTCTGGATGACAACAGGATCATGAAAGCAATAGTCATTTGATTTCTTGATGGATAATTCTTTCTTTGACATCAGTACCTGACCTGCAGTGAGACTTCAAAATAGATTTTATTTGATATCTGCCTTGTACAGTTGGTGTAAGAATTCTGCATTCCTTGTGTGTTAATGTCTTAGGCATGCAAGAGTGATGGTTCGATTTAGTGTATCCTCGATGTTCTCCCATCAAAATAACATTGTAAATGATGGACTACGGTTCATGGAAGTTCTGTGAAACTCATCTGTTGGAATGCCTAAACTCATAACAGACCTGTAAGTGTGTCCTATCTGAGCTCTTACAAATTCTCTCCATTAACTCATTCTAACAGAAGACATGTTTTTCATGTTGACATGTTGCACCTGCATTAATAAATTCTTCTTTCATGAACTGACTTCACAAACAAATTTTTCGGTGGGGTGACCAGAAATTTTTGTACGTATGGTGTGTGTTTATGTTCAAATGTTGCACAACTGCTTCATTTTTATTAATGTATGAGGCAAGGCAACACTTGGTTAGCTGCTGTTGGGTATTTATTGTAAGATATACTTTATTTGTTCTTACTTTTCTTTTCTTTGTTTCCTCAGTAGTAACAGTTACAGAATCTGATAGGGATAGGATAGGTTATAGGATCTGGTAGGGATAGTATACGTCTGTGCATTAGTTCTCTGCCCCCCCCCCCCCCCCCCCCTGCTCCCCCCTTCATGTGCAATGCAAAAGACCTCAAAAGACCTAAAGCTTTCGTATTGAAAAAGTGACCACATGTATGAATAATAATGTAAACCTAGAACTTTGCATAGACAAGACACAATGAAAGAGTTTTAAACACAACTGCAACCATCTTTCTGAAATGATGAACTGTTCATAATAATAATAATGGTGATTGAAATTTATATGTATAGAAAATGTTTTGAATTCTTCACGGGGGCTGCTTTTTGGAAGCTTTTCTGTAATACTGAGTTCTTGCTTAACTTGTTACACAAAATTCAAGAAATGTTTCAAACTTCCAACAATTATCCTTGTTTGCAGTCCGGAAAATCCAGAGACTATCAGAATGCGGATAAAACCTCTTTTTTTAAGATATCTCAATAACATAGTGTCAGAGATAATGCAAATCTATAGATATAAATATGATAATTGTGTCCCCTATACCTTCTACCTACATCTCAGCTTTCCAGTCCGGCCAGTTTGGCCGAGCAGTTCTAGGCACTTCAGTTTGGAACCGCACGACAGCTATGGTAGCAGGTTCGAATCCTGCCTCGGGCATGGATGTGTGTGATGTCCTTAGGTTAGTTAGGTTTAAGTAGTTCTAGGGGACTGATGGCCGCAGATGTTAAGTCCCATAGTGCTCAGAGCAATTTGAACCATTTTCACCTGTCTGGATAGCCATTTGTGTTAATGTGCTCACTTCCGGGATGGGGAGGCATGCCAGCCTGGGATCGAATCTGCCCGGCAGATTAATGATGAGAGCTGGTGTGCTGGCCAGCCTGGATGTTACTTTTAGGTGGTTTCTCACATCCCTATAGTTGAATACTGGGCAGTTGTGTGCATCTCACCTCAGATACATGCTACACAAACATTTAGAAAATTTTCTCACACTTGCACATGGAATTCATTCTAGGTGCAGATTTCATCCTGGGGAGCAGATACGAGATTGATGCCCTAGATTTTAGTCTCCTTAAATTCGTAATCAGCAGCAGCAGCTTTCATCTCCTTCAAGAGTTTTCTTAGTGATTGTGCTATGTTTTCATGTTAAAATCATTTTGAAATTGCATGATAGAGCAGACTGTCAGTTTCATAGTTCTTATATTGGTTTCAGGTTATTGCATGCATGCAAAAGGACACGATGTTGGACACTGCTTCACTTGCAAAAAAGAGACCAAAAAAATTTAGTTTACGTGAAGCGAGGGCTACGGAGAAATTGGAGAAACAACAGAGGCTTGAGGCAGAACGAAAAAGACGCCAGAAACACCAGGTAAATAAAGCAGATTATACTATTCCTCACTTTTTATGATTTTATCAATTTTTCCTTTTCATTAACCCATTCCCCATATGTGAATGTATTTTGATGCATGTCAAGCAACGCAATTACAAGCATCTTAGTCTGTCTGCTATGTAAGTATGTAAAATATCTATGCATCTTTTATTTTTCAAGGAGTTCCTAAATGCTGTTCTTCAGCATGGTAAAGATGTGAAGGAATACTTCCGGAACAATTATGCGCGGATACAACGTCTTAATCGTGCTGTCATGACTCACCATGCTAATGCAGAGAGGGAACAAAAGAAGGAGCTAGAGAGGAGAGCAAGAGAGAGATGGAGGCGGCTAATGGCAGAAGACGAAGAAGGCTACAGGTTAAATGCCTTACTTTTAACAAATAATTTTATATGCAATGTGTAGACAGTTATTTAAATGTAATCTTAAACTTGTTTAACCATTATGCTATATTATTTATTTTTCTGCAGTATACAGAAGTCTCATTTGAAATATTTTTATCACATTATTTATGTGGTAAAGCATTTTTCACACAATGCGAAAAGTCTATTTTAATTAATGAAAACTGAATGCTGAAACCAAAAGAAACCACTATGATTCCCTTATTGCATATGTGTAGTAGTTTTTGGTGCTTATCGAGAAAGGTCCTCTGCTTTCACAAGTAAACTGTAGCATTCTTAGACCTTTTCTCAGTGACATATCTACATGTATATCTGTAATCCGCTAGCCATTGTGGGGCAGAGGGTACTTAAGCATACCTGTCATGTACTCACTTCTCTATGCCTTTTGCGAATAATGTCCATGAAGAATAACTGATTGTGAGCCGTGGTATGAGCTTAAATTTATTGGACTTTACCACCCTGGTTGTACCGCTAAAGAGACTGATGACCACATAGTTTGGCCCCTTTCTCCCCAAACCTACCAACCAATCATACGCCACCAGAACTGGATGAACATCTCCAGTTCACTCTTCCAGTTACTAAACGAGTCCATGAGAAAATGCACCACCCTTCTTTAAATCTGTCTCTATTAATTTTTCTTGCTGTGGACTAACAATTAATACTCAAGAACGATTAAATACAAAGATATTTATAAGCTACCTCTTTGATGGATGAATTAAAATTTCCTTATGATTTTTCTAATGACTCTGTGGCATTTGATTTTTCTAGAACTAATTTTATGTGACTGTTCCACTTTGTAATTCTGGGCACACACTTGTATATATTTAACTCTCTTGATTGTTCCCAGCGAGTGGTTTCGATTTGTGTAATCACGTGAAGTTTCCCAGTAATTGATGGCAGATAGTTTACTCAAACAATAATGGTTCTTACTAACTATTTTGTGCTATACAGTGCATTTGTTTATATTAAGAATTAAACACCAGTTCTTGTACCAAGCTCCTATCCTATGCAAGATTTCTATCATTTTGCTACAACTTCTGGTGTTGTGACTTACACCACAGCATCATCTGGGAACATCTTCATCCAGGCTCTGATGTTATTTGCCAATGTAGCCAAAAAAATTGTGTGTGTGTGTGTGTGTGTGTGTGTGTGTGAGAGAGAGAGAGAGAGAGAGAGAGAGAGAGAGAGAGAGAGAGAGAGAGAGCGAGGCTGGACTGAAGTCCATGGGCTTCCATTTTGGTGGGAAATGCAGAGTGTTCAGGTTGAGCAGCAAGTTATTCCTCAAGTACAGTCATGCCACATTGAAGGAAGTGTATGGAAATCAAAGTTAATTGTGAACACGTTTTGGATTAATGCAAAAGGCTTAAGGAGAAACATGAAATGACTGAAGATGATTCATGCACAGGATGACCGTCAGCATCAAAATAGATGATGACACTGCGAAAATTGGTAAATTAATCCATGAAAATCATCCTCTTAGGTCAGACAGTCAGTGAAAATTATTAAATCACGGTTCTGACTGCCGATCATCAATGAGTGAGGAGACAAAGTTCCTACTTGCAGAACAGTAAGTCCTGGATACTTCACGAAGATGATGTGCCAGCCCATTCTGCCTTGTGTCCTTGTCTGTAAAGACATTTGTTGCAAAACACATCACTGTGTTGGACCACCCAGTGTATTCGCTCAACCTGGCTCCCTGTTACTTTTTCTTATTTCCTAAGGTCACACTGGTGCTTAAGGGGGCAAGATTTAATAGTGTGGAAGGGGTGAAAGCAAAAGCGATGGAGGTTCTCAACAAGCAGAAGCTTGATGACGATGATCTCAGATGATGATGATGATGATCTCAGATGATGCTCTTGTGTCGATCACAACACCAGAAATTGTAGGAAAATGCTAGAAATGTTGCGTAGAATCAATGTTTGGTGCATGGACTGATATTTGATACATGAATGAGGCCTATTGCACAAAAATATTTGCAAAGAATCGTTATTGTCTGATTAAACTATTAGTCAGAAAACTCACTTGATTACACAGTTGGCCATCAATTACTAGAAAAAAATCACATGATTAATCAAGTGACAACCAGTTGCTGAAAACAGTCACAATATTTAAATATGTACTAGCGTGTGTCCAGAGGGACTTAAAGTGGAACAGTCACATAAAATTAGTGCTAGAAAAAGCAAATGCCACAGAGTCACTGGAAGAATCATAAGGAAATTTTAATTCATCCATCAAAGAGGTAGCTTATAAAATCATTGTATTTGATGGTTCTTGAGTATTACTTGTCGGTCTACACAAAGTGGAATTAATAGAGGAAATAGAGATTTAATGAAGAGTGGTGCATTTTGACATGGGCTTGTGTAGTAACTGGGTGAACTGGAGATGTTCATCCAATTCTGGTGTCAGACACTACAAGAGACACTGTATGTTCATAGTGTGTACATCCCAAGAAGAATCAGTTACAATATGACCATGTTGGCAAAATCTGAGAAATTTAAGCTTATACCAAGACGCACCATCAGTCATTCTTCATGCACACTATTTGCAAAAGGATAGGGAAACGAGTAAATGATAGTGATGCAGAAGTAATAATATTTACATGTCCGGTAAGCTAGGTAAAGACCTAGCTTATCGGACATGTAAATATTATTACTTGTGTTAATTGCCATTTGTACTTCAGTAATAATTGCTGCTACAACTGCCTCATAGTCACTGATACCAGTTTCAATATGGATATCCTCAAAGAGATAATGTTTAGTTGTTGCCCTTAGGTGTATTATATGTACATTATGAGTGGGCTTCTGTCT
Organism: Schistocerca serialis cubense; assembly: GCF_023864345.2. Lineage (NCBI taxonomy): Eukaryota > Metazoa > Arthropoda > Insecta > Orthoptera > Acrididae > Schistocerca > Schistocerca serialis. Next base: position 55,948,482 of record NC_064640.1, on the reverse strand, counting down.
GTTGTAGGTCATTCTCAGAGAATTTAATAAAGTTTCACAGGATGCCTTGTCACACCCACCACTTCCAAACTGTAGTTTTCCAAATTGATCGTTGGATGGTGAAAGGCTCCTCCAGTGATAACAGTACAATTTGGGGCACATACAGTCTTGTGAAGTTTTTTTCAAAGAAATGTGTTAACTCGAAGGCGGGGCTGGGGGAGAAGGGGGAGGAGGGGAGTCTGGTGGTTCATAGAAATATCCATTTACAATTTTGTAGCCGTCCTTAACACTGAGTCTTGTCCAAAAAGTCTCACGTGCAACCTCAGTTTCTATTCCGATGGCTTTGGTTTTTTTGTCTGAGAGAAATACACCACCCCTATGTCCTTTGCTATACTCTTAGATCTTCCTCAAAAATCTCACTGCTGTTAATTTCGAGATGTTGAGGATGTTGGTAATTGTAATAGAAATGAAACAAGAATAGCCTGGCTATGTAACCAGACAACTGGCAGAACATGGACTTAACGCTTTGCACTCCATAATGCACACACAGGGCATCTCCATGCACTCTTACTTAAATTGCCACCACCCGGACGACAAGCTTGCCATAGAGAATTGCACAAGTCTCTTTGTGGAAATTATGTCAGTGGCCAACAGTTAGGGTATACATTAAAACAAAAAGTGAGCTTTCATTAAGATACTTTTACATAAGAATAACAATTCAAAACTTTTAATTCTGTGATTTAAAAAAATTTTTTTTTCTTTTCGAAACTCTTCAGGGTGATATTTTTTGAAACTATTCAGGATAGACTCTTTTCATCATTGTTTCACATGAGTTGTTTACAAGAAAATCACTGACATCATCTGAATAATTACCACTCTCGTTTTCATTTAGATCTCATCCTCAGAAAGAACTGCAGATAAAAAACTAGCCATTTCACACCAATTAACGTGAATATAATAATTATAACCTTTCTCTCAACATAACTGCCACAGTTACACACTTGAGTTAACACAGGCTTCCCTAGATGGCAGTACTGTGCAGCATTGATGTCTAATACAGTCAGATTCAAGATAGAGCATGTGAGCTATGAAAAACTGTGTCTAATGATGCTTGACATCTGAGTGGAAAACAAAATTGACAGTTTTGAGCACCACTGGACACTGGAGTGGAAATGTTAAGGAACATAATTGTTCGATTCCTCGTAATAAGAAATGACACTGATTATGATCAAATACAAATATAAAGCTGTATTTACTGAAACTGTTCGTCATGTCATGTCTAGCTTTTGCGTATATGAAGTCTGTCGGCCAGTACTTCAGGAGGAGCATTAGTTTTGCGTCTGTGATCAGTGTGTTTATTAGACATGACATCAACATTACATTGCTGAACATTTTTCTAGCATGCGATAGCTGTGAAGTCCACCCATTACGTCTCAAGACTGATAATTATAGTTTGCTGAGTGCTTTAACATAAGAAACAGGCATGCCCGCTGCCTCATTATAGAGGTAAGAGTAATTATTTCAAACTACTGACATATTTATCTTTGTTGAGTGTACCGAACTCCCTGCACACCAGTGACAGTGTGTATAATATGGAAGATGTCATGTTTCTAATGAAAATGTTTCCACTGATTTGTGAAACACACTGTTGACTACACAGTTAACTGCCGTCTTGTCTGTCTGCTCTGAGATTTTAATTGTGATTTGCTTAATTCTCATGGGTTTTGTTTCCGTCAATGTTAATTGCAGATAAGAAGTGGTACAGTCAGGATTGTTTTACATTATCTCCTGGTTATCAAGAATATGAAACAGCTTATGGTGCATAGGCGTACAGTCTGTATGGTCACTGTAGTTAATGTTTTCAACAGCTTCTGTAAAGAAACAGTACTGTATTGTTACACGCTGTATTGTAACATGTTCGTTGAGTTTACTCACCGTTTGTAAGTGTTTGGTACTTGTTGCTGTGCATATGATAGTGTCCTACCACTGTCCAAGTTTGGGATGCCATGATTCAGAGGAAATCAAACCCCTCCAAATTTTTTACCAATGTGAATTACATTCTGTATTATATATACCTGCCATGGTCTGCATGTAATCTCAATTTAGTAAAGTCAAAAAGGAACTTGACTAATAAATTAAATGAATTATTCTGTAACAAGTCACCGGAAGTCAAGTGTTCAGTCTATGAAAACAACAAACAGTCATGATCAGTTTCTGAAAATCTATTGTTAGAGTTTGAATTTACTCTGCATGTAATTAATGTGGTACTGGGAAGTCATGCAAATCTGGGAATACAAATAATGCAAGGAGTAAAGATACCAACCCACTGTGTAATTAAGGCATTGCCTGATCAGCTGGCACATAAACAAGATTGAAAGCACAAAAATTTCAATCTTGTTCAAGTGCCTGTTACCCACTCAGTGGCTTAACTATGTGGTGAGTGGGTACTGTTACTTCTATCAACATCTGAATAATCATTGTGTAGGTGGTATCTGTTCATTTCGTGGCCTGTGAACAAATATTAAATTTGTCTGAACTCATTACTTTGCTGGCCAATCCTGGAAAGTTTCTAGTAAAAATACTAGTAGTTTTCCCTCTTATTAAAGCTGTCAATTGCACAGTTAAGTGAAACTGTTTACACAAAGATGCCTGACACTAGCAAAAATTTATTAAAGAAAAATAGCAGCTAGTGAATGTTTGAGAAAACTTATTTTGTACCTTATTTCTGCCCATAGAAAGCTGATTGATCAGAAAAAAGATAAACGGCTATCACTCCTCCTCCAGCAGACTGATGAGTACATAGCAAATCTAAAAGATATGGTGAAGCAACACAAAGCCGAGCAGTATCGTAAACGGCGTGAAGAAGAGATGGAACAGAAGGTAAGTTCAAAATTGTTAAGACTTTTGTGGCCTATAAGTAATGTATTGCTTGTTGGCTTTTGTTTCGGGATATTTGGCTGATGTTTCTTCAATGATTTTTCTTATGTTTTGCCAGCACAAGTAACTGGCATTGTCAAAGGTTCACCCTCCATTTGCTAGTGGTGGACTGGAGTCAAGCCTGCAGCTGGAGATGTAGGTACTATCACACCTAGGTCTGAGGGCTTTTCCCTGGTCGTTAATGATGTAGTTCTCCCCTTGTTACTCGCAATGGTAGTTTAGTGCAACATGGGAATCCAATATAAGAACCTGTGTGTCAGTGAATTTTATCATGTGTCGATCTTGCATGGCATGTGCTCTGCCTTTGCCGATTTCTTCACCTGTCCCAATCAGCCATACATTTTGCATTTGATGAACCTGGTATTGATGGATCATCCAATCACTCCAGCATAGACTATTCCATGTGTACACAGCATGCAGTATATTCCCAACATTGCGAGTTGGTCCGTCTTGTCCTTTGCCAATATGAGACGCTATCCTATCTTCTTGGTTGGTTTGTAAATAGACTCAATGCTGTGTTTGCACAATATACGATCAATTCTGCCCATCACCATGGGGATGCATGGCAGCAAGACCATCCACAACATTTTTTTTCTGATGTGTCACGTCATCAGGTGATAGGTTTCCTGAAACTTCTCATGCAACTGGTGGAGCGTGCTTTCCACTCAGAACACATTCCAGGTGTTGTATCTTACATCTGTCATAATGCAGGTCACCTTTCGTCTTGCGCATTTTGCGAGTGTATTGATTATTCTTCTTTCCTGACTTAGGTGAAACTTTCAAATTATCAAGTTTTTGAATCCATAAAATTCATTGTGATGATTCCTTTATTGGATCACCAGTTTCCTCAATATGATACTGGTGTTTTCAGTATTCCTGTCTTTCCAATGCTAGATGACCAAATTGTGTATACACTCAATGACAAATACTTACATTTCAGAAAAATTGGATGATTTATTCAAGAGAGAGAGCTTCACAAATTGAGCAAGTCAGTAATGTGTTGGTCCATCTCTGCTGATTATGCAAGCAGTTGTTCATTGCACTATTGATTGATTGAGCTGTTGGATGTCCTCCTGAGGGATATTGTGCCAATTTTTTTCCAAATTTTTTATATCATCAAAATCATGAGCTGCTTGGAGGGACCTGCCCATAATGCTCTAAATATTTTCAATTGGGGAGAGATCCGGTGACCTTTGGTGGCCAAGTTAGGACTTGGCAAGGACAAAGACGAGCAGTAGAAACACTCGACAGGTGTGGACAGACATTATCTTGCTGAAATGTATGGCAAAGATGGCTTTCCATGAAGAGCAACAAAACAGGGCCTAGAATATCATAGATGTATCACTGTGCTGTAAGGGTGCTGCAGATGACACCAAAAGGGTCCCTGCTATGAAAAGAAATGGCACAATAGATTGTCACTCCTGGTTATCGGGCCATATGGTGGGCAGTAGTGTCCCATTGCTGTCTGGAGTGTCTCCAGACACATCTTTGCTTTTCATTGGAGCTCAGGTCAAAGTGAGACACATCTCTGAAGACAACTCTACTCCAGTCAGTGAGATTGTCTGGATTCACCCTTGACACCGATGGGATATCAACCTGACTGTCGCCTGCCATATGGCCTGACAACCAAGAGTAATGGCCTAGGATGCCATTTCTTTTCATAACAGGACCCCTTTGGTTGTCATCTGTGGCACCCTTACAGCACAGTGGTATGTTGATGATATTCTACGCCCAATTTTGTTGCCCTTCATGACAAGCTGTCCAGGGCATACATTTCAGCAAGATAATGCCTGCCTGCACATGATGCGAGTTTCCACTGCTTGTCTCCTAGCTCTCAGGGACATTGTTGTTGTTTTTTTGTGTTAGAGTCTATAACTAGAGATTACGATTGAATTTTTAATGCGGGCGTAATGATTTTTCTATAAAAAAAAAGGTACAAAGTGAAGACGAAATATGTAAATTATAATATTTTTGAATGTGGGTACTACCAATGCCAACAACAGTACCGCAACATGTGATTATTGATTTACAATTTTCCATGAGTGTAAATGGGTATATTGAACTATATTACTGATGTTTGTGAAAGACAGGTTATTAAGAAAGTTATCCTTTGAAAAAGTGTGATAATATTGAAGAGGTCTCTTACAAAAGGTATACAACCTTTAATCTTATGAAATACCAACTTCCTTCGCTTACAACTTTTTAACCATATTTTTCTATGTACTAGTAAGAAGTATTGCTTACTCATATTGGGGCAAGATTTGTTTGCTCTTACACAGAAGAGAAATTAATTTTTGTTTCTTTGTAGTTGATCATTAGTGTGATGTGCTATTAAATTCTCTCTAGATAATGGCAAAATGTATAGAACTACATGAGATTAACATATAACAAAGTGTTGTGTACATAATGTATGCATTGACTAAAATGTTTCAGAAGAAACGGAAGAAGTGGAAACGTGTTGTTGAACCAGAAATGATTGACAGTCTGCTTGATGAGAGTTCTCAGATGGCTGATAGAATTGCATTGTTACATGCAGCTACTGGTTAGTAGTTCTAAATATACTAACTTAACATTATAACTTTGTGTGTTTTGTTTGTTTTTATGCACTTGAGTGTTACAATCTTTCTGGAGGCTGCAAATATCTGCTATAAGATCATGTTAATCCCAGCTCACTCTGTTCATTTACGAGACAGGAATGCCCAGGATGATACTGTGTTTCTTTTGACTTCTGGAAAGCATTTGGCACAGTTTGACACTGTCACCTAATTAATAAAATAAAAGTGTACTGAACATCAGACCAGCTTTGTGCTTGGACTGAATAGTTTATACCAAATACACCACAGCATGTTGTTCTTAATGGTGAGAGATCTTCAGATGTAAAAGTAATTTTGGGCTACCCCAAGGGAATATTATAGGACCAACACTATCTAAAATAATGGGCATTAGAAAAAGTGTCCCATATTCTGAGAGTTGTAGTATGGACCAAAACAGAACAAAAATGTCCAGTAAACTTGGATGCTAAAATGTATACATTAAAAGCTAAGAATTTTCACTATTGGGAAATGCTCTATTGCAAACTCTTTATTACAAATGACCTACAGAATGCAGTAAACAAATGAGAACACACTATTCTCTTACTGTGAAGCAGCAGAGCTTCTAAAGTAATCTGCTTGCTATTACATAAGACCTGCACTTGTGGGCCATTGCTAAAGGAGGTGCTCAATATGCTGTCCGTTCAAAGTAATTCATGTTTATGTCAGACATCATAGGGAATGAGTACTGCCTGAAAAACTCCACGTTGGACACTGATGCAATGCCGGACATTGATTATGCATTCTTATAGTGTTTATACATACACCGAAGATTTCAAGTGGCCACATAACCAAAATTCCACAGGATTAAGATTGGGATACTAGCTAGCTAACACACTGGATCTGCCCTATCAATCCATAGCCCATTACATGTGTGTGTGAGGTGTTTTCGGACATTCCAGAGAAAATGAGCTGGTGCTCCATCGTGCATGAACCACATCTTCAGCTATTGTTGGAGGTACCTCATAGGAGATTCATTTGATAAGAACTGATGATATCTCGCACCAGTCAACCTGTTTGGTAGTATGTAAGATGCTATTAGTCTGTTGCCAATAATTCTTGCCACACACCAATTGAAAATTGGCACTAATGCCTTGCTTCTTCAATTGCTTGTAGATTTTCATCAGCCCACATATGTTGTTTATGAATAGTGATGATCCCATTTGCCTGAAACAAGCCTCATATGTCAATATTATCTTTGTTCTGAAAAGTGAATTACCACCACCACATCTTTGCAACTGCCATTGGCAGAACTGCATTCTGACAGGGTGATATTGTGGCTGAAGGGCTTCAACAGGATGTCCATGATGTGGTTATAGGAATTGTTCATAGAGGATTGTTCAGACTAGAGGATGACTAACCCTGATAAATGATGGAATTCTATGTACACTATTTTCAGGATCCTCTTCCACTTCTTGCAATGCTCCCACCTCCACAACACGAGTATCAGTGGTGAGAGGTCTGCCACACACTGTTGTTTTGTATCTACAGAACCAGAGTCTGCTAGTATTTGGAAAAAATAACTAAATAATTGTGCAAATGGGACTCTGCATTCTGGATATTTTTCAGCATTTGACAGTTGCTTCTATTTGCCAGACCATAACAGATCATCATGTCTGCTATTTTCCTTGTGGGATAATAGGTTTCCATTATGCTGGTAAGTGCAAAGATAAAACTAAAATGTAAAAGTGTTTCACAAACTTATCAGAACACAAACTGATTCCATTAGAATTCAAGAATGTGCTGAACTTACCCACAACTGAGAATATGGTTTACGGCAACAATGTTAACAGATGTTTACTACGTACTGTATCCATGGACATTAACAGAGGAATGTGTTGTCATTTGTTTACTGCATTCAGTAGATTATTTGTAATAACAAAGAGCTTGCAGTAGAAGAGATGTTTTGCTGATATGTCATAAGGTATGTATATAGAGACCATATTTACTGGCCATTTTTGTTTTGATTTGGTCCATACTACTACCTCTCAAAGTGTGGAATACCCTGTTTATAAATGACCAAGTGGATAACATTGGAACCTCCATGAAACTGTTTGTGAATGGTGCTGTTGTATATAGAGATGTTGCAATAATAGAAAATTATAGTGGATGCAGGAAGACATGATGAGAATGACACTTCATGTAAGGATTGGCAGTTGATCGTCAAGATACACAAATGTAATGTATGATGCAGAATTAGGCTGAAGACCCATAGTTGTAAGGTAACACAGTCGTTGAAAAATCCCTGGAAGCAGTTGTGTGCGTTAAATATCTGAGAGTAAATGTATAGAGCAATTTAAAATGGAACAACAACACAAAACGATCTGAGGAAAGGCGGATGCCAGACTGGGATTTATTGGGAGAATCCTCGGGAAGTGTTTTCTACCAAAAAATGAGGTAGCTTACAAAACCCTTGTTTGATACTTGACATGTGGTAGACTCCTCAGTCTGAAGCTGTAATCAGATGCTAAATGGGATTTACAGGTGAAATAGAGATCATTCAAAGAAGAGCAGAAGTCCAAAAGTGTCACGGAGATTCTCAGAGGTCTTCCAACAATCATTCTTCCCATGCACCACTTACAACTGCTGCAGGAAAGGGGAAAGTAACAGTGGTATATAAAGTAAACTTTCAGAAAGGTGAAATGAATGACACAAATTTTGTACATTTTGGCTCTCTCCTCTGCCTCGTGCAACCAGCCATTCCTACCAAGGCTTTGTGTGTACACAAACAGGCAAAACAGGGAACATGCAATAGTAGAGTGAGAACGTTTATTGGATGGCAACTGGCCCCTACCACTCGTCTCTCAGAAATGTCAATCACCATGCTAATTTAATTGAAGTCTAGATGACAACATGATACTGAAGTAGTGGACAGCTGACACGTGGTAGACTTGTTTAAGGTCTTGTGTGTGTGCGTAAACTATTTGTTGTGTCTTCTAAAGGATGTCCTAAATGAACACTGCAGATGAGATGGCTATACATGGCTAAGTTGTAAGGAAGAGAGCACTTAGTGTAGAATGAGTGGCAGTTGTTGAAATGGAGGTATTGTTGCTGTTGATGAGATGGATTTGGATGAAGGTACTGATAGAGCCATCCCTGAAATGGAGGTTTGACATTGAGAAATGTGGCTTATTGGACCGAGAAGGTCCAAGTGAAGCAAATGAGGGGGAATGGGTTGAGGTTTGGGAGGAATGTGTACAGGGTGTTAAAACGTGTTTACCATTATACTCTCATTCTGTGCCATCTCGTAGATCTCTTCTTTCTCTCTTGTCTGAAAGGTGGATGTGGTATGAATGACAAAACTGACTTAATTGTCTTATGCAAGGTTTCCAGTTTATAACAGTTTATTCTGACAGTAATTTTTTTCCGCTATAATCAAACTTCACAGAATACTGTATTCCACCACTTTTGTATCAATCTATATGTTTCAAAGCATAATTAAACTTTGAAACATTTCGCACTATCGACTTTCTTATCGTGTTCATGCAAATTATCTCATAGTCAAATTCTTGCTACCTACCCATGCAGTCATTTACTATGTATGACTCAAACTGTCAATAGTGATAAACACAGGGCAAGACCTGGCCATTGTTGTGACCAGAGATAAGGTCTTACCTATCCTCACAACCCACTAATGCATATTGCTTGTTAGTCATATGCACATATTGATATTCACACAAGCTGAGAGAACAGTAACCTTACACCCTTGGAATTAAAAAGAAAATGTGGCCTTGTATCTTTCATTTAGATGAATGATTTAAAGAACAAAAACAAATATAACGTAAAATGGTCTGAGGTGTGGGACTTGTGCTGTGAGGGTTCTGTATGATCTTAATTACGTGTATTGGTGGTTCATCCATAGGTTTTGATGAGTGAGTCTACAACTATAAAATATGTGGCATAAATGGCCATATCTTTTGTGTACATTGAGTTAGAAGCTTAATTTTTTTTGTACACTGCCAACAGACTGTCTACCTTAATATTTGACACAAGTAGAGGCATGATTTTCTCACATTAATTTCTGTATGATTTTGTGAGAAGGATACTGATTGACACGTTATTTCACGATGTAGATATTCCCATATCGCTTTAATTTCATTTTGATGAAATTCTAAAATTAATCATTAGAGGTTTCATTTTTGTGGTTCTGAATGATTTACATGAATTGTAGATGTACAAGTAAATGATAAACATGTAATATTGTTTTACTAGATTCCTTATTATGAGTACATAACACTTAAATTACATTGTCATTAGGCCATTCTGACCATGCCTTACTTTGTGAAAGATAACGTAGCACATGTTATAATCAGTCACTGACAATGAAATTATACTTAGAGAAAAAAATATCTGCTTCAGTGGGTGAATAGGGAACCCAAGCAACTTTAAGAGAGCATTTGCTAAGTTCAGTTGCATTTTTTTCAGTGCTTGCAGTGACTGAATTATATCAGCCTGTTGACTTTTTTCCCCCTAGTTTCATTTAGCAGAATATCTTCAAGACTAAGATACCCAGATAATATATCAGACTGTTTTAACATTTTGAAGACAGATAATTTTTGTGCTTTTTCACTTACTGTGGAAATGTTTGACTGAATGCATTAACTGGATGAAATAACTCTGCCTCTGTGTACTAAATATGAAGTGTGCAGTGAAGGCAACAGAAAGTTGTGTTTTGAGCTTCTACAAACTCAAGATAATCAATTTATTTTTCCCAACTGCAGTAGAAGGTAACCGTGCAATGCACCAGCAACTGCATCATCACTCATTTTTGAAAAACAAAATCACAACAAAAATAGCACAACAAAACACAAACAGTGACATTACAGCTCAGCAGTCAGCAGCAAAGCAGATGATAATGCAGTTAAAGAAGTTGATGGCACACAGCCCAGTTGTCAACGCATATTTACAAATCACTATGGCACAAACTCTACTGACTGTTGCCAACTGCTGCTGATCAGAACTACAGAGTTCGCAATTCCCACACAGTACTGACTGTGGTCACTTTATTTATTTTAGCTGAACCAGGACGCCGAAATACACCAACCATTCGCGTGGTCAGCCATGCACCAGTAGATGTCATTAGGGATTTCCAAGAGTATTAGCACTGTAGCATGAGGAGATAGGCTGAGGTGGGATTATCTGTTGCCTCGAGAACAACATTCCAGACATTTCATTTTGCAAGAAGAATGGAGTCAGTCAACAATATTTGCACCGAATTACTTAGAAAGCACCTGGCCCTCCCTAAACCCTTTCAATCATCACTTACAGAGATTTTCGAGAGTATTAAAGATAACAGGTATTTGTGTCCTGTTTGTTCTCTCTCCCATTTCTCTTAGTACATATAATCTTGGAAAAAAAATTTGAAGCTCATTATTCTCTACAAATTTTGCTCAAATATCATGTTTATCATGAAATAAGTATTTCATTTTAAAATGGCCTTATCACTTCAGTTCACAGAAATATTTTCTTAACCAGAAGCATACGATTCATAAATGCATCACAAAAAACACTTCGAAATACCTTTTGTAGTGTTTATCATTATTGTTGTTGTTGTGGTCTTCAGTCCTGAGACTGGTTTGATGCAGCTCTCCATGCTACTCTATCCTGTGCAAGCTTTTTCATCTCCCAGTACCTACTGCAACCTACATCCTTCTGAATCTGCTTAGTGTATTCATCTCTTGGTCTCCCTCTACGATTTTTACCCTCCACACTGCCCTCCAATACTAAATTGGTGATCCCTTGATGCCTCAGAACATGTCCTACCAACCGATCCCTTCTTCTGGTCAAGTTGTGCCACAAACTTCTCTTCTCCCCAATCCTATTCAATACTTCCTCATTAGTTATGTGATCTACCCATCTAATCTTCAGCATTCTTCTGTAGCACCACATTTCGAAAGCTTCTATTCTCTTCTTGTCCAAACTATTTATCGTCCATGTTTCACTTCCATACATGGCTACACTCCATACGAATACTTTCAGAAATGACTTCCTGACACTTAAATCTATACTCGATGTTAACAAATTTCTCTTCTTCAGAAACGCTTTCCTTGCCATTGCCAGCCTACATTTTATATCCTCTCTACTTCGACCATCATCAGTTATTTTGCTCCCCAAATAGCAAAACTCCTTTACTACTTTAAGTGCCTCATTTCCTAATCTAATTCCCTCAGCATCACCCGACTTGATTAGACTACATTCCATTATCCTTGTTTTGCTTTTGTTGATGTTCATCTTATATCCTCCTTTGAAGACACTGTCCATTCCATTCAACTGCTCTTCCAAGTCCTTTGCTGTCTCTGACAGAATTACAATGTCATCGGCGAACCTCAAAGTTTTTATTTCTTCTCCATGAATTTTAATACCTACTCCGAATTTTTCTTTTGTTTCCTTTACTGCTTGCTCAATATACAGATTGAACAACATCGGGGAGAGGCTACAGCCCTGTCTTACTCCCTTCCCAACCACTGCTTCCCTTTCATGTCCCTCGACTCTTATAACTGCCATCTGGTTTCTGTACAAATTGTAAATAGCCTTTCGCTCCCTGTATTTTACCCCTGCCACCTTTAGAATTTGAAAGAGAGTATTCCAGTCAACATTGTCAAAAGCTTTCTCTAAGTCTACAAATGCTAGAAACGTAGGTTTGCCTTTCCTTAATCTTTCTTCTAAGATAAGTCGTAAGGTCAGTATTGCCTCACGTGTTCCAGTGTTTCTACGGAATCCAAACTGATCTTCCCCGAGGTTGGCTTCTACTAGTTTTTCCATTCGTCTGTAAAGAATTCGTGTTAGTATTTTGCAGCTGTGACTTATTAAGCTGATAGTTCGGTAATTTTCACATCTGTCAACACCTGCTTTCTTTGGGATTGGAATTATTATATTCTTCTTGAAGTCTGAGGGTATTTCGCCTGTTTCATACATCTTGCTCACCAGATGGTAGAGTTTTGTCAGGACTGGCTCTCCCACGGCCGTCAGTAGTTCCAATGGAATATTGTCTACTCCGGGGGCCTTGTTTCGACTCAGGTCTTTCAGTGCTCTGTCAAACTCTTCACGCAGTATCATATCTCCCATTTCATCTTCATCTACATCCTCTTCCATTTCCATAATATTGTCCTCAAGTACATCGCCCTTGTATAGACCCTCTATATACTCCTTCCACCTTTCTGCTTTCCCTTCTTTGCTTAGAACTGGGTTTCCATCTGAGCTCTTGATATTCATACAAGTCGTTCTCTTATCTCCAAAGGTCTCTTTAATTTTCCTGTAGGCGGTATCTATCTTACCCCTAGTGAGATAGGCCTCTACATCCTTACATTTGTCCTCTAGCCATCCCTGCTTAGCCATTTTGCACTTCCTGTCGATCTCATTTTTGAGACGTTTGTATTCCTTTTTGCCTGTTTCATTTACTGCATGTTTATATTTTCTCCTTTCATCAATTAAATTCAATATTTCTTCTGTTACCCAAGGATTTCTACTAGCCCTAGTCTTTTTACCTACTTGATCCTCTGCTGCCTTCACTACTTCATCCCTCAAAGCTACCCATTCTTCTTCTACTGTATTTATTTCCCCCATTCCTGTCAATTGCTCCCTTATGCTCTCCCTGAATCTCTGTACAACCTCTGGTTCTTTTAGTTTATCCAGGTCCCATCTCCTTAAATTCCCACCTTTTTGCAGTTTCTTCAGTTTTAATCTACAGGTCATAACCAATAGATTGTGGTCAGAGTCCACATCTGCCCCTGGAAATGTCTTACAATTTAAAACCTGGTTCCTAAATCTCTGTCTTACCATTATATAATCTATCTGATACCTTTTAGTATCTCCAGGGTTCTTCCATGTATACAACCTTCTTTCATGATTCTTAAACCAAGTGTTAGTTATGATTATGTTGTGCTCTGTGCAAAATTCGACCAGGCGGCTTCCTCTTTCATTTCTGTCCCCCAGTCCATATTCACCTACTACGTTTCCTTCTCTCCCTTTTCCTACACTCGAATTCCAGTCACCCATGACTATTAAATTTTCGTCTCCCTTCACAATCTGAATAATTTCTTTTATTTCATCATACATTTCTTCAATTTCTTCGTCATCTGCAGAGCTAGTTGGCATATAAACTTGTACTACTGTAGTAGGCGTGGGCTTCGTATCTATCTTGGCCACAATAATGCGTTCACTATGCTGTTTGTAGTAGCTTACCCGCATTCCTATTTTCCTATTCATTATTAAACCTACTCCTGCATTACCCCTATTTGATTTTGTGTTTATAACCCTGTAGTCACCTGACCAGAAGTCTTGTTCCTCCTGCCACCGAACTTCACTAATTCCCACTATATCTAACTTCAACCTATCCATTTCCCTTCTTAAATTTTCTAACCTACCTGCCCGATTAAGGGATCTGACATTCCACGCTCCGATCCGTAGAACGCCAGTTTTCTTTCTCCTGATAACGACATCCTCTTGAGTAGTCCCCGCCCGGAGATCCGAATGGGGGACTATTTTACCTCCGGAATATTTTACCCAAGAGGACGCCATCATCATGTAATCATACAGTAAAGCTGCATGCCCTCGGGAAAATGCAAAAAAATGCAAAAAAATAAATCATGTCTCGAGACAAGTTTCCAGAGGGAAAAGTGTATTGACAGACAGGCAGACAGATGGAGAGATGGAAAACAAAGTGATCCTATAACAATTCCATTCTTAATGATAAAGATATGGAAAATAGTAACTGTTAACCCAGGAAAAATGTGATGTTTCTATCACCTAAGTGCATATACAGTATAACCCCACTTTTACATTCCCAGAATTAACATTTTTCTGCTGTTTATGACACTTTTTATTGGTCTTCTCAAATTTCCTGTGCCTACAATGTTAATTTGCACCTGATTTTGCATCAACATATTTATAATTTTCCTGTGATTTACGCGTTATGAAAAAATGTTTGTGGAGAAAAAATGATGCTGGCATGGTGTTGGCCATCCAGTAGCGTTTACAAATATTACGTGGTTAACATTCTTGACACCGGGGCACTCTGCTCAGCAGACTTTAACTGGTAAACGTGTAAAAGTTGGAACAATTTGTGCCGTATCTCCCACCGATGCTAAGCTCTACTTGGTGTGGTACCTAATGGGAGTAACTAGATTCAAATGGTTCAAATGGCTCTGAGCAATATGGGACTTAACTGTTGAGGTCATCAGTCCCCTAGAACTTAGAACTAGTTAAACCGAACTAACCTAAGGACATCACAAACATCCATGCCCGAGGCAGGATTCGAACCTGCGACCATAGCGGACTTGCGGTTCCAGACTGCAGCGCCTTTAACCGCACGGCCACTTCGGCCGGTGTAACTAGATTTGCTCAGATGAAGATATCATGACCAATGACAACTATTTTCAAACTCTCTCTACTGTGCAAACAGTTTTGTGGTTGTTGTGATCATCGTGACACTTTTGTCGAACCACATTTAGCGTGTTTCGGCGTATGGCCATTTGGAGCACTGGTTGACACCATCATGCACTTTTGAGTTGCTCAAATGATTTTAGTGTAAACACAGTGCCGGTTATGTATTTTATTCATGCTGAGCAAAACATGTTTCGAGAATTTTTCTCATTATCAGGTGCGGTATTTTCGTATGTATTTTTTTTTTGTGATGTTACAAACAAACAATGTGAGTGATTTTGTGTGTGTGTGTGTGTGTGTGTGTGTGTGTGTGTGTGTGTGTGTGTGTGTTTTGCGGGTTGGGGTGCTCAACACTGGTTATCAGTGCCCACCAAATAGTGGTAATGCATGAGTAGACCTAATAATGAATAAGACAATAGAAATGTGGGTAAGCTACTGTTAACAGCATCGCTATCCCATTATCATAGCCAAGATATACATGAAGCCAACACTCACCACATAGTACAAGTTTATATGCCAACTAGCTCCACAGATGATGAAGAGATTGAATGAATATAATGTAAGATATAGAAAATTATTTAGATAGTTAAGGGAAACAAAAATTTGTATGGGTAACTGGAATTCAGCTATAGGAAAAGGAAGAGAAGGAAAAATAGGACAACATGGGTCGAGGGAAAGAACTGAAAGTGGAAGCTGCCTGTTAGAATTTTGCATAGAGCGTAATATAATCATCATTATCGCTTGGTTTAAGACTCATGAAAGAAGGTTGGGTATATGGAAGGGACCTGTGGACAGTGGAAGGTTTCAGTTCGATTGTATAATGGTAAGACAGAGATATCGAAACCACATGTTAAACTGTAAGACATTTCCAGGGCAGCTGTGGGCTCTAACCATAATTTATTGTTTATGGGCTGCAGATTACAATGGAAGAAATTATTTTAATTGAATCAACTGTGGGTTCTTGGTGAAACATCATAAATTAACTAAACAAACAGTTGTGGATGTATGTACTGTCTGTGCAACTAACTACCTTCACTTCCGGTACATACCTCCACGAATTTAGAGCAGCTAAGGGAAAGATGAAAAACAGAAAAAAAGACAATAAAAAAAACACTGTTTTTTGGCTTGTCTCACAAATTTTATTATGGTTACTGCACAATCTAGGTTTCAGGTTATAAGCCCATTTTCAGGAACATTACTGCACAACCTATGTTTCAGGTTATAATCCCATTTGAGTAATCATAATAAAATTTGTGAAACAAGGCAAAAAAACTGTTTTCAGTTAATGGAAGAAATTATGAAAGTAGTTAAGGGGATCAATAAATTGGAGAACCAGAAGTTCTCGAGAGTTTCAGTGTGAGCATTATGTAACATTTGACTAAAACAGGGGAAAGGAATACAATAGCAGACATAGCTAGTAGCTTTGAGTGATAAAGTAGGGAAGACAGCAGGGGACCACATAGGTAAAAATACAAGACCTAGTAGAAATCCCTATATAACACAGGAGATATGGAATTTAATTGAGAAAAGGAGAAAATATAAAAATCCAGGAAATGAAGCAAGTGAAAGGGAATAGGTACATCTAAAAAATAAGTGTGTAATGGCTAAGCATGAATGGCTAGAGGATGAATACAAGGCTGTAGAAGCCTGCATAACTAGGGGAAAGACAGATACCACCTGTAGGAAAATTAGAGAGATACTTGGAGAAAACAGAAGCATTTGTATGAATATCAAACCTCATATGGCAAACCAGTACTAAGCAAAAAAGGAAAAGGTGGGAGTTAATATGTACAAGGTCTGTATGAGAGAACGCAACTTGAGGACATAATTATAGAAAGAGAAGAGGAAATATGTGGAAATGAGATGGGAGATATGATACTGCCAGAACTACTGAAAGCCATGGGAAAGCCAGCCATGGCAGAATTATTCCACCTGATAAGTAAGATCTAGGAGATTGGTGAAATACTCCCAGCAAGAATGCAATAAAAATAAATCCAATTTCAAAGAAGGCGGATGCCGACAAGTGTGCATACTTACCGAACCATCAGCTTAATAAGTCATGTTCAAAAAATATTGCCACAGATTATTAACAGAATTATGGAAAAACTGGTAGATGCTGAACTCAGAAAAAACTGTGTTCTGGAGAAATGTATGTACACACAAGGCAATACTGATCGACCCTTTGGCTTACTGTAGAAGATAGATTGAAGAAAGGCAAACCTTCATTTTATCGTATTTGTAGACCAAGAGAAAAGATAGATAATGTTGACTGGAATGCGCTCTCTGAAATTCCTAAGGTATCAGGGATAAAATACAGGCAAAAAAAGGTTATATACGTGCTGTACAGAAACCAGATGATAGTTGGAGACCTGAAGAACATAAAAGGGATAGCCATGGTTATGAAGGGATTGAGACAGGGTTTGTAGCCTATCCCCACTGTTATTGGAATTTTACATTGAACAAGCTGTGGAGTGAACCATGAAGAAATTTGGGAAGGGAATTAAAGTTGATGGAGAAGAAATAAAAACTTTGCAATTTGCTGATAACATTTTAATTATGTCAGAGATGGCAAAGAACTTCGAAGAGCAGTTGAACAGAATGTATACGGTCTTGAAAATAAATTATAAGAGGAACATTAAGAAAAATAAAACAAGGTTTATGGAATTTAATTGAACTGTGTGAAGCAGTGCTGAGGGAATTAGGTTATGAAATGATACATTAAAAGTAGTGGACGTGTTTTGCTATTTTGGCAGCAAAATAACTGATGATGACCAAATGTAGAGGGGTGTAAAATCCAAACTAATAATAGCTAGAAAGGTATTTCTGAAAAAAGAGTAATTTGTTAACATCTAAAAATAATTTAAGTATTACAAAATTCTTTCTGAAGCTATTCATCTGGAATGTAGTCTTATATGGAAGTGAAATGTGGACAATAAGCAGTTCAGACAAAAGGAGCATAGAAGCTTTTGAAATATAGTGCTAAAGAAGAATGCTGAAGATAAGATGATTGACAAATGAGCAATTACTGAACTGAATTGAGGGAAAAAGAAATTTGTGATGCAACATGATTAAAAGAAAGGATGATAGGTGACAACCTGAGGTATCAAGTAATTGTCAATTTTTAGATGGGAGGAAGTGTCATGGGAGGGGGAGTGGAGGAGTTAAATATTGTAGAGGGAGACCAAGGCTTGAATATGGTAAACTGGTTGAAATGATTGCAGGTTGTAGTAGTTAAGCAGAGATGAAGAGGCTTACAAGGGATTGTCAGCATGGAGAGCTGAATCAGATCAGTCTTAGGACTGATGACCTTAACAACAGCAGCAAGAACAACAACACATGTACATCATGTTTTTACTAAGTTAACACAATTTTATTTAACTGCCTCACCAGTGTAAGTTTTATTTATCTGCTTACTTTGGATCACTCGTCTACTTGAAGAATCAAAGTCCACAGATTTTTGGTGTGGTTACTTTCTGTTCTCACATCCCATCTGAATATCAAAGTGTGCATACAAACCTAAGGAGCTTCAGCATCAGCAAGTTGTGAGAATTGCATTTCTGGGCAAAATGATTGATGGATGTTGTCCCGTGTTAAGTGCTGTGTTCAGTTGGATTTGGTTGACACAGTCTTTGGTCAGTGGTCATACTGAAAAATTATAAAGCTTGATTGTGAGAATTTGACTTACAGATGATTCACCTGTCAGAGATGCAGGCCTACATGCACATATTGATGTTTGAACGAATTCTGTGAACAGTAATCTTATAGTGTCCTCACTCTTCGTCCAGGTTATGAAAATGTCATCAGTGACTCTGGAGTTCGTATTCTGAGCGTCTAGGAAGGATTCCTATAGATGACCAATGAATAATTTGGCATAGGTCCTGCTCCAGAAGTGATAAAGTTAGTTTCGTGCACGTGGTGTGCCCCCGCCCCCCCCCTTTCCCCTTTCATGTCAACTGGCTGTTTCATAGTTATGAAAGGCTTTCTTTTGATACTGTGGGTCGCAGCGTGGTGGGACACACACACACACACACACACACACACACACACACACACACACACACACACACACAGAGAGAGAGAGAGAGAGAGAGAGAGAGAGAGAGAGAGAGAGAGAGAGAGAGAGAGGCCCAAAAAATCTGAAAATTGCATGATTCGACCAGCAGGCTACATGGAGACAAACAATGAAGCCCTTTCACATTCTGTTAAGTGCTGATAAAGCTCTCAAGAATGTGAAACATCTCTGTGTCATTCAGTGATCACTGAACATCTGATGCTGTTCATGCCCCTTCTCTTCCCTACCAGGCCTTGTAGTGACACTAAACATGGACAACAATAATGCACTCTGGTGGATGTTTCACCTGTCAGAGAATTGCAGCTCAATCATTTACATATCCACTGATGTGTAAATGTACGAAGTTACTGTAAGTTGGTATCTGAACATGTCTTCTGCGTGTTTCGCTATTTTTTTGTCAGGTTGTGTACATTTTTGAATCTGTGCACTGTTAGTGCTCCTGCCACATACTTGCTCACTACAAATAAATGGAAAATTCATATTTTTTGTTCATTTACAGTTCCACTATTTTCACTTTCATTTATTTATTTTTTGGTGTTGAATTTTGACCTGTTTCGTAGGTACTATAGCAGGTTACGTTATATCTATTATTACCTATTTTTATCTATTTGTTACCTATTTTTATCTATTATTACCTATTTTTAACTGTTTGTACACACATTCTGTCCAATAAAATGTGTATATTATCTCTCTGTGTTATGTTAATGTGTTAGTAAACTACAACTGTGTTTCTTATGGTGATATGTTAGTGTGTTAGTATACACACTGAGAGGACGAAAGTCATGGGAAACCTCCTAATATTGTGTTGGATCTCCTTCTGCCTGACATAGTGCAGCAACTCAATATGGCATGGACTCTATAAGTTGTTGGAAATCCACTGCAGAAATACTGAGCCCTGCTGCCTCTATAACTGTACATAAGCTGCCTCTATAACTGTACATAATTGGAAAGTGTTACCAGTGCAGGCTGTTGTGCACAAAGTGACCTCTTGATTGTGTCACATAAATGTTCGATGGGGTTCATGTTGGGCAATCTGGGGGGGGGGGGGGGGGGGGGCAAATCATTCCTTTTTAATTCTCCACGATGTTCTTCACACCAATCGCAATCAATTGTGGCCTGGTGACATAGCACATTGTCATGCATAAAACTTCCACCATTGTTTGAGAACATGGAAGTTCGTGAATGGCTGCAAATGATCTGCAAGTTGCTGAAAACAAACTTTTTCCAGTCAATGATCAGTTCAGTTGGACCAGAGGACCCTGTTCATTCTATGTGAACACAGCCGACACTGTTACAGAGCCATCACCAGCTTCCACAGTGCCTTGGTGACAACTTGGCTCCATGGCTTTGTGGGGTCTGTGCCACACTTAAACCCCAACATCTGCTCTTACCAACTGAAATCAGAACTCATCTGACCAGGCCACGGTTTTCCAGTCATCTAGGGTCCAACTGATGCAGTCATGAGCCCAGGAGAAGTGTTGCAGGCATTGTCGTGCTGTTAGCAAAGGCACTTGCATCGGTCATCTGCTGCCAGAGCATGTTAATGCCAAATTTTGCTACACTATCCTAATGGATATGTTTGTCGTGTGTCTCACATTGATATCTAGCAGTTGTTTCATGCAGTGTTGGTTGTTAGTTAGCACAGTTCTATTCAAACAACACTATCCTTGATTGTTAAGTGAAGCCTGCTGGCCCCTGCGCTGTTCATGGTGAGAAGTAATGCCTGAAATTTGACATTCTCGACACACTCCGTACACTGTTGATCTCGGAATATTGAATTCTGTAACAATCTCTAAAATGAAATGCCCCATGCATCTAGCAAGAACTAACATTCCACATACAGAATCTGTTAATTCCTGTTGTGCAGCCCTAATTGCACTGGAAACCTTTTCACAGGAATCTCCTGAGTACAAATGATGTCTCCACCAATACAGTGCCCTTATATACCTGTGTATGCAATACAACCACCATCTCTGTATGTTCATATTGTTTTCCCATGACTTGTCATTTCAGTGTAATCTCTAACTTAGAAATAAAACAGAATCTAATACTGTGTTAATATTGTTAAATTGTCGTGCTAAGTTTTGTGTGTTTTTGATAGTATAAAAATTCTTTACCATTTATTTTCTAGTATTGTTATGGTATATTTCTAGCTTTATTTGTCCATGCCTCCCACAAATGTGAAGTGTGAGAAAGTATGCAGATGTTACTTCATCTCTCAAACAGTTAGTGCTCCCAGCTGAGTCTCGAAGCGTTTTAACATCTAAATGATGTAGCAGAATAATAACTTCGCTAGAATGGCAGTGAGAGAAACGGCACAATGAACTTAGTTTCAGTGTGGGAAATGGGGCTAAGAGTGCTGTTGTTCTGTCTTCGTGATTAAATTAATCAAATCAAGCATTTGAGCCAGTAGGACTGAAACCAAAAACATGGACACATGCATGCACACGCACACGCACGCACACGCATAGCTGTCATGTTCTTTATGCTTCTTTCACACTTAAATCTCCATATAAGGATTCTGTTGGTACCTGATAGACATATTCAAAATGATGATGAAAACTAACAAAAAATTTACACATTCAGATATCTCAGCCTTTTAGTTATTTTTTATAAAACTGCATTACTATGTCTTGTTCTACTAATAATTACAATTATTTATCCTTATCTTTTTTGTTTTTGTAGATGTTAGATCTCTCTGCCATTATTTGTGTCCTTTCAATATGGAATCTTTCCCTTGCAGGTCAGATGTTGCGTGGGGACCAGATGCCATCAGGTGGTCAACTACAGACTTGGTTGGAATTGAATCCTGGATGGCAAGTTGTATATGACGATGAGAATGGTGCCGATGATGATAGTGACAATGACTCACAGCAAGATGAAGATTATCGAGGGTTGTGTGATGAAATTGTGCCTGGTTTGTGAAAATATACCAGACATTTCTGTTTTAACTTGAATTGTCAGCTAATGTAAAAAGTTGGAGGGGCCATATTTTATCATAAGTTTATCTGTGGGTTAAAAGTTATCAAAGTGACTCTTTGTTGGTAGCACTGCAGTTTCTGATAGTAACCTTGTCTCCTATGTTTTACATACTTTGATAGTCTTTTATCAAATGACAAAAATTACTGTTCATATCTGTGGTGGGTTAAATACATTAATCAAACTAGTTTCCCATGTAGCACATACACTGGATGGTGTTGAATTATGTTCAGTATGTGACTGATTCTCAAAGCATTAGTGGGTTATATCATTGAAAGAGCTTCATATACAAGTGGAAATAACTGCTACTTGTAGTGCCATTTTAAAATTTTATATTATTCATTAAGTTATGACTATTGCTGTGTACCACATTAATTTCTAAAGCTCTCAAAAGTTCATATTATCTTACTCTATAAGGCCCATGGCATTTCCTGGCTGTCATTAAAGTAAGAGGTTAACTACAAATAGTTTTTTAAGTTGCCCTCAAAGCTGGGGAAAGACTGGAGATGTTAGCCTCCTTTATCATTTTACAGCAGCATTTCTTAGCCTCTTTTTAATGTGTACATTTCTCGTGGAACCCGTGATTTGTTCCTATAATATGTTTCTCTAACTGCATAGCGAGTAGAAGAGAGGAAGTACACTGTCTTACCTCATGTTAATACACATAGCATAGGATAGGTGGTGTGCCCACTAGCTACAAGCAGCCATGTCACTTGAGACTCAGATTAGTACAATTCTGCTTTATCAAGCATTGTATTGTGTCCTCTTATTTTGTGAATTTGCTAGTGGTGGTGTGTTTGAACATCGAAGAGTTCAAATCCACAGCTTCTAGTTACTCAGCTTAACATGAGAAGCAGCAAAAGAAGTCTTCATGTTTAATTCCAGCGTACAGATCTGGTTTCAGAGAAATTAAAGGCAAAACATTTACTAGACCTGCAAAACTCAAAGAAGAATTTTTAAAATCTATGAGAGCAATTCCTCCTAAATAGAGAGGTCTGACTCACAACTGTTTCGTTTGTGACTTAAGTTTCATGGAGGAACTTGTTACAAAAACACACATGGTTATCATTGACCGCAACCTAGTTGAAATTCCGAGACAGAGATGGTCTCAAAAAGCCAGAGTTGTTCCTCATTTATATCCTTCTTACTAAAATATATATCCAAAATACTATAGAAAATAAAATCGCCAGTAAAACACTCACAGAAGGGAAGTTGTAACACAAAAGTTGGTAAACCATAAGAATTTGCATGTATGCCATTCTATCATTTGTCGAGGACAATATACAGAATAAACCAATACCAGGTGTAACAGCTATTCCATTAAAAAATCACATTGAAAATTAAGAAACTGAAAATTGTGCAATTATGTGATAAACGGAGAAGAGCAAATACCCAGATCAGTCTACTGCAAAAGCAGCTCACCGATAAAAAGTGAGAGATAAATCAGTGAGATCTACGTAATTCTGAAGTTAGTAAGAAACAAAAAATCATATGCGACACAATGTTAAAGAAAAGCCAAATGAAAAATAAAAAAGGATCGTGGTATGATTATATTTTTCTTGTGGACAGCGTGCTCTTAAAAATTAGTTGCCCAAAGAACAACTGTGCTGATATGTCACAAAGTTAAGTTTCAAGAAAAACTGCAAACGACTGTAAGAATAAACATGCAAATCATGTTCTAGTGTTTATGTTTGTTCCTCTGCTGCATAATTGGATCCAACTAGTCATAGTGTATGCGTTGCAACACAACCTCTGGTGATGTCATCTTGCAGATAATTATCCAGTTCTAACAGGCTGGAATTAGAATTATTGTATTCAATTCTGATATCAGTCAACTGAATAAAAAGGTTTCGTGATGTCTAACATTTTGTGACATAAAAAATAACTTGTTTTACACTGAAATCTAATTGATGAAACTTTAAGTTTATGGGAAGTTTCAGGTAGAATTCATTTGCTAAAGTGCTTAAAAATTTTTTTGTGATAAAGTAAATGTACTTTTTAATGATAAAGTGTCAACTATAAATTCTTTTATCTACAAATTTAGCAACAGAATAATTTCGCTGAATTCATTAGGTTAAACATTTGCCCCCAAGTTAACTTCCACTCATTTGGATCTGATGTCACTTCAGAGAATGAACATAACATTAGCTTTGCAGTTGTTCAGTAACTCACTAGCAAATGTCAATATTCTTTAGGATGCAGGGAGCCAAGCAGAGGTGTGTGAAGTCAGGTTACCTGTTGGGAACTTGTGAAACATCTTCAACACTGTCGAAACATTATTAGAGTTCAATCATTTATTCACAGGGTTTACAGTTTGTTGCTCTCCCACACCAGCCTTGGCTCTTGGGCATTCAGCTGCATGGTGGATTCTAACTGATGCCTGCATAGTCATCTTGGTGTCTGCATGCCCAGCAACCATGGCACGTGACGGGTTGCTGGCAAGCAGGCATGGCTGTTGCCCAGCATGAAGCGAGCTTGTGCTGGCTGCTGGAGTGTCCTCAGTTCCACTCCAAATTCTAAGATGACCCTTATGTCCCACGGTACCGACTGGCCGCCTTGTCATCCTCAGCCCACAGGCGCCACTGGATGCGGATATGGAGGGGCATGTGCTCAGGACACAACTCTCCGGGCCGTATGTCAGTTTAAGAGACCGGATCTGCTACTTCTCAATCAGATAGCTCCTCAGTTTGCCTCACAAGGGCTGAGTGCACCCAGCTTGCCAACTACGCTTGGCAGACCGGAAGGTCACCCATCCGAGTGCTAGCCCAGCCAGACAGTGCTTAACTTCGGTGATCAGATGGGAATCGGTGTTACCACTGTGGCTAGGCCGTTGGCATGTTCAAATTAAGCTCCAGGTTAATGACAGCTTTCCCGTACTATGATTTTGATAACTTCAATACCATTCTTATAACTGGGGAATAATATTTTTTTTACAGAAAATGGCTTCAGGTTGACCATGCAGTAGCTACCAGCTAAAACGACAGTTTTTGACAATTTTTAATTAGCTGTACAGCCTATTAATTTTGCCATTTGTGGTCTCCATCATTGCAAATACAATTGCAGCTGTCCCATTGTATTTTATTCTATAGGAGGAAATAATTTGCAAGACCAAATACTTCAACTTCAGTAGCACATTTTGGTACAATAGATATTAGCATGAAAGAAGATCCTCCAGTAACATTTTTCTTGCTGATACCTAACTATCAGAATGAATGCTGCAAGTCTAGCTATGTCACTGGGTTCTCCATTTGCAATGAAATTTTGAACAATTTGAGGTGAAGAGTAAGTTCATTCTCTATACGGGTTGCCAAATCTGTGGTGCAATAAGCTACTGTGTCTTGCAAAAGCAGGATGTTACATATCTGTTTTGCTAATCTTTGACCTAAAATATTACCATTCCCTTGATGGAATGTTTAATAAGATTTTGTACAACTGAGAAGGCCTCGCCACATTGAGCTGTTAAACAGATCACTAAGTAAGAAGCCTTAGTTGCTTTTTAATTCACAATTTTTGTGGTTTGAACCATAAACATTGTTAATTTTAAGAGTTCTTTATGGTTTTGAATGTAAATTTCAACATTTTTTTCCTTTATATTCTCCACAAACAGATCCCAAGTGACAATACAATTTAGCTGTAATCATTGAGCTACTTGGGAGAATTTGTCGCAAATAATGCAGTGAGAATTATAATTGTTGTTCATGAATCCTGAAGATATATAACTTTTGTAATACTTCCTAAACCTTTTAGTAACTTCTCTGGATTGATTACTTGTAGAAGCAATAACTGGCCTAATTTCTTTTAAGGTAATTTCATGGCATCCTTGTGATTGCTGTCTTAATTAAGTCACAGAAGAGCTAGTAGTTGAATGGGAAGCAGAATAGTCAAGTTCTCCAATAGAATGTTCAACAAGAGTACCTTTTTTAGGTCATCTCAATGAGTCTTACAACAAAATATCAAAAACAGTTTGAAGAAAAAAATAAATAAATAAATAAAGTGGCAGCTACCCTTTAAGGCAAAGTAAAGTTTAAATGGTTACTTGCACTGATCAGCCAAAACATTATGACCACCTGCCTAATAGCCAGTATGTCCGTCTTTGGCACAGATAAGTGACAACGCCTCGTGGTATGGGAGCAGTGAGGCCGTGGTAGGTTGCTGGAGGGAGTTCATACCCCATCTGTGCACACAAGTCACCTATTTCCTGCAAATTCTGGGGAGAGGATCAGTGAGCTCTGACACCACATTCACTCACTTCCCAGATGTGTTTGACCGGGTTCAGATCTGGTGAGTTGGGGACCAGCACATCAATTGGAACTTACCACTGTGTTCTTTGAATGACTCTATCACACTCCTGGCCTTGTTGTGACATGGCACATTATCTTTTTGCAAAATGCCACTGCTGTTGGCTGTTGGCTGGTCTGCAACCAGTGTATGATACTGTGAATGTTCCCCAGAGTGTAATGGAGCTGCCCCCAGTACAAGTATCAAGCAGCTCTTCCCATGGAAGACGATGGATTCGCACCCTCCCATCAGCATGATATGGAGATATCAGGATTCATCAGATCATGCAATGCTCTGCCACTGTGCCAATGTCCAGTGCTGATGGGCATGTGGCCACTTGTAGTAGTTGCTGATGTCATGCTCTTAACATTAGCACGTGCATGGGTTGTTAGCTGATGAGGCCCATTGTGAGGAGTGTTCGGTGCAGTGTGTGCTCAGACACACTTGTACTCTACCCAGCATTAAAGTGGGGTGATAGCTCCATCACAGTTTGCTGCCTGTCCTGTTGTTCCAGTCTGCCCTGCCTACGATGTCCAACATCTTTAATGAAGGGTGGTTGCCAAATTCCACGACATATTGATGTGTTTCACCTTGGTTTCGCCATGTGCTGAGGCCACTCACCACAGCAGTCCTCGACCACCTGACAAGTTGTGCAGTTTCTGAAATGCTCTTGCCGAGCCTCCAGGCCATCACAATCTGCCCCTGGTTAAACTTGGATAGATTGCGTGTCTTCCCCATTCTACATATGGACATCATGCCAACTGATACTACACCCACCGTTTGTGTGTCTGTCTGAGTCACAGGGTGTATATGCTCCGGGACATCCAGGAAAATCCCGGGAATTTTTTCTTCCTGGAGAAAACTGGGAAAAATGTGGGGAATTTTGTAGAATTCCGGGAATTTTTCATTGTTTTAGACTTGAGTTAAAGTTTGGTAATTTTGACTGGTAAGAACTGATAAACAGCAAAGTGTGTCAAAGGCTTTAGGATGAAGGCTGTGGAATACTTAATGACAACAAACTGCAGCCGATTAGCATGACGTCACAACTGTTTACGTAAAGTTCATCTGAGCAGTTGCTCATGGTCTCACGTGCATGCGCAGTTGAGTTGTGTATGGGCAGTACCTTCTCCCACTTCCGGCTACTTGACATGTGGCCGTTAGCTGTATCAGCAGTAGCAACAAGCAGCCAGATGCTATCTGGAAAAAATTTTCTGGCGCGTCCAAGCTGCCAGATTGCTGCATGTGCATAGCAGTATGGGTTTTGGTGGGGAGGGGGTTAGTCTCCACGTAAACAGTGTTTACATATAGTGATTTTGCTGTTTCCTCTTCATTTACCCGTTTCACATTAAATGAAAACAAAACGGGTATCTGTGGTCGAGAGCTATCAAGTGAATTAAAATACATTCACATAATTACGGAAGGCTAACATATGTTGTTAGTTTCAGTCTTCTGATTTTATTTTATTTCCATGTTTTTGACAGTCAGTCACCTTGCATATCAATGAAGTTATTTTTGTCAGTTTGCTAAATAAATGTGGCTTTTATTAGTCTTTCCACAGACAGTCAGTTTATTAGAAATGAAGTGTTTCGTTCCGCACTATTGGCTAGTTTCAACTGTTCACTGAATTTAAAGTGCACATTTTCATTTTCTGGAATGTATGGCATTATGCTATAATAAAGAACCAAACATGAGATCATACAATACTTGTACTCCAATAAAATTTTCATCCCGAAAACAGCAATGAAATCTTAATATCAGGCTGGGACCCACTTCATTTTGAATCTGGACATATGAATGTGCACTTTAAGCCAAATTATGCGTTTTAGTATGGTGAATCTGGACATATGAATGTGCACTTTAAGCCGAATCATGCGTTTTAGTATGGTGTACAAAATTCCGATGCTCTTGGAGTATCTTATTTCTGTTGATACTACATATGTATGAACATATGGGCTTCCTACATCATTGTAGCTGCCCATGCGCATTGACACCTGTTTTCTGGTGCTCTCTGGCAACTGCTGAAATGAGGCTGTTTCTAATAGGTCGCAGGAAAATATGGAAAATGGTGTTTTGAAAAGTGTTAGTTTCAAAGTAAATTTCCTTTTACGCAAGATGTATTATGTTATGTGTGTTAATGTGCAATGAATTTCTTAAATCACAGAGTGTTTGATACTCATTTAAAGCTTAACACACTGAGGACTAGCCACTTAGAAGAATTTTGAGCCCAGAAGACCAGGCATTAATGTCATTATTTAAAATTTCTGGCACGTTTGTGTGATGTATCTTAAAGTGTAACACACGAAGACCATTATTATATGTGAAAGCTTAGCTTTTCTTGTAGCTTGTTAATCCTCAAGACCAATATTGCGCATTACAATCTCTACTTCAATGCTTCAGAAACTAATGTGCTGTTTTGAATCTATACTATTGTTACATGAATACAAAAATGTGCAGTGTATTGTAATATGAAAATATGCAGCTAAATGTTGCTACACATCAGAGCTTTTCAAAACTCCCCCCAGAATTTTTTCATTCTCTGAAGTTCCACAGTGGTGTATAAAACATTCACCATTCAAAGGATTGATATTTTTACAGCTCCAAGGGGAAGTATACTGTCACATATCATGGAAAAAGTGCATTTTTCACCTTGTAAGAAGTGTGTTTTCACGTGGAAAAAAAAATGCATTTTTAACCGGGAGATCCAGGAAAACTCAAGAATTTTTTTTTTTTTCTTGTCCACATATACACTCTGAGTCATTTCTCACCACGTGATATAGCTATTGCCTGGATGGGTTTATATCAATAATAGGTCAGTGGTCATAATGTTGTGGCTGATCACTGTACGTTGATAACACTATTAATAGCATAATAACACTAAAACAAACTGTTAATAACGGCAAATGTTCCGTTTTATACAATTAGTTTGAAGTTACGAGAAAGGTACGGGAGGGAGGTGTCCAAATTTTGTGTAGACAATGACCTCCCTCTCCACCTAAATCCATGCTCCACAAGCCATCTTACAGTTTGTCATGGAGGTTGTCATTTCCCCCAATTCCTGTTACAGTTGTGAATGTCCATGTGCTTGAATCTCTGTACTTTTACATTCATGATCTTTTCACAATAACATCATCTGCCACTGGAGTTGGCTGAGCATCCCTGTAACACATTTATGCTTACTGAATGAACCTTTGATGAAATGTGCTGCTCATCTTTGGAT
Source organism: Schistocerca serialis cubense (assembly GCF_023864345.2). Lineage (NCBI taxonomy): Eukaryota > Metazoa > Arthropoda > Insecta > Orthoptera > Acrididae > Schistocerca > Schistocerca serialis. The sequence continues at coordinate 55,919,048 of NC_064640.1, read as the reverse complement.
CTTGTGTATTTCCTTGATCAATTATTTCTGATATGGATTTCAGACTGACAAGAAATATTAAAGCATTTGTCAAATGAGGGATTTTTAAGCTGCCCCCTTTGTGGGTGACCTACATCTTCTGAGGATTCTTCTGATGAATCTGTCTGGCATCCGCCTTAACCGTGTTTAGTTTTATGTGCTCATTCCACTTCAAATTGCTCAGTATGCATATTCCTACACATTTTGTGTAACTTACTACTTCCAGTGATTAGATTAGATTAGATTAGATTAATACTAGTTCCATGGATCATGAATACGATATTTCGTAATGATGTGGAACGAGTCGAATTTTCCAATACGTGACATAATTAGGTTAATTTAACAACATACTTAAGTTAATATAACAACTTTATTTTTTGTGTTTTTTCTTTATTTTTTATTTTTATTTTTTTAAATTTTTTTTTATATTTTTGTTTTGTTTTTTCTTTTTTTCTTAATTTATATCTAAAAATTCCTCTATGGAGTAGAAGGAGTTGTCATTCAGAAATTCTTTTAATTTCTTCTTAAATACTTGTCGGTTATCTGTCAGACTTTTGATACTATTTGGTAAGTGACCAAAGACTTTAGTGCCAGTATAATTCACCCCTTTCTGTGCCAAAGTTAGATTTAATCTTGAATAGTGAAGATCGTCCTTTCTCCTAGTATTGTAGTTATGCACACTGCTATTACTTTTGAATTGGGTTTGGTTGTTAATAACAAATTTCATAAGAGAGTATATATACTGAGAAGCTACTGTGAATATCCCTAGATCCTTAAATAAATGTCTGCAGGATGATCTTGGGTGGACTCCAGCTATTATTCTGATTACACGCTTTTGTGCAATAAATACTTTATTCCTCAGTGATGAATTACCCCAAAATATGATGCCATGTGAAAGCAATGAGTGAAAATAGGCGTAGTAAGCTAATTTACTAAGATGTTTATCACCAAAATTTGCAATGACCCTTATTGCATAAGTAGCTGAACTCAAACGTTTCAGCAGATCATCAATGTGTTTCTTCCAATTTAATCTCTCATCAATGGACATACCTAAAAATTTGGAATATTCTACCTTAGCTATATGCTTCTGATTAAGGTCTATATTTATTAATGGCGTCATACCATTCACTGTACGGAACTGTATGTACTGTGTCTTATCAAAATTCAGTGAGAGTCCGTTTACAAGGAACCACTTAGTAATTTTCTGAAAGACAGTATTGACAATTTCATCAGTTAATTCTTGTTTCTCAGGTGTGATTACTATACTTGTATCATCAGCAAAGAGAACTAACTTTGCCTCTTCATGAATATAGAATGGCAAGTCATTAATATATAATAAGAACAACAAAGGACCCAAGACTGACCCTTGTGGAACCCCATTCTTGATAGTTCCCCAGTTTGAGGAATGTGCTGATCTTTGCATGTTACGAGAACTACTTATTTCAACTTTCTGCACTCTTCCAGTTAGGTACGAATTAAACCATTTGTGCACTGTCCCACTCATGCCACAATACTTGAGCTTGTCTAGCAGAATTTCATGATTTACACAATCAAAAGCCTTTGAGAGATCACAAAAAATCCCAATGGGTGGTGTTCGGTTATTCAGATCGTTCAAAATTTGACTGGTGAAAGCATATATGGCATTTTCTGTTGAAAAACCTTTCTGGAAACCAAACTGACATTTTGTTAGTACTTCATTTTTACAGATATGTGAAGCTACTCTTGAATACATTACTTTCTCAAAAATTTTGGATAAAGCTGTTAGAAGGGAGATTGGACGGTAATTGTTGACATCAGATCTATCCCCCTTTTTATGCAAAGGTATAACAATAGCATATTTCAGTCTATCAGGGAAAATGCCCTGTTCCAGAGAGCTATTACACAGGTGGCTGAGAATCTTACTTATCTGTTGAGAACAAGCTTTTAGTATTTTGCTGGAAATGCCATCAATTCCATGTGAGTTTTTGCTTTTAAGCAAGTTTATTATTTTCCTAATTTCAGAGGGAGAAGTAGGTGAGATTTCAATTGTATCAAATTGCATAGGTATGGCCTCTTCCATTAACAGCCTAGCATCTTCTAATGAACACCTGGATCCTACTATATCCACAACATTTAGAAAATGATTATTAAAAATATTTTCAACTTCTGACTTTTTGTTCGTAAAGCTTTCATTCAATTTGATGGTAATACTGTCTTCCTCTGCTCTTGGTTGACCTGTTTCTCTTTTAATAATATTCCAAATTGTTTTAATTTTATTATCAGAGTTGCTGATTTCAGACATGATACACATACTCCTGGATTTTTTAATAACTTTTCTTAATATAACACAGTAGTTTTTATAATTTTTGATAGTTTCTGGGTCACTACTCTTTCTTGCTGTCAGATACATTTCCCTTTTCCGGTTACAAGATATTTTTATACCCTTAGTAAGCCATGGTTTGTTACAAGGTTTCTTACGAGTATATTTAACTATTTTCTTGGGGAAGCAGTTTTCAAATGCATTTACAAAAATGTCATGAAATAAATTATATTTTAAATTGGCGTCAGGTTCACGGTACACCTCATCCCAGTCTAACTGCTGTAGGCTTTCCCTGAAATTTGCAATTGTTAAATCGTTGACTGAACGTACTACTTTGGAGGACTGTTTAGTATTGCTGAATGGAGCTATGTCACATATTGTAACTAGCTGTGCACCATGATCAGAAAGACCATTCTCAACAGGCTAAGCATTTACCTGTTTAAACTATCTTGGTCTATAAAGAAGTTATCTATCAGTGAGCTGCTATCCTTTACCACCCGAGTAGGAAAATCAGTAATGGGTGTCAAATTGAAAGAACCGAGTAATACTTCAAGGTCATTTTTCCTATTACCCTCTTTCAGAGAATCTACATTGAAGTCCCCACAAATAATAATTTGCTTCCCCCTGTCTGACAGATAGCTCAATAAGGAGTCCAAATTTTTCAGAAATAGATGAAAATTTCCTGATGGGGACCTATATACAGTTACAATTATAAATGTGCCTTTATTTAATTTAAGCTCACAGGCACATGCTTCTATATGTTACTCTACACAAAACTTTTTTGTTTCTATACTTTTTGCACAATGATAACTTTTGACATATATGGCAACTCCTCCTTTCTCCATATTTTCTCTCATTACATGTGCAGAGAGCTTATAACCACTTACATTTACCTTATCCATATCGGTAACAATGTGATGCTCAGACAGGCATAGTATATCTATTTCATTCTCAGCTTCTAAATCTTCTAAACAAACCAGAAGCTCATCTACTTTATTCTTTAAACTCCCAATATTTTGATGAAATATACTTACATTATTTTTAATTATACTTTTATGAGAACCTTTCCTTATTCTAACATTTGCAGTACTCTCCTGTCTGAGTTTCTCATTGTGCTTAGGCCTAGTTCCTATACCAGTGGTCACATGGTGTTCAGAGTGGCAGATTATGTCAACTGGGTTGGGTGACTTTAATTCATCAATGCAATTACCTAGGACTGAGATACAACTTGGTGGAGATAAAATTTCTGGTGATTGGTGAAAATTTATAATTGGTAGCTGTTATTGGTGATCCAATGTGCTAGAATTGTGCTGTTTAATTTCTTTCCTAAACTGAAGATTTGTTTCAATCCTGACCTCTCGTAGAACTTGACATCTTTCTGTCTTACCTATCCTAAAAAAGGTGCTGCTCCAACACCTGTAACCACTGGTATTTTACCATTCATGGCAGTGCCTCCCCCCCTTCAATTTCCTGCTATTACCCCAGCCAGTTTCCCCTTCCCTTTCCTGTTGAGATGTAGGCCGTGCCTGGTATAGTCCCACCTACTGAGATAATCAACAGGAACCACACCAATATGAGCCCCCGCACCCGACCCAAGCAGCCGTTCCAACTCCAAATTAACTCTCCCAACAGAAGAGTTCAAATGAGGCTGGTCATGGCGTCTCAGGACAGATACAAATTCAACATTGGTGTGTCTCGATGCCGACGCAATCTTTACCAGGTCACACTCTATACTGTACCCAGGATCTCTGTTGATGCTGTTCCCTGGCCCTCCCACAATAACCACGGTGTCTTCCCTGGTAAATCCTTTACAGAGTGAACCTAAATCCTCTGTCACCTGATCCAGACTAGCACTTGGTTTGAAAAAATTTGTGACCTGGTATTCTGGTCCTAATTCCTCCTGCAGAAGTTGGCCTACACCTCTGGCATGAGAACTGCCTAACAACAAAACTTTCTTCCTTTTTGATGACTTTCCTACATTCTTTTTCAATTTCCTATTGAAAGTTTGTTGTGTCCTGTCTACACCTACCTCTGCTTGAGGTTCATCAGTTTCTAACTGAAGCAACTGTTCTGCAGTCATGTAATCAAACAGTAATCGGTCTTTCTGCCTATTTCTACACTACATGCTACACTGAAGCACCAAAGAATCTGGTATAGGCATACATATTCAATTACGGAAATGTGTAAACAGTCAGAATATGGTGCTGCAGTCAGCAGTGCAAATATAAGACAAGTGTCTGGCACAGTTGTTAGATCAGTTACTGCTGCCACAATGGCAGGTTATCAAGATTTAAGTGAGTTTGAATGTGGTGTTATAGTTGGCGCACGACCGATGGGACACAGCATCTCCAAGGTAGCGATGATGTGGGGATTGATGAATTATTCTCGGGTTATCAGCCAAGTGGTGGCGTCGTCTTGTCGCAACGTTTCAATGAGTTTCGTACCAATCATCTTCACCAGAAGAATTCATCAGTGGAATGTGCCGAGAAAGACCGAAATTGCATAGATGTGGGGATTTTCCCGTACGACCGTTTCACAAATGTACCGTGAATATCAGCAATCTGGTAAAACATCAAATCTCTGACGTCAATGTGGCTGGAAAAATACCCTGCAAGAACGGGACCAATGATGGCTGAAGAGAATCGTTCAACGTGACAGAAGTGCAGTCTTTCAGCAAATTGCTGCAGATTTCAATGCTGGGCCATGAACAAGTGTCAGCATGTGAACCATTCAACAAAACATCATTGATACAGGCTTTCGGAACAGAAGGCCCACTCGTGTACCCTTGATGACGGCACGCCACAAAGCCTTATGCTTCACCTAGGCCCGTCAACACAGACATTGGATTGTTGATGAGTGGAAACATCGTTGCATTGTCGAATGAGTCTTGTTTCAAATTGTATCGAGCGGATGGACATGTATGGCTATGGAAACAACCTCATGCCATGGACCCTGTATGTCAGCAGGGGACTGTTCAAACTAGTGGAGGCTCTGTAATGGTGTGGGGTGTGTGCAGTTGGAGTGATGTGGGGCCCCTGATACGTCTAGATATGTCTCTAACAGGTGACACATACGTAAACATCCTGTCAGATGACCTGCATCCATTCATGTCCATTGTGCATTTCAATGGACTTGGGCAATTCCATCAGGACAGTGCGACACCCCACACGTCCACAATTGCTACAGAGTAGCTCCAGGAACACTCTTTTAAGTTTAAACACTTCCACTGGCCATCAGACCCCCCCCCCAGACATGAACATTTTGAGGCATATCAGGGATGCCTTGCAACATGCTGTTCAGAAGAGATCTCCACCCCCTTGTACTTCTATGGATTTATGGACGGCCCTGGCACTACTCCAGACATTAGTCAATTCCATGCTACATTGTGTTGCGCGCACTCGTGTGTGCTCACGGGTCCTACACGATATTGGGCAGGTGTTACTTTTACGTCTGGAGACTTCTCTGTGTGATAATGACATACTTTGGTCTGAAAAATACAGCCTTATTCGCTGTTGGTGTTGCATTCATGCTGGCTATCAAGTTAGTAAGCAGAAGCAAGGGTTTGGTTTTTATTCTATTTTTTAATTTTGTATAGGCATATCTTTTTGTTTCGTTTTGTAAGTTACTTCCTTGGAAAAAAGATACATACGTTTCGAAGAATGTTTGAATGGCATCTTTGGGCCCCAGGGTTCCATAAAATACAGTTCAAGAAATGCTAGTCTATAATATTAAACTTCAACAACCAGAAGTATCAATTCTATGTTTAAATCCAGCTAGAGTCTTCTTGTGTCCAGTCTGCTTGTTACATCCTTCCCTAATTTTTATTTATTTTGAAACCCATTTGTGTTGTAGGAATAATTAGAATGAGTTGCATACGCCATGTTCATCCAATCAATTTGATTATTATGGGATAACATTTTCTTGGAACAAGGCAACCATCATAGTAAAATGCAAAGACATGCCACGCTAGTCATAGTTGCAGATGTGATTGCAAGGAGTTTATTCTCTTGTAACAAACTATGATTAGAAACTGAACTACTTCTGCACCTGGCAATGAATATGTAGTTTCTTTCAGTAAGATAATCAAGATAATTTCAAATACATTAAGCTTAATTTTAGTCTACACAGTTTAAAAAAAGAGAGAGAAAAGGTGACCAGAAATCTTCTGCTCTAGACATATCCAAAGTGTCTGGAAAACAGTTATTGTTTCTGTTGTAGGATTAAGAAGCACTTTTTGTCCTTTATGGAATAGTTAAAACTAACAATACTCAAAACTATGGAATCACACAGTGTTGATAAATGTTGTTTGGGGAACAAGTTGGTCAATTTTTCTTACTTGATTGTTTTCATTACATAATTAACAAGAGCTCAACAAATATGAGTAGTCTGTTATTTGAAGTAAACAAGAGAAACTGTTATGAAATAACTAATTTATCCACAATGATAAATTTCTCCTAGCTTAACTGATTTTCTGTCTGCTATTAGTAAGATAATTGTAGTGCTTATTTCCATAAATAACTTGTAGAACTGTTGTAAAAAAATATAACTGAAGTAAAACCATATAATGCCTCAATATTGAGTAACATACATAAGGTACATTTTCATGTTGATCAGTTTTCAGATGGTTTAAAGTACACCACATGAAAATAGACACTGCAAAATTATGAGCTTGTGCAGAGAATTTAGTTGCAACAGATTCCACAGCCGTGATAAAGTTTTTGAAAGAAATTAGGTTACTGTGACAGCTGTTACATATTTCCATTTTATTATTTTGCGTACTATACCATTTCAGCTGTGTAGTCATTTTCAAGTAAATTGGGTCACAGGTTAAACATGTTATTTGAGAATTGCCTCAACTGAAACAGCATAGTACGCAAAATAGTAAAAGTGGAAACAAATAACAGCCATTCCAGGAAACTTACGTCTTTCAAGAAACTCTTACAGAGACGTGCTATTCGTGATAGAAGAGAAAAGGGGGAGAAAGATTGTGGCATTAGAAGCACCCTCTGCCAGACACCATTAGGTGGATTGTGGAATATAGGTGTAGAAGCTGATGTAATACTTGGAATTGGATTCCTGCTATTTTAAGACACACAGAAGGCATTGTTTCTTTCTTCTTGTAGTGTGTTAAGTTGTTGGTATTTAAGCAAAATGGGTTGGCATGTAATTAGTGCTTTAGTTCATCCCAAATAAATTGATGGAATCTGAGCAGGCAGGTCTAACAAAACTATTGGCTTTTCATTGAACTTTGTTGTGTTAACATCCTCCAGTTTTGTAGTCCTGTTGTCCTCAGTAGCAGGTAATATTATGGTATGTTGATAATTTTTTACTTTTGGCTGTCTAATTGCAACTGAATGAGACACAGTTTTTGTACCATATGCATTTTACCTTTATTCTTTGCAAGGTATCCTCAGTGGCAGGTTCCGTGGATGATGTTTTAAATGTTGTGTTTTTGTTCCATTTTTGGTGCTGTTCTTCTTCTTCTTCTTATCATTGCCATTTGAGTTTTCGTTCTCCAGACTTCACAACATTAGGAATTGAGCATGTATTTCATTCAGCTGTAATTAGAAGGTCCAAAAGTGAAAATTATCAACATACTGTGCATTGTGTTAGTCTGTGTGCAGGGGACAGGAACTTTACCACATTGATACTGAGAAGGCCTGATTCTCAAATTCTATCACAGTATGGTGTGAATGCTATTGTCTGAAATATTTTCATAAACATCAACATCAGCCTAGAACAATCACCCAGCGCATTCAAGGAAAATCATCCCCAAATTATCATAACTTCTACAAAAAATTTCAGTGTTGCTGCAACATTCTCGGGTAAATAAAATTCATCATACATCTGGGAGTGATACATACACTTAGCTGAGATCTACATCATGTATCACAATTCAACACTCCATAAAACTTCATTTCGTTGCTTCACTAAACAATGTTGCACCCTTTTTCTTGTGATATTACAGTAGAAGACACTGATACAAAAGTGAAAACATACACTTTTTTGCAGCATGGCAAAAGTATTATGTTGTGTAAGGCATAACTTCCAGTTGTCAAAATTAGAATATTATTTGGAATTAGGAAAACAATTTAACAGCTGGTTTCTTTTCAGTCTAAAAAAATAAGAAAATGAGGTTGGGTTACAGTATTATGATGTAGGCAAATACAAATATTCCACTTTAATTCAAAGAATGCCACAAAACACTGAACATAATTTTTTGTGCAACACGTGTGGGTTTACATTAAGTTCAACTACTGGTTCAAGAAGTTTGTTGTTTACTTGTGAAATGAATATTTTTAGTAACAGTTGGAGTAAATGACTAATGGGATCACAATGAATATTGTGCATTTTTTACAGAACATGACTAATTGATGACACACTAAAATTTCTACATATAGTTAAAGATTTTGTTAACTTAGTTGATTACTAGTAAATGTGGTTCTTGTAACAGTTTTGTTCAAAGTTGAAACTGGTGCATTATGTAGTTGTTTGCTGACATTATCGTGCAGTGATAAAGTTCTGTTATTTCAAGAAGTGGGTTGCAGTCTGATTGTAAAATAGGTTGAAGTAAGTTTATGGGGATAAAATTGTACAGCCTATAAGACAATTTTTTATTTAAAAGAAGAAAAATGATTTATGGAGGCTCTGCACCAACATTTGACAGGTTTGCTCTTCTCTCTATGTATAAACTGAAGTTCTCTGCTCCATTCTGTCTGTATTTATTGGCTAATTTTAGGAAATACAGTAGGGATTTTGATTTGGTTATGACTTTCTTTTTACATAGCAATTACTTCTCAATGATGTGAAAATTTACCAGAAATGAAACTTGTTTAGGATTCCACTTAAACTTTAGATAGCTTTTTCATGGATGTATAACTGGCTAGGGAGATGCAAGTCGCTGAAGTGGCATCCAGTTGAAAGACTTGCACCAGAACAATGAGCCACACAAAATTATAAACACAACCTGTAAATACAGTATTCTTCAGTATATTTTATAAATTAAGTCTGCCCCCCTTTTCTGCGTATGTATGAAGGCTAATCTGAGGAACTACTGTAGGAATTTTGATAACATTTTCACTAACAGATATGTTGACTCAATAGGAAGGTTTGTGTGCTAATCACACACTTTAAATTGGCCCCTGTGTGGAGGCATGCTAAGAGTGGAAGCTTTCCATCAGCTTGCAGCTCATTTGTTGCTTGGACAAGCCCTATAACGTACACCTAGGGCAACGAACTTACAGCTTATGAAAGAAACAAACATGTAAAAGGTTAATGCATTGCAGAAGTGACAAGAAAGTTAATGGCCAGTCACTAGAAGTACTAGGTACCAGTAAAGCCTCTTCACTCATTTATGTAAATAATATCTACAATCATTAAACACAATGTCGTACATGAATCAACTCTAATCACACAGTGGCTACTTATCACTACACTGCACTAACGTGTTATGTAGCTAATGTTTTTAAAAACATTCCGGAGCAGCTTGAAATCAGCTGACTTTCCCTGATCAGAGAGGGACCAAGTAAAAGTTTGTGATTAGTATTTAATTTATATATATTTGGTGCAAATTGGGTGAACTATGACGAATTATGGTCCCATGCTGCGTTTTGTGTCTGTACGTGAAGGATACTATCAGGAATTATTGTAGACATTTAGATACTCCCGGCAGACTGGCATGCTCACCCAGCTGTCAAATGAGTGGTCACGGAGGCACAGCACCTTTGATGCACAGTTTGCAATGTTAGCAGGTTGGCAGTCCACTCATACCCTTCAGCACTGTAGTAAACCTGCAAGTATCATGTGCTGCTTAAATCGTTTAATTTATATGAAAGTGATGCTATTCAGTTACATAACATTGTTCTCTTATTTTTAACCATAACTGTATGCACTACCCTGTCAACAAAATTGCCACTGTCACACAAGTCATCTGGCCATAGATACTTATTGCTACCTGTCCAAAGCTGGGACAGGTTGTAAGTTACCATATAAATAAAACTATTTTTTTTCTATACAAACCTGTGAGTTTGTTGTGTTCTGTATACCAGAAGAGATTGTTTTAAAATCCATCATGTCATGAGAGACGAATTAAGAGAGACGATACATTAAGATTTGTGATATGATGAAGCTCAGTGCATGATAGTGCAATTGGTTGCACAATGCCAAAATAGATTGAGCAAGGATCTTTTGGTCATGTGTTTAGGCAAGTTTAAGATATAACACAAATGATTTGTTTCATATTTATGTAACTAGGTGAAATGGGCATCTGCCATTACCTTGTGGAGGCACAACTGCTGTCAAAACAGTGGACTGGTAAAGGTGAAAAAAAATGTGGATATAATTTTATTAGCAGGTGATAGTGTCTCTTTCATGGAAATTGTCAGGTTGAAACAGGAACAACGAAGATTAGTACACAAAAAAAGTGCATATACAGCATAACCATTTGCTATTTAAATGGTTAAAGTATATCTATAGAACTTTAAAATAATTTCACACTAACCCTGTTCTCCAGATATGACTTCATTCTTTAACTTAAAGACCGTGAATAGGAGGAATACTTAGAGAATATTAACCAGTCTTTGGTTGCAAAAGTAGTTCCTTTTCTTTAATAGTTGAGAATGAAAGGTACATCTGGTGACAGTTTCATTGAGTTGGAGGAAGGAAATTTTTGTCAAATGAATAAGCTATTTTTGTTCTATTTGATTATGCAGTACATAGGTGGATCCTTATAACTTTTTGGATTTTGCAGTTTCACATAGGAGCAGTAAAAAGAAAAAACTATTACTGGGCTGGCAATTGAAACGCACATTGCCAAGTAGAATGCAAAATATATAGTGCGAGTGTGATGCTGTTGATTCACACTTGAAGCTCCTTTCAGGGCAAGTGGGAGATGGAGGAACTGTAGTGATGTGCATGTAAGAAGGTGGCTATGTGATGTGTTCTGTGCAGAGATGGATGGAGAATACTCTGTGGCATCACCATTGTGCTCTCCATCTCTGTTCCATGCCTCACACTTTAGTTGTTTCCTACCCTGGTAACTGGTAATGCTGGTGGTGAGAGCTATACTGGGCCACAGCTTCTGGTTCTGACTCTTCCTAGTAGAAAGTATAATGTGGCAGAATAATATTTAGAATAATATTTAGAGGAATCTAATCAGAATGTCTAACGGAGAGGGAATAAAGGATTGGTGGAAATTTTTTGGCATGTATTTTGTTTTTAATAGCGGTCTGACATGATTTGTTGGGAATAAATAGGCCATAGCAAAGAAATGAAAGACCTGGATGTCCTTTGAATTTGAATGGTACAGCAGACAAGCATAGTTGGTTAATTTCAGTTAATGATTTATTTATTCATTCATTCAGCAGGGCTCATCTAACAATGATATAGTATTTGTTGTCACAATACAATGAAAATAAATAGCTCAAATATGCATACTCACAGAATAAATAAGATGGGACAGTGGTGAGCCTTGTTGTTGCTGAAGGAGCCATCCTGGATTTTATCTTAAATAACTTAGGAGAACCACAGTAGACCTAAATCAGAGTGACCTGTCAGAGCAAACTCCATCGTACCATGGTAATATGAAGTTTGTATCCCAACAGCTGCGCAGCATTATTCAGTTGATTGCTACTTTACAATGTTCTCGTGATCATACAAAATGTGCACCAAATATCTTATAATAAAAACATGGTTTTGAACTTCGCTACTGCACACACAATGGAATCTTCTGGTGACTCAAGAACCACAAACATACACATGTCCATTTCCTCCCTTCAATTCGTCTGAAAAACTCTTGTCAGCATCCAAACTGGCTCTTGTTCCATGGTTATTAGTAAAATAGTGTTTTTCCAGGTTTTTAAAGTATTTTTTGACAAGGACTTCAACTGATACTTGTAGTTATTATTCTTATGGCCCTTTTTGGCAGTTTGAAAACTGTGTCCATGTTTTGTATCTTTGATTCATAGAAGAAAATCCCATAACCAAGAATTGAGTATGTTATGTCACCAGAAGACATTGACTGTTACTAACCATTGCTAGAACCTTATGGTAGTAGAATTAGCAGGTGTTAACATTTTCCCACATTTTGATGCCACAGTTGGTATGTACCTGGTTGTCACAGCCTCCAAAAGTGGTGTCAATATGCATTTTCTTTTCATGAATTTGTCATGTATGTGCGGCTTGGCTGTGATCTAATTGCTATATTGTCAGACTTGTAACAGACAAACAGAAATTATCTGTAAGGAAGTGACTAAAACATGCATTTGTTGCTACATGGTTAACTTTGTGTGTTAATACAATGGTAAATGAGAAACAATAATTAATTCAAGGATGGTTAGAGTCTGATGAGTGGCAGATATTAAAGTAATTGTGGTCACTTGAAGAGTTGCATGTAAGATATATGATGAAAAGAATGTGTGTATCTGGATTACATTTGCCACTGCAAAATGATTTTGTGTGAAGTACATTTTAGCTGTCTTTTTAAATAGACTTGTTTTAGTAATTTTTTCATCTCATTGGGCCGCTTGTTATTGTGTTTTTTCCCCCCTCTAGCTAAACATGGATCCAAGCTGACACTCTGACTGGATAATTGCTCCACTTTTTCTTGAGGGACAAAGTTTTTCCACATTTAATTTTGCATTCCTCTCCATTAATGCTCCCTTGATTTATTTGTCATCATCCTCAGTATGTAAACTGCAACCATTATTGTTCCCCATTTCATTCCTTTCCATCTGCAGTTTGTAGTCTGTGGCATGCTTCTTCCATATATCTGGACATGTCATTTGGTTCTCTCTTGGCCACATAAATCCTATATTCGGCCTAAGAAATGATTGGACTCACATACATATAGTTCACTGTAGATTTAGAGTCTTAAAAATGCTATTTTTTGTTGTGCCTTGTTAATCAGTCATCTATGTTCACGTTTTATCTCAATAGCTTATGGGGTCTGATGTATTTTGAATTAAAAATTTGAAAACAAAAGCATAGAAAGATTTGTTTCTTTGATATCTGTAAACATGTTCTAGATTTACACAAGAACGAAAACCAACACATGAGAACTGGAGAGAATTTATCAGATGAGGAGATGATGCAGGCAGTAATTCAGAAAGCTAAAGCTGAAGATGATGAATATAAGAACACTACTGAAGAACAGACATATTACAGGTAATTTAACTCAGTTTTTATAAGCCGTTGGATGGCCACATGCACGTGTGTGTGTGTGTGTGTGTGTGTGTGTGTGTGTGTGTGTGTGTGTGTGAGAGAGAGAGAGAGAGAGAGAGAGAGAGAGAGAGAGAGGAGGGGGGGGGGGATTTTTTTCTGACAAGCTGCTTTCTAAATGTGCCTGTCTGTCACTCAGTGCCTCCTGTATGTGCTGAGTAGCAGTCTGTCCCGATCATAAAAAAACAATGTCTCTCATGAAAATGGTCCCCATTTAGAGAGTTAATGCAAACCAAATTTCACACTACTTGTGTGATGTGAGTATAAAATGAGCAAAGAATGATGGAATGGATTATAGAGTACATCTAGGATAATCATAAAGCATTAGAAATGAGGGTTTTGTTTCATTATTTATAATATAATTCTTATTTTATCTTCTAATTCATATGTTTAAATATATGTGCATTTTTCTTTTACAGCATTGCTCATTCAATTAATGAAAAAATTACGGAACAAGCATCCATAATGGTGAATGGAAAACTAAAAGAATATCAAATACGAGTGAGTATTTGTTTTAATGTTTAATGTCTACATTCTTCGGTTGGATGAAAAATCAGTGACCATTATATGAAATGTGATTAGGTTGATGTTTGTGAACCTATCTTTCCAAACAACCAATTTTTTAAAAATATACCTGTAGTGCCAAAACAGTTCCTTTGTATACAGTTATCAGCTATTTTTATAAATTTTACAACATTGTAAATAATAGCTTGCATTAACTCTCACAATATCCTACAAACCATAGATAAAGGTCAGGTAGATTCCATACTCCAATATTTCTAGAAAGTACTTTATACAGTTCACACTGCAGACTATTAACAAAGTCCCAAGCATGCGAAATAGGTTCTCAAATATGAGTGGCTTGAAGATTTTTTAAGTAATAGAACCCAGTATGTTGTCCTGCATGGCAAGTGTTCTTCAGAGACAAAGCTATCATCAGGAGTGCCCCAGGCAAGGATGATGAGACCACTCTTGTTCTCTACATACATAAATAATTTATCGTACAGAGTGAGCAGCAATCAGAAACCGTTTGCTGGTGTCGCTGTAGTGCATAGGGAAGGTAGTGATTTGTAAACTTTCCGACATACATGATGTCTTGGATAGAATTTCTATTTGATGTGATGGGGGAGGGGGGGGGGGATAGATGGAAACAAAGGCTTGAATACAATAAACAGATGCAAGTGAATGTAGCTCTCAGTAGTTATGCAGAAATGAACAGATTTGCACAGCATAGAGCACCTCCATGAAACTAGCTATTAGATTAAATACCAAATTGACTTTTCCATCTGTCGTCTCAAATGATGAAATGTGATGTCTTCCAAAAATAAATCCCCTTTCTTGTTTTCCTTATGTTCTTGTTGGTTTTAGTTGTTACTTTTTCAAATTTTCATTATCTCTTCTCACATCTGCGTAAAATAAATTTTTGAATATTTTATGGAACTCCGTATGTTCTGAGATATAAAAACAGTTAAGGGGGAAAGGAACATGAATAGGTAGCACTGAAAGTATGTTTATTGTGAACACCAATGTATAGACAGAACAGAAATGACCTCCTGGGCAAAAAGTGTCAGTGTTTATACAGACATTGAATATTCCACAATGCTGGTATCATACAAACATGGACTACTCCGTAATATACAAATGTTACAAACACAAGATATTTCAAGAACTTAACATAAATGATTTTTTTAAAAAAAGCTTGTGGTCAGGATTGAACTGGCTATCTGCAGTATGACAGTCATTGACGCTAACTATTACGCCACACAGCATACATGATGACTTGTGGCATTGCTCCCTCTCTTGGAGAAACAGCGACTTGCTGTTTCAGAACTACTCATTGGAGACAAATACAGCACCCTGGATTTAGATTCTGTCAGTGGTTCTTTGTATGGTGGTGTCGTCGGATCCTCATGTTCCGGTTGTGTTGTTACATCCTCTTCAGTATGATGAGCATCGAAGATAGTTCCTCCCGTCGAAGCTCTGCAATCGTTGAGTGTATCTTCAGTTTCCGTGAACCTCCCATCATCAATCTGCCCCTCAGGACAGTAGTAGGGCTTCATAACAAGGACATGACCAATGTTTCTATCATTTTTGTATTCATGAAGAGTCATAATCCTCAACTTCATAGGTGATATTCAGCAAGATACAAAAGATATGATACGGATCAAACGAACACTTAAGTAAGTGTCCTCTATTGCCACTTTCCACACAGGTGTAAAAATCCATACCAAGTCTCCTAAGTTGTATCTCACTAGTGCTTGGCATTATAAAGCACTCGGCCTGTCTCCTGGGCATCAGGGATCCGTATGTGACGCTGCTGCGTTGCTTTTTACCTCTTGATGATGAGGTGTTTCATGTCATCATCTTGAGTATCAGGAGCAGTGTAATGTGTCCATTGTTGTTTCGGCCTTACAAGTGTAGAGCAGAAAGAATGATGTGAAGCCTGTAGTGTCATGTTTTCCCATGCTGTATGTGAATGGCACTACAGGCGATATTGTATCTCTCTCTCTCTCTGTTCAACAACAACATGAATTGAGAGAATATCCGTCAATGTCATACTAATGGATTCTGTGAGGCCATTCAACTGTGAATAGTAGGCAGTTGTTGTCTTGGGTATAATATGGCAATGTGAAATTACCTCTGTTTCGACTGGATTTTCTACGATCACAGATCATCTCGTGTGTTGCTTCATGCTTCAGAATGATGTCCGCTACACGGAACCTCGCAATTTCCAGTGTTTCGGCAGTCAGCACAGCTTTGGTGACAGCGTAATGGGTGAGGTGGTCAGTACAGACCATTGATTCCCGTTTGGCATCTTCAGGAACTGCTCTAAAGATCAGTTGCATTTCAGTCGAATGGCACTGTGGGTGGGATTGGTACCAGATGCTCTAGAGGTAACTGCAGCATGTGCTGCTATTGTTGTCATTCCTTACAGTGGATTACACGGTGTCTTAACAGATTGATAGAAACCTCGCCAGTCATACCTGTGTCTGATTCTGTGTAAAGTCTTCGCAAATTCCAGGTGGCCCGATGTTTGAGCAATGTGGAAATACTTGAGGGTAGCTGGGCATAGCTTAACTGGGATGGCAAACAACCATTTCTGACCCAGTGGCTCTTAGTTCCTCTTACACAGTGTTCTGTTTATTAATGAGACTTCTTCTTTGGTCAGTCCCTTTTCCTTCAAGGCTTCTATGGTTTTAAGCAGTGTTGGATCTTCACTCTGTTCAGTAGCACTGTCATTTAATGCAGCAATGACTAAGATTTCATCCATGGTGCTTTATTCCACCAAAGAATTTATAAAAAGGGTATTGGTGTCCTCGTGTTTATGTCCACATTTTGTACCATTATGACATCGTATTCCTGAAGTCTGAGTGACCATTTCGCCAGTCGACCTGCAGATCCTTCAGGTGAGTCAGACAGTATGGGGAATGGCAGTCCATCAAAGTGGTTAAAGACTTGTCAAATAAATACAGCCAGACCTTGCTGATGGTCCAAACAACTGCAAGGCACTGATTCTCAGTTGTAAGAGTAGTTCATCTCAGGCTTCAAGAGTACTCTGGAAGCATAAGCTATCACATGTTCAGCACCTTCCTGAAATAGCACTAGTACTGCACCTATCCTATTACAGCTAACACTGATGCGAAGTTGTCTCTTGGTATTTTTGTCGTACAATGCTGCGACAGGAGAATATGTTAGTGCCACATTTAGTACAAGGAAAGATCTTTCTTGCGCCTTGTTCCAGGGAAATTTGGGTCTTCTCTGCAGTAATTCTTGTGAGGGATGTGCTTTGGTATGAAAGTCCCTTATGAATCACCAGTAGCATGAGCACATTCTGAGAAAACTTTTCACATCACAAATGGGATGAGGTACAAGAAAATCTATGAATGCTCTTATTTTCTCTGGATCGGTATCGTCTCCATTAACTAAATTCAGAGGGAGGCTTGCAGTCTGAACTTGCTTCAGCACAGCTATCAGGTGGTCTGGATGTTCTTCAAACGCCTTTGAAAAATTGACTATGTCATCCAAATGGCAAAGCTACATCATCCATTTAAGAAGTCAAAGCAGGTTCACCACATTCATTCAAAGGAGGCTGGAGCTTTACACAGTCCAAATTTCATAACTGCCAACTGATAGAAGCTGTCAGAAACTATGAATACAATCTTTTTTTTCAACCTCAATTTGCCAGTGGCCTGCTGCATGTCCACAGTTGAGAAATACTTTGCTCCGTTCCAGCAGTCTAGGGTATCATCAATGTGTGCAAGTGGATAAAAATCTTTCTTACTGATATTTTTCAGTTGTTGGTAGTTGATGTAGAAATGTTATGTGCCATACTTCTCCACAAGAACTACAGGAGAGGACCAAGGGCTCTCTGAAAGTTCAGTGTCATCATGTTGCATCATCTTCTCCATCTCCTCCTGGATTATTTGTTGTTCATCCAGCAGATGTCTATATGAGCACTTACAATTGGTGGTGATCCTCAGTGTCGATACAGTGTTTTACTATGGGCCACTTGGTCTATCTATTCTTCACTGTGGATTTGAAAGCATCTGAAACTTGATGCACAATGACAATCACTCGCAGACAGACATTGTTCGTTGGTATATTCCGGAATATCCAAACATTATGAACATAAAATATTTCAAAAACTTTCCAGAAATGGTGAATACTAAATAATAAATGATTTCTTGTGGTGGGCTTTCAACTCGCAACCCACAACATGCCAGCTGGTGATGTTAACGACTACGCCACTCTGCATGCACCATAACTCATAGTATAAATAAAAATCAACTGTCAAAATCACAGTTTGTGTATCTTCTGCTGTGTCTGACACTGATGTCTGTACTAGCACCAGCAGGCCATCATTTGTGTGTTCATCTTACAAGCTTCTAAATAGAAGTGAGTTATGCATTTAGATTTGTCTGTGTGATTTGTACTTTAATCGTCAATTTCTTGTGTGGTGAAGTGTAGTGAATTTTTTCACTGTGTTTAATATGAATAGGGAGTTTGAATGCTGTGTTGAGATGCAAGCCGAGTTCGTGACCCTTCGCTCACTCCTCTGTGGTGCTGGATTTGGTAATGCAGCTTGAGGCTGTTGCCAATGAGCATCACTGTGGGGTCTCAGACATGGGAATCCAAGGGATGCCTAGCATGTCCCACATGTCATTTCCCCCCCCCCCCTCCTCCCCAATCTATCCACTATTGTGGTGGGCCTGGTTTCTGCCTGCATTGAGGTTGAACTCTCACTTGTGGTCATGTGGGAGGTCATTTCAAGGTTTGACAGGCAATCAAAGATTTTTGTATCTGCAGAATGTGTGCATCTGCAGAAGGCTGTTTGACACATTCAGCATGGGTACTTCACAGGCCAGTAGTGACTTTGTAACAACTGGGAAAATAACAACTGGGGAACAGATCCCCATGAGTGGAACAAACTCACCTTGTGAATTGAACTATGGGAAGTGGACCATCCGAACCCAGTTAGTTATGTGCATGGCAATACACACCATGTAGCTGGTGCAGGGAGCCAACAACAACTAACAACTGAGCACATGATGACTCACAGCATGAGCGCAAAGGTAGGTCCACAATGGTTTAAATCTGCAGGAGCACTGGCCTGGTCTGATTACTGCCGCTCACGAATAAACACTTCTATCAGTAGGTCTGCACATATGTTGCAACATACGCACACCTTCCATGGAGGGTTTTTGAACTCCTCTACTATTCTACCCATGTCAGCTCATCTGCCTCCATTGGGACATCGGATGATGGGGTACTAAATTGCACCCCCCCCCGCCCCCCCCCTTCCTGAAAAAGGCCACTTACGTCGAGAATGGCTAGGTTTGGGTCGCGACCTGTAGCATAGCTCCGGAGAGAATGCCATAGAGTCCGGCAGTGGACAGACTACAGAAGGAGGCAACACTGACACCACTGGCTCTGCCACAGAGCTGCACGGAGGCTGCAGGTTGCGGTGGGGTTAAGGCCACATCCATCAATGAAGGGGGAGAGGAAATGAAAAGGGAGGGGAATGAGTCGAAATCTGTGGGCTCCACCGTGGCAGGCGGAGGCATGAGCTATGCTGGGGCTCAAGGTTGCAGGCGATAGGAAGGCAGCGAAGGTTGCAGAGGCGATGGCAACAGTGAGGAGTGCTGCTGCAAGTGGGAGCCTGCTCCGGGAACAACGTGTCACAATCAACCCTGCTCTCTAGCTGACTGGAAGGCTGCCTCGGTGATGCTCCAGCACAATGTGGGCACAACTGATTGACATGACGAGTCAGCTGTTCCCCACAGACATCCATCACAAACACGTACTGAACTTGGCAGCCCGCTACAACATCCAGCAGCCACCCCAGCTACTGACCGAAGGCCCAAATGTCAGCTCCAGGAGGAAAACGCGACGGGCCACAGTGGTCCGTGACATGCTACTCGGGGAGCAAAAAATCAGAGACTTCACAGCTGGTACCCATGTGAATGTTCTGCAAGACTGCACCAATTTACTGGGACACCCAGTATTTAGTCAGAGAAGTCGACATTGCATTGTAGCAGAAAGAGACGGACACAAACTTCCTCATCTGGGTTTCGAACATATCCACAGAGTTCTCCACCTCAGAGCTGGGTGAAACAGGGCGGTAGTCAGATGCCGAATACAATTGAAGTTGCAAAAGTCTTCAAACTCCTGCAAAGCAAGTTGCCTACTGTTACCAGACATGAGTGTTTGAGGGTATCCCTCAATGACAAAAAATAACAGAAAGTGCGTGAATGGTGTGAGTCGACAGCGTGGATGACAGCTTGGCTGCTTACGGGAAATCTGACTACGCGTTGACCATCAACAGCCACATGCTGCCCAAAAAGGGACCCGCAAAATAGACGTGCACCCTGTGTGAAGGTGCTCCAGGAGTGGCCAAGAAGATAACTGGCATGGTGGTGCAGCCTGGTTCTGTGCACAAACACGTACCAGATGTTCTATGTCACGATAGATTGTCGGCCAGTAGATGTAATGCCACGTCGATGCCTTCATCTGAGTAACAGCTCAGTGTGATGCATACTGCAATTGGAGAATGCGAGAATGTAATGCCAGGGGGACAGTTGCTCGACGGCATTGCTCCTCTGTGACAAGCATGAGGACCCCCTGAACAATGTTGTAGAGCACCTAGGGGAAAAAACAATGCCACACTGGATCCACACCTGAACACACACACTCCGGTCAACCCATCTGTACCGCTGAAATGATTTTCATGAAAAGTTGGTCAGCAGACACAGCGATCGCAATCTTTCATGCTGCCAACAGAAAATCTGACAGGGTTTGCTGTAAGGCAGCATCCAATATGATCAGGAGAGCCTCTTGCCAGTCGGACTCTGGATCGGGCCTCCTTGATAGCTGTGAAAGTGCATCAGCATTGGCATGCTGGGTGGTGGAGTGCTAATGAATGTCAACTGAGAACTGAGAAAGAGGGCCCACCACTGCAACCAAAACGTAGTCCTATCCAGCGGGTTGGAACACGGGTCAAGTAAGGAAACCTATGGCTAGTGGTCAGTGATGAGGAGGAATCTCACCCTATACAAAATGATGCGAAACTGTTTAACCCTGAAAATAATAGCTAGCACCTCCTTTTCCACCTGCAAGTAGTTCCACTGCACAGCAGAAAGGGTCTTTGGTTTGTAAGTGATGGGCTGTTCGATGTCGTACAGGTTCCGATGGGACAGGGCGGCACCGACGCAGGCAAAGATCAAAGAATTACCTCATGTAATGGAAGACAGACAGGGAGCAGATCACAAATGCTGCTTGAGACACTGAAAGTCTCATTGATAAGCCACAGACCAGACAAACTTAATGCCCTTCTGGGGAAGCCGGTTAAGAGGCTGGCAGTTGTGCACAGCCTGGGGAATGAACTGAGCTTTATATGAAATGTTGCCCAAAACAGACTGAAGGTCCTTCAGGTTCTTGGGCGCTGCTAGGCTGATAATGGCCTTGATGTGGTTGTCCGTGGGGATGAGACCATCTTTATTAAGCACATGACCCAAAAAATGCATCTTTGGGAAGAAAAATTGCACTTTTCTAGCTTGCAATGAAGGCCATTCTGCAGAATGCGTTGGAAAACCAACTGAAGGTGCTGTAAATGCTACTCCCAAGTAGGGAAAATGACCCAGGTGTCATCAAGGTAATTTATGCAACAGGGAATGCCCTGAATGAACTGCTGCAAGTATCATTGGTAAAATACCGGTGCAGACGATATTCCAGAAGTCAAGCGATAAAAACTAGTAAAGCCCAAAGGGAGCATTGAGGACCAGGAAAGTCCGAGAAACTGTGTCCAACGGCAACTGCAGCCAAGTATTGCGCAAGTCAATGCGAGAAAAATACTGACAATCCCCCCCCTTCCTCCCAGACAACTTTGCCAACAACTCAGCCTGCTTTATAATGGGGTACAAATCTGTTACACATTGCATGTTGACTGTCTGTTTAAAATAGCCACAAAAGTGTACAGTGCCATCAGGCTTCTGAATCACCACCAGAAGGGTGGCCCACTGTCTCAATAGTATAGTAGAAACAACCCCCAGATCCCGCCAATGCTGCAACTTAGCCTTTACCTTGTCATGTGTGGCAAAGGGAATGGGGCAGGGGTGACAATATTTTGGGATCGCCGATAGCTTATGAGAAACGTGTGCCTAGAAATTTTCTGCCCAGACCAAGGTATTCTCAAACAAAGAACTGTAGGGTTGCAGAAAGGAGTCAAATCATGAGAAGGAATGGATTGGAGCCCAAATTGTGAAAAAGTAATGGATTGAGACACTAAATGCCATACATCAGTGATCTGAAAGCTGAAAATTGAAAAGACGGCGAGCCCAAAGATATTTTGTGCGAACGGTGAAGTGACCACTAACAATGTAAATTGCTGTTCCACATTCTTGTAACATGCGAAGACAAAGAATTGCCCTCACAAGGAAATCTATTATTTACTAGAAGACACAACCTCATGGAGTGGCCATGTCCGGTGTGTACTCAATGTGCATACTGAGGGAGCCATTCCGCATATGGGTTGGGTTGTGCTGGATGCCATGAAGAGTACAGAGTGCAGCCAACAGCAGGTGGTGGCTCTTTTCAGTATTAATGATGTGCTCAGATTTGGATCAGAAGAGATTCTCACTGGTTTCTGGTGGCTATCTGAAGTGGTCAATACTGCCAGCCTTGTTTGTATGATGGTGGCAGACCTCGCCACCTGTAGCATTGTTGACAGGACTGGCTGCGGACCTGGAGCTGAGTATAGGGTGTGAATAAGAGGTTTAGACTGTTCTACTGTGTAGGGTGGTGATTCCTCGACTTGGCAATAGGGTGGTGGGATACTGGGTTCCACTTCTTAGATTAGGGGGTCCATTACTCAGAGGAGGGACAGTTATGTGGTTAGTGGGTGCTGTGTTGAGTGGACTGGGCAGTCTGTTATAAATTCAATGGTTGCAGAAGTGTAAAATAAGGGGTTCAATCTCAAGGTGTGTAGGTCAAACACAGGACGAGGGTAGACTTTAATTTAAACTGTCGTAGTTGTGTAAGGAAAGAACCAGAGCTCCAAGCATTAATAGAAAGCACTGAAGCTCAAATCATAATAGATACTAAAAGCTGGCTTAATCTGGACATAAGTTCAGCTAAATTTTTTGCAAATAACCTAATGGTGTTCAGAAAACATAGATTAAATATAGTTGCTTGTTGCGGTTAGAAGTAGTTTGTCTGCTAGTGAAATTGAAACAGATAGTTCCTTTGAGCTAGAATGGGCACAGGTTTTAGTTGGCAACCAGAATAAATTAATAATTGGTTCCTTTTATGACACTCCTGAGTCAGATGATACTGTTACTGGAAGGTTCAAAGAAAACTTGAGTATCATCTCAAATAAGTACCCCACTCATACAGTTATTGTTGGCAGTGACTTCAACCTACCCTTGATACATTGGTGAAAATGTGTGGTAGATGTAAAACATTGTCCAAAATTTGTACTACATGCTTTCTCTGAAGATTATTTTGAACTATTAGTTCAAGAGCTCCCTCGAAGTGTAAAAAAATAATTCTGAGCAAATAGGGAGCATTATGACAGATACAGGGATTAGAGCCCACAAGTTAATTGTAGCAGGTCTGAATACCGTAACATCTATATCCATCAAAAAGAAACACAAAAATTGCTGTTAAAAAAGTATAAAAATTCTCTCGGCGGTCTCCATTCCTTCTGAACTAATCATGTAAGTGTAGACCAGATGTGACTTTAATTCAAAGTAGTAGTATTGATGGCAATTAGGAAATCTACTAGGGTAGGTCAAATGACACCCAGACCAATCGGACAAAAGGCTATGCTTCAGCAATTTGGTTGGGAAACACTGCAACATCCTCCATGCAGCCTGAATATTTCAGTGTGTGATTTTCACATCTTTAGCGATCCGAAGAAAGACATTTGGGTGTAAGATTCAGTTGGACGAGGAAGTGCAAGAGTTGGTGTGGTTTTGGATCCGTCAGTGTCCGACTGCATTCTATGAAACAGGAATTGATCGTCCTGTCTCCCAGTGTGATAAATGTCTCAACACATGTAATGATTACTTTTTAATGGAGCCATCCACGGTTGCATTGTGGCTGGTGTTCATTTTTCATTTTATTGCCCCTTATGTACCAAATAATTTAATGAGAGATAGAATACATCGCACAATGGTGCGCAAAACAGGTCAGAACACTGTTGCAGAGGTAATGAAAAAAGCAACTGAATTTAAAAGAATGCAATATGCCAAAGATTGTTGATGTTTTAAAGAAGTTCAAAATTTAGTGCAGACTTCAATACGAGATGATGTGGAATTGAATAGACAATTTTAATAGTTTCCATAACAAATAGCAATGATAATGTTACCGAAGAGAGTGCCACAAAACTGGAGTTATTAAACAGTGTCTTCCGAAATTTCTTCACAAAGGATATGAAGTAAATTTTCCAGGATTCGAATAAAGAACGGCTGCCAACATGAGTAACTTCAAAGTATATGTCCTAGGTGTAGCGAAGGAGCTTAAATCACTTGATAAATGCAAGTCCTCTTGTCCAGATTGTATACCAGTTACATTCCTTTCAGCTTAAACTGAAGCTCCATACTTAGCAATCATATATAACTACTCCGTCAATGGACTGGACATTTGCACAGGTCACTCCATTACACAAAAGAAGTGGAAGTAAACTGCCAGATTACAGTTCCATGGCACTGACGTCGATTTGCAGTAAGATTTTGAAATATATGCAGTTTTCAAACGTAATGAATTACCTGGAAAATGCTGATCTATTGACAAACAGTCAGTTCAGAGTCAGAAAATATCATTCTTGTTCGATGCAACTAGGTCCTCATTCTCATGAGGTAATGAGTGCTATCGACATGGGGTCTCAAGTTGTTTCATTATTTCTGGATTTCCAGTAGTATTTTTGTCTGTTCCTCACAAACAACTTCTAATCAAATTGCATGTGTTTTGAATATTGTCTCAGTTGTGCAACTGGATTCGTGATTTCATGTGACAAAGCCTACAGTGCGTAGTAACTGATGGAAAGACATGAAGTAAAACAGAAGTGATGTCTGATATGCTACAAGAAAGTGTTAGAGGCACTGTGCTGTTCCTAATATATGTAAACTATTTAGGAGACAATCTGAGCAGCCCTCGTATATTGTTTGTATTTATTGTATTTATCCGCCAGCACTGGGAAAAACACTTGTAATTGAAATGTCTCCCCTGTATGAGAATATACACAATGAATGTGGAGACACATTTGACAACATATGGAAGTTTGGGTCTGGCTGTGAATTGTTTTTGGCTAGCGTAATGGTAAGGCGACTGCTTGCGATAAGTGGGAAATTCAGGTTTGAGCCCCAGTATGGCATAAATTTTCATTGTCGTCATCCCATTATACAGCTAATGGTTGCCAATAAATCATGAAATATGAAAAACCAATGAAAAAGGTAATCAACAGAAGAATAAATTTGAATGTGTAAGAGAGGAGAGAGAGGAAAAAAAAAAAAACATAGTCCAGAAATGTAGTTGTAGGGAGAGGAAGGGGGTTGTGGACGTGGTGTAAACATGATTACTGGTGGACCCCTAGAAATAATGATTTGTTGCCTTTGAGTGTATTTTCTTTTAACTGTGGCCATTATTTCTGTGCTTACCTCATTTAGCCTGTTAATGTTTAGTAGTATATTTTATTTGTTGAGGAATTAGGCTATACAGTAATAATGACGCTATTTGTGTAGTTTAATTTATTTATTTACTTTTTACAGGGTTTGGAATGGCTTGTGTCTCTGTACAACAACAGCCTGAATGGTATATTAGCTGATGAAATGGGTTTGGGAAAAACAATACAAACAATAGCATTAATAACATATTTAATGGAGAAAAAGGAAGTTCATGGACCGTTTCTTATTATTGTCCCACTTTCGTAAGTATAGTATACTGTGGTTTGATTCTCTTTCCCATATACAGCAAACTCCCAATTGTAAGGGAGCCGATTATCTGGATTGTTGATTATTCCGTATAGTTCAGTGATTTCTGAAAAAATAAAAATGTGAAGCATGAAGTATTCCGTTGCTATATGGATATTTTGTTTAGAATACACTACGATGCATGTGACTTATCTTTTATTTCTGGAAAATGATACGTGTCCCAGTCTGGCTGTTGGACATCTCCGAAATATATTTTCTTTGTTTCCCATTTTATCTTCAGATAACTGTGGGGATTCTACCCATGTAACATATCTGTGACCAGTTTCTAGTCTACATGACTGCCTTTCTCCTTTCATAAGAGCTCAGTGTTGACAATCACCAACTTACCTAAAGCTGATAGTAAAAGAAAATGATTTAGGATTTCCTCTGGTATGGTGCCCTTCAGAATTTTTGTTGTGTTATGATACAAAATGAAAATGCACTGTTAAACATCACGAGGAGAAATATTGTTGATCATACTTTTCCTTTCCCTGTGCTCATTGCAATCCAAGATGTTTGTAAGGGTTGGGACAACACGAAGATGTCTACAATAGCTTGACTGTGGAAGAAAATAGTAACACCATCCACAGAAAGTAGTTTTTGAGGTCATAGTAGTGACGAATGTATTACTATTATTTTTCTGACTGATTTTGTAAAGAAAATTTCTGGTAGTGAAAACATAAACAGTGATTCATGTGAACTGGCATTTGAGCAGTTAAGTGCCACAGATGTAGTGAACAAATTGTGCTTTGTAGAGGAAGAATGAGGGGAATGTGTTATCATGCACACTCAGGCACAGAAATGTGTTGAGCTGTTATTAGAGCATATAGGGCAAAATTTGTTGGACTGAATCAATGTTTTGACACTCTGAAAAATGAGCACTGTTGTTAGAGAAAAAGAAATGGAAAACAGAGACAGAATAAGTTGGATGATTATTTCCTGAAAGTGAACTGAAGGCAAGTGATACAAAATACAGCGTGTTCAGAGTGTAAATTTTGGAAATAAATTGTCAATTTTTGGCAAGTAGTGTTAACTACTGTGGTGGGCTTTCAAATATGACCTGTAGCATGTTTTGTGAAGACAGTCAATTTTAATATCTGATATAAACTTGTGTTTTTGGTTATCCATGGTTTTTTTTTTTTGTTATCTTTGTAATCCTGGCTCTGCATTAACCTGGATAACTGGGAGCTTTCTGTATGTCATGTATTCAGTGGTTGTTTTTGTCTCCTTTTTGCAGTGATACATTGCCTGTCTTCCATATTTCTTGCTACTGTGTCATTCATACACAGACTAAGAAGTATAGTAACAAATATGAAAGGTGGCTATTGACCTACAGCTGTATAAAACACGAAGGCTGTGGCTTCCATTTATTGCATCTGATTCCTTCTCAGTTACTTTTTCATGCTTATTAAATAAATTAATAAACTATGTAAGGTTTTTAACTTTTTTATTGCTATCCACACTGTCATTCCTCAGTTTACACTCTCTCCTCCGCTCTCTTATCCCATTTGCACTCTTATGCTGCTGTGTTATTCTGTACCAATACCTCATATGTACTAAGCCTGTCTGTTTCTGAACACTTGTTTTTTCTAATTTGTTGTTAAAGATGCCATTTCATGCCCATCTGGTGGTTCCTAATATGATAGTAACAAACATTTTCATTATGGCAAGATCACGTCAGTTTTTTCTACATTCACGTGTTCTCCGAATAAATTTATATCAGGGATCCACTGAAGTACTGTTCCAACATCTTGAACAATAGTTTTTCAACCTGTAATTGCTGATCTATGTTCTTTTCTTGGTCCATAGGTAACGTGTGCTTCACAAAAACTGTAAAAACTCCAAGATGTAAATGTTTATACATTCATCTGTACAAGTTTGTTTACAGACTGAATGTTTCGCACTGCAGTAGGGCATACATTGTAATGAAACTTCCAAACTAATTAAAGTAATGTGATGGACTGGTACAGCTTGTGGTACAACTAAGAGTTCCAGGGTGCTGTTGGATCATTAACCACCCTCCATAAATTATGTTCTTCACATCATTTGAATGCTCTTGGCTAATGAAGACAGGCATAGGAAGAGTTAAATTTAGCAAACTGTGTGCATGGTTTCAAATGTCTTATAATACTTACCATTGGAGTTTACCTGTGAATTATTTTGATTGTTGAGAAATTGGTTTTGTTTAGATACTCTCCAGTTGATGCTTGTGCATTTTTACATGTCTTTCATACAAATTCTAAGTTTTTCACAACTTCTCTTAACTTCCTTTAACACACACTGCAAGTCAATCATTAACATTCTAGACTAAGTCCATATGAACAGTCTGTATTACTAAACAGTCACCACCTGGTCACCCAGTTTCAGTTGCAGGTTGCCTGTGGAGTAGCTTTCAGGGAGAGCCAAAATTTAATTTTGATTTTTCAGCATTTCATATAACTGTTGACCAAATTTAAAATGCTATATAATGTATTCATTAAGGGGCATAGTGTAACATTAAAGGTTTAACACAATAAGGCAAGTATGAAAGTTTGAAACTTGTGTACATGTCTTGAGGCAGTTGAGCTCATGGTGCGTGTATTATGCAGGCTATATTCATCCAGTATTTGAGAACTAGGGAACTTGGCAACTTCTGATGGACGGTACACACTATTTCAAACCTTTTTTAAACTTTTTCTTGCAGAGACATCACTCACAATAGCGAAACGAAAAAGTTAATCGCTCACTGCATTTTTGTTCTTCAAGCAGTAAATCTTCAGCATTAGGCATAATGGAATAATTTATTAGTTCACATTTTGCAGACAGTATCTGCATATACCTCTGAGTGTACCTACTAAATTATATTGGTGTATCACACATAATTCTCGAGATACACATGATAAACATTTGGACACATGGAAAAACTAGCTGTTTGTAGGACAATGCAAAGTACTAATACTGTAAAAAAATCTAGTTGTTTGTGTGTGTGTGTGTGTGGGGGGGGGGGGGGGGGGGGGGGGGGGGGGGGGGATATAGTTGTGGGTCAAGAAGAGTCATTTACAATGTAAGTCTCTCTGACTGACAGTAAGTGTCAACTTTGATGTAGCTTCAGATACTAACCACAGTTGATTTTGATTATGCACTGTTAAGGTCAGTTAGCACTCTGTGGATATAGTCCCTATAGATTAAACAGCAGCACTTACTTATTGTCACAAGACTGGAATGACAATGTCAAATATTGTTGTAGGTAGTTTAAGTGCTGATGGTCACACTCGCAGAACAAAACTGTGTCAGTCTCGTCAAGTAGTTTTGCCAAGAATATTTTGATGTAATATGTTTCCATATCAGTCCATCAGTGGTGGCCTGACTACTCTGTTCACTGCGAAATTTTTTGATAGTGTCAAAATCCATTGTTCACTTGTTTATGTGATTGTGCTCTCATAATCAGATATGCGTTTAACTTCAGCACACTTATTTTTGTTGTTAGATTTTGCTACCATGTTTATTATTGTTGTTATTATTATTATTATTATTGTTATTTATTCTTCTTCTTCTTATTGTTGTTGTTCATTTTTGTATAAATTTTTCTTGGTAGATTCATCACTTCAGTCATTTGAGCAAATACTGAGTATCATAAAGTATCTCTCTGTGAATAAATGCTTGTGTTATTATACAGGGTGTTTAACAAGAAGCGTTCTGTATTCTTACAGGAAGTGGTACTAGTGAAAACTAGAAAAAGGTCATAGATGTACACTGAGGAACAAATATTTGTTGAAATAGGATTCAATCTGTCCTATGATAACCATCTGTCTGTTGACACTACAGGAGGTGTTGAATGTCGTTACAACTCATTCTTACACATCCTTAGCCCCCTTCCTCAAACAATGACAAACTTTAGTTCACACATCTGGTTACCCTCCTCTTTCAGCATGTGCATATTGTTAATGGATGCGGAGTACTCCAATTCCTTTAAAATATTGCTAGAGCTAGAAATCTTAGTGGATTAAGATGAGGTTAACTGCCAAGCCGTGCTACTGGACCCCCTTGGCCAATCTGTTACTCATTAAAAATTAATGCTAGGTACTGTTCAATGAAGCATAGAGTATGAGATGTAGCCTCACTGTGCATGAACCACTTTCATTGTCTTCTGTAAGGGTAGTGTTCTGTAGTAACATGGAAATTTGTTGCATATAAAACTGATGGGAAGAAATAGCACCTGTTAATTTGTCTTGTGAAGTGTTTGAACCTATGAGTCTGCCATCATCAATTCTTGCCTACATATTGATAGTAATGTGATCTTGATGCTTTGCTTTCACGATCACTCAAGGATTTACATAGCTGTTGTTTTACTTTATTATCCCACTTTATGTCAATACCGCCTTTTCCCTAAATAGAATTCCAACTGTGAACTGTGGATCTTCACTGCTCCATGTTGGAATTCATTTGCAGAACTTTAAGCTGATCTGAGAGCTATAGGAGCTGTGGGTAAAGTAACTCCTCGTCCAGAATTGTTTTCAGAAGCTCCTTGTTGCAAATAATCACAGAGCTGCTTGTGACGTCACAAGAGTTTGGCTGTTACTTCAAATGTTGACACTCCCCGGGTCATTCCACGTCAAGTCATCCAGGTCATGGCTCCCATTATCTAGTTGTAAACCAAGATTTTGTGTAATGCTTTTATATCTAATATAATGAACTTTTGCTAATTTTTATTGCTTTATATACATTCTGTTGGTAAAAATTACTGAAAGTTCGATGCAACACATTACTTCAAAGCAAACTGTAAAAATTTGAAAACTGGGTGCAGTTTTTAAACAAAAAATAGCTTGCTGACAGTTTTTTTCCTGAATATCCTTTCGGATACGTAGTTTCTGAAAACATGTTAGAATTGTCCAATAAAATTTTTGTAAATTAATTTCATTTAATTTTATTGTTAAATTAGTATTGCCCCCCCCCCCCCCCTCCCGGAAAGTGATCTACAAATAATAAAGTTTCATCACAGAAAAAATCAGTTTTGAGTTTTGAGAAATGAATGGCACTGGGGGGAAAAATTAATTTACAATTACTAACGAAGAGACATTAACAACATAAGTGCACATAACAATATCGAAATTGAACAAAAATTGCAGTATATGAAACAAAATTACACATTATAAAATGTAGGGCAACTTGTACATTACGACGTAAGAACACTTTCTTACCTCTGCCATAACCAAATTAACTCAATGTAAAAATGCATGGCAATTTGTTTATAATATTTAAGCATTCTGTCAAAAGCCAATATTGTAAACACTTCACAAAATGCTGGTGCTGCAATATGCATTCAAGTTGATTTGGAACTACACATGTGAAAGACACTTTGATGCTTGGATAATATTTTTTTTTGCATGAGAACTACTTTTCTTCCATCAACTTTGAGGACTCTTTGCTCAGAGAATAAGTACGACCTGTTGCTGTGGTGATATCAGCTTCACACAGACTATAAAGAAACATCACAAACATCATTATCAGGCCAATAGAAGGATACAGATGGTCCATGAGGATGCATGAACCTTACTGTAACATCTCCTTCTTCACAGTTCACGTTCTCAACAATTACCGAATACCAAGAAGAGTCATATGCACATGCAACATAGCAGTTGGGCTGTACAGTGCATTCTGGCATTAGTGGCGGAAGTGCACCTGAAAAGTCATACACAGTACTAAAATCTGTATCACAGCTTAGCCTTTTTGCACCAATCTTGGTTAGTGATATTGGCACAATGTGATACATAGATCATGTTGCAGGAATTGTTTTTGCACTTGTGAAGTGTTCAGAAAGATAATGTCTGACTTGTACCATTTCATCTCTTGAAACAAAGAGATTTAAAAGATCTTGCAGGTTCTCATGACAGAATTCAAATGCCTGTGAAGCTGTAAGTATTTGAGCTTTATAAACTCTCTGCAAACTTGTTTTTGTGACAAGTCTTTTAACAATGCCACCAATACCATCACAGGGAGATTTGCCATGGCTGGTAGCAAAAAAGGACCAGCTGCACTTTATGTTGAAGTCGTGTTCATGGTAGCAGATATTTCTGAAATTGTTACAAGTTTTATATTGTGCATCACAACCATCAGTGAAATATTCAACATACGCAAGATGAATTTCTGAAAATTCACACTTAAAAAAATTCAATACAGTCTTCTGAGTCTGGTACACCAAGGCAACATCATGTTCCAGATCATCAGAAACAATACAAATACTTTTTGCATGCAACTGTTTGTTCTTTTTGTGATATGTATGGACAGTGTGAAGAGTGTAGTTGACATTGTTCCAATGGTTCCCCTGTACTTCATCTTGAACAACAAAATTGAGATTTTCACTGAAATCCCTTAAAATTAACACCGATCCTTCATCAAGTTTTTCCTTCTTCATTTTCAGATATCAGATTGTGATTGAGAAATAAGAATGTGGAGTAAGTTTTTCAATTTCCGTAATTAATGTGTCATAGAATTCTGATAGAGATGTGATTCGAACACTTAAAGTCATTCTATCAGTTGATACCCATTGACTGTACTGAGCCATCTCATCAGGATCATAGTATCTATTTCATTTTCTAAGTGGGTTTGAAGCAATGAACTGGTGGGGCATTTTTCACACAGACGAAGTATACAGGCTCAGTTATTTATATCACATTTATTATTTTAATTAGATCTTGGTATGTTTCTTTAATAGAAATAGAATTTAGAAGCAATTTAACGTATTGGTGGTAAATGCACACACCTACAGTATGAGTTCCTGATGATCCTGCAAGTATACATTGTTTTGGTCGAAGAGAAGCAAATTTTGAGAATCCTACTTTGTCTTCAGGATACTTTTTTTTTTACAGAGAGAATAAAGTTCAGTCAAATTACTTAAAACAAATTGCTTTTGTTTGTATGTATTTTTGCTGGTGCTCGCTTTGTCTTTTTTCTGAGGCATTATTCTTGTGTTTTCATCATCCAAATAAAAACTCTCTACTGTTTGCACTGTATCGTGTTGCAATGTCTTTCCTCTTTTCTGCTCAGCCATTGATAAAATACCCTTCTCCATTAAAAGAGCTCTTGCTTGTCATACCAAATATTTAGAAACTTTCTGTCGAGACCAAGTTGGCGACACAAGAGTAAGTAACAGATTGTTTTCAGGATTCTTTGCATATTCAATTTTCTGTTTGATTTCGTTTATGAGTTCATCATGATGCTTTGCCGTTTCTTCCAGTTCTGTTAAATCACTGTCAGTGATTGTGCTTGCATCAGCAGCCAGCTCAACTTGATATGTTCGTGAAATTTTAGTTTTCAGAGCCCCAGCTGCTGATTCCAGTTTTCGTTTGGCTGCTACGTACCGACTGTGCCAAACAACTGAATGCAGCTTTGCAAGAGATACTCCTAAGCTAGTTAAGCTAGTATTGAGCACAGATTTTTCAGGAGTCTGCACCTTCACACTACTGTCATTTGTATAGTCTGGTGATGAATCGTCACTTGCTTGTTTTTCATTAACAATTTGGTACAGGTTGGGCACATTTTTCTCCCCAGGAATAATGCTAAAACCTCTCATTTTGAAAGTATTTGCCTTTTCTAAACTAATTTCACGCAATCCAGATGAAACAGATCATCTATGGCGCTTGAAGGGATTACAGCAAATTTTCTTATGCAGAGTGAATCTGTGCAGTTACCTGTCTTTGTGTTTAACACACACACATGAAACACTTAAATCACAGTACGAATGACTGTTGCTTCACCATAATAAAAGTTCTTGTTCTTCACTGGTCAGTTCATTCACACAAGTTAGGGCATTATCACATATATCTTGCAGATACTGTCCAAGAAAACACTGCCTACTTCTTCTTTCCATACTGCTTAAGTCATAAAACCAATATTTGTTGTAAATAATTCAAAAGATGATTGGTGTAACCTAAAAAGTAATTAAGTAATGAAAAATCACCCTATCCCATTGTTTCATTACAAAAGTATTGCACATTATTATTGTAACATTAGGGGGCTTACTTTTGTTTTGGAATGAATAGTTAAAAACTGCAACAATTGAATTTTTAACCAGTAATTGACTCTGGGTACAACTCATTACAAGAGCTCAGAACTGCATGCTCATTGAACACTTGACACAAAACAAAGGAACTAGATGATGCAATACATGTAGTGGTGATAAAACATATGATTTGTTCCTAGGGAAATCCTGTGTAGCCAACTTCAGCAATTTAGTGGTGACATGGTAATCATGAATTAGCAACTTCAATATTTCTTTTACAATAATGTTATTTTTCACACTTCCCATTATTTCTACATACTGATTCTTTCTCTTTTGTATAGTCCACATAGCCTCAATGCTGTTGAAGTAGAAGTCCGCTATGTTCACTAATGGGTTATTATGTGCTGCTTGTCTGTGCCAGAGGCTAAGTCTGTGACTCCGTCTCAGGGACATGCAGGAACTCCACAGCATATAGACTCGAAGCAACTGGCGTAACAGGATCGAACTGGCTAAACTGGCCCTCCAGTCCGTCCGTGGCGGCAGTCCTAAATACTGGCGACTGAGAGGGCATTGGCAGCATGTTTCCAGCAAGTCTTGTTGTTGGCCTCTATCGATACTCGTGTAACCTCTGTGCCACATGGTATGCTGGTGCCAGCATACACCAGCACAAAACAAATCAAGCTGTAGTGCTGGTGCAACTTAGTCAGCTAGGACAATGTAGCCTTACAGATGTATGTATGTACACGTATGTATGTATGTATGTATGTACGTATGTATGTGTATTGTGTTAGCTCGGAAGGAGGATTCTTCCTAAAGGTTAGCTATGTTCTCAGAGTATTTAAATGGGTAGACGTAAATGTTATGAGGGAGTAAGAGTTCTTGTGTTAATGCTAATTAACAAACGAACAAGTGCTATTTACCATGCAATGTGCAAAGCCTTCTTTATCATTGATAGACATGCTGTTTCAGATGTTATGAAGTACATATCCCTTTTTGAAATCAAAGAGATACTTAAGATAGGTGCCACATTGATTTGATACAACAGAAATAAATTTCAGACGTATTATGTTATTGTTTCTGTTTCATATAATATTATTCATATTTGAGTGAGGTACATGTTCTGTAGCTTGTTTGACTGATCCTTCCTTCAAAATGATGTGGAATGAGTCAGTTTATAGGATATGAATACATTATCATTGTTATCATTAATGAACATGTAATGTTTTAGTCCTATTCACACAAATACACTTAAAAAAACCCTAGGCTTTTTTTACAGGCTACTAGTTTTTTAAATAAAAAATTCTCCTTGAAATCGGAGGAGTTGTCTGTGAGAAACAATTTTAAGTTAGATTTAAAACTGTCAGACATTTTAGGTTATTGGGCAAATGATCATACATTTTGGTTGCTTCAAGTTGAACTCCTTTCTGAGCCATTGGCAACATCAATAACTGATAATAAAGACCATATTTTCTTTTAGTGTTGCTGGTATGTACATCGTTGTTCTTCTCAAATTGTGATGGATTATTTATGATGAATTTCATTGGTGACAATATGTATCGTGATGGTGCAGTTAAAATGCCTAATTCCTTGAAGAAGTGCCTACATGATGACAATGGGTGAACATCACATATTTTCTTACTGCTGAGGGGGAGGGGGGAGGGCAATGCAACCCCCCCCCCACCCGCCCCAGGGCCTGCGCCCCCGCCCCCCCCCCCCCCCCCCCCCCCCCGGTCCCAGGGCCTGCGTTCAGTGACACCAGGGTATAATATACACTGAGGGGTTGTAGTGTTAGTAATTCATTTGTCAAGATCATTGGTGATCAGGTGGCACTCGGGAGGCCTGTCTGTGCATCCTGTGTTCTGACTCTGTAGGCAGTAACTGTGCTCAGTTTAGTGGTGAACAATGTTTGCGACATTGAATCTGGGGTTCAACAATCCACTGTTATGAACTGCTGTTGAACAGCTTCATCCCTGTGAATGGGGATGCATTGTGTACCTGTGGGAAGCTGTATGGACGTATCAATGGATTGCTGTGCATGGTGGGCACGGTGTATTGACGATGTGTCGTTGCTTTCACCAGTGGTCTGTGGAACATTCCCATACCTGTAGACCAGGTTCCACCCATTGAGATTGACACACTGTGTGAGCATTGGTGGCTGATTGAACATCATTGGGGACAAAATCTGGACACATATTGCACCTGCTGTGTTATCAGGGACCATTAGGTACCATCTGTTTCCAGCAGGATTGAGATCTTTGTGCCTCTG
This sequence comes from Schistocerca serialis cubense, assembly GCF_023864345.2. Taxonomy (NCBI): domain Eukaryota; kingdom Metazoa; phylum Arthropoda; class Insecta; order Orthoptera; family Acrididae; genus Schistocerca; species Schistocerca serialis. The sequence continues at coordinate 55,882,803 of NC_064640.1, read as the reverse complement.
GCCAGGCTGCTGCAGACATCATGACACTGCCAAGCATGTTTACTCTGGTGTCATGAAAGTGTTGACTGGAGAGTAGAATTATACTTTGATGTCTTCAGTGATTTAGAGTAGGTTCTGTCTGCATGCAAGTGATGGATGTAAATGTGTATGGCATAGACCTGGTGAGCTGCCTATTCCAGAGTGCATTCACTCACAACACAAAGGTCCCATCTCAGGCTTCATGGTGTGGGGAACTGTTATGTACAACTCGTAGTCACATTTGATGTTTCTGCTGGGTAAAGTAACCACTACACTGCTCAGGTAATTATCCCCATGCCATTGCCATATCTTTTATAGGAAGGTGGTGCTCTTTTTCAGCAGGACAGTGCACATCCATATACAGATCTGTGAAGAAATTTGCTTTCATTGTGTAAAACTACTGCCCCAGCCAGCTAGACTATCAGATCTCTCTTACCAATTGTATACATATGGGATATTATGAACTTACTCATTCTCCAAGGCCTGCAAGAATCATTGCTGAATTACAAAAAAAGACAACAGATGCTTGGGACAGGCCATTGCAGGATGCCATTCGGCACCCTTATGGTCATTTGCATGTGAGAATACAAACCTGTGTTGTCGCAAGAGGGTGGGTATACTGTGTATTGAGGCAACTGTTGGGGCACCAATTACTGTGACGTGTGTTTCGTTTGGTCTGAATTTTTTATCATATATTCATGCAGTGATGAAGTACCTGTCACTTCACTTGTCAGTAAAATGACCTTGTCCTTGAGCTTATTGGATTTTTTTTTTTCTGGCAGTGTGTGTCACGAGGTTGATTCTTGTTTCCAAGACGAGCAATTATATGGTTAGAAAAAGTCACTGAACTTAATGCTTAAGCAGTTCAGTAATTTGCTTCTTTTCATCAATATGTATGCCCAAAAATTTGGAGCTTTCTACCCTGCTTACTGACTCATTTTCATTTGTTATATCAATTTTGTGTATGACTCAATTTTTTTATGCAGTACTGAATATAGTGTGGTTCCTCAAAATCTAGGGGGAGTCCATTTTAACAGAATCAACAAATAATTGTTTGAAACACATCATTAACAGTCGGTTTGATGCTTTCTCTCTAATGGGATTTATTGTAACACTTGTATTGTTTGCAAAAAGTACCAGTTCTGCTTGAATGTTAGGTGGAAAGTCATTCACATTTATGAGGAATATGAGTGGACAGATTATTGAACCCTGTTGTACCCCCACTGTGATTTCTCACCAATCAATAAAATTTTATACTTTTGAAACATAATCTTAATTACCCAGCACAACTTCTTCCAATCTGTTGTTAAGTATGGTTCAAACTGATCATGTGTAAAGCCCTCTATTTCATAAAAGGTAAGTTTTTCTACAAGAGTAACGTGATCTATGCAATCAAACACATTGGAACGATCACAAAAAATTGCAACTGGGTGGTATTTTAATATTTCAGAATTGTAATATTTTGAGAGTGAATGTATAAATAGCATTCTCAGTTGAACAGCCCTTCTATAATTCGAACTGTAATTTGCTAAGTAAATTGTTTCTACTTAAATGTGTGTTTACTCTTCAGTACATTACTTTTTCAAATGTTCTAGAAAAATAGTCAGTAAGAAAATTGGACAATAATTATTTACGTCTTTCCTGTCAACCTTCTTATGAAGAGGTTCAACAGTCACATATTCTTATCTCTGGAAAGATTCCATGTGCTAGTGAAGCATTACATATATCAGGAAGGCCATTACTTGTTAAGTTGAGAACCTTGTAAGAATTCTTCAAAATTCCATTGTCATATGAAGTTTTGTGTTTTAAATTTTTTATAATTCTGTTAAATTTCAGTGAAGGTGATTGTTGTTACTTCTGGTTACTCAGTTTTGTAGAATGACATTTTAATATGTTCTTGTGCTTCTTCAACTGAACCATTTAATCCTATTTTTGCTACTACATTTAGAAAGAGATTGTTAAAAATTTTTGCAACTTGTGAATTATCAGCAACAACATTGTCATTTAGTTTAATTGTTGTTGTATCTTGTGCACTGATTGGTTGTCCTGTCTCGTGCTTCACAATTTGCATATATTTTTAATCCTATTACTTCCTGTGAGACAAGCATATTTCTGGAAATTGTAATTACTTCCCTTTAAAATATTACAGTATTTTTTAGAATCGAAGTAATACTGGATCTTGACTAACTCTGGCCTCTCTATAAATTTCCTTTTCAATTGTATATGAAATTTTCATACCTTTCATTAACAGTGACTTACTAGAATTTTGGAGGAAAGCTGCTTTCAAATATTGTCGCAAATTTAGTATGGAATATATCAAATATCACATTAACACCTCTTTCTGTGTATACCTCATCTCATACCACCTCTTTAACTCATTATTAAAACATTGTATCCAGTTCTCAGTGATAATCCTTGCTGCTTTGTGTGAATCTACGTCAGGGCTTTAAGGTGCTCTATTGTTTATTATTGTTAATTGTGCATAACGATCTGATATCCCATTAACAATTTGGTATACATTAGTTGTTTCAGTCTGGGCACTGTCTGTAAAAATATTATCAATCAGGCTGCATGCATGTTGGGAAACAAACTACTGAAACAGCCAAATAATGATCCCAGTTCATGTCTCCAGCCAGAATCTTTTAAAAAATATACATAGAAGTCTTCACAAACTACTAACTGTTTTTTGTTGCCTGACAACTAGCTCAATATTGCACCTAGACTTCTCACAAATGGCTGAAAGTTTCCAGGAGGGAATCTGTAGACAGTTAAAATTTGAAGAGAAGTATTCTGCAGTAACAACTCTCAAGCACATGATTCTATGTTCTGATCTACACAAAAACTGCTTGTTTCGATATTTTTGACTTTGTGTCCAATTTCATATTTGTTAATGTTGGTGTTCAAATTGTAACAACATAGCCTCTGATGTACCATTGTATTTTCTAAAGCACGCTGTCAAATTGGGTGCTAGAATTCGAGAAGTGGGCACCATCAGTGTGTGTGGTAGCATACAAAGGATCCCCTTCCATTCGACGCAGTCTGCAGACCAAAATGCGAACTTCAAGATTTAATGTACTGCTAACAACCTATGAATACATAATAAAAGATAAATCAGTTCTTTCAAAGGTAATTATTTTCTAATTTGCATTTGTTAAATTATTATATATTTAAAAATTAGAACTTCACTTGATGGACAGAAAAGATTTTTATGAATTTTATCAAATGTTTTATTTATACCAGTCTCTATTTTGGTTTGTCTTATTGCCTCCATTATTGAATGAACAAATTGTAACAGCACAATATCATTAACTTTGTTGACTACTGATTCAACCTTTATTTTTGAACTTAAATGAAAATGTTGAAATAGCAAGGAAAGTAACAGCAGCTCATGTGCTTTTCAAGCTGCTGTTGCAACACATCAAATGGGAGGATGCATAGCTAATAATTTTATCGATACATTGAATGAGCGACATTTACATGTTTCTTTGTAGGCATCATTCTCAGTTTTTTCTATATAGTAGTGGAATTAGATGAGATTGGAAAATGATATCATAATGGTTGCCATTAGTTTTGAGAGGTGGTAATAATGTTGACTCTGATCATCTTTCAGTTTTAATTTTTGTACAACTGTTTGCAGTTTGTGCAGTTCTTGTATCCTTTTCTTTGTTAGCAACAAAACTCATTTTGTTGTTGTAACAAATTATCTTTGATTGGATTCCAGTGTTGTTAATTTCCTCTCTTACTTCCACGACTGCTTCTGTTTCTATGAGGTAATTTTAATAATAGAATATGTTTTCTACGTTTCATGGTCATTTTATGACATAAAACAAATTATTGCTTGTGTTTGTACAAGACACACACATACATACACATACACACAAAATAACTGTAAGCAATAAGGAGACAAACAGAGACCTGCACAGCTGCCTACATTGAAGTAGGAATGGTCATTATAGTGAGGGGCTGTCAGAACGAATGTAGCACCAGTGATGATACTTAAGTTCACAAAGCTAAATGTATCTGTTTAGTAATAGAGAGAGACATGGTACATATACATGAAGACAGTATTTCCTTTGTTTCATCTTACTGACTGAGGCTATTTTACGGTTGACGCAAATCTGCTAGGCTTGTTTAACAAGAGATAACATCATAAAATTGTGTTAAAAACTTTACAGTAACATGTTCTTCATTATTATTATTTCTTCATATCAACTGAAAACTGTTAATTGTCAACAGTCTTTTTTTATCAGGAAAAGATGTACATGTCAGAGTGATTTTTTGTAAGTGAATGAGTGGTTACCCTGGCGAACAGGAGTAACTAAGTAAATATTGTCATTATAAGTTAGTTATTGCCTAATAGATTGTCAGATACTAATGTAAGTGTTGAGTTTTCATGTTGACTGTGTACAAATGGGATTGTTAAGAATCATGCCCTGAAAAATATTGTATGTAAATGTCATGAAATGAGATTGCTTGGACCTGCGGTGGAGTTCATGCAGTTACATTGACATTAACATAGATTTTGATTTCTGATAATATGTTGAGTAGGGTGCCTTTTTCTTTGCTGTGTAAAATTTTTAAATCGGATTAAATGCCATTCGTAGTGTTAAATGCCGTTCGTAGTGTACCCTGTGGCGATGATGTAGCAGCCGTTTGCTGTTGTATTATTTGGTTTATAAGTGTGTTCTTTATATTGTGTGAAATAATTTCTGCCTATTTTACCAATGTATTCTTCATCGCAGATTCTGTACTGGAATTTGTATTTTCCAGAGTTCAAAAATTTCTAATTTTATCACGTTTCATTAAGCTGCAGCTTGTTCCTTACTCTGCCTGTGACTTGGAAGCCTATTTTACTTTTATGTTCATGCGTTGTGCTAGTTTATCAAATATCCGTCCATCTGTTGTAAGTCAATTCACCAAATTTTTCACATGAAAAGTGTGTGTGTTCAGACTACATTAAAATGATAGTTTCTGTTAACTGTCGCGTGTGTGTGTGTGTGTGTGTGTGTGTGTGTGTGTGTGTGTGTTTTGTCTATTTTTTAAAAGGGCTTGTTGATGGAAAGCTAAGTTTCCCACAGTCTTTCTGTTGTGCCTTTCTGTGACTCAGCATCTCCGCTTTATGGTGAGTAGCAACTACCCATCTCCGCTTTATGGTGAATAGCAACTATCCTTTTTGTTATATTCTTACATTCCAGCCTGGATTTTTCGTTGTTTGATAGTTCGTTGTTTTATACTTACTGGCTTCTTGTTGGTTTCTAGCAGTGAAGGCCTTAAATTTCTATTAATCGTGGCTCTATAAAGTGCACTCTTTTATACTGCTATGGGTGGCATGGTTTTGTGTTATTAACATAAGTACTCCTATGCTTTCTAAAGATTTGAATAAGTGTTCAATATTCCGTTTATTTATAGCCGTGCTAGTGAAGTTAACTTAACTATTTGTTTCAATGTAAATAGTAAATTTAATTTGGGGGTGCATGGAAGACATTCTGGGCTGCTACTTCCACATCTATTTCATCATTTTTATGTAATAAAATTGAGTCATTAGTGTATCCGTAATACGGGAAAAATTCTTTGTGCAGTACAAGAAAATTTCTTTAAAACAGCTATACCTTGGTGTTAATAAAAATTTCCTGCTTACAGCCCCCTCTTGCTGCATATACTTTATTTTACTATGAGACGTACTTTTTTCTTTGAAAAATTGCCTCAAAAATTCAGGTGCATCTTATATTCAAAATTAATATATAAATGTCTAGTGTTTGATTTAAAATTCCTGTCAGTTATAAAAATGGCGATACACTCGAGGCAGCAGGAAACCTCTCTCTATCTGGCAACATTGAATTCAACTCGCAGCATCAGTCCACCAATGCGATGAACATGAGTAGGGAGGATTCACAAGCTTGCTAACACTGTCTCCCTCCCACCCTGCCATCACAAATCTAGAACACTGTGTAGCCCATGATGTGTCACGGCAGTCTATGGTGCCAGTGAACTTGAATTGAATGTGATTTGTGTTATTGGTAACAGTACAATATTGTTGTTAGTAGCTAGTTTTGCAATGGAAAAAAATAAAAGGTATGGTATTCATATGATCCGGGCTATAAATCGAAAGTAATATCATATTCAGAACAACATGGAAACAGAGCAGTTGAGTGGCATTTTGGTGCTTCAACAACAGAAAAAAAAACATTTGCGATTGGCAGGCTGGTAAAGAAGAACTGAAAAAATGAGGAAACCTAAATGTGCAAACAGAGGAGTGAATGCAAAAAATGGCAAAAACTAGATGATGATGATGATGATGATGATTTTCAGTGATTTGAGAGGTCAGTTTGGTTTTATAAACTAAAATGTTTGTAGTATGGCTTTGCAGTCTAATAATAAAAATAATTTTTTAAGCAATTAAAAAAAAAAAAAATGGTGCGTCGTGTAGTCCATAGAGAGAGTTAATAAAATACGGTAGATTATGACAGGACTGTTTCTAAAAGTTAACAGATTTCCAGTGCTTCATCAATCCTTACTTTTTTGTGTTGTAGACCATGTCAAATTATGAAATGACCTACCTACATTGCAGCTGCCATTGCAAGTGGCTGAATTGCTGATACTTTATTTTACAACATAATGTCGTCCAAAAAACACAAGAATTTTATTGACAGAAATCGAGCCCATTAAGTCTGCAATGACAATTGACTGGACAAAGTTTGAAAATATTTCAGCACATAAACATTGTCTTTACTGGGCACAAGGGAGATGTACTGAGTGATATAGCATAGTTTACTGTTTACAAACTAAGCTGATACATAGTACACGACATAGAGCCAGGCACAAGCATGGTAAAAATGCAAATCAAGATGTCAGATTTATTTAAAGTGAAATACATCAAATATATACTGAAAATTGTTAAGGACGTTCATGTTTTTCAAATTTCTGTGTTTATTGAGAACTTTATTCTCTTTATGGTGTACATAATTTACATTTCAGTTTCATCAACAATGCCCATATGGTCATCTTTTTCGCTTTTATGTGGAATCGTAAGATCAGTTTCTATACTCTTGATACCATACATTATTCTCTTCTATTTCAGTGTCTTAATGGTATATAATTATGTTGTTTCTGCTGGTTTTTCCAATATAGTGTGCTTCACCTTCTGTGTGTTAGATTCGATATGTACATGCTGCTTTCAAATTATTTCTTTTAGTATTTTATATTAGTATTTTACCCAGTGTGTTAGGCAAGAACATCTCACTAAACTGATTGTAACATTAATTTTGCAAAACACTGTGTTTCCTTTGTAGTTTTTTCACCATAGAAAAAACATGATGCACATTAAATTTTGTGTATAATAATCCTTAACTGGTTTACAGTGTTCAGTATGAGCGTTGACTACACGTATTTCATTGACATACCTCTTGTAGTTCACTATCTTCTGCGTGTCTTGAAAATGCTCATCAAACAATCTGATTATGAGATAATTAGTAAATATGGTTGCAGTAGTGCTTGTGAATGAGCGTTTGTATTCGTATAAGTTTTCCATAAATATTATGACGAGTTGTCATGTAATATTAGTCATACTTAAAGTTGATTCACATTGGGCATCACGGAATAGAGTGTGAAAACATTCCACAATGAATTTCAAATGACAGCATTCACACAGACTACCAGTGATACAGAATGGGATGGAACAAAATGGAAGGCCAACATCAGGGATTCTCGGGAAGAAAATTTTGATCGTTTAACATTGATTCTGTATAGCACAGTTTTCAGGTTGACTTGAAAATAGCCTGATATGAAGGTAAAATTGGTTAATAAAGTTCTTATTGCCAACTGGAGCAGTTTTGCGGTAATTAATAAGAAAATTTTAACATTTAAATTGATCGTGAGAGATAGATATCTTGTGGTAAGATCAGATGTTCAACAAAAAAATGTTAAAATGTGTGTGAAATCTTATGGGACTTAACTGCTGTGGTCATCAGTCCCTAAGCTTACACACTACTTAACCTAAATTATCCTAAAGACGAACACACACACACCCATGCCCGAGGGAGGACTTGAACCTCCGCCGGGACCAGCCGCACAGTCCATGACTGCAGCGTCTTAGACCGCTCGGCTAATTCCGCGCGGCAAGATCAGATGTTAAACTACTCTCACTGCACTTACTCATGTTACTCACTGGTGTGCAAAACTTACGGACAGAAGTAACTTCCACATTATATGTCACTGCGAAGTAAGATAGCTTGATGAAATTTGGACCATACATAGAAACCCCGTGTACTACAGAAGATAACTTTAAGAAGTATGCAATGAGACAAACAAAAATTACATTTTTATTCAATGACAGCAATTACACTGAAGTCACCATGATTTCTGATGGTCCCTTGAATGTTACAAAAGATGGGACTAGGTTCTTGAGGCTGTGATTACTGCATGCAGCAATGCATGCTCTGTGGTGTGCTCCCATGCTGGCCACAAGGTTGGTCTTCCCAACGCATCCCACATATGCTCAGTGGAATTTGTTGGTGTTGGGCCAGGGGGAGGAAGGTGAGGAGGGAGTTTCTGGGCAAGTCAGACCGTTAGCCAAATGTCTTCTCATTCCAAGAGCTCATCCACCAGTGCAGTTCAATGTGGTCACACATTGTCATCCATTAAAATGAAGTCAGGGCTGAATGCACCCCTGCAAGGACACACACAGAGAAGATGTACACTGTCACAGTAACATTGACCAATGAATTTATCTGTCTGTAATGACCACGATTTTGACAGGACATTAAAACCTAATCTTCTTTCCTTTCTTGTGCTGGGTGTACCATGTTAAAAGGTTTGAAGGTCAGTAATCCCATGCAACATTATGCCTCCAGACATTATAACACCTGGCCCACCAAAATGATTATGTTTGACAATGTTCCTGGGTGCATTACATATTGTCATATGACGAAAGGTGTGAACACGTAATGCACACAGGATCATAATTGAACGTGATCATTTTGATGATTCAACAGTTAGGATGTGGTGAAGCATAATGTTGCATGGGCGCACTGACCTCCAAATCTTTTAATGTGGCACACTCATCAGTTAACATCATTGCGACAGTGTACTTCTTCCCAATATGCCTTCAGCCCTGACATCATTTGTATGCATCACAATGCATGACGACATTGAACAACACAGGTGTAGGGGCTCATAGAACGAGACAGCATTTGGCAAATAAACTAGCCTGCTCATTCTCCCAACTTAAATCACATTGAGCACGTGTTACATGCATTGGGGAGATATATTGCAGCGCACTCACATGCATGAACGATCATCCAACAGTTTTCATCTGTGCTGGTGGAGGAATGAATACTTACCACAAGAATTCCTTATCTACCTTGTCATCAGCATGGAAGTACATTGCAGAGCATGCATTGCCATCTGTGATGATCACGCACCCTATAAAGAACCAAGTGCTACCTTTTGTAAAGTCGTGGGAAAATTCTGTGTACCGTAGCAGTTCTTCCTTTTGTTTGGTCTAAGTTTTGTTGAGCTATGTTATTTGGCAGTGACATATCATGCAAAAGCTACTTCTGTCATTTAGTGTTGCAAACAGGTTCAGTAGTAAGTATTGTGCTTCCGAATCCTTTTTTTTACAAATTGCAGAAGGTGCATGAAGATTTGGATATTTTTCCTATTTTTTTCCTATGATTTTTCTTCCACAAAAGAGGCCAAATACATGAACAATGAAGAAGCCTGAACAACGCATAAATAAGAATATAAACAGATAAAGCAATTTCCTTGTGAAGGAAATAATAACTTACTGGTTAAGCACTAGTTAATTACAGTTATTAGAAGGTATATTACATACAAAATAAGTACAAAATGTTTAATTTGGTATCTTATAATGACAATTTTACTGCTCAAAATGTTACTGAAAAAGAATTTGTAATTTATGTTGCCCACTAGTTACAAATTATAGTTATTATAATCTTAAGAGTAGTTTATGCACAATGTGAGTAGAGTTTTCTGCTTTAGATAGTATTATTACAATCTAAGCATGACAGTCTTTCACAATCACACAGGGATTTTTCTTCAGATTCTCCATTTTCCGCATTTGCTACCTGAAAGTCTGGGTTTACATCACTGTCATTTATACACACAATGTTATATGTTTCAAGAAAATCTTCCTCTTCACTAAATTCTCCAATGTTTGTGTCATTAGCAGCTTCTTCAAGCAAATCACCCAGATTGTTAGTGTCAAAATCAAACTCAGCACCATCCCAGTTGTGCTAATTTCAGTAGCAAAAGATGAAATTAGAGCTGAAAAGGGGCAATTTGATACACAGTAACACTCTCTTAACTATGATTGTGTGATATATCACCTAAAATGCCACCCTAAGATAAATTCTAAGCAATAAAACAGTTATGCCGAATATTAAAAAACAAGCACATCATTACTACACATTTGTAATAGTTATGACAAAAGCACCAGTGTCTGCAAACTACTGGAGTTGGGTTGTAAATAATTCAGCCATTGTTAACGGTGAAGTTTCTTGCGAAAGTATTGAAGAGCACATGTCACCCATGTGTCCAGATTCAGAGGAACCGCAAAGAGATTCCAACTACAATCGTAAATTTTATGAGGATTTAGTAATGTAGGGTTAAAAATGGACTATGCACGCCTTCAAAATTACTAGAATGTAAATCAATGAAAAACATTTTTAATTAAAATTGTTTTAAGGGGGCCCGTATTGTAGAAGAGAGATACTCTTCTTCATTGTTTCTTGACCCTCTTAGAAAGAAAACGACATAAAAGAATTAGCAGAAAGGCATGATGTAAATATTGTATGAACATCATTTTGAAATGTCTGACATCATCATCTTTCTTCTTTCACAACTCAGGAATATGGAAACTTAAGAGCTTTCATCAAAAACATCCTTTATTAATTTTTTTTCACATTAAAAAATTGTACTATCATTACTAATCCATTAATTCTGATATTATATTTGGATTTATTGTGTCATGGATGGTATCTCGTAACTTCAGTTTCACCGTTTGGTACTGGGCTAACCGAAGTGGTGGTGGAGGTGTTAAGGTTCTGTCAATGGTGAACACAGCTGCATTTGATGGCGATACTCTTTTCCATTCTATTCTATTGACATCCAGTGTGAATTAACCATTATACTGTGTCCAGCTGCTATTAATTTGTTTTGAGATACTTGTATGTTTTTATATTCAGTCTAATTAATGGTCTAGGGGCCAAAACTAGTTGTTACAATGAATACATTGGTATAAAGTTGGATCTGGTATATATTCATATTGATTTTTAATAACTGCAGATATCCTATGTGCAAGAGGATGAGTATCATGAACCAAATAATGTTTTATAAAAGTTTTCGTCTTGCAGAGCACAAAATGTGATTCAGTAATTTTGCATGTTGTCCAGAGTCGTTTAATTGCTTTTAGATGAGACTTTGTAAGCCGCGCATCATGATTTCTGAGAATATGAATCAAGGAATCAGCGTATGGCAGGAAGAACTGGCACTTCTGACTGTTTCAACACAGATGTGCCTGCTGCAGTAGTGGGAAAACGTTTTACAAGTTGTGAGATAATTCACACACTGAAATATGTCATAGATGATGATCTGTAACTTGCTGAAAAAAAAATGGCAACTGCTCTGACAATGCTGAAAGGCAGCCTGCAGTATTGGTACAATATGAATTCAGTGTTGATTCTTGTATGCTTCGGTGAGTCAAGGTTATAGCTGAAAATATTATTCTGCTAGATCAAACATTGTGAAGTGTTGATTGACTGCCGTACCGAAAGTGGTATTGGCAGTGGGGTATGAATTGATGGTGGACTGTGTACGGACTGTAGTCTTGAAGTGGGTCTGAATGTGCAGTTTTAAACACATTTTTGACCTCCACATTTTATTTTTACTTGATGACCTGTTTTGTGGACAAACCAACGGTGTGGCCATGAGAGGTCCTTGTCCCACATTGTCACTCAACTTTTTTATGGGAGGATTTTCAAGACCAAGTCCTTGAGTCTACAGTTATAAAACCTTGCTTTATCAGGTACATGGAACATTAAGACTTCTGGTTTTTAGAAAATCTTATTATACTGATTTGAACCTGCATGCTGACAGTTGCCACTACGTGGTCCATCGTATAGGGGGTTACACATCATTAATCCACCGTTCATGCTTACATGCTGGGCAAGGGTTCATAGAACCACTTTTGGACTATTTCTTGATTGAACCACTTAAGAATAGCACATGGTAAGAACAAACATCTAAATATTTCGATGCAGGATGTGATTTATTCTATTCAATGAGAACAGTCATTTCTTATTATATAGGTGGGAGTCAACAAAATATTTTGGCATTAGAAGGAGAAAGTTGTTGATTGAAATATTGGGAAAAGATCTCACCATAACAGATAATTACACACATCAAAAAAAGTTTTCCATCACCCCATTTCCCAGAACTCCTGAAGATAGACGTTGCCTGTGGATATTGTATCACAGACACAGTCCCTTTGAAAGTTTAGAGATGTCACTAAACCTGCCCAAAGATGTAAATAACCATGCATGAGGGGCATCTATTAGACAGAGGGTGTCCGACAGCCGATCAGTTCCAGTAATTCCACCAGGAAGGACGTACATGGCTCGTGTTGTCTGTAGTTCAACCACACCTAGACGGTCAATACCGCGGTTCGATCGCGTCCGCAATTTTAGTTTGTGCCAAGAAGGGCTCTCAACAAGGGAAGTGTCCAGGCCTCTCGGAGTGAACCAAAGTGATGTTGTTCGGATATGGGGGAGATACAGAGAGACAGGAACTGTCGATGACATGCCTCGCTCAGGTTGCCCAAGGGCTACTGCTCCAGTGGCTGACCTCTGCCTATGGGTTATGGCTCGGAGGAACCCTGACAGCAGCACCACCATGTTGAATAATGTTTTTCATTCAGACACAGGATGTTACGTTACGACTAAAACTGTGCGCAATAGGCTGCATGATGCGCAGCTTCACTCCCGATGTTCATGGCGAGGTCCATCTTTGCAACCATGACACCATGCAGTGCGGTACAGATGGGCTCAACAACATTCTGAATGGACCACTCGGTATTGGCGTCATTCTCTCTTCACCGATGAGTGTTGCATATGCCTTCAACCAGACAATCGTCGGAGATATGTTTGGAGGCAACCCTGTCTGGCTGGGGAGGTATCTATCGAAATATTGGTTAGACTTTTACGAGTATGTCAGACTTGAATACTGAAGCCAGGAACATATATATGTAGCTTAGATGCATCAGAAGAATACTCAACTTGTAATAGGCACAGCAAGATAAAAAAAAAAATAATCACAATTCATCAGCTGATCATGCTGGTTATAGCTCATCTTGTATACATTAGCAATTTACATATTGAATACACATGGAAAGTTTTGAAATGTGGTCTTAATTTGATAGTTCACAGTATAGCCTCTTATGGATGAGGAAGGAGGTCTGTTTCTGTATCTGCTGGTTTCTTTACCAATTCAGGAAAATGCAATTTTAGCTGTTTTCTTGGGAAATAACCCTCATAGAAGGTTCATCAGTCATCTATATTGAGATTCATTGTGTGAGAACATTTGTTTGTGTAGGATTTCTCCTTTCATTTTGTCCGCAGCTCATGGTCTAGTGACTGGTGTTGCTGCCTCTGGATCCCACGGGGTCCTGCGGTTGATTCCCAGCCAGGTCGAGGATTTTCTCTGCCCGGGGACTGGGTGTTTGTGTTGTCCTCATAATTTTATCATCATCATCATCGTCATCATCATCATTAATGACGGTGGCTAGATTTGACTGTGTAAAAATTGGAGTGTGTGCGCACGAGTTGGAGTGTGTGCGCACGAGTTGGAGTGTGTGCGCAGATCATCATCATCGTCATCATACTTCCATTTTCTCACATGGCTCACAGAACATAACCATCTCTCACGACCTCAGAGCACGTTAATACAATATTGTTACTGAGAGTTGTCGTGTACGACACTGACAGTGTCTTGTACAGCAGAAGAACCCACCAGTGGCCTGTGATTTGCTGATCTCATTATGAAGTGTGTTCTTTGTTTGCTTTTAAGAAGGTAGCAGTAGGTTTTTCTATTATTATTTATGTTGTCACAAGGCAAACGTGATGTGCATTTGTTCCACTATTGTCCTGTGGCATCATTCTCCATTTTTTCATTTAGGCAGTGTATGCCATCCGTCCATAAATTTGCAAGACTAATTTTGTTCCTAGCATATAAGCTTCACTGTTCAATCACCTATGGGAGCAGCTTGAACTAACAATTGTAAACAATAGACATGCATTCGACAAGTCGGTCAGGAGCAGCCAGTGTTCAATTGTAGATGTGTGGCTGTAATGTGTGAGCTATATTGTCACAAATCGCTATGGAGCAATGTCTCTAAATAAAGTATTCAAGGCATTTTTCGGACTGTTTTTGAGAAAAGAAAATTGTGCACAAAGCTTGTCCTGCACATCTTGACAACTTACTAAAAATGATGACCCATGGGCACCTGCTGTGACTTGATTGAAATGAAAACTATGGAAAGTGCGTGTGCCCCCATGGTTGTTTTCATGTGGGGAGGGGTGGGGTACAGGGGTTTCTGTTCCTCCTGATGGTAACCTTATCTACAGAGCTCGCACATGATTTACACATCAGAAATTGAGGAAGGTGAGTGAGATAGCATAGTGTATTGTCCATTTTCTTTTGCTACTGGTCTGTAAAATTAGAAAGTACTACAAGTTATAACAAGAAGTCATCTTTGTCAGCTGGAAGTGTTACATAATTGATTTTATTATTTGTGATTTTTGTTTTTAGTTTCGGTGGAGGTTTATGATTATTGATGAGGGTCATCGCATGAAGAATCATCATTGCAAATTGACTCAGATTTTGAATGCGCATTATAATGCACCACACAGACTCCTACTGACAGGAACACCTTTGCAAAATAAGCTGCCAGAATTGTGGGCATTGCTTAATTTCTTGCTGCCATCTATTTTCAAGTCTGTGAGCACATTTGAGCAGTGGTTCAATGCACCATTTGCTCTAACTGGTGAAAAGGTAAGTAGTTTTCAAGATGTGATTTACCTTACAAATTTTGAAAGTTAACATTTTTATATCACACTAGCGAACCTAGAATGCTTTGCAATTGCTGATTATGTGTGGGAATTGGATATATGTCCTAATCTCCTACTGCCCCCTCACTCGGTCTATCACTGTATCCTCCCCCACTTTCTTTGTCTATCTCCTTACCCTCCCTCCTCTTTGCTTGTCCATCTCCTTACCCTCCCTCCTCTTTGCTTGTCCATCTCCTTACCCTCCCTCCTCTTTGCTTGTCCATCTCCTTACCCTCCCTCCTCTTTGCTTGTCCATCTCCTTACCCTCCCTCCTCTTTGCTTGTCCATCTCCTTTCGCTCCCTCCTCTTTGCTTGTCCATCTCCTTACCCTCCCTCCTCTTTGCTTGTCCATCTCCTTACCCTCCCTCCTCTTTGCTTGTCCATCTCCTTACCCTCCCTCCTCTTTGCTTGTCCATCTCCTTACCCTCCCTCCTCTTTGCTTGTCCATCTCCTTACCCTCCCTCCTCTTTGCTTGTCCATCTTCTTACCCTCCCTCCTCTTTGCTTGTCCATCTCCTTACCCTCCCTCCTCTTTGCTTGTCCATCTCCTTACCCTCCCTCCTCTTTGCTTGTCCATCTCCTTTCGCTCCCTCCTCTTTGCTTGTCCATCTCCTTTCGCTCCCTCCTCTTTGCTTGTCCATCTCCTTACGCTCCCTCCTCTTTCTTTGTCCATATCCTTACGCTCCCTCCTCTTTCTTTGTCCATATCCTTACGCTCCCTCCTCTTCTTTGTCCATATCCTTACGCTCCCTCCTCTTTCTTTGTCCATATCCTTACGCTCCCTCCTCTTTCTTTGTCCATATCCTTACGCTCCCTCCTCTTTCTTTGTCCATATCCTTACGCTCCCTCCTCTTCTTTGTCCATATCCTTATGCTCCCTCCTCTTTCTTTGTCCATATCCTTACGCTCCCTCCTCTTTGCTTGTCCATCTCCTTACCCTCCCTCCTCTTTGCTTGTCCATCTCCTTACCCTCCCTCCTCTTTGCTTGTCCATCTCCTTACCCTCCCTCCTCTTTGCTTGTCCATCTCCTTACCCTCCCTCCTCTTTGCTTGTCCATCTCCTTACCCTCCCTCCTCTTTGCTTGTCCATCTCCTTACCCTCCCTCCTCTTTGCTTGTCCATCTCCTTACCCTCCCTCCTCTTTGCTTGTCCATCTCCTTACCCTCCCTCCTCTTTGCTTGTCCATCTCCTTACCCTCCCTCCTCTTTGCTTGTCCATCTCCTTTCGCTCCCTCCTCTTTGCTTGTCCATCTCCTTTCGCTCCCTCCTCTTTGCTTGTCCATCTCCTTACGCTCCCTCCTCTTTCTTTGTCCATATCCTTACGCTCCCTCCTCTTTCTTTGTCCATATCCTTACGCTCCCTCCTCTTTCTTTGTCCATATCCTTACGCTCCCTCCTCTTCTTTGTCCATATCCTTACGCTCCCTCCTCTTTCTTTGTCCATATCCTTACGCTCCCTCCTCTTTCTTTGTCCATATCCTTACGCTCCCTCCTCTTTCTTTGTCCATATCCTTACGCTCCCTCCTCTTTCTTTGTCCATATCCTTACGCTCCCTCCTCTTTCTTTGTCCATTTCCTCCTCCCCTGTATCTCTCTCCACCTACTCCTCCAACCTTTCTCTGTCTATTTCCTTCTGCCCTCTATCTGTATCCATTTCCTTGTTTATTATTACTTCCAATGAATCCTTGATTGGTAACTGAAGTAGCTTAAAATGAATAGGTAAATTGGTACAGATAATTGATGTATGGGATATGGGAGACATCAGCTGCTAGATCTGTGTGGATAGTAGCTTCATTGACAGTATTTCACATAGTTTTAATCTGCAAATTGATATAATTACAAAGTCTGACGATTCAGATTCCATAGTAGTATTCTAATCATAAGCCGATAAGTCATAAATACAACATTCCTGTTCTCTGTGAAAACCACCAAAACTGCACATTTTTACGGCTTAGCATTTTTCTTTCTTGAGGGATGTTTTAACAGAAAACTTGTACATGGTTGTTTAAAAAAATATGTGATCTTTCTTTGTCTGAATATTAATTAGAATGCTGTGAAGTAGCGGGTAAAAATTTGAAGTAAATGGGTAGAGATTTTTTCTGATGACCTTTCCCCTTTATATAGTGGATACAGTTGTACACTAATAAAACCGTAAAACTGCAGAGGTGGATTCCTACCTGGTAACGGAGGAAAAAAGGTCCTATGAACATGTGTCCAAAAATGGACTATGTGTATGCAATGACAACATATTGTCCCGGAGCATGGCACAGAACTGCATCACCTCCGCGTCACTACAGATGTTCAAAGCGGCTTCCATGGCATCGGTTGTCCTGCAGGGTACACATAATCATACTTTAGTTTACACCATGATGGTGGGCAACTTGTCTGGAGCTTGTGCTAAGGTTTGTCTCAATATTATGTAGAACCCGGTCCTCCAGAATGTGGTGTATGTGCAATCCACTGCCTCTCTGCACATTCATCTGTCTGAAACGGCCCATGATCACACAAACACGCAAAAAGGGCTTGAAATGTTGTGTGATGTGGTTGATGTCTGTAAGGGTATTTGTTTTGTCGTCTACATCTACATCTACATTTATACTCCGCAAGCCACCCAACAGTGTGTGGCGGAGGACACTTTACATGCCACTGTCATTACCTCCTTTTTCTGTTCCAGTCGCGTATGGTTCGCGGGAAGAATGATTGTCTGAAAGCCTCCGTGCACGCTTGAATCTCTCTAATTTTAGATTCGTGATCTCCTCGGGAGGTATAAGTAGGGGGAAGCAATATATTCGATATCTCATCCAGAAGCGCACCCTCTCAAAACCTGGCGAGCAAGCTACACTGCGATGCAGAGCACCTCTCTTGCAGAGTCTGCCACTTGAGTTTGCTAAACATCTCCGTAACGCTATCACGCTTACCAAATAACCCTGTGACGATACGCGCCGCTCTTCTTTGGATCTTCTCTATCTCCTCCGTCAACCCGATCTGGTATGGATCTCACATTGATGGGCAATACTCAAGTACAGGTTGAACAAGTGTTTTATAAGCCACCTCCTTTGTTGATGGACTACATTTTCTAACCACTCTCCCAATGAATCTCAACCTGGTACCCGCCTTACCAACAATTAATTTTATATGATCATTCCACTTCAAATCGTTCCGCACGCATACTCCCAGATATTTTACAGAAGTAACTGCTACCAGTGTTTGTTCCGCTATCATATAATCATACAATAAAGGATCCTTCTTTCTATGTATTCGCAATACATTACATTTGTCTATGTTAAGGGTCAGTTGCCACTCCCTGCAACTAGTGCCTATCCGCTGCAGATCTTCCTGCATTTCGCTGCAATTTTCTAATGCTGTAACTTCTCTGTATACTACAGCATCATCCGCGAAAAGCCGCATGGAACTTCCGACACTATCTACTAGGTCATTTATATATATTGTGAAAAGCAATGGTCCCATAACACTCCCCTGTGGCACGCCAGAGGTTACTTTGTCTGTAGACGTCTCTCCATTGATAACAACATGCTGTGTTCTGTTTGTTAAAAACTCTTCAATCCAGCCACACAGCTGGTCTGATATTCCGTAGGCTCTTCTTTGTTTATCAGGTGACAGTGCGGAACTGTATCGAACGCCTTCCGGAAGTCAAGGAAAATAGCATCTACCTGGGAGCCTGTATCTAATATTTTCTGGGTCTCAGTAGGTTGATTCCTACAGAGTAGATTCTGGGTTTCCAGAAATGACATGATATATGAGCAAAGAACATGTCCTAAAATTCTACAACAGATCCATGTCAGATATATAGGCATATAGTTTTGCGCATCTGCTCGACGACCCTTCTTGAAAACTGGGACTACCTGTGCTCTTTTCCAATCATTTGGAACCTTCTGTTCCTTTAGAGACTTGCGGTACACGGCTGTTAGAAGGGGGGCAAGTTCTTTCGCGTACTCTGTGTAGAATCGAATTGGTGTCCCGTCAGGTCCAGTGGACTTTCCTCTGTTGAGTGATTCCAGTTGCTTTTCTATTCCTTGGACACTTATTTCGATGTCAGCCATTTTTTCATTTGTGCGAGGATTTAGAGAAGGAACTGCAGTGCGGTCTTCCTCTGTGAAACAGCTTTGGAAAAAGGTGTTTAGTATTTCAGCTTTACACGTGTCATCCTCTGTTTCAATGCCATCATCATCCCGGAGTGTCTGGATATGCTGTTTCGAGCCACTTACTGATTTAACGTAAGACCAGAACTTCCTAGGATTTTCTGTCAAGTCAGTACATAGAATTTTACTTTCGAATTCACTGAACACTTCACGCATAGCCCTCCTTACGTTAACTTTGACATCGTTTAGGTTCTGTTTGTCTGAGAGGTTTTGGCTGCGTTTAAACTTGGAGTGAAGCTCTCTTTGCTTTCGCAGTAGTTTCCTAACTTTGTTGTTGAACCACGGTGGGTTTTTCCTGTCCCTCACAGTTTTACTCAGCACGTACCTGTCTAAAACACTAACACCAACACCATCTCGGCTTGTTCCCGACATGAATACTGGACCACTCTGCTGCTTACAGTACACTGTGTCAATCCCGCAGCCTGCAACACACAAGGGGGACATGGCATGTAGTCAGAGGAACATTCATTCAGCAGCACCATCTACCGTGGAAATGATGCTTTGTGGTCACATGTTTGTAGAAACTTTTTTTTTCCTCCAGTTTTGGGCAGGAATCCATCCCTGTAGTTTGCCGGTTTTATTAAAGGTGGCCCTGTATATTTATGTACAATGTCGTCTTCTTCTTCTTCTTCTTCTTCTTCTTCTAGTGTTCAACCCAGAGGTTGGTTTGCAGCAGAGTCTGCCTTCCTCTTCATTTCCACATATGTGTTACATCCAACATCATTCATGACCTATTGCATGTTTGATATCCTTGTTTGCCCCCGCCAATTCCTTCGCTCAATAGCTCCTCCTGCTATTGTTCCAATGATGTTGTTGTGTCTTAGGATGTGCCCTACAAGTTTCTCTCTTCTTGTTTGGCTGTGCCTCCACAGAGATCTGGTTTCCTGTACTCTTCTAGGCACCTCTTCATTTGTTACTTTGTCTCTCCAGCTGAACTTCATCATCCTTCTATAGCACCACATCTCCAGGGCCTCCAGCCATCTTCTCTCTTCTCTTTCAACTGTCCAAGTTTCACATCCACATTGGGCCACACTCCAAATGAAAACTTTCATGATACAGTTCCTTATTTTCAGACTGATGTTCTTGCTGGTGAGTAAGCTCCTCCTCAGATTAAATGCAATTTTGTCCTGTTGTAGTCTGCTCACAATTTCTTTCCTTCTTCTACCATCCCTTGTGATTTTGCTTCCCAGGTAGGTAAATCCCCTTATCACTTCCAGGTCCACTCTTGCAATTTTCATTCTTAGATGTTCATATTCTGCTTCTGTACTGCATACCATCACTTTAGTCTTTTTCTAGTTTATTCTCATTCCACACTGATAGCATAGAATCCTTTTCATTGTCCTAAGGACTTCCTCTAGATGATCTTTTGTCTCTGTGACTATAGCAATATCATCTGCAAAACGCAGCATGTCTCTCTTCTGCCCATTAATTTTGATCCCCACCTCAGTAGTTTCTCGAACTTGGTCTATAGTTTCCTGGATGTAAGCATTGAATATAAGAGGAGAGAGAGCACATTCTTGTCTCACCCATTTTCTAATATTTGCTTCTTGTTCCTGGTGATAGTTCCTAATCACTGCCACCTCATTCTTATAGAAACTGAGTATCGTGCAGATGTCATTGTACTTCATTCCACTTTTCCTCTGCACTATGAACATCTCTTGCCAGATAATGTTATCAAATGCCTTTTACAGGTCTACAAAGGCAATATAAGTTGTTTTATTTTTCCATAATTGCTTTTCGATTAGGAGTCTTAGTGCCAGAATCGCTGCTCTTGTTTCCAATCCCCTTCTGAAACCAAATTGATCTTCACTCAGTGTATCCTCCACGTTCTCTTCAATTCTCTTCAGTATTATTTTTATGAGAATTTTTGATGCATGTGATATTAGGCTTAAAGTTCGGTACTGTTCACATTTTGTAGCCACTGCCTTCTTTGGTATAGGAACAATGATGCATTTCTGGTAGAGTGTAGGTATCTCCTGTGTTATAGATGGACCTAACAAGTTTAAGCAGCATCATTTTCATGCTGTCACCAGCTTTCTTTATTAGTTCTCCAGGGATGTCATCATTACCCATTGCTTTGTTGCCATGTAGTTCTTGTAGAGCTTTGTCAAATTCTTCTTGCAGAATGTCATCTCCATTGTCATCTTCATCTACTTGCTCTTCTCTTCCTATTACTTCCTCCGAAAGAGGTGTTCTGGCATACAACTTCTCAATATATTCTTTCCATCTCTTCATTTATTCCAATTCGATGGAATGGCACTGCTGTTGGTGGGATTGATACTGGGTGCTTTGGAGGTTATTGTGGCCTGTTCTCCCATTATTGGCATTCTTTACAATGGCTCATGGATCGGTATAGGCTTACTAGTGATTCCTGTGTAGAGTCTTCATGAATGCCAGGTGGCTATATGTTGGACATCTTGGAAATTTCAAGATGGCTGTGTGTAAGATAAGCGGAGATAACAAGCAACCATTTCCACCCCTTTTGTTCATAGTTCGTCTCTGGTTTTCAGCAGTGCTGGATCTTTTCTCTGTTCAGCAGCTGTATCATTCAATGCAGTGATGGCAGAGATTTCATCCACTCTGCTCAGTTTCTTGAAAGGTAGTTGGCATCCTTGTGTTTACGTCTGCTTTTGTATACCACTGTGTTGCTTCATTTCTGTAAACTTGGTGCCCGTCTCACCAGCTGACCCGATGGATTCTTCAGGATAGTTGGCCACAATAAAGGTGGGAGTCGGTCACAACAGTGAATGGCTTGCCAGATGAATGACTGGAACATGTTGATGGCCCAAATAACTGCAAAGCACTCCTACTCAGTCATAAGAGTATTTCATCTCAGACTAGGTGAGTTCTCTGGAAGCATAAGCTGTCACCTTTCCAACACCATCCTGAATTTGGACCAGAACTGCATCTGTCTGGGAGTCAGTCATTCTTCTTGTGTCTTTTCTTTCTTTCTTTCTTTTTTTTTTTTTTTTTTTTTTTCATCAATATCTGCCACCACGTGATGAATTCCTTGGTGGTTGTTACATTCTTACCAAAAGAGCTGGGTACATGCCTTCTGCATCTTCATTGATCAATTTTGAGCTTTTGTTGGCTTTGTCATATTTGGATTCGCAATTCGTTCACCGGGCCAAAACATTATGTTTGATTGTGTTGTTTCCCCATAATGTTGAACCATGTTCTTCAGTTGTTCATCCATTAAGCAGACATGCTATTGATTGTCACCATCATTTTCTTTAGTACAGTCTGGAATTTGTCCCACCAACTGACTTTATCTTTATTGTTCTTGAATGACTTCTGGGCTATCCCATCCAAATAAAAGTACACACTGCCAAACACACCATTCTACCTGTTGCATTTGGTGACTTGGTTGACTCATTTGAGCCATTTCCTCTGGGCTTGAGCAGAGTCTCCAGAAAACACTGGCAAATGTGTGATGTGCAGCTGACTTACTACTGTTCTGGAATCCATCTGTATCCTAAATGTACAGCTCTTAGGAACGAAGTACTGCATGTATTCTGGTTCCTGTCCGTGTGGATGACAGCTTTTATGTGACCTAATTGGGCACATCATGATGCAGGTGTTTTGAAGTACCTGGCATTTCCACCAAACAGTGTCAATTCAAACCCGCAATCAAGTCCAAGTGTGAAGGCAGGATCATCAGTGACCTATAACTCTTAGCACAGAAAGCATGTTTATTACTGAAGCTATCATACAGCTAGAACAAAACTGACTTGGGCAGAAAGTGCAACTGTGCATACAAACATCGAATATTCCAAAATATACAAACATTACAAACTTAACAACAATGGGAATTCTGGAAGAAATAATACATAAGATAAAGGAAAGGCACCCACTCACCTGTAGCTGACAGTTATGTGGTGCGTCTAAACAGGTAACAGAAACCAGAATTTACACTAGTTTTTGAGCTCTTATTCTTCCTGTAGTATAATTACAGAATTCTCAAATGATGACACAGATACCCTGATGTACGCACCTGTGGTGGAGTATTGATTATTGATAGCAGTTGCCTGGGCATCTGAAGGTGGGGAGGAAATACGGAAGGATGAACAAAGTGAGGAGGATAGTGCAAGGCAGGTCTTTTGATAGATGACTCAACAGCTGCACAACAAGATGAAAGGAGTTCAGAGGGTAGAGCATATAAGAGGTAGAGAGAGGGACAGGCGGGGAAGGGAGAGGAGGAAAGCAGATGAAAGTAGATTTGAGGATGGAAACAGGGAGGAAAGAGGTAAAGGGGGAGAGAGAGAGAGAGAGAGAGAGAGAGAGAGAGAGAGAGAGAGAGAGAGAGAGAGAGAGAGAGAGAGGGGGGGGGGGGGGGGGGTCAGAAGGCAGTATATGATACGGACAGGGAAGGAGTGATGTAGACAGAAGAGATAAGGAAGAGGTAATCTGACACAGTGGGAGATGGGTTAGTAGGGCATTACACAAAGGGGATTGCGAGAACACAGAATATACTGGAGAGACAGCTACCACCTGCATAGTTCAGAGAAACTAGTGCAGGAAGGGAGTATTTAAGTGCCTTGCATAGTGAAACAGCTGTTGAAGTCTTGGGTGTTGTCGTGCACATCATGTTCAGCAACTAGATGGTCAAGTTTGCCAGTTTCGCAGTGCCCACATACATTGCAGCACAGTAATTGCAGCATAGCTGATACATAAGATGGCTTCTTTCACATGTGGCTTGCCTTTTATAGAGTAGATAATGCCTGTGGCTGGACTGTGATAGGTGGTGACCATTGGATGTATACACCTTGGTCAACCACAAGGTAAGGGCCTATGAGGTTCAGGAATGGAACAGGACTGGAATATAGAGAAGGATAAGGATTCTGTATGTTGCTGGGTGGTTGAACACAACTGTGAGTGATGTTGGTGGGATTTTGGGTTGGATATCCCACATCTCAGGGCATGACAAGATGTAGTCAAATCCCTGGTGAAGGATGTGGTTGAGTTTTCCAAGGTCGGGGGATACTGGGTGATCAGAGTGTGCTGGTTGGTGTCTGTTAGCAGATGTACTAGACTCAGAGGAGGAGATCGTGTAGGAGATCTGTTTATGGATGAGCTTTGAATAACATACTGTGTGTGTGTGTGTGTGTGTGTGTGTGTGTGTGTGTGTGTGTGTGTGTGTGTGTGTGAATAAATGCTCTGGTAAGGTTACTGGTACATTTAGACAAACCCGGCTGTCTACTGCAGATGTGACATTTACATCTATGTACATACTTTGCTAGCCACTGTACAGTGTGTGGCAGAGGGTACCCTGTACCACTAGCAGTAGTAGTTTCCTTTCCTGTCCACTTGCAGGCAGAACAAGGAAGAAACAACTATGTATGTATTAGAGTGCTGCAACGCTCCATGTTTGACTGGTCACGGCTCGCCTGTTGACGGGGGGACCGAGCCTCTCGTGTCCGGCCCCACACGACTCGGCTCGGTCACGTACTCGCCCCATGTCTGATGTCCGGATTCCGGACACGCGGATAACCGAGCATGACCGGTCACCGCTGACGTCTCACCTCGCCTCGCCACGGCTCGCTGCTCTGTACTGTACAAATCCAACGCCCCTCTCTCTCTCTCTTTTAATACAAAAGTAACGTTTCCAAGAACGGGTACGTTACACAGCTAAATTCATAGAGCACTTTCTTTTATAATATTTACTCCCGTCTTCCTAACGTCCAGGAATTTTGTTGTAAATAAAACATTGATCACAAGAGACCAATCTGTGTTAATGTAATGAAATGTAAGCGTCAAATAGTGCACCTGATTATGCGAATCAGTCCACATATCAACTGTCGCAGCACATGTTTTATTAATAACTTCCGCAATAACAGAAGGCATTATACTGTTTCGTATTGCATCAGCTTGTTCTTTGACATGTCTGCTTATAGTAGAGGGATGTGGCATGGCATCTGCCATGTTAACTTTTCCATAATGCGCACCTAGATGTATTAATTCTTGCCCTAGTTCTCTGAAACCTTTTCCGCAAACAGCATTAAAAGGTCTCATATCTTTAGCACACATTGCAACACACTTTGCTGTAATACTATTTTTTATTACTGCCGGTATTCCTGAAGGAGCTGTATCTTTGTGAGGT
This sequence comes from Schistocerca serialis cubense, assembly GCF_023864345.2. Taxonomy (NCBI): domain Eukaryota; kingdom Metazoa; phylum Arthropoda; class Insecta; order Orthoptera; family Acrididae; genus Schistocerca; species Schistocerca serialis. Next base: position 55,857,411 of record NC_064640.1, on the reverse strand, counting down.
TTCTTGCAACTGTGTTTCTTTAAAAGAGTGGTTCGCGATTGGAAACACAATAATGTGGAGCAGTTTATGCACGATACGTACCCAGTAGATGCACTGTTTTCGTCTACAACCACCAAAAATATGCTCCGTACTGGGCTTTTTAGACCTTCCCGTCTCTTCAACGTGTAAACATTGATTTCAATCTTACGTCTTACTGCACTGGTTTCCTCGCATTGCATGATTGCAGAGAGAGAGAGAGAGAGAGAGAGAGAGAGAGAGAGAGAGAGAGAGAGAGAGAGAGAGACCACAAATGAGAAGCCCGTACTGGCTGCAGTCTCACACGGATAATGACACGTGTAATGTGTTTGAAGTTGCGTGCTATGTATTCGGTCACGGCTTCTATGCTCGGTCACTAGAACTAGTGCGGGCAGCCTATCCAGTTAGGGTGTGCTCGCCCCATCTCGTATTTTGTGCTCGCTTACTCGGTCATGCAGGACTCTAGTATGTATCTCCGTATGCGGTCTAATTTGTTGTGTTGTATCTTCATGGTCCTTATGCTAAATGTATGTTGGCAGGAGTTGTAGTGCTCTGCAATCATCTTCAAGTGCCAGTTCTCTAAAATTTCTCTACATTGTTCCTCATAGAAAGTGTCGCCTTCCCTCTAGGGATTCCCATTGGAGTTCCTGAAGTATGTCCGTAACACGTGATGTTCGAACCAACCGCTAACAAATCCAGCAGCTCGCATCTGAATTGGTGTGGTGTCTTTCTTTATTCTTTCCTGAGCAGTACTCAAAGATAGGTTACACTAGCTTCCTATATGCAGTCTCCTTTACAGGTGAACCACACTTTTGTAAAATTCTCCCAATAAATGGAAATTGCCTATTTGCCTTCCAAATCCCAGACCTCACATGGTCATTCCATTTCATATTGCTTTGCAGTGTTATGCCGGGATATTTAAACAACATGACTGTCAAGCAGGATGCTAATAATGCTGTATCTGAACATTACAGGTCTGTTTTTCCTACTCTTCCGCGTTAACATACATTTTTCTACATTTAGAGCCAGCTGCCATTCATCACACCAACTAGAAATTTTGTCCTAGTCACCTTGTATCCTCCTCAATGATGACACTTTTGTGTATACCACAGCATCATTAGCAAACAACCGCAAATTGCTGCCCCCCATGTCCGCTATATCATCTATGTTTATAGAAAATAATAGCAATCCTACCACACTTCCCTGGGGCACTCGTGATGATACCCTTGCCTCTGATGAACAATTTTTGTGAAGGACAACATACTGGCTTCTATTACTTACGAAGTCTTTGAACCACTCTTATATCTGGGACTCTATTCTGTATGCTTGTACCTCCATTAACAGTCTGCAGTGGGATACCGTGTCAAATGTTTTTTGGAAATCTAGGAATATGGAATCAGCCTGTTGCCCCTCATCCATAGTTCTCAGTATATCGTGTGAGCAAAGGGCAAGCTGTGTTTCATATTTGTGGTGAGGCTGTAAGTAAGGGACTTTTTGACAGGGTACTGGTGACAGCGGTCAAAGTAGAGGTACTGTTGGTGCACATGACATGAATTAACATGTTTATCGAGCCATCTGAGAGGTGGAGATTGATGTCTAGGATGATGGCTTGTTGAGTTGAGAAGGACCAGGTGAAGTGAATTTGAGAGTAGGTGTTGAGGTTATGAAGGAAAGAGCGAAGATTGTTCCTGCCATGAGGCCAGTTCATGGAAATGTGATAAGTAAATCTAAACCAGGCAAAGGGTCTTAGGTGTTGATTGGATAGGAAGGATTCCTCCAAATAGTACATAAATAAATTGCAAAAGTGGTGCCATTCAAGTGCCCATGGCAGTAGCATGGATTTGTTTATAGATTTGGCTTTTGAAGTGAAGGAGTTGTGGATCAGGGTGGTGTTGTCTAGGAGGATTACGGGAGAGGTAGTGAGTTTAGTATTAGGACGACATTTGGAAAGGTAGTGTTCCATGGTCACAACACCATGGACATTGGGAGTTTTGGTGTATAAGGAGTACACAGCTGCAGTGAGCAAGAATGAGTCTGGTAGTAACAGGATGGGAATTGTGGGAAGATGGTGAAGGAAATGAGTGGTGTCTTGAATGTAGGATGGAGGATATAGACAATAGTTTCAAGGTGTTGGTCAACTAAGAGAAAACTAAGGGAGAGGTTTGTTCTGTGTTAACGTTGTACCAAGCCATTATGGGATGACCAGTAGGAAGACTTGTCAGGGGTAGGGTTTTGAAAGTTCAGTGAGTAGGTAAAATGTTGGAGGAAAGGGGGGGGGGGGGTTACACTTCCTGGTGTGAGTAGGGAGGTACATTCAGGTGTCACGTTTTGGAATGGATCTTAGACCTTGAAAAGCTGCTGAAGGTCGTGTTGGACTTCGGCAATGGGATCATGGTTGTAAGGTTTGTATGTAGGGGTGTCAGAAAATTCATGGATACTCTTAGCCAAGGCACTAAGGTTCATGAGCACAATGATGAAGCGTTAGTCTGTGGGAAGGATGATAAGGTATGGATCGGTTTTCTGATTAAGTAGAGCTGAGTGTTCTGTAGGAATGATTCTGGACTCAGCATGGAAGGATCTGAGAAAGGAAGATGAGGTGAGGTTAGAAGGAAGGAATTCCTGGAAGGTTACCAGAGGTTGACTGGGTGGAAGGGGAGGAGGAACTATTTTAAATAAGATTGTATATGAGATTTTGGTTGGCTGTTGTCAGTGGCAGAAATGTTTCCACTGTAGTGAACAGGTAAAGGGAAAAAGGTCCTTTACAAGTCTGGCATGGTTGAATTTAGATTTAGGGCTTTAGAAAATGCTGAGACTTTTCCAAGGGTCAGGGTTTTGAATGAAGTGTTGACAACTACGGTAAAGGATGGGTTTGCTGGAGCAATGTGTTTCATCGAGGGCAGAGGAAGATTTTGGGGATGTGGAAGGAAGAATAAGTCAGCAAGGCAAAATCAGGGAACTATGAGTGGTTGATGGGGGAGGAAGCAGATCAGTGTGGTAGAACCTTTCTTGACTGTAGGTTATCCCACGTGGTTGTAGCACGGGAGTAGCTGGGACAGCTTCCTCGATGGTACATGGGATACTGTTAAAGTGCTGAAGGGCAAGAGTTTTTATTGCAGAAGTAGCATGCATGATTTTGTGGTCACAGAAAGGATTGTACGATAGCAGTACAGGCAGTCAAGTGTGGTTTTAGCATGGATTGTATGATTATGAAGGACCAGATTGGTGAATGAATGTTAGGGACCGATGGAACTGAAAACAGCGAAGCTTCTTATGATAGGATGGGTGCTCATTAAGTGGGATACCATGTGCCAGACAAGTTTTTAGAAAGAAGATATGTGGTTAGAGTTTTGCTACAGCAAAGGAGAGTTTTTGGAATTGGCAGAGTCATTAGAATGAGCAGGGATTGATGACTGGGTGGACGGGAGACAAAAGGAGTGACTGAAAAAATAGTAAAAGTAGTTTAAAAAGGTTGAAAATAAGCAGATGAAAATTAATGATTAACATCTTATAATGGAAATAAATCATATGTATTATATAGAGAACTCTATGGGAAGTTGGAAGGAAAGTCAGAAAATGTTTTGAAAAAGCATGAAGTAGTAGGCACACTTGAAAATCTGTATTTTCGATCGCAAATTGGCATGCACAATGGTAAATAATTGTGCGTGCTCGGCTAAACAGTCAAGTTGGGGTCCACAAGTTGTTAGTGGAGAATTTGTTAAAAAAGTCACTTGAATGAACCTACAGAATATCGTTGTCCATCCCTATTCCAGTCCTGTCCCAGTGCTGCACCCCATGGGTCATTTCCTTGTGAAAAATTGCCTGTTGGCTTTTGCCGCCAGTTCCTCAGCTGGCACCATAGATGGTGGTGTAAGCATCTTAATGTAACTGGGGTTGGCTACAAAAGACAGATGAATCACAATACCACAGCTATGGTTTGAGTTGCACATTACACCATCCATACTTTTCAATGTGCATGACTGCACAAATTCAGCAGTCAACAGTTTGGTAAAGTCATCCACCGTGGCAAGGTCATACCACATTGAATGGGAAAAATGGATTTCTAATTCTTCTGATATGCCAAAAACCACATAAAAAGCAAAATGACATCAGTTTTTAATTCTCCTGGGGCCAAAACTGCATAGAAAGCAAAATGACATTGGTTTTTAATCATTGTGAGACTGGCACAAGACATGTTCAGTACGCTGTCCACCACTGTCTGCCACAAGTTGAAATTAAGGAAGAGCATGTTGCACAGTAGATCGGAGTGTCTCAGGGGTCATGTTCAGAATGCATTAAACAATGTATGCCTTCAGTTCAGTGACATTAGTAATTGGAACATTGAACACATCTTTCAGATAACCCAACAGCCAGAAGCCACACAGATTAAGATCAGATGATCTGTATAGCCAGGCTGTAGGGAAATGATGGCTGATAATTCTAACACTTCCGAAATGCCTCTTCAGCAGCCATGTCACTGGCTGTGGAGCAACGCCATCGTGCATAAAAATGATCCTGCCCACACATCCACACTGTTGCAGGTCTGTTACGGCTTTGGTGCACAAAAGACTCTCATAGCGTTTACCGGTGGTGGTACAGGTGACAGGGCCTGCTGGGCTTGTCTCCTCAAAAAAATATGGGTCTATGACAAATGATGCCATCAACCCGCCCCACACAGTCACCTTTGCAGAATGAAGTGGTACCGGTTGATGTGTGTGCAGATTGTCTGTTGCCCATATTCTGCAGTTCTACATATTGACATATCCTTGAAGATGTGAAGTGGGTTTCGTCTGTCTGTGGAATCTATTGTGTCAGTTCATTGTCCTGTTCAATGTGAGCCAGAAATTCCATTTGTGTTGCTGGCGGGTCAGCAAGAAGCAAATCTTGAACGTTGGTGATTGTGCATGGATAGCAGTTCAGGATGTTTCATAGGATTTTATGCACTGTGCTCATGGGCATGTCCAATGCTTGGGCAGTTCCCTGTGCACTGCATGTTTGCACACCACCAATCAACCTCTCCTGCAAAGATGGGCCACATCTTCAGCAGATGCTGAATCAACTGCTTTCCGCCCTCTACCGCAATGAACTTCAATAGAACCTGCCTTTTAAAATGTTGTAATCATTTTCTCCAGACCCTTAGCAAACATTGGGCCAAAGCCTTTTTTCATACCCTTAAATGTATGGAACTTCAGCAGGGATACTGGTACACTGTCACTGTTCTTGTAAAAAATCTTTACCAGCAGCACATGATCCTTCTTAGAGACAATTGTGTTGGTTGTCTTTGACACAAACTGAGGAACAACTGTGTGCCTTTCATCTGTTGGTATGCTTATTCTGACACTTGCAGCACCATCTATTGATCGAATTTTCATTAATATTTTTTTCATGTTGTGTCTCCCTGCCCTGTATATGCTGCAAGCTAACTACATACAGTACATTTTGAACATGAATTTAACAATGATGAATTGATAAATTATATTTCAGATGTAAATTTTGTCTTAAAACTAGCAAGACCCTTCTTGGAGAAAATGTTCCTGTGGACCTCAATTTCCTCTGACAAATATACTCTTCTGTAACTGGGATGTGGCTTCACTCCACTGGCCTATGAAACTTAACAAGTATAGGTCACGACGTTGGGATCACAGATTTACCTCAAACTTTGTACACCTTTAGTAGGCCATTACAACAACATAATGTGTAAGTAGTAACATGCATTACATCAGCAGTTCCAAGAAAATCGCAAAAGAAGTTTCACGGGTCTATTATATAGCTGATGTATCTGTGAGTGGGTGCCAGGCGTTAGTGTTGGAGTTTCATAAAATGAACAAATATGGAGTGACAGTTTGGTTCCTGCTCAGACCTTAATTTTTGTACTGAGAGTGTAACTGTTGTGATAGTCAAAAACTTTTCACCTGCACTATTCATTCTTGCTACGTTAGCAACATCTTACCACTACGCAGGTTAACTGCCAAATGAACCCTGCTTCTGTGTGTGCAGCTCAAAGCATCGAGGTGCAACATAGTTCCAGGTACCTTACCAGAATTCATGTATAAGGGATTCTGCAAATCATGACAAGCATACATTCTCTGGAAAACTCAGTGTGCTTCTTTTTTTGTTTGTCGATAACTATGACTATGTTTGTCCTAATAATTTCATTAAAAATAGTGAGTAGTAAAATTACATGAAATTCACTAAAATTCATGCCAGTACACGTTTTTTAATTATATTGCTTCTCAAATATCATATAAATTAAATAATATGACCAGCGATGAAAAAATTATAGATTAAATATTAAGTTTGAGCGGTCAAACTGTCGTCTCATACACATTCATGTTATGTAGCTCGAAAGCTAACCACTTGACCACCAAGAACTCTGACATCCTGTACCAATGCACAGACACAGCTTGTACATAATACATGTGTAAAACTTCTCTTGAGTTTTTCTAGCAATTGTCAGAGTAGTGAACCTTACTATTTGCGCATTATGTTGTTTTAATGGCCTAGTGAAGGTGTACAAAGTTTGAAGTAAATCTGTGATCCCAATGTCGTGGCCTCCTCTTGTTAGTAGTTTACTTGCACTGGCATTGTTCTTTATGTATTTGTGTCTGTAGCTAGAGTATTAGTGTATTCACAGACTCTCTTGTTGTAATTTATTTGTTAGCTCCTTTTAAGTTGGTAATAAAGTCAGCAATATTAAATCAGATGTGACTACTTTCAATTCATGTACAAGAAGATTCAAGGCTGAAACCTAGTGAGGTGTTGCAGTGATAACCCATCTGATAGTCCAGATTTAGGATCTCCATGATTTCTCAAAATCACTTGCAGCAAATTCTGTGTTTGTTTCTTTGAAAAGAACATGGTCTATTTCCTTTCCTGTTTCTCGATCTGAGTGTGCTCTCCTGTGTTGTTTATGTTGTATGCAGATGGCTTTTCACTAAACCTACTTCACTTACAAGGCTTTGGGGTTTTTAAAAAAACTGTCTGTACCTTGTCTGCCCACTTTGGGCAACAAGCATTACCTACGTAGATTCTTCTAGGTGGGCAATTATGCTCCCACAAAATGTTTCAATCTCCTGATGCCTGTAATAGGATATGTTTGATACACTATTTATTCTTTTAAACTGCTTACCTTTACTTGGCACTTCCAACAATCCCTATCTTTTTGGATCCTGGCCTCACTTGCCATGAATTATTGTTATTTTCATTTGAATATTTTCTAGTTCTCAAATCCAGTTGCAGCAGCTTCCTTGTTGTGTTGCCTTTATCCTACTAATTATTGTGTTTACTAGAGTTTCCTCTTGTTATAACCTTGGTCAAGTGATGTGATTGGTAGCAATTAAAATCACATGTTGCAGTAACAACTCTTTATTTATTAACCTTGAACTAAAGTCAGTACAGGTTCAGAGGACAAAAGTCCACACTTGAGTACAATTGAAGTCCATCTTGACGATGTGTAGTGGGTACCCATTAAGGTGAAGTCTACAGTCGTTGGAAGTGATGATGAAACAGGAGGTATCCTGGATGATCAAAAACACTGTACTACGAGGTTGTAAGCTCATTGGCCCTTGTGACCCAGGTCCAGGTCCAGTTCCAGGCCCAGGCCCAGGAGCAGCTGATAGATGTCCAACAGCTGATGATCCCAGGGAAGGCATGAGATGGCACTGTCTGATGAGTAGCAAGTGATAGCGTTGTGGTCTGAAATGTAGAATCGAGGTGGCTGATGGTTGGTCTGGAGCTCGGAGTGGAACTGGCTGTCGAACGGCGACTTAAGTACTCATCGGTGGGGGAATACAGGCAGTGCGTCATGTGGACATGTGATTTCTTGGATGCAAATAAGTGTCTGCAACTGCATATCTGATTACCACGACCTTTGTGCTACATATTGGTGCAGCTTGTGCCTGCAGCCACTGTGGCAGTTGCAGGAGGCTTGGCGGCAAACAGCCCAGCAAAACTTCTGTTGAGGAACCACCTCTAGAGTAACAGCAGGGGCCATATCTGTCCAGTGAAGCACCATCAGTGAGTGCGGTGGCTGAATATGCAGGGCTTAGCCCTGCATACATTACGCATTCCTCACTTTTATTTCTTCATTAATTCATTAAAGGAAGTCCCGATTCTTCCTTCCATTACTTCTCTCTGTCCATCATTTCTACTATCCTTTGCAGTGATAAAATTATAAATTGTGGTGCACTGCAATCATGGAAGTATATAGTAACCAAATAGCAGCTCCAGTTAGTAATCATATATTTCATAATTTAGCAAGATGTTGCTACTGCATAAACATTTTAGAGTTGAGTGTAAAATACTTTCAGATGACTGGATGTGTCATCTTACTATACAGAGGCACCAAGGAAAGTAATATTAATAACACTTAACTGGCATCTGCACTCGGTGTGTTTACTTTCGTTTCATCTGCTAGCAGTCCTTATAAGACACAAGGCAACAAACATCCAATGAAAAGATTGACATCCAAAGACATAAAATGTTTATAAATCCTCACATCTACTGCTCGCCACCACCCATAGTGCTTGTGTGGTATCAATTTGGAGAATACCAACAATGGCCCAACTTTGCCAGAATTATGAATTAATCAGTGTCTGGCTGGGCCTGCTGTTTGGTTACTATATATTTACACCATTGCAGCACACCATGTGACAAAGTAATCTTGCACTAAACAGTTTATAATTTAATCATTGCAAATTATATTAGAAATGATGATCTGGGTTAAGTACTGGAAGGAAAATTTGAAACATTTAATGAATCAAAGCAGAAGTAAAGATGAGGAAGGAAACCATAGTAAATGCAATAATTAGTAAAACAAAGGAGACATTGACAGATAGAACAGAGAAGCTGCAACAACTGAATGTAAGAAACGTAACGTTCAAATTAAAATCAACACTATTTCACAGCAATAGAGGTCAGGTTTCAAAAACAAATAGTGTGTTCATGGGCATGTCAAGGAAAGGTAAGCACTTTGAAAAGATAAATAGTGTACCAAATGTAGTATACTACAGGCATTAATTCTTTCGGGAAACTTCAAGATGTTTAAATATTTACTGGGAAAAAAAGTACCCACCTGTAGCGATTTGTATAGGAATTCCTTGTTTGCCCAAAGTACATGGGTGAACAGATGAAGTCCTGAACAGTTTAGTATTGAACACTGAATATATTTTGTGGAACATGCAGTGCACTGTGAAGTTAACCTGTAAGAAGACTTTGTTTACCTTTGCTAATACTCATTTCTCTTCTTGCTTTCAAAATGATGTTCTTCTGTCAGTATTGTGTGGACACTTTAACATGGAAACTTTAGGTGGAAGCCATTTTGAACTATAGTTGCATAAGATACTGATAAAGGTTAGACCTGTAATGCTTCATTTATGCCACTGACAGTCTCATTAAGCAATTACAGTAACCATTATCAAATGCTTTGTGTACTTTGCCATGTATTGTTTGTTGTTTTTTCTGTCCTATTTTGAAATGAGTGAAGAGATACATAGTAGAATTTGAGTACGATTCCAAAAAAAAAAAAAAAAAAAAAAAAAAAAAAAAAAAAAAAAAAAAAAAGGCAGCGAACACTATTGCAATGTGTTTTGTTGAAGTACAAGATGTGGCTGTAGACTGCCAGCTTGCTGAGAGTGGGGCGGCACTTAATTCCTCACACTGCTTCTCTCCCCAAGGTGGTCCTAAGCCCTTCTTTGTTTACACTTGCTGCCCATTGCCATGTTAAAGTGTTCACAACAAATCAATATTGAAACTGAGTAGACAATATGCTAGTTGCATTATGTCAGTACTACCTTTAGGGTCACTCACTACATCATCCCTGCAGGAGAAATGTCAGTGTAAGGAAATATAAATGACTGGTATAACAGCATCAACTGGATTGAATGTTTGCCATTTGTCTGCCATTAATCTGGGAAGATTACCATACAGGGGGGTATTGTGGCAGATCCAAGACGAACACGAAAGATGACATTTTCCTTGATTTTTGTTTTCTTCAGTGCTACAGTTTTGCAGCAGCTCCAGAATTTTTGGATAAACCACTTAATTTCCATCCTTTCCGGTCTGTCACCGCAGCCATGTTCACAGCTCATGAGAGGTGCTATATTGCCATACTCCGTGCCCATACAGTGGAAAGCCAGTGAATGACCCTTGGGGCGCAGGTGGTGGCACACAGTGGAAAAGGAAAAGTGATAAACTCCTCTTGAAGTCTAGTTGTATATGACTAATTTTTCCAGAATCATTCATGGGTTTTGTGGGGAAGTTAATTTATTTCATAAAACAATAAAATTCTACTTTTGTATCAATCTCCGTGGTAATAATATTGTTAAAAAAGCAATGAATATAGAATAGCTGTGTAAGGTAAATGATAATCCCTTATGACTGTTACAGCCTTAAATGAATAAAATTGCTCCAAATAAAGTTTCTGCTGACATCAACTTGTGTTTTATAGTCACTGAATCTCCGTATTGAACATAAGAATTCAATATCTTTTACTTTTTAGTTCATTACTGATTCTGATGACCTCATATTCAATGGGATGTTAAACCCTAATCATCCTTCTTTCTTTTGGCACAAGTTCTTGAGCTTTACTAGTTAAAAACCACTTTTAAACTGAAGTCTTGTGATGAGCTTTGTGAGGAAGATTTGTTTCCACTCACTGCAGAAAAGATATCGTGCACATGCGTGTGATTTTGAATGGGTGATCAATATTACACGAAATGTTGTTATCCATATATATCTATGGAATTATTTTCAGTCAGGCATCAACAGAAAATAGAACTGAAAACATGTTAAACATTTTCTTTGACTTGTGGATGTCCTGAAAATGTTTCTGAAGTGGCCGGAAATATCATTTAGTGTGAATGGTTACCTTTCAAAATTTCTCTATGTTCAATGTGTGTTATAAATTTTGGAGCTCTAACAAATTTAGTGCCTCTCATAAAAATACCAAGAAACCAGTGCTTTGTCTGACTATAGCCAATACACCATCCACATCTACAGATATCTATTACAAATCCACATTGTCAGTGAGTAATGCATAAATGCAAGAATATCTGCTTCTGCTCTTGTGTCTTTCTTTGAAACTACTCCATTGACACAATTGAATGATTAGGCTTCTATCAGCTCTGTGGATATAAACTACCAAGTAAGCAATGCTAGAAGGGATGACACATTAATTCAAATCTAAGAAACTGCCATACAATTTTATGAAGGGTGTACAATTTTCTTTGTAATGTTATTAGACATTTCTTGAATTGTGCACTGTAAGAGTTTGACAGCTCATGTTTGATCTAGTGTAGATAAAGAACATGTTTTTCACAAATTTTCCCCTACTGTGATGATTCTGTGCTGTATCCTTGCAATCTGCTGAATTATTTCTATATTTTGGTGAATTGTAAAATGTGTCATTTTTGTTTATCATATTTTGAAGAAACAGCCTCGTTTTTCTCCGTTGACTTTGTGCTGGGATTGTAACCTCCCCCTCACTTATCGACCTTAATGACAATGAAAAATTAAACCGCGTGTACCAAATGGAAATTTGGGAAAAGCAATCGTCACCGAAGTCAATTTGTCGGTAAAGAGAGAGGAAAGGGTTACATCTAAATGAAAGGAAAAATGCAAATGAAACTGGCAGTAATTAATTTTGAAAAGGGGTAAAGTTAATAAAGAAAGTAAATGTGCGGCCGTTACGTTAACAATTAACTAGCGGTAATTAGATATTTGAGATTTGGGGGAAATTACGGTCGCCAGTCCTAAGGACAATTATTATAGTAACTGAAAAAAGAAAGGTTATTACACATACAGTTAGCACTAGAAGCATGGCAACTGAAGGTTGACACGTGTAGTGTGAAAACTGAAAGTTTGTCAGAAGTAATAAATTTTGCTACACTCTGACTTGATTTAGCAAAAGAATTAATAAAACCGGAAAATCGAAAGTTAATTTAGTGACTGAAGTTAATAGTGAGCTTTCTTTCTGAAGCACATCGAAATTCAGTAAAATACGGTTAGTCTTGGACTACCTCAACAATCATTTCAAAAGCTACTTGAATCTACGCAATTTAGAAATAAGAGATTTAACTTTGAACTTGAATTAAACGATTCTGAACAATTAACAATAGTAAAATTTAGTACGTACCAAGCTGAGCTGCAGTCACAGGTAACTAAAATACGGTAACAAAACTCACACTCTTAATTTGTGCTTGTGCAATCTAAATATTGTAGCCAGCTATGAATACCTTAACTGAACTTTGAAATTAAAGCAGTGAAATCGAATGATGCTGGCGTTTGAATTTCAACAACATTCGGGCTCATTTCGGAAAAGGAAGGGACCCTGCTTGGCAATGAAATTGGGACAATGAGCAACAAAGGTTCATGCTAAGTTGCTGTAATTTTGTGATGCAACAATTTTAAAAGTTTGAAAAGCTGAGGTCTACCATACAGTTCTAAAACTTCACGTGCTTCCAGTCTTCCTTGTTGGCTGATTGAAGGTTTGAAGCCGTCGATCGAGGAGGTGGCGACAGTCACTCATTGTCGGCCATCGCTGTTGCAGAAGCTGGATGTTGGCGCGCCTTCTTCTCGACACGGTCACCAGACAAAATGGGCTCTTGATGTGCGCCAGCTAATGCTTCCCATCAGCGACACCATATCAGAAACTATCATCGCAAGTCGAGCGCAATTACATGCTGCCAAACCCCGAAAGCGCGGCAACTCGCGGGAGCTTCACACCACACACCTGCTCCACTGCACCACCCCAGCCAGACTCCCTCTGCTCTGCCCGCGCTCCACGCGGCAGAGTTAACACTACCAAAGATCCTAAACACTTTGGTTCTCCACACGACCTATCGATGTAATGGTTCGATAGCATAGTTTCCCTAGGCCAGACCCAACGTAAAAATACAAATAATCTTTACACAACAAACCAATTATACATCGACATAAATGCATATATATACAAATAGTAAAACAATTACAATATACAAAGCACAGAAACGTCATATATTCAGGTAACAAAATAAGGAAAAAAAAATTATAGTACCATAGATGGAAATACGAGGATATGCATTTCCGGCGTTACAGCATTACCAATTAGTAAAATTCTTAGATGGAAAAAAATAAGGGAAAGGCAGCCATTCAAATATAGCAGACAATGCGTGTAGGCCAGTAACACAGAACAGAAAACAGCATTCACACTAGCTTTTGAGTACTTTTTCTAGCAGTAGTGCACACACACACACACACACACACACACACACACACACACACACACAACTTGTCAGGAGGTGTGTGTGTGTGTGTGTGTGTGTTTTATTACTAGACAAAGAGCAAGTGCTCGAAAGCTAATGTGAATGCTGTTTTATGTTGTGTGTTACTGTGCTCCATGCATTAATCTGCTGTGAGTGATCAGTTGCCTTTCCCTTATTTTATGTAATTAGTCTAATTCATAAGTGTAATAGTGAAAGAAGCTGTCATGTTTTAAGGAGTTGGTTTTGTGTAGTTGATATGTGACACTTCTTGGCACTCATTGCACATACATCGCTGTGATAAATGTTTCAATTTAGTTGATTTTCAAAATTTGATTCATGAATGAGTTATTTGTGCAAGACTACTTTATAACAGATACATTTTGTGGGTTTTATATATTGTAAGAAATACTTCTTTGACAGGTTGAATTAAATGAGGAAGAGACAATACTAATTATACGTCGTCTTCACAAAGTTCTACGCCCATTTTTGTTAAGACGACTGAAGAAAGAAGTGGAATCTCAGTTACCAGATAAAGTTGAATATATAGTTAAGTGTGACATGTCTGGACTTCAGCGTGTTTTGTACACGTAAGTAAAGTTCACAAAGTGTTTTTTTGTAGTGTAATGGATATATGCAATGAATGAGCTGTGAAAGTATATTTTCATATTATAGAAATTCATTTTTACTACATTTTTTAAAACTGTTTTATTTCTTGTTCAGTCACATGCAGAACAAGGGAGTGTTGTTGACAGATGGCTCAGAAAAAGGAAAGCAAGGTAAAGGTGGCACAAAAGCACTTATGAACACCATTATGCAACTTAGGAAATTATGTAATCATCCTTTCCTGTTTCAACACATTGAAAAGGCCTACTGCGATCATATTGGTTATCAAGGAAGTGTTATAGTAGGGTAAGTAGTTACAGATTTTGTGTCAATTGTAGATCATTGTGACATAGTTGGTCACTTGCAGTGGTCTATGTCACATGATAGAAAAAATCAATTTATGTTTCATTAACTGAATTTGTATTTAAATATTAAATTGATGTAGTACACAAGTTGAATCTGAACTTTGATAATATATCAAGAGTTTGCCCAAATATTTTTCCTGAATATTTTTATATCTACAACACTGATCCCTTTATGTTATTGTTATGCAATTTTTAGAGTCTTGTATCCTTTTAATTGTTGTTTTCAAAATATAAACCATTACAATGTCAGAAAAAGCTGTGAGAGTATTGAAATACTCTGTAGTATGCAAATTCCCTCATTTGTTGCTGAACAGTGTGTTGGGATTACAGAGATCAGGATTTTGAATAGCTGCTAGAGACACAATCATAAATTAATTTGTAATATTTTTCTTTATGTTGTAATACAACTGATCTGACATAGACAGAGGGCACAGTAAACTGAAACGTTTTATTGTTGTAAGGTATCTAAACAATTGGTCTACATTCCTGTATAACCCCACAAAATTTGGTGGTCAGGTGTGTGTTTACCTTTATTATTTATTTAGGTTATACGTAGTTATTATTTTAGTATCCGCATTAGAATGATGTCAATTTATTCCAGTTGTTGCTGTTTGATGTTTATCCATGATTTAACTATGACATTAAAATAACTTATATTTTAGCACTAAAGGTGATTTGTATGGAATAGATCTAGAAAAAACATGCGTAAATATGGGTTTTGTTGAGATTTTCCAGTGCTGTGATGAGGGCCATGAGCTAACACAATCGTCAGTTTTGTGAAAGGGAGATATATGGGTTGCTGGTGACTGTAGTAAAGTCCTATATCTATGCTTTGCCTGTTAATGCAACTAGGAGTATAGTAAAGAAGTAGGATGAAGAGTAAGGTTTACTGCTCTGGTGGTGACACAGTCTTAAGAGTGCAAACTCTTGAAAAATCCCAATGGAAAGTAGATGTAGATGTAATTTGGTCATGTCGTTTTCAAATGTCTCAGCATTGGTAGTAATTGATTGAAAGGCACCACAAAAAGCTTAAATTATGATGGTTGGATGGGAATTGTACCCACCTGGTACTGCCTTCACCAATGCATGAGCTTTCTTGGTCGAATTTGGCGGAGGTGGAGTGGGGGTGGGAAGTTGATAAACTATATGGGCTAATTGCAGGAAATATAAGGGGCACACAGTCACAATTAAGCCAAATTAGCTGTTTTTGCTGGAGTAAGAGGTATACATTGATACATTCTTTAGGTTATATCATTTTGATGTCAAGTCATCCTGGAAAAAATAAGTAGCCACATGTATAAAATAATTGAAACAGTGTGTGGATCACAATATGTAGCATATATCTGCAAGTTGTTTCTGATGAATACTTTTGACAAATCTACAGGTCCTCACAGGGAAACTTTCAGTTAATTACTAGAAGTTAATAGTTGCTATCGAGCTTCGTATCGGATAGTAACAGTTTGTAGAGATTTGAATGTAGTTCTTCAGAAAAAAAATCGAGAAATATTATTCAGCTTATACCCTTTGCATGTAGTAGTTTATTTTCCAATTCGTGTGTGGCATGTTAAGAAGAATCTTATTGATAGTGCTCACCCTTAAAAGAAATTTGTTGTCCTCACTATATGACTATGCAGGACACTAGTGAAAATAAACATTGTAGTACAATATTGTTCTGACATATATGTATAAAGATCAATGAGGCTTAGTAATGACACCAGGATTCAAGTTTTAGGAGTAAGATTCAATAAGTAGAGTGGAGAGAAATACTATTGTGAAATTCACTTTATTTCATAATAAATTTGAGTCAAAATTTAAAGATACCTTTCTGAAAACATTGTCCAGCAGTTACATAAAAAAGTAAAACCTGGACTACAAGATTGATTAATATATATTTTGAATGTGAAAAGGTAATTTGTATAGTTCCCGGAACAAGTAAAGATCTTGTCTTACTCCCAGTGTACAAAAATAATTAAAAGGTCAAGAAACAGATATATTTTAGAGTAATTATTAATGCTGATAATACAATATAAATTGTAAAAAATATTAAATGAGAGGTCAAGCAATCAGTGTATGAGTCAGTATCAGAATTAAACTGAATAACAATAATGAGATAGATAACTCACAGTTTGCTATTATATTTAATAATTACTTTCTAAAGGTAGTGGCAGAAGTAGGGCCATATAGTCCAGCTGAAGATGCAGTATATATAATGTCATTTGACAAAACATTAACATCTACCAGTGACTTAATATCTTTGGCTGGAATTAATAGAATTAGAAAAATTCATAAAAAAGGTAAACTCACATGGTGTTGATGGAATTTTGAATACTTTCAGCGTAATAAGTGATATCCACAATGACGTATATAATCAGTCACTAATGTGGCAAAATTTTTCAGACAGATTGATATGTGCCATTGTCAGACCTTGTTATAAGAAAGGGGAAAGGAAAAATATTAACAATCATTAATCAGTTTCTGTGCTGATGTACCTCTCAAAACTATTGTAGAAAGGAATGTGCTCAGAAGTAGTCCCTTCTCCAACATCTAATGAAGTTCTGCACAAAACTCTTTATTACCAACAGCAGGATCTAGCACTGAAGATTGATAAGACAATAAATTATGAACATCATTTGACTTCATACTTAATAGATTTGGACACTTCCACTTCATTAATGTATCTCCTCTTCCGCTAACAAATTGTCTTTTTCCACAACAAACTAATCCACATCTTCATCCTCATTTCTTCCTCATCAGAAACGTCGTTTACATTACCAGTGCTGACCACACACATCTTCATCTACCGTGCTTTTATCACTCATCTCATAGTCTTCTATCCCTTCACTTATAGTAAGTGAATATCTCAGTGGAAAGTCTGTCTTCTCATGTACTTCTGAATCTATTTTTTCTACAAAATTAATTTCATACAAATTTCCATTACACTAAAAAACTAAATTTTCCTGCAGAAAAAGCAATATTGAGATTCCATTTACACAATAACTCTACCTAAAATAACATTTATGCTCATGTCAGGTACCACCAAAAATTTACAATGTAATTGCTGTGCTGGTGCCAATGCAGCAGGTAGTAGTACTCCTAGCTTAATACTTTTGGACACCTTTTCAGTAGCACCTATAATTCTAAATCCTGAAATATGCATCTTCGTCTCGCCCCCCTTCCACTCTTTGTCTTTAACTGTCACTTGTGAAACTCCATTTAATTCACTCCCACTCTCCAGTTAAAATACCTTGAATTTTAGCCAAAATCACAGGCTGCCATATCTATCAGTTACTTACATCCATTCCTTCTTCATGTAGCAAATGTCATAAATCCTTCTCCTGTCACCCTGATTGCCAAACCTATTCTCAATTACAGGTAACTAACATAGAACATAATTCTCTTCCCTGTCTACTTCTCCTTCATTTTCTAATTTCTCCTCGTTATAACTTTTCTCATTAACATAATTTACTAAAATGAAATTTTCACTCTGCAGCGGAGCGTGCACTGATATGAAACTTCATGTCAGATTACAGAAGCTCTCATGCGCAGGAGAGCTTCTGTGAAGTTTGGAAGGTGGGAAATAAGTTACTGGAGGGATTGAAGCTGTGAGGAGGGGTCATGAATCGTGCTTAGATAGCTCAGATGGTAGAGCATTTACCCGCGAAAGGCTAAAGCCCCGAGTTTGAATCTGTCTGGCACGCAGTTTTAATCTGTCAAGAAGTTACAACACAATTTACTCTTTCTTTGCTCAATATAATCACTTCATAATCAGTAGCAAATTTGAATGCTTCATCCTCCTCATCTTCTTCATCACTACTTATTCATTCTGTATCTCTGCCACTGTTTGTACTACTAGTAGTGTTACTGTAAGTATCGTCAAATTATTTGCTAATCAGCTGTTTCCTATCTTCTCTGTTTGACCATATATCAGGACACTTGAGCTGTTTCAGTTTTCTTTGATGGCGTACGCTTTCTCATAGAATCCTGAAAACCCTTGTTATAATGTTCTTTATACTGAGCAGTTCAAAAAATTTTCTATCTCGTCAATTTGTTCTGTCATTAGTCCTTCTTTTGATGTTTTAGGATTGTCATTACTGGAAACATCTTTGCTTGGTACAAGACATGATTTAGGTGCCGTACTTATTTCCCTCTCTCTATTCACATCAGTATTGTTGAAACTTGGTACAGTAAAACCCCTTTTGAACGAATCTCTAGGAACCCAAATACTTTTTTCTTGAATGGCGGTTTTTGCCAGAGTACATAGAAAGAGTGACCCAGCATTATAACATTTAGGTTGATATAAGTGCTATTTGATTACAAAACCACCAGTATCCTACAAATGTAAATGCAGTAAACATATCATTATTACACTTTTCACAGAACACATCCTTTTTTTTTTAAATTATTGTTTGTTTTGTCCTTCCAGCATATTTTTGTGAAAGAAGTTGTCGCTGTAGCTGGCTGGTATAAGTTACAACTGAGTGATCTACATTACACGAGGGAAAGATGATCAGTTCCTTGCACAATTGCAGCAAACGGTGATGCAACACACTCCTTTTCATCTTCTTCTTCATCATTGTTACTGCAAGCTCTTACCTGCATTCCTTTATTAGCATTTCACGTACATCAGACTCAGGTGTGGAAGTCAAGATGTCCTCATCACGACAATATCCTGGAATATTGCATTTTTTAGAAATATCACTTTTGCTACTCCATTGTTCTACTTGAACAATGTCATCATCATCATCATCAACAGCAACTGATGTACCACACCTAGCCCTTGTGAAACTATGTAACACATTCTGCTGTGTTGAGAAATTCCAAGCAATAACAAACATATGCATAGCCTGTACTCTGCTGAGCCTCATTACTTCCTTCCTCTCAAAGAATGAAACTGACTTCTACTCAACTGCTACACTGTATTTGGCTTTAACAGAATGTATTCTGCGAAGGTCCAGAGACTGCAGATGACTTGTGCAGTTCCATGGGATATACAGAGGTTAGGTCAATAATAAGTACAGTTTTCCTTCCTGCTGCACTCTTCTTGGCATCCTAACACCTGAAAAGTTGTGAAGAGATATGATGTCTCGGGGGACTTAGAAGTACAAAGTAGTATTTTTATGTTTTGCAAACATCTGGGAATCAATAGCACAATAGCATTGTCTTGATTTCTTCACTTTTTTTACCTCCATGGGATTTTCTTCCCTTGACAGAATATGATTTTGCAGAGGTGAAAATGTATGAGGACTCATAACCCTGTATCAATTGTGGCAACGTAATGCTCTTCCAGTAGTTCACCTTTTCTGTGACCAGAGCCTCACTTTCTCCACTTACACTTTGAAACAACATGTGGTGGTGGTGGTGGTGGTGGTGGTGGTGGTGGTGGTGGTGATTTAAAAAACCACCCGTTTGATGCACTGAATGTTTCAGTGACAATCTTCAGAGTTATTTCATGAGACTTCTCTTGCAGTATGTTTCTACTTATAGGAATTCTTCCACTTCTTAGTCCTTGCAACTACTTCAGAAGAATATTATCCACATAATTGAATCCAAACATATGAGTGTTCTTCGTCTCTGTATCCACAGGAATTGTTAGCTTCGCTGTTTAAGAATACTTCATTAGTTTTGAAGGTGCCACACATGTAGATGTGCTAAATTGTATTCCTTCACCATGTTGTATGATTTATTTTACAAGTGTAATTGACATGACGGATGATCGTCAGCTTTTGCTGAACTGTAAGCTTTCTACATTTGCTGATCACAAAAGTAAAATCGATAACTTTGACACTTCAGTAAACAAACAATTACGCCTTTAGCCTTCGTACCTATAGACTCAGTGACTGTGATGTCAGATCATGTGACCTCCAAAGTCACATAGAAATCAATTTCTGATTCTTTCAATGCATGTGCTTGTAACGCCACAAGGGAAGTGACAGTTACTGCCTACGATCTAGGTATGTGTTGACTACTGAATCGATTGGCATTTACTGCATCACACGACAAAAAATATGACCTTTGTGAAATGAGGAACTCACTCAGACATGTTAGGAATTACATAAAAGTTGGATTTCAACTTGCAAAATGTTTCGTGTTTATTCCGTAAAAGTGACTTTTTCTTGAAACAGGGTTTGGTAAAAGCAAACGGAAATAACATTATTCTTACGGAGTTTTGCTGGGAGTGACAGAATTATTTGTTAAAAGTGGGATTTATTTAAAAGTGGGTTCATTAATTCAGGGTTTTACTGTACATGTTAATTTACAAATGGCTTGTCTCTATGTCTTGCCCAAATTCAAGCCCCATCTGGAGCAAATTTCAGTTTTCTGATTTTGAGTCTATAATTGCCATTCCCTATACTCCTATAATTCAAATTCCTCCTATCAGTTCTATTTCTGTTTGGATCATTTGCCTCCGAGTTATTCCTCGGACCTCCATTATTTGTTCCAGAACCTAGTCTACTCACTCTAACAACATAGTAATCACTCCTTGGTTGGTTCCCATATTCAAAATTTCTCACACTGTCTGCTACTATGGGTCTCACCCGTTCTACTTTTCACACATGGTTCAAAAAACCATTCCTCCAAAAATAAGTTTTTAAATTCTTCCAGTGAATTACAAGTGCCTACAACTTCAGCTGTGCTTTTACGAAACCCCTTATGAAATCAGTTTAGTCTTTATAACTCCAATTTTCAGCCAAATCATTAAAGCTGCTGGGAATTTTTTCGGGTTGTATGGCCGTGGTCCATAGAACTCTCCAATCCGTGACATTTCAT
This sequence comes from Schistocerca serialis cubense, assembly GCF_023864345.2. NCBI lineage: Eukaryota > Metazoa > Arthropoda > Insecta > Orthoptera > Acrididae > Schistocerca > Schistocerca serialis. The sequence continues at coordinate 55,836,422 of NC_064640.1, read as the reverse complement.
CCAAGGCTACGCTGGACATCTTCAGAGGTGCTCCTGGTTGTGCTGGAGTCGGCAAGACTCAGCATAACCAGGAGCACCTCCGAAGATGTCCAGAGTAGCCTTGGACGAAACGTCAGGGATTGAAGAGTTCTATGGACCACGGCCATACAACCCGAAAAAATTCTCAGCACCTGAAACATCTGGTCATGAAAGCCTTCATTGTACAAATCATTAAACTCTCTAATAAAATCAAAAAGATGTACATTACCCTATGATTCATAATCATTAAACTTCCTACACCTGATAAAAGAAGCTGCTGTGTAGACACAATAATTTTTTTTTTTTAACCTTACTGTCTTAATAAGTTTCAACAAATTAAGGAATCTACATTTTCGTTGAAATCTTCCATTTTCTTTTCAATAGTAATTGGACACTTATTTTCTAGTTCTCTTCTTACTGTCCGTATTTTATTATCCAGATCTGTTTTGGTGTGTTCAGTTTAATTCTCAAGCTCATCCCTATTGTCAGAACCAAATTTCTTGAATGCTACCTGATAGTTCTGACAGGAATCAGCTACAGCTCCCATCCTCTTTTCACAACTTACACAATTTTGCATCTCTTATCTTCACATTTTTGTAACAGTCTTCATTTTTAATTTTTTTTCTTTTTTTTTTTTTTTTTTTACAAATTTTATGTTTTTGTTACAATTTTTAAATTCTTTTTTGATGTCACTATTACATTTGTCCATTTGTGCCCTTAAATTATCGACGTTACTGTTCTGTTTGCCCAGTTTTACACTTAGACTGTCCATTAATGACCCTGTAATTGACTTAATGTCATTGGTCCCAGACTTGTCTTTGCGTATCTTGCTTTTCTTCACGATTCCTGTTTTAACATTAACTTGTTTCACCAACTCTGCCCTGTCCGCTTCCTCATTCAGACTACAGTGGACAGTGGGCTAAGCCCATCACAATTCATCCATAATTTGGCTAGCAGTAGCATCACTACAAAAACTAGATTCCTCTAATTTTACTCCACTATCATCTTAAAGTTCACTTTTAACAGCTACTTTATGTTCCTTTACAGATTTTAGTTCCTCCTCTCTATCTTCAAACACACCATCGTTATATTCTCATTGTTTACTTCTTGTCCCAGTCAAACTCACTGTCATTTCTTTCCTTGTCACTCATTTCAGTTAATAGTTAATTACATTCACTGACAAAATGCTTTACCTTCAAATTGTTGCAGCGCCAGTAGCTGTTGCTGTCGAAGTTTGTTGCTGCTGCTGTCGAAGATTGTTGCTACTGCTTGTGCTGGCAAATCCCATGCTGCCTCATTCTTAATTCTGCACCAGGCTGTTTTGTTTATTGTTGGACTCCGCAGTTTTGTCTTCCCATTGGTGGAAGTTCTCTCTGTAATGGTGTCTGCTTCTTGCCATCTTTCATTCAGTGTAATTCACACTGTCCCAAAAATTGTCCATCCACTGACTTGTTTGCATTCAAAACACAGTTTTAGTTGCTTTGTACCATGCAAAAATATAGTTCATTTGTCAACAGTCTCTCCATCACTATAAATAAAGAGTTCACTACCCTTAACGGTTTGAGTTCTTTTTAATTGTTTCAGGATACAACAATCCTCATTCATGAATGTTCTAATTGTGCCATGGTGGGACAATTCCTCGCCTGATAGGGGGCCAGATGTAGTGTTAGCAGATGTAGTGTTACTAACCTAACGTTCATAATGTCTCCTTATTAGCACAAACTTCTGATCACCTCAAAGGTGAAGGTCTAAATAAGTGTAGGACAGAACCAAATCAATACCTACACCTACCTACCAATACTTCTGTGACAAAGTTTATTATTCTATGTTAGACGCAAAAAACTGTTCACATTTCCATGAGAAAGTCACAGCTCACAATTAACACTATCTTGTTGTAATTTATAAGAGAAAAATACGCTGTGGTTGTTCAGTTAAGTCACTCTATAATGAGAATATCACCATGTCCAACAATAACTTGCTCCAGTGACAGTGACATCACACAACCTCTTGTAAGTTACAGCACAGTTAACTTAAAATGTTCATTCATCTGATACAGAAACAACTCAAAAGTTATTAAACATTAATGTTACCCAGTTTTGTTGTTATTGGTGCACGTATTTTTGTGTACAGAATGTGCATGACAAAATCAGCAATGGAAACCGGTAATAGTCTGGAGCTTTAATGTTAATTATTGTGTATGATAATTAATTTCAGATCTTTCAAAGTACCTTACAGGAAAGTGTGACTCCCAGACTTACTGTTGTTGTGTGTCACCTTTCTCAAATATCCTGATTAGTTCATGGAGTTTTGCATTTTATGAACTGTAGTACTGACATCAATCAGTTACCAAATTATGAGTGCCCTAACAAAAATTAATTACATCCATGGAAACAGAACAATGAATTCAAGTGAAATGAAGTCTAAATCAGATACTGAGAGTTCCATGTGTTACGTGCAAATAGATATATTATTGAAAATAAGATAAAAATTAGCAAAAAAATGGTTATTTATGGGTGCAGAAAAACATAACAGATGGGAAGAATTCACCTTGTTTTTGTTGTTTCTCCATGCTACTCTATCCCATGCAAGCTCCTTCATCTCCCAGTACCTACTGCAACCTACATCCTTCTGAATCTGCTTAGTGTATTCATCGCTTGGTCTCCCTCTGCGATTTTTACCCTCCATACTGCCTTCCAATACTAAATTTGTGATCCCTTTAGATCTCAGAACATGTCCTACCAACCGCTCCCTTCTTCTAGTCAAGTTGTGCGACAAATTTCTCTTCTCCCCAGTTCTATTCAATACCTCCTCATTAGTTATGTGCTCTACCCATCTAATCTCCAGCATTCTTCTGTAGCACCAAATTTCAAAAGCTTCTATTCTCTTCTTATCTAAACTAGTTATCATCCATGTTTCACTTCCATACATGGCTATACTCCATACAAATACTTTCAGAAACGACTTCCTGACACTTAAATCCATACTTGATTGTTACAAATTTCTCTTCTTCAGAAACGATTTCCTTGCCATTGCCAGTTTACATTTTACATCCCCTCTACTTCGACCATCATCAGTTACTTTGCTCGCCAAATAACAAAACTCATCTACTACTTTAAATGTCTCATTTTTGAATCTAATTCCCTCACCATCACCCGACTTAATTCAACTACATTCCATTATTCTTGTTTTGCTTTTGTTGATGTTCATCTTATATCCTCCTTTCAAGACACTGTCCCCCTAAACTCTCTACAACCTCTGGTTCTGTCAGTTCATCCAGGTCCCATCTCATTAAATTTCCACCTTGATATCTCACATAATTTGTGAAGAAATGATGTTTACGTGAAGTTGGCAGGCAATTTAACAAATCACTTCATCTTTAAATGTAATTTCATCACAGAAAATTATTGTGTGTCTATACTGCCTGATTATTTATAGTTTTTCTTGAGGTTTTTGCCTTCATCTGCATCTTTCTCTCTTGCAGGAATGTACACAAAAATGCAATACATGTTTTTAATGAACAGCACTCATTAGTTCAAATATCAAACGACAGAAAACAGTGTTGTTTATGTTCCTGCTGGGTTTTTTGTTCCTGTTGCTGTTCAGCTGTTTTCCTACTCACCCCAGGCACCAAATTTGAACTTCGTTTGCAGTGTCTTTTATTGTATAGTTCCTTTAATGTGCCAAACGCTGTGCTATTAGGTAGCGACTGTTTCAAAAACCATATATACACATAAAACAGCTACATGGCAACATCAACAATTTACATGTGGAATTCCATCTCACAAGAGAAACAAACAGACAACACATTAATTTTTTTTTAAAACCTTGCCATACAAAGAGTAAACAGCACTTGTGTTTTCATAATATATAGAAAACCCAAAATCACAAGCACCAGTGTCCACAACCAATCAAACCACCCATTGACACAAATGAAGAAGATCCAGGTTCATGCTCCATTAAACAGAACACCCATGTAACTTGACAGTCAGTATTCATAGCACAGACAGCAGAAATTTCTAAAAAAGATATTCTGAAGGCCTTGGAGGCCTAAGAAGTAATATCTGACGTAACATAATTGCCAGCACTCTGTGGTTCACAGCCACTACCCGACTAAACCGACACAAGAACTAAAAATACAAAAATATAGCTACTACTTATACCAAAAGCTTATAATAGAAGAAAACTTCTCTTTATTGGGGACAATAACAGAAGGATAACTGACTATAAATGTTTACATTCTACAATGCAATGGCACACTGTGTGGCACATTAAAGGAGATATACAAAAAGCCAAAAGATATTTTCTTTTGTTGTTAAAATTAAGTGTGTTTTACCTCTGATATGAGCTGTGTGAAACACTAATATGTTCCTTTGTATTAAATTTAGGTGCTGTGCTACTTAATAATCTCTAAAAGACGAGAATGTAGCCATTGTAACTATCCATTATATGTAACCTGTAAACAATTCGTTCTACATTTTGATAGATATTGTGTCAATGATATATGTAACATGGTAATAACTAACTTAATAAATTAATTTCCTTTTTATTTCAGACCAGATCTTTGCCGAGCTTCTGGGAAATTTGAACTTCTGGATCGTATCCTGCCAAAATTGAAGGCAACAAACCACAGAGTCCTTCTGTTTTGCCAGATGACACAACTCATGACAGTTATGGAAGATTATTTGGGATGGAGAGGTTTTCGTTATTTACGCCTAGATGGAACAACAAAGGCTGAAGATAGAGGAGAACTTTTACGGAAATTTAACGATCCTGGATCAGACTACTTCGTCTTCCTGTTGAGCACTCGAGCTGGTGGTCTCGGCCTCAATTTACAGTCAGCAGATACAGTTATTATCTTTGACTCTGACTGGAATCCTCATCAGGTAGGAAAAGTGTTATTACACTGAGTGGTTATAATTAAAGTGCAGCAACTCGTGAAGGTCCAGTGTGGGCTGTAATTATCATGTTGCAGCAAAACTTGGTAGATATGTGGTAGCAAAACTTGGTAGATACGCTAATGCTTTAATGCGGAACTGATTTATGTTTGAAAAAAGTTCATTTAAATTTTGGCCACCAGATGCAAATCTGTTGCTGTACAGAGTTTGTATGACAGTATGACATCCACACTATCATTTGATTAGTCGTAACATGAGTGAAACTGTTTCATCTGAACGACGGCAATCGCAGTCCGGCAGTGGGAGACTGTTACTGATTGAAAGGTCTGAGGAGAGGCCTTATGTCATTAAGTGGTTTACAGAAGATGGTAACAAAATTTGAAAACATGGGAGAACAAGCTCTGTCACATGGAAGAGGAAGGCATTATATTTCATTGGAATTTATTGGTGAGATTCCTGTTGTTGTAACTAAACATTCAGCACGTGCCCTGGGTGGTGCAATGCTTCTCCATAGGTTTTCCAGATGCATGGTCTTGCAAGATCATCTGATGTGAATCCGTATGATTTCTGGCTCTGGGGATCTAGAACAAACACATGCTTTCCCTGTGGTAAATGGATTATCTGACCATGATGCACAACTGATTAACTTACAAAACTGAACAGGGTGTACACTTCAGAAACCATTAAGTAAAAGTGTGAAGGTGCTCAACCCAGTATCAATAGATCACTTCAGAGAAAGTTTAGGAAATTGGGAAGATGTATATAATGAGCCAAATGCTTATGATAAATGCAGAATATTTTTGATAAATTTATATCCCTTTTTGAACATTGTTTTCCAAAGAAAATTACTAAATGTAACACCACAAACTTTTCAAAGAAACCTTGGATTACTACATTTATTAAAATGTCTTCAGAAAGAAAAAGAAAACGGTATGAGACAGCAAGAACTAATAACGATCCAGAAGTAGTTTTACACTATAAAAATTATTGTAACATAGTGAGAAAAGTTGTAAGGAAATCAAGAAATATCTATGTTAGAGAAGAAATTAACAACTCCAGCAATAAAATCAAATCAATATGGAATGTTGTTAGAAGGGAGACGGGAAAAGTAACCACTGGGGTAGGTAGTATTACTGTTAAAGAGAATGAGACCATCTTAACCAACAGTACAGAGGTGGCCAATGTATTTAACAGTCACTTCTTAAGTGTAGGAGAAAAAATTGGTGAGAATAGTTCAAAAGAAAAAGCCAGGCAGTACATGTTAGGGTTAGTTTTGAAAAATTTTAGTCAGATTAAGTTTCATCTAACCACCTCTTGTGAAATAAGGAAAATTATTAAATCTTTGAAAAATAAATGTTCTGTTGGAGTAGATGACATCTCTAATAAGATGTTAAAACAATGTGGAGCAATTACAGCTGATGTTCTGAGTCACATATGAAATGCATCACTAACTCAAGGTATTTTCCCAGACAGGTTAAAATATGGCACTGTCAAGCCTCTTTACAAAAAGGAGGACACCACAGATGTCAATAATTATTGGCCAGTATCCTTGCTTACAGAATCTTCAAAAATCTTTGAGAAAGTAATGTAATCAAGAGTGGTTAGCCATCTCAACAGTAATGGGATACTTAGTAAATCACAGTTCAGATTTCAGAAATGCTGTTCCACTGAGACAGCAATATAAAATTTCACTGTCCACATAATAGAGTTTTTAAATAGTAAAGTGTCACCAATAGGAATTTTCTGTGACTTGTCCAGAGCATTTGACTGTGTGAACCATGACATTGTGGTACAGAAATTACAATTCTATGGTATAAATGGAACAGCATATGAGTGGTTTAAGTCATATCTACAGAACAAGAAGCAAAAAGTCTCTTTATATGCTTCAAGTTATTCAAAGGAGTTAGCCACATCATCTAACTGGTGTGAAATTACATTAGGTGTTCCACAAGGTTCGATCATGGGTCTCCTCCTGTTCTTGATATATGTGAATGAACTCCCTTCTTATGTGAAACAAGATGCTGAACTGACACTGTTTGCTGATGATACAAGTATAATTATTAAAACAGTAAAAGAAAGTCCAATAGAAAATGATACAAATAAGGTCTTTGGAAAAGTTATTAATTGGTTTTCTGCGAATGGGGTTGCTCTGAACTTTGAAAAAACACAGTACATCCAATTTTCTGCTACAAAAAGTATAATTCCTTCAATAAACATAACGCATCAAAAAAAGTCAGTAGCTAGGGTAGAGCATACTAAGTTTTTGGGTGTACATATAGATGAGAATCTTAATTGGAAAATTCATATTTTGGATCTCCTAAAGCGACTAGGTTCAGCAACTTTTGCAATTGGAATAATTGCTAATTTTGAGGATGTAGAAATTAGTAAGCTAACATACTTTGCATACTTCTTCTCTCTGATGTCATACAGAATAATATTCTGGGGCAACTCAACACGTAGGCAAAAGGTATTCACTGCTCAGAAGTATGTAGTTTGAATAATGTGTGACGTTCATAGTCGCACATGTTGTAGGCATCTGTTTAAAAGGTTAGGAATTCTTACAACTGCTTCACAGTACATTTAGTCAGTAATGAAATTTTTTCTCAACAACATGGACCAGTTTAAAATCAACAGCGACAATTATGATTACAATACCAGAAAAAAGAAAGACCTACACTGTCCTTTACTTAACCTATCTTTGGCACAGAAAGAGAGAAAATATGCTGCTCTAAAACTTTTTGAAAAATTACCAGATGAAATAAAATGTCCGACAGACAGCAGTAATAGTTTCAAAAACAAATTGAAATCTTACCTCCTTGACAACTTCTTCTATACCATAGATGAATTCTTGAATATGAGTAAATAAATCTGGAGATATAATATATGCATTTTGTGCCATTTAAGGGAATGGGATAGATAATAGAAATATTTAGGTATAACACTATAATGTAAAAAAAAAAAACCTTGTTTCCTGTGCTCATTTCTTGTGCATTTGACACATTCCACATCATAACAGTTTTTCCGTGCTATTGATCAGTGGAACATGTAACTATCTATCTAAAAGAATGCCATCACCAGGGACATGTTCGTTCTCTACTTCATCTGAATGTCAGTATAACAGAACACGTTTCTCTGATTCCACCTGACCAGCTATGAGCAACTGTTCATCATTCCATTTTGTGGATGCAGCATCTCGTCAACGTCTCCAGTGCTCATATTGAACAAATTGTGTAAACATTGTTTTATAATAAAATCAGTATTATGCCTTTTCATTTGTTTGACTTTTTTACCTTTTCTGCCCACATGCTTTTCCTAATCCATTACACGTGAAAACATTTTTATAAATATTTCTTGCATTCACGGCACCAAATTTGTGCATGGTTGCCAAAATTGGAACCAATTTTTTCCAGTGTAAATCAGTTTTGCGTTCATGCTTAAGAATATTTATCAAGTTTCACTGCCATACAATAATATCAGACACACACTGGATCCCTGTGTGTAGCTGCACTGTAATTATAACCACTCGGAATTATTAAGTCTCTCCAATAGTTCAATGAATGGCAGTAACAAGTGTTACATTAAAGAGACTGAACTTACAACCTTTCATTGTATTTAAATATTGATACTAAGTTAATGCTTTATAAGCCTGATTTTTAATGCTGAAATTTAGTTGTTTATAAACTGTTATTTGTAGGATTTGCAAGCTCAAGACAGAGCACACAGAATTGGTCAGAAGAATGAAGTCCGTGTCTTACGTTTAATGACTGTTAATTCTGTAGAAGAACGTATCTTAGCAGCTGCTCGTTACAAATTGAATATGGATGAGAAAGTTATACAAGCAGGGATGTTTGACCAAAAGTCCACAGGTTCTGAGAGACAGCAGTTTCTGAAGAGCATACTACATCAAGATGAAGCAGATGATGAGGCAAGTGATAGTTTAAACATTTAATAATTGTGAACTGTAGGTGTTAATCTTCCCAAGCAAAAATTGCATATTATACATAGGAGTGAAATAAACAGTGGTTACTCGTATGTCTCGATTGTGATGAATTCGAGGAGAAGCTAGCAAAACACACCTTTCTTTGGAGTCTAGTGTGAGAATAAACACTGTAAATTTTCTCCTGCCAGATGCATGCTGTAGCTATTCTATCCAGCTTGTCCGCCCAGGTCACAACTCTTCACAGTTACCTACTTTATGAAGAAAATTTCTATTGATTATTGTGATGACGTGGAGTTGCAATGGCAGAGTAACAATAACAACAGCTGCTACAATCCAAAAAATATTACACTTCCTGGTTATAGTACAGAACAATCAATCTAAATTGGTCAGATGATTACTCATTTCAGAGTTATACATCATTTAATGTATACATGCAGTATGATAATTTTCAGATATACGAGTCATACCGTATATATTTTTCATCATATAGACAAGCATCCAAAACTATAAATATCTTTTTTTAGTTAAAAAAAAGCAATGTGGCACAGTGGTTATCCCTCTGGACTTGCATTCAGGATGACAATTCTTCAAATACCTATCCAGCCACTCAGATTGAGGTGTTCCGTGATTTCCCTAAACCAGTCCAGGCAAATGCTGAGATACATCCTTTGAAAAGGGCCTGGCCAATTTCCTTTCCCATCCTTTCCCACTCCAAATCTAATTACCATACTGTCAATGGAACATTAGACTCTAATCTTCTTCCATTTTCTGTGAGTAAATTTACAATATGTTCTAATATTAACATTAGAATGAATTTTTGTCTTCATTTTTCTGGGTGCCTGCTATTATTTTCTCTGTCCACGTGCTAGTGACAATAATACAACCAAAGGAAATCATATTATTAGATTTAAATTTTAGTTGATGCAAGAGATAATGTAATTTGACAAATGAACACTTTGCACTGGTAAACATATGATAAGATGTCTAATCTTTATTTATGAGTTTGATTGATAAATTTTGAAATATGCGTGAGGCGAAGGGGAAATACTTAAGACTTTATGTTCAGTTGGATAAACATTGGATTAATAGTTTCTGAGTACATTTTTATTCCCCTAATATATGGCCAAAGTATTTTGGCTAACAGAACTAGAATCATGTTGACTAGGCCTCAGTTCCTATTAATTTCTGCATTGCAAGTGTTAATCATGGCTGTCTCTTTATTGGCAAAAATTGCTGATGATGCCATGAAACCAGTAGATTAGCGGTGAGGTCCGATGTGCTGACCAGCCTGTAGATGGTTTTTAAGGTGGTTTTCCATCTGCCTCGGCGAATGTGGGCTAGTTCCCCCTTATTCCGCCTGTTACACTGTGTCGGCGATTGCTGTACAAACACTGTCTCCACATATGCATACACCATAATTACTCTACCACACAAACATTGGGGTTACACTCGTGTGGTATGAAATGTTGCGGGGGAGGGGGCATTGATAATTACCGTTGGGTGAGGAAGGAGCTGAAACTACTCCAGCCTCCTGGTATCAGTCCATGAGCAAGACTGGTAATGAAGACAACTCTACAACTATCTGGCTATTAAAGTGCGTGTGAACGGCCTAATATCTCTCATCCTGTATTTTCAGCTGATAATTGTATGGTGACTTCATTAGTGACTCAGCAGTTGATGTGACTTTCATTGAAGTGTGTTGTTCTGTTGATGGCTTTGTTGCACAAAATCTCCAGTTCACCATATATTCTGTGTCTGCAGGGATGGCAGATTTGCTGTTTACCTACAGAACTTTACTAGAACTTGAGGAAGAGTAGTTTGTATCACTTACAGCTACTAAAAAGCATAGTGTCAGTGGTTTTGCATTTGTGTGAACCACTTGTAATTTTAAATAATACAGTTTTTTTTTTTTTTTTGTTACCCAAGTAATTCTGTACCTATGGTTACTATGTTTCCTTTTCTCCATTTGAAGTTTTGTACCATTATTTCTACTCCGTTAAAAACACTGAATATATTTCAGTATATTATACGACAATTACTATCTCTCACTGCAAAATATGCTTCACCCACATGGCTGGCTTACCTTTTCTACTGAAAGTAGATAGATGGATCATAACAACTCACAAATACTAAATTATTTTATTGGAATGTGTATGCTCAGTTGTGATTTCAGATTCCTGGGATACCAAACCATGTATAGCATACAACGTTCTGTGCTTATTCTGCAAGTGCTGAAAGTTTCATTGGATTGTCTTATGTTTAATTTTGATCCACTGGATGTATCTGGAGATACAGATTGGCTTATGGAACTTGTTTCATATCACAAGTAAACAAAATCCAAATGCTTGGTATTTGTGTCCTCAATATGAAAAATCAATAGTTATTTAAAAATTTGACTGAATGCTTCTAGTATGAAAGGATGTAATGGTAGAAACAAGGAGAAATGTTTAAAGAATGATCTCAAAATTTTGAGTTAAAGAGCTAATGGTTGCAGTTTAAATAGGTCTGAAAAAGAGGCTGCACCTATCAAAATTTAGAGCTAATATAGAGCTCAGAATAACTACTTGTTCTTAATGATTTGAACTAAGTTTTATCTTTCTTCCACACTATTCCATATTCTAGGTAGTTTTTAAACCACTAGGTGTGTTTTCATAAGGGTACTACATTGAAGTGCCAAAGAAACTGGTGTAGGCTTGTGTATTCAAATAAATAGATATGTAAACAGGCAGGATATGACGCTGCGGTCAGCAATGGCTATATAAAACAAGTGTCTGGTGCAGTTGGTAGATCGGTTACTGCTGCTGCAATGGCAAGTTATCAAGATTTAAGAGAGTTTGAACATGGTGTTATAGTCAGAGCACAAGCGATGTGTGACAGCATCTCCGGGGCAGCGATGAAGTGGGAGTTTTCCCATACGATCATTTCACAAGTGTACCACGAATATCAGGAATCCTGTAAAACATCCAATCTCAGACATCACTGTGGCCAGAAAAAGATCTTGCAAGAATGGGACCAATGACAACTCGCGAGAATCGTTCAATGATACAGAAGTGCAATCCTTCCGGAAATTGCTGCAGATTTCAGTGCTGGGCCATCAACAAGTGTCAGCGTATGAATCATCGAACGAAACATCATTGATATGATCTTTCGGAACCGAAGGCCACTCATTTACCCTTGATGACTGTTGATGACTGGAAACATGTTGCATGGTCAGACGAGTCTCATTTCAAATTTTATCGAGCAGATGGGCATGTATGGGTATGGAGACAACCTCATGAATCCATGGACCTGGCATGTCAGCAGGGGCTGTTCTAGCTGGTAGAGGCTGTGTAATGGTGTGGGGCATGTGTAACTGGAGTGACATGGATGCCTGACAGGTCTAGATACATTTCTGACAGGTGTTACATACGTAAGCATTCTGTCTGATCACCTGCGTCCATTCATATCTGTTGTGGTACATTCCAATGGACGTCGGCATTTCCAGCGCTACAATGCGACACCCTACACGTCCAGAATTGCTACAGAGTGGCTCCAGGAACACTCTTCAGAGTTTAAACACTTCCGTTGGCCACCAAACTCCCCAGACATGAACATTATTGAGCATATCTGGGATGCCTTGGTACGTGATGTTCAGAAGAAATCTTGACGCCCTTATACTCCTACAGATTTATGAGCAGCCGTGCAGGATTCCTGGTGTCAATTCCCTCCAGCACTTCTTCAGACATTAGTTGAGTCCATGCCACATCATGTTGCTGCACTTCTGCGTGCTCGCGGGGTCCTAGACAATATCAGACAGGTGTAGCAGTTTCTTTGGCTCTTCAGTATATTTATACCAAACTCAATTATTACAATATTGTTTCATTGTAGTGGCTTTTGAAACTTCCTGGCAGATTAAAACTGTGTGTCCAACTGAGACTCGAACTTGGGACCTTTGCCTTTCGTGGGCAAGTGCTCTACCATCTGAGCTGCCAAAGCACGACTCACGCCCGGTACTCACAGCTTTACCTCTGCCAGTATCTCGTCTCCTACCTTCCAAACTTTACAGAAGCTCTCCTGCGAAGCTTGCAGAACTAGCACTCCTGAAAGAAAGGATATAGCGGAGACATGGCTTAGCCACAGCCTGGGGGATGTTTCCAGAATGAGATTTTCACTCTGCAGCGGAGTGTGCGCTGATATGAAACTTCCTGGCAGATTAAAACTGTGTGCCCAACCGAGACTCGAACTCGGGACCTTTTCGAGTCTCGGTCGGGCACACAGTTTTAATCTGCCAGGAAGTTTCATATCAGCGCACACTCCGCTGCAGAGTGAAAATCTCATTCTAGTGGCTTTTGTTTTTCTTTCGCTCTGTGTTACAACAATATTATTTCTGTTTTCTGTATTATGCAAGTTATCTGAAATATTACAGCCTCACCAACTTGTGCATTTGTTTTAAAAATATAGATCCCTGCCTTTAATGTGAAATAGCAATAACTCGTATTTTTTTATGTGTAAATTTAAAAATCACAATTTGGTAAAATATGTGCCATAGAGGTTTATGAGATCAGCAGACAAAAACCATTGAGATACTCGGCTTTCCCTTTTGCTTTGTGTAATTTCATGGAAGTTTCAGTATAGATGAGTGTAAATGTAATAAGCCAATTTTATAAAGATGATAACCATTAGATAATTGATATTTGTTTCTCAGGAGGAAAATGAGGTACCAGATGATGAAACAGTCAACCAAATGATAGCACGTGGTGAATCTGAGTTTGAGCTTTTTCAAAAGATGGATGCAGAGCGAAGGCAGACAGAAATGAGCAGTGGTGGACAGTGCAAACCTCGACTGATGAGCGAGGATGAACTTCCTGCTTGGCTTGTGAAAGAGAGTGATGAGGTAAGGAATAGAAGGTGGTGGTTCATGTATCAGTGCTTATACATCATTATCAATGAGTTAAATTTTAGTAAGTGGGAAATAAATAAACAGCAAATGGAATTTTTATTGTTAAGTTTTTACTATTGGAATTCCATTTTATTCACTTAAGAGTGCTAATTCACGGTTTCAGAGAATTCATCTGTGCTTTTATCAGTTGCATTAATACCCTATAGGTTTCCAAGATCAAGTACCAGTTATGACATGTGAAGTTGCAGGACTATATTCTAATGAAATCAAGACAGCAGATAAAATGATAAAATGGAATGCTGTAAGGAACAGCTTTTACAAATTAGGGATGAGGAGAATGAAATATGATTTCATCTACATCTACGTGATTAGTCTGCTATTCACAATGAAGTGCCTGGCAGAGGGTTCAGTGAACCACCTTCAAGCTATCTCGCTGCCATTCCTCTTTCGAACGGCGCACGGGAAAAACGAGCACTTAAATTTTTCTTTGCGAGCCCTGATTTCTCTTATTTTATTGTGATGATCATTTTCCCCTATGTAGGTGGGTGCCAACAGAATGTTTTCGCAGTCGTAGGAGAAAACTGGTGGTTGAAATTTCATGATAAGATCCCGTCGCAATGAAAAACACCTTGGTTTTAATTATTATCACTCCAATTCACGTGTCATGTTTGTGGTACTATCTCCCCTATTTTGCGATAATACAAAAAGAGCTGCCCTTCTTTGAACTTTTTTTCGATGTCAACTGTCAGTCCCACCTGATGCGGATCCCACACCGCACAACTATACCCCAGAATAGGGCGGACAAGCATGGTGTAAGCAGACTCTTTAGTACACCTATTGCACCTTCTAAGTGTTCTGCCAATGAAGCACAGTTCTACCCACAACATTATCTAAGTGATCATTTCAATTTAGGTGATTTGTAATTGTAATCTCTAAGTATTTAGTTGAATTTACAGCCTTTAGATTTGTGTAACTTATCGCATAATCAAAATTTAGCGGATTTCTTTTAGTACTCATGTAAATAACTTCACACTTCTCTTTATTCAAGGTCAATTGCCACTTTCTGCACTATATAGATACCTTATCTAAATCATTTTGCAATTCGATTTGGTCATCCGATGACTTCGCAACAGTAAATGACAGCATCATCTACAAACAATTTAAGACGGCTACTCAGATTGTCTCCTATGTCATAAATATAGATCAGGAACAATAGAGGGCCTATAACACTTCCTTGGGGAACGCTGGATATTACTTCTGTTTTACTCAATGACTTTCCATATATTGCTACGAACTGTGACCTTTGTGACAGGAAATTACAAATCTATTTGCACAGCTGAGGCGATATTCCATAGGCACGCAGTTTGGTTAGAAGATGCTCGTGAGGAACACTGTTGAAAGCCTTCCGGAAATCTAAAAATATGGGATCAGTTTGACAACCCCTGTCAATAGCACTCATTATTTCGTGAGTATAAAGAGCTCGCAGTTTGGTTAGAAGATGCTCGTGAGGAATACTGTTGAAAGCCTTCCGGAAATCTAAAAATATGGAATCAGTTTGACATCCCCTGTCAATAGCACTCATTATTTCATGAGTATAAAGAGCTAGTTGTGTTTCACAAGAAAGATATTTTCTAAATCCATGCCGACTATGTGTCAATAAATCATTTTCTTCGAGGTACTTCATTATGTTCGAACACAGTATATGTTCCAAAACTCTATTGCAAATCGATGTTAGTGATATGGGCCTGTAATTCAGTGGATTACTCCTACTTCCCTTTTTGGGTATTGGTGTGACTTGAGCAATTTTCCAGTCTGTAGGTACGGATATTTCTGTGAGCAAGCGGTTGTATGTAATTGCTAGTTATGGAGCTATTGTATCAGCATACTCTGCAAAGAACCTGACTGGTATACAATCTGGACTGGAGGCTTTGCCTTTATTAAGTGATTTAAGCTGCTTTGCGACACCGAGGATATCTATTTCTATGTTTCTCATCTTGGCAGTTGTTCTTGATTGGAATTCAGGAATTTTTACTTCTTATTTGGTGAATGAGTTTTAGAAAACCATGTTTAATAACTCTGCTTTAGTGGCACACTCATCAGTGAGTTCTCCATTGTCATCACTCAGTGGAGGTATTGATTGCATCTTGCCACTGGTGTGCTTTATGTATGACCAGAATCTGTTTGGGTTTTCTGCCAGATTCTGAGGCAGAGTTTCATTGTGGAAATTATTAAAAGCATCTCACATTGAAGTATGCGCTTTCTGCACAGCCCCCGCTATCCGTGTAGCAACTTCCTGTGTGTAGTAGGCTCCTGACCTATTAAGCAGAACCCGGAAACCCACCACCCAATGGCCCAAGTCAAGGAATCTGCAGCCTACAGTGTCACAGAACTGCCAGAGCTTCTGACTCAGACGCTCCACTCAGCTCTGCACCATAGGACCACAGTCGGTTCTATCGACAATGCTGCAGATGGTGAGCTTTGCCTTAATCTCACAAGCAAGACTGACAGTCTTTACCATTTCCGCTAGCAGCCCGACACCAGAAAGAATCTCCTCTGATCCAAAGTGACATGTCATTGGTACCGAGATGAGCTACCACCCGCTGTTGGCTGCACCCTGTACTCTTCACGGCATCCAGAAGCACCATTTCCACATCTGGAATGACTCCCCCAGTATGCACGTGGAGTGGACACTGGCTTCCTTCCCCTCCTTGGCAGCCATGTTCCTAAGGGGCACCATTATGTGCCTAATATTGGAGCTCTCTTGTAAAGAAATTTGTAGTTGTTGGGATGAATGACATTTATGGTGAGTGTGCCAGCAGTCAGCAAGGCCTGCAGTTCACCACACGAGGTGTGATTGCAGTGGTATGGTGGACAGATACCAGATGTCTATCCAATGTACTGTCATAAAAACAGCAATGGCATGTACTTACATATTCCACGTCAAAATACAACATTTGTAGTGGTACTAGATGGTGACCAATTCCCTCAAAATGGGCTTCAACTCGAATGGTGATGCGTGTTCATCTCAGCAATGGCCTGTTATCACAGTTAGTATGTGGCATCCCCCTAGGCAGCAGGCAGTGCCCAAGCAAGGCATTGTGGTTGGCACTGCAGCAGTGGCGTTGACTCTGGCCAGGGCGGTGAGTGACGGCCAACTGAGGCAGCCGTGCAGGCAGACACAGATATGCAGCTCAATGCAAGAAGCACTGGAACTTGTGGAACCAAACCCCAGTGTGGATGGCGGCAGCTCACAGTAGTGATGTGTGCCCACACAGGCAGTGATGGCTGGACAGCTAGATGGTCCAGGCTCAAACCATTGACCCCCAGAGTAGAGGGCCAGCAGTGGTTAGAAATTAGTCAGCCAGGTGACCCACCAGATGCAAGGCATCAAGCTGGCAGCATTCAGATTTAGCGTGGACAGCAGGTCTGCAGCTAGTGAAGACGGACACTGACAATGGCAGCTTGTTGGCCCATTTCAGCTTCTAGACTGGTATAGATCTCCTCTTGTTACTGGCTGGTGGTGGTGATGACTGCGGTAAATATGCAGGCCTGGCCTGCTTTGGTTTTAAAACAGTAGCGTTTTTGCCAGCTTTTTCATAACAGGATTGAGGCAAAAGGCTTGACGTTGAGCAACCGTGACATTATGGTTAGTCAGCTTTTCTGTTCTGTTGGCAGCCACAGAGCCCTGGCTGTGTAGTAATTTAGCCCTCCAGGGTTGGTTTATATAGTGTCAGCATAAACTTCTTACAGCGCTTCATGCAAAAACACCTAACAGGCATTTACTGTGGCTTCTTGCGTCACCCTGGTGTGACGTCTCCTGTCAGTCTTAGAAATCTTATGCAGGGAGAGATGGAGCTGTGGCACAACAAATATTATGAATTATAAGGAATGCCCGAGCAGTATCAAAAGTTCTCTGCTGCTATAAGGTGAGGAGTACTGTGAGTGAAATGGAGTACAGATCACCATGTGTTCATCTTGATTAAAGTTTTCTGTGATTTCTCTGAATTGTGTTGGTGAATTGCCTTTCCCTTATCTAACTACACTACAGTCATTTCTGCAAAGGCAGTTGTTTAAGACACTCTTAATTTTATTTTCAGAGCTTCCATTGGTGTTATACATAGATAACTAAAGATTATTCATAGATTTTATCCTGGTAACTAGTTTCTAAAAGTGTGTGAGATGATATGCATTTTGAGGAAGATGTCTGTCATTTGAAATTTTTCACCATAATTACTCTCTCCCAACAGCCAAACAAGCTCCTAATTCATGGAAGTATGTTCAGTTTGTGTAACTAAATGAAAAGCAGTTTGTTTTCTGCCATATGCATTTTGCTTCTGTTATTTTTGAAGCATCTTCAGTGGCATGTAATACATGTTTCTTTTTGTACGTGTAATAAATGTGCTATTCAGTAGTTACAGTTTGTTACTATTTACAGTGTGTTACTATTTACAGTGTGTTACTATTTACAGTGTGTTACTATTTACAGTGTGTTACTATTTACAGTGTGTTACTATTTACAGTGTGTTACTATTTACAGTGTGTTACTATTTACAGTTTGTCACATTTCCCTTGTTTTTCAGATTAGAGACAAATTTTGTAGCACAAATTTCGTGAGGTCAAATTATTGTGTGGTGGTACTTAAGATTTCCAGTGTTGTTAGTCCATATAGGTGGTCCTGGAGATGTGTTCATTCGGTTCCTGTGTTCCAGCTGGTCGATTCCAGTTTTTTCACCCACATTTATCACAACGCATCACTTGCGCTTTTTGTTTTGTGATCAACATGTGTGTGAGTGCGTAGTGTTGCCAGCTGGCGCTGTGTGTTTATCTTACATATTGTGTGTGTGTGTGTGTGTGTGTGTGTGTGTGTGTGTGTGTGTGTGTGATGACTTTGAGGGCTTTGGTTATTTCATTAATATATCTGCAGGTAGTTTGTTATATGTAAGCAAATGTTCTCCAATCAGTTTTATTGTGTCTACAGTGGTTATCAAGGTGTACATGTTCTTTGTGTTGAAAGAGATGAGTGATGCTGTTTGTGGACTGTGTAAGTACTGTAATGGTGTTAGGAGTTCATTTGTGTTATACACTGTTCTGCTGTTCTTCATTTTATAATGTTGCATTATGATTTTGTTTACATCTCACAATTACTTCCAATTTGAAAAGTAATTTTACTTATAAAAAGATAAGCTTCCAGTGGGATCCCCAATATCAGGAACATTGGCGACATATTCATCAGCCACATAGAAAACAGAATCATTGATACAGTCATCACAAAGAAAGGATATAAAATTGTTTACTGGTGCAGGTATGTGGATGAAATAATCTGCGTGGTAGATAACCAACAGAGAAAATAGATAACCTTCATGTAGACATAAACAGTCTATATAAAAATATTCAATTCACCATGGAAAAAGAAACACAAAAGCAAACACATTTCTGGGATATAACAATAAAGAGAGACAGCAAGAAGCACACATTTGACATATTCAGAAAGCAAACAGCCACAGATAAAATTATACAAGCTTCATCCAACCATCCACAAAATCAAAAAGTAGCAACCCTATGACACGTGTTACATAGACTAAATAATATTCCACTCACCAAAGGAAACTACGAAAAAGAGTTACAACCAATACAGGTCATATCCAGAAACAATGGCTACAACACCCATATAGTACAAAAGACTGAACTGAAAAATCAAAATGCAGCTAAATAAAAATGAAAACAAGCAGAGAACACAAACACCAAAGAACCCCACAGACACTACAGACCACACAGAAACACAAAACAGTAATGCTCGTGACATGACTAACAGAAAGAAAAGGTACACTTTAACATACACTATGTCATCAAAAGTATCCGGACACATGGCTGAAAATGACTTAAAAGTTTGTGCGCCCTCCATCGGTAATGCTGGAATTCAATATGGTGTTGGCCCACCCTTAGCCTTGATGACAGCTTCCACTCTCACAGGCATACATTCAGTCAGGTGCTGGAAGGTTTCTTGGGGAATGGCAGCCCATTCTTCACAGAGTGCTACACTGAGGAGAGGTATCGATGTCGGTTGGTGAGGACTGGCATGAAGTCGGCGTTCCAAAACATCCCTAAGGTGTGCTATAGGAGTCAGGTCAGGACTCTGTGCAGGCCAGTCCATTACAGGGATGTTATTGTCATGTAACCACTCCGCCACAGACCGTGCATTACGAATACGTGCTCGATCGTGTTGAAAGATGCAACCGCCATCCCAGAATTGCTCTTCCACAGGGGGAAGCAATTAGTTACTTAAAACATCAGTGTAGGCCTGTGCTGTGATAGTGCCATGCAAAACAACAAGGGATGCAATCCCCCTTCATGAAAATCATGACCACACCATAACACCACTGCCTCTGAATTTTACTGTTAGCACTACACACACTGGCAGATGATGTTCACTGGGCATTCACTATACCCACATCCTGCCATCGGGTCACCACATGGTGTACTGCGATTTGTTACTACACCCAATGTTTTCCCACTGTTCAATCGTCCAATGTTCACGCTCCATACCACAAGCAAGGCGTCATTTGGCATTTACCGGCATGATTTGTGGCTTATGAGCAGCTGCTTGACCATGAAATCAAAGTTTTCTCACCTCCCACCTAATTGTCATAGTACTTGCAGTGTATCCTGGTGCAGTTTGGAATTCCTGTGTGATGGCCTGGATAGATGTTTGCCTATTAAGCATTATGACCCTCTTCAACTGTCAGTGATCTCTGTCAGTCAACAGATGAGGTTGGCCTGTTCACTTTTGTGCTGTACATGCCCCTTCACATTTCCACTTCACTATCACATTGGAAACAGTGGACCTAGGGATGTTAAGGAGTGTGAAAATCTCGTGTACAGATGCACGACGTAAGTGACACCCAATCACCTGACAACGTTCGAAGTCTGTGAGTTCTGTGAAGTGCCCCATTCTGCTCACTCGTGATGTCTGATGAGCACTGAGGTCACTGATACGGAGTACTCGGCAGCAGGTGGCAGCACAATGCAGCTAATATGAAAAATGTATGTTTTTGGGGGTGTCTGTGTACTTTTGATCACATAGTGTAGAAACACAAATCAACATACTGGATAGCACATTGCTTACAGAACAAGAAACACGCTCCAGGCACATTTACAAAGAACAACAGACAAACGACATAAATACCAAGGAACAGGTATATACTTGTTAGAATGCCAATAATGTGCATCTGTATATCTGGGGATGATAGGCAGTTATTTCAAAACTAGGTATAAAGAACATGTAAGAAGTTGGTAGTATGAAAATAGCCATTCTACCTTTGCTGAACACCTGATAAAACAGTCATGAACCATCCAAAATGGAACAAGACATGGAAATTATTAGAGTGCCCCCCCCCCCCCTCACCCCCTTCTCTCTCTCTCTCTCTCTCTCTCTCTCTCTCTCTCTCTCTCTCTCACACACACACACACACACACACACACACACACACACACACACACACCCGCGCGCGCACTTAGAAAGCAACAACCCTATCAAACCACACACTCATAACACAAACAAAAGATGAAAGATAAATCACAGTAACAGCTGGCTACACTTCACACTGTAAACACAAAATGATAGTTTAACCTCATAAAATTTGTGCTACAAAAGTTGTTTCTCATCTGAAAAAACAAGAGGAAAAAATGACAAATGGAACATACTAACATATTGTAACTACTACACCGTATGTTTGTTGTATGTATAAAAAGAAACATGTATTACAGGCCACTGAAGGTGCATCATAAATAAAAGAAGTGAAATGCGTATGGCAAAAAACAACCTGCCTTTCATTTAATTGCATAGTTGGAACATATCTCCATGAATTTGATACAACTAAGGAACGGCAGATAACAGAAGAAATGACAAACTTCCCAACGTTTTAGTATATTCTACTTAACATACCCTTGATATACGCCGTTAGTCTGACTTGATTTAAATGCCATATTATGCTCCATCTCCAGTGACCTGATCACCGACAGGACATCAACCCCTAATCTTTCTTTCCAACCTCCCTTGAGCAATATTCTGGTGGGATTTCAGCTGTTTTCTATAGTTTCCAAAATACAAACGTTTCTTCTACAAGCCGATGGCAGAATTCTTTCTTATCTGTGTCCGTTTGAGTTCATGATGTATGTTGTGGTTTTCAATGAGACATTAAACTCCAGTATTCCTTCTTCCCTTCTAAAGACTTGCCATTGCTGAGTCATCAGATCCTAAACTTCTTGCATTTAGAAACTGACACTCCCTATACTGTCCCCTTCATGCATAAAATTTGAGCAGTACGTTGGTAGTCTTCTGGTGCAGAAGTGGACTGATTGAAGGCTCGAATAGCCAAAAATCATACCCCAGAGTAAGATCAAGTTTTTCTCTTAAAATACAATAATTCTATGCTCCATGCAAGGTTTGTATCCAGTGGGGCTATTGAAGACATTCTAGAATGTTCAAGTCTTGGTGCCCTTAGAACTACATCTCTTTGACCATGTGAATGA
Organism: Schistocerca serialis cubense; assembly: GCF_023864345.2. NCBI lineage: Eukaryota > Metazoa > Arthropoda > Insecta > Orthoptera > Acrididae > Schistocerca > Schistocerca serialis. Next base: position 55,814,161 of record NC_064640.1, on the reverse strand, counting down.
ACACTTGTCAGTGGTATATTGTTGTACACTCTGTATCTGTTGTATTTTCCATAAAGATAGGTTGGGGAGGGGGTATTATTTATACACTGGATTTATGTGTCTGACATTTCTTTTGATGTTAACAGGTAAAATGGACTGAGGAAGAGGAGGAAGATGAACATAGTTATGGAAGAGGTTCAAGACAGCGTAAAGAAGTTGATTACTCTGACCATCTTACTGATAAAGAATGGCTTAAGGTAATTATTCAGAAAGTCACATGGTTTTCAGGCTTGAAATTCATGGAGGTAAAGCTGTCATCAATAATAATGAAACTTCTTGGCAGATTAAAACTGTGTGCTGGACTGAGACTCGAACTCGGGACCTTTGCTTTTCACGGACAAGTGCTCTACCAACTGAGCTACCCAAGCATGACTCGTGCCCTGTCATCTCAGCTTTACTTCTGTCAGTACCTCATCTCCTACCTTCCAAACTTCACAGAAGCTCTCCTGCAAAACTTGGAGAACTAGCACTCCTGGAAGAAAGGATATTGCAGAGACATGGTTAGTTCTGCAAGTTTCGCAGGAGGGATTTTGTGAAGTTCGGAAGGTAGGAGATGAGGTACTGGCAGAAGTAAAGCTGTGAGGATGGGTCATGAGTCGTGCTTGGGTAGCTCAGTTGGTAGAGCACTTGCCCGCCAAAGGCAAAAGTCCCGAGTTCAAGTCTCGGTCCGGCACACAGTTTTAATATGCCAGGAAGTTTCATATCAGCGCACACTCCGCTGCAGAGTGAAAATCTCATTCTGGGATCAACAATAATGTTGCACTGAAGACCATAGTGCTTTACTGGCATCATTCTATTGGAGTTAGCATGTCCTTGTCTTCCTCCAACCATTGTACTGGCTTACCCAGTCAGTTATTTGGGGACGTACAGTTTAACAGTGTCTTTAAATCATGCTGCAGCTCTTCATTTTTCATATTAACAATGTCAAATGTCAAAGAAGCTGTAAGTGTCAAATAAAAATCCTAAGATTGACCAGGGACAGAACCCCAGACATTTGGATCCTAACCTGGCACTTAAATGAGTCACATCAGAGCCATAGAAAGTAAAGTATTCATTTGCTGTTTCATTGTTACACCTGGCTAAAACAAAGAAACTGTATATATACTTGCTATCATTGTAGAATCTCTGGTTATAGTTGATGTAAAATGTTTTAGGTTGGTAGGTTCTTCAAAATAGCGGCATAAATCAAGAATGGCTGTGATGGAAAGCTGGCCAAGAAGGAGGTATGGAACTGCGTTTAAAATAATTTGAAGAGTCAGTAGCCGTACTAGAAACAAGGTAACAGAAGGAAGTGGGAATTATGAAGGACCAAATGTGTAATAGTCTTCAGTGAGTGAAAGACCCACAATGCTACAGCAAATGAAAAATGTAACTCCGGGAATTGACAGCCTGGTGATAGAACTACTAAAACAAGATGGAGAAGTGTGCAGAAAATATGGATTGGTTCTGCAGTGTTGAAGAAATGAAAAGATGGCAGAAGTAATCATATATACAATATAAAAGAAAGGAGAAGATCCACCTGTGAGAATTACAGAGGGGTATTATCATGATGCAGTGTATAGATCATCTTCATGCACATTCTTGTGGAGCAAACCTGTGAACAATACTAGCTCGGATGTTGAAGAAACACGTTAGTGTCAGACTAAAATATCCATACTCACAAGGAGACCACACAGCAATTGAATTTTTATGATTCTTTATGTTTATGGCACATAAAGTTCAGAACTGGAATATCAATATGCCAAAGCAGTTTGACGCAACTCTCAAGAATTCTCTTGAAAATGGACTTTGAAATTTTTTTTAGCTTCTTGAATTAGCTAAATCTAGTTCAGCTTTTTGTTGGACCATGTGGCACAGTAAGCAACTGCTTACCTGTAAAGTGTGCAGCCCAGGTTCAGTAATATAAATTTTTAAACAAAGATTCTTGCATTTCCGGGAGAGTAAAGTATGTAAAGTTGCAATAATTTTTTAGTTTTTTTTTAATTTAAACTTTCTTTACTAACAATGTTTTATAAAATATCAGTACCTAATCAAGAACTTATATTTGAAATGAAAACTGAAATTTTGTGTGCAATATGTAATTACAAATAAGATGACATGTATTTTTCATAGTAAATGACAATTAGGTATTTGTTAATTAGTGTATATTTGATAAATTATATACTTAAATTATTAGTCATTTGAACTGAATGGGGGTGGAGAAACAAAAACAACAACAACAACAACAAGAACAACTTGAACCAGCAATTACCAGTCTCAAGCACTACCTACCACCTCTGCCTCCCCCCATATCTCTCTCTCTCTCTCTCTCTCTCTCTCTCTCTCTCTCTCTCTCTCTATTCCTCTCCTTCCTTCCTTCCCCCCCTCCCCCCTGCTCATTCTTGTGTGTTTTATATTTCACATAAATGATCACAGAACATGCACTTTTGTTTAAAAATTTGCACGGACTGGATTCGAACGTGGGCTGCCAACATGGCAGGTGAGCGTTCTACCACAGAGCCATGTGGCCCATTGAAAAATCCTCCTACCTTTAGCTTAGAAAATTTTAAAGTTAATTTTCTTGAGAACAGTTGAGAGATGCATCAAACTGCTTCATGGGATCAATATTTGAGTTGTGAGGTTCACGTACCCTAGATTTAAAAAAAAAAAAAAAAAAAAAATTCAAAATTCTAATTGCCATGTGGTCTAAGTGCCAGAGAAGTAATTTAAAAGATGTTAGGATTTTAAGAAGGTATATTGTATATTTATAGACATGAAGAAATCTTATGATAGTATCAACTGTGAATTCGTATCTAAGATAATGCAGGAAAGAATACTACTTTTGAAACTGATCAGTACAACAAGAAAATGCATCGAGGAAGCTAAGTGTAAAGTGAGGCTTGAAGGCAGTGAATCTGAATGTTCTGTGGTTGAGACTGGTGCAAAGCAGGGAGACTACATATTCAAAAGTCTGTTGAACTTCATATTGCAGAAGGCACTAAAAAGGCATCATTAATTGGCAGAGGTATGAGTATAGGTGATTGGGTGAAATTACTATCTTTTGCTGATGATAGTATTCTTATAGCAGAGGAAGAAAACAAATTAAGAAGGGCATCTAGAGTGTTGGTAAAAAAAAAAAAAAAAAATTATAATTCAAAATATGACCCCAAAGCTGGCAATAGAAATGACAAAAGTAGCCGAACCTAAATTTCTTAGCGGTCTACCATATGGTTGTTTCAGTGTAAGTTTTCATCAGTATGTAACCAAGAACTTAGAATTTTATGCTTGTTTAACAGTTCTTGTTCGTATTTAGTATACTAGGTTAATAGGAAAGGGGGGGGGGGGGGGGGTATATTTTTGGCAGTACAAATCTGAGCGAATTATTATTATTATTTCAAAAGTTGAAAGCAAGCGTATTTTTGCCACACCATTAAATAACTTTCACAAAAACATCATTTTCTACTTTCTCTGTGACATTTTTTTGCTTGACTCGACATTAATGCTTTTATAATCAGCAAACAGGACAAATTCTACTTCCAGATTCAAATAAAATAGCAGATCATTAACATAAAATGAGAACAGTAGTGGTCCCATGATCAAACCTTGTGGCACTCACATTGTAATTTCTCCTCATGCATGTGGTGGAGGGTCCCTCTTTGTATTACTTGTTCAACCTAAGGCAACTTTGTACATTCTGTTTCTTAAATAAGATCTAAAACAGGCACTGCTGAATTATGTAACCCATGAAAAGCTCACTTCAGTAATAGAATATTATTATTATTATTATTGGTGCAGTCAAATGGCTTCGATAAATCACAGAAGATCCCAACTGGTGATTTTAATTATATACTTGATAAATGTATAAACGGCTGACTCAGTGGAATTGACATTTTAAAATGCAGACTGTTATTGGCTAAGTGTCTCATTACTTCACATGTGACAACCCTGGAGTACATTACCTTCTCAAAACTTTTAGAAAATGATGTCAGTAATGACACTGTATGGTAGTTACTGATGTTTGTGAGCCACCCTGTTTATAGGCAAGTCTAACAATGGCATATTTCAGTCTTTCTGGGAAAAACTCTGAGTTTACATATTATAGGACCACACACTTTTAGTGTCTTCCCAGAGACATTATCCATCCCATAAGACTTCTACTTTTCAGTGTCATGATGATGATCCTTATTTCAGAGGGATTGTGAGATTAATTTTTAATTCACTGAATGTTTTCTATATTGCTGCTTTGGTGTACTGTTTTGCTTTCTCTTCTGAGTTTCTTGCACCACTTTCCTTACCTATTTCTAAGAAGCAGTTACTAAAAAAATCTGCTACAGTTGGACTTCCTTTTACTATGTTCCCATTGTCTTCAACAGTAATAATGTCTTCTTCTATGGTTTCTTTCTGTCTCTCTTTTAACAGTATTCCATGTCGATTTTACTTTATTATCTGATCTGTCAGTTTCAGAAAAGATGTGAATACTGCTGCATTTTCTTTCAACTTTTCTTAATATGTTAGAGTACTGCTTACAATCAGAAAGTGTCTCTGGGTCATTTTTACTTGTTTTAGCTATTTCGTACAACTCCTTTTTTTCTTGTGAATAGAACGATAGCTGTAGTGATCTAAGGTTTCTTTAATAAGTTGCTGCTATTGCATTTAATTAGTTTGTTTCAGGAAAGTTGCTTTCAAAAATGGATAGAAACTCACATTGCTGTTTAGTCAGAACAAGAAGCCATGGTTAGCGTGGAGGGTGGGGGCATTCTTTCTATAGCTTACCTTATTCCATTACTGAGATGGGAGTAGGAGGAAGGCCACTCTTACATGTCTTCACAAAGACAGTGGACAACACACTCTGATGCTTGGCTTTCCACCTATAATATGCATGTCTATTTTACTAATGGAAAAGAGATTTTAGATTTTTTACAAAAGATTTCAGTTGTTACAGTTTATACTATGGATGTAATTTTGTGTTAAATTTCTCGTTTTTTATCTATGCTCTTCCTGGTTGACCATTAGTCCCTAATATTTGTATGTAATGAGTAATATTACATAGACATGGGCTACATATGTTCTTATTGTAATCTAGACCTCAGGCATGGTATTGCACTTTTCATCTTATATCTTGCTGCAACCTAGACCTCGAGCTAATATTGAATTTTTCATGCCGGCCGGAGTGGCCATGCGATTCTAGGCGCTACAGTCTGGAACCGAGCGACCGCTACGGTCGCAGGTTCGAATCTTGCCACGGGCATGGTTGTGTGATGTCCTTAGGTTAGTTAGGTTTAATTAGTTCTAAGTTCTAGGCGACTGATGACCTCAGAAGTTAAGTCGCATAGTGCTCAGAGCCATTTGTATTTTCATAGATAGGCAGTGCCCCCTTTTTTTTTTTTTTTTTTGAGTTATCAGTCTTCTGTGATTGGTTTTATGCAGCCCACCACGAATTCCTCTCCTGTGCCAACCTCTTCATGTCAGAATAGCACTTGCAACCTACATTCTCAACTTTTTGCTGGATGAAACTTCCTGGCAGACTAAAAATGTGTGCTGACCGTGACTCAAACTCAGGACCTTTGCCTTTCGCTGTGAGGACAGGTCGTGAGTCATGCTTGGGTAACTCAGTCGGTAGAGCACTTGCCCGCTAAAGGCAAAGGTACCGAGTTCGAGTCTTGGTCCTGCACACAGTTTTAATCTGCCAGGAAGTTTCATATCAGTGCACAGTACGCTGCTGTGAAAATTTCGTTCTATTTGCTGGATGTATTCCAATCTCTGTCTTCCTCTACAGTTTTTCCCTCTGTAGCTCTCTCTAGTACCATGGAACTACTACTTGTCAGTGTTTTCCACAAATTCCTTTCCAATTCTGCACAGAACTCCCTCATTCCTTACCCTATAAGTCCACTTAATTGTCAACATTTGTCTGTAGCAACACATCTCAAATGCTTCCATTCTCTTCTGTTCTATGTTTCACTACCATACAATACCGTGCTCCAAACATACATTCTCAGAAATTTATTCCTCAAATTAAGGTCTATGTTTGATACTAATAGACTTCTGTTGCCCAGCAATGCCTTTTTTTCCAGTGCTAGTCTGCTTGTGATGTCCTCCTTGCTCGGTCTGTCATGGGTTGTTTTGCTAGCTTAGCAGAATTCCTTAGCTTCAACTATTTCGTGACCATCAATCCTAATATTTAGTTTTTCGGTGTTCTCATTTCTGCTACTTCTCGTTCTTGGTGGCCAGGGTAAGTGTTTAAACTCAGAAGAGGATTCCTGGTGCCACTCTGTAGCAATTCTGGATGTGTGGGGTGTCGTATTGTCCTGTTTTAATTGCCCAAGTCTGTCGGAATGCACAATGGACATGAATGGATGCAGGTGATCAGACAGGATGCTTATGTACATATCACAGTCGTATCTAGACCTTTAAGGGGTCCCATATCACTCCAACTGCGCACACCCCACACCATTACAGAGTCTCCAGCAGCTTGAACAGCCCCTGCTTACATGCAGGGTCCATCGATTCATGAAGTTGTGTCCATACCTGTACATGCCCATCCACTCGATACAATTTGAAACGAGACTTGTCCAACTAGGCAACATGTTTCCAATCAACAACAGTCCAATGCCAGTGTTGGTGGGCCCAGGTGAGGTGTAAAGCTTTGTGTTGTGCAGCCATCAAGGGTTCACAAGTGGGCCTTCAGCTCCGAAAGCCCATATTGATGATGTTTCATTGAATGGTTCACACGCTGACACTTATTGGTGGCCCAGCACTGAAATATGCAGCAATTTGTGCTAGGGTTGCACTTCTGCCACGTTGAATGATTCTCTTCAGTTGTCCTTGGCCTCATTCTTGCAGGATCTTTTTCTGGCCTCAGGGATGTCAGAGATTTGATGTTTTACCCAATTCCTGACATTCGTGGTACACTTGTGAAATGGTTGTATGGGAAAATCCCACTTCATCGCTACCTCAGAGATGCTGCGTCCCATCGCTCATGTAAGGACGATAACACCACGTTCAAACTTGCTTAAATCTTGATAACTTGCCATTCTAGCACCAGTAACTGATCTGACAACTGCACCAGACACTTGTTGTCTTATATAGGCATTGCTGACCCCTGTGCCGTACTCTGCCTTTTTGCATGTATCTTTGAAAACGCATGCCTATACCAGTTTCTTTGGCGCTTCAGTGTATGTGTTAGCCCAGTCAATGAAGACCAAAAAATGTTGATTGGGGAAAAAATTGTACAGTCGCAAATTTTTACAGAGTGCTAGGAGGGAGTGTCCTGAACAACACAGTAAAAGCCCTGGTACGTGGGGTGTGAACATTGGGGTGGGGGTGTTTAAAGGCCACTTTAATGTTTTCTCTTGAATAACACAAAAACCACAGCCTGTAGCAAAAATGTTTCCCAGTACAAAATTAAACTACAGTACAAATCCTACAAGAAACATCCTGTACAATTTTTCTCAGGAAAAAGTAGTTTCTGCACTGCAGGTGATGGATAAATTGCAGATTAGTAAAAATATTATTTTAACTAATGTGATGTTTATCTTCAAATGAAGTGGGATTACAAGAAGTTTTATATGTGTGTATCATATCTAACTTCAGTAGAACCATATTAAGGGATAAACTGTGTTCTTGGGGGTGTAACAGGGTGATATGGGTAGTAGCACAAGGGAAGGTACGTCACCAGATTGTGTTCATGAACATCCCTCCTTCATATGTCTGCACATTGAGGATTGAGCAAGTGATTTCCCACTCTTTCTATGCCATAAAAAACAACTACAGGGTGTCTCACAGTGTGATGTTGACCTACCACAGTGCATCTCATGGATCACTGGGAACCATGCCTGGGGAATGTTTATTTTCCACAAAATGTGGATACCACTAATGCAAGAAATGCATATGGACAGGATCTACGTAAATCTCCACACACTATTCTACACTGCTAGAGGGGAAATTCATTGTTCGTCGTCATGTATGGCAGCTGTGGAGTTCTTCCGGGAAAGGCAACGTACCCCACTTTGAGCACTGCTCAATTTTCAGTTTACAGACAACTATATCTCTCCAGCATTTTCTGTCCAGTTCTCTTACAGGAATAGGCAAAATAAATCCACTGAACTTTTGTTCATACAGGGTGTTTGTAAACTGCCATTACAAATTATGGGACTTGTAGAGAGGTGTGAGTACATAATATTTTGAGTAGGAACCCATGTCCATAAATTTACCATTTCTATTCTACAACAGTTTCAGTTCAGATGTGTAATGCATCCACGAATGTTGAGGTGAAAGAGAAAAGAATCAGAGTTGCTTGTCGCAGCATGAAGTAGGGTATACGACATGATGTATACTGTGTCAGATGGTCACCTGATGTCACTGAATGTCTGCCTTGCCATGAGACCTATCCAATGCCTGTGCATCTCCGGTAAAGTAAACATGGTGTGGTACATGTTTTCAGAATACACAGTGATGCTCCTTGTGTACGACAAAGTTCAAGGTAACAGAGATCTGCTACAATCTGTTCATCATAAGAATAAACCTGATGTAAACATTGCGCTATGTATTCTCTTCCGCGTTTGCTGGAACATCATTGGATTTCCGTTTCACGTGGAACTGCAGCCAAGCTGTCTCAAATACTGTTTAGTACAATAATAAGGGTACATTTTGTGCTGTGCATTACGCGCACATCAACTTAGTGATAATAAGGGACAACAGCTTTACTGGCGCATTTAACTTGGGCAGCACTGGTCTGCAGTGACATGGCCATCTGCAATTCACACTTAAAAAGAGTCAAGCAGAGGAGCAATACAGCTGTGAATGTCATTTAATTTTTAATCAGAATTAAATAACACACTGCAAATTTCCCACAATACCCTCCTTAGACTACTAGGCGAAAACCGCAACACATTATCATTTTTACCTAACGTACTATTGTAATTAAAAACAAGAATGATGAAAATTCCTGACTTAACCACAGGGTAATTTTTCTGCATTAGCTGTGTGTAACGTAAGAGAGTATTGAAGGATTTCACCATATGGTTAAATATTGAAGCCACTGAAGGTATTACTTACAGTCAGTCATCTTGTAATCTCTTAGCTCTTTCCCTATCCGACTCCAATAAATACATGTCAGTTCTGGAAGTGTCACCTTCTATGTTGATAATGAGCCTATCAACAACAGAATCGTTTATGATGAGCCATTCTATATCCTGCCAGCATTCGGCAGTGACACGTGAAAAAGTTGCGTTCGTTAGTTCCAGTACGCCTGACAGCTTAACAGTCTTGTTACTTCTCGGGCCAAATCCCGCAGCTTGGCTCCAGATCAGTTCTGTTGGGTTCATATTGTGATGGTACAGTAGAAAATGTAAAAATGCAGCATTTATATGATGTGCTCGATGCTGTGAAAATGAATGTTTTTCATGTTTCTACGATACTTATCTACCTCTGTGGACAATGGACATAGTCCAAATAAAGAGGATTTGGTTTTCATTTTTGCCTTAAAAATTAAATTGTTATGTTTTCTTAATTTAATCAAATTTTGTGAACAGTCTTTCATAAAATATCGATAATTAAGAATTTGTATTTGAAATGGAAACAGGAATTTCGCGTCCAGTATGTAATTAGAAACACAAATATGTGCATTATGCATAAAAAATGATGATGAGTTTTATAATTACGAGATGTAGGTATTTAAAATTGAACGAGAAAAAAAATGATACTGAGGAGATTTGAACCAACGCACAAATTAACGGAGTAGCTTCACATGCCATTACATGACAGACTGGACTACACATTCAATATAGATTTGATAATCAACTGCAGTATATACAGTGTAGGGAAAACTTCATAGCCGATTACCTTCGTAAATTTATGAAAAACATTAAGAGAACAGCCTATTTCTTGGCACTTTTTAACCATTTTCCATGCCCGTGTTTCACTACAAAACAGAAAGCAGCCTCAGCCATTTTCATACTGCGTATTAACAGCGCGACAATCAGAGCACAACGTTGCAGAGGCTGTGACTGTACACAAATTTTGAAAAAACTACGTAGCTAAAGCATGATTAAGAAAAACTTAGATGGCTGTTAATACATTTGAATATCTTAAAGTTTCATTTAACGTAACTAAGTAAGAAGATATCTAATTCATAAGTAGGACCTACTGGTGTAATACCACCAGTGTATGTGTGCTATGGCTTCTGACCAATCATCACGTTTGTGTTTGTTTACATCAGGTTTATTCTTATGATGAACGGATTATAATCAGTTGTATCATAAATGTTTTGTGCAATATAGAACGTCACTACACAAACTTTTTGCCCAAGTTACACAGCTGCTCTGAGAAACAGGTATCTTCACCATGAAGAGGCAGGACTGTGGAGCTTCACGGCAATGCTGCATGCCCAAATTTGAAGCTAATGTACTGCATTGTGTTGAAGAGAATGTGGCAATGACTACTCTAACAATTGCTTGTCACAGCATTGTTTGCGATGTTCTGCATGAGCAACAATTACATCCATACCATTTACAAAGGGTACACACTATGAGTGCAACTGATTTTTCCACAACACGTTGCTTGCTGCATGTGTTTTCTGCACCACTGCATCGACACACCTGTTTTTCCGCATCGAATTCTGTTCACGGATGAATGGACATTCACTATGGGCCATATTCCGAATTAGTGAAACAGCCATGTCTGGGCAAATGAAAACCCTTGTGCCATGCATGTTCAGGGATCTTGGCACTGGTTTCGTATTAACATGTGGGCAAATATTCTGGATGGGCCATACTTCCTGCCACTCAAGCCAACTGATCGTACATACTTGATATTCCTACAAAACGTATTACACCTGTTCTTGGGAGCTGTGCCACTGAATGTCTCTCAAGAAATAGGGTTTCAGCATGATGGTGCACCACCTCACTTCTCACATACAGTTCGTAGACATCTCAGCAGACAATATGCTGGAAGATGGATAGGTGGAGATGGTCCAACCACATGGCTGCTGCGATTACCAGGTTTAACTCCTATGGACACCTTCTTTTTGGGCAATATGTGAAGTTTAACTTAAGAGACTCCTGTAGAGACTGAGGAAGGTCTGCTGGTGTGGGTTCTGGTCAGTGCACTATGAATTGAAGAGACACCAGATGCAATGGAGAGTGCATACCAGAACAGGCTTCATATTTACAATGACTGTAACATTGTTGGTGGTCGCCACATTGAGCTGCTATTGCAATGCATCAGTACTTTTCTCTACGTACAATATGCTGGGTTCTTTTTTCTTTTGTTTGTATTAATGTGAAAATACAATGTTGCCACAAGAAAATGTGTTTGAGTGATAAATTGATGTTTTGTTACTCTTCCTTTCGAATTGTTACCTAATAATTGTGCTGTGTCACGCCTAATCCAGTTCCTCAATGAGAAGTGGCTGAGTTAAAGATCTGAATTGAAAGTATCATAAAATGGAAAGTGTTATTTCTGAACATGGGTTCCTACTCAAAATATTATGTACACTCTCCCCTCTGCAAGTCTGAGAAGTTTATAATAGGAATTTCTGAACACCCCATATAGTGGAGTTATTTTCAGTTTATTAATTGTTAAGTCAGCTATTATGTAAAAAAGCTAAACAGCTGGAGCTGTCAGCTGTTTACCACACTGAAGAGCCTGTCCCAAATGTAACATGCTGTTGGTATGTCTTTGACAAAATCGATTTCATTATGTCCACTGTCACTGTCAGAAATACTTCCCATAGCATGAGGGGTATCCAGTGCGTCACCCCAGCCTCAGCTCTCCCAACATCTGAAGAGACCCAGAGGCTTAAATTGCACCCCTCTACAACAGAAGTAGGTCCATAGCTATTATAAAACTTCAGATAGTTCAACATAACTCAAGGATTGTATTGCAGCAGATTACTGTTTTAGACTTGGAACATGACCGGTCACATTCCACCAGAGGCATTCACACCCATCTTGGAAGATAAACTGCGCATTTGGTGCAAGTGGTGATCATGTATTTCAATACCTCAGATAACTGGTTTACACCATAGTACATGTACAGGGTGTTCCTTGATAGTGACCGGGCCAAATATCTCCCGAAATAAGCATCAAACGAAAAAACTACAAAGAACGAAACTCGTCTAGCTTGACGGGGAAAACCAAATGGCGCTATGGTTGGCCCACTAGATGGTGCTGCTGTAGGTCAAACGGATATCAACTGCGTTTTTTTTTAAACAGGACCCCCCCATTTTTTACTACATATTCGTGTAGTACGTAAAGAAATATTAATGTTTTAGTTTGACCACTTTTTTCGCTTCGTGATAGAGGGCGCTGTAATAATCACAAACGTATAAGTACGTGGTATCACGTAACATTCTGCCAGTGTGGACGATATTTGCTTTGTGGTAAATTACCCATGTTAAAATGGACCGTTTACCAATTACAGAAAAGGTCGATATTGTGTTGATGTATGGCTACTGTGATCAAAATGCCCAACACACGTGTGCTGTGTATGCTGCTCGGTATCCTGGATGACGACATCCAAGTGTCCAGACTGTTCATTCGATAGTTACGTTATTTAAGGAAACAGGAAGTGTTCAGCCACATGTGAAAAATCAACCATGACCTGCAACAAATGATGATGCCCAAGTAGGTGTTTTAGCTGCTGCGGTGAGAATTGGGAATCTCAAAAACATCGGTGTTGAGAATGCTACATCAACATCGATTGCACCCATACCATATTTCTATGCACCAGAAATTGCATGGTGACGACTTTGAACATCGTGTACAGTTCTGCCACTGGGCACAAGAGAAATTACGGGACGATGACAGATTTTTTGCACGCGTTCTATTTAGTGACGAAGCACCATTCACCAACAGCGGTAATGTAAACCGGCATTATATGCACTATTGGGCAATGGAAAATCCACGATGGCTGCGACAAGTGGAACATCAGTGACCTTGGCGGGTTAATGTATGGTGCGGCATTATGGGAGGAAGGATAATTGGCCCCCATTATATTGATGGCAATCTAAATGGTGCAATGTATACTGATTTCCTACATAATGTTCTACCGATGTTACTACAAGATGTTTCACTGCATGACAGAATGGCGGTGTACTTCCAACATGATGGATGTCTGGCACATAGCTTGCATGCGGTTGAAGCGATATTGAGTAGCATATTTCATGACAGGTGGATTGGTCGTCGAAGCATCATACCATGGCCCGCAAGTTCACCGGATCTGACGTCCCCGGATTTCTTTCTGTGGGGAAAGTTGAAGGATATTTGCTGTAGTGATCCACCGACAACCCCTGACAACATGCGTCAGCACATTGTCAATGCATGTGCGAACATTACAGAAGGCAAACTACTCGCTGTTGAGAGGAATGTCGTTATGCGTATTGCCAAATGCATTGAGGTTGACGGACATCATTTTGATCATTTATTGCATTGATGTGATATTTACAGGTAATATTGTCGTGACAGCATGCGTTCTCAGAAATGATAAGTTCACAAAGGTATATGTATCACATTGGAACAACCGAAATAAAATGGTCAAACATACCTACGTTCTGTATTTTAATTTAAAAACCCACCTGTTACCAACTCTTTGTCTAAAATTGTGAGCCATATGTTTGTGACTATTACAGCGCCATCTATCACAAAGCGAAAAAAGTGGTCCAACTAAAACATTCATATTTCTTTATATACTGCACAAATATGTAATAAAAATGGGGTTTCTTATTTTAAAAAAAAGTAAGTTGATATCCGTTTGACCTATGGCAGCACCATCTAGCGGGCCAACCATAGCGCCATCTGGTTTCCCCCTTCAAGCTAGACAAGTTTCGTTCTTTGTAGTTTTCTCGTTTGACGCTTATTCCGTGAGATATTGTGCCCAGTCATGATCAATGGACCACCCTGTATATGGTGAACCCATACTGCACTGACAGAATTTTTTAGGTTGTTCAGGGACATTTTCTTAGGATTTTGGTATAAGGGGCCACGGTCTCTGGTGGCTCATTATAGAGTAATTATGTGTTAATAATTTATACAGGTACCTTTGTTCCTGTGAAAATACCTTCATAGCAGTGAAAGAACCTGTAATATGCACTCACCGAAACATACTGTTTATTACTGTTAACATACAACTATAAAACAAACTTGATGCAGACTGCATTGTTGAATCCCAACTTGAGAGCAAATAGTAAATTGAGCATTACTGTTGTCAGCAGCAAGTGCTGTCAGTGGTTTGTTCCCAAACAAGACACACAACTTATACCGCTTACATTTGCACTGTTGAGCAGATACTTTCAGTGCAATATAGATACAAAGATAAATGAGGGTAAGAGATCAAACAAAATGCAATTACTCCATAACAAACCACTGGAAAATTTTCATATACCAAAACATTCAGAAAGTACCCATGTCTACATACAACTTCCAGAATTTTGTCTGTGTACAACCTACAATATGTAGGTGCTATCCCTAATAACTTCATTGTTGATGAGACATTAAACCCAAATCGTCTTTCTTCTTTTTCCTCAGTGACGTATGTTTTACTCATTTTGGATGTATTCATACTCTGTTACTGTGATTCCTTTGTATTTAATGTGATAAGTTTGCTTCTTCTACAAAGCAGATGTTATTAAGTGCATATTATTTACAGATAAATCACAGAAAGTAATAGTTCGGGACTCTTTTGAAAATGTTAAATGTGAAAAATTTCTGGGGGTGGATACCTCTTGGCCAACACAATATTCTAGAAGTTTGTTGAATAACTCTTATGTTAGTCTAGGTTTCAGACCCCTCATTTGCTGTTATTGGTCCTTGGGGCAAGTGTGGCAGATCCCTCCTGCCAGTATATGAGGTGCTATCCAAAATTTTCGGGACTGGTGCTGCCATCTCTTAAAAACCTTACCTTTGGACTATGGTCACCATCACCCTTGAAGTAGTTCCCATCCGCATGTAGACACCAGTCCCAGCACTTCTGCCACTGGTCAAACGTTTTCTGGAATTCCTGTTCTTTGAGGGTGTTTATCTCCGCGATGCTTATTGAATCCTCTCTCGAGTGTTGAACCGACAGCCTTTCAACTTGAGTTTCAGTTTTGGGGATAACGCAAAGTTGCAAGGTGCCAAATCAGGTGAGTACAGTGGGTGGGGTACAACCGCCATGTTGCTTTTTGCCAAGAAGGTCCTGGTTCAGCAAGGACGTGTGACAGGGTGCATTGTTGGGATGCAGCAGCCAGTTCCCTTGGCGCCAAAGTTCAGGCCGTCATCGCCGCACGTTTTCACGGAGCCATCGCGAAACGTCACAGTAGTAGGCGGAATTCACTGTTTGGTTGGGTGGGACGAATTCTTTGTGGACAATTCCCTTGGTATCAAAGAAAACGATGATCATGCTCTTCACTTTGCTCTTCACCTGTCTCGCTTTTTTGGGTCTTGGAGAGCCTGGGCTCTTCCACTGGGACAGTTGTTGCTTTGTCTCTGGGCCATAACTGTAAGTCCGGCTCTCGTCACCAGTGATAACCCGTGGCAAGAAGGTTGGATTATCAGATGCGGTCTGCTGAAGGTCCGTGCTCACTTCAACATGCTGTGCCTTCTGATTGGCAGTCAAGATCCAATGGTTCGACGTTGATCCGCACAAACCAATTGTTGAAGTTTGGCTAACAGGTCTTCCAGTGTGAGTATCATCTTCGACGTCTGTACGGCCGGCCCTGAACCGAGCATGCCACTCTCACACACACACACACACACACACACACACACACACACACACACACACACATGCATGGCTCATGCTCTGTCCTCCAAACACTTGTTGAATCATTGCAAGGGTCTCCGTAGCACTTTTCCTGAGATTCACACAGAATTTGATACACACGCGCTGTTCTGTTCGCGGACCCGTTGTAAAATCGCCACACACCAAACACAGGGTATTATGGAAATCACTGTGGACACACAACACGTCCTCCCAGCTGAATGCCACTCCGCACACTAATTCATCAGATATGCAGCTCTTGCCACCTAGTGGTGCAAAGATCTACTACTCCTACTTTCCAGATGGCAGCACCAGTCCCGAAAGTTTTGGATTCCACCTTGTATTACCTAGAGGCAGAGTGTACCCTGTATGGCACGAGTGGAGCTGGTTCAGGTGCTCACAAAGGATGCCTTAAGGTGTGATCGCCAGGACTAGCTGGCAGCCTTGCATTGCACTGATGGTTACAGGTATCCAGCCAGGTATACTTCTGAACATATGAGAGCAGACAGAAATGCCAACTGTGCAGGGCAGTGGTTTTTCTATCTGCACTGTAAACATTCGTAAAATACATTCAGCCATGCCATTGAGGCAGGGTGAAATGGAGGTGCAGCAAAATGTTCGATTCCCTTCAGAGTGCAAAACCATCAAAAACCAGTGGATTCAAATTGTTGTCCATTATTAGTGGCAAGAACTCGTAGACCTCAGTAGATAGAAAACTCAGTGGCTTGGGCCTTAGTGGTATTCTCCATCGCGGTCTGTTGCTTTTTGATGATGTATGGGTAATGAGAAGAAGCTTTTATTAAAACCAGCCATGTAGCCATATGGAATACACTCATGAACCTGATCTCTCGGCTGTTTAGTGTGGGCTGGTAGGCTTGGGGTCTGTACTGGCTGCTGTGTCTGACGAGCTTGGTGGTGTTTGGCCGTGTGTGTGATATTCTCATTGACTTATGGCCAGATGATTTCTCCCATCAATTTTATCATCATCATCATCATCAAACAACAGGGTTGCTTGTCATATTATCATTCCTGAAAAAAAAAAAATCATTTGTGTTTTCTGATGAGTACCTGTCATTTGTTTAAGCAAATGTGAAGAAGAGTGTGGTTTGCATTTTGAAAATATGTGTTGTTACTCGCTCTTCTAAGTTTTTACACTTCACCTTCTAGTGTGTTTGCAGAGTGACTGCCTCAGCCTTTTTAATATAGTGGTCATCCAGACATATATATCTGTTACGGCAGTTTAATTGTCCCTTTCTCAACTTCCCATTTTCTTTTGTTATATGTCTGTCTCCTGCACATTTATGTCCTGTGTCTTATCAGATATGAGTCAAGTAAATAGAAAACTTGTAGCAGTGTAATTTTGTGAAATGATTGGTTCATCTGTACTACATGGTATAATAATGTGAAATGTTTTCGATAACAGGCCCTGGAAGAGGATGAAGAAGATGGTGAAGAGGAACAAGCAGTGCATCGATCAAACAAGAAATCACGCAAACGTCAGCGGCTTGACCTTCCGGTCTCACCAGCACCCAACATTTCAGGGGAACCTCACAAGAAACGCCGTAATCGTGATCAAGTCTCCAATTTAGAATCAGTAAATCTGAAGTTGCAGATGAAAGAATTACTTGATGTTGTTATAGGTTATGCTGATAGGTAAGTCTTTCCTTGCTACCCAAAAAACTGGAGTTTAGTTTTTGGATTTAAGTATCTGGTACAATCAGAAGTTAGACTGCTGTTCATTTTCTTTTGTTTATCAACAGAAAAAATATTGCGTAGAAAAAATAATCCCAAAAACATTTAGCTAGCTGTCTGGATATCATTCAAGAAACTTCTTGTGCTTGCCTTCACCTTCTTTATGACAATCTTTGCTCAGTTGACATACTACCTGTGGAATAGCAGAAAGGGTGTGATTAGGAAGGTATGGATTTGTTTGTAATTAAAAGCACATTATAACCTCCCACAGATATGCATTTCTGTTGTGGTGGGCATCAAAATTATGCTTTGTTGATAGCCATTTGAGGCCCTGAAGATGAAGATGTGCTTTGAAATGCGCATTGACAAATAAAATACACTATTGTAAAGACGTTAGACAGGCTTTATTGTTAAGTTTACCAGCAGACATTCTTGTTTTTGAACTTCATCAAATGTTTTATTGTAAAATTTCATTGTGATACTTGTATTATAAAGTGTGATAAGTGTGGGTGTGGATGTAGGTTACTCTGCCAGACTGTTGCACGAGTTATGGGTTGATGTTTCAATTAGGTGATTGTTGTGGGGACCTTGACAGGGAACTCATAGAGGCTCTCACATAAAGCTGTAGACTACGTAGAAGAAGTAAGACAATCCAGGGGGAAAATATTTGTATCTAGGGACCTGAAAATGTAGCGCCTATTTTTGGTGAATTTCACGTCTTTTTTTTGCCAAAATTCACGTGTGTGTGTCACTAACCATTGCCACCAAGAATAACTCCGAAAGTATGATAGTAGCTGACACATTTGTGGGACAAATGTTGCATGGGACAACGGGGGCCATAATATGATGTTGGTTTTTTTTTTGTTGCTAGATGGGGCTGCTTCAGAGATGTGAAGGTCAACGTCGTTGTTTTTTCTTTTTTAAAGTGTGATGCTATAGTTTGATAACTATTTTCTGATAGTGGCTATTGAGACAAATCCAATGATGTGTATCAGTAAGGTCTTTGAAGGTCAACAAAGGTGGCATGAGTGTCCATTTACAGAAGGTGTTCGAAGTGATTTCCATTGGTTCAATGCAGTGCTGCAATCATCTTATCATGGATTGAGTTATATTCCTTATCACATCAGCACTTATTGAAGCACATGCTCTGACACTTCTCTCTCACATATCTCCAGGTGTAGTTTGAACATCTTTATAAACAATATCTTTTATGAATCCCCACAAGAAAAAAAATCCAGAAGCTTCAAGTCTGGCGAACGAGCTGGCTGTGACACATCTCCTCCACATCCAATTCCACATTTTTGGGAATTGTCTCTGCAACTGATTTCTAGCCATCAATGAAAAATGTATCGGACACCCATCGTGTTGATATCACATTCTGTTCTTTGTTCCTATAGGTATTTCTTCCAATAACAGACCTAATGTTTCTTGCAGGAATGTAGTGTAATTCCTAACTTAAGATTTTCAGTAGTTCTGTCCTCCAGAATCCCCCACCATACATTCACTGACTATGGTTTTTGGTGTGCAACTTGCCTCAGCCAACATGGGTTTTCAGTTGCCCAATAATGCTTATGTGAATTAACATTTCTATGGTTAGTGAATGTGGCCTCGTCAGTAAATAAAATCAAATTAATAAACGTGTCGTCTCTCTAATCTGAAGTTGAGCCCATCGGCAGAATTCAATGCGGTGTATACAATCCGTACCAGTTAATTCTTGGTGGAGACTGATATGGTAAGGATGATATTTATGGTGATGCAAACATGAACAACACTGCTATGGCTCATGCCTGATTCCATTGATTTGATGTGAACTACCACAAGGATCTCTAACCACAGTGGTGAGAGTACCAATTTCTGTTTCCTTGTTAGTAACTTTCCTTTGTGGGATATGTTTCTGTTGTGTTAAAGATGCAGTTGTTCTCAATTTATCATACACATATTTAAACATAAGTTTTGTAAGGTGAGTAAGTTGAGGATATCTTACAGCGTAGAAGTCTCTAGCTCTCACTGAATTTCATTGCCATTCTCTGTAAATGACTCGTATCGACTTGTTCTTTGAGGGAATACGTCATTCACACTCGCTTGATTTGACAATACTAGTCTTACTGTTCCTATCAGTGTTGTATTGTGAAACTGTCAGATGGTGTTTACATGTCAGTGACATGTTAGATGGATACGTCGTATTTGGCAAATCTTTACTATTTGCACAATACACGAGAGAGATTGTCAGAGCATGTGCTTCGATAAGTGCTGAGGTGATAAGGAATACCACTCAATCCCTGATAAGAAGATTGCAGCACTGCATAATTTTGTATATTTGCATCTTGAGTCAGAAGTTGCATCTACTTTCACATTTATTGCCAAATGCAAATTTTTTGGCGATGAATGTTTGGGTGGCAATCAGCATTCCAATCATTTACATACTTCTATACTAGTATTTACTACAAAAATGAAAGAAAGTGCACCTCAAAATTAGTTCAGGAAGTTCATCACTATAGAAATGGTAGTTCTGTTGTGTAGTGACTCGATGTGTAGTGACATCTATGAAGGTGTGAAAGTGCTGTTCTTTAGGTTAGTCAGGAGACATTTGGCTCTCCCATTCCAGCATATCTGGGTCGTATGGCTGGTGAGGGAGACAGGAACAGTCAGTGTACATGAAAATATTATTCCATTAAGCTCGAACAACTGCAGGCGCATGCTTTCATCTCGGGCACAGCCTGGCATTGGCCTGTTATGTCCCCGTGTCAGTACAGTATGCATGGCAGACATAGCTGAAGTTTACACATGCTACTGGAAAGCAGTGTCTTATTCGACAATATTGATGCACTGGTTGCTGGAATGGAAGTGGCAGCCACAGCCCCGCGGCTTGGGTGGCAGCGGTCGGAAGAAGACTTCTGGTGTAGTGGACAGGTGCCCAGTGATGCGGCAGATGCAGTGCTGCCCAGAGTGACGAATGCTGGGATACTACAAGGTGTCGGACCTCAGTGATGCAGAGGTAGGAGGACCTCAGTTTGTGCCTTGGACCGTGAGGCGGCAGCAGCAGGATAAATCGGCAGGTGGTCTTGTGGAGACAGAAGCAAAGTGAAGGTGACATGATGGTTAGGTCATCAGGCAGCAGTTGTTAGTTCACACCCTAACTGTGTAGAAGAATGACATTAACCCCAAAACGGAGACAGATGTGTGACCCACACATGTCGATACCTGCTCAGCTGGCCTTTATATGCCCAAAGGGGGCTCCTTAACACGAAAGAGGAGTACTACTGCGTACTTCAGTACTGTCAATACTTCCTGAAGGCTGGTCATTGCCTGGAGAACTGGGTCCTTATTGAGGAAGCTGCCACTACTGTGGAATGCTGCATTGGCTGGCTGCGACTTATGCCCTGGAAATGGAACTGGACTTTTATCATGGCCTAATTGCTGCAGTAAAATGCTCTTACTAAAAGCCTGCCCTCTTTAAATTTGAAATAGTGCAAAATAGTGCATGTTTACAACCACCTCTACATGGAACCATATACCCCAGGAGTATTTCAGGAGGTCTTACGTAATGGGAATATCTGTTTCATTGGAACAAGTGCATTTCGGAACTCCTATGGTGCCATCCTCCAATATTGCTCTCTCTCATATTATGCTTTACCACCTTTGTAGAATTTAGTAAGTGGAGAGTAGTCAGTTATTCACACTGAGGTAAACGTAATCAGATCTGCACATGCCTGGCAGATAGAGCACTGCTGAAAATCAAATGTCAACATTAGTGCTCACGAAGACAATCTGAATGTTTTACAACTGATTTGATATGTTTCAGTGTAGTGATGGCTTTCAAAAGGGGATGTATTATGTTACAAATACAATACACCAGGTTGTTGAAGTGTGCAGTCCAGTCTTCCAGTAGGCTCAAAGACACCATGATATCAGAAATACTTCTCTGTAACAGTGTGTGTGTGTGTGTGTGTGTGTGTGTGTGTGTGTGTGTGTGTGTGTGTTTTTCTTTGTGTGGATGGGTGGGTTGGTGAGAGCACGCTTGTTGCACTGTGGGTATACAAATGCGTGCCAACTACAGAGAACCTCACAGCGTTTCAAATAACAAGTGTGAAATGTTGCCAAATTATTGCTGAAAGTAACCATAATATCATTCACTTGAACTGGGATAGGGAAACCATGAAAAACCTTATTCTGGATGCCCTGCTCGAGGTTTGAGCCAAATGCAAGGCCCTGTAGCAAGAAGGGCCACAGTGTGGGTACGTGAACAGCATCAACAGTCCCACCAAGTTAACAGTGCTGTGGGAGACATTCAAGAGGCTTTAATTGCAAGGCAGGTGGTGCCATACCATTGCTGCAAGATGAATGCCATCTCTACACAAGCCTAAAAGATGCGTCCTAGAAAAGTGTGGAGATTTAGCGAGGATTACAGGCAACTGTTAAACAGAATTCAGTTTTCCGTAACTACAGAAATATTCTTAAAGTGAGCACTTGGAGCTTCAGCTCCATGAATTACATTCTAACTGTCCCATTTCTACACAGATTGATTCAACATTGTCTGTGGCATGTGACACAATAAGATTCATTACAGCTTGCTGTGGCAATTCAGAGCGAAGCTCAGGAAATTCTACTTAACGTTTTAAATGTACAATAAGAGGGAGGATAATTTTCTAAATTGTGGAATGGAGCTCTTTTCTGTTCCCTCACTGGAACCCAGGAGAAACAAAATCAACTTTACAAAGTATCAATCTACTGTCTTCAGTAGTTGTGTAGGGAATGTCACCTTGTCTTGCTTATAGTATACAGACAATGACACTCCTTATTTGCTTTCAGTGTGGGTGCAGGAGATATATGAACAGATCCTCATACCTGAAGGGATTTAGTCTGGTCAAAGTAGAATTTGGGACTAACCCCATTTTCACCTACTATGTAGGAGTTGCTGAGCTGCAATTTAATATCAGATGGCAACAGCACCTCATGTTTCAGCAAACATACAAAATGAATTCTGTACCTCCAGGCACCATGCTCCACATGCATCCATGTGCTCAAAAACCACAGAGTGATGTGACATCATGGTAAAGATACAGAACTCATATTTGAGAAGAAAAGGAGTTCAAATCTCCATCCAGCCATCCATATTTAGATTTCTCTTGAGTTCTTAATTCACTTGATTAGATTGCTAGAATGAGTCCTTAGAGAAACCCACAGCTATACCAGATTCATTGCCTACATTTTTGAGTAGAAACCTAACTTTGTAATTCCAATTTCCTATAATCTAACTGTCAGTGCTTGCAGCAGTTCCCACACTGTACACACAGGGTCAAGACATAAATTGCTTGATAAAATATACAAAAGAAATCAAAGTCAATTGCAGTTGATTTTACTAAAATGTACTTTGTGTTTTAACCTTCCATATTCTATACAAATTTTTACGTGTTTACTTTTATTTTAACAATTACAGTTTCAAAAGGAACCTTACTGTGTACTGTCCTATAACTGAAGAAGGAACAGTTTGCAGGAAGCACATTGACAGATGTGACTTGGAACCATGAAATTCTTTTCTAGCATATTTGCATAAAATTGTGAAAGCTTCAGGTAACTGTAATGATAAGAACCAAGAAGGTCTCTGCCCCTGCAGTGGGATTTTTTTAATGACATCAGAGATCATAATTGTATTCCTGAGTATGAGGACACAAAGTGGCCCTTTAAAGATTCAATACTAGCTGTAAAAATAATACTTATGTGCAGATATAATCTGACAATCATGTTCAAATCTAATCCATTTAACTTTTTACTGATATTTTTCATTTTGTAGTCTCTAGTAAAGATGACATAGCTACTAAAAATAAATGAATGATTATTGACATTCTCAAAACAAACATTACTTCGTTATATGGCATTTGATTTCGTCCGTTCTTCTTTTTGTCTCAAAATGAATAAATTTTACATTAGTATTTTGAACAAAGAAACCCCCCCACCAGTATCTTAATTTCGTAGAAGAGTGTGGTGGTTTGTCTGTCCATATAATTTTAATGTCAATTTACTGGCATACCAGAATACATTTCAGATAACAGTTCAATGAAAGGTTTGCAGCAAGATTAAATTTATCTTTTGTATAAAGATAATGAGTTCATTTTGCTATCCTTGCACCTCAGCAATACAAAGCTCATAGCTATTCACACACAATGGAGGACGTTACCAGTGCAAGACACACAAGATTACCAAAAGGGTCTCTCTCATCACACCTCAAAGGTAACACCTCTGGTGGTGATCTGTTCATAAAGGGATGGGCTCTGCAGCCTTCAGTTATTGCTTTGTTAGCCTTGAATTCCATCTATATCTTCTTGCTGCATCCATTACCAGATCCTCACTGTGTACTTGTTTTCTTTTGGACTGCTTTTAACTCTAATATGAAAACTTGTATTATAGACATAAACTTGCTTGGAATATACTCTTTAGCCTATGCTGCTCTAGGCTCATCATTGTTTGTGTCTGTATCTGCTCCTCTGTATTTTCTACTTGTAATAGACCTCTGTTAGTACTGACACAAAATTTATTGAATTTGGTAGATATCAGTTGAAAGAAGTTGAGTGATTTCAATCCATGCCAGCAGATCATTAGTACTGGGTGTCCAAAAGCACTGCTAGTAGTTAAGTTACAGGAATGCTCTTCTGCCTGAATATCTCGGTTTTCTGTCCCCTATCTCTCCATCCTTTCCTTCCAGTTTGTGACTATTCAGTTTCTTAGTTCTGTTTGTTTCAACGTACCCTCATAATACTGTGTGCTTGTATTACATGTATATTGGAATTTTAATTTATATTTTGTCCTGACAGATGTGAAAATTACCGAACTATCAGTTTAATAGGTCACAGCTGCAAAATACTAACACGAATTCTTTACAGACGAATGGAAAAACTAGTAGAAGCCAACCTCGGGGAAGATCAGTTTGGATTCCGTAGAAACACTGGAACACGTGAGGCAATACTGACCTTACGACTTGTCTTAGAAGAAAGATTAAGGAAAGGCAAACCTACTTTTCTAGCATTTGTAGACTTAGAGAAAGCTTTTGACAATGTTGACTGGAATACTCTCTTTCAAATTCTAAAGGTGGCAGGGGTAAAATACAGGGAGCGAAAGGCTATTTACAATTTGTACAGAAACCAGATGGCAGTTATAAGGGTCGAGGGGCATGAAAGGGAAGCAGTGGTTGGGAAGGGAGTGAGACAGGGTTGTAGCCCCTCCCCGATGTTATTCAGTCTGTATATTGAGCAAGCAGTAAAGGAAACAAAAGAAAAATTCGGAGTAGGTATTAAAATCCATGGAGAAGAAATAAAAACTTTGAGGTTCGCTGATGACATTGTAATTCTGTCAGAGACAGCAAAGGACTTGGAAGAGCAGTTGAATGGAATGGACAGTGTCTTGAAAGGAGGATATAAGATGAACTTCAACAAAAGCAAAACGAAGATAATGGAATGTAGTCGAATTAAGTCGGGTGATGCTGAGGGAATTAGATTAGGAAATGAGACACTTAAAGTAGTAAAGGAGTTTTGCTATTTGGGGAGCAAAATAACTGATGATGGTCGAAGTAGAGAGGATATAAAATGTAGACTGGCAATGGCAAGGAAAGCGTTTCTGAAGAAGAGAAATTTGTTAACATCGAGTATAGATTTAAGTGTCAGGAAGTCATTTCTGAAAGCATTTGTATGGAGTGTAGCCATGTATGGAAGTGAAACATGGACGATAAATAGTTTGGACAAGAAGAGAATAGAAGCATTCAAAATGTGGTGCTACAGAAGAATGCTGAAGATTAGATGGGTAGATCACATAACTAATGAGGAAGTATTAAATAGGATTGGGGAGAAGAGAAGTTTGTGGCACAACTTGACCTGAAGACGGGATCGGTTGGTAGGACATGTTCTGAGGCATCAAGGGATCACCAATTTAGTATTGGAGGGCAGTGTGGAGGGTAAAAATCGTAGAGGGAGACCAAGAGATGAATACACTAAGCAGATTCAGAAGGATGTAGATTGCAGTAGGTACTGGGAGATGAAGAAGCTTGCACAGGATAGAGTAGCATGGAGAGCTGCATCAAACGAGTCTCAGGACTGAAGACCACAACAACAACAACATTTTGTCCATTTTGCTATTTTTAATTGTTGAAGAGTGTGAATTCCTCCTGCTCCTCACCCTCTCCTCCCCTCTCTCTCTCCAGAACTATCATGTATTATTTTGCTTGTAGTGTAGCATATAGTTCTGTCAGCAATGATAGGGCTGAATGTCTGTCATAGGTTCTCCTCTATGAATCCAATCACAGAGAGTGAATAACATTAAAGTTAGACGGCTGGTGTGTAGGTTGGTGTGTTTCTAATGTTTTTGTGTTGAGATTCAAGGTGTTTCACATATTTATTAACTTGACTGTTTCATTAGTTGCAAACTAACAACATGTATACATTGCCATCAAAACAATGACAAACTCTGTATACACTGTGTGCGTATCTTTCCAGTGATGGCCGGTACATAAGTGAGCCATTTATGGAACTGCCTTCGAGAAAGGAACTTCCTGACTATTATAAAATCATAAGGCGGCCTCTCGATATTAAAAAGCTTAAGCAAAGGATTGAAGATAACAAGGTGTGTATTGCGGAACAATTGTTTCCTGTTTATAGTTGCTTCTCTTATAAGTAATGATAATAATTATTTTCAGTTTCTTTTGTATTACTTTCCAACAGGATTAGGTTCCTTTATCTCTTGAAACTGTTTATGTAACTACATCCTGGACAGAATTGCTGCTACTAGTCTAGAATTATGCCACAGTGATTGTGTTTGTAAATGGAATTTTCTTGAAATTATACAGTAAGACTTGAGAAAGTAATTTGTAAAAATGGTAGAATGCATTAGTGATCCATTTGGAAAATTATGATTACATTTTGTGTTTATTATTGTGTTTTTTTCAGTATGTGTCTATGAATGATCTAGCTAAAGATTTTATACTGATGTGCCGTAATGCCCAGAAATACAATGAAGAAGGTTCATTGATTTATGAAGATTCTATTGTTCTTGAAAGAGTGTTCACTGTGGCAAGACAGCGAATGGAATCTGGTGACTGCAGTACTACACAAGTAAAACATGAAGATAATGATATTGGTAATGGATCTTTATACTCGATGAGCGTTCCTAACTAAGTAAGTTTCTGTAATAATAGTTAGTCATAACAAAACTACCAGGAGCCCTGCTAGTGCATGATGGAGTATTTTGGTAACTCGCTTTATTCATTTTACCAGCTTATCTATTTGGAACAGATTGCCCAGAGCTTGAACTAGAATTGATTGTTAGTTCTTCCAAACTATTTTTTGTGGACACAGCTGCATTGTAGTTTCTGTCTGAACATATAGATGTTCATTGTGAAATGAGACATTACTGTGTAGAATATAGACTGTGACTCCACTTGAAACTAGATTACATGGTGAAGAATGAATTGGCATTGAAATAACATTCCATTGTTATTGCTAAGACATGAACTGCAATAGAAAAAGAGAGTGGACCAATATATGTGCGGAAGTAAATTCAGATTGCAGAGGAATCTCAATTGCAGATGGAGAAAGCTGTGCAGAACAATCAATCTGTTTTTCATTTGAGTAATCATCCACAATGTTGTAGTTCCTTGTAAGGCTGCAGCCTACTTTTTTCGTTTCTTTTTGCATGTTTGCGGCATATTGGGACACAAATTTCACAATGCTGAATTTGTGATAGCTAGATTATTTCATTTGTATTGTAGCTTGCATTCTGTAGTGTAGGATTAGTAGATAGGAAGCTTCGCTTGCAATTTTCCGTGCAGACAGTATTACGAGGGTGGTCCCATAAGTACCTGCCCCTACAAAGAAAACACACAAATTTTGGGAAAAAAGTATTTATTTTTCAACTTAGTTCGATACCCTTTTTATAATGAAAACTGTCTTACTCCTCAAAATAGTCCTTAACTGCAGACGTCGCGCCTTCATTTGTTGGAAATCTTCGACTACCAAGCCATTTTTTCAAGTTTGGGAACAGAAAATAATCAGAGGGTGCATGAGGTAGCAATTTAAACTTTAATTCATTAATTTTGGCCATTGCAATAAGGGACTTGGGAGCTGGTGCATTGTCCTGTAGAAACACTTTCTTCTTGGCCAAATGCGGCTGTTTCTGCATGATTTTTTTTTGCCCATACATTGCAATAAGTTTGCATAATACTCGCTGTTGATAGTTTTTCATTTTTTAAGGTAGTCAATGAAAATTATCCCATGCGCATCCCAAAAACTGATGCCATGACCTTGCATGCAGATGAAACGGTCTTTGCCTTTTTTGGAGTTGGTTCTCCAATTTGTGCCGATTGGTTTCAGTGTTCTTTTGTCTCGGGGAGTGAAGTGGTGGACCCGTGTTTCATCCGTGGTTATGTAACGACGCAAAAAATCAGCTTTGTTGCTGAGAAACTTTGCTAAACACTCAATTGAAATGTCTTCATATCACTGTTTTTGCTTGAGTGTGAGCAAACACGGCACAAACCTTGCACACAGTTTTCTCATGCCCAAATTGTCAGATACCACACTTTATGAATGGCCGGCCGGAGTGGCCGTGCGGTTCTAGGTGCTACAGTCTATAGCCGAGCGACTGCTACAGTCGCAGGTTCAAATCCTGCCTCAGGCATGGATGTGTGTGTTGTCCTTAGGTTAGTTAGGTTTAATTAGTTCTAAGTTCTAGGCGAATGACGACTTCAGAAGTTAAGTCCCATAGTGCTCAGAGCCATTTGAACCATTTGAACTTTATGAATGCATATTATGTCTATTAGCTCGTGCACTTTGTCAACGATCATCTAGTACCGCTTTGTGGATATTCTTCACCATTTCTGGAGTAGTCACCTCATTTGGTGCAACATTACGATGCTCGCCTTGGCAGCTTGTACAGCCTCATTTAAACTCAGCTACCCAATATTTTACTGTTGTCAGTGAAGGAGCAGACTATCCCGAAGTAGAATCTAGCTCAGCTTTAATATTGATAGCACTGAGGCCTTTCCAAAAAAAAAAAAAAAAATTTTATCACATAACGATGACCAATTTTCTCCATTTTCACAAGTTCACACTCAATGTTCACTATTGGTGGCTGCCAAACAAATACTAAACAATGTGGCATCTTCAGACTTGAAACATATGCTTCATAGATTGTATAATCTAGAGATATTTTTCAACAGCGACTGCTATCTCTCGGTCAGGCTGGGTACTTACAGGACTACCCTTGTATGTATATGTTGTGTGCTTGCTTCTGAACATTTTCATGAACTTAGCCAAGTACTTACCTACATATACATGTACAGCTACATGGATACTTTGAAAATTACACTTATATGCCTGGCAGAGGGCTCATTGAACTACATTCACAATAATTCTCCATTATTCCACTCTCGAATAGTGCGCAGGCAGAAAAAAATGAACACCTATATCTTCCCGTGTGAGCTCTGATTTCCCAAATTTTATTACGGTTATGGTTTCTCCCTATGTAGGTCGTCATCAGCAAAATACTTTCACATTCGGAGGAGAAATTTGGTGATTGAGATTGCAGTGCAATGTAAAACGCCTTTGTTTTAGTGGTGTCCATCCCAGCTCCTGTATCATGTCTGTGACACTCTCTCCCCCGTTTTGTGATAATACAAAATGTGCTGCTGCTCTTTGAACTTTCTTGATGTACTCTGTTAATCCTATCCAGTAAGGATCCAAGACCATGCAGCAGTACTCCAAAAGAGGACGAACAAGCATGGTGTAGGCAGTCTCTTTAATAGATCTGACATTTTCTAAGTGTTACGCCAATAAAGTGCAGTATCTGGTTTGCGTTGTCCAAACAATTTTCTGTGTGTTCTTTCCAATTTAAATTGTCCGTAATTGTAATTTTCCTAGGTACTTAGCTGAATGTATGGCCTTAAGATTCGGTTCGGAACCGCGCTGCTGCTACTGTCGCAGGTTCGAATCCTGCCTCGGGCATGGATGTGTGTGATGTCCTTATGCTAGTTAAGTTTAAGTAGTTCTATTTCTAGGGGACTAATGACCTCAGATGTTCAGTCCCATAGTGCTCAGAGCCATTTTGGCCTTAAGATTAAGACTGATTTATCATGTAACCAAAGTTTAATGCATTCCTTTTAGCACTCATGTCGATTACCTTGCACTTTTCATTATTTACGGTCAATTGCCAATTTTTCCACCATTCAGATATCTTTTCTAAATCATTTTGCAATTTATTTTGATCTTATGATGAGTTTACTAGGTAATAAATGACTACATCATCTGCAAACAACCTAAGGCGGCTGTTCAGATTGTCTCCTAAATCATTTATGTACATAAGGAACTGCAGAGGGCTTATAACAGTACCTTGGGGGATGCCACGAATCAGTTTTGTTTTACACAATGACTTTCCAATTACTATGAACTTTGACCTTTCTGACAGGAAATCACAGATCCAGTCACATAACTGAGACGATATTCCATAAGCACGCAATTTCACTAAAAGCCACTTGTGTGGTACAGTGTCAGAAGCCTTTTGGAAATCTACGGAATCAATTTTAAATCCCTTGTCAATAGCACTTAACACTTGATGTGTGTAGAGAGCAAGTTGTGTTTTACAAGAATGATGTTTTCTAAGTCTGTGTTGACTGTGTGACAATAGACCATTTTCTTCAAGGTAATGCATAATGTTCAGACAAACTATATGTTCCAAAATCCTGCTGCATATCGATGTTAATAATACAGGCCTGTAACTTAATTGATCACTCCTACTACCTTTCTTGAGTATTGGTGTGACCTGTGCAACTTTCCAGTCTTTGGGTATGGCTCTTTCATCGAGCGACCAGTTGTGTATGATTGTTAAGTATGGAGCTATTGCATCAGCATACTCTGAAAGGAATCTAATTGGTATACAGTCTGGACCAGAATACTTGCTTGTATTAAGTGATTTAAGTTGTTGCACTACTCCAAGGATATCTACTTCTAAGTTACTCATGGTGGCAGCTGTTCTTGGTTCAAATACTGGAATATTTATTTCATCTTCTTCGGTGAAGAAATTTCAGAGGGCTGTGTTTAGTAACTCTGCTTTCACAGCACTGTCGTTGATAGTATTTCCATTACTAGCATGCATAGAAGGCAGTGATTGTGTCTTTCCACTAGCGTACTTTACACATGACCAGAATCTCTTTGAATTTTCTGCCAAGTTTTGAAAAGAAGCTTCATTGTTGAAAGTATTATAAGCATCTCCCATTGATGTCAGTGCTAAATTTCGAGCTTCTGGCCAATCTTGGAGATTTTGCATTCATTGTTAAGTATGGATAGTGGGAAAAGCAGGCGCCAGGTTGAGATTCATAGGAAGAATTCTAAGAAAATGTGACTCATCGACGAAAGAAGTAGCTTACAAAACGCTTGTTCGTCCGATTCTTGAGTATTGCTCATCAGTATGGGACCCTTACCAGGTTGGATTAATAGAAGAGATAGACATGATCCAGCGAAAAGCAGCGCGATTCGTCATGGGGACATTTAGTCAGCGCGAGAGCGTTACGGAGATGCTGAACAAGCTCCAGTGGCGGACACTTCAAGAAAGGCGTTACGCAATACGGAGAGGTTTATTATCGAAATTACGAGAGAGCACATTCCGGGAAGAGATGGGCAACATATTACTACCGCCCACATATATCTCGCGTAATGATCACAACGAAAAGATCCGAGAAATTAGAGCAAATACGGAGACTTACAAGCAGTCGTTCTTTCCACGCACAATTCGTGAATGGAACAGGGAAGGGGGGATCAGATAGTGGTACAATAAGTACCCTCCGCCACACACCGTAAGGTGGCTCGCGGAGTATAGATGTAGTAGATGTAGATTTAAATTTGGCATGCTTTTTTCTTTGTTCCTGCAACAGTGTTCTGACCCATTTTGTCTACCAAGGGGATCAGCTCGGTTGTTTGTTAATTTATTTGGTGTAAATCTCTCAATTGCTGTCAATACTATTTCTCTGAATTCGAGCCCCATTTGGTCTACACTTACATTGTTAATTTGGAAGGAGTGGTGAATTTTTATCTGCTATTTGGATAGGTATATTTTTCGTTTCGTTTTGGAGGATTTGGGAGTTACAATATTCAGTCTCATGATGATAACCCTGTGTTCATTAATCTCTATATCTAATGATTATAAAGAATCCACGTCGATTGCAAATACAATATTCGCAATCAAGGCATATTCTTTATAATCATTAAATTATTTACAATTGCTGATGCGGTGCAATGTTAAAAGTTCTCAATCCCTATATCCATTTTGATGCTCGTTATTAGCTCAAGATTATATGTTGCTAAGAGGTAAAGTGTGTTTTCACAACCGTTTACTATTCATGTGGGCTCATGAACGAATTGCTCAAAATAATTTTCGGAGAATGCATTTAGTACAATTTCGGGAAATGTTTTACATGTACTGTGGATTTAAACATGTATTGTTGACAATATATCGAGGGTAAATTAAAGTCACCACAAACTATAATTGTATGAGTTGGGTATGTCTTTGAAATTAAACTGAAGTTTTCTTTGAAACTTTCAGCATTTATATCATCTGAGTTGGGAAGTCAGTAAAAGGATCCAATTATTATTTTATTCTGGTGGCCAAGAATGATCTCTGCCCATATTAAGTGCTTCAATTTTGCTACGAGGTAAACTACTTCTAACAGCAACCAATGCGCCACTGCTTAGCCTATCCTTTTGGCACACCATTAATTTCTTCACAAAAGTTTCAGCTGGATTTAACCCCAGCTTTAGCCAGCATTCAGTGCCTATAACGATTTGAGCATCAGTACTGTCTATTAGTGCACGGAGCTCTGGTACTTTCCCAACACAGCGATGACAGTTTACAACTGTTACACCGGTGGTTCCCATATATACCGTATTTACTCGAATCTAAGCCGCACTTTTTTTCTGGTTTTTGTAATCCAAAAAACCGCCTGCGGCTTAGAATCGAGTGCAAAGTCAGCGGAAGTTCTGAAAAATGTTGGTAGGTGCCGCCACAACTAACTTCTGCCATCGAATATATGTAGTGCTACAACAGGCATGTCTTGCAGGCACAAAGATAAATACTGGTGCCAAAACCTCTTCGTCAGTAAATAAATTTAAAAAAAAAGTAGAAAACGAGCTTTTTTCTCCGCCCCGAGTTTCGACCACTGCACTTTCATACATTATCCAACAAAGTAAATAGAAATTTCGTATTGTTCATCTTCTAGCAGCATTTCAATGTACTACGAAAATCCGACTGGCAAGACTGGAGTGTTTGTCAATATGGGAAACTTTACGTCCTGAATTTTTTCCTACCTGTGAGAAGAGATGGTTGCTACTAGGAACTTTTATGAATTGTGAATCACATGCAGTATTCTCTTCACCATAAGGATAATACGAATATAAACATTTTGCCATGTATTCTTTCGTGTTTGCTGCTGTCTCATTTAAATCCTGTCTGCCTAATAAACTACGAAACTAGAGCGAGAGCACAGCAAACGTGGAAGAATACACAAATCATGTCATGTTTATATTCGTATTATTCTTATGCCTAATAGTGATACAGTCAGAAATGAAGCACGGCAATTGACTAGATTTTTAAATCTAAGATGACTCTAATTTCTGTGCAGAATATAATGTACTAAAGAGGCTACATCCTTCCGACTCTGCTTAGTGTATTCATCTCTTGGTCTCCCTCTACGATTTTTACCCTCCACGCTGCCCTCCAATACTAAATTGGTGATCCCTTGATGCCTCAGAACATGTCCTACCAATTGATCGCTTCTTCTAGTCAAGTTGTGCCACAAACTTCTCTTGTCCCCAATCCTGTTCAATACCTCCTCATTAGTTATGTGATCTACCCATCTAATCTTCAGCAGTCTTCTGTAGCACCACATTTCGAAAGCTTCTATTCTCTTCTTGTCCAAACTATTTATCGTCCATGTTTCACTTCCATACATGGCTACACTCCATACAAATACTTTCAGAAACGACTTCCTGACACTTAAATGAATACTCAATGTTAACAAATTTATCTTCTTCAGAAACGCTTTTCTTGCCATTGCCATTCTACATTTTATATCCTCTCTACTTCGACCATCATCAGTTATTTTGCTCCCCAAATAGCAAAACTCCTTTACTACTTTAAGTGTCTCATTTCCTAATCTAATACCCTCGACATCACCTGACTTAATTCGACTACATTCCATTATCCTCGTTTTGCTTTTGTTGATGTTCATCTTATGTCCTCCCTTCAAGACACTGTCCATTCCGTTCAACTGCTTTTCCAAGGCCTTTGCTGTCTCTGACAGAATTACAATGTCATCGGCGTACCTCAAAGTTTTTATTTCTTCTCCATGGATTTTAACACCTACTCCGAATTTTTCTTTTGTTTCCTTTACTGCTTGATCAATACACAGATTGAATAATATCGGGGAGAGACTACAACCCTGTCCCACTCCCTTCCCAACCACTGCTTCCCTTTCATGCCCCTCGACTCTTATAACTGCCTTGTGGTTTCTGTACAAATTGTAAATAGCCTTTCACTCCCTCTATTTTACCCCTGCCACCTTTAGAATTTGAAAGAGAGTATTCCAGTCAACATTGTCATTGATGTAGGTTTGCCTTTCCTTAATCTTTCTTCTAAGATAAGTCGTAAGGTCAGTATTGTCTCACGTGTTCCAATATTTCTACAGAATCCAAACTGATCTTCCCCGAAGTTGGCTTCTACTAGTTTTTCCATTTGTCTGTAAAGAATCTGCATTAGTATTTTGCAGCTGTGACTTATTAAACTGATAGTTCGGTAATTTTCACCTCTGTCAACACATGCTTTCTTTGGGATTGGAATTATTATATTCTTCTTGAAGTCTGACAGGTATTTCACCTGTCTCAAATGTATTGCTCACCAGATGGTAGAGTTTTGTCAGGACTGGCTCTCCCAAGGCCATCAGTAGTTCTAATGGAATGTTGTCTACTCCCAGGGCCTTGTTTCGACTCAGGTCTTTCAGTGCTCTGTCAAACTCTTCACGCAGTATTGTATCTCCCATTTCATCTTCATCTACATCCTCTTCCATTTCCATAATATTGTCCTCAAGTACATTGTCCTTGTATAGACCCTCTATATACTCCTTCCCCCTTTCTGCTTTCCCTTCTTTGTTTAGAACTGGGTTTCCATCTCAGCTCTTGATATTCATACAAGTGGCTCTCTTTTCTCCAAAGGTCTCTTCAGTTTTCCTGTAGTAGGCAGTATCTATCTTACCCCTAGTGAGATAAGCGTCTGCATCCTTACATTTTTCCTCTAGCCATCCCTGCTTAGCCATTTTGCACTTCCTGTCGATATCATTTTTGAGATGTTTGTATTCCTTTTTTCCTGCTTCATTTACTGCATTTTTATATTTTCTTCTTTCATCAATTAAATTCATTATATCTTCTGTTACCCAAGGCTTTCTACTAGCCCTCATCTTTTTACTTACTTGATCCTCTGCTGCCTTCACTACTTCATCCCTCAGAGCTACCCATTCTTCTTCTACTGTGTTTCTTTCCCCCATTCCTGTCAATTGTTCCCTTATGCTCTTCCTGAAACTCTGTACAACCTCTGGTTTAGTCAGTTTATCCAGGTCCCATCTCCTTAAATTCCCACGTTTTTGCAGTTTCTTTAGTTTCAATCTACAGTTCATAACCAATAGATTGTGGTCAGAGTCCACAGCTGCCCCTGGAAATGACTTACATTTTAAAACCTGGTTCCTGAATCTCTGTCTTACCATTATATAATCTATCTGATACCTTCTAGTATCCCCAGGATTCTTCCATGCATACAACCTTCTTTTATGATATAACTTGTAATACTGTAGTAGGTGTGGGCTTCGTGTCTATCTTGGACACAGTAATGCATTCACTGTGCTGTTTGTAGTAGCTTATCCGCACTCCTATTTTTTTATTCATTATTAAACCAACTCCTGCATTACCCCTATTTGATTTTGTATTTATAACCCTGTATTCACCTGACCAAAAGTCTTGTACCGCCTGCCACCGAACTTCACTAATTCCCACTGTATCTAACTTTAACCCATCCATTTCCCTTTTTAAATTTTATAACCTGCCTGCCCGATTAAGGGATCTGACATTCCATGCTCGATCTGTAGAACGTCAGTTTTCTTTCTCCTGATAACGACGTTCTCTTGAGTAGCCCCTGCCCGAAGATCCGAATGGGGGACTATTTTACCTCCGGAATATTTTACCCAAGAAGATGCCATCATCATTTAACCATACAGTAAAGCTGCATGCCCTCAGGAAAAATTACGGCTGTAGTTTCCCCTTGCTTTCAGCCGTTCGCAGTACCAGCACAGCAAGGCCCGTTGAGGTTAGTGTTACAAGGTCAGATCAGTCAATCATCCAGACTGTTGCCCCTGCAACTACTGAAAAGGCTGCTGCCCTTCTTCAGGAAACAGGAAGGTATGTTCTCGAAACTTCAACAAAAGCCCGTACCGAGCTACTGTGCGTCTCTCTTGCAGAGTCTTCCACAGGAGTTTATCTGTCATCTCCGTAACGCTTTCGCGATTACTGAATGGTCCTGTAACAAAGTGCGCTGCTCTCCGTTGGTATGGATCCCACACCGGTGAGCAGTATTCAAGCAGTGGGCAAACAAGTGTACTGTAACCTACTTCTTTTGTTTTCGCACTGCATTTCCTTAGGATTCTTCCAATGAATCTGTCTGGCACGTGCTTTACCAATGATTAATTTTATGTGGTCATTCCATTTTAAATCACTCCTAATGCCTACTCCCAGATAATTTATGGAATTAACTGCTTCCAGTTGCTGACCTGCTAAATTGTAGCTAAATGATAAAGGATCTTTCGTTCTATGTATTCACAGCACATTACACTTGTCTACATTGAGATTCAATTGCCATTCCCTGCACCATGCATCAATTCGTTGCAGATCCTCCTGCTTTTCAGTACAATTTTCCATTGTTACAACCTCTCAATATACTACAGCATCATCCGCAAAAAGCCTCGGTGAACTTCTGATGTTATCCACAAGGTCATTTATATATATTGTGAATAGCAACGGTCCTACGACACTCCCCTGCGGCACACCTGAAATCACTCATATCTCGGGAGACTTATCTCCATTGAGAATGACATGCACCTGTAGAGATCAGTTCAGAAATCTGTGTTGTGATATATTTTATGAATTACTGGTGTAATTGATCATCTTTTCCTTCCCAAACTGCTCCTTCAAGAGCATGAGCTGGTGGCAATGGCTCAAACACATCTATTTAGCACCAAGGAGGATTACTTCATTATCGTCGCAGAAGTAATTGTGGATCCATCATGTTTGAGTCATCATCAGATGACAAAACTACAGATTCTGTGTCAGCAGGTGGGACAAACGTCTCATCACCCTCATCGCCGCTTGACATTTCATCAAATTTTGATAGATTTCCATCAGTCGAATGGCTTCTCCAGCTCATGAAGTATCCCATCTTCCGACACTAAGGAAAAATGTTACCTTATTTTTCCCCTCAATAGAGCCATTGTTATGTTACTGTTAATGTTATTATTATTTATTCTTATCACTCAACAATAGTGCAATGAGCCAAAACTGATAGGAATTGCTGCTGAATATTTGTAAATGAACAAACGTTTTTACAAGGTACAAATCAACTGTCATATGACACACACGTAAGAATTGTGCAAAAGAAAGATTGGGAAGTGCTAGCTTAATGCTACAAAGAACTAATATACCATTAACAGTCTGTTGACTATAAAATAACATCAGTTCAAAGTAGTTACGATGTGAGGAAATGAACAAAAGTACACACTTACAGAACCTCGACAAAGTGCAGTTTATCCACTGGGGATGTTATATAATCAGTAGCTGGCTTCACTATTTGACCACACAGAGAACTGAAACTTGCTGTTGCAGATCGTTAGCAGTATATTGGCACGAGTATCTTTGGAATTATGTTGGCTCTGTACACAGACAAAAGTACCAGTTCCATGTGTTGTAAACAATACATGGGATGTGAAGAGGTTACGTTGTTCATAATTGTAAATCCTAGGCATTTAGTTGAATTAACGGCCTGTACATTTATGTGATTTATTGTGTCACTGAACTATAATAACAGATTTATTTTAGTACTAGTGTGGATGACCTCGCACTGCTCATTATTTAGGGTCAATTGCCACTTTTTGCACCCTACAGGTATCGTGACTAAATAATTTTGAAATTGGTTTTTTTCATCTGATGACTTTACAAGACAGTAAATGACAATCATCATCTGCAGACAATCTAAGGTAGTTGCTCAGATTGTCTCCTAAATATTACTATAGGTTAGAAACAGCAGATGGCCTGTAACACTTCTGTTTTACTTGATAACTTTCTCCATCAAGTACTACAAACTGTGACAGTTTTGACAGGAAATCATGAATCCAGTCTGCATAGACACCCAATTTGATTAGAAGCTGCTTGTGAGAAACAGTATCAATAGCCTTCTGGAAAGGTAGAAATACGGGATCAGTTTGAGATCCCATGTCAATACCACTCATTACTTAATGAGAATAAAGATGTAGTTGTGTTTCATAAGAAGGCTATTTTCTGAATCCATGCTAACTTTGTGTTAACCAATCATTTTCCTCGCGGTAATTCATAATGTTCAGATACAGTATATGTTCCAAACTCCTACTGTAAATTAATGTCAGTGATAAGAGTGTGTAATTCAGTGGATTACTTCTCCTTCCTGTCTTGAGTATTGGTGTGTCCCGTGAAGCTATTATATTAGTGTACTCTGAAGGGAATCTAATTGGTATACAGTCAGGACTGGAGGTTTTGGCTTTATTAACTGATTTAAGCTCATTTGCTACATTGAGAATACCTACTTCGAAGTTACTCATGTTGGCAGCAAGTGTTCTTGATTTGAGGTCTGGAATGTTTACTTAATCTTCTTTATTGAATGAGTTTCACAAAGCCATATTTAGTAACTCTGTTTTAAGGCCACTGTCATAGGTAACATTATCAGCACTATCGTACAGTGAAGTTACTGATCGTTTCTTGCTGCTGGTGTACTTCACGTACAACAAGACTCTCTCTGGATTTTCTGCCAGATTATGAGGCAGTTTTGTTGTGGAAATTAAACTGAAGTGCCAAAGAAACTGGTATAGGTATGCGTACTTAAATACATAGATACATAAACGAGCATAATATGGCACTGCTGTTGGCAACGCCTATGTAAGACAGCAAGTGTCTGGCGCAGTTGTTAGATCAGTTACTGCTGCTTCAATGGTAGGTTATCAAGATTTAAGTGAGTTTGGGTGTGGTGTTGTAGTTGGCCCACAAGCGATGGGACACAGCATCTCTGAGGTAGCGATGACATGGGATTTTCCCATACAACCATTTCACGAGTGAACTATGAATATCAGGAATCAGGTAAAACATCAATTCTCTGACATCCCTGTGGCTGGAAAAAGATCCTTCAAGAACAGGACCAACAACAACTGAAGAGAATTGTTCAACGTGACAGAAGTACATCCCTGCCACAAACTGCTACATATTTCAATGCTGGGCCATCAATGAGTGTCAGCATGCAAACCACTCAACAAAACATTGTCGATATGGGCTTTTGGAGCTGAAGGCCCATTCGTGTAACCTTCATGACTGCATGACACAAACCTTTACACCTCGCCTGGGCACATCAATGTCGACACTGGACTGTTGATGACTGGAAACAGGTTGCCCGGACAGACGAGTCTTGTTTCAAGTTGTATCAAGCGGATAGACGTGTACAGGTATGGAGACACCCTTGCGAATCCATGGACACTTCATGTCAGCAGGGGGCTGTTCAAGCTGGTGGATGCTCTGTAATGGTGTGGGGTGTCTGCAGCTGGAGTGATATGGGACCCCTAATACATCTAGATAAGACTCCAACAGCTGACATGTATGTAAGCATCTTGTCTTAGCACCTGCATTCATTCATGGCCATTGTGCAGTGCCACAGGCTTGGGCAATTCCAGCAGGACAATGCAACTCCCCACACGTCCAGAATTGCTACAGATTGGCTCCAGGAACACACTTCTGGATTTAAACACTTCCGATGGCCACCATACTCCCCAGCCATGAACATTATTGCACATATCTAGGATGCATTGCAACATGCTGTTCAGAAGACGTCTCCACCGCCTCGTACTCTTACGGATTTATGGACTTCCCTGCAGGATTCATGGTGTCAATTCCCTCCAGCACTACTTCACACATTAGTGGAGTCCATGTCATGTCATGTTGTGTTACGGCACTTCTGTGTGCTCGCAGGGTCCTACACGATATTAGAGAGGTTCTATTAATTTGGGAATGCTTTTTCCGTTGCTTCTGCAACAGTGTTCTGACCTATTTTGTGTGTACCATTGTAGGATCAGTTCCATATCTTATTAATTTATTGGGTATAAATCTTTCCATTCCAGTCAATACTATTTCTTTGAATTTAAGCCACATCTGGTCTACACTTAGACAGTTAGGAGTGGAGGCTCTCTTTTAGGAAGGCATCAAGTGAATTTTTATCTGCTTCTTGAAATAGATATATTTTGTTTGTTTTTGATGGTTTGTGTTTTATACTATTCAGTCTCCTAACAACGACCTTGTGGTCACTAATCTCTGGATATCCATTGTAATGCTCCCTATTTGCTTGGAATTATTTGTGGCTAAGAGGTAAAGTATGTTTATGCAATCATTTACAATTCGAGTGGGCTCCTGAACTAATTGTTCAAAATAATTCGGAGAAAAAGCATTTAGTATGATTTTGGGCAGTGTTTTATGTCTACCACTGACTTTAAACATTCAGTTTCACTGACTTATTGAGAGTTGATTGAAGTTATCACCAAGTATAATTGTGTGAGTGGAGTACTTACTCAAATGGCAGTCAAGTCTTGTGTGAACTGTTCAGCAACTGTATTATCTGAGTCTTGGAGGTCAGTATAAGGAACCACTCATTATTTTATTTTGGTTATCAAGTATAATATCTATCCATACTGACCCACAGTTACCTATTTCAGTCTTAATGCAAGGTAAACTACCTTTAACAGCAACAAACATGCTGCCACCCACTGTAATCTATCCTTTCTAAACACTGTTAGGTCCTTTGCATAAAAATTTTCTGAACTTATCTCCAGTTTTTATCCAGCTTTCAGCACCTATAATGATTTGAGTTTCAGTGCTTTCTATTAGCAGTGGGAACTCTGGTTCATTCCCAACACAGCTGCAATATGTTACTGGCATAATGCATATGGTTCCTGGGTCAACCATTGTCTTATGTTTGCCCTGCACCCTTGGAGACTGAAACCCTTGTTCTTTCCCCAAGACCTTCTAACCTAGAAAACAGCACAGTCCATTCCACACAGCCCCTGCTACCCATTCAGCTGTCTCCTGTGTGTAGTGAACCCCTGACGTATTAAGCAAGACCTCTACTCTATTGCGCAAGTCAACGAATCTGCAGCCTACATGGTCAAAGAACTGTCTAGGCCTCTGATTCAAACCCTCCTCTCGACTCTTTACCAAAGGTATGCAATAGGTCCTGTTGACAGTGTTTCAGGTGCTGAGCCCTGCCTTCATTTTGCAAGCAAGACTCTCAGTCTTTACCAATTCAGCTAGCCGCGCACAAAACCAG
Organism: Schistocerca serialis cubense; assembly: GCF_023864345.2. Classification (NCBI taxonomy): domain Eukaryota; kingdom Metazoa; phylum Arthropoda; class Insecta; order Orthoptera; family Acrididae; genus Schistocerca; species Schistocerca serialis. The sequence goes on along the minus strand of NC_064640.1, from coordinate 55,773,046 downwards.
AGAGAATCTCTTTCGATCAAAAGTGGCGCATGTCATTAGTTCCAACATGAGCCATCACCTGCAGTTGTCTCCACCCTGTGCTCTTCATGGCGTCTGAAAGGACTGGTTCCGCATCTGGGGTGACCGCCCCTGGTATGCTCGCAGAGTACACACTAGATGTCTTCCCCTTCTTGGCAGCTGTGAGCCCAGGGGCCCCCATTATGCACCTAACATTGGAGCTCCCAACTACCAATAATCTCACCCTCTGTGACTGCTTGGATCTTGCAGGCAGATAGGGTTCCACTAAAATGGGATAAGTGACTGCATCTGGCTCAGGATCATTATCAGCCACAGATAGCACCTTAAACGTGTTAGTCAGACGAACTGGGGAAGCCTTCCGATTGGCCTCCCAGAAAGTCTTTCACTGTCTGCTAAGCCTTGAGATGACCTCCCACTCAACTACTGGTGAGGGGTCAACCTCTGCCTAGGCAGTAGCTGTGAAAACAATAGTAGTGGACTGAACACAGAGGATGTGCTGGATGTCCCTCAGATGCCCAGTGTCCAGTCCTCCATGATGGTGCCCATTGGCAACAACCCCATGCTGTGTGACCAAAGCCTGTACCTTTTGGAGATGTGAGTGAAGGGTCACCAATTCAGCCTGCATCTGAAAACAGCACAGTTCCTATCCTTTCTAATGACTGGGGAACGCTCCACTACAGAGTTATTAAAATGCTTGACTATGCTCACTAAAGCACACAAACATGCAAGAAAATAAAAAATTAACCTACTGAGCACACAGGTAACCTGAAAATAAGTCAGTCTTGTTTGAAGCTTATAAAAGAAATAATAAAAATCCTTGTGTATGGTTCGCATGTAGAGAACAGTGAATAATATGTATGTTGAATTTGTGAAGGGAATGAAAGCTCAACATTTACTGAGTGGTTAGTTATTTCAGAGTCAATTTTCTACGCTTAATTTAAGAAATGTTTTTAGTGATTGTAGAAGCATGTTGCGATATGCAAATAGTCTAAATCATACGTGGTTTTAGTATGAGGGCTGCAGAGGGAATTACTTTTTATTAATGGAATATTGTTCAAGTAGCATATGCAGAAAAGAAGAAAGGAATAAATTATATGGTATATGAAAAATTTGGAACCCATTTAACAAAGATGAATCTGCACCTTGTGTGTCCATTGTTGGCACTCCAGAGCAGCTGTCTTCCGTGGTTTCAACATTTCTCTTTTGATTGTGTAACCATACTATTTTTATGCCAGTTATGCTACCCGTCCTTGTAGAAATACAGAAATTAATGTGTAGCAAAACAGAACTGTGTCTGCAGAGTAGAATAGATCTGCCTGGGTAGTAGCTAGAGTTTGTTTAAAGCATTTTACTAACATTAGTACCTGAATCCTAGTGCTTAAATCTTTCAGTACTCAGTCTTATAGTCTCCCTAGAACTTTCACGCATCGTAATAAGCACATAATACATTGACAGTTATCACTTACAAAATTTATTTACCTGAACATTGAATTTCTTGTTTATACTGAATACTTTGGTTTATAGTCAGTGAGAAATGTAGTTCTTTAGAGTTACCAACCATATTGGAAAGATTTTGCTCTTCTAATGCACATAAATATTCAGATACTTTGCAGTACTCTATAATAATTTTGGTGTATCTGTTTATTTGCAGTTGTTGTCCAGCCTGAGGAAGAAACCGTGAAACTCCGTATAAAGTTGAAAGGGCTTGGAAACAGCATAAATTAAGCCACTGAAATTGTGATTTCAAGACATCCATGAAAAAACTTATTGACGCTAAACAGGAAGGAGCTTTTGAAATAAGGAAGAAGATACAAAGGAAAAATGAGCAAATAAAGACTTACAGCACTTTTTTATTTTATGTTTATCAGTTAGAAAAATGCTGAATAGGTGAAACAGTTTAAATAATTGAGCACAGGCATGTTCATTTTCATATTATGAGCAAAATGTGAATTTCAAACAGGTATTTTGTCTGATCTCAACAAATTTTTTCTGCTATTGCCCAGGCAGAGTGAAAGTATTGTGAAAATTGAGAAAAGATCAGATTCGTACAGTTCCCCTTATAGCTTTAGTTTTCTGTTCTGGCATGAGAGCATAATGCTAGTTGATCCTTGCTTTATTTTTTGTTTTTTGTCTGTTAATTAGATGATACTAATAAGTCTCTTCCAGTATTATTTTCTATGTGCGATATATCTATCAGCATGAAATTACTTCATTTATATCTCACTTTATAATATAGTTATCATTGTTTTCATCTTGAACAATATGTCATCAGGTTTTCATTTAGTTAAGAGAGTCCTTGAACATCATACTGTGAGTGACAATGAAGAGGATGACATAAGCACTGTGAGCATTCAAAAACAGAACAACATACATTTTGCTTTACTGCTCTGTTGTTATTACAAAGAGTATTTTGTATTTACTTAATTAATTTTCATTAACTACTGTGGAAAAACTGTGAAAATATATTTTGATAGGAATTAGTATTTTTATACTTGCTGACTATTTCAATATCTTTTTTCAGTACAAAGGAAGAAGACTGCTTCTCTATGATATGTACATGAGCCATAAAAAGATTCTTCTCTTCGTGTTATTAATGACAAGCTGTGCAATAGCCTTTACGTAGAGAAATTGTATTACACATACTAGAAATGGCTCTTACTTGAATTGATTATTGTATACATGGACATTGACTTAAGATATTTAACAAAATCTGAAGCTTCGTACCTTACATGACATTTTGATATTGTATATTAATTGTTAATTAACTCTTTGTGATGTCTTAGTGATAACAAAAAATTATTACTACTGCTTGTTGAATTGGTGTGAATGGCATGGACAGGTGTATGGGCTACATAAATATGGTTTTGTGTGTGTGTGTATGTGTGGCAGAGATATGCTAAATGCTAACTATGCATTTACTTTTCAGTATTACATACTAGGTTTTTCTTTGACTGACACTCTTCTATATCTGTCATTATTTTATCTGTTAATTGATGTTTGATGTTTCTCCTGTCATCATGTTTCATTAATGGAATTTCATTTGATGAGTTTCCAGAAGAGACTTGAGCACTCATTCAATTGAAACTTGCTGACAGGTTAAAGCTGTGTCAGACAAAGACTTGAACCTGGGACCGTTGCTTTATGTGGACAGTGCTCTACTGACTGAAGCATCAAAGCACAACTCACGACATGGTCTCATAGCTGTCTCCCACCAGTACCTGGCTCCAACCTGCCAAATTTGACAGAAATTCTGTTGCATACCTGGAAGATAGAACACTGTGGATAAATAACTTAGCTGCACGTATGAAATTGTTTCCTGAATGAATTTTCACTCTGCAGTGGAATGTGAAACTTTCTGTGCAAATTAAAACTGCATGCTGGACACACAATTTTATGCCTTCATTCTGGACTTTCATTTGACAGGTGAAGTGAGGAAAAGGATATTGATGTGTCAACCATATTGGAAATCAGTAAGGTTAAGTTCAGGTTTTTTTAAACCAGAGATGTGTTTTGAGCAGGTTATGGAGGTTAGTAGGAGATTAAGGTAACTGATAGAATTAATACTGTATATAGATAGATAAATAATTATTTAGAATTTATACGAAAATTATTTCATGTATTATATTAAGGCCTGAATGTAGAAAACTTTTTTGTGGTGTACTGATTTGCGGCCAGCAAAATTTTCAGATATGACAGAACGTATAAAAAAAAAGTAAAGCACCTGTAACAGGCTTCCAGAATAACATGTCCACTTTTAGGGAAAGACAAAAAAATCTCTGTAATCTGCCCATCTACATTCATGATGTCATTCACCACCAGTCACATTTGTCTAGAGGGTTTTTATTGTTGCTAAACATGGCGTCATTAATTTGGAGACCTATTTTATGTGCTCCCCTATGAAACTGTACTATGTTCATATCGCAAGCATATTAGTTCCTTCCCATATAAAATGAGCACAGATAAAAAAAGACAGCATATTTTATGGTGAGCTTATGTATTGCACCTAAAAAACAAAAGCATCCAGTGGTGTAGACTCACAGAGTTACTTCACTGGAAAAGTGCTGGGAATTTCTCCTTGGTAGTGTTTTGGAGGTGAAAGAGGAGGGAGAATGTATGGAATTACATACACAATTCACCCTGTTTGTAGACTTCATAAGGATCTGTTTGCAGATAGATTACTAATCACTGAGTAGGGGAGGTATTGAGGCAGTTGACAGACTTGTAGAAAAGGTTGATAATGAGCTGAGATTCCTGAGATCTGACACACTATGTATTTATCTCCCTATCATTGTTCTTTACCCCCCCCCCCCCCCTCTCCCCCCCACCTTCCTCCTCCCCCCTTATTGTTACAGTTGCTAGCTTTCCTTCTGCCTCTATGTGTAGCAACAATCTCATTTACATGTTTATACTTTTACCTCTCCTCTGCAAGATTTCGAACTACTCTTGTTCTTTGGGGCCCGAAGTGCAAAATATGTCTTCTAATGACAAAATTGTTATGAATACAGCCAGCTATACTACTCTTTCAATTATTTTTATTTATAACTCACTCATGATGAACCAATTTTGGCATATTGCCATCATCAGAAGCTCGGTAAATACATAAGTAAATAATGGGTTTAATGTAATGGTCTGTAACTGTGACCAGAAAAGTTATAGTACTTCCATTAGGTGCTTTTACCTTCCATGTAATGTCGTTGCTGCGATCTCTTGTCTTTCTCCTGAGATGGAAACAGCAACCTCACAAATTTACTGAATGAAAAAACTGACCTGAAGCACGAAAAGTACATACAAAAGTTTATTCACATTGTAAAGCAAGAATAAGGGTAAAGTAATAAATCAGAGACACTAAATGACACGTATCCATAGTAACAGCGATAACTACATGAAGAGTATAGAACAAAGACATAAAACCAAGAAAACATGACAAAACAGATAGTAAGAAATTATTACAAAAAAATACATACACGTGTGTAGGCTCACCGGCCACTTGACCTTCTTCTTCTGTGCGAATGCACAAACAGTGCCCGAACTCTTACGGGAATCGGCAATGCGCCGCGAGTAATGAGTATAATGGGCAGGGGCACTATGAATGTAGTGTGGGACAATATGTTGAGAATGTGGGTTTCGCGGGGGCGTGCCAGAGATAAATCCCTGCAGTCGCGCTATCCTCTGTGCCCTCGGTGGCTCAGATGGATAGAGTGTCTGCCATGTACGCAGGAGATCCCGGATTCGAGTCCCGGTCGGGGCACATATTTTCATCTATCCCCGTTGACGTATGTCAACGCCTGTAAGCAGCTAAGTGTGTTCATTTCATTGTAAATAAATACACGTATCCATAGTAACAGCGATAACTACATGAAGAGTATAGAACAAAGACATAAAACCAAGAAAACATGACAAAACAGATAGTAAGAAATTATTACAAAAAAATACATACACGTGTGTAGGCTCACCATCTTCTTCTTCTGTGCGAATGCACAAACACTGCCCGAACTCTTACGGGAATCGGCAACGCGCCGCGAGTAATGAGTATAATGGGCAGGGGCACTATGAATGTAGTGTGGGACAATATGTTGAGGATGTGGGTTCGCGGGGGCGTGCCAGAGATAAATCCCTGCAGTCGCGCTATCCTCTGTGCCCTCGGTGGCTCAGATGGATAGAGTGTCTGCCATGTAAGCAGGAGATCCCGGATTCGAGTCCCGGTCGGGGCACATATTTTCATCTATCCCCGTTGACGTATGTCAACGCCTGTAAGCAGCTAAGTGTGTTCATTTCATTGTAAATAAATACACGTATCCATAGTAACAGCGATAACTACATGAAGAGTATAGAACAAAGACATAAAACCAAGAAAACATGACAAAACAGATAGTAAGAAATTATTACAAAAAAATACATACACGTGTGTAGGCTCACCGGCCACTTGACCATCTTCTTCTTCTGTGCGAATGCACAAACAGTGCCCGAACTCTTACGGGAATCGGCAACGCGCCGCGAGTAATGAGTACAATGGGTAGGGGCACTATGAATGTAGTGTGGGACAATATGTTGAGAATGTGGGTTTCGCGGGGGCGTGCCAGAGATAAATCCCTGCAGTCGCGCTATCCTCTGTGCCCTTGGTGGCTCAGATGGATAGAGTGTCTGCCATGTAAGCAGGAAATCCCGGATTCGAGTCCCGGTCGGGGCACATATTTTCATCTATCCCCGTTGACGTATGTCAACGCCTGTAAGCAGCTAAGTGTGTTCATTTCATTGTAAATAAATACACGTATCCATAGTAACAGCGATAACTACATGAAGAGTATAGAACAAAGACATAAAACCAAGAAAACATGACAAAACAGATAGTAAGAAATTATTATAAAAAAAATATATACACGTGTGTAGGCTCACCGGCCACTTGACCATCTTCTTCTTCTGTGCGAATGCACAAACAGTGCCCGAACTCTTACGGGAATCGGCAACGCGCCGCGAGTAATGAGTATAATGGGCAGGGGCACTATGAATGTAGTGTGGGACTATATGTTGAGAATGTGGGTTTCGCGGGGGCGTGCCAGAGATAAATCCCTGCAGTCGCGCTATCCTCTGTGCCCTCGGTGGCTCAGATGGATAGAGTGTCTGCCATGTAAGCAGGAAATCCCGGATTCGAGTCCCGGTCGGGGCACATATTTTCATCTGTCCCCGTTGACGTATGTCAACGCCTGTAAGCAGCTAAGTGTGTTCATTTCATTGTAAATAAATACACGTATCCATAGTAACAGTGATAACTACATGAAGAGTATAGAACAAAGACATAAAACCAAGATAACATAAAAATCTCAAATAAAACTAAAATTAATTCCAGGCAAAAACATTATTAGAACCAAACCTATAAAAATAACAAAACAGTTGAATTTCCACACATCACTGATTTATAATGGTAACTATGTAAACATGTAATATTGCTGATCCACTGTCATCCAATCTGTCAAAAGAAAAACAGCGAACACAAAAACTGACTAAAGTGGGATATCCATCTTCAGTGTACATCTAAGGAGAAAATAATAATACTACAAAAAGACAAGACATGGCAGTAACGGTATTGCATGGAAGGTAAAAGCACCAAACAAATGTATTATAACTTTTCTGGCTATAGTTACAGACCATTATATTAAGACCATCACTTACTTATGTATTTACAGAGCACCTGATGATGGCAATATACCAAAATGGGATCATCGTGAGTGACTTATAAAATAAAAACCATTTAAAGATCAATGTATCTGGCTGACATTCATAATAATTTCTAACTTCACTTGTCAAGTGGGTGAGAGTCTATTTCTCTCTATTAGGTCTTTTAATCAATTTCATACTGACTAAATGCTGTTCTCAGCTTTCAAATCTGTACGTAAATTTTGTAATCCACTTCCCTGTCTTTACCGGATTATTATTATTGGTATTATTATTATTATTATTATTATTATTATTATTATTATTATTATTATTATTTTATTACTTTTTTTACAAAAATATTGCAGTCATCTTCCCTGTATTTATTGATTTTTTTAAAATTGATTTTATAAAAATATTTTACTCATCTTTCCTGTATTTACTGAATTTAAGTACATTTCTTGATATGTCACATAATGGCATTAAAACTAAAGATAAGTTGAGATCTGATTCTTTTAGGCCATGATGATGCAATTGATCTCTCCCTGTTTGCCCTCTCTGCTAACTGTACTGTAGTTTTAGTTTTTATGTTAATGTGTTCATTAGTGTTTGTAATGTAACTGGTGCAGGTCACCAAATGAGGCAGTGTTGTTATAATTATTTAAAATGCAAGGAATTGTGTACAACTGTGTTTAATATTAGTTTTTGAGTCCCATTTTAAATTTTATGCTGCTCTGCGAGTTACCAGGATTTTGCTGTGATCAAAATAAATACAAAAGCTTATTTTGCACAGTAAACACAATTTATAGACATTGTGCAGAAATGTATAAAAAGATCATTTCTTGGTGAAACTGTGTGTAATTTTACATTTAAAAAAGTTGTAATAAATCTCACTGATGTGACTGAGCCATTCAATTCTGTTTCTGTTGAGGTTGGTGTGAATAAAAGACTTGTCAAATTGTTTCGACAAGTACCTTTAAAGTGCCATTCCGAGAACTGTTCCTTTAAATGCTTTCTAGTTCTAAAACTTATTCTGATTGCAGTGAAATATCAAGATTATAATGTGATTTTTCTGTTTAAGTTTGAATCTGGCTAAGAAAATTGTTGTATTACTTACTCTAATTTGTCTAAAATGTGTAACACAAGTATGTGTGAACAGCACATTGGTTATGCCAGTGTGAGTACAATGACACTTTTTCTTATAAAATAGGAACAGAAGGAAAAAGAAGAAAATTATAAATGTTGATGATAATTAGCAGATAACATACTGATTCATTGAAAGTAACTGAAAAACATTCAGATCTGTGGCATTAGGCACTGAGGTCACTATTTGTAGCTGTGGTTGATTGGCCATGTTGCAGCTGGTATACTGATGGAGCTTATTATTATTATTATTATTTATTGTAATTATTAGTTACCATTAGAAACTGATACCTGGGCTGATAATGGTATATTGTGACTACTTAGAGGGGAAAAAACTTAAAATCTACCCGTGATAAATTTGTATGATAACACAGTACTTTTATGATGTTACCACTCAGGGTTTTAAAGGTACCATATACCTCAAACTGCTCAGTATCATTTGAAAACTGTGGTCCATAATACAACCAAATATCCAGTAGTATTTTTGTTCTGTATTCATTGTTCAAACTGAAATCATAACAAAATGCTGAACCTTCATGCAAGTCGAAAATTTATGGTAACTTTTACATATTTTTGATTAAATATAGCCTGGTTAGTTGAGTGAACAAAGCAGCAAAAACAGCCAGCAAGTGTGCTGACTGCTAACTTTTCTGTGAACTTCTGAAACTATTTCTATTTTTTTGTTTAAAAAGAGAAAAGTTTTTAATTACTGAAACACTTATCCAGCACCTAAAGTGTTTTAGACTCGCAGATAACTGAAGTGAGGCATGTTTACTTAGTTTAAATGAGAAAGAAATGTAGTGCATTACCTCTCTGATACTGAGTTTAAAGTCTGATGGTGATCTCAGCCTTTTTCATTTTTTTATAAATAAGTAGATTAGTGCTTAATGTAATGAAAGAGCATGTTAAAAACCTTTTTAATTTGTGTACAATGTCTTTCCAAATGCCGAAGAGACTTTCATGTTGTTGAAATAAAGAATTTTATAATTACCTACAATATGCATTTTGATTTCTCAGTGAACAACATTTGTAAGCCAGTTTGTAATCAGTATGTTTGGGATGAGTGATTGTAGTCTTTTTATCATAAAACAGTGACTAACTCTTGGGTGAAATTATTTATTTAAATGGTGGTTATTCATTTATTACTAGAAAATGGAAAATGAGAATAGATTGTTGGGACAGATTGTCACTTGCCAACATGAGGTGTTGGTTGGCAGATAGCTGCTAAAAATGTAACCTATAATTTGTAGCTTCAGTAGCTGAACATTATTCTTGGAAGTTGAACCAAGAAAATTATTTATGAGCAAGTCACATACTTTCTCAAGAGCATGTGTAAAAGACTATTTGTAATAGTTGTTGGTGCTACAAGTGTCCACTCTTACGCTGAAATGAAAGAAATTCAGCACATTCTTTAATGTTTTGCATCCCGTTCATCTTATGCTTAAGCATCCATGTTAAACTGTGTCCAGAGTGGCTTGTGGCCCCACCCCCTCTTTCCTACTGTCACTTGTTCACTAGTTCTAACCTCTCTTTTTCTACCATCTTAAACAAGGAACATATGATTCTGGTCTCTTAAAGTACTATTTATTTATTGACAAAGATGATGTGACTTACCAAATGAAAGTGCTGGCAGGTCGACAGACAAACAAACAAACAAACACAAACATACACACAAAATTCTAGCTTTCGCAACCGACGGTTGCTTCGTCAGGAAAGAGGGAAGGAGAAGGAAAGATAAAAGGATGTGGGTTTTTAGGGAAAGGGTAAGGAGTCATTCCAATCCCGGGAGCGGAAAGACTTACCTTGGGGGGAAAAAAGGGACAGGTATACACACACACACACACACACACACACACACACACACACACACACACACACACACATATCCATCCGCACATACACAGACACAATGTCTGCTTGTGTCTGTGTATGTGCGGATGGATATGTGTATGTGTGAGTGTATGCCTGTCCTTTTTTCCCCCCCAAGGTAAGTCTTTCCGCTCCCGGGATTGGAATGACTCCTTACCCTTTCCCTAAAAACCCACATCCTTTCATCTTTCCTTCTCCTTCCCTCTTTCCTGACGAAGCAACCGTCGGTTGCGAAAGCTAGAATTTTGTGTGTATGTTTGTGTTTGTTTGTTTGTGTGTCTGTCGACCTGCCAGCACTTTCATTTGGTAAGTCACATCGTCTTTGTTTTTAGATATATTTTTCCTACGTGGAATGTTTCCCTCTATTATATTTATTTATTGACATATACAGGGTGATTCAAAAAGAATACCACAACTTTAGGAATTTAAAACTCTGCAACGACAAAAGGCAGAGCTAAGCACTATCTGTCTGCGAATTAAGGGAGCTATAAAGTTTCATTTAGTTGTACATTTGTTCGCTTGAGGCGCTGTTGACTAGGCTGAAAACCAAACTACCCGAGGCAGCCCGTGACAGAGCACTTCATCACTGGCCTCCAAGAAGCCCTGATCTTACCCCCTGCGATTTTTTCTTATGGGGGTATGTTAAGGATATGGTGCTTCGGCCACCTCTCCCAGCCACCATTGATGATTTGAAACGAGAAATAACAGCAGCTATCCAAACTGTTACGCCTGATATGCTACAGAGAGTGTGGAACGAGTTGGAGTATCGGGTTGATATTGCTCGTGTGTCTGGAGGGGGCCATATTGAACATCTCTGAACTTGTTTTTGAGTGAAAAAAAAAAACCTTTTTAAATACTCTTTGTAATGATGTATAACAGAAGGTTATATTATGTTTCTTTCATTAAATACACATTTTTAAAGTTGTGGTATTCTTTTTGAATCACCCTGTATTTCTACTATCACACTGGATGTTGAGTCGCCTGAAGTTACTGGAAAATTGTTTATACAAAACTTTACAAAGAGACCATGGCAAACTGTGCAGTATGTGCCAAATGCACTTGTTTGAAAATTAGTTCATCTTTTACCTCCAGCAAATTTGAAATTATGGCCAATCTACTATTCCACTTGGTTGTTACTCATACTAATTGCAGTCTTTGCCCACCATTCATATTTTGCAAATTTAATAATTTGTTAGCATTATTTCTCTGCTGTAAGTGCATTTTTCAAAATATATTTATAAACTGCATATAGAAACAGCAAAACAGCTGTTTCATGTTCCATGCATATGACTGGACTAAAATAATAGTCACATAACACTCAATCTGTGTTTAAAGTAATTATTGGAATGCAAACACTATATACATCCAGAAGAGCTGTAAACTAAGGATAGTTATTAGCAAAAATGATTTTAATTTGCCTTTTGTCTATCATTGTCTTTAATTGTCTAAAGAGAAGGTAAAATATTTTTAAGGCTGCATAAATTTGCTCTTTTCTGCACCAGAAGCTGGTTATGCTGTGAACAGTTCAAATCAGTTTGTTCCAAGTGTTGTAACAATGAACACTGCTCTAGTTTTCAAATTGTATTTTGGTTCCTAATGATGATGATCATAAAAAGAGAAAATTCGTTGTGAATCTGTTATTAATATGACTAGTTGCTTGAAGATACTTAAGTTAATTCATACAGTTACCTCAAAATCAGTAAAAAATGATAAGAATGCATATGAAAATAATTATGATAGACCAGCGGTTCACAAACGTGTTTTGATGATAGAGCCATTTTCAGATAGTAAATATTTTATGGAGCCCTAAATAAGCAACACGTGGTTTTGTGTTCATTCTTTAATTATAATTATTTAATGAAAACATACAAAAATAGATTCATTATATGCTACTGACTTCAACAATAATTTACAAAACAACACACAATAATACAATACACAAAATAACACTGTATTGATTCCAATTTAAATTGACAAAATTGTTTCAATTTAATGGGAGGTATGAGGCTGTTTTTTTTATTTATTTATTATTTTTCATCAACTGTTTAATGCTAGGCATAAAAGAGAGTTGAAAATGCTTGTCAAATTCAGCATCCAGTCTGTTGCCATATTTTGTCTTTGTAGCTGAATACACTGAGAATCCTGTTTCACCTAAGTGTGTTGTTGGGAACGAGAGACCAACAGTCGGAGCCTGTATACCAAGTTGTGGATATTCGTCACAAACTCTGCATCAAAAAGCAAGTGACATTGTTTTCAACTGTGATTCCATGCTTGAATCTGATGTCATTTCTAAAATGGATTCATAGGTTTTTGTTTGACGTAATTTCTGGCTTATGCAAATTTGGTACAAAATGATTGTGAACCCTTGAATTCATTATTAATTTTGTATTCTCTTCAGGGAAATACATTTCAAAAGATGCACGCATATAGTAGAGGTATTCTACCAATTCTTCAAATATTTCATTTGGTAATTCTGCTGTCTCACTGATGAACACATTTAGTGTTACAAAGCTTTCTAGTTTTCTCTTGCTAACACACACAGTCCTCAAATATAATTTTTTAGGCAGTTATTTTGTTATTGGCACTGAAAACTATTGTGTGTTTTCCTTGTAAAGATAGATTTAACTCCAAATATGTGTACCAAAAAAAACTAATGTGGACAATCAAGTCACATCGCTCAAATGATCTTTTAACTGAAAATAAATGTCAGTCATAAAAGCTTGTAACTCAGCTCTTAGTTCAAATAATCTTGTTAAGATCTTATTCAGAGATGAGCTTCTAACCTCGGTGTGGAGCAGTTGTGTTTTATGTCAGCTCCCATAATGTTTACACAATATTTCAAAAATCAGCACTAAAGAGGGTGTGATTTAATGTAACTAGTTATTTTTACTTCTTCATCCAGACCAAATTTCAGTGTTGGCAGCATCTTCTTTATCACAAGTGCTTATCTGTGCAGGATACACTGGCTGGAACTACAGTTTGGTGTTTTAATTTTTATAAGTGATACCGCTCCTGCTGTTTTATCAGTCATTGCCTTGACCCATCTGTAAGAACATCAATACAATCATTCGAATTGAGATGGTTTGTTTCAAAGAAATTGTTATTCATGTTAATTTCCTTTCCGGTAGTGTTAGTTGGCAGCTACATTCTCATAAGCAAGTCTTCTTTGGGTGAATGTTCGTATGGATCTCATACAATTATCAGCAAGGTGGTCAGTCTAGCAGCATCAGTTGATTCATGCATTTGCAAGATGAATTTGCTGTGTTGAAGACGATCAAGTAGTTCTTGTGTGATATAGCCTGTGAGATCGTTACTTCAATGTGAAACTGTGTCATCCAAAAACAACACTGTAGAAAGATGCTTTGCAGATTTTTCATTGAGCATACATTGTATTATGTCTGCAACACATTGTTTTATTAAATTCTGTGTTAGTGTGTGCTTCACCAGCTTGTACAATGTGGTATCTGACCAAATACGATGACTCTGTGGCTTTTTTAATCACAGTTTGGGTCCCCTACTTAATAGTTTTTTGACTTCTTAATAATTGTTCTTTCTTATATATAAAAATTCTTCATTCTTGTCTTTGCGATTGGGGTGTGTAGTTTCTAAATGTTGGCACATCTTAGCAGATACTGTGGAACTATTCAGAAATAGCTTACTACATAACATGCAGATAGGTGAGACATTAGAATTTACAAATCTGAGATTGATGTAAGATTCATCATACTTTTTTTTTTCATCCTTTAGTAAGTCATTAGATATCTTAGTGCTTGAAACCATGGAGATTGAAGTTGTTATGTCACCTTGAATTTAATAGTCTTGAGCAGAAATTTTGAGTTTGATGCAGCATCTTCTGGGCAACCCACCTTTGAACTTTTGATGCAATATTTTGTTGCAATACATTTAAGCCAATGATTCTTTTAAAATCAATAGTTTAATTTTACAATATGACAAACATAAAATATCGCCACAAGATACTGCATATTTGCAACTGTAGTCAATAACAAACATGAATCTAATATGCCATACTGCAGTGGTGCATGGATTCACAGTGCTAAACTGGAGTGCACATTGCACTCACAAGCTTAAATAAAACCAACATTGATATGATATTTATAAGAGGTTGTCATTTGCTCTACTCACCCCACCCCACCCCACCCCACCCCACCCCAACCCCCACACCCTCTGCCCTCACAGTGCATGACAAGACTTGATGTGCTTTGTTCTTTATGTCAATATTATTTTAGTGGAATCCTTGCAGAAGCCTGTAGTGCCACAGGCTTCTCAGAGCACACTTTGATGATGGCTGCCATAGACAGTTTTATGTTATCCAGCTACTTCAGATGAAATTAATTAATTCTCTAAAAAACAAAAACCCTCAAGATGCTTATAATAGTTTGTGCAAAATGTTAAAAGATTATCTCTAGACATATTGTGTAAAGACAGCACTCAGGTGTTTGCATGTTTCTCTACAATGCACACTCTGTGTAGGAGGCAGAATTACCTGATTAAATTACTCCATGCAGCATTAAAGAATGAAAATACATGAAGCAGACTAACCTTGTGACACTTTCTCAGAATCATCACATGCAGAGGAAAAGCTGCCTAATGTATGTGTGTTATGCGATCTAAAATGGGTGATAACTAGAGAAAATTCTTTCCAGTGGGCACACAAGATACTTTGAAGATTTTGTCCCCTTGATGCTGCATCCAGATTTATGAGTAACTATGTATCCTACGTCTTTGGAAAGTTAGGAGGTAGCTATTTACAGAAAACCAGTTAATTATTTTACTCCTTAATTTACTTTTTGTCGTGCATAAAAGGCCGCATCAAATTTGGGTAAAACCTTCGGCTTTTGATAACTACCTCCATCACGGTTATCAGGGGCTGAGCCTGACCATAGTGAAACTGATGAGGTTTTCACTTCTGTACCCAGAGGATAGCATCTGATTGGCTGGATTATGTCGTGATAACATGGGAGTGGCGCGTATTGAGATATCACCCTCTAAGCCCATAGATTTTATTTGCGCACTCTATCCAGCATTGTGTGCAGCGCCGTCTCTTGCATCAGGCAGTGAACTGTGAGAAGTCTTCCTCTGTATTGCTTCCAGATATTGTTAAGTGCATAGCCAGTTTCTCTATTGAAGTTGTTTTCACAGTCTGATTTCAACTGCTTTCCTTATCACAGAGCCCCAATAGGAGCAAGTATTCTCATTTGTTCAAACAAAATCTTGTGTTTATTTAACAGGCTATGTTCAGCCACTGCCTATTTTTCAAATACCTGAATTTAAGGTGAGGCTGGGCCACACAGTGTTCGCCACACTTGCAAGGAATATTATAAATTCCAAGCAGTTTCAGGCTGAGATTATCTTTAATAGGACACAACATTTCCTTAATTTTCATCGGTGGCTGGAAGACTGTTCTGATCCCTTGCCTGTTTAGGAATCTATCTATCTCATTAGTTGTTGCATCACAAAATCGAAGCCATGCTATATGTTGATCTTCTTGGTTTGTTTGGACAGTGTCATGTATTGGTTTGCTTCAAAGCATTGACCTAATATCACAGAAAGAATACTCATTCTTTCTGAGAACTGGTGTCAGGTCATTAATCTCAGAGCCGAGGTGGCCGTTGTCCAGAGTAGTCCTTGCTGTGTGTACTAAGGTGTTCAGCATAACTCTCTTTAGAGCTGGATAGTGTAAGCTACTGGCATTGAGGTACAAGTCTATATGAATCGATTTTATATGCATCGGTTTTCTGTACACGGAATGGTTGAACCATCTGTATTATTTCAGTTCAACCAGCACATCTAAGAAAGGTAAGTTCTCATCTTCCTCCACCTCTGTTGTAAATTCTATGTTAGGATGTATACCATTCAAATGATCAGTGAACTGCTGCCTGGCTTTCCTGCCATGTGACCAGATTAAAAATGAAACGTTAGCATATCTGAAGAAGCAGAATGGATCGAAGGAAGCGATGTTTAGTCATTCTTCAAACAAAATCTATTGATGTAGGGAGCCATTGTACATGTCATTACTATGTTCTCATCATGTTGTAATCCAGCCAATCAAATACTGTACTCTGGATATAAAAGTGGGAGTCTTGCCAGTTTCATGATAGTCAGACTTATCCCCTGGTAATGATGATGGAGATAGTCATCAGAAGCTTGGAATTTTATCCAAACTGACATGGCAAATAAACTGCGAACTTGTTATGTGAGGACTCTGTTGCAAAAGACTTCATAGCCATACTTTTTGCCTTGTTGGTGTATCTCCTATGAATTTAATTATGATGATCCTTTAAGAGAAAAAAATGTACATTGTCTATATGAGGTAGGAATTCATTAACAGGCAATGAAAACAGCTGTAAATCCAGTAGTGAACCCAGTATCCCACCAGCAGTGGTACATACCCGGCCAGATCATGATGATTTTACCCAAACTTGTGTAGCTGCTCAACTTGACTTGCTTTGTATTAGTTAAATATGAAGTACACCTGTAACTATTTGTGCCATCAAGGGCATAAAATTTAAGTTACCCCAAAATAAAGTAATTTGTACATAAAATGTTTTACATAGACTGCAGGAAATTCCAGTTTGTGTTATTTTGATACACAAATGTTTTTTAAGGTAGTGGGTGAAACTATACATGGCATTTTAAAGGGAAAGGTCCTTCCAGAATCCTAATTACGAATAATTCAGAATCTTACTTTTGCGGAAGTGTTTAACTATTTTTGAGTGTACAATGACACACTTCAGTCACCTTGGGAAGATACACTGAGAATGTGATCTATTAAATATGTGATGGAGTATGATAATAACATGAAAACAAATCTCTAATGTTTTGATAACATAGTTTTCTGAGATGACATTCTTGAATAAATGTTCACAGTGTTCTTGTGGCATCAAATTTGTATTCAGTCTTGAGTTTTCAGTAACTTCCTCCATTGTTGATGAGCAATGTGCTGCAGTGGTTAGCACACTAGACTTTGGGAGGACAGCAGTTCAAATCTGCCTCCGACAATCCAGATTTAAACCCAAATCTGGATTGTCGGAGGCAGTGTGCCATTGTACTCTCAAAAATAGTTGAACATGATTTCACTAAGTCACTTCATGCAAATGTTTGAGTGGTTCCTTTGATAGGGCACAGCCAATTTCCTTCCTCATCCTTAACAAAATCAATCCATCTTGTGCTCCATTTCTACTGACCTCATCGACAGGACATCAAAACCCCAAATCTTATTTTGGGACTGATGACCTTAGTTGTTTAGTCCCATTAAACAACAAACCAACCAACATAATCTTCCTTTCTTTCCCCTATGTTATCCATCAGGAGATTTCAATAGGCTTTTTGGTACGTAAAGGCGTACTGAAATCTCCTGACGATGATGATGGAGGAATTTGTAGAAAGCTGGAGATTGAATACTAATAGGATGCAGCATGAACTCCATGACGCTTTGGTCTTCGGTGTTTGACTTGAAATCCTTACCACCTTGTCAGTTAAAAAGTTCAGAATCAGGAGCAGCATGAAAACAACATGATCCTTCTGACTGGGACAGTAGCCCTCAATTAGGCAGCCATTCTCTTCCATGGGAATGGCTGCTGATAAGGTGGCTTCATATTAGATTGTGAGCATGAGCATGACTCACCTCTTCAAAGTAAGGCTAACTATGTGGCAGTGCATTCCCCCTTCCTCTAGTTAGTGCACAGCATGCAGACGGGCATGTTACAAGTCGACACATTACACTCAATGATATGGTAATTGCATCACTGCAGACACAAAAATCATAAATAAATTAACTTCTACAGTATCCCCCTTCCTCTAGTTAGTGCACAGCATGCAGACGGGCATGTTACAAGTCGACACATTACACTCAATGATATGGTAATTGCATCACTGCAGACACAAAAATCATAAATAAATTAACTTCTACAGTATAGTTTTTTTTTGGAAATGGGAATGGAAAGGATCAGTTGAACACCCTAGCTGTTGGTACAGTACAGGTAGGGGCAACCTTTAGTGACCCATGGGCGTGATTCAGATACTTATTTAAGCTTGCGGGCCAGTTCGTCACAAGATGGGACAGCACCACTCTTATCACATCACATCAAAACTGTAGCACCCCTGACATTAATATTTATGCATAATACATTGTTACGAACGGCAACCATTTCCCAACACACCATGCCAACAAATTATAACTCAAAACATGCAATTTTGAAAGTACATTCATTTTATGTTTACCCAATTTTCAGATGTTTACATTTATTTACCCTTTTGGAATAACTGTCTTAAAAGTTTCTGTTGCAAAATCTTTTAACATCTTGCTCCACAAATTTCTTCTGCAGTTTGGATTGAAACCAATCATGGGCCAAAACTGTACCATGGGTCACCAGTTGCCCACCTATGGTCTAGTAGATAGATCTGAAACATTTCAAATGCACTGCAGAATTAGTACACTCATCTACAACCTTCAGTGACAGGTATGACCCTGCCAGTATTATTCATCTACATACATATACTCTGCAAGTTACTGTACAGTGTACAATGGATGGTATTTCATACCAATATCAGTAATTTTCATTGCCATTCCATTCTCGGTCCAAGTGAGATAAAAAATGACTACCCGTTTGCCTCTCTACACACCGCAATATCTCTCAACTTCTCCTTATGGTACCTACAGGAAAAACACAATTATGGCAGCAGATTGGTCGCATTAAAAGGGTTTTGCGAGAAGTATTTTGTCTTCATTTAAATGTACTTAGCATTTCTTTTACACTTCAGATGGGCTATACCATAATGTTAGGATCCAATTAGTGTGTTTCTTAATTCCTTTGTTGCCTATTATCATGCCTGCTTCATAAGGATTGCAAACACTGCAAAAGTACTCTAGAATTGGTCACACTAGCGTCTTGTATGCCATCTCTCTTACAGATGCACTGCTGTTACCATAACCTTTTGAACAAATCTAAGTCTTCCATTCATCATCCCTTATACTGCTTGTATGCGATTGTCCCATTTCATAGAGCTTCTTAGTATTTCTTCTAAATGCTCATTTGATGTGAAGTCTTCAAGATGGTCACCACTAATTTTGTTCAAAAAATGTGTGTGAATTCCTAAGGGACGAAACTGCTGAGGTCATCGATCCCTAGACTTACACAACTTAAACTAACTTATGCTAAGAACTAATTTTGAAATGTAATAGTATTGTCTTATTCTTCTTCATTATAGGCATTATCTCACACTTATCCATATCTAAATGGAGATGCTGTTCATTAAATCAAGTGGAAATTTTGTCGAATCTTCCTGCATTTCTATATGACGGTCCATCGATGACACTTTTCCGCAGACAACAGCATCGTCAGCAAACAATCTGTTGATCGTATCTGATACATGGTTTATATTTATTGAGAACATTAGAGGTCCTATTACACTTACATGAGACTCACCCAATGTTACTTTTGTTTCTGTAGAAAATTCACCATCCATTATAACATACTGGGTTCCATCAGTCAAATATTTACCAAGCCAGCAAAATATCTCTGAGGTTACTCCATATTATAGCCTCTTTGTTAGTAGTTAATCATGTGGTACAGTGTTTAAAACTTTTTAGAAACCTAGTAAGAAGGACTCTACATTTTCACCACCATCTACTGTCTTGTGAGACTGCAAAAGGTGATTTCAGTGATGAAAGTCCATAACTGGTTGCATCCAACATTTTACCATTTTTATAAACACGAGTGACCAGCTCTCTTTTCCAGTCAGGCAGATGAACTAGGAAAGAGGCTAATTCTGCAGCTTATTCAGAGCAAAATGTATCTAGAATTTGATCAGAGCATAGTATCTTGTTCACTTTAATTGCTTTTCAGTACCAAGGTTGCCAGTAACAGTATCTCTCATTTTTTGCCAAAAGCCGGATGTGCCATGAACACAACCTCTTGCTCATCAGGTGCACTGTGGGTATGTAGATAAACTGATGCTGAATCTATCACCCCAGATAATATAAAATGATAGATTACCCTCATGAGTCTAATAGGCTACTTAAAATTCAATTGCTGCACGTACCAGAAACCATTATTGGGTAAGTTCCTGAACTCATCGGGAGCCGCCTCTTTTGCTTATGTTTGGAGGACCTAGGTATTTCAGTTAAATAATTGATTCTAGTGGTTGCTGAATGAGGGAGTTTGATCTGGTAAACAATATTTATTCACATAGTGTGTAAAAATTATTCATGACACGTAAACATCAAGGTCAAAAATAATTTGAAAATTAATTTACATAATTAAAATAGAAAAATGATAAGAAAATAAACAGTTGTAATTGTCACCACCAGCATGATTCTGGACAACTACGGTTGAGATGAGATGACGCTCAGAGAAAAAAAGGACATGAATTATGCTTTCAAATGTGACTGCAAAGCTTTAAAATTACACAAAAAAGGTATGACTTCGAATAGAGAATACAACTGCTATGAATAAAGGAAGAATCAGAAAGAAACATCACTGGGCTGCTAAGCTCCAATGAGTTAACCCCATTGCGATACAAACTGGCGGCTTCTGTACAAGTTTGCAGGTTTGTGTTACCTCCAGAAATAGTTTTGTTCAGCTGTGTTTGCTTTTTGAGTTTCCTGTACAAGTGGATAAGTAGCACACCATTTTTTGATTTTCAAATGTTTGGACTTTGGCTCTAAGCACCAAATGCAGCCAAGTGGGACAGAAATGTGCCGAAAGTGAATTAGGGATTGCACTCTGCTTGAAAATGCAGACTAAGCTGTCTCAGGAGGGCTGCGGAGGCAATGCTTGGCAACATTATAGTTGTATATGGGCCTTGAGTGTATAAAAATCTCACCGAAGCCATCCTGCCAGCTGCAGAAACAGGGCCTAACTTTCCTATAGAGAACTGGAACTGTTAGATCTTCAGACAAGGTGGGATTATCAAACTTCCTTACTAGTTCACATGTAGCTGCATGTGTGTATTGTTTCCGTTATTTTAGCTTGTGCTATAGCGAATTTTGAGGCTCAAATAACAAGTGATTACTAGAAATTATAAATCAGGTAATTTCTTGCTCCCTCCACCCTTCAGTTTACACAAGTCTGAAGAAAAATTAGAACTTAAGAGGCTAAGAAGGCTGACTTTTAACAGTTTCACAGACATTTAAAATGAAAAGTCATCATTTCAATAGAAAATTTGACTCCAAACTGTACAGTAGGCATGAATGGATGGGTGGATGTGATTTGAAAAATGTCTTATTCTTTTTTTCTTTTTTATTGTTTGGAGAAGAGCTTGTGCATAATAAACACAGAGTCTATGACATTCAACACCTCTGTAAAATACACTAGAAAGCATGAACTTTCTTTGGTCCATGAGAATAAAGTTTTGAATCTGGCAAGTCTAGTCAACATAAATATAACCAGCCAATTAGGATGTGGGTACAGAAGATCTGCAAGATCTAGTTATTAACTATATATGTATCTGTGGTGCATTGGATCCTGCCCTCAGAGGACATCATGAGACTGAATCATCTTTGCATTTTTCATTCCTTGATTAATTTTAATGCAGAATTAGACCCTGTATTAAAATTGCATTTAGGAAAATCAACAGTTTTCAAAGTCAACTCTAAAACCACCCAGAATGAACTCTCCCAATGCATGCTTCAAGTCTACCAAAAGGAAATTCAGGATGCAGAGGTTTGGCTGTAACAGCTGATGAAACCAGTGATGTGGACTGTATTTTACAGGTTGTTAAAGTATATAGGTGCATTGTTAATGGAAGACTAGTTGAAAGATTTTGGGATTTCATAGCAGCAAATAATGACACCCAATCTTCGCCAATGTAAATTATGGAGCAGATAAACCATCACTTGGAGAATTGTCAACGCAGACAAATAGCACAAACATATTATGTTGCAGCAGTCATAAGTGGGTCACATGTGGAGTGCAAGCTCCTGTTAAGGAAAAGTTTTCCAATGCTTCATTCATTGATTGATATGTTCACTAGTTGAATCTTATTATGCTTATAGCCACTGTTATAGAAAAAATGTGTGAATATTTTTCACTAAGCTTCAGAGATGTTGCAGCTACTTTTCAGCATCTTTACAAAGAATAGCAATTCTTGATGAGGCAGCACAGAAATGACTTCCCTGTGCAGTGTCTAAATGATGGAATTCCTAGTCAAGGAGTGTTAATACTGAAACTTCCTGGCAGATTAAAACTGTGTGCCCGACCGAAACTCGAACTCGGGACCTTTGCCTTTCGCGGGCAAGTGCTCTACCATCTGAGCTACCGAAGCACGACTCACGCCCGGTACCCACAGGTAGGAGACGAGATACTGGCAGAAGTGAAGCTGTGGGTACCGGGCATGAGTCGTGCTTCGGTAGCTCAGATGGTAGAGCACTTGCCCGCGAAAGGCAAAGGTCCCGAGTTCGAGTCTCAGTCGGGCACACAGTTTTAATCTGCCAGGAAGTTTCATATCAGCGCACACTCCGCTGCAGAGTGAAAATCTCATTCTGGAGTGTTAATACTGTTTCCAGATACAGGGAAGATACTATCGACTGTGTGAATAATATGAGCAATAGGGTAAAACTGTGTAATAAAAACACCATACTACAAACCTTTGGTTTAGTAAAGATTTTAAAAGCTGATACATTGATTTTCTGGCTCTCATTTTTTCATAAAATTATGATCCATGTGGATATATTGTTTAATCAGCTACATAAAAGGGATATGGACCCTACCTATGCACGCAATCAGCTGACAGATTTTGATTGTGAAATAACAAAAATTAGGGAAGGAGGGAATG
This sequence comes from Schistocerca serialis cubense, assembly GCF_023864345.2. NCBI lineage: Eukaryota > Metazoa > Arthropoda > Insecta > Orthoptera > Acrididae > Schistocerca > Schistocerca serialis. The sequence goes on along the minus strand of NC_064640.1, from coordinate 55,750,072 downwards.
AGAATTCATCATATATGCACTAGTATCATAAAAGAGCGAGAACTGAAGATGGAGGAGTGATGTTTAATCTACTGTGGGAGGCAGAAGAAGTACCGTCAAACGGGGTGATTTCGGACACCGGGGCGAATTCGGACAGTATGGCTTTTTGCTCTTTGCCACTGCATAGAAACAAGGAGTTACTTATTTTAACGTCCGTGCGCCAGTTATTTTAAGCGCAAGATTGCATTAATCGCTTTCCCCAACTTTTATTTTGCGTCAATTGTTTCCCTAGGTGAATAATTGACGAACAATCTCAGTGTTAAAAATCCATGCATTATCGTAAAGTGGAAACTTTCTATTGTTGCGCCGAGCGGGAAGTTATTGTAACAGTAATTGTCGACGCGCTCAGTAGCTAACAGCGTTGAGACAATTTCTATACAAGTTTGTCGAGTTTCTCGTGCAAGGTTATAAAATAATGACGGTTTTTGTAAAACTGTGTACTGTGTGGGGTGATTTTGAACAATGCCAAGAACGTATAAGAGCAGGAGATGTGCTACAGTATGGCGTAGGCCTAATTATGACCCGGAGCTTTTAGATAAAGCTATTCGTGATATTCAGAGTGGTAAATTATCGTACAGAAAAGTGTGTGATTTGTATGGTATACCTAAATCAACCCTACAAAATAAATTGCAGGAAGCACATCCGAAAAAAAAGGGAGGACAGCCAGTGCTAAATAAAGAAGAAGAAGAAGAAGAAATGTTGAAGCAAGGTATCTTGAGGGCTGCACATTGGGGATTTCCCTTCACTAAATTGGATATTAGATATTTAGTTGAAGGCTACCTTGATAAACTGGCCGAAAAGAGAAGAAATTTCGTAATAATTTGCCAGGAGAAGAATGGGTGCATTTATTTCTCAAACGGCAGTTAGAAGATCTTTCCGTTCGCTTAAGCGAAAATATTAAACGAGCTCGTGCAGAAGTGAACAAAGAGACTGTTAAGACGTTTTCCTCCAATATCAAGGCAAAGCTGGAAAAGCTCCCACCTAGCAACATGATAAACAACGATGAAACCAACATGTCAGATGATCCAGGCAAGCCGCAGATAATTACGAAATGAGGGAGTAAGCATGCTGAAAAAGTGATGGGCTCATCAAAATCTAGTGTCTCAATAATGATGGCAGCTAGTGCTGATGGCGAACTGCTTCCACCGTACGTACTTTACAAATCAGAGCATTTGTGGGACACGTGGCAAGAAGGTGGACCACAAGGAACCCGTTTCAATAGGAACAAAAGTGGATGGTTTGACCTGCCAGTATTTGAAGACTGGTTCTTTACAATCGCTTTGCCCTATTTGAAGAGGCAAAACGGGCCAACAGTCATGATTGGAGACAACTTATCCAGTCACGTGTCTTCACGTGTTTTTGAAGAGTCTGAGCGGAACAATATTTCATTCATTCTCTTTCCCCCCAATAGCACAAACCTCCTCCAACCGCTCGATGTAAGCTTCTTCAGACCAATGAAAGCAGCGTGGCGAGCTGTATTAACTGATTGGATGAAACACACTCGTGGGACCATTTCCAAGGATGCCTTCCCATCTCTTCTGAAGCAGACACTGACTAACATTTCAGCAAACTCCAAGAAAAACATAAAGGACGGATTTTGCACTGCGGGCCTAATGCCTTTTGATCCATATCATGTCTTACGAAAATTGCCTGATAATGAGGAGAGCCAGCAAAGCAACGCAGACGCATGGTCTTCCACTTTTGAAGAAATTCTCAAAGAAATTCGTTATCCTCCAAATAAGCTTGGTAGCTCCCGCCGCCGCTGCAAACTAGACGTTCAGCATGGAAAATCAGTCACTGGCCGAGATTTTCAAGGAAACGAAAACAGTGCTGACACAAGTGACAGTGCTTCTAGCAGCAGTGAAAGTGAAAACGACACATCATCCAATGAAGTTTTACTGCTGAAATAAGAGGCTTTTCTTGTTGCAGAGTACAAATATAAACGTGGAAACAATGAGCAAACAAGGCAATATGTTGGAGTGGCCACAAATGTTGGTGCTACCGAAGTAAGTATGAAATTCTTGCGCCCACACGAGAACACTAAAAACATATTTGTTCCTAATGTCCCCGATGAAGACAATACAAATATTGCAAATTTCGAGAATACTTCCCACACCAGTTGAGAAGAGAGGAATGATCATTTTTCGAGAAGATGTGCTTTAGACTCTAAGACAATCGTTGTTTTCAAGTGTTTGCAACTTAATTTAGAATGATGAGCGAGAAAAATTATTTTGACCTTTTAGTTAAATTACTTTGTTTGTTTCTGTCTGTTTTTAATATTTCAGTTGGGAACTGTAAAATTTTTTTATTTAAATTCTTGCAAAATAAAAATTATCTGTAATATTTAAAATTCATTAGGCCTATATCATTCCATATCACTTATTCGTAACAAAGGGTTACCTTAAAATGTGTAAAATGTCACCAAAATCAAATTAAAAGCATGTAGAATTTAAAAAAACGCAGTAACTGTCAGAATGGACAGAGATTTAAAAAACACATGTGTCCAAAATCACCCCAATCCATGGGATAACTTTGGATACTTTATTTAACTGCCTCAGATAAATATACCTACACATACACTTTCTGGTTCTGGGATATTTTTTTCCTTACACATATACCCTACCACTTCCACAACAATCAATTAAATCTAACAATATATACAAAAGTTACAATAAAAATAATGAGAAAACCGTCTGCAATCACCCCGTTTGGCGGTATGTGATGTTATAAATTACTACGCTAAAGAAAGAATCAAGTTCACTGGACATCTAGTTGCAGACACACTCTTTCCGCCAGAGAAATGCACCACTTACTCTTCAAGTTTTTGAGAAACTTCTTTCAGAGCTCTTTTTTGGAAACAAAGACACTTCGAAAGGAACTCTATGTTATTTATGGAAGAGAGGAGTTCTAAAGCATGTGTGGTGCTTTGAGCTTCCTGGGTTACATATCAGACAGTACTCTTTATGACACGCTGAGCAAATCTGTGAAACTCTTGAAAGCAATAATTACAATTATTATTGCCACATCAGCAACAATACCTTGTTTTTCATCAAAATCTTCTAACAAAATATTATGGACCAAGAAAGACCATCAGCACTTGCAATGCTCTCTATTGAATGAGATCTTGTTTTAGCAATTCCTGACTTCAATCAGAGTGTGACCGAAAAATTTGCAAATACAAAATAAGGAAGAAAAGCTCTCATAGAAGTAATCTCCACCACATAAAAACACAGACATACAATTGAACAGCATTAACATCATTCCTTCTGAAAATGGTTAGTACAGCAGTCCTATTACTTTTTGTATACATAGAGTTGCAATTCATCTTAATTTCTTTCATCCTGCAAAGTAATACTTTACTCTGTGTACACATTTTGGTGTTATTATGTGTAGATGTCATAGTGACAGAAGCAAGCAATCTGCTTATCTCATGCATTACATAAACATGAGCAGTGTGCTGATTTTCTCTCCCTTGCTAATGTATTTCTTGGTGAGTAAAGTACACCACAATCTTTTTCGAGATGGCCGTGGCGGCCAAGCGGTTCTAGGTCCTTCAGTCCGAACCACGCTGCTGCTACAGTCGCAGGTTCAAGTCCTGCCTCGGGCATGGATGTGTGTGATGTCCTTAGGTTAGTTAGGTTTAAGTAGTTCTAAGTTTAGGGGACTGATGTCCTCAGATGTTAAGTCCCATAGTACTTAGAGCCATTTGAACCAATCTTTTTTGTCACGAGTCACCTCTGGAAACAAACGTGAGTGGTTATGAGAAGAATCCCCTTTGAATCAGGAATTGCAGGAAAACTTGTATACCAGTGCATGAAGCATGTAGATGAAGTTAGGAAGACCAAAAAATGGAAACCAAGAATGAACTCCTCTTCTCCCACTATACCACGATTTTCAAAGACAGGGACCGAGCAAGGTGGCGCAGTGGTAGCACACTGGACTCGCATTCAGGAGGACGACGGTTCAATCCCACGTCCGGCCATCCTGATTTAAGTTTTCCGTGATTTCCCTAAATCGCTCTAGGCAAATGCTGGGATGGTTCCTTTGAAAGGGCACAGCCGACTTCCTTCCCCATCCTTCCCTAATCCGATGAGACTGATGACCTCGCTGTTTGGTCTCTTCCCCCCAAAACAACCCAACCCAACCCAAAGACACGAGTGTGCACTGCCATGTGATCTTACTCATTGCCATTGAAATGGTTGCCGACAAGTCAGTGCATGCTGAACTACAGCTGCTGTTAACTATTCCTGGGCTGAGCTGACGCCATGAGATTGTGGGTCACGGATCTCATCATCCTCCTGATAACCCACCAGGGATGTGCCTGAGTTCAAAGTGAAACTTTGAAGACTTAGCAGAAGGGAAAGGGGGGGGGGGGGGGGGAGACATGTGAGTGCAGAGTCCAGAGTAGTCTGACCATGCAGAAGTTCAAATCAGAATATCCATATGAATCCCAATACAACTATGACAGCCTCTCTAAACTTTTGGTAGCTTTCCTTCAGTCCTCAGAAAGGCCTGCCACACCATCTTTTCTAGCCAATCCCAGAAAGAGTGTAAGTGCTCTTCCAATCAGAGATCTGGAAGTCTGTTCCATAGCTTCCACTATAAAGTTGAAGATGTATCCTCCAATGAGATATGTGTATGAGGAATACGGACTTGTGTGTCAGAAATCCTGGAAATTTTGTTGTGCTTTTCACAGAATTCCCATAGGAAGGGTAAAGTCTGGAAATTTCCAGATGCACGAGTGGCTATTTATATTACTTGAGGAGATTAGAACACACACAGCAGGATAACAAGTGGACAGCTGAGGACTCCACCCAAAGGTGTGTAGCGGGTCGGGATTTAGTGACACTAGATATTGAGCATCAGTGACAGAGGGGAGCAAAGTTCATTATTTTTTCAAGGATGGTGGGAGGGAAAACGACACTTTGTGGGTAGTGGAGTGGGCATTTTCCTTGGCTCATTCAGTAAGGTGTGAGTGAAACATTGGTGGTTCCACTAACAGTCATTTATTGAGACATAAGGCCCTTTAAGCAAACAGAGTAATACAATGTGTTTTAACTCGCTCAATTCCTTGTGGCCACAGAGCAGCGGAGTCATGGCATGCAGATTCCAGTGATCGCTGGTGCAGCGACGGCTCATGTTGCAGCAGCAGCGGTGTGTTTTTCATTCAGTACCATACTGGTGACTCACTGTGGTGGCGGCATGGACTACTCCTTGTGAATTCGCTCATTGCATTATTAATTATGGTATGGTGCAGAGTGCTCTGTCCTGGAATCGAACCAGCGACACTCAGGTTCAGCATCTTCTGGTGGAGTTCATCAACCCCTAGGTTCACAGGTGACCCATTTGGTGAGGTCACAGTCCCTTCATCCTCACCAGCCACTTAGGTGAGTACCACACAAACTTCTTTCTGGTAACATCTGGGATGGCATCATCTGCATTGACCTATTGGCACACTATCAACAACTTCTTTTGTCGAGCAGCGTAGCGGCTAAGTCGTTGAAGCGAAGTATGACGTCTGATGACTAATCATCAGCCTGTCCATCCAGGCGACATTTCTTCATTCTTTGTTCCAATGCTGCGCTTCTGAATATTATGGCTTAACATGTCAAAGTCTCTAAAATGTTCACTTAATTTGTAGTAAGTCTTCGCGTCTTTTTCTGCTTTGAACAACTGTAAATAACATATAATTATTATACACCCTACATAACAAGTGGAGTTCTCACTCCTTCCACCTTGTGGCTTCCACCAGTCTTCCATTCTGTTGCTCATTGTCTGTATAGGCTGAGCAATGAGGACAATCCCTGAAAGTCTCAATTGACTGTCCATGTGGTCTGCTAATGCACGAGCTACCTTCTGAGTGACCAGAAGTTCCTCCAAAGTGTATGAAATTTCCTCTTGTTTTCACCCAAGAGAAAAGGAGTTCCCCTGGTCAAGATGAGATGCATTTAATGGGGAGAATCTACTACAAGAATGAAATGTTAGGTTAGGTTCAGAGATGTGGGTAACACACATTGCTGCAAGCTAGCCCTAACCACTCATGCAGTCAGCTTACAGTACTGGTGAAAAGTTGAAAAGTAAAAACTGGATCAGAAAGTAAATGTAGCAAGAGAGTCTTTTATGCAAATTCAGTATGAAAATAGCAAAAAATATGAGGAGAAAGGCTTGAAATAGCCTGGTGCCTCACAGTGTGCTTTCATAGATACATTTTTTAAATGCAGATTAAATAACTATGCTTTCTGTCAGCTGTCTTCCATTTCAGCATCAAACAGATCCACAAGAGACTGAATTGGAGGTTTGCTTTCGTTGAGTGCCTTTATGTACAACCAGAACTTCCTAGTATTTTCTGATAGATTTTTTGCTATGGCATGACTTATAATTATTGCACACCTCATGCATGGCCCTTCTTAGAGGTGCATTGTAGACCCAAATATTCCTTTTGTGTGTTGGCAGTTGAACTGGTTGGTTCAGGCAGTTGTCAAACAATATATTTACTATCAGGCACAAATCCAGAGGAGGAGGGGTGGGGTGGTGGGGGGTTGGGGGGGGGGGGGGGGGGGGAGATCATGACTACCTACCCACACAACAAAAATTTAGTACAAACATTTATATTTTTATGTATGTCAGTTTCAAATTCCTTAGCTAACTTTCAGAGAATACAGTAGCATGAGAACTAAGAGTCTTGAAAATGGCAAGGAGTTATGGAACCTACAAGCTAAGTTTAGCACAGTGTGTAATTTTCAATTGCTTGTATGAGGATCCATCCACTCACATTAATGGACATGCAGCCTGACATGTAACATTCCAGCCATGTAAAGTCACACGTTCACAGGCTGGCTGTATCTGCTGCCAACAATAAATTCAACATAGTTCGAGAGTCCACAGGCAGAACCAGAAAACAACTGGAAGTTGAGTAAGGAAAGACAGAAAAGGAAAGACTCTCCACTAGGAAAAGAAAAAATAACAGATAAACTGACTTTCCAAATGTAGGTGGAAAAGACAGCATTTCCCTCATTTCCACACTCCTTTAGCCATTATTTGCAGGCCAGTGTTCACAATTGTGTTCGGTGAAATACTTATAATTGGGAATACACATTTATTATTTTATATCATGTTAATTAAGGTGTTACTATAGTTGTGAGAGTTTCTTGTTATTATAGTTCTTTAATTAACTGCGAGACACATGTAGATCTCAGATCTTTTCAAAGACTATATTTTTCTGAACTGCAATTTCTTGGATGTTGTGCTAAAGCAACATACATTTCACTGCTGTCGATAAATTATTACCATTCCATTAAAAATATTTCTTGTATTTTATGATAATTAAACAATTTATTATTATGATATTGAAAACCTTTTACATATTTTATTGTTATTGGTATGTTAAAAATTGGGTTAATGGCAAGCTATATTTGATTTGGGGGGAAGGGAAGATGGAAACTGTAACAAATTGTGACACCCACAGAGCTCAATCGCGAATCTTGGATGCACACCTGTTCAGTATTACTTCGCAAGACCGTTTGTTCTTACTACTGATAACATTTACACAGTATTCCTAGTTGATACTGCATATTAACCTGCCCAGTCACCACCTACTACCATCATATACTCTGATGTTTCTCTACTGTCAAATTTAGGCTTTCTCTGAATGACTCTCTGAACAATGTGTCTGAATTCAATGGTCGGTAGAAACACTTCATTATCTTTCAAAGGCCACTGAATTCAGTTACTATTACTGAGTGATACAGCACAGTGGTTAGAACACTGAGCTCGCATTCAGGAGGATGATGGTTCAAATCCCCATCTGGCCATCCTGATTTAGCTTTTTGTGATTTCCCTAGATCACTTAAATCAAATGTCAGGACAGATGTAAGGACATGCCAGTTTCCTTCCCCAGCCTTCCTTAATCCAAGCTTGTGCTTCGTCTCTAATGACCTCAGTGCTGACTGGATGTTAAACATGAACCTTGCTTGCTTCCAGTTAATATTATCCTTCATAGTTCCCAGTCTGATTCATTTTAGATCTTCCTATATCTAATGCTTCTGCTAAACTCTCCATATGGGGATTTTAATCTATCTTTCCACTATATGTTTCATCTGCTGACAAAAATTTCCCACTTTTTTATGTCAAATTTAAACACAGTCAGTAAAAATAGCTTACAGTATTTCATGGCAGGGGAAAGGAGTATCATGTAATTTGTTATGCTGAAATGTAATTATTGACAAACTCAAAATGAAAGTAGATAAAATAAGTGAAATATGCCTTAAATGAGTAATTAGTGTGGGTATTTAATCATTTTTTATCTTATCAGCAATGTTAATTAAAATGAAAAGGTGAATGCAAAAACATTCTTTATCATATCATACGCACCTCAAGCAACAGTTCTTTTTGTCAACACATGCTAAGCATATGGGGATGAATGAGGCATTGTCAATAAGGTTTCTTAACTGGCTTCTGACTTTGCGTACTGATGCCGTGCTAAAACTTCGGTTTGTGGAAAACTTTGACATAATACAGACTTTTAACTATCATCAGCAAAAGAGCATGTGAGTGCCCAGCTTCATACTTACGAGCTGGAATCCAAAATTTTTGGGACTGGTGCTGTCATCTGGAAACTAGGAGTAGGATCCTTGCACTGCTAGGTGGCGAGAGCTGCATATCTGATGAGTCAGTGTGCGGAGTGGCATTCAGCTGGGAGGACATGTTGCGTGACCACAGTGATTTCCATAATACTCTGCATTTGGTGTGTGGTGATTTTATGATGGATCCACGAACAGAACAGTGCATGTGTATCAAATTCTGTCTTCTTGTCACAGGTTATCACCAGCGATGAGAGCTGGATTTACGGTTATGACCCAGAGACAAAGCAACAATCCTCCCAGTGGAAGAGCCCGGGCTCTCCAAGACCCAAAAAAGCGAGACAGGTGAAGAAAAAGTGAAGAGCATTATCGTCGTTTTCTTTGATACCAGGGAATTGTGCACAAAGAATTTGTCCCACCCAACCGAACAGTGAATTTTGCGACGGCTCTGCGAAACATGCGGCGACAACAGCTCGAACTTTGGTGTCAAGGGAACTGGCTGCTGCATCCCGACAACGCGCCCTGTCACATATCCTTGCTCACCAGGACCTTTTTGGCAAAAAGCAACATGGCAGTTGTACCCACCCACTGTACTCACCAGATTTGGTATCTTGTGACTTCACGCTATTCCCAAAATGGAAACTCAAGATGAAAGGCTGTCGGTTTGACACTCTAGAGAGGATTCAAGAAGGATCACTGGTGGTGATAAACACTCTCAAAGAAAATGACTTCCAGAAAACGGGATCAGTGTGTATGTGCGGATGGGAACTACTTCAAGGGTGATGGTGACGATTAGTCCAAAGATAAGGTTTTCAACAGATGGCAGCACCAGTCCCAAAAATTTTGGATAGCACCTCGTATATTTTATAGAGAAAACTTATTAATCAGAATAAGAGTCTTCATTTTCATATTATCTGATTAACAAATACAATTTTATTCATTTTAGATTACTTATTAACTGAATAATTTATATACAACATTGTCATAGATAATAGCAGTGACCACTGCAGTAGTCTGTTATATCTGCCTGTCATATAAGTTGACTTTTCTAAACGAGTATACTTTCTTGAATGACAAACATATTTGCCATGGTTGCCAGCTACCCTTATCCCAATGACTGTCATTATTTACAACTAGAAAAGTGTGAAATTTTTGAATGGGTCCCATGTTTAAAATTAATGATCAGCTGATTGACACCAGGAAATCTGTTCTAATACCATGGATAAACTTAACACCATCTGATGCAAGTACGCCTTTTCACTTGAGAAGAAGACAGTTGCCTATTAGGATTGCATTTGTGATCACTATAAACAACTTGCTGCGGCAAATGCTTCAAACATTAGGACTGTATGAATGGTGGTGTCTGTTCTTTCGCACATGTCTGAAAGGACAGACATCATGTATTTATATAACTGAGTCACCTCAGCGAGCTATAAATCCACCATCCACCATCCATCAACCTCCTGTACAAATCTCAAAGTAATGAGCATGAAGGATATGGACGGGGACTGCGGATAGGAGGCACTAGGTGGGAATGTGTGTTGACCGAGGGACATGCTGAAATAGTTCGTGCAGTTGCTATAAACACATGTCTGGGAGGCACAGTATTTAACGCAACTGTCTAGTAAGCTGGACATCCCAGTTTAAAATCCTGGTCCAGCACATGTTTTTATTCATTGCTGCTGGTTCCGCATAAATTGTTAATGCAGCTGACATAATGAGTTCCTTTCCCTCCCTTTCCTTTCCTTTCTCTCCCCTCCACCTTCAGTTTACATGATCATGAATTTATTTGCCAAATCCTGTCTTTACTCACAAAAGAGTGTATGTAGCCATTTCAGGGGTAACTAAATCGACTAACATTTGTGTATCCCTTAAAGAAAATGAAGAACAAAAAGTTCTCAAATATTACATTCTTACATCAACTATTGTTTACACTGAGGCACTGTAATGCTCTGTAAAGAATTTTGCTCTAAATTATGTGCATGGAAATGTGTATACAAGAATGTATCATAAATTGATGATTATTATTTCATGTCACTCAATTAATTTTTAACCTAGATATGGCTGTTGTCCTTCAGGAAGGATTTTTCAGAGGAGCTTAAAAACTTCTTATATTCATTCCTTATTCTACCTTCCAGCAGATGCCATTAGTACACACTTCATCCAGCTGACACGTACCGTAGTTTAAAACAACATTTAGCTTTCATTGCTAAGTCAACATTACCCTGTGTACAAAAGAAAACTTTGTTTGCTGAAAATTGGTTACCTGCCTGACCTGGTTGATGGGTAAGTATAACTTCTCTGAGCACATAAGAATTAGAGAAATATCTATTCACATATTCTCTCAAAATTTTATATTAACATAGTAAGGGATAATATGGGTATTTGCATGCCTGATACAACATGAATGATTGTCAGTTGAAGCACATCCTTCTAGAGGGTCATTAGTTGTATGCGTACAAAAATCAGATACAATGTTTTCTGCCATGTCTCTTTGTCTGTAATATATGTACACAGGTGCTTATACTATATTGCACAACAAAAGCATACTATACCAATATGAATCACTAAAATGTATATAATATGCTCATAATCATATTGTCATCATTCTGTGCAAATCAGTTTTCATTGTTTGTTATACTGGAATTGAGAACCTAAATGTATGTTACTGTTGTTACATATGTACCAATATAAAAATCCTGTGTGTGAACATTTGCTGGAAAAAGAAACTCAGGGGGACAGTTGACTTCAGATCTGACAGTTCAACAAATACATTAGTAGCTTCATGGGATGATGACAGCATGGTGACAGTGGCAGCAAACTTTGGTACTATAAATCCAACTCATTGAGAAAAGCAATATTCACATGAGCAGAAAATCAAGTTTATGGGTGGAACTGATAGAGCTGACTGAAATATTTCAGTCTATACTACATTTATCAGTGTTAGGAAATGGCAATTCCCATTTACTGCACATTTTGTTAATGTAGTGGTACAATGCATGGCAACTGTACAGGGAGGATGGCGGTAAATTGGACCACATGAAATTTCATCAAAGAACTGTCACTGCAATTCTGGAATCAAATTGCTGTGCTGCTATGCAAAGAGGAAGACCATATAAAATTACAAAAAATGATTTTTGATATGAAAACTGGAACATTATGTCACAGATTTGCTTCTAGATTCTGTTTCAAGAAAGAAGAAACAACATCACTGTTTCCAATGTCAGAAAAAGTCTATGACACTGTGCATTAAATGCAGTGTACCACTTCATGTTTCTTATTTCATACTATTTCATACAAAATAGCAAGACAGCATTGATTTGATGCTTTGAAATTGTGTTAAGTGCATGTATACACAAGGTGATTTTTTCCACCATGTACAAATTCTAGGGATTGATCAGTGAGAGGCTACAGAACATAAAAGGTCTAATGAACTTGTGTCCAGAAATGTATGGTTTCCACACTAGAGACCATTTATTCAGTTATACATTGTTACAGAGACTGTAGTCTAATATGCGCTGTACTACACAGCCACTGTTACAGTATGCATGGTTTCCTTGTAGAGGGTGGTACTGTTTCTCACATTTTATGTCCTAGTGCCCTCTCCTGCCATAGTAATCAGTAATGCTGTGTCCAATTCATCTCTCTTGTTGACTCTCCTTGTAGTGGATGTGATACAGCATTGTACACAATGGTTCCATATTTGAATCAAGAGCTTGCCGACATGGTGTTTACTTATGGAAAGGCAAATGGCAACAGGCAGCGGGCAGCAAGGTTGTATCAAGAAACCTATCCCTGCCAACAACAACCACAGTGTTCGATGTTTGCAACAGTGTTTCACCATTTGTCTGAGTCATGGTCATTTCAGGAAGCACTAAATCCTGAAGGACGTACCAGAAATGTTTGGACCCCAGACTTGGAGGAAAATGTGATTAACATTGTGGAAGGTGACGTGGTGTCAGTATCAAGCAGTTAGTCCACCAGTGCACGGTAAGCCAGACGACCATGTGGAACATTCTCCATGACAATTGTTACTACCCTTATCACTTACAGCATGTGCAGGGCTTACTAGCGACAGACTTTCCACATCAGGAGCAATTTTGTCACTGGATTCTTCACCAAGCAACCATGCTACTGGGATTTGTGTCATCCATCCTATTCACAGATGAGGCCATCTTTACGCGGAGTGGTATCTTGAACTTTCGTAAGTCATTTGTGGGGCAGTATGCAGAATCCCCATGTTATGGTGACAGCAAATCATCAGGATCAGTGCAGCTGGAATGTGTGGGCTGGAATAATTTGCAACCATATTTTGGGACCAGTCTTCCTTCCACATCGCCCAGGCCACAACTATCAGCGTATCTTGTAGGTGACTTTGCCTCCTCTGTTGGAAGAAGTTCCGTTGGTGATTTGAAGGGTTATGTGGCTGCTACATGGTGGTGCTCCAGCCCACTTCGTGATTAATGTCTGGGCACATTTCAGTTGTATCTTCCCTGGCTGATGGATCAAATGAGCAGGTCCAGTTGCATGGTCTGTTCATTCACTGTATCTCAACCCTTTGTGATTTCTGGTTATGGGGCCATCTCAAAAGTATCATGTATGCACAGCCCATTCCAGATGTGGAGACACTGGAGCAGCATATTTATGCTGCCTTTGACACTATCCAGATGCAGCCGGGCTGATGTGAATGTATGAGACAGAACACACTATAGCATATGCGTTGAGGCACATGGAAACCATTTTCAGCACATACTGTAACAGTGGCTGTATAGTACAGCTCATATTAGACCACAGTCTCTGTAACAATGTATGACTGAATAAATGGTCTAGCACGGAAACAATGCATCTCTGGACATAATTTCATGAGACTTCTTTGTTCCATATCCTCTCATCAATCAATCCCTAGAGTTTGTACACTGTGTAAAAAATCACCCTGTAGAGCTGAAGTCCTTCCAGAAGGATGGGATACTCTTAAAAAACTGTGCAAATAAAAAGTGTGGCTTACTTGACTTAATTCCTTTTACTCCAACGTGGAGCATAGGGCACATATTAGAGCTCTCCATCTGATCTTGTTCGTTGCCATTTTCTTGATGTTACTCCAGGAGTGGCCAACGGCTGCCACCTCAGCTTCAACAGTCCTGCACCAGGTCGACCTTGGTCTGCCTCTCCCCCTTGCTCCCTGTTGGTTCCATTCTAAAGCCTGCTTTGGAATATGTTGCAGGCCTCTTCTCAGGGTGTGTCCAATCCACCTCCGTTGCCTTTCTTTTATGGTTATCTCAGCTTTCCATTGTTGGGTGCGTTGCCATAGTTCTTGGTTTGAGATAACATTTGGCCAGCATACTCCCAGTGTAGTCCAATACAAATCCTGATCCTCCAGGCTGGGGGTTAGGCATGGGGCTAACAACCTTGCCTTGTAAAAATTTTATACCATTACTGAAACACATAAGAGAGCAAACTGGATGGACACTTTGTTGATGACCTTTGGCTAGAAAACAAGGACAAGGATGGGGTTTTGGAATGTAGGAATGATGTTTGATTCAGGAAAACTGGAACAAGTCTCTAGGGAGATGGAACGATACAAACTGGCGATACTTGAACTGAGCGAAACATGATGGAATGTTTTTGGGGAATTCAGGTTGAGAGATGGGAAGACACTTCTGTATTCAGGGAAAGAGGAAAGAGCAGACCATGAAAATGGAGTGGGTATACTACTGACAAGAGAATCAAGGTGAAGCTTATTAGAGTGGAAGCCAATCTCAGGTCAGATTATTACAGCACAATTCAAGACTTGAGTAAAAACTATATCTTGTGCAGTGTTATGCACCCACAGAACAAGCAGACACCCAAGAAAAGGACATCTTCTATGGACAATTGAGAGAGGTTCTAGCCAGCATTAAAAAGAAAGACATAAACATTGTGATAGGGGACCTCAATGCCAAGATTGGTTGTGAAAATGAAGGGTTAGAGAAAGTTATGGGAAAACACGGGGCTGGAGTCCAAAATGACAACGGAGAGTGTTTTATTGATATGCACCTTAACGACAGGCTGGTTATTGGAGGATCAGTGTTCCCACACAAACTCTGCCATAAAATAACATGGCTCTCACCAGATGGCAAGACACAAAATCAGATCCATCATTTTGCAATTAGCCAGATGTGAAGGCGTTCCCTTCTTGATGTCCGAAACAGAAGAGGTCATGATTGTAGAAGTGACCACCATCTTGTAATAGCTGAAGTACAGTTAAAGATTGCTGCTACTAGTCATCAAGATGCAAATTGCAGGCAGAAAAGGTTCAATATTAGAAAACTTCAAAACAAGGACATTAGAAAAGAGTTTGTGCTGGAGTTGAAAAAACGATACAGTCAGTTGGAGGTGGAGGATCGAAGTGAGGAAGAGGAAAGTATACAAGTTGAGAGGAAGTGGAATAAAATCAAGAAATAAAGTGTAAGAATATTATATATTATTATAATTAAGTGATTATTCAAAATTTTCATTAAAATGCAAACCAAAAATTATTCAGCCTTTTCTGGGTTAAAGACATGTTCTCTTCATTCCCACAGCTACCCTTACCCCAATGACTACACTTATTCCAAATACTGTCATTATTTAAAACCATTAAAGTGCTGAAGTTTTGCATGGGTCCACTGGTATAGAACATAATACACATTTCCATTAAAGTCCTTTTGAAAGTGACAGACAAAGAAGACAAACATTATGAAAGGAAGAGACAATTTGACATCCTTTAAGATCTGCAAATTATCTACACTATATAAACACAAAAGTGTTCAAAAATTTTCACTTATAAACAGGAACAATACAAGACAAAGAAGAGATTTATACATGAATCATGATTCTCACCGCCAAAGATAATGAAGGCTGTGGAAATAACTAAGCTGTTAGACACATTAACATTCTGCAGGAGACAATACTACACACCAAATTACTGTATCATAAGGAAACATAATGTCATTTCACTGTGAAAAAAGTCCTTTTTTTAAAAATACTCCTGTTTCCAGTTAAATTATTGGTTACTGTATATTTGCCAGATTTTTTGGAAACTGTAGTCTAGGTTAATTCTTTACACTGGGTAAATGATCACAAACCTGAACTGTGACACAGTTATGTCCCCCCCCCCCCCCCCCCCCCCACTACCCCTCCCAATAAATGGATAAACAGCTTTTTCTTCACATTGCAAACTTAAAATAATAATAGTGGAAAAGTAAGTGAAATACTAAGAGTTTATTGAGAACTGTCTGATGTTATAGATATGATAAAACTTATTCTTTCAAGAGATCAGTAACATCATTTAACAACAAAACTGATGGGAGGAAAGTAAACAGCACAAACAAGACATCCAGCCTGAAAAGTTTTATTATGAAAAACTAAATCAATACTCCTCACTTGGTAGATAAAGTGGAACAAGTGAAATAATAGAATAAGATCAGACAGAGGGTGAATCACAATAGGTATTAGGTCACCATAATTTGACCTGTATATAACCAAAAATACACAACTAAATGGTGGGAAGATGAACTTCTAGGGGGACAGCCTCATTGTGTATAGTAGGACTCTAGTGGCAGCCTGCCAATGCAACATGACTGTAGTGGTGTTACTGAAATGGAAGCACATTGCCTGATACGAAAACTGAATACATAATAAAATTAGTTCTGAATAAGTTAAGTGGAGAAACGAATTGTACAAGCGGTGCTTTGGTACTCCTCCAAAAAATTTAGAATGACTGGCAAATTCACACAGAGTGAACTGCCACTACCACCTGTATTGCATATCACAATGAAAGGGAGCTAAAAACCACACCAAGCAGCACTAACAAAGAAGTGGAAAAAATTGTTTAAAAAGCAGAGATGCATATGATGAAATACCATTTACACATTCTAGAGACCAAAGTTTATTTTGCAAGAAGAGTGACTAAATAAATACAGCCACAACTACTTAAGACATCATAAATATTTTTATTTTATTTTTGCATAATACAGTTGAATTTCAATACCAGTTGAATTGCCATATCGATATAACTGTTCTATCATCTCACAATTTTTTGTTTCCTCTTTCTTCAGTATTATATTGTTGTACAATGAATTCATTTAGGTATTCCTAAATACTAAATCACTTAAGACAGAGAAACCACAAAAAGCAAAGAATTTATTAAAAAGCATAGAGAATCAAGTGAGATGCAGGAAAATGAATATTAAAATGATCTAGCTGGGATTTTGACGCCCATGAATGATTTCGCAATGACAGAATGTGCCTCAATCTCCCAACATTTAGACTAATATGTGTGGGACTATATTCCATACATAGCAAAATGAAAACCATTCTTACCATTTCTCTTAAAAATCCTGTCTCCATCAAGGAAATGGAGAGTAGAGCAGCATAGTTACCATAGATGAAAAGTTACAATTCTATAAATTTGATTTCATACATTATGCCATTACTTATTTCCATCGTACACTGCTTAGAAGCTGAAAATGTAAAAATAATAAACATATTTGCATCCTAAAATGGTTTCTTTTTTGATACTGAAGGTTAATCTTATAGTTTTTGCAGTGTTTACTTTCAAGATACAGTACTTACATCAATATGAGGCTCACAGTCAAAATATTCCCTCATAATTGATAACTGAATGGTTAATTCCTAAGTGTATTTCTATCAGCACACAAAGCTGCTTACCTCTCACTCAGCATCACTGCTTTCATGAACATACAAAAAATACTTAATACCATATTTCATTACTCAACATTGCAAAAATTCTACATCTCTGCTTTGCCTACAAATTAGCTAAATTAATGATTTTTTTTTATTTTTATGGAGTGCATTTTTAGAACAATTTTATCCACAGAAATCTTAACCTTGTGGCAAAAATTCTACTTGCAAGAACATCAGGCTTAAAGCACAATGTTACTATTTTACTCTACCAATGTGGTTTTCAATTAACATCTAAAGCATATAAGGCATTAATATCATATGAGATTACTATATTTGAGGCAGTTGGCACAGTAAATGCATGAAACAGCTGGGCTAAGAAAACATATTTAGAAAAACAACATGAAGTGATTAATCAATGTTTTTATGATGTGATATTGCTCTTCTGATGAACTAAATATTGTGATGGCACCTCTAGAGGCATTTATTTGCAGATGGCAGCCTTCTTCATCTGCGATGAAAATGCTGGCTTTTTAGCACTATGTACAAAACATATTCCAGCCACCCTGCCATGGAAAGTCTGTTCAACCAAGCTGTAGATGCCCAGCCTACCATGATGAGAGGTGTAGGGACATGCTTACATTTCTGACCAGGCAATGCACCAAAACCCTTGCTGACATGTAGGAATGTACAGCACAGGACATTGCAACCAACAACTAACTCCATTCCAGGACTAATAAAGCACTTTAAAGGTGAAATATCATTTTGACATAGTGGAAGTAAAATGACAGGGTGACTGGGAAGGGTGAGTGGCAGCTGATGATGGTATTGTAGAAAGATTGCAAATCAAACCTTTGCTTGCTACATATGTTTAGAATCAGAAAGAAGAGTGGGACCTGTGTGAGATTTGTGTATGTTAACTATGGATCTTCGTTTAGGCTGGTGTGCACTTTCATGAGATTGGCTGCTGAAAGAGTGACGTGGTGTTGGGCTAACAGTATAGCATGTCTGGGCTTGCATTTGGCGTAGGTGCTTACACAGTACATGCTACCTGTCATATTTTCTCTTGCCAGAATCTCAATAAAAAAAACTATGAACTAATAATGAAAAGTGAAAGATACATGAATTTGTAAGTAAGGCTAACTTCCTAGTGGTACAGAAAGTACTTCTTATGACATTGTGATAGTATGTCTGAAGAGATGAGTCCCTCATGTAGGCAATAAAATAGCTGACAGTTAAATGGGCTCTTACTTTTCAGCTATGGTTTTTCTTTGTGCTACCCCCCTGCCTCCCCCCTTCCCCCACTATCATTTAGTTCCATTGTACAAAAAATGAGTTTTGTGCAATTTGGACTCAATAGGAAAAGAGGAAAGGATGCCACTCAGCACTTAAGGGTTGGAAAAAATGATAAACCATATAAAAATGCATGTACATTTTTTATCTCAATATTTTTTCAGAAGTAGCTTGGTAATGATTAACTTTTTTACTTTCAGCTAATTAACTTTAGTAACACAATCTATAAAGCAACTGTTTACAATGCTTGTGAGGCAAAGATGGTGATAAAATACATTTTCTTTTAAACAATGTTATTCTTTGATGTATCTTTTTATGCTCTGGAACTGTAAGACAATATTCAGATAAAATTTAAATTATTTATTGGTGTCCTCCACAAGCTTGCCACCTCTCTGAAAGGGCTCATCTACATCTCAAATTAATGAGTAAGTGTATAGCATTTACAAAATATTCATTTTCATCCCACTGTGACAATCTGTCTTAAAGAATTTATCATTCAATCAAATGTGGTTGAAATTTAATATAAACAAACTGTCAGTCTCATTATTAATCATTTCTGTGATTTCATTGACTTCTACTGGAATCATTTTAATATTTTATTCTTATGATTGTGCCTCACAGCTCAACAAAGCAATCATTTTGAGCTTTGATTCATAAGACTAATTACACTGTAAGCCTTTGTTGTTATTTGAATACTGGAATCTCATGTATCTGTTTACATATGATTTAGACTGTAAGCCTTACAACCATTTACATATGATTATTATTGTAATAATCTAACATGCTCTACATCCTAGTGACACACTTGCATCAAGGATCTGTGGGACTCGAAAATAAATAAATAAAATAAAATAAATAGGAACAACCTGGCCAAAGTGACAGAACTGCAAACAGGTCTCATCAAATAGTTTTACTTTCATAAAGCTAGACAAGAGGTATTGCAATTGACAACCTGATAGTGATGAAGTTTTCAGAGAATACTGAAACTGAAATATGGTGCTTGGGATTCAGACTCATGCTTTAACATACACAATGACAAGGAAGCTATAAACATCACAAAGTACATTTGTTCTTGTGGTGATAGTTCATATTCATCATGGCACATAAACATTTTCAAGCAATAAATAGCTTTTTCCATCCACCTCCCTTGGAGTTTGGTACTTCAACAACAATTCTAAAAATCCAATATAATCCTTTCTAAGATGCTGTTCTCTCAATCTATCTCAAACAAGTAATAAGATTCAAGATTTATCAACTTGTACCAAGTATTTCTTGAGCTTACTGTGCCAAATATCAGTTTGGAATTTACGAACATCGACTCCGGGAAAGGGCTTTGCAATTTCTTAAAGATTGATACAGCTATGTTGCCTATGTATCTACAATTTATTTTTTTTTCAAAAAGAACACTTTGCCTTTATGACTGCTTGAACTCTGCAGGGAACATTTTCAGTGAGGTGTCTGAATGTCTGTGGAGGAATAGCAGCCCATTCCCCCTAAAGAGCTGCAACCAGAGATTGTAGTGATGTTGGGTGCTGGTGTCTGCAGCAAAGTTGATCTTCTAACTCATCCCTAAAATTTTTGTTAGGGTTCAGATCAGGACTCTTGAGCAGGTCAGTCCATTTTAGCAATGTTATTGTCCACAAACAATTGCCTCACATATACTCCTTTATGACAGGGTTTACTGTCATGCTGATACAAAAAAATCATCTCCAGAATTCACCTTTACTGCACACAGCACACAATGCTGTCAAATGTGTTCATATATTTCTGCATTTAGAGATTTTTTAAGTGTAATAAGGAGAGCACGTTTTAATCATGAAAAACACCCCCATACCATAACACCACCTCTCTCACTACTGGCACTACACATGCTGGTAGGTAATATTCTCCATGCATTCACCTAATCCAAACTCTTCCATTAGACTGCCAAATATAGCGTGATCCATCACTCCAAATTACTCATTTCCATTCATTCACTGTGGAGTGGTTGTCACTCTTTACACCACTTCAGGCATAGCTTAGCATTGACTTCAGAACTGTGTGGTTTATGAGGAGCTGCTTGACGATTTCATCCCATTATTTTTAACTCTGTACACACAGTCATTGTGCCGGTTGAACTATTGGTAGCACTTTTGCACTCATGGCTGATTACTTCACGCTGGCCGCGGTGGCTGTGCGGTTCTAGGTGCCTCAGTCCGGAACGGCGTGAATGCTACGGTCGCAGGTTCGAATCCTGCCTCGGGCATGGATGTGTGTGATGTCCTTAGGTTAGTAAGGTTTAAGTAGTTCTGAGTTCTAGGGGACTGATGACCTCAGATGTTAAGTCCCACAGTGGTCAGAGCCATTTGAATCATTTGATTACTTCACTGATTTCATGCACTTTTTTTTTGCAGTTACTCTTTAAAATGTTTGATGGCCCTGTCCATTACTACATGAGTCTCAGTTTAGTAGTGGCAGTTCCTTCACATTTCTACTTCACAGTCACAGCAACAACTGTTGACCTTGGCAGCTTTAGAAGGGTTGAAATGTTCCTGATTGATTTGTTACTCAGGTGACATCTAATAATAGTCCACGTTTGAAGTCACTGAACTCTCTCCACCAGTTCATTCTACTGTTACTGCTTCTCTACTGCCACACAATACTCCCTCCCTCCTTTTTTACAGTGTAAATCACCACCTGCAGCCAGCTACAAGGTGAAGACTATACCAGACATCATTAACAAGCTGGCTCTGCTGGACTCTTTCTCTATTAGTTGAGGGTCTGCCATACACCCATAACTCTGAATACAGCTGACTCGGTGCTTTCCAGCTGGGTGGCCATCTGCTATCTAACTTTCCTCCACAGCAGGCTGCCTATCTTAGGTGTCCACGGTTCATGCTTGGGCCACTTAGCTGCCCATCTGCCATTGCCTGTAAAGGCAAAGTTCACTGCTGTTAGTCACCCCACATGGGTGAACCTTGCCTGTGTTCACTGCTTGTGTGGGGACATTGCACAGCTGCAGACCACAGCTGTTTGCGTTGGGGTTCACAGTTTGGCTCTGCACATGCTGATGCATCCCCCACTAAGCTGTGCATTAGTGTACAGCTGCCTTCTCTGTCAACTGCATACTGCCGTGCCTCAGAAACAACTGAATGCCACACCATTGTGCAGGCCAGCCAGCCTCGCCTCAACTGCTGCCTGCCGGACAGGAGCGATGCTGTACACTGGTCTTGACAGAAGGCCTCTTGTTGATCTGAACACACTTCACAGACTGAGACCAACGTGTGTTGGGGGCACTGACCGACACTCATTACCACTTCGACTGATGTACCGTAGCATGAAATAATTCGTATATGAGATTGCTGTTTTTATGACTGGATGTCAGACATCCACCCAGCACCTGCCCACCACACTGCTGCAACCGTGCGCAGGATGGAGGGTAGGAGGCCTTTCTGACCACTTGGAGCCTAGCTCCGTGACACACCATAGGGATCATTGAACCCGGTCTGTACATTTGGTATCAGAAGTGGCCTCTGCAATGTTTACAAGTCCTGTATGTGGATGAAGAAATAGAAGAAGCTTCTTCTACATTTGGTGAAATAAGTCATAGCTGATGTCCACAGATGAAACCAAGACCACGTCAGCAGCCACATTGGGCAGCATTAAGAATGCAGTGGGGTGAGTGCGTAATGGTAATGTGAAATTTTTTTATGTTATACAGGGTGCATCATAATTAATGGAATAAACACATACAGTTGAAAGTACACAATACTAGAAGCAAAAAAGTCTCAGTAAACATAGGGTCGAAAATGCTTACCTTAAGAGCTATTAGCAATTTTTCGTCTTTGATACTGTGAAACAAATATCTTCTACTGCGATCTTTGCTTTCCATATGGCAGGCAAGTAGAAATTTCTAGATTGCCAGATAAAAAACTTCATTACATTTGAAAGCAACAATTATAACAATAACTGAATAATTATGCTACTTAATTAAATGTTTAAATAATATGATCTTAGTTCATAACTTTAGTAAGAAGCTGCAAATTGTTCAGAATGTTATTGAAATAACATACATTTCTGCCAACTCAATATTTAGTATCAGAATTTCATAAAGTCAATGTATGCATCTGTACAGCCTTAAGGTTCTTCACACTAGCATTATTATACATTACATTATAGAAACAGCACTACTTAAACCCAGATTGTTTGTAGTCTTTCTTTAGCATTCATAAGTGCAGCAGTAAACTGACAGCTAGGTAGCCAACATCTAGTCACTATGAAATAAAGTCACCAGACTCTGCAGTAAGGTAAAGTTAGTTTCCTGATCTCACAGCTGAATTTGATAGCACATGATCTGTTTAGCACGGATAAGATTGCTCTTGAAAGCCTCTGAGTTTATGCTTGTTTTGTACAACAAAGTATTGTTTCTATTAAAGAGCTTTAACAGTAAATCTAGATTCACACACCGTATAACTTTCTTACTAAAAGCAACGTTTAGAATGCCTACGGTTTTCAAGTTTCTAAGTGGAAACATTTATGGTGAGTAATTGTTCCTGTGTTAGCAGTGGTTGATGCACAGTCACAGTAAAGTGGAGCTTTGAAGAAGAAATAAATGAGTGGGTAGGAAGTGATATTGGTGTGAAATGAGTGAAATTACAATGGTCGTTTGAAGGGTCTCTTAATGAGCCTCTTCATGATTTTGCCATACCACACAGCTTCATCTGTTTGACTCAGGCACCTCAATTGTTGGTGAAAATGGGAAAAGGGAAAAGACTGAGTAGCTGAGCGTGTTTGTGGTGGCCACAGTATATTATCCATATTTAGTTTTAACATTTCATTAGGTTATTGGCACTTGTCGGAGCCCCACACGCATGTTTGATACATTTAAGTGCCATATTTCAAAGTATCTATTCTTTCCTCTACTTGTCCGATCAGTTGACTATATGAATGAGAGTGTGCAAGGATTTCAGTGTGTAGATCCATGGCAGTGCATTAGTCTGCACTGTATCAGAACAGCCAATTGTAGGAAACATGTATCATAGCAAAGAGGTTTCTGTTTGCTTGGATAAACCTTTTGTATAGGTTGGCTCACAATACCATTTCCTCTGGCCACTTCCGTAGGTTTTTGGTTGGGGAGATAATGATCGTGGAGTGTTCCGTCGGATGTGAGACGGGTGAGACATACTGGCAGAACTGTGCCTTTTTGATGAGAAGTTAATGTTGTGTTTAATGTAAGTTTTTCAAAGCTAGTCAAAGTAAATAATTCATTTCATTGCTCATAGTTTATTATGGTGTGTGACAGATTTTACTTGCTAATTCGCAAGTGTTAAACGCATTAAAATCCAGGGACGGTGTAGGCTGTCGTTCAGTTAAACTGTTAATCGAACACGTGGAGCTGTACTGTTTCTTGTGATTCAGTTCATTTTGTTACACTTAAGACAAACTATAGTTGTTCAGTTACTATCTGGCTAGTGATTGTATGCTTTGCTAAATTAAATCTCACTAGTGTCATTATTCAGGAGCCCAACAACAAAAGTTATTTATTCATTTATAACAGAAGTTTAGTGTGCAAATAAATATTAACAAGGTGATGGTTTTCTTAACTTTATAAAAATATATTAGCATTTTAAATAGAGTACTGATCTAATTAGGTAATTGTTCTTTAGAGATTCTTTCCAGATTATTTAGTAAACATTAAGCCGAGCAGAAGGCTTAAACCAGGGGCTCAGACGATTCTGCGGAGATCTGGGGTGCAAATTTCTTGGCCTCCGCTATCGGGTGGAGAAATGTAGGGTCCCCCTGAATAGGTCAGGCATGCACTACATGCAGGAAGCGGCTACAAGGGTGGTGGAGTACGTGTGGAGTGCGCATGTGGGTTTTTTAGGTTAGAGGATTCCCTCCCTAGGCCCGACAAGGCGCCTCCTGAGACGCGGCAAGGTAGGAGTAGGCAAAATGCAACAGGGAATAACAATATTAATGTGCTAATAGTAAACTGCAGGAGCGTCTACAGAAAGGTCCCAGAACTGCTCTCATTAATAAACAGTCACAATGCCCACATAGTACTAGGGACAGAAAGTTGGCTGAAACCAGATGTAAACCGTAATGAAATCCTAAACTCAGATTGGAATGTATGCCGCAGAGACAGGCTGGACAGTGAAGGAGGAGGCGTGTTTATAGCGATAAGAAGTGCAATAGTATCGAAGGAAATTGACGGAGATCCGAAATGTGAAATAATTTGGGTGAAGGTCACGGTTAAAGCACGCTCAGACATAGTAATTGGATGTCTCTATAGGCGCCCTGGCTCAGCAGCTGTTGTGGCTGAGCACTTGAAGGATAATTTGGAAAATATTTCGAGTAGATTTCCCCACCATGTTATAGTTCTGGGTGGAGATTTTAATTTGCCGGATATAGACTGGGAGACTCAGACGTTCATAACGGGTGGCAGGGACAAAGAATCCAGTGAAATTTTTTTAAGAGCTTTATCTTAAAACTACCTTGAGCAGTTAAACAGAGAACCGACTCGTGGCGATAACATATTAGACCTTCTGGTGACAAACAGACCCGAACTATTTGAAACAGATAGATTTTTCTCTTTAGCAAAAGTGACAAAACGCAGATTTCAGAGTACCTGACGTCTCAACACAAAAGTTTTGTCTCAAGTATAGATAGTGTTGAGGATCAGTAGACAAAGTTCAAAACCATCGTACAATATGCGTTAGATGAGTATGTGCCAAGCAAGATCGTAAGAGATGGAAAAGAGCCACCGTGGTACAACAACCGAGTTAGAAAACTGCTGCGGAAGCAAAGGGATCTTGACAGCAAACATAAACATAGCCAAAGCCTTGCAGACAAACAAAAATTACGCGAAGCGAAATGTAGTGTGAGGAGGGCTATGCGAGAGTGCTCAATGAATTCGAAAGAAAAGTTCTATGTACTG
The DNA here is from genome assembly GCF_023864345.2 of Schistocerca serialis cubense. Taxonomy (NCBI): domain Eukaryota; kingdom Metazoa; phylum Arthropoda; class Insecta; order Orthoptera; family Acrididae; genus Schistocerca; species Schistocerca serialis. The sequence goes on along the minus strand of NC_064640.1, from coordinate 55,724,584 downwards.
ATTTGGCAGAAAATCCTAAGAAATTTTGGTCTTATGTCAAAGCGGTAGGTGGGTCCAAACAAAATGTCCAGACACTCTGTGACCAAAATGGTACTGAAACAGAGGATGACAGACTAAAGGCCGAAATACTAAATGTCTTTTTCCAAAGCTGTTTCACAGAGGAAGACTGCACTGTAGTTCCTTCTCTAGATTGTCGCACAGATGAGAATATGGTAGATATCGAAATATACGACAGAGGGATAGAGAAACAATTAAAATCGCTCAAAAGAGCAAAGGCCGCTGGACCTGATGGGATACCAGTTCGATTTTACACAGAGTACGCGAAGGAACTTGCCCCCCTTCATGGACCGGTGTACCGCAGGTCTCTAGAAGAGCGTAGCGTTCCAAAGGATTGGAAAAGAGTACAGGTCATCCCCGTTTTCAAGAAGGGACGTCGAACAGATGTGCAGAACTATAGACCTATATCTCTAACGTCGATCAGTTGTAGAATTTTGGAACACATATTATGTTCGAGTATAATGACTTTTATGGAGACTAGAAATCTACTCTGAAGGAATCAGCATGGGTTTCGAAAAAGACGGTCGGATGAAACCCAGCTCCGCTATTCGTCCACGAGACTCAGAGGGCCATAGACACGGGTTCACAGGTAGATGCCGTGTTTCTTGACTTCCGCAAGGCGCTCGATACAGTTCCCCACAGTCGTTTAATGAATAAAGTAAGAGCATATGGACTATCAGACCAATTGTGTGATTGGATTGAAGAGTTCCTAGATAACAGAACGCAGCATGTCATTCTCAATGGAGAGAAGTCTTCCGAAGTATTATTGACCGGTCTCCACTAGAAAATTCCTTCCAAATTCAAATTCCAACACGATAATGGCTGCAAAACCTTACTTTTGTTTATTATTATTCATTATTATTTATTAACATTCATTATCATTCATTGTCATTTATTATCATTCATTATAATTTATTGTCATTTATTATTATAGGCCTACCTCCACTAGAAAATTGCGCCCAATTCAAATTCCAACACGATATTCCCCCGAAAACTGTACTTCTATTTATTATTATCATTTATTATTTATTCAAGATGTCCGATTTTCTCGGCAAGAAAGCCATTTTCCTTACATCCATAACAAAAATGTATCACAAGTTCAAATACCAACACCATAATTGATCACACGTACGAACTTTCTCCCTCACTTATCTTTTTTCAAAGGTAGCCTATCATAATCACGTCAAATAATAAACTGGTCTTGTAGTAACGTACGCCACGTCCTTTGATTTTGCAGGGGCAAGGGACTGAAGACTTCATTTCAAGCAGTACGGTCATCACTTGTTCTCCAACACAGTCAGCACACACATCTTTGATTTCGCAGTACTGTCACCACGACATGCGGGCTCCAACTGAATTAGTTCAAATCCTCGCCACCCCCTGGTCAGTGCGCGGAGACACTGCCTACGCCCGTCACCTGAGGCAGCCGGCCACTAGCGCTGGGGGCGAGCCCAGCGATCGCTCCGACGTCGTAAACATGATTTCGCTGGACATGCTGGAACTTGCCGAGTTTGACGTCACAGCGGCCCCTTGTCCGCTCACCACGTGAATTCGTCGCCTCCACAAGTTTCCCGCCAAAACGTCTGCCTCGGGGTTGAATCACACAACGGTCGACCGTTCGCTGCCACACTTTGGCGCCACGTTCAAACCTGTCGATGCCGACCGCTCACCGTCCACCACGTGTCCCTGTGCGAGAGAGAACGCAGTGCTACAGTTTTGGCGGCAAAGTTTGCTCGACAGTGGAATCCGCCATGACTATATAACAGCACATTTGGACCGCACTAGAACGCCCGCTAATTGACTTGCTCTCGAGCGCGCGTAATAACTGTACAATCGCTGCACCACCGCCCCGCTTACGTCACACACCCTCCATACACGCGACGGACATAGCCTTCCGTAAATACCTGGAAAATGACTCTTTATTTCAGACATTACGGTCATGCAGGTGTGTCCCAACTGACTTCTCCATGCTCACACAGCGAAACTCCAGAGCGCAGCTGACGTACGCGCGGCCGGCTGAGCCCGCTCCATCGCCAGCTCCCTGGCCGACTGACGTCAAGCGACCAGCAGTGGCCGCACACCCCCACGGCCAGTGTACCAGGTAGGCGGCGAGTGGCGCCTAGGGTCACGCCAGAAACGGTCAGCCGCGCTGGCCTCGGAGTCCGACTATGTAAACATCTTTCCGCGCCCGCGAGCTCTTAATGCTGGACGGGATGGAACCTGTCGACCGTGTACCGGACAAAGGATACGTTTGGCGCCAGAGTTTGACCGACAGTGGAATCCACCATGACCGTATAACAGCGCGTTTGCTCGTCGCGAGAACGCTCGCTAATTCACTCTCACCACCCCGCTATATTAAATAATTCAATTTACAACTTCATATACGTATGCAAACGTGTTCAACTCCCTAATTTCAACTACTTTTTGAGGACCAGACCGCCACCTCCTCCTCCTAGGAACCAGCGCCAAGTTTGAAATCTGCCAGTAAACAAAGCTCACCTGCGCTTCCGCCACCAACCTAAGAAAATTGTTTCAAACTAAGCCACCAGCACTCAACATCTTCCTACACGTTTCTGGTAAACGGACTCACCCTGCACTAGGCCCATGGACCGAGGAACGAATTTACTTTATTTAGGAATGGAGTATATGTATCACACCGACATGTCTCACATCATACAGACCTGCAAAACACTCCTACATAACTCATTTATAATGTTCTAGACACACGCTTGCTAATTGTAAACAGTTAAAAATAACTCATAGCACAGCCTACAGACATGCGAACCGCTCGTAAATAATGCAAAACATTTACCTCCAAATAGTCAAACAACTGCTAATTTTCGGAAATAATTTCAACGCATAGGCTGATGGAAGGAAGAACGAGTGTACTTTATTTATTTGCGACATATCTTTTCGAAACTTTTACTTCTCATAGGTTTCGATATGTAAGGCTGACATAAGGCAGTTTCTGAACTCCAGTAGTGCACTACACTTGGCAACACAACCACACCCATCAAGATATTCATTCCAATCCAGACCTGTAACTCCTCTACAGATAAATTTGCCCAGTTATTTGTCTACTCACTCACATTCTGACCAGATTGCCGTTATTGCGCAAAAACAGCTCAGACTGCGCTGTGCTGCTCGGGAAGGTAAGGAAGGGCTGCACTCTATTTATTTGGAGCCCTTTTATTTAGTCGTGGAGTATATTTGTCACAAAACACCCGCACTGATCCGACTGTGGTCATCTGACACAGGCCACAAACACGTAAACAGCTCCTAATTTCACCACACAATAGCAAACAGCTCTTAAATAATGCAGTACACAATATCAGCAGACGAGCACTGGATATCGCGAATGCGCCTTAGATTACGCTCCAAGGCAGGCCGCGCGCGCGTGCGGACGGCGGGGAAGGGGATTCCAGAGTCTCCGGCCAAGTTCAGCTTCCGAGCGCTCGTGACAGCCGACACATTTCAAAGCTTCATTGTTCTTCTCATGTATACCGCCGGCGTCTCAGGTCTGGACCTGCCTTCACGTCTATTGGCAGAATAGCTCATAGCTCGTTGACACACTCGATCAACGTGGCCGGGAAAACATTTACTACTCGCATGCAACCGAGATGGTGACGGAAAACCAATCACTATGATCTGCGCTGTAGGCGCGTGTAATCATTGAGAACACTCTATTTTTTTCGAACAACTTATTTAACCATACAGTATATCTATCACGCTATCACAAAACACCAATCCCAGATGTGCCCGGGGCCATGTTGCACAGCCCAAAGACACGCACCCAATCATAATTTCAGTACACACTATAGCAAACTGCTACTAAATAATACATCACACAGATGTGTAGATACGCTCAGTACTCGTCAACTATCCTAATAACGCATAGCAGAGCCTGCAGATCCGCTCGCAAAATAACTCAGCAGACGTGCGCAGATACCCCCACTCTGCACCCTGCCCACAGGATCGTGAAGTCACCCATCCGTCTGATTTCAGACCTCGCACAGCCCCTGCTCGGCTTCCGCAAGCGCGAGTTGGCGCGGTCAACGCGCTCGTCAGGGGTCAAAGCACACACATACGTCCGTCCAGGACCGCGATCCCGAGCTGCGACCACCGAACGCGGGTGAAAGTCAACTTTATATCTACGTAGCATAATTCCAAAGCGCAGCCTCCATACGCTAGACACATCATAGCAGCACATGCCTTTACCTCCTATGACACTGTAGCGGACTGCGCATTGCTCCTCACACGACATTACACGTCCCTTTAACTGAACATAACTACACATCCCTGCTCTCGCCTCGTCGCGTGACCAGCCATCTAAAAGCCTTCTCAATGTTATTCTTACTTTACAACATTTTTTTAAAAATAAGATCTAATTTACACCTCCCACCACACCTAACCTCACACCCACCCCACCATCAACATACGCAAACGTCCTCAACCCTATCTTGACACTCATATATCACCCCACAAAGCATGCCCATCAATCAATTTACCATTCTCATCCCCTCTCTTCGAATTACAAACGTAGCCTCTATCTAAACACCAATCAACTCATCTTTCTTGCACTTTCAACAGTAAAATTAATATTACACACACCCAGAAATACCAAACGCAATTAAAGACTCAATCTTTTATACAGAGCATCAAGCACATACGACACTCACACCAATATTCATAGCCTGGTCCATATTTACCACCTCCACCTTCAATTAAATATTATTACCATTGCCGCATCATTCTACCAGCGCTCGATTTGTAGCATTTTTTCCACTCTTAACTGTTGTCACTAGCGGTCGAATATCACTATCTATAGATTGCATAAATTTCCACATAAAAAAAAAAAATCTCTCCCCGCCGTTTAGAGACTCCTATATCCGAACACATAGCATCATTCAACTATCACTTGCTCTTATCTAATAACTCATCCATTAGGTCTGGGGGCAAGGTCATCCCTTTCTTTCTTTCTTTCTTTCTTTCTTTCAGCAGCAGACAGCTATTTCTTTACAGTGGTAGCTAAATTGCACCATCAACTTAACATCACCATTCACGAAACATATCTTCAAATACGTAAACACACTCAATTACACAGCGGTCTCGCTGAGGACATGACCTTCAATATTACACTTGTTAATCCAATAACCACCGAAACAAGTACTAAATGCTCAAACTAATTCCATAGCGCCATACAAAGCGAGTGTCCGAGCACCGCCGGCGGCATGTCAAAGCCACATAGCTGTCCATCTAAACAACCGTCCACTCAGCCCCAGGACCAGAATGCTAAAGTGGGCTCTCCCTATACCTGCTCTCCAGCTATTGTCTAACGACATACAGTGCACAAATGGATTCCTGAATAGCGCAGATCTCTATCTCCCACTTGCATCTCCAACAGGACATGTAAACAGTGTCACCCCCCTCCCCCCCCCCGGCCAGCAAACCCGACGTCATTCACCCTTCGCTGCTAAATTCCACTCGCATATATAAAACCATATTTACTCCTGCCAAAATTCACTTAATAATAAAAAAGCATTCTCCTTTTCTAAGCATAGATGAGTATGCATTTATCTTCACCCATCTGATCTCTGCAATTTAAGTCGGAGAAAGACATATCTATTACCTTCTGCAACCTGTCTATAAACAGAACGATCTCAGTTACTACAACAGGAACTTGTTTTGACCATTCGCCAGAAATGCGCGCAATGTTGTACGCCTCAAACTAGGTACAAGTACAACAGATCCTCAACACCCTATCACCTTTATCCTCTACCATCAAACAGTGAAAAAGTCACGAAGGCACCAATGCGATCCACCTCCAGCGCGGACAAACGGAATTCACAATACTCCCCCCGAATAACTCAGAGTGCAACCATCCAAGAATTCCTAACAGCTCACCAAATCCAACACCTCAAACTACAAATGCCTATATGAACAAGTTAATATTAAATATTCGCACACGCTGCAGAGGCCCCTTTAAAGTTTGATCACCCATACTCTAAGCGAATGAGAAGCTGCCTCTGGCCCTTGTTCAAACAGTGTTTTCTGACACGCTTTTGCACACTACCGAGCATTTCGTCTTTCTGCCGCGACTTCGAAGTCATTGTCTGATTCTAAACAGACATTAACATGGACTGATGCACGGTCTCTCACAGGAAACTATACCTTGCACCTTATAAATCATATTCTTACAGTCGATTTTAAATAAAGGACACCCACAACACAAGGAAAATAGAAGAGCCTGCTGGCGTTGTAGCCACTTCCCTCGAAAGTAATTGACCACCTCAGCATTTAAACTCATATGTCGCAGTGACCGAATAGTTTATAACTCTGCATTCAATTTCTAGTGATTGGTCATTTTTGCGCACAAGTACAGGATCACCGTTTTCGGTGCTAGCAACCCTGGAAGTTGCGGTCCATCAACCAAAATTTCTCCCCCAACTCAAGCAAGCGTTGTTAGTCAATCATTATGTCGTAGCCAATGCACAGATGCGATGGATAAGACACCACCGACCTACTGTAATATTATCCATCACAGCTGATATCGCGAAAAATTTTACAGTAAGTCCAACACTGGCCAATCATGTGACAGCTTGTTTTCTTAATTTCAGTATGATAGCTAAACCATACATCCGCTACTTTGCAAGTATCATTGCGACCATTCATAGATGACTGCTCAGCACGTCCATTCACACTTAATTCTCGAACACATAAAGACGATCAAATTATACCAGACAACGCTATACATATTTCTAAGACCTCGCGCATAGTACTCGATCAATCTCTCTGCGTATGGCGGTCACAGACCTTACGTTAAAAGACCATCCTCACCTCTGCATTGAACTACCTAACCCGCAACATCGCTACCTCAGTAGACATACACTATAATACGAACTCAACGAGAAAAAATTGACTGCCTTCCTTATTCGGCTCGCTTCGAAGTCATCGTTTCTCTGCTTTTCTCTGGTTGCCGCATACCTGACTCTATGTACAAATTCCCCCCTGCGAACCAGAAGATAAGCAAGTACGTTCTCATTTTCACCGCATTTCGGTGTATATTAGGTTAGTTTATATCTATGCGCTAATCAGTTTTCGCATTTCTTTCGATTTTACGTCAGATCCATCCATGGGACCGCGACATAAGTTATCGTTCTGTGTTCCAAAATTGTCTCTAAATGTAACCAAGGCGTATCCAGTCACCTCCACATTCGGAGAGCGCTTGCTCTGTTTTCTGTATCTCTTTGTACATGCACACCTCCCCAAAGGCTTCCAGGACCGGCGGTAGAGTAGGGGTAACGCATTCTTGGTGTAAAATCGAGACTTCAGGGACATAACTAAGTTAGCTGTGGGTATTTGTGAGGGGTTGTAATCATTGTGTACACACTTACACGACAGACGGGTGTTTACAGAGTCGGGGACGGGATGACTTTTAATTTTCACATGTTGGACGCTGCTGTTATACGTATCTGTTTGCTTGTAGGATGTACCGGCTGCTAATAACTATCATTCTTTATATAGACCTGATGGAGTAATAGTATTATTTTTGACTCGTGATATGGTGTGATCATTGGGCATTAGACGTGTCCACAGGGCTATATTGGGCTCGTATCATAGAAAGGAAAAGTTTTACGATTGGGGTAGAGATACCTCAGAGTACGGTGACCGGGGAGAAGGATGTATGTCTGACAGGACGGAAAAGTAAGCGATCTAAGGTTATTGCCCGTTTTTTTTTTTTTTTAAGTGCTGAACGTTCTAGTCTTAGGAGTGTGTGTGTGTGTGTTTATGTTCTCTCTCTCTCTCTCTCTCTCTCTCTCTCTCTCTCCGACCGGAACCGGAACCTTCGATGCACCGATCATGGACTCTAGAACAATACTTTGCACATGATAGATTGGATGATTTGCTTAAAAATCTATCGAACTATGTTGTGTATAAATATTGCTCCGTTCTTGTTCTTCTTAACTGTATGCTATTAAATTAAGGCACTTTGAGATCTGTTACTATAGATCGATATGGTGTGCTAAGCTCCAAGACTTGGTTACGTTTCGAGAAATGTGGTGCACTTGGATGGATTAGGACTAGGAAAGCTCTATTCAGTCAAGAGAGGTGGAGTGTAGCTGTATTCGTCTGCTTGGTTGAGGAATAATTGGGTAGCGATGTTGCGGGGTAGGTAGGTCAATGCCGAGGTGAAGATGGTCTTTTAACGTAAGAGGACTAGATAGGTCTGTGACCGCCATACGCAGCGAGATTGATCGAGTACTATGCGCGAGGTCTTAGAAATATGTATAGCGTTGTCTGGTATAATTTGATCATCTTTATGTGTTCGAGAATTAAGTGTGAATGGACGTGCTGAGCAGTCATCTATGAATGGTCGCAATGATACTTGCAAAGTAGAGGATGTATGGTTTAGCTATCATACTGAAATTAAGAAAACAAGCTGTCACATGATTGGCCAGTGTTGGACTTACTGTAAAATTTTTCGCGATATCAGCTGTGATGGATAATATTACAGTAGATCGGTGGTGTCTTATCCATCGCATCTGTGCATTGGCTACGACATAATGATTGACTAACAACGCTTGCTTGAGTTGGGGGAGAAATTTTGGTTGATGGACCGCAACTTCCAGGGTTGCTAGCACCGAAAACGGTGATCCTGTACTTGTGTGCAAAAATGACCAGTCACTAGAAATTGAATGCAGAGTTATAAACTATTCGGTCACTGCGACATATGAGTTTAAATGTAGAGGTGGTCAATCACTTTCGAGGGAAGTGGCTACAACGCCAGCAGGCTCTTCTGTTTTCCTTGTGTTGTGGGTGTCCTTTATTTAAAATCATTCAATGTTATGCTATCGACTGTAAGAATATGATTTATAAGGTGCAAGGTATAGTTTCCTGTGAGAGACCGTGCATCAGTCCATGTTAATGTCTGTTTAGAATCAGACAATGACTTCGAAGTCGCGGCAGAAAGACGAAATGCTCGGTAGTGTGCAAAAGCGTGTCAGAAAACACTGTTTGAACAAGGGCCAGAGGCAGCTTCTCATTCGCTTAGAGTATGGGTGATCAAACTTTAAAGGGGCCTCTGCAGCGTGTGCGAATAGTTAATATTAACTTGTTCATATAGGCATTTGTAGTTTGAGGTGTTGGATTTGGTGAGCTGTTAGGAATTCTTGGATGGTTGCACTCTGAGTTATTCGGGGGGAGTATTGTGAATTCCGTTTGTCCGCGCTGGAGGTGGATCGCATTGGTGCCTTCGTGACTTTTTCACTGTTTGATGGTGTGGATAAAGATGATAGGGTGTTGAGGATCTGTTGTACTTGTACCTAGTTTGAGGCGTACAACACTGCGCGCATTTCTGGCGAATGGTCAAAATAAGTTCCTGTTGTAGTAACTGAGATCGTTCTGTTTATAGACAGGTTGCAGAAGGTAATAGATATGTCTTTCTCCGACTTAAATTGCAGAGATCAGATGGGTGAAGATAAATGCATACTCATCTATGCTTAGAAAGGGAGAATGCTTTTTTATTATTAAGTGAATTTTGGCAGGAGTAAATATGGTTTTATATATGTGAGTGGAATTTAGCAGCGAAGGGTGAATGACGTCGGGTTTGCTGGCTGGGGGGGACACTGGTTACATGTCCTGTTGGAGATGCAAGTGGGAGATAGAGATCTGCGCTATTCAGGAATCCATTTGTGCACTGTATGTCGTTAGACAATAGCTGGAGAGCAGGTATAGGGAGAGCCCACTTCAGCATTCTGGTCCTGCGGCTGAGTGGACGGTTGTTTAGATGGACAGCTGTGTGGCTTTGACATGCCGCCAGCGGTGCTCTGCCACTCGCTTTGTATGGCGCTATGGGATTAGTTTGAGCATTTAGTACTTGTTTCGGTGGTTATTGGATTAACAAGTGTAATATTGAAGGTCATGTCCTCAGCAAGACCGCTGTGTAGTTGAGTAAGTGTGTTTACGTATTTGAAGATATGTTTCGTGAATGGTGATGTTAAGTTGATGGTGCAATTTAGCTACCACTGTAAAGAAATAGCTGTCTGCTGCTGAAAGAAAGAAAGAAAGAAAGAAAGAAAGGGATGACCTTGCCCCCAGACCTAATGGATGAGTTATTAGATAAGAGCAAGTGATAGTTGAATGATGCTATGTGTTCGGATATAGGAGTCTCTAAACGGCGGGGCAAGATTTTTTTTTATGTGGAAATTTATGCAATCTATAGATAGTGATATTCGACCGCTAGTGACAACAGTTAAGAGTGGAAAAAATGCTACAAATCGAGCGCTGGTAGAATGATGCGGCAATGGTAATAATATTTAATTGAAGGTGGGGGTGGTAAATATGGACCAGGCTATGAATATTGGTGTGAGTGTCGTATGTGCTTGATGCTCTGTATAAAAGATTGAGTCTTTAATTGCGTTTGGTATTTCTGGGTGTGTGTAAAATTAATTTTACTGCCGAAAGTGCAAGAAAGATGAGTTGATTGGTGTTTAGATAGAGGCTACGTTTGTAATTCGAAGAGAGGGGATGAGAATGGTAAATTGATTGATGGGCATGGTTTGTGGGGTGATGTATGAGTGTCAAGATAGGGTTGAGGACGTTTGCGTATGTTGATGGTGGGATGAGTGTGAGGTTAGGTGTGGTGGGAGGTGTAAATTAGATCTTATTTTTAAAAAAATGTTGTAAAGTAAGAATAACATTGAGAAGGCTTTTAGATGGCTGGTCACGCGACGAGGCGAGAGCAGGGATGTGTAGTTATGTTCAGTTAAAGGGACGTGTAATGTCGTGTGAGGAGCAATGCGCAGTCTGCTACAGTGTCATAGGAGGTAAAGGCATGTGCTGCTATGATGTGTCTAGCGTATGGAGGCTGCGCTTTGGAATTATGCTACGTAGATATAAAGTTGACTTTCACCCGCGTTCGGTGGTCGCAGCTCGGGATCGCGGTCCTGGACGGACGTATGTGTGTGCTTTGACCCCTGACGAGCGCGTTGACCGCGCCAACTCGCGCTTGCGGAAGCCGAGCAGGGGCTGTGCGAGGTCTGAAATCAGACGGATGGGTGACTTCACGATCCTGTGGGCAGGGTGCAGAGTGGGGGTACCTGCGCACGTCTGCTGAGTTATTTTGCGAGTGGATCTGCAGGCTCTGCTATGCGTTATTAGGATAGTTGACGAGTACTGAGCGTATCTACACATCTGTGTGATGTATTATTTAGTAGCAGTTTGCTATAGTGTGTACTGAAATTATGATTGGGTGCGTGTCTTTGGGCTGTGCAACATGGCCCCGGGCACTTCTGGGATTGGTGTTTTGTGATAGCGTGATAGATATACTGTATGGTTAAATAAGTTGTTCGAAAAAAATAGAGTGTTCTCAATGATTACACGCGCCTGCAACGCAGATCAGAGTGATTGGTTTTCCGTCACCATCTCGGTTGCATGCGAGTAGTAAATGTTTTCCCGGCCACGTTAATCGAGTGTGTCAACGAGCTATGAGCTATTCTGCCAATAGACGTGAAGGCAGGTCCAGACCTGAGACGCCGGCGGTATACATGAGAAGAACAATGAAGCTTTGAAATGTGTCGGCTGTCACGAGCGCTCGGAAGCTGAACTTGGCCGGAGACTCTGGAATCCCCTTCCCCGCCGTCCGCACGCGCGCGCGGCCTGCCTTGGAGCGTAATCTAAGGCGCATTCGCGATATCCAGTGCTCGTCTGCTGATATTGTGTACTGCATTATTTAAGAGCTGTTTGCTATTGTGTGGTGAAATTAGGAGCTGTTTACGTGTTTGTGGCCTGTGTCAGATGACCACAGTCGGATCAGTGTGAGTGTTTTGTGACAAATATACTCCACGACTAAATAAAAGGGCTCCAAATAAATAGAGTGCAGCCCTTCCTTACTTCCCCGAGCAGCACGGCGCAGTCTGAGCTGGTTTTGCGGAATAACGGCACTCTGGTCAGGATGTGAGTGAGTAGACAAATAACTGGACAAATTTATCTGTAGAGGAGTTACAGGTCTGGATTGGAATGAATATCTTGGTGGGTGTGGTTGTGTTGCCAAGTGTAGTGCACTACTGGAGTTCAGAAACTGCCTAATGTCAGCCTTACATATCGAAACCTATGAGAAGTAAAAGTTTCGAAAAGATATGTCGCAAATAAATAAAGTACACTCGTTCTTCCTTCCATCAGCCTATGCATTGAAATTATTTCCGAAAATTAGCAGTTGTTTGGCTATTTGGAGGTAAATGTTTTGCATTATTTACGAGCGGTTCGCATGTCTGTAGGCTGTGCTATGAGTTATTTATAACTTTTTACAATTAGCAAGCGTGTGTCTAGAACATTATAAATGAGTTATGTAGGAGTGTTTTGCAGGTCTGTATGATGTGAGACATGTCGGTGTGATTCATATACTCCATTCCTAAATAAAGTAAATTCGTTCCTCGGTCCATGGACCTAGTGCAGGGTGAGTCCGTTTACCAGAAACGTGTAGGAAGATGTTGAGTGCTGGTGGCTTAGTTTGAAATAATTTTCTTAGGTTGATGGCGGAAGCGCAAGTGAGCTTTGTTTACTAGCAGATTTCAAACTTGGCGCTGGTTCCTAGGAGGAGGAGGTGGCGGTCTGGTCCTCAAAAAGTAGTTGAACACGTTTGCATACGTATATGAAGTTGTAAATTGAATTTTTTAATATAGCGGGGTGGTGAGAGTGAATTAGCGAGCGTTCTCGCGACGAGCAAACGCGCTCTTATACGGTCATGGTGGATTCCACTGTCGGTCAAACTCTGGCGCCAAACGTATCCTTTGTCCGGCACACGGTCGACAGGTTCCATCCTGTCCAGGGTTAAGTGCTCGCGGACGCGGAAAGATGTTTACATAGTCGGACTCTGAGGCCAGCGCGGCTGACCGTTTGTGGCCTGACCCAGGCGCCGGTCGCCGCCTACCTGGCACACTGGCCGTGGGGGTGTGCGGCCACTGCTGGTCGCTTGACGTCAGTCGGCCAGGGAGCTGGCGATGGAGCGGGCTCAGCCGGCCGCGCGTACGTCAGCTGCGCTCTGGAGTTTCGCTGTGTGAGCATGGAGAAGTCAGTTGTGACACACCTGCATGACCGTAATGTCTGAAATAAAGAGTCATTTTCCAGGTATTTACGGAAGGCTATGTCCGTCGCGTGTATGGAGGGTGTGTGACGTAAGCGGGGCGGTGGTGCAGCGATTGTACAGTTATTACGCGCGCTCGAGAGCAAGTCAATTAGCGGGCGTTCTAGTGCGGTCCAAATGTGCTGTTATATAGTCATGGCGAATTCCACTGTCGAGCAAACTTTGCCGCCAAAACTGTAGCACTGCGTTCTCGCTCGCACAGGGACACGTGGTGGACGGTGAGCGGTCGGCATCGACAGGTTTGAACGTGGCGCCAAAGTGTGGCAGCGAACGGTCGACCGTTGTGTGATTCAGCTCCGAGGCAGACAATTTTGGCGGGAAACTTGTGGAGGCGACGAATACACGTGGTGAGCGGACAAGGGGCCGCTGTGACGTCAAACTCGGCAAGTTCCAGCATGTCCAGCGAAATCATGTTTACGACGTGGGAGCGATCGCTGGGCTCGCCCCCAGCGCTAGTGGCGGGCCGCCTCAGGTGACAGGCGTAGGCAGTGTCTCCGCGCACTGGCCTGGGGGTGGCGAGGATTTGAACTAATTCAGTTGGAGTGCGGACGTCGTGGTGACAGTACTGCGAAATCAAAGATGTGTGTGCTGACTGAGTTGGAGTACAAGTGATGACCGTACTGCTTGAAATGAAGTCTTCAGTCCCTTCCCTCCTGCAAAATCAAAGGACGTGACATACGTTACTATAAGAGCATTTTTTATTTGACGTGATTATGATAGGCTACCTTTGAAATAAGATAAGTGAGGGAGAAAGTTCGTAACATGTGACCAATTATGGTGTTGGGATTTGAAATTGTGATAGATTTTTGTTATGAATGTAAGGAAAATGGCTTTCTCACCGAGAAAATCGGACATCTTGAATAAATAATAAATGATAATAATAAATAGAAGTACAGTTTTCGAGAGAATATCGTGTTGGAATTTGAATTGGGCGCAATTATCTAGTGGAGGTAGGCCTATAATAGTAAATGATAATGAATGATAATAAATGACAATGAATGATAATGAATGATAATAAATAATAATGAATAATAATAAACAAAAGTAAGTTTTTGCAGCCATTATCGTGTTGGAATTTGAATTTGGAGGGAATTTTCTACTGGAGGCAGGTCAGTAATAATAAATAATAATAAATGATAATAAGTGATATTAAATGATAATGAGTGATAATAAATAATAATGATTGTTAATGAATGATAATCAATGATAACAATAAAGACAAGTACGGTCTTTGCATGCATTATCCTGTTGAAATTCAAACTTCCCGCCATTTTTCCTTCTGGAGGCTTAGGTTAGTGGACGTAGCACAATTGGACTATTTTCCCTCCAAAATTCAAAATTCCCGCCATTTTTTCTTGAGGTTAGGTTAGTGCACGTAGCACAATTGGACCATTCTCCCGCCAAAATCCGCCATCTCGGATGACGTCATCGCCGCCATCTTGAATAAATTTGGCAACAATGGAGAGTGGGGTGACGTGAACCTTGTCCCTCTATTCACGTTTCCGACTTTGATACAGGTCGGATTGTAGCCTATCGCGATTGCTGTTTATCGTATCGCGACATTGTTGCTCGCGTTGGTCGAGAGTCAATGACTGTTAGCATAATATGGAATTGGTGGGTTCAGGAGGGTAATATGGAACGCTGTCCTGGATCCCAACGGCCTCGTATCACTAGCAGTCGAGATGACAGGCATCTTATCCGAATGGCTGTAACGGATCGTGCAGCCATGTCTCGATCCCTGAGTCAACAGATGGGGAAGTTTGCAAGACAACAAACATCTGCACGAACAGTTCGACGACATTTTCAGCAACATGGACTATCAGCTCGGAGACCATTGCTGCGGTTACCCTTGACACTGCATCACAGACAGGAGCGCCTGCGATGGTGTACTCAACGATGAACCTGCGTGCACGAATGGCAAAACGTCATTTTTTCGAATGAATCCAGGTTCTTTTTACAGCATCATGATAGTTGCATCTGTGTTTGGCAACATCGCGGTGAACGCACATTGGAAGCGTGTATTCGTCATCGCCATACTGGCATATCACTCGGCGTGGTGGTATGGGGTGCCATTGGTTACATGTCTCGGTCACCTCTTGTTCGCATTGACGGCACTTTGAACAGTGGACGTTACATTTCAGATGTGTTATGACCCGTGGCTCTACCCTTCATTCGATCTCTGCGAAACCGTACATTTTAGCAGGATAACGCACGACCGCATGTTGCAGGTCCTGTACGGGCCTTTCTGGATACAGAAAATGTTCGACTGCTGCCTTGACCAGCATATTCTCCAGTTCTCTCACCAATTGGAAACGTGTGGTCAATGGTGGCCGAGCAACTGGCTCGTCACAATACGCCAGTCACTACTCTTGACGAACTGTGGTATCACGTTGAAGCTGCATGGGCAGCTGTACCTGTACACGCCATCCAAGCTCTATTTGACTCAATGCCCAGGCGTATCAAGGCCGTTATTTTCTCAGGATCTATGCACCCAAATTGCGTGAAAATGTAATCGTATGTCCGTTCTACGTAGTATAACATATTTGTCCAACGAATACCCGTTTATGATCTGCATTTCTTCTTGGTGGCCAGTAGTGTATTTAAATCTATTTTCTTGTCACTGAATCAACTAGTAAGTCTTTTCTAATGCCTTCGATGCTGAAGCAATCTTGTCTGGTGCACTTAGTGCTATGCGCTCTCAAAGGGTGGCACCTGCCTTCCCGCCTGCTCAAACTGATGACACAAAAGAAAGCACGCTCGCATACGCCAAACCATTTGTGTACAGGGAGCACTCTAGCAAGTCATGGATTTATCCACGGCCATCTCTTTGCTGCTGGCGGGTTTTTCCGGGCAGAAATTACGGCTGGATGCCTTTATTCCACGAACAACACTTCCCACATGGACTCCAAGTAAGCTACACCTCGGCCGCCATCATTGAGTGCTTCGTGCTGTGTGTAATCGCGTCACAACAGGACTTAACGGCTTGCCGCACAGTGCTGCCAGATAGGTGCGTCTGTAGAGATAACTATTGTGCTCTCCCTATAAAGGCGGCTATTCACCGAGTAAACCCTAAGAGTAGTATGGGTCGAGCCCGCTACAGTAGATGGACATCCATACTACAAACCATTTGTAGTCGTTAGGATCAGAATTCAGTACTCCATTTTCTTTGTATAGAACTAAATTTTATGTAAGCGTGACCTCAATATAAGAACGCTATGATCAAAATATTGTACTTTCTGTTCGCCATGTGCAGATGTAGGTTATACGTATATGTCCTATGTAACGTATGGATTTTGTTTCCCTATTCTGAGAGAGTGAACTTTTACGTACACTGATTTTGGCTGCATTAGTGGTGGACCAACGTGTACATTTGTCCACTTCTGCATATTTGTTTAACCTCCTGTCGACAAATTGTCGTCGTTATTCTAGTACGTTAATTTGCTGCATAACCTCTCTGTAGGTAGATTTCATTCCAATAAATGGATAATTTGTATGCCAATGCGTTTAAATTGATTTCACTCCTTCCATACCCGACATACCTACTCCTTAGCAGCCAGTTATGTGGCAGACACTAGCAATACAAGTGAGGAGTAAACAAATTCCGATACACTCTTTCAATTATTTATTGCACAAGAACCAAGCATTGTGCAGATATCATACGTATGTCATTCTGAAGAGAAACCCTGAAAGTTTTTTTCTTTTTTTTTCTTTTTATCATGTATACCGCCACAGCGTAGTTTGTTAATTTGCCGATAGTCAGCGCTAGTCGCAAACATGGCGGGTTCAGGTGCGGAGCGAGCTTTCTGTGTGTTGGGAGTTCGAAATGGTCTCACCGATCACCAGATCTCACTCCGTGTGACTTTTTTCTGTGGGGACACATTAAAGATGTGGTGTGTGCACCGTCTCTACCATCTGATGTAGCAGAGTTAGGGGAGAGAATACGAGAAGCGACTGCCACAGTCGACGACGCCATGCTGGGACAGTTATGGCAAGAATTCGATTATCGTATTGCCGTATTGACGTCTGCCGGGTCACTCATGGTTTGCATATCGTATGTTTGTAACAAAAAAAAAAAAAATCAGAGTTTCTCTTCAAAATGTAATATGTATAACATGTGTACAACGTTTAGTTCTTTTGCAATAAATAGAGTGTTACCGGACTTTATGAACACCATATACACTTGTTATTCTTTCACTGCTTGATAACCGTCTCTCTCTCTCTTCGTTCCAAATTTTTAAGCCTCTTTCTTCTTCATATTCCTTTTTTCTCAAGAACCTCGTCAGCTCTTCTCAAACCTGCATTTTTAATGGTTTGCCATTCTTCTTCAATCGAATCTCTAGCACTAACTCAGAACTTGTACTTCGTAGATATTCATGGAGCATGAACCACACTTAGAAGCCAAGTTATGCCGGATTTCCCACTTAAAAAGGAATTCAAATATATAAACATTGTCACTTTCAGAAGCTGCAATCATCTTTTTGAGGCTTGTGCTGTAGATGTAGAAATTCATGGGAAGTTAACAGTAATAGTTTGGATATACTGGACACCAACTGGTGATTTTGAGTTGTTAATGAAACTACTACACGCATTCTTCCTCATAAGTTTAACATAAAAAATTGTGGAAATAAGAACTGCTGCTAATGATAATATTTTCAAAGACGCATTGAGATTGCAAAACCATTGTTTAAATACTTAGTTAAACTACAAGACTAATGTATGAAAAAGGAACTGAGGACTAATAAATGAAAAATGAGTTGTATTAGCATATTCGAAATATGTACACAACTCACTTCGCGTCAGTGAAAAATTTAATGCATTTTGGAAAAAAAATGTGAAAAATTTTTGAAAACAAGTGTAATAAATTTCAGTTACAGTTATTTTTTAATTTTTATGTATTTTGCTAGTATTAATTGAGATAGGGAGATCAATTGCCATCGCTGGAAACAAAACAGTTCGTTTTCCATGGCTGATCTTTACGACAGAGTGCTTTCGTAACACCGAATGAAATTGCTTATTAAATTGTTCGTGTGTAGTGGCGTCGAAATGAGCGACAAATTGCAGGCGATATTGGTAGCGATCCATTGCTCGTTATGGGTCCGTTAAGACGTTTCCCCATGCAATAAAGGCGACGCCAAACTTATCGTTAGGGACAGCTATATCATTTCACGGCGTTTGCGTCAGTCACGTGACGTCCCTGACTTGCCACTTCGGAGACTCCATATTGGATTTCATCATGTTCTGTTGTTTCTGTATTATAACTTCTGTTTTATGACAATGCTGCTTCGAAGCAATGGCGCATCAAAGATTTACTACAAACGTCACTACTGATACGATTTTTTACAGTTAAATGTCGGTTAATGACATTGTCGGTAAAAAGCCTTTAGAAGACCCTAAAAAGGTAAAAAAAAAATACTAAGGATCCAGTTTGTATACGAAAGTTTGATCTTAAGGTGAGAGGCATGTAATTCCAGTGTGGTTGGAAGCAGGCTCTCGTCCACCTGCAGAAAAATATTTTTTTTTCTCATTATCGCTTTTGTTACAGATTTTGGTTCTTTCATGCCCATGTAATTCAAGTGTGTTATGCAATATTCGATGTTGTTTACGTATAAAAACATGCTCACTCAGAAGAGAGTTTCTTCGATTTTGTGACTTCACTCAAAAACGAAAGACTGAAACTGCTGCAAGTGAAACGATTTGCAGTTACAGTTTATTTATTTATTTATTTATTTACATCCTGAATCTTTGAGGTACATATACTATACCCTAGATGTTGGACAAAATGACATTACATTAAGATACTGTTACATTGATTGTATACATTACATTTACAAATTGTTACATTGTTATATTGCTATATTGTTACATTACATTTTTATATTGTTACAACAGAAATTAACTTATTTTTCAAGATACTTTGTTACTGAGTAAAAACAGTTTTCCAAGATATATGAAGTTACAGATTTTTTAAAGCTATGGATTTTGTTTATGGCCTTTAAGTTACTTGGCAGCTTATTAAACAAATGTGAACCTGAGTGATATACACCTTTCTTGCACAGTGTGGTATAACAATGATGTCTGTGTATGTCACTATTTGCCCTTGTCTGGTGTTCATGTACAGATTTATTTTAAATAAGTACATTTCCATCTTTTAGAATGCTTTTTTTTAGGTACATGAAAACTTCTAGTATATAGATACATGGTAGGGCTAGAATCCCCAGTTCTTTAAAGAATGGTTTGCATGATTTTCGGCTGTTAGCATTTTTCATTATAGTCACAATCTTTTTTTGTTTCCGGAATGTTGTTATGCTATGAGGAGAATTTCCCCAGAATATGATGCCATATCTCAATAGGGAGTGTATGCAAGCGTAATACACCGCTCTAACTGTTTCAGGACTTGTGTTGTTCCATATAATCCTCATCGCATAAGTCATTTTCGATAGTTTAGAATTTAATGATGTGATGTGGGAATTCCATTTAAGATTGTCTTGTAAGAAGATGCCAAGAAATTTTGTTTCAGTGACACTGTTAATTCTTTGGTTTTCCATGGACATGTTTGGTTTTAATGGGTTTTTATTTTGTTGTATATGGAAGTGTAAGATGACTGTGACATTTTCATTTGTGACTTTAGCATTTAAACTTAGAGCCATTTCGTTTTCACATTCAATTAATAAGCTCGTGTCATCTGCAAACAGCACTGGTTCGGAGTGTTGAACATGTAGGGGGAAGTCGTTTATGAATATTAAGAAGAGAAAAAGACCTAAAATTGAGCCTTGTGATACACCGTGGGTTAATGTGGAAGGTTTCGAGTGATAATCTTGGAGTTCGTTTTTTCCCATGTGTTTTACTTCTGTTATCCGAAAGCGATTTTCTAGGTAGGATTTCAGCCACTTGTGAGGCAGGCCTCTTACACCATACCACTCTAACTTTCTTAGGAGAATTTCATGGTCTATTAAATCTAATGCTTGTGTTAAATCCTGGAAAATCCCCGAAACATTTTTGTGACTATCCACTGAATTTAAAATACGATTTATGAGGCTAAAAGTGGCTGTTTCAATACTGCGCTGAGGCCTGAAGCCATGCTGACATCCTGAGATCATATTTTTTTGTTAAAGAAATCAGTTAATTGAGACAGAACTAGTTTTTCAATGAGTTTTGAAAAACTTTAGAAGAGTGACAACGGCCTATAGTTGACCATCTGCTGCCGATCGCCCTTTTTGTAAAGGAGTACAACTTCTGCAGTTTTTAACTGTTGTGGGAAAATACCACTTGATAGTGAAGAATCGCATATATCTAGCAGTGGTGCGAGTATCTGTTCAGCTGATATTTTTATAATATAGTCTGGAACATCCTGAACTCCGGCTGAATATTTATTTTTTAATGACTTTATGGTGTTTAACAGTTCTTCCCTACTTATTGGTCGAAGGAATATGGATGTATTTGTTACACTGTTTCCAGAAATTTCCTGTAATATTTTGTTTGATGTTTTTCCCATTTGTTCCTTCACTAGCTCACCAGCAATATTGGTGTAGTAAGTATTGAAGTGGTTAGCAATTAAGTTTGGATCAGTGATCTCGTTGCCCGCCTGTGACAATACAATATTTTTGTGTGTTTCCACCTTTCCTGTAAGTCCCTGTACCGTGTTCCACATTGTCTTAGCTTTGTTTGATGATTTCATGATAAATTTGTAATTTTCCCTTGATTTTGCTTCCCTTATTACACGACTCAGAGTTAACTTATATTTTTTGAAGTAGTGAGTTGTAGCTTGTTGCAAATACTTTGTTGTAGATTCCGAAAATGTCGCAATTTCCGAGGGTTCGGTGAGACCGAAACCAAAGAGCACAGCTTAAATTGCTGCAAGCGAAACGAGCAGCAACGACATCGATGTTTTTGGTTGTCACAAATCTTTACCTGTGATCCAATCGGTAACAACACTTTCGTAAATTCAGCTGGCAAGACAAAGATCCCACCACACAGTGAATGATAATGAATTTTACGCAAAGTTGAGAATGGATGGTATGTTCATAATTATTACTTTGAGACCTTGTAATCACAAATGAAGTCAGTTGTGGTTACATGTCCCAAAGTAACAGTTATCAACTTACCGTAACATTACACACAACTGAGGAAGTCAGGACTACATAAGTTGAAACTGTAAGAAAATGGACATTGATGTTACAGAGTCCGACTGTGATTTGTACCATAATTTCATGTTTTATGTCTCACTAAATGACCATTTAAGGATAACATATACCCTTAATTGTACCAAGTAACACTGTTCGCTAAAACAACTACCGAGAGAGGTGACCCAGTGGTTGGCACACTGGACTCGCATTTGGGAGGAAGACAGGTCAGATGCACGTCCGGCCATCCTGATTTGGGTTTTCCGTGATTTCCCTAAATAGCTTCAGGCAAATTCCAGGATGGTTCCTTTGAAATGGCACAGCCGACTTCCTTCCCCATCCTTCTTGATTCGATGGGACCGATGACTTCGCTGTTTGGTTTCCTCCTCCGAATCAATCAACCAATCAAGACAACTATTCAGTACACTGAGTGTATATATTGCGATCAAGTTTTCGGTGAATCTATACAATACGTGAATGTTCCAGAGGTAGAAGCAACGTATTGAAAATATGGACCAAGTTTTATATCCTTCCGCCTTTTCACTAAAATAACTGCAGTGAGAAAATATACTATTCCAAGAATAATTCACTGACAAACTATTCCCGGAATGTTTCACATATAAACATTCAGCCTCTGCAGCGTCTACCATAGCGCCCACATAACGCCAAATATAACGATATCTCCGCCAGACCACACGCAGACTCATCCGAAACGAAGAAATCCTATTCGCTCTCGCTACTCTGAAATGCTGTTGGTTATCCACGTTTCGGGTCGAGATGCTGCTGTTTCCCCAAGACCCTATCAAAATTCATTGTCACAAAATTTCAGTATGGCGTCAGCTGGGATTATTCGTACGGACATTGGTGTTTCGAATTTTGCAGTTACGCTTCATGCATGTGCACTCAAACACATGTTACAGAAATGTCATATACTTTCACCACATAAATTAACTATTATATCTTCATAGCTGCAGTAGCCAAACCTTTGTCTACCAGTAATCTTGAATGTCTAAAGTTAATATTACGCGCCTGTTTAAATACCATGTTGTCATGCCACATAACATAAATAATCAGGTTCAAAACACACACATCATCTTGTCAGAAGAGCTTGGTACTCATTGTGCATAATGAAACCATTCTCCGCATGACTGTTCTCATAACAGGTTTGCACTTACCATACAACACAAAATCATGGATTTTTCTGTATTAGCTTAAGTGCAGAAATATAAAGCATATTTATCAAACTTTCACAACTATCGCACTTGTATTTGAAAGAAAATGCAGGATTTTTTTATGTACTCATAAAAGAAAGCAATAAGTTTGTTTTAAGTAGGCTACAATTCATTTTATTTACAACTATACTTAATTTTTAGAAATCAGTCAGTCTAGGTACCAAATGAACCTGGAGATGCAGCACTCTTAAAAGATTTTCAGTTTGTTGTGTTCGTGGATGTAGGCATTGCGAATGCTTCTCGTTTTAGCTTTTTTAGTATGTAAATCACAACCAGGGACGGGAATGCGACACAGTTTCAAGCAATGCTTGATATCTTAAAAGTTAGAGCAATTGTTTTTGCCTTTCCACTAAGTTGCTCATCGTACACTTCAGTAAACTGCACAACGCTTCTTAACGCCCACTTTTGAGATCTTAGTTGGTACAGTGAAACTCACACACACACGATAAAATTACTAACACTAAAGTCAAAATATTGTGATGGTTCTTCGAAATTCATCCACGAGGTAGCAGGGGAAAAATGCTACTCGCCGGTGTGGGAACAAAAGTGGCGACACAAAGAAATATTAACTTGTGTGGCATGGATAAAAGTGGCTTTATTCGAGTTTTGCCCAAGAAATTTGGGTGTCTGCACACGTAACTTCGGTAATGCCACTCGACTGGCGGCCAAATGGAATCACTTTTCTCGCATGTGAAAATCCAACTTTAGATCTACAGTTCATCAAAGTATTCGATAACTTGTAAGTGAAATGGATAAGTATCTCACATGCTAGCATCTCACACCATTTGATTTGATCTTAATTTCCTGTTAGGATACAGCTTAAGTGGCGGTGCTCTAGATTAATCTTGAAACATGAGCAGCATATTTTGGTGCCAAATATAGCAGAGATAATGGTACAGGTGAGCTAGTGAACGAAATAGCTGCTGTCAAGTTCAGATGAAAGAGCCGAAGAAGAATACTGACACGGCTTCCCATTTGGTTATTTTTAAGGCTTTTTTTTTTTCAAAGTACGGATTATCCAGACATCGAACCAGCTTTGACGACATTTACGACAATCTCAGTGATTACAGCTCTTGTGAACGCAATTTCAACAAAATAAGATCGAGTACGGAATGGACGGAAGCAGATTGTCAAATTTTGTTATCTTGTCAATAGAATACGGAAAAACTGCTAAAATGGACTTCAGTGGCATAATCAATGAGTTTGCTTCGCTCAAATCAAGGAAAAGTAAAGTAAAATTTTAATAGCAACAAAATTTTTGGAAAGGAATACTTTCCCAGGTCTGTGTTACAACCCTTTTTCTTTCATTTCTAATGAGTAATTATGCACAACTGATAGTTTATGCGGTACAAATGAATTCTGTTTTTCATTAAACTTAACGCTAAAGCCAATGTACAGTGGCTGCCGTAACCAATAAGACACAAATTTTGTTTTACTTTCAATTTCTTTTAGAAAGTTTACACAACTTCTAATTTATTTAGTCTAATGACAGATGTAATTTACTGGTGGTAATATTTTATATGTCAATATAGTTCATTTAAGTATTAATTGCTCAATAATGCTTCATTCTTATTAAACCTATCTAAAGTACAAAATTACAAAATTTGCTAAGTATGCACAGAAAAAAATACAGAAAGGTAGTTTTAGAGTGGGGCGCACTTTTGCTAGTTCTGCAAAGATCGCAGAATTGCATCGTCACAACCCCGCATGCACTAGATTATTTTCTAAGTCAAGAAGGGCAAGGTGCAGAGCATTCAGTTGCTTACACTTCACAGCAATTAAACAAAACTGGGGGAAATTACTCTACCAATGAGAGGAAGCTGTTAAGTTCTCTCTCTGTCTGTCTGTCTGTCTGTCTGTCTCTCTCTCTCTCTCTCTCTCTCTCTAGAGGTTATACACTATTATTTGCTCTGTGTAGATCGTCACTAGCTGACAGTCTTCTTCTCTCCCATACTTAGAATTTCGGTAGACTGCCTATTGTACCGTATATTGGTGGCTCGACATGGAGATCTGGTCGTCTTCGTAAAGAAACATGTCTGCTGCAACTTAGGGCACATTCCACATTCCAGACGCGCCATAGGCTTGAGATTCTCGCCTTGTGGGGCGGCGGATAGAATTTATGTTGTTAAATGTTCCTATTATTTAGAATGTTATTTATGCTGTCTTTTGCCGACTCAACACTGGCTCTATAACTACAATATTGGCAACCAGAAAGTGATTAGTAAAACGTGAAGCCTGTAATTAGAATTCCTAGTGCCCACTTCATCTGAGAATACACTTATAGTTATAGCTTATAGCTCTGAGGAATTAGGAGATTGTCCGGGATTTATAATCAAAAACGATTTCCTAAAATAGTTGAGTATATTCTGAAAGTCACAGATGAAAAACAAAAGAATCCACACAACCTAACTAACAGAGCAGTTCAGAGTCTAATGCACTGATGCAACTATAATTGTCCAAATTGAATATTTAAATGAATGCTCGCCATAATTTGATGATTAGGTTCATCAAACGCCACACTAAATAAAAGTAGAATGTTTGTCCCGCGACGGCACGTGAAAATACGACAATACGCAAACTGAAGATCGATAATTAAAGTCAACCCAGAATTAACACTTCACTCGCTATGGAATTCATTGGTTTCGCATATCTCGAGTAACTTAATACGGCATCTGAGGCTGTTTGTAGTAATGATACTGACGCGACGCGACTCCCGACACAGATGACGTGCTATTCAGCGTCTGGAGAGAACTGGGGCCTTGCTTCCTCTCGCAGCGTTCTTATATGTAAAGCCGCGGTGCGGACGGCTAAGGGAACGCCTGATCAAATCGGCTCTCCCGACTAGCCGCTGGGCTAGTAATGCACCACTTTAAGTCATTGAATAAATCATAGCTTCTCTTGCTGATGGCCAATGAAGCTCTTAATTTAAATGTGCATTCAGCACGCAGGTAAGTATTGATAATAAAATTTTGACGTGGCTAAGTTAAATATTTTGGGCGAGAGAATTAATTTAATTACACTGCACGCAGTAGACGAGCTCTGAACTTGCCCTTTGGAGATACGCTATCGCTATAGTTTTATAGGTATTCAAATGAAACTTCTCACATCTTCATAGTTATAGCGGATCTCCAACCTACGTAAATATAAACATCCTAGCCTTATTTATTAGCCTACTTAATCTATCTTGCTTCCTTAAGTTTTAAGATTAAAACCAGAAAATCATGAATTTCCACTAAAATCTTAAATTGTGAGATCCAGAAGACTGTTTTTATTAAATAATTATGAAAAATGAATCTAATTATCAATTTTTAATTCTCTAGCTCTTTTCTGTTGCGCCAATGATTTTTACAGAAAAACGTCAAAATTTCGAAAATGGCTAAAGTTATCGAACTGATATTCAACACATGTTGTTTTAGTATTACTCCTGACATGCTAGAAATGTTTTAGGTTATTTGCTTGATTTTTAAAGTATTGCGCAACATTTATGACGTCAGAGCTAGTTACAGCGGACTGGGCTGGCACACAATGCAAAGACTGATGTGAATTTACTACGGCGTGAGTAGGCTGCTTCCCTACATCACCGTCTACTTAAATTTTTTTTGTTTATGAATGTTAATGAATGAAAAAAAATTTAATTACAAAAAGGGAAGCAAGAGTACAGCTTAACTTCCTATGAAAATTTAAAATTGAAATGTAAACATGTAGAAACATTAAAAGAAAACTGATTACCTACATTAATTATTTAAATTTCGGGCATGTTCACTGCCTCTTAAGCAACATTATCCCTCAAAATTTAAGCAAAGTCAATGAAACACTTTGGTATACATATTGCCTTAGACAAACAAACACATAAAAATATGTAAAATTATGAAAATCTTAAATCCATTAAATACATTTATACACACACAAACTAAAAAAAAAAAAAAATAAAAGTTATTCGAGATACATAAACAGATGATTATCTCTTAACAGTCTTTTCTAAACCTGAAAGAAAATTTCACAAATAATTTTTACACACGTGGTTGTAGCCGCTTTGGCTGGCGTCCTACACTTCCATTCACAAGGGTAGAGGAGGGGAAGTTGCTATGGTGTGCGTCCTTCACGTTCACTCTAAATTACATGGGGAATGGGGAGGGGTCACTGTGAGTTGTGTCCAAGTCACTCCACGCTTTCACGCAGCTACAAGGCTGCCATTATCTGGTTTGTCCTGTAGAACAAACAAAAAGAGTGCCTCAGACTCTGTTCACTTAATATCTATGGGTGGGTCACAATGAAATGGGGATATATACATTTTATCCTTCAATATTTTGCTGGAACAAAGTTAACAGAACCTTTCTAATTTTACTCTCATGGTTACTTGACTGTCATAAAATCGGTAAACAAATGGCTCAAAACGCCTTTAGTCACGTACTAGAGAAAATTAATGCTCTTAAGGCATACAATCATGAATCCTATTTAACATCAATTTATTATTTCTGGGCCGGAACACTGAACCAATGCTCGGTACATTCCTGATACATTTGTACTTTATTTACTTAACTAACTCATCTTTGATTACCTTATTCTTAGAGATAGTATGAGTATATTTGATTAGTGGTTGTTTTCTCAGCTTCTTTGTACATGTGAGTAACTTTTGGTAATAGTACAGTTCTGAGTGTTCAAATCACACTACGTTTAGTTGACTACAAAATCCACTTATTGGTCCTCTGCTGCTGTGTCGGTTCCACATCTGCAATTATGTACTTACTTCATCGAAGTGTATTTATGCTGAGCTACAAATAATGTTTCACGTCTGCCATTAGGTTACTCAAATATGTTGCTAGTGTATGTACTTATTTAACACTCACTCTATTAATATTTAAAGCATAGGATAGCACATTTATTCCATATCTATAGTGTATTGCAGCTGATTAGTTTGCTCACGTGGCAATCCATTTCCACTCGATCGGACACTGAAACCACAGGTAGTCTCTCTCGACCTACCACTACAGTGCATCAAGTAATTATGGACGAGCGTAATGCTAAATTCCTTAAACCTATAGGACACCATGAGCTGCTCTGTCTCATCTAACATAAAGGTACCTATGGTCGCATTCACGCCTCCAACTCATAACCTCAATACATGTAGGTGTGTCCTGTCACACACTACACCAAATAACGGCCAGCTCCAACCTTATAAATACTTCAGGGACGTGTCCTTCACGTCTCAACCACAAACACTGTTCAATTCTATTACACTACCATTCCTTGCTACACAAGGTGAGTTTATTCTTACAACTTGTCTGCATATTTTTCATAACACTAACCAATTCCTTTTACTATTATTTAGTTAGCTCTAATGCGTACACTAGGTTTCACTACCACTTCAGATCCTGCTTGTACATTAATTTGTATATCTTTTTTAAATATTTTGTTGGTGGACCATTTCCAATAACACAACACTTTCTACTTATAATATTACCAGGGTTCTATACATAATTGTTACTCAAATACATTTATATCTTAATTACGTCATACTCCTCTATTGTTTACGTCACTGTTAGATTTGTCACATTAGGTATTTTTCTTCACTAATTGGTGGATAGAATGGTTACAGAACTCATGGCTTGATAGTCATGACGGAAAATTTTTTTATTAGAGAGTAAGCGTCGAATTTTTTTTTTTTTTTTTTGTAGATAGGAAAGATGAAGAATGAGTGAGACCTGAAATGGAAAGAAGATCTCACACAGCTGGGACTGCACAGCTGCCACACTGTGTAGAGGTTACAGAACAACCTCCTCCCTACAGCCTTCATTGGCTTATTATTGGCCTGATAACCATAACGGAAAATTTAATGTGTTGGAAGAGAAGAGGTCGAAATTTTTGTGGACAGGAAAGATGAAGAATGAGTGAGACCTGAAATGGAAAGAAGATCTCACACAGCTGGGACTGCACAGCTGCCACACTGTGTAGAGGTTACAGAATAACCTCCTCCCTACAGCATTCATTCATAATCTTTGACCACGCCACGTCGATCTGAAAATACCTTATGATGCCTTTTTAAAACCTGTCTCAGTTCTTCCTTCTGATTAGCTGAAATTTTATCGATTTCCTGCAATTTAGCTTCTATTTTGTCTAAAATAATTGCTTCTTCTTCTTCTGTGTTCAGCTTATTTTTACTAAGATTAACACTTCGTCCCAATACCTCCAATTTTTCAGAACTCGTATAGGCAGCTCCCAAGTTTCGTCATTAGTTACTACATGTTTATCACTAAAAGGTACTGTAATTACTCCGGTTATCGGCAAGACCATTTTTAACTGGCTTCTTTCAAAGTCAACAACACTCTGATATTTTGACAATAAATCGATGCCAATTAAAACTTCAGTACTGAGATTGTTTACAATTAAGCATGGATGATCAATTAAATTACCATTAATGTTAAAGGGCAGCAAAGCTTCTTGCTTTACCGTTTTTGACACCTTGCCAGTAGCACCAATTATTCTTAGTCCTGATACCCTCATTACTGTAAGCTTGTCTGTACCAGATAATGCATCAAAGAAGGACTGAGATATCGCACTCACCTCACTTCCACTGTCTAAGAGACAACGTACATTGATACCCAACATATTCACTATTATTATAGTGTGGCTTATTCTAGGTTGTACAGGTGGTTCCTCAAACTCATCCAATAGCTCCTTTTGGATTTGTCTCCAACGAAAGTGATCGATATCTGTCTTCATTACATTTAGGTCAAAGTGTGTAGGGGTTTCCTGAATTACATTTTCAGCTGCCTTTTCCAGTCGGTCTATTAATTTTAAATCGAAACACCGCACGACTTCATTACATTTAGTTTGCTGAACATAACCCAAATTACTGTAGTCTGAGCGATTCTGTGCCTCCAGACCGGGCATAACACTAGTTACAGCTAAACCACTTTCACCATTATCGTCGGTTTCCTTCTCAAGTGACAACTGGTCACAGCTACTGGGTTCATCGACCCCCAACAGGCTACCCTCTACATTCTCACTTATCTCCTGTCCTAAATCTATTAGTACATTATCAACATCCTGCATAGGCACTTTAGATAAGAGCACATCATCCTCATGGTAAATATAAGCATGAATTTCTTCTGCTTCTTCACCTGACAATTCAGTAGTTTGTAGCTCTTCCCTACTGTTACACTGCTGCGCCTTCTCTTTCTCTTCCCACTTAGAAAGCGTCACTAACACGGTATCTATCAAATACTGTGAGTGACCTAATATTTCTGTTGTATCCTTAGATGCTACCGACACTTCATCCACCTGTTCAGTTTGAGTATTCTGATTTGTCTTACCAATTCCCGTAACCACTGGCTTAGGAAAAGTAACCGCCTGGTGAGCGCCAGTGTCCTCATAGACGGGAACTAGTTTTCCTGCCTCAGCCTACTACTGTTTCCTTTATTTTCATTATAGTTAACTGGCACAGCATTACTTTCCGTTCTGTTGTTTACATGCATAATTCTGTTTGGAACAAAATTATTATCACTTGGATGCCATTGTTGGTTCTGATAATCATTTCTCCAATTCCTACCTCTCTTAGGATGGCGAACACCTACTGTTCTGATGTTTACATTGCCATTTTGCTCGTTCCTAAAATTACTACTATTGTTATTAGCATTTCTGTTATTACGTGCTTGCTCCTCATTGGCAGCAACACGTTCTACACGTTCCAAATATTCAATGAAACGATCCAGATTGTCTCTAGGGGCAGATATAATTCTAGTTTGCCAATACCATGGCAGTTTGGCTTCAAGACCTAGTATAATCATTTCCGGTTTTAGCTTTTCCGCCAAATGTGACAAACGTGAGATCCATGACCTAGCAAATTCTTTAATTGATTCCTTGCCTGCATTGAAGCGTTTCCCACTCCAAAATTCTCTCAACACTTCATTTTGCTTATTGCTAGACCAATACTCATTAATGAAAGCTGTTTTAATCTCCGCTAATGTTTTACACTTCAACATAACATCAGCTGACCAACGCATGGCGTCACCTGCTAAATGGCTTCTAATAAATGAGATTTTCTCTCGTTCAGACCAAGTTGGGGGAATCACATCTTCAAAATCGTTCCAGAAATCTAGCGGGTGGATATTTTTATCTGGATCGAACCGCAAGAACTGCCGACACCCGATAAAAGCGGCGTTTGCAGCTGCAACTTGTTGTATACTACCATTACCAGAAGTTACTGAAGCTACTTTACTCTCAATGTTAGCAATGTTAGTACTAATATTTTCTACTTTCATTTCAACATTATCTACTCTTTGCATAATATGAGTAGTATCAGTTTTGATTGCGTCTACTTCTGCTTGACATATGTTTACTTTTATATTAACATCTTTAAATCTATCTGAGCACAGTTCAGATTCTGCCTCGATCTTTTCTGTTAACTTGTGCTCCAGCTTCGCATCTTCCATTTGGAAGTCTTTGCGATCCTCAGCAACTTCGGATTTTACTGTTTTATACATTTCAGAAAACTGTTGAGCAACCTTTTTCTTAGTATCCTCTTGGTTGTAATCAATTTTATAATTCAAACTGTCCAGATCCTCTTTCAACTTATTGCAACTAGCCTTGAAAGAATTTTCTAATTCAGCTTTATTAGATTCTAATTTATTGTCCATTGCATCAAACCGTTTATTAAAATTGGTTTGGCTGGCCACAGTCTCATACTTTAATTCAGTGTTGCTGGTAGCTATTGCTTGCAATATAACATTTAAATCAATAGCCCCTGCATCTTTGGGTTGCTCACTAGCTGGCTTTTTATCACACCCATGTGACGAAAACTAGCTCCAACAACAGAATCATCAAAACTAAATGAAACTTCTGATTGATCAGTCATATCTAACTTATCCTTTTTAAACTCTACCATCTCTGATGACTGTTTAGTTTTTAATTCATCAGATAAACTATCATCCAATAAATTAACCATTTCTGATTTCTGCTTTACTACAGGGGTCTCTATTATTGAATCATTGCCCCTTTTTACACAACTGCCAGGAGACAATACTTCATATTTCACTTTAACATTACTACTTTCATGCATAGTTACACTTGAACCGTTGTCTGGATTTACAGTTCCCTCAACAGACATAGGTTCTGATATAAGTTTAACCTCAGTTTCTTTTGGCGGTTCCATCGCCGACAGTCTTTTAGTGCAGGTTAGTAAAATTTTTAACAGCTTTTCACTTAACTTAGTTCCTTCTGCACGACGTATGGCGTTGTCTGCGCGGTGTACCGGGATTACTGAAGCGCCGCAGTGCGCTGAACTGCCGACGGCACGCCGACGGCTTTGTGTGTTTGCGTGGCCCGCAACTGCAGGCGCGGCTCTGGCTGCTCCAGCGGACGACTGCCGTGAGGCGAAACTGGCTTCTCTCGATGCCGGCAGCGCCGCTAGACTCAGTGCCAGCTCCGTCAATCCAGAGGCGTTGTTAATCAAATTGCGTCGTCCACATACGCACGTAACACATTCACTGTTCTATGCTCAGTTGCGTGTCGCATTTCACTCGCGAATCCGAATAGTTAAAAATCACTTTCACTTTTACTCAGTTTATTTCCCGGCCAATGCACCATATGTGGGGCGGCGGATAGAATTTATGTTGTTAAATTTTCCTATTATTTAGAATGTTATTTATGCTGTCTTTCGCCGTTCTCACCACTGGCTCTCTAACTACAATATTGGCAACCAGAAAGTGATTAGTAAAACGTGAAGTCTGTAATTAGAATTCCTAGTGCCCACTTCATCTGAGAATACACTTATAGTTACAGCTTATAGCTCTGAGGAATTAGGAGATTGTCCGGGATTTATAATCAAAAACGATTTTCTAAAATAGTTGAGTATATTCTGAAAGTCACAGATGAAAAACAAAAGAATCCACACAACCTAACTAACAGAGCAGTTCAGAGCCTAATGCGCTGATGCAACTATAATTGTCCAAATTGAATATTTAAATGAATGCTCGCCATAATTTGATGATTAGGTTCATCAAACGCCACGCTAAATGAAAGTAGAATGTTTGTCCCGCGACGGCACGTGAAAATACGACAATACGCAAACTGAAGATCGATAATTAAAGTCAACCCAGAATTAACATTTCACTCGCTATGGAATTCATTGGTTTCGCGTATCTCGAGTAACTTAATACGGCATCTGAGGCTGTTTGTAGCAATGATACCGACGCGACGCGACTCCCGACACAGATGACGTGCTATTCAGCGTCTGGAGAGAACTGGGGCCTTGCTTCCTCTCGCAGCGTTCTTATATGTAAAGCCGCGGTGCGGACGGCTAAGGGAACGCCTGATCAAATCGGCTCTCCCGACTAGCTGCTGGGCTAGTAATGCACCACTTTAAGTCATTGAATAAATCATAGCTTCTCTTTCTGATGGCCGATGAAGCTCTTAATTTAAATGTGCATTCAGCACGCAGGTAAGTATTGATAATAAAATTTTGACGTGGCTAAGTTAAATATTTTGGGCGAGAGAATTAATTTAATTACACTGCACGCAGTAGACGAGCTCTGAACTGGCCCTTTGGAGATACGCTATCGCTATAGTTTTATAGGTATTCAAATGAAACTTCTCACATCTTCATAGTTATAGCGGATCTCCAACCTACTTAAATATAAACATCCTAGCCTTATTTATTAGCCTACTTAATCTATCTTGCTTCCTTAAGTTTTAAGATTAAAACCAGAAAATCATGAATTTCCACTAAAATCTTAAATTGTGAGATCCAGAAGACTGTTTTTATTAAATAATTATGAAAAATGAATCTAATTATCAATTTTTAATTCTCTAGCTCTTTTCTGTTGCGCCAATGATTTTTACGGAAAAACGTCAAAATTTCGAAAATGGCTAAAGTTATCGAACTGATATTCAACACATGTTGTTTTAGTATTACTCCTGACATGCTAGAAATGTTTTAGGTTATTTGCTTGATTTTTAAAGTATTGCGCAACATTTATGACGTCAGAGCTAGTTACAACGGACTGGGCTGGCACACAATGCGAAGACTGATGTGAATTTACTACGGCGTGAGTAGGCTGCTTCTCTACAGCCTGACCGAAACGTCTAAAATATTGGTTGTGAAAAAGAGCCGTATTCTATATGATTTTGTTGGCGGTATAGCAGAGCTCGTTTATTACCTACATGACGTTATTTATGCTGTCAGAGGATGTTACTTTGCTTCTCACTACAGCATGGAGCCCTTGAATGGTTGATAAATACTACAGGTACTGTCGACCACAAAATTACTTTTGAATGTTGACGTGATGTTGCACCGATCTGTGACAGACGTGGTCTGATTGTTTAAGTATCTTTTTTTCGACGAAATAAAATTATTTTGTTGTTGTTATAACGAATACCAGAGTTCTGAACTAGAACGGAGAACATATTGCTTGAAGTACACACAGCTGACATAATTCCGGTATAATCATCTACAGTTTGTTTAGTTCATTTTTCGCGGTTTGACTTACTATCAATTGCGGATGTTGGTGCCACTCGAATAACATTTGCTTTGCAGATTATGTTCTGACATCATTATTTCAGAAGGTCATGTCTTGTATGAGGACAGACTTTGCTACTGCCAACGTAAATCGTTCATTTACTGTAGCAGTCTGTTACATGAATTATTGCTTCCAACGGGGTGGGGGAGGTGTCGGGGAGGGGGGGGGGGGGGTAGGAGGTCTCTCCCATTCGCTTCTTTAGCATGTAGCAGGATGTTATGATTTATGGTTCCCTGCATCTAAGGAAGTGCTGATGCTGACGTCAACGAAATACGACACGTGCAGTAGTCACAGCTGTGATATCACGCCACAGATAAGAAGGTGCTGATGCTGATTGCTGATGTCAGCGTTTCTTGGATTAGTACTCCTAACGCATCACTACTGGCGTGCTAAGGAAAGCATATAAGTGGAGCAGAGGTGAATCTAACTACGATACGGACCGCAAGTGGAGAAATCCCCTGACATAAGCGTCATTGAAGCAGGGAAAAATGTATTGCCTGGAGCCTGGAAATGAATATGTTGGAAACGGCGAAGGTGATTTGCTGTTCGCATGGTACTGATGTGAGCACATGTGAAAATTGGTTGAAGAATAGTGAAACAATAAGAAGGGGACAAGACGTTGGGCGTCTGCGCCTTATCACAGAACGCGGATGCCGGAGGCTTGCCTGCTCTGTAAAGCAGAAAAGACGGCGATTTGGGGCAGATCTGACAGTAGAGTGCAATGCTGGTGCAGGTACAGTCGTTTCATAGCACATCGTTCAGCGTACATGGGACTCTGTAGCAGACAACCACTAAGTGATCCATATTGACCCAATGACGTTATCAATTACGATTAAAGTGAGCCAGTATCATCGAGGCTGTATTACGAGTTAATGGAAAATTATTGCTTGAACAGATGAATTCACTTTCTTGTTGCATCAGGTGGATGCTCGTGTCCGGATACATGCTATGGGGGACGTTCATCTGGGCTTCCATAGGACCTGTGATAGTAATCAAAGGCGTGATGACGACTGTGAGCTACGTGAACGTTACTGCTTATCAGCTGTGTGACTTCATGCTTGACGTCTCTCGCATTGCAATAGCATCTTTCAGCAGTATAACTGCCCGTTCCAGAAAGCCAGAATCGAGCTGTAGCGGTTTGAGGAGCATGACAACGTATTCACGTAGAT
The DNA here is from genome assembly GCF_023864345.2 of Schistocerca serialis cubense. NCBI lineage: Eukaryota > Metazoa > Arthropoda > Insecta > Orthoptera > Acrididae > Schistocerca > Schistocerca serialis. The sequence continues at coordinate 55,689,349 of NC_064640.1, read as the reverse complement.
CTCTTGGTCATCAAATACGCCTGATATGAACGGAAAGGGAGACGTGTGGGTCGCTATCGGGCGGCAGCTCCGTACTTACAAACCACCAGACCGAAATTTACGGGAATTGCGTGAGATGTTCATATACATCTGGTGCGTCATACCGATTCAAACCTATGAAGGACGTGTCCGGTCCATGGCACGCAGAATTTCTCCTGTATTAATTTCCAAAGGTGGGGCAGTAGGATGTTGAGCGGGCAGTCTCAATGTTTTGGTTCACCAGCGCACATAATTTACTGAATTGTTGAATTTCTTATCCGCTTCACTCCCGCCTTTTCACGGCTGCCCCCGCTCGCTCGTAAACTCTTACCTGTTTCACAAATAACTGGTGATCGATACCATGTATGAACCCTGACCTTCCTTTCACTCGTTGATCCATAAAATAGTGGCTGTCTTCTACAATAGTAATGGTATACAAAGCGTTAGCATGAGATAATGCCCTCATGTATTTGTAAAGCAGGCTGGATATGAAGAACGAACAGCTCGACTCGCTCTTTATCTTTCTGAGGGTTGCGAGGTGCCGGGGAGGAGAATGTGTAACACTTGGATTCAACTGAATTTGCGTTTGCATGAGAGCTACTCAATCTCCCCCCCCCCCCCTCCTTTCACTAAGGTTGCACACACGCTATAATTTAATAAAGTTACTAATTAATCTCTATGCTCAATAGTTATAAAAATGGACAGGAAATGAAATTCATCATCTGACTACTAAATGATAAACAAATTAAGTATCACGAAGACATTTAATTTACCTAATAAATACGTAAATATGCGATTTACTGAACAATGCTTTCATAGAACAAGGGCACAAATTAACGGTGTTGATAATAAGTAGTTGGCAGGTTTTTCTTTAAAGGGGCACATACTCTGAAGTATTGAAGATGGTAATCTATTGTGCATGGGTCAGTCAATAGAGGTAATAATATACCCTGACTGTGCGACAGAATGCAGATGAGAAATGAGAATTCTGTGAAAAATCCACATGAAAAATCGTGGATACTGTGACGCCAAAACGAGAACATACGCTGCTGGGGGCGTCAGAGTAGAATTACAGATCTCTGTTATTCCAGTGCTGCAAATACTTTACCACCAAGATCTCAGGCAGTGTGCAGACAGCAAACATCAGTCGGTTGAGGCAGCCGCTGATCTCTCTGATGATCAATGTCTACGGATAAAACCTAAATTCGGGAAATAATCTGAACTCCTGTCCGGATCACAGGGATAGTCTTATTCCTAAGTCTGCGCAAGCTATCTCCAGGAGTAGACGCTGTCAATATACCTATTCTCCCTGACAGTCCAGAGTCTGACACCGAGAACTAGTGCTTCGCAACCCCACCACGCTCGAATGTTTCCAATCGTAGGAGGCCGCGGGGAACTGCCTGAATCATCGGTGTTCAGTGCACTCCACAAAATCCCACCAAGCTAGACAGCAAAATTTTTACACCTACCGTGGTCGTTGCCACCAGTTTCCAGTAGGGCTCTCTGACGTCACATCACGTCTTCTTGAGTTGCCCAGTCAAAACTCCCTGCATTTCGCGGGACGCGCGAAACCAACTGTGCAAAGCTAAAAAATCTCAGCCCGAACAGGCCATGAAGGCTCAGCGGTACCGACCGGCCGCCGTGTCATCCTCAGCCCACAAGCGTCACTAGATGCGGATATGGAGGGTCATGTGGTCAGCACACCGCTCTCCCGGCCCTATGTCAGTTTACGACACCGGAGCCGCTACTTCTCAATCAAGTAGCTCCTCAGTTTGCCTGAAAAGCGCTGGGCGCACCCCGCTTGCCAACAGCGCTCGGCAGACCGGATGGTCGCCCATCCAGCCCGACAGCGCATAACTTCGGTGATCTGACGGGAGGCGGTGTCACTACTGCGGCAGGGCCGTTGGCCCAACAGTGAAACCGGCGCCAAAAACGAACAATTTTAGGCGCCAGTGTGTCGGGCGGCCCATGGCTTCAGACCTCAGATTCTGAAAACAATACGAACACTTGGCTTCGGCCAAACATAGCTCCGACGGCAAATATCAATAAAACGCTTGACGCTGGCTCCTGAGAGTCGCGCTCGCCATCGCATCATGCCTAATATCGTGGCCAAGAGCTGTAGAGGTTGGCCGCCCTGAGGAGCCGGCACATGCTTTTGTCCACCCCCTCCCCCCCCCCCCCCCCCCACACGTTTTTGCAGAAAGACTGGCCCGGCCCGATCTCACGTTTTTCTGCCACACTCGACGCAGGTGGCCCTCTGCCATCCCCAGCTCATCCACAAAAGAAAGAGAGAAGAGCAAGCAATGTCCCAACACCAGCGAAAATATTACGAATAAAAATCAGTTTTCATTACCGGTTTCGTTTACAACCATGACCTTTCTCAGGCTACGCTCACTGAGACACATTAATAAAATGATATCAAATCAAAAAAAACTGAGGAAAATGAGAGGAGACAAGTTGCAACGGTTCTTTCGCGTCCCCGTCAATACGGTACCAGAAAGTTTAAGTTCTACCACTGTAAAGACGGAAGATTCTCGATTCGGAATATCAGAACTGTGTAGCAAGTAGCGGGCGGAACACCACCACAAAATTACGCAGCACTAACACTCCAAAACAATCGACTCTCGGAGAGAGATTTTAACCGTGTTCAACCCAATGGTACAGTATCGAACTATTTTTCTCCAAATCATACAGTTTGTGGGAAAAGCAGTGAGAATAATTACTTTTGGAAACCTTTTATCAGACAAAGCCTGCTATCACAATAAACTGTTTCGCTTAATAAAACGGCCGCCAGCCCAACTCGGGCGCAGTGTCTACACAAAAAGATGAAGTCAATGTCCGACACTGAATAAATAACTATTTTCACTTACTACGGTCACTTAGCAATAAGTAGATACTATTAATTCCACTTTCTGTTACTTATGGAATTTATCACTATACTTCAGTAATTATTTAAAGAAGACACACATATGGTTCAACAAGGATACAAGAAAATATTAAACTTATAGCTATCATTCATATGACCAAAACTATTATTTAACACGACTAAATTTCATTTCTTTAGGACTGTTATTTGTTAACGTTTTACTAACACCAATATTTGCTTGGCTTTCTTTGAGATGGAGAAGCAACATGAACGATTACTGTTAAGATTGTTGCAGTTAAACAATTATATTACTTTACCTTCAGAAATACTATTGAAAACTTATCCTCACGGTCACGCAAAGCGGTGGCCCTTAAACGTGCAAACTTTAGTATTTAATAATGATTTTCAGAATTTATTACCAAACCCCCCCCCCCCCCCCCCCCCCATGAACCATGGACGTTGCCGTTGGTGGGGAGGCTTGCGTGCCTCAGCGATACAGTTAGCCGTACCGTAGGTGCAACCACAACGGAGGGGTATCTGTTGAGAGGCCAGACAAACGTGTGGTTCCTGAAGAGGGGCAGCAGCCTTTTCAGTAGTTGTACGGGCAACAGTCTGGATGATTGACTGATCTGGCCTTGTAACACTAACCAAAACGACCTTGCTGTGCTGGAACTGCGAACGGCTGAAAGCAAGGGGAAACTACAGCCGTAATTTTTCCCGAGGGCATGCAGCTTTACTGTATGGTTAAATGATGATGGCGTCCTCTTGGGTAAAATATTCCGGAGGTAAAATAGTCCCCCATTCAGATCTCCGGGCGGGGACTACTCAAGAGGACGTCGTTATCAGGAGAAAGATAACTGGCGTTCTACGGATCGGAGCGTGGAATGGCAGATCCCTTAATCGGGCAGGTAGGTTAGAAAATTTAAAAAGGGAAATGGATAGGTTACAGTTAGGTATAGTGGGAATTAGTGAAGTTCGGTGGCAGGAGGAAAAAGACTTTTGGTCAGGCGAATACAGGGTTATAAATACAAAGTCAAGTAGGGGTAATGCAGGAGTAGGTTTAATAATGAATAAAAAAATAGGAATGTGGGTAAGCTACTACAAACAGGATAGTGAACGCATTATTGTGGCCAAGATAGACACGAAGCCCACGCCTACTACAGTAATACAAGTTTATATGCCAACTAGCTCTGCAGATGACGAAGAAATTGAAGAAATGTATGATGAAATAAAAGAAATTATTCAGATAGTGAAGGGAGACGAAAATTTAATAGTCATGGGTGACTGGAATTTGTTAGTAGGAAAAGGGAGAGAAGGAAACGTAGTAGGTGAATATGGATTGGGGCTAAGAAATGAAAGAGGAAGCCGCCTGGTAGAATTTTGCACAGAGCACAACTTAATCATAGCTAACACTTGGTTCAAGAATCATAAAAGAAGGTTGTATACATAGAAGAAGCCTGGAGATACTGACAGATTTCAGATAGATTATATAATGGTAAGACAGAGATTTAGGAACCAGGTTTTAAATTGTAAGACATTTCCAGGGGCAGATGTGGACTCTGACCACAATCTATTGGTTATTAACTGTAGACTAAAACTGAAGAAACAGCAAAAAGGTGGGAATTTAAGGAGATGGGACCTTGATAAACTGACTAAACCAGAGGTTGTACAGAGTTTCAGGGAGAGCGTAAGGGAACAAACGGCAGGAATGGGCGAAATAAATACAGTAGAAGAAGAATGAGTAGCTTTGAGGGATGAAGTAGTGAGGGCTAGTAGAAATCCTTGGGCAACAGGAGAAATATTGAATTTAATTGATGAAAGGAGAAAATATAAAAATGCAGCAAATGAAGCAGGCAAAAAGGAATACAAACGTCTCAAAAATGAGGTCTACAGGAAGTGCAAAATGGCTAAGCAGGGATGGCTAGAGGACAAATGTAAGGATGTAGAGACTTGTCTCACTAGGGGTAAGATAGATACTACCTACATGAAAATTAAAGAGACCTTTGGAGAAAAGAGAACCACTTGTATGAATATCAAAAGCTCAGATGGAAACCGAGTTCTAAGCAAAGAAGGGAAAGCGGAAAGGTGGAAGGAGTATATTGAGGGTCTATACAAGGGCGATGTTCTTGAGGACAATATTATGGAAATGGAAGAGGATGTAGATGAAGATGAAATGGGAGATATGATACTGCGTGATGAGTTTGACAGAGCACTGAAAGACCTGAGTCGAAACAAGGCCCCCGGAGTAGACAACATTCCATTAGAACTACTGACGGCCTTGGGAGAGCCAGTCCTGACAAAACTCTACCATCTGGTGAGCAAGATGTATGAAACAGGCGAAATACCCTCAGACTTCAAGAAGAATATAATCATTCCAATCCCAAAGAAAGCATGTGTTGACAGATGTGAAAATTACCGAACTATCAGTTTCACGGCTGCAAAATACTAACGCGAATTCTTTACAGACGAATGGAAAAACTAGTAGAAGCCGACCTTTGGGAAGATAAGTTTGAATTCCGTAGAAATATTGGAACACGTGAGGCAATACTGACCCCACGGCTTATCTTAGAAGCTAGATTAAGGAAAGGCAAACCTTCGTTTCTAGCATTTGTAGACTTAGAGAAAGCTTTTGACAATGTTGACTGGAATACTCTCTTTCAAATTCTGAAGGTGGCAGGGATAAAATACAGGGAGCGAAAGGCTATTTACAATTTGTATAGAAACCAAATGGCAGTTATACGAGTTGAGGGGCATGAAACGGAATCAGAGATTGGGAAGGGAGTGAGACAGGGTTGTAGCCTCTCCCCGATGTTATTCAATCTGTATATTGAGCAAGCAGTAAAGGAAACAAAAGAAAAATTTGGAGTAGGTATTAAAATCCGTGGAGAAGAAATAAAAACTTTGAGGTTCGCCGATGACATTGTAATTCTGTCAGAGACAGCAAAGGACTTGGAAGAGCAGTTAAACGGAATGGATAGTGTCTTGAAGGGAGGATGTAAGATGAACATCAACAAAAGCAAAACGAGGATAATGAAATGCAGTCGAATTAAGTCAGGTGATGTTGAGGGTATTAGATTAGGAAATGAGACACTTAAAGTAGTAAAGGACTTTTGCTATTTGGGGAGCATAATAACTGATGACGGTCGAAATAGAGAGGATATAAAATGTAGACTGTCAATGGGAAGGAAAGCGTTTCTGAAGAAGGGAAATTTGTTAACATCGAGTATAGATTTAAGTGTCAGGAAGTCGTTTCTGAAAGTATTTGTATGGAGTGTAGCCATGTATGGAAGTGAAACATGGACGATAAATAGTTTAGACAAGAAGAGAATAGAAGCTTTCGAAATGTGGTGCTACAGAAGAATGCTGAAGATTAGATGGGTAGATCACATAACTAATGAGGAGCTGTTGAATAGGATTGGGGAGAAGAGAAGTTTGTGGCAGAACTTGACTAGAAGAAGGGATGGGTTGGTAGGACATGTTCTGAGGGGATCACCAATTTAGTATTGGAGGGCAGCGTGGAGGGTAAAAATCGTAGAGGGAGACCAAGAGATCAATACACCAAGCAGATTCAGATGGATGTAGGTTGCAGTAGGTACTGGGAGATGAAGAAGCCTGCACAGGATAGAGTAGCATGGAGAGCTGCATCAAACCAGTCTCAGGACTGAAGACCACAACAACACAACAACTACCGAAACAGTACTCTTGCCAGCAATTTACTATTATTCAAGCTTCAATAAAGATCAGGATACTCGGAATAAATTCGTTTAGGTTAGGACCCTACTGAGGTAAATGACATAGGAAAATCACGGTAAACACAAAGGTATATTTAACACTTATATTCCACTGATTGAAGATGGATGGTTCATACTGTGATACACTTCTAAATAAAGTACTTTACCTGTTACTGATGTCGAAGGTGGCTTGAGGCGGTGCTGCGTAGTAACATTGCGCAGCTACGGCTCTTGATGTACATAGCTCTGTCTTCCTCTTGGTGGCGACTATAAAATTGCAAATTTCAGAGCTATTAATTTATTGTCATACTGCGCCAATCATGTAGAACACGTCCGAGGCCAAAAACCCAGTCTTGCAGGTAAATTCGACCAACGTAATGCATGTTCACTACTTGCAGGGCAGCTACCGATTATATGCTATTCGCGCGCCAATTCTCACTCGCGCGCCACACCACCTTTTCCATTCCACTACAGAACGGAGTTCCGTTCTACCTATGATCACTACATCTTTTCAATTTACACTTCTGCTTACAAAAACCCTAAGTATGAACCATCTACAATTGCATGACAGCATATACATACAAAATTGAAATAATTAATTACAGTTGTACTTGAAATATTACATAATTATTTACAAAATATGTTTTAATACCTTTATTTCACCCACGTCAAAGAGGTTATTTTAAACAGACAAACTACACTTAACAAAAGCTTACTCTCGTTACAGTATTTTCTTAATTTTTCAAAATTATTACGGAACAAAAAAAAAATTTTAAAATATACAGATTAATGGCAGTATTATATTTACAATAACATTACAAAGTGACAAGAGGCTTGTAACCTCTCAGGGTCATCGGCATTTACATACATTCCTTACAAACCACTGTGACATATATGACAGAGATTACTTAGTATGTAAGAGTTTCTTCCCGTTCCACTTCTGAAATTTTGTAAGTATGCTTTCGCGCGATAATTTACGTCTTGAAGCATCTTCCAAGTCAGGTTTTCAACATTTCTACATCTACATCTATATCCGCTTTCTGCAAACCACTGGATAGGTCATGGCAGAAGGTTCTTCCCACTGTACCAGCTATTAGGTCTTCTTCCCATTCAATTCGTGTATGGAGTGGGGGAAGAATTTTTAAATGCCTGTATGCATACTAACATTAATCTAATCTTGTCTTCACGATCCCTACGGAAGCGATACGTGGGGCATTATACTATACTCCTAGGGTCATCACTTAAATTCGGTTCTTAAAACTTCGTGAGTAGGCTTTCTCGGGTAATTTAGGTCTATCTTCAAGTGTCTGTCAGTTCAGATTCTTCAGTATCCCCGCAACACTCTCTCATGGATCAAACAAACCTGTTACCATTCATGTTACCCTTCTATTTATACGTTCAATATCCCCTGTTAGTCCTATTAGGTACGGGTTCCAAAAAGCTGAGAAATATTCAAAAATGGGCCACAAGAGTGATATGTACACAATCTTCCCTGTAGGTTCCGCCTGCCTTACCCATGACAGCCTACGCGATCGTTCCATTTCATATCCCAGGTATGTGTATCAGCTGACTGATTCCAGCTGTGACTCATTTATACTGTAATCATATGATACTACTTTTTTCGTTTTGTGAATTGTACCTCTTTACATTTTGGAACATTTAAAGCAAGTTGTCAGTCTATTCACAACTTTGAAATTCTTGTCAAGTTTTGATTGAATATTTGTGCAGTTATTTCCAGACAATACTTCATTATAGATAACTGAATCATCTGCGGACAGTCTGAGGTTGTACATCTCCACCTACATGTCTACTCTACAAATCACACTTATCTGCCTGACAGAGGGTTCATCGAATCACCTTCACAATAATTCTCGAACAGCGCAGTAGGAGGACAGAGTAACACACTCCCGTGGGGCACATCCAAAGTTACTGCTACATCTGATGATGACTCTTCGTCCAAGATAACATGCTGCGCCCTCCCTATCAAAGGATCCTCATTACAGTATCGTACCTTTGATAATACGCATATATGTAGTATTGAGTAAAATGCTTGATCAATTGCTTTCAGGATGTCATGTGAGAAAACTGCAGTTTGTGTTTTACATTATCAATGTTCTTGTAATCCATATTGGCTGGCGTGGAGGAGGTCATTCTATTCAAAATACATAATTACGTTTGGGCTCAGTATGTGCTCTAAGATTCTGCAAAAATGGATGTCAGGGATACTGGACGGTAGTTTAGTGTACCATTTCAGTAGGAGGGCAAAGTATGTTTGGAGAAGCCCATTAATTAGGTAAGGGGTTTTCTTTAAAATCTGGATCTCTCTCTCTCCTTTGTTGAAATTTGGTGAGGTGTGGTGGGATATGCCCATCTCCTCACGTAGGTTTACCCCATAGTGTGGTCCGCCGCTCGTGGTCTCGCGGTAGCGTTCTCGCTTCCCGAGCACGGGGTCCCGGGTTCGATTCCCGGCGGGGTCAGGGATTTTCACCTGCCTCGAGATGACTGGGTGTTTGTGTTGTCCTCATCATTTCATCCTCATCCAGGAAAGTGGCGAAATTGGACTGAGCAAAGATTGGATAATTGTACGGGCGCTGATAACCACGCAGTTGAGCGCCCAACAAACCAAACATCATCATCATCATCACCCATAGTGTGTAAAAATGGATTCTTTTTCATTTGTTTCAAACAATGGTTAAATTAGTTTAATAAAATCATGTTTCATTTTAGAAGTGTATCAAACAGTGTTTTTAACACGTGATTAACATTGTATTTTAAACATGCTAACACTGAGTAGTATTTGGATGGACAGACACACAGAGACAGATGGACAAAAAGGTTCTGACGGATCCCTATAAAATTAATCGTTTTTGGTATATTACATACATTAAATGTTGTTGAACCTTTACTTACTTTGCAGATGAAAGACAACATTGTTTGTACCTTCCTTTGAACAGTATGATTACGTAACTTTTCAGTCTCTTGATTTATGTCATCACTAAGAGAGTACTTGTTGGTGAACTTCTGCTGACGTTTTTCCACAACTTCTTGCACACATGTGAGGTTCTATCTGTCGGCATGTCACTTAACGTAGGCATTGCAAAAGTTTTGATACAAATTCATGTTGAACACAATAACACCAACTTTATATGGGTGGCAGAATATCACAACTGACTCACTGATTGACATGCAGTGTGTTCTCCCAGCGCAGACGAGAACTCTCTGAATGATATCTAACACTCATGTAGCACTCGTTTCAAATGGGAGAATCCCGGGCACGCACACATGTGAAGCATCATGTTCTGTTCAGAGAGCTCATAAATACTTGTGGGCACTTAAATTTCTTTGCTCGGTATTAATTATACAAAATGAAATGTCATCCATTGTAATAATGTGTATTCTCTGAATTAAAAATTGGTAGTAGGATTTTCACTGACTCCCCCTCCCCCCCCCCCCCTTTAAATGGGTTTTGGTGAGATTTTGCCGGACTCCACCCCCTATTTAAGCTCACTTGACTAATGGATGTCCCACTTCAGCACAGCCTGGTTTGTTGCCAGATCCTTCCCCCTTACTTCTCCCCCTCCATTCTACTCCAATTGGTTTAGGTATAAAAGATAAGAAATTCAAAATGGGGGTGGGGCACTATCCAATTGACTGGGGACTTTGGCACAGTCTGCGTGGTTGCCAGATTTCTAATAATTTTGATGACCATAATTTATGACCTGCCTTATCTTTATCGATATTATTTATCTACATCTACATCTACATCTATACTCCGCGAGCCACCTTACGGTGTGTGGCGGAGGGTACTTATTGTACCACTATCTGATTCCTCCTTCCCTGTTCCATTCACGAATTGTGCGTGGGAAGAACGACTGCTTGTAAGTCTCCGTATTTGCTCTAATTTCTCGGATCTTTTCGTTGTGATCATTACGCGAGATATATGTGGGCGGTAGTAATATGTTGCCCATCTCTTCCCGGAATGTGCTCTCTCGTAATTTCGATAATAAACCTCTCCGTATTGCGTAACGCCTTTCTTGAAGTGTCCGCCACTGGAGCTTGTTCAGCATCTCCGTAACGCTCTCGCGCTGACTAAATGTCCCCATGACGAATCGCGCTGCTTTTCGCTGGATCATGTCTATCTCTTCTATTAATCCAACCTGGTAAGGGTCCCATACTGATGAGCAATACTCAAGAATCGGACGAACAAGCGTTTTGTAAGCTACTTCTTTCGTCGATGAGTCACATTTTCTTAGAATTCTTCCTATGAATCTCAACCTGGCGCCTGCTTTTCCCACTATTTGTTTTATGTGATCATTCCACTTCAGATCGCTCCGGATAGTAACTCCTAAGTATTTTACGGTCGTTACCGCTTCCAATGATTTACCACCTATGGCATAATCGTACTGGAATGGATTTCTGCCCCTATGTATGCGCATTATATTACATTTATCTACGTTTAGGGAAAGCTGCCAGCTGTCGCACCATGCATTAATCCTCTGCAGGTCCTCCTGGAGTACGTACGAGTCTTCTGATGTTGCTACTTTCCTGTAGACAACCGTGTCATCTGCAAATAGCCTCACGGAGCTACCGATGTTGTCAACTAAGTCATTTATGTATATTGTAAACAATAAAGGTCCTATCACGCTTCCCTGCGGTACTCCCGAAATTACCTCTACATCTGCAGATTTTGAACCGTTAAGAATGACATGTTGTGTTCTTTCTTCTAGGAAATCCTGAATCCAATCACAAACCTGGTCCGATATTCCGTAAGCTCGTATTTTTTTCACTAAACGTAAGTGCGGAACCGTATCAAATGCCTTCCTGAAGTCCAGGAATACGGCATCAATCTGCTCGCCAGTGTCTACGGCACTGTGAATTTCTTGGGCAAATAGGGCGAGCTGAGTTTCACATGATCTCTGTTTGCGGAATCCATGTTGGTTATGATGAAGGAGATTTGTATTATCTAAGAACGTCATAATACGAGAACACAAAACATGTTCCATTATTCTACAACAGATTGACGTAAGCGAAATAGGCCTATAATTATTCGCATCTGATTTATGACCCTTCTTGAAAATGGGAACGACCTGCGCTTTCTTCCAGTCGCTAGGTACTTTACGTTCTTCCAGCGATCTACGATAAATTGCTGATAGAAAGGGGGCAAGTTCTTTAGCATAATCACTGTAGAATCTTAAGGGTATCTCGTCTGGTCCGGATGCTTTTCCGCTACTAAGTGATAGCAGTTGTTTTTCAATTCCGATATCGTTTATTTCAATATTTTCCATTTTGGCGTCCGTGCGACGGCTGAAGTCAGGGACCGTGTTACGATTTTCCGCAGTGAAACAGTTTCGGAACACTGAATTCAGTATTTCTGCCTTTCTTCGGTCGTCCTCTGTTTCGGTGCCATCGTGGTCAACGAGTGACTGAATAGGGGATTTAGATCCGCTTACCGATCTTACATACGACCAAAACTTTTTAGGGTTCTTGTTTAGATTGTTTGCCAATGTTTTATGTTCGAATTCGTTGAATGCTTCTCTCATTGCTCTCCTTACGCTCTTTTTCGCTTCGTTCAGCTTTTCCTTATCAGCTATGATTCGACTACTCTTAAACCTATGATGAAGCTTTCTTTGTTTCCGTAGTACCTTTCGTACATGATTGTTATACCACGGTGGATCTTTCCCCTCGCTTTGGACCTTAGTCGGTACGAACTTATCTAAGGCGTACTGGACGATGTTTCTGAATTTTTTCCATTTTTGTTCCACATCCTCTTCCTCAGAAATGAACGTTTGATGGTGGTCACTCAGATATTCTGCGATTTGTGCCCTATCACTCTTGTTAAGCAAATATATTTTCCTTCCTTTCTTGGCATTTCTTATTACACTTGTAGTCATTGATGCAACCACTGACTTATGATCACTGATACCCTCTTCTACATTCACGGAGTCGAAAAGTTCCGGTCTATTTGTTGCTATGAGGTCTAAAACGTTAGCTTCACGAGTTGGTTCTCTAACTATCTGCTCGAAGTAATTCTCGGACAAGGCAGTCAGGATAATGTCACAAGAGTCTCTGTCCCTGGCTCCAGTTCTGATTGTGTGACTATCCCATTCTATACCTGGTAGATTGAAGTCTCCCCCTATTACAATAGTATGATCACGAGACTTCTTCACGACGTTCTGCAGGTTCTCTCTGAGGCGCTCAACTACTACGGTTGCTGATGCAGGTGGTCTATAGAAGCATCCGACTATCATATCTGACCCACCTTTGATACTTAACTTAACCCAGATTATTTCACATTCGCATTCGCTAATAACTTCACTGGATATTATTGAATTCTTTACTGCTATAAATACTCCTCCACCATTGGCGTTTATCCTATCCTTGCGGTATATATTCCATTCTGTGTCTAGGATTTCGTTACTGTTCACTTCCGGTTTTAACCAACTTTCCGTTCCTAATACTATATGCGCACTATTTCCTTCAATAAGAGATACTAATTCAGGAACCTTGCCCTGGATACTCCTGCAGTTTACCAATATTACGTTGACTTTTCCTGTTTTTGGTCTCTGAGGACGGACGTTCTTTATCAACGATGATAATGTCCTCTCTGGTAAGCCGTCAGGTATTTTATCGTTTCGCCCAAGGGGGGGTCCCTCTAACCTAAAAAACCCCCGTGTGCACGCCACACGTACTCTGCTACCCTAGTAGCTGCTTCCGGTGTGTAGTGCACGCCTGACCTGTCTAGGGGGGCCCTACAGTTCTCCACCCAATAACGGAGGTCGATGAATTTGCAACCATTATAGTCGCAGAGTCGTCTGAGCCTCTGGTTTAGACCCTCCACACGGCTCCAAACCAGAGGACCGCGATCGACTCTGGGCACTATGCTGCAGATATTAAGCTCAGCTTGCACTCCGCGTGCGATGCTGGTTGTCTTCACCAAATCAGCCAGCCGCCGGAAGGAACCAAGGATGGCCTCAGAACCCAAGCGGCAGGCGTCATTCGTTCCGACATGTGCTACTATCTGCAGCCGGTCACACCCAGTGCGTTCAATAGCTGCCGGAAGGGCCTCCTCCACATTACGGACGAGACCCCCCGGCAAGCACACCGAGTGCACACTGGCATTCTTCCCCGACCTACCCGCTATTTTCCTAAGGGGCTCCATAACCCGCCTAACGTTGGAGCTCCCTATAACTAATAGGTCCGCCCTCTGTGACTGTCGGGACCTTGCCGGAGAATCGGCCACTGGCCCAACAGGCGAGGCATCCTGTGGTGGCTCGGAAACGATGTCATCACCACTAGGAAGCACCCCGTACCTGTTGGAAAGGGGTAAGGCAGCTGCCACGCGGCCAGATCCCACCTTCGCCTTTCGGCCAGGCACGCGCGAGCCCACCACTGTCCGCCATTCACCCTGGAGTGATGGCTGACCGGTAAGATGCTCACTGCCGGAAGACGCAGCGACATCAGGGGTTCCATGCGATTCCAAGGCCACCGAAGTAGGCATAGGTCTCACCACAGTTGCCCCAACGCCACTACGAGCCGACGCCTGCCCCTCGAGCTCGATGAGCCTAACAGACAAAGCCTCCACCTGCCCGCGAAGAGTGGCCAATTCTCCTTGCGTCCGCTCACAACAACCACAGTCCCTACACATGACTATGTTTATCCTACAAGCGAACGGTGTACTCGCCTTATTAGCAGCAGGAAATCGAAGTGCTCTCTCACTGACGGTCTAACCGACACTGGGCTGTTCTAACCAAACAAACAAAAGCCTGTACGATACGAGGGTCGATAGCAACGGCGATACTGTACACTACACTGTTATTAAAATAAAAGGTTGTGTCTAGTAGGCACTCAAACACGCAAGAAATTACAAAAATAAAATAGTAACTACCCAGATAACTGAAAATAAGTTGTACCTGTTTGAAGCTCGCAAAAATGTGTAACAAGCGAACGGTGTACTCGCCTTATTAGCAGCAGGAAATCGAAGAGCTCTCTCACTGACGGTCTAACCGACACTGGGCTGTTCTAACCAAACAAACAAAAGCCTGTACGATACGAGGGTCGATAGCAACGGCGATACTGTACACTACACTGTTATTAAAATAAAAGGTTGTGTCTAGTAGGCACTCAAACACGCAAGAAATTACAAAAATAAAATAGTAACTACCCAGATAACTGAAAATAAGTTGTACCTGTTTGAAGCTCGCAAAAATGTGTAACAATGACCCAATATGGCCCCCAGGTGCTTTTTCAAGATATCCTTACCTTAATTAGTATAATTTGTGTCCCAAACATAGCCTCACAATCAAACATAGCTGTGCAGGGTAACTCAGAAACTTTGACATTACAGTAGATGAGTAAAAATGGCGGGACTTTAAAAAATACAAATGATATATCGTGGTCTATGACATGCATCAACAACTCACGGAGGTCCACTGTGAGCTGTAATTATCGTACGGCTGCGAAACTTGGTAGATATTCTACTGTGTTAATGCAGTAACGATTTACGCTGGAAAACAAATTGTTTCAACTGTGGTCACCAGATCAAATCTAGCTCAGAATACTGTATGACGTTATCACATTCACGTTGTCATTTGACAAGCCATAGCGTGAGTTTACAGTATGGCTATCGAAAAAGAGAGACCGTGCTCTGTTACAGTGCTGCAATGAGAGAATATTGCCGATTGAAAGGTGCGAGGAGAGGCCCGCCGTAATTAAATGGTTTGAAGAAGATGAAAATGAAATTCGAAAACACGGGTGAGCTTGGCGTGGCGGCTGGAATAGGGATGCGTTCTATCTCAGTGACAGTTACTGACAAGGTTTCTGTTACTGTAACTGACCATGCAGCAATTGCCCTGCGTAGTGCTATCGCTCGTGCAGTTTCGTCAGAACTGTCCGTCCCATGTTCAACAGAACGGAAAGTTTTGTGGTTTATTTTACACTGGTACCCGTAAAAGGCTCAGATGCTGCTGCAACGGAAACCTCATGATCCGCAGCAACCTTCCAAATTTGCTCTTTGGTTTCTGCAATGCATCGAAGTTGATAACATGTGACCGGGCAATATTCTATGGAATAACAGGACACATTTTACACTACAGGGTCTAGTGAACACACAGAACTTCCGGATATAGGATACTGTTAAACTGCGTGATGTGCACGAAGACCCATTGCACACGCCATATGTGACTGTGTTGTGTGTATTCAGAAGCACTTTTGTTCTCGGTCCGTTCTTGCATGACAGAATCCACGCAGAGAGCCTATCAGACGCAACGTGAAGTCTGCACGTTATCGGAACCTCCTTGTGCAGTATGTGATTCCTGTTTTGCAAGGACCCAACTGTGTGGAAACCATTGTTTTCATATAGGATATAGCAACACCTCACGTCGCTCGCCTAGTGAAATATCTGCTTAGTGAAACTTCCACGAACGTGTTATTTCCAGAGATTTGCATGACCTGCAAGATCACCTGATCTGAATCCATCTGACTTTTGGCTATGGGGACATCTGAAAGAACGCATTTACCAGGGACGCATTCAGTCTCTCCCTGATCTGAAAGTCAGTATACAGGAACACATACACTCCTGGAAATGGAAACAAGAACACATTGACACCGGTGTGTCAGACCCACCATACTTGCTCCGGACACTGCGAGAGGGCTGTACAAGCAATGATCACACGCACGGCACAGCGGACACACCAGGAACCGCGGTGTTGGCCGTCGAATGGCGCTAGCTGCGCAGCATTTGTGCACCGCCGCCGTCAGTGTCAGCCAGTTTGCCGTGGCATACGGAGCTCCATCGCAGTCTTTAACACTGGTAGCATGCCGCGACAGCGTGGACGTGAACCGTATGTGCAGTTGACGGACTTTGAGCGAGGGCGTATAGTGGGCATGCGGGAGGCCGGGTGGACGTACCGCCGAATTGCTCAACACGTGGGGCGTGAGGTCTCCACAGTACATCGATGTTGTCGCCAGTGGTCGGCGGAAGGTGCACGTGCCCGTCGACCTGGGACCGGACCGCAGCGACGCACGGATGCACGCCAAGACCGTAGGATCCTACGCAGTGCCGTAGGGGACCGCACCGCCACTTCCCAGCAAATTAGGGACACTGTTGCTCCTGGGGTATCGGCGAGGACCATTCGCAACCGTCTCCATGAAGCTGGGCTACGGTCCCGCACACCGTTAGGCCGTCTTCCGCTCACGCCCCAACATCGTGCAGCCCGCCTCCAGTGGTGTCGCGACAGGCGTGAATGGAGGGACGAATGGAGACGTGTCGTCTTCAGCGATGAGAGTCGCTTCTGCCTTGGTGCCAATGATGGTCGTATGCGTGTTTGGCGCCGTGCAGGTGAGCGCCACAATCAGGACTGCATACGACCGAGGCACACAGGGCCAACACCCGGCATCATGGTGTGGGGAGCGATCTCCTACACTGGCCGTACACCACTGGTGATCGTCGAGGGGACACTGAATAGTGCACGGTACATCCAAACCGTCATCGAACCCATCGTTCTACCATTCCTAGACCGGCAAGGGAACTTGCTGTTCCAACAGGACAATGCGCGTCCGCATGTATCCCGTGCCACCCAACGTGCTCTAGAAGGTGTAAGTCAACTACCCTGGCCAGCAAGATCTCCGGATCTGTCCCCCATTGAGCATGTTTGGGACTGGATGAAGCGTCGTCTCACGCGGTCTGCACGTCCAGCACGAACGCTGGTCCAACTGAGGCGCCAGGTGGAAATGGCATGGCAAGCCGTTCCACAGGACTACATCCAGCATCTCTACGATCGTCTCCATGGGAGAATAGCAGCCTGCATTGCTGCGAAAGGTGGATATACACTGTACTAGTGCCGACATTGTGCATGCTCTGTTGCCTGTGTCTATGTGCCTGTGGTTCTGTCAGTGTGATCATGTGATGTATCTGACCCCAGGAATGTGTCAATAAAGTTTCCCCTTCCTGGGACAATGAATTCACGGTGTTCTTATTTCAATTTCCAGGAGTGTATATTTCTTTCTTTCATTCACCGCTCAAGACTTCCACCTGTTGACGAAACTTGGAACAAATTTTTTTTCTAGGGTATATCGGTTCTACATTAACGCATTAGAGAATCTACCTAGTTTCGCTGCCACACGGTAACTACAGCCCACACCTGGCCTCTGTGAGTTACTGTACTGTAGTTATAACCACCCGGTACCAATCGGTATTACTTTAAAAAAAAAAAAAAAAAAAACATGCTGAAGACACCACCAGCACTGCACTTAGTATAGAATGCAAGATACCCACAGTTAAGTTATAACTTGCCTTAACAGTGTACCTTATTTAACGTTAAAGTACAGGGCTATTACAAATGATTGAAGCGATTTCATAAATTCACTGTAGCTCCATTCATTGACATATGGTCACGACACACCACAGATACGTAGAAAAACTCATAAAGTTTTGTTCGGCTGAAGCCGCACTTCAGGTTTCTGCCGCCAGAGCGCTCGAGAGCGCAGTGAGACAAAATGGCGACAGGAGCCGAGAAAACGTATGTCGTGCTCGAAATGCACTCACATCAGTCAGTCATAACAGTGCAACGACACTTCAGGACGAAGTTCAACAAAGATCCACCAACTGCTAACTCCATTCGGCGATGGTATGCGCAGTTTAAAGCTTCTGGATGCCTCTGTAAGGGGAAATCAACGGGTCGACCTGCAGTGAGCGAAGAAACGGTTGAACGCGTGCGGGCAAGTTTCACGCGTAGCCGCGGAAGTCGGCGAATAAAGCAAGCAGGGAGCTAAACGTACCACAGCCGACCGTTTGGAAAATCTTACGGAAAAGACTAAAGCAGAAGCATTTCTTAAACAGGAGATTGGAAAACCGATGGATCGGTCGTGGTGGAGATCATGATCAACAATTCATGTCATGGCCTCCACGCTCTCCCGACTTAACCCCATGCGATTTCTTTCTGTGGGGTTATGTGAAAGATTCAGTGTTTAAACCTCCTCTACCAAGAAACGTGCCAGAACTGCGAGCTCGCATCAACGATGCTTTCGAACTCATTGATGGGGACATGCTGCGCCGAGTGTGGGAGGAACTTGATTATCGGCTTGATGTCTGCCGAATCACTAAAGGGGCACATATCGAACAATTGTGAATGCCTAAAAAAACTTTTTGAGTTTTTGTATGTGTGTGCAAAGCATTCTGAAAATATCTCAAATAATAAAGTTATTGTAGAGCTGTGAAATCGCTTCAATCATTTGTAATAACCCTGTACATCGTGCTGCACTCAGTGACGTTTTATAATTTTCTAGTGTTGTTAATGATGAATCAGAAAACATAGTCACTGTAAGGTGCACTTGTCAAATACGAGGGCTGTCCAGAAAGTAAGTTACGATTGATCGCGAAATGGAAATCACAGTGAAAATCAGAAATGTTTCATTTGTAACAGTTAGCTACACCTTTCAGCTACTTCTCTACGTAGTCGCCGTTCTGACTTAGACTTTTGTCATAGCGTTGTACCAACTTTCTAATACCCTCATCATAGAAGGCAGCCGCCAGTGCTTTCCGCTAATTCTCTACGCTGGCCTAAAGCTCGTTGTCTGTGCCAAAATGTTGTCTTCATAGCCAGCGGTTCGTTTGAGCAGAAATGAAACTCAGTGGGAGACAATTACGGGCTGTATTGTGGGTAACCAAACATTTCCAATTGAAACGATGCAGGACCATCTTCATTGCCCCTGCAGAATGAGGTTGAGAGTTGTCTTGAAGAAGAAACCGCACGACAGTTATGTAATGTTGGTTGCATAGCTTCAGGGGAAAATTCTCACCAGGCCCTCGTACTTGGCGGGAGACACTATTTTCTATAACACCTTTACGCGCTCACTAAGAGCTCAGGAATGAAAAGAGCGACATAATTCTACCTAGAGTCATACTAGAGACACTGCCCAACACATCTTTGCAAAGCTTTATCGGATTTTCATAGTCGTTTCCATTTCGCGACCGATCTAACTTACTTTCTGGACAGCCCTCGTACTTCGCTCTGCACGAAGACTGTTGGAGAGCACCGCACTGCGCCAAATTTGGAAATTTGTGGTAAGGTCTTATGGGACCAAACTGTTGAGGTCATCGGTCCCTAAGCTTACGCACTGCTTAATCCAACTTAAACTAACTTACGCTAAGGACAACACACACACCCATGCCCGAGGGAGGACTCCAACCTCCGACGGAGGAAGCTGCGCGGACCGTGACAAGTCGCCCAGACCGCGCTGCTACCCCGCGCGAGCGCTGCACAGAGGGAGAGAGAGAGAGAGAGAGAGAAAGAGAAGCTTTGTTCTGCCACATTGTGATCAAGTGGTCTGCCGTCTTCAGCAGTGCATAGCCTCCCCAATGTTTACACGGGACCCCTGGCTACATAACGCCTGTATTCTATATGCACCAGGGAACCGTAAAACAACGCCCTGATAGTAGCATCTGGTAAACTTCGTGCAGGGTACTTTTGCATTATACATTTACGACAAAAAAAAAAAAGACTCGTTAGGAAGAAGTTATGCGAATTGGTCACAAATTTGAGATTCATACAGGTATCGATAGCAAATGCAAAATTATTAACTTCGGCGGCCGATGAATGAATGTGTGACTCTACAGTGCTGAATCACTGCGCAGCTGGCAAGGATAATAAACAGGGGACAAGACGATACCAGGGCATAATGTCTTCACGAATTTCATTTCATGTACTCAGTTGGACAATAACTATGCTTCACAGACGGGTGCGTGACAAATATATTCAGTATGATGAGGGTATCTGTTCTTTCGGACATGTCCGAAAGAACAGATACCCTCTTCATATAGCTAAGGCTAACCGGCCATTGGCCTTCTTCTTGTGTGCTGGATTCACACGCATTGCCCGAACTCTTACGGGACTCGGTAAGATTGTCTACCGCGAGTAATGAGTGTAATGGGCAGGGGCACTGCGAATGTTGTGTGAGGACATTAAGTTGGGAATGTGGGTCTCACGGGGAGCATGCAAGGGATAAATCCCTGCAGTCGCACTTTTCTCTGTGCCCTCGGTGGCTCAGATGGATAGAGCGTCTGCCATGTAAGGAGAAGATCCCGGGTTCGAGTCCCGGTCGGGCAACACATTTTCAACTGTCCCCGTTGATGTATATCAACGCCTGTCGACAACTTAGGGTCTCGATTTAATTATCATTTCAATACACTCAGTTGTCAGCATTTGAGAGAGGTCGAGTAGTTGGGCTCAAAGAAACCGGTTGGAGTAACCGGCCAACAGCTCGACATTTGAAGAGGAGCGATACCACTATTCAGCGATGTTGGCAGGGATGGGTGAACCATCGCCGAACGCAGCGTCAAGAAGGAAGCGATCGACCGAGAGAGACAACAGAACGTGAGAACCGAGCAAATGTCAGAGGTACTCAGAATCCCGGTATCATCATTATCATCGATCCAAAGTGCAACTGGTGCTTCAGTGACCACAAGGACCATTAATGGTGAAACCTTCCCGTCTCCTCTCTATCTCTTTTGTTACACGACCTTCCCTTCTACGATAACCTATGAAACCTTCCCTTAGTATTTCTATCTCTTGCTTAATAATAACAGATGAAAGCTTGCCTTTGAAATTAATTCTCTTTATCAATAATAATAAGTGCAATCTTCGCATAGAAATTTAAATGCTGCTTATTAAAAGTGATTTGCTGATTATTTCGACGAAACATAGAATGTGTCGTCGTCGTGGCCCTCAGTCGTTACCTGCAATAACCCAAAACTGTTCATTACCTTTTTTACTGTTACTGGATCGCCATCTGACTGCTACATCGATCTGCGACATGAATATACTTCCTCTGTTTTACTATACTCTGTTAGCTGCTGGTGGGTTGTCATAATAAGTGGCTGTATTTATTACCAAAGCTGACGTTATTCTTTAATAGCAAAGCTGACGTTATTCTTTAATTAATTTGACTAAAGTTACGTAATTCATAGTTAAACGTTTTTCTTGACAACAATAAAATTTTGCAAAGTTTTACGTTGATGGTTTTTGGTGTGGATTATAATCAGTAATGCAATATTGCTGGCAAAAATTAATTATATTCTGAAAAAGATTCTTCAAATATTTACTGTTGGTAATGAAATGATTTTACAAACGTTCAAATGGGACTTACTTTTTACAATAACCTTACAACTAGCATTGCGCAGACATACCTTCAGTAGTCTTGAGTTTCTCAAAAAAGAAACAAAATAAAAAAAATAAAAATAAATAAATAAAATTCGATAATATTAGTTCCTCTTATGATAATAGTTAGCTGGTGTCTCTGTACATCCGTTTATAATCTCTTGTAAATCATAGCTGGTGGCTGGCAGGCACACCGCTCCTCTCAACCTCTCGCTTCAGACCTGCTACAGACTCGCTTCACATCTCGCTTACTACTGACTTCCTACGAACGCTAAAGTGCGGTCTCTCCCGCCAACAATGCTTTCTGGTGCAGACAATCCCTGCTACCATTACAAAATGTATCACTGCGCGGTATTTCCCGCTCTTTTCTTAAAATGTATCCATACGCGGTCTCTCCCGACATTTTTAAAATTATATCAATGTGCGGTCACTCCCACCAACAATACTTTGGTGCAGACATTCCCTGCTACTACAATTATTTCCAAAATGACAAATATTAATTATTCCTACTTAATCTTATTAATAAAATACAAACATCTTTCATATACACCTCTTACAATAGGCGTCTCACAGAAAGAGTGCTTAGCTCACGATGTCTTTTCTGCCTACTACCATTGACTTCTATACACCAACAAGCCCGTATGCGGTGGTGTCGGGTACATTCAGTCTGGAATCTTATTGACTGGAGTAGAATTGTCTTCAGTGATGAATCCCACTTGGAACTGAGCCCGGCGACCGGCGAAGACGTCTCTGGAGACGACCCAGACAGACAAGCCTGACCGTCGGCCTCCATATGGCCCGACAGTCAGAAGTGATGATCTGAAGTGTCATTTCATTTCGTAGCAGGACCATTTTGGTTGGTTGTCATTCGCAGCACCCTTACAACACAACGGTACGTCTATGTATTCAAAAAATGGTTCAAATGGCTCTGAGCACTATGGGACTTAACATCTATGGTCATCAGTCCCCTAGAACTTAGAACTACTTAAACCTAACTAACCTAAGGACATCACACAACACCCAGTCATCACGAGGCAGAGAAAATCCCCGACCCCGCCGGGAATCGAACCCGGGAACCCGGGCGTGGGAAGCGAGAACGCTACCGCACTCTATGTATTCAACGCCCCGTTTTGTTGCGCTTCGTGGCAAACCATCCTGGACTTGCGTTTCAGCATCATAATGGCTGCCCGCACACGGCGAGAGTTTCTGCTGCTTGTCTCCGTGCTTCCCAAAGCCTACCTTTGCCAACAAAGTCGCCGGATCTCTCTGCAATTGAGAACGTTTGGGTCATTATGCGCTGGGCCCTGCAACCAGCTCGGGTTTTTGACAACCTAACGGGCCAATTGGACAGAATTTCGCACGATATCACTCAGGAGGACGTCCAGCAGTTGTATAAATCAATGCCAAGCCGTATAACAGCTTACATGAGGGCCAAAGGTGCATCAATGCGTGATCGACTAGCTCAGTTTCTGAAGCTCTTTCTCTTGAACAAACCATTCAATTTTTTATGAAATTGTAATCATTTGTTTGTCTGTACATGTACATCGTATTTAACGATTTTTGTCCCACTCGGATAATTCCTTCTTAAAGTGTGCTGCTTTTTTTTATTTTTTTTAGTATATAATGCCGCCAGACAGTGGGTTCGCTCGTTGCGTTAAAGGACACTCACGAAATGCCCTGGCAAAAGCATCAGTAAATTTACAGTGACTGGTAAACTTCCTGAGAGGTATTTGTGCGTTATACAAGGCCGTACTGAGAAATAATGCCTCCAAATTTTTTATGTTGAAACTTTTATAGGTTTTTAACAATCATGAAATTTATTCATCATGCCTATATATTTATTTCTCAACCTAGTCTCCTTGGTGGTGAAAACATTTCTCCCGACGAGAGACCAGTTTGTTGATACAATAACTGTAGAATTTTTGACTTTGTAGACGGAGCTGCTACCTCACCTCCGCTTGCATCGGTCATCACTAAGTCATGTCTGGTAGGTGTTCTCCAAGTTGTGGAAACAGATGAAAAGCGGATGGGACTAAATTCGGGACTGTATGGAGGATCATTGAGGGCAGTGAACCTAAGGCGTCGGATTGTTGCAACTGTCGCAGAGCTCGTGTCTGGTCTGGCATTTTTAAGCTGAAGGAGAGGGTGTTCCATGTTTATACGAGCTCTTCGAATTCGATTACAGCACGCTGTTCCTCACGCACCGACATAGCTACATTACACACCGCTACAGTTTGGAGCTCTCAAGCGGCAGAGGACTGCAAATATGTACACATGAAGAATAAAAATGTAGAATGTTGATAACGTTTGTTTTATTAAAAAAGCAGAAATGAAGTACGACGATGACAAGATACATTTATAGACTTATCTGCTGAGGCAACCAAAGGGGGAATGCTAGCGAACATACGGAATCAATATGAGGAATTGTTTTCCCACGAGAAACAATGGGGGCTCAGTTGCAGCAACTGACAGGAATAAATCTTGAGTCAGCAGCGCGAAAGAAGAGAGGTTGACTAGATGTTGGTGGGAAGGCGCTGAAAACAGTATTTGGGACGGCAGTTTGTGAGGGCATCTGGAACTTAAATAACACAACTCGGATGGTGTAGAAAATAGTCATGAACACAGAAACAACAGAAAGTTGGCATTCGATATAGTTCGCGAATATGGAACAGGGAATATTGAACATTACTAAAACAATATCTAGAATAATAACCGAATTATTGCAGTATACAAAAGAAACTACGGGTGCACCAAAGAAAGATCTGAAGAAGGTACATAATCACTTGAGTACATTAGATGAAAGAGTAGTAATAGCCAAATTGCTGTGAGAACTAGCAAACAGCTTGGGGATGCTAGAACAGAAATCGAGAGGAAACAGGAAGCAGTTCATCATGCGACATACGGACAGTTAAGTACGACACTGTTAACTCCACAACAATTTTTATTTGGCCCACAAGAAGCGGAAAAAGGGTTTCCATCAGGGTTACGACACACACTACCTATAACAAGATGTAACAGAGGATTCTTCTATCACACTGACGCGGTTAAGGTCTATACGGATCAGGCTAGTATATACATTGATATACAATTTACAGCAAGAAGTTTAAACGCTTGAGACCAGTGTTTTACGATCCATCCGTATCCAGTCAAATCGAATGTTATTAACAAACTGGTACAGGTTCAACCTCACGAGGTACTCCCTTTTTCGGAGCAAAGAGATACTGTCTTTGTTATGGCAGTAGGGGATTTCAGCAATTATGTTTATCAAGGAATTAGTCACCTTTTGTCTAGCTCAAGTGGTGCGTGCTGACGAGCGATCGTGTGAAATCCAGCTATTCCTAGGGAGAATGGAATCACCAGAATCCAAGAGGATAACATGAGTGCCACAAACACATTTCAGCGGATTGGCAATCATTGGATTTATTCTATGTTCTCACCAGAAACGGTAGTAGTTAATTGCTATGATAACAGAACATTTACAGGAATGACGACAGAGTGAGTCATTGATTAATGGAACCAAATGTGACATGGCTGGAATGCAATTTCAAAAGGTTCAAATGGCTCTGAGCACTATGGGACTTAACTTCTGGGGTCATCAGTCCCCTAGAACTTAGAACTACTTAAACCTAACTAACCTAAGGACATCACACACATCCATGCCCGAGGCAGGATTCGAACCTGCGACCGTAGCGGTAGCGCGGTTCCAGACTGTAGCGCCTAGAACCGCTCGGCCACTCCGGCCGGCAATGCAATTTCACCTTGCCGCTACGCCTACAGGAACCACTACAATTACAGATACTCGACCAGTGTTGTATTGGCTGAAGAAACCTCCAAGTGTAGTACCCATGCAAAACACAGACCCAGAAATGTCAAGAAAAACGTAGGCGGAACACCATTACGACCAGTGTATCAACTACTAGTGATACTGACATCCATTTGCGCAATTTGCTTTTGCCCAAAAAGGAATATCACTCAGGCAAACGAAGCAACCGTTCATAAAATCCCTATGGAATGAATTCGCACTAGCACGTAGGAAATTATAGAAAAATGCAGTAAGAAGTGGAATAGGAAGATAATGTTAAACTAAATAAATACCTTTATTGTTGATTTAAAAAATGAGAAATTCAGAGTAAACAAAATCGTAAATATGTAAGATATGAAATTAGTAAGCAAGGGAAAATGTAAAATTCGGACGGAATGTTATTGAAGCAGAGGAGAGAGTTACGAACTGAGATTAGTACAGGAATGGGAGAGTGAAAGTTTTCTAAGACCCTACAGTTCAGAACTGCTTCAGTGCAGGGAGGTGTCAATACAAGCCAGCTGCAAGACGTAAGCATTTCGATACGGTTAGTCGATCACCAAGAGTGTGCCGTCGATTCTTCTGTGTGTGAGAGAGAATGAGCTCAGCAGGAAAGTGTAAGACAAGAGTGCACCAAACTGCCTTCATTGCTTACATAACATTATGTAAGATGTGCTAGATAGAACAACAATGCGTACTGGAGACCTGGCGGAGCAATTAGAGTACTGAAACAAACCCGTTAAGCAAATGTAGCAGAGCTAGAGACCGCTGACCACTCGAAATAAATAGGATGAATTCGGTCATTATGAATGATATCGCACGGCGAAGTCTGTCAGTTCAGTAAATACTGCAACCAGCTAGCCTAGACGCAATCAATCACAAGGATCAGTGGCATCCTTGTCATTTGCATTCCCCTCTCTGATTATTGGCCGGCCGCGGTGGCCGAGCAGTTCTAGGCGCTTCAGTCCGGAACCGCGCGACTGCTACGGTCGCAGGTTCGAATCCTGCCTCGGGCATGGATGTGTGTGATGTCCTTAGGTTAGTTAGGTTTAAGTAGTTCTAAGTTCGAGGGGACTGATGACCTCAGATGTTAAGTCCCATAGTGCTCAGAGCCATTTGAACTATTTGATTTGATTACTGTATTGCAACGTCTTGTGTAAGATTCTTCCAGTAGTGTCACATTGTGCCAGTCATGCTCTCGCTGCCTAGCTTAA
Source organism: Schistocerca serialis cubense (assembly GCF_023864345.2). Lineage (NCBI taxonomy): Eukaryota > Metazoa > Arthropoda > Insecta > Orthoptera > Acrididae > Schistocerca > Schistocerca serialis. The sequence goes on along the minus strand of NC_064640.1, from coordinate 55,662,569 downwards.
TGACAGCAGTTCTATAACAATGGATAACTGACGCCAGAGTCCAGGGCTGAAGCTGTCACTGATGGGTAGTCCACGTGTCCACTAACACCGTTCCAGTTCAGGGCACGAGTTGCCGTAATACTTTGGCATCATAAGGACTACAGATCCTACAAAACCGGCGGGCCAGGACTGGAGTACATCATGACATCAGACATCGCGGCAGTTGACACTGCGGTCCATCTGGCGGAACAATGTGGTCAGGGACCAGAGGGATAGAACACTCTCAGGGCGTTGAGTAAATCAGTCACACATGCACCGCAACCATACCTCCTCTGCAGCAGATCTACCGCACAGGAAGGGCCTACGGATTATCATGTAGGTAGCCTTCCAGATCATGAGCCGCTGCCTACACTATGGGCTGACAGCAACCTCCAGGCAGCCTGGAGCTTGCCACTGATGACAACAGATTCCACTGTGATCTACGCAGCAACTTGCCGTCGCTGAGACCCAGCGATGAGGTGCATATTGAACAATAAAACGATTAATAACTAATATTGTTTTATTTGCTTCCTCAGGCCACATATCCTGACAGAATTGTAGGAGTTTCCACCCAGTGAGTGGGCGACTGCTACAATACACATAAAAAATTTAAAATGCGGAGCATATAAGTAAAGCAGTGTGGGAGGTTATTAAAAAGGGAAACGGGGAGAGGTAAACAAAATCATAATATCATACTGATAAGGGATGGGGATAAAATAATAAATGATGCACACCACCTAGCAAACTATGCACACAAGAATTTTTGAAGTATTGCAGAGAAATTACAACAAAAATTTCCTAAAACAATATAGCAACCAGTAAATAATTATGCACTAAGTACAATGATATTACTACCAGCTACAGAAGATGAAGGTACTAAAACTGTACAATACCCCCCCCCCCAAAAAAAAAGTAGACTTAGATGAAGTATCCATGCATGTGCTGGAACAATGCATACTGAGTATGCAAGCTTTCTGAACAAACATAATAAATGAATCATTCATATTAGGGATATCTCCAGAGTATTATTTATAACAGGCTTGTGCTATAGCTCTTCTAAAGAAAGGTAATGCAGAAGACAGAATGCTACCGGGCAATTTCTATGTACATATCATTCTCAAGAACAATAAAATCGATTATGAGAGACAGATTAATGAAGTACTTGAACAAATACAATCTTTTAAGTGAATCACAGTTGGGTTTTCGAAGTGGTAAAAGTACAGAATAAGCCATAATTGAATTCACAAAAGTGATGCTAATCTCTCTTGACAAAGATGAGTGCCCCATTACTTTGGACAGTAAGTCTTCCATTGCGTCTGCGACCACGTTTGGCTCAATAACGTACTTTTGTCTTGGTCGCTAAATTCTTTTTATTACACTCCTTATTACGCGTTTCGCTTTAACAGCATCATCAGATAGATCTGTTTTCATTACGAATCACTTTCCTGAAGAGTAGCTACGGACATCGTGATCTTTAAATGATTTTTTGGATGATTACGAATCACTTTCATGAAGAGTTGCTATGGACATTGTATTTTTAAATGATTTTTTTGATGACGGATTAAGTGATGTTTTGGAAACATGAACATATGCGATAGTATTTCAAGTGTGCTTCATAGCATATTGGGACCGATTCCTTGCGGTATTGGGTTCTCTCCCTTGCGTAATTTTGACGTCGAGCCACCCGTAACATGACAATCGACGAGGCTGTCAGGGATTGTGCTGCCATTATTTTCTCGCACAGTAGCGCTTTCTTCGGGATTTATTTCGTTAGCAAGTATATGTAATGATGTACGTGCGTGTCACGCGGGATTTGTTGTGGATTGCCATTATTGTAATTACGCACCTCACATGATGCATCCCACATACTGTGTATGCTTTGTTTTTGTTTTCGTCGAGTATGTGGACAAAGCAACATTATATTACACATATTTTTATGTCAAGTGTTAGTAGCTAGTTTCTTATACATAAATTTCACGAGAATGTTAGACCTAGGACAATATCCACAGTTGTGTCATGTTGTGTGTTATCATTCTCACTACTGCTCACTATCGTACTGTCATTATTGTTTTCACATGATCCTCTATTTAGAATGTCACAAAGGGTTTTTTCACCTCTCCCGGCCACAAGAAAAGTTCCCTTATCTTCTGTAAAAGTGGGCTCGGAGGAAAGGTACATGCTTTGAGGGTTGATAGTACCGGTGATTCTGAATAAAAAACGTCATCTGAATATCTGTCCTGTTCTTAACAGTTTCCGAGGAAACTAATGAAGCCGGCCGGAGTGACCGTGGGGTTCTAGGCGCTGCAGTCTGGAGCCGAGCGACCGCTGCGGTCGCAGATTCGAATCCTGCCTTGGGCATGGATGTGTGTGATGTCCTTAGGTTAGTTAGGTTTAATTAGTTCTAAGTTCTAGGCGACTGATTGTGGGGCGGCGGATAAGTTTTGTAAAAATAATTAAATCTAATTTGCTCTATAAATGCTTGCATGTTGAATCAGTTTCTGGCTTTTAGAATGTTGTTAATGCTGTCTTTCGCCGTTCTCAACACTGGCTCTCTATTAACTTTTTGGCACCCAGAAAGTGATTTAATAAAACATGGAACCAGTAATTAGAGATCCTAGTGCCCACTTCATTTGAGATACCATTATAGCTGCAGCTTATAGCTCTGAGGAATTAGGAGATTGTGTGGGATTTCTAATCAAAAACGGTTTTCCAAAATAGTTGAGTATATTCTGAAATTCACTGATAAAAAACACAAGTATCCCTACAACCTAACTAACAGAGCAGTTCAGAGTCTAATGCGCTGATGCAACTATGAATGTCCGAATTAAATGTTAAAAAGAATGCTCGCCATAATTTGATGAAAATATTTCATCAAACGCCACGCTAAATATTTGGTAGAATGTCTGTCCCGCGACGGTACTTGAAAATACGACAATATGCAAACTGAAGCTAGATAATGAAAATCATCCCAGAATTAACACTTCACTTGGAATGTTTTCATGGTTCCGCGTATCTCTAGTAACTTAATACGGCACCCGAGGCTGTATGTGACACTGATGCGACGCGGCTCCCGACACAGATGGCGTGTCATTCAGCGTCTGGGGAGAACTGGGGCCTTCCTTCCTCGCGCAGCGTCCTTATATATAAACCCGCGGTGCGGACGGCTAAGGGAACGCCTGATCAAATCGGTTCTCTCGCCTAGCCGCCGGGCTAGTAACGCACCACTTCAAGTTACATAATAATTTATAGCTTCTTTGGCTGATGGCCGATGAAGCTCTTAATTTAAACGTGCATTCAGCACGCAGGTAAGTATTGATAATAAAATTTTGACGTGGCTAAGTTAAATATTTTGGGCGAGAGAATTAATTAAATTACACTGCACGCAGTAGATGAGCTCTGAACTGGCCCTTTTGAGATCCGCTATCGCTATAATTTTATAGGTATTCAAAAGAAACTTTTCACATCTTCATAGTCATAGCGGACCTCCAACCTATTTAAATCTAAACATCCTAGCCTTATTTATTAGCCTACTTAATCTATCTTGCTTCCTTCAGTTTTGAGACGAAAACCACAAAATCATGAATTTCCACTAAAATCTTAATATGTGAAATCCAAAGTACTGTTTTTATTAAATCATTATGAAAGATGAATCTAAATATAAATTTTGAAGTCTCTAGCTCTTTTCTGTTGCGCCAATGATTTTTCCAGAAAAACGTCCAAATTTCGAAAATGGCTGAAGTTATCGAACTGATATTTAACACACATTAATTTAGTATTATTCCTGACATGCTAGAAAAGTTTTAGTTCATTTGCTTGATTTTTTAAGGTATTGCGCAACATTTATGACATCAGAGCTAGTTACAGCAGACTGGCTGGCACACAATGAAAACTGATGTGAATTTATTACAGCGTGAGTAGGCTGCTTCCCTACATCACCCTCTACTTAAATTTTTTGTTTATGAATGTTAATGAATGAAAAAAAATTTAATTACAAAAAGGGAAGCAAGAGTACAGTTTAACTCCCTATGAAAAATCAAAATTGAAATATAAACCTGTAGAAACATTAAAGAAAACTGATTAACTACATTAATTATTTACATTGTAGGCATGTTCACTGCCTTTTAAACAATGTCATTACTCAAAATTTTAAGCAAAGTCAATGAAATATTTTGGCATACATATTGCCTTAGACAAACAAACACATACAAATTGAAAAATTATGAAAATCTTAGATCCATTAAATACATCAAATACATTTTTACATACACAAATTCAAAGAAAACAACATGATACATAAACAGATAATTATCTCTTAGCAGTTTTTTCTAAACCTGAAAGAAAAGTTCACAAATAATTTTTACACACGTGGTTGCAGCCGCTTTGGCTGGCGTCCTACACTTCCATTCACAAGGGTAGAGGAGGGGAAGTTGCTATGGTGTGCGTCCTTCACGTTCTCTCTAAATTACATGGGGGAAAGGGGAGGGGTCACTGTGAGTTGTGTCCAAGTCACTCCACGCTTTCACGCAGCTACCAGGCTGCCATTATCTGGTTTGTCCTGTAGAACAAACAAAAAGAGTGCCTCAGACTCTGTTCACTTAATATCTATGGGTGGGTCACAATGAAATGGGGATGTACACATTTTATCTTTCAATATTTTTCTGGAACAAAGTTAACAGAACTTTTTCAATTTTTACTCTCGTGGTTACTTAATTGTCATAATCGATAAACAAATGGCTCAAAACGCCGTTAGTCACGTATTAGAGAAAATTTATGCTCCTAAGGCATATAATCATAAATCATATTTAATCTGAATTTATTATTTCTGGGCCGGAACGCTGAACCAATGCTCGGTACATTCCTGATACATTTGTATTTTAAGCACTTAACTGACTCATCTTTGATTACCTTATTCTTAGAGATAGTATGAGTATGATTAGTGGTTGTTTTCTCAGCTTCTTTGTACATGTGAGTAACTTTTGGTAATAGTACAGTTGTGAGTGTTCAAAACACACTACGTTTAGTTGACTACAAAATCCACTTATTGGTCCTCTACTGTTGTCAGTTCCACATCTGCAATTAGGTACTTACTTACTTTGAAGTGTATTTATGCTGAGCTAAAATAATGTTTCACGTCTGTCAGTATGTTATTTATTTATTTTGCTAGTGTATGTACTTATCTAAAACTCACTCTATTAATATTTAAAGCATAGGATAGCACATTTATTTCATATTCATAGTGTATTGCAGCTGATTAGTTTGCTCACGTGGCAATCCATTTCCACTCGATCGGACGCTGAAACCTCAGGTAGTCTCTCTCGACCTACCACTAAAGTGCATCAAGTAATTATGGACGAGCGTAATGCTAAATTCCTTAAACCTATAGGACACCATGAGCTGCTCTGTCTCATCTAACATAAGGGTACCTATGGTCGCATTCACGCCTCCAACTCATAACCTCAATACGTGTAGGTGTATCCTGTCACACACTACACTAAAATAATGGCCAGCTCCAACCTTATAAATACTTCAGGGACGTGTCCTTCACGTCTCAACCACAAACACTGCTCAATTCTATTACACTGCCTTTCCTTGCTACACAAGGTGAGTTTAATCTTACAACTTATCTGCATATTTTTCATAACACTAAGCAATCTCTTTTACTATTGATTAGTTAGCTCTACAGCAGACACTAGGTTTCACTACCACTTCAGATCCTGCTTGTACATGAATTCATATATCTTTTTAAATTACTGTTGGTGGACCATTTCCAATAAAACAACACTTTGTAGTTACTATATTACCAGGGTACTATACATAATTGTTACTCAAATACATTTGTATCTTCATTACGTCATACTTGTCTATTGTTTGTCACTATTAGGTTTGTCACATTAGGTTTTTTTTTTTTTTTTTTTTTTTTTTTAAATCGGTGGATAGAATGGTTACATACCTCATGGCTTGATAGCCATGACAGAAAATTTTCATGTCTGGAAAGAAGAGGTCGAAATTTTTGTGGATAGGAAAGATGAAGAGTGAGTGAGACCTGAAATGGAAAGAAGATCTCACACAGCTGGGACTGCACAGCTGCCACACTGTGTAGAGGTTACAGAACAACCTCCTGTCTACAGCATTCATTGGTTTATTGTTGGCTTGGTAACCATAACGGAAAATTTTATGTGTTGGAAGAAGATGTCGAAATTTTTGTAGATAGGAAAGATGAAGAGTGAGTGAGACCTGAAATGGAAAGAAGATCTCACACAGCTGGGACTGCACAGCTGCCACACTGTGTAGAGGTCACAGAACAACCTCCTCCCTACAGCATTCATTCATAACCTTTGACCACGCCACGTCGATCTGAAAATACTTTATGATGCCTTTTTAGAACCTGTCTCAGTTCTTCCTTTTGATTGCCTGAAATCTTATCGATTTCCTGCAATTTAGCTTCTATTTTGTCTAAAATAATTGCTTCTTCTTCTTCTTCTGCGTTCAGCTTTCTGTTATTAAGATTAACACCTTCGTCCCAATACCTCCTATTTTTCAGAACTCGTATAGGCAGCTCCCAAGTTTCATCATCAGTTACTACATGTTTATCACTAAAAGGGACTGTAATTACTCCGGTTATTGGCAAGACCATTTTTAACTGGCTTCTTTCAAAGTCAACAACACTCTGATATTTTGACAAGAAATCTATGCCAATTAAAACCTCAATACTGAGATTGTTTACAATTAAACATGGATAATCAATTAAATTACCATTAATGTTAAAGGGCAGTAAAGCTTCTTGCTTTACCGTTTTTGACACCTTGCCAGTAGCACCAATTATTCTTAGTCCTGATACCCTCATTACTGTAAGCTTGTCTTTACCAGGTAATGCATCAAAGAAGGACTGAGATATCGCACTCACCTCACTTGCACTGTCTAAGAGACAACGTACATTGATACCCAACATATTCACTATTATTATAGGGTGGCTTATTCTAGGTTGTACAGGTGGTTCCTCACATTCATCTAATAGTTCCTTTTGGATTTGTCTCCAACTAAAGTGATCGACATCTGTCTTCATTACATTTAGGTCACAGTGTGTAGGGGTTTCCTGAATTACATTTTCAGCTGCCTTTTCCAGTTGGTCTATTAATTTTAAATCGAAACACCGCACGACTTCATTACATTTAGTTTGCTGAACATAACCCAAATTACTGTAGTCTGAGCGATTCTGCGCCTCCAGACCGGGCATAACACTAGTTACAGCTAAACCACTTTCACCATTATCGTCGGTTTCCTTCTCAAGTGACAACTGGTCACAGCTACTGGGTTCATTGACCCCAAACAGCCTACCCTCTACATTCCCACTTATCTCCTGTCCTAAATCTATTAGTACATTATCAACATCCTGCACAGGCACTTTAGATAAGAGCACATCATCCTCATCGTAAATATAAGCATGAATTTCTTCTGCTTCTTCACCTGACAATTCAATATTTTGTAGCTCTTCCCTACTGTTACACTGCTGAGCCTTCTCTTTCTCTTCCCACTTAGAAAGTGTCTCTAACACGGTATCTATCAAATACTGTGAGTGATCTAATATTTCTGTTGTATTCTTAGGTGCTACCGACTCTTCATCCACATGTTCAGTTTGAGTATTCTGATCTGTCTTACCAATTCCCTTAACTACTGGCATAGGAAAAGCAACCGCCTGGTGAGCGCCAGTGTCCTCATAGACGGGAACTAGTTTTCCTGCCTCGGCATACTGCTGTTTCCTTTAGTTTCATTATAGTTAGCTGGCATAGCATTACTTTCCGTACTGTTGTTTACATGCATATGTCTGTTTGGAACAAAATTATTATCCCTTGGACGCCATTGTTGGTTCTGATAATTATTTCCCCAATTCCTACCTGTCTTAGAATGGCGAACACCTACTGTTCTGATGTTTACATTGCCATTTTGCTCGTTCCTAAAATTACTACTATTGTTATTAGCATTTCTGTTATTACGTGCTAGCTCCTCATTGGCAGCAACACGTTCTACACGTTCCAAATACTCAATGAAACGATCCAGATTGTCTCTAGGGGCAGATATAATTCTCGTTTGCCAATACCATGGCAGTTTGGGTTCAAGACCTAGTATAATCATTTCTGGTTTTAGCTTTTCCGCCAAATGTGACAACCGTGAGATCCATGACCTAGCAAATTCTTTAATTGATTCCTTGCCTGCATTGAAGCGTTTCCCACTCCAAAATTCTCTCAACACTTCATTTTGCTTATTGCTAGACCAATACTCATTAATGAAAGCTGTTTTAATCTCCGCTAATGTTTTACACTTCAACATAACATCAGCTGACCAACGCATGGCGTCACCTGCTAAATGGCTTCTAATAAATGAGATTTTCTCTCGTTCAGACCAAGTTGGTGGAATCACATCTTCAAAATCGTTCCAGAAATCTAGCGGATGGATATTTTTATCTGGATCGAACCGCAAGAACTGCCGACACCCGATAAAAGCGGCGTTTGCAGCTACAACTTGTTGTATACTACCATTACCAGAAGTTACTGAAGCTACTTTACTCTCAATGTTAGTAATGTTAGTACTGATATTTTCTACTTTCATTTCAACATTATCTACTCTTTGTACAATATGAGTAGTATCAGCTTTGATTGCATCTACGTCTGCTTGACATATGTTTACTTTAATATTAACATCTTTAAATCTATCTGAGCACAGTTCAGATTCCGCTTCGATCTTTTCTGTTAACTTGTGCTCCAGCTTCACATCTTCCATTTGGAAGTCTTTGCGAACCTCAGCAACTTCGGATTCTATTGTCTTATACATTTCAGAAAATTGTTGAGCAACCTTTTTCTTAATATCCTCATGATTGTAATCAATTTTACAATTCAAACTGTCTAGATCCTCTTTCAACTTATTGCAACCAGCCTTGAAGGTATCATCCATTACCTCCAATCGTTTATTAAAATTAGTTTGACTGGCCACAATCCTGTTATTTACCTCAATTATATTAGATTTTAATTCAGCATTATTGGATTCTAATTTATTGTCCATTGCCTCAAACCGTTTATTAAAATTTGTTTGGCTGGCCACAATCCTGTTATTTACTTCAATTATATCAGATTTTAAATCAGCTGTCATTCTAGCATTACTGGCAGCTATTGCTTGTAATATAACATTTAAATCAACAGCCCCAGCATCTTTGGGTTGCTCACTAGCTGGCTTTTTATAACACTCAGGTGACGAAATACTAGCTCCAATACCAGAATCATCAAAACTAAATGAAACTTCTGATTGATTAGTCATATCTAACTGCTCCTTCTTAAACTCTACCATCTCTGATGACTGTTTCATTTTTAATTCATCAGAGAAACTATCATCCAATAAATTTACAATTTCTACTTTCTGCTTTACTACAGGGGTTTCTATTATTGAATCATTGCCCCATTTTACACTACGGTCAGGAGACAATACTTCATTTTTCACTTTAACATTACTACTTTCATGCATATTTACACTTGAACCGTTGTCTGGATTTACATTTCCGTCAACAGACATAGGTTCTGATATAAGTTTAATCTCAGTTTCTTTTGGCGGTTCCATCGCCGACAGTCTTTTAGTGCAGGTTAGTAAAATTTTTAACAGCTTTACACTTAACTTAGTTCCTTCTGCACAACGTATGGCGTTGCTGGCGCGGCGTACCAGGATTCCTGATGCGACGTGGCACGTTGAACTGCAGACGGCTCTCCGACGGCTGTTGTGTGTTTGCGTGGCCCGCAATTGCAGGCGCTGCGCCGGCTGCTCCAGCGGACTACTTCGGTGCGGCGAGACTGGCTTCTCGCGATGCCGGCAGCACTGCTAGACTCAGTGCCAGCTCCGTCAATCCAGATGCGTTGTTAATCCAATTGCGTCGTCCACATACACACGTAACACTTTCACTGTTTTATACTCAGTTGCATGTCGCATTTCACTCGCGAATCCGAATAGTTAAAAAAAATCACTTTCACTTAATTGATTTCCCGGCCGATGCACCATATGTGGGGCGGCGGATAAGTTTTGTAAAAATAATTAAATCTAATTTGCTGTATAAATGCTTGCATGTTGAATCAGTTTCTGGCTTTTAGAATGTTGTTAATGCTGTCTTTCGCCGTTCTCAACACTGGCTCTCTATTTACTTTTTGGCACCCAGAAAGTGATTTAATAAAACATGGAACCAGTAATTAGAGATCCTAGTGCCCACTTCATTTGAGATACCATTATAGCTGCAGCTTATAGCTCTGAGGAATTAGGAGATTGTGTGGGATTTCTAATCAAAAACGGTTTTCCAAAATAGTTGAGTATATTCTGAAATTCACTGATAAAAAACACAAGTATCCCTACAACCTAACTAACAGAGCAGTTCAGAGTCTAATGCGCTGATGCAACTATGAATGTCCGAATTAAATGTTAAAAAGAATGCTCGCCATAATTTGATGAAAATATTTCATCAAACGCCACGCTAAATATTTGGTAGAATGTCTGTCCCGCGACGGTACTTGAAAATACGACAATATGCAAACTGAAGCTAGATAATGAAAATCATCCCAGAATTAACACTTCACTTGGAATGTTTTCATGGTTCCGCGTATCTCTAGTAACTTAATACGGCACCCGAGGCTGTATGTGACACTGATGCGACGCGGCTCCCGACACAGATGGCGTGTCATTCAGCGTCTGGGGAGAACTGGGGCCTTCCTTCCTCGCGCAGCGTCCTTATATATAAACCCGCGGTGCGGACGGCTAAGGGAACGCCTGATCAAATCGGTTCTCTCGCCTAGCCGCCGGGCTAGTAACGCACCACTTCAAGTTACATAATAATTTATAGCTTCTTTGGCTGATGGCCGATGAAGCTCTTAATTTAAACGTGCATTCAGCACGCAGGTAAGTATTGATAATAAAATTTTGACGTGGCTAAGTTAAATATTTTGGGCGAGAGAATTAATTAAATTACACTGCACGCAGTAGATGAGCTCTGAACTGGCCCTTTTGAGATCCGCTATCGCTATAATTTTATAGGTATTCAAAAGAAACTTTTCACATCTTCATAGTCATAGCGGACCTCCAACCTATTTAAATCTAAACATCCTAGCCTTATTTATTAGCCTATTTAATCTATCTTGCTTCCTTCAGTTTTGAGACGAAAACCACAAAATCATGAATTTCCACTAAAATCTTAATATGTGAAATCCAAAGTACTGTTTTTATTAAATCATTATGAAAGATGAATCTAAATATAAATTTTGAAGTCTCTAGCTCTTTTCTGTTGCGCCAATGATTTTTCCAGAAAAACGTCCAAATTTCGAAAATGGCTGAAGTTATCGAACTGATATTTAACACACATTAATTTAGTATTATTCCTGACATGCTAGAAAAGTTTTAGTTCATTTGCTTGATTTTTTAAGGTATTGCGCAACATTTATGACGTCAGAGCTAGTTACAGCAGACTGGCTGGCACACAATGGAAACTAATGTGAATTTATTACAGCGTGAGTAGGCTGCTTCCCTACATGATGACCTCAGAAGTTAAGTCGCATAGTGCTCAGAGCCATTTTGAGCCAAACTAATGAAAATAATGAGAACAGGATAAATGCAGTGGATAGGAAATGAAATATTGTGATCTAATGTTTTGTGCAACTTTTCCTCACTAAATATGTGCAAAATGTTCTCCGTCAACTGCAATGCATTTTGCAAATCTTGTAGACAGCTGCTGTTTTCATGATCTGAGCTCATTCGTATCGTTCTTTTCTTGAGCACATGTATGTAAAACAGAGCGAGAAATTTCTCCTTTGTGTCCGCTCTGCGCTTATAGAGTTCGCTCTTAAGCCAACCCCATAAACAATAGATGGGGTGACCTCGGTGGCCAATAAATAGCTCCACGGTGACCGATCCAACACCTTTGGTCGTGTTGAAAATACTTACCACGTCGTGTTGCCAAAGAAATACCCCCCCAAGTATTCTGGTAACACATCTTGAAGGAAATCAAAGTACCGAATTCCATTAAGACGGTTATCTAAAACAACCAGACAGATTAGTTGGTCATCAATAATAATGCACCTCAAGTTCACTGATGACTCATCAATGAACAGAATACGTGAAATACAGCGTTTGTTGGTGGTGATCCGTTGACAGAACTCCTTCCATTTGGTTCAAAAAATGGTTCAAATGGCTCTGAGCACTATGGGACTTAATTTCTAAGGTCATCAGTCCCCTAGAACTTAGAACTACTTAAACCTAACTAACCTAAGGACATCACACACATCCACTTGCAGGACTCGTCTCCCCACCGTGCGCAAGTGAAGCGCGCGTTGAAATGGCCAGTGAAGACAACTCTACGTAGCCTAATGTCCATTTGATTGTATTCACATGTGAGTACTGGTGAAAGACATGCGACTAACGTCCGCGATTTTCAAACAGCAGTATGTCGGACACGTTTAAAAAAAGGGCATATGTTTATTTTAAGTTTTCTGTTCAGAGTTACTAATACTATGACCTTCAAAGTATGTACGTCTTCTCCTGACTCACCTTTCGTATGTAACAGCGTTAGTTGTAGTTTTGTTATAAATATTTCAGTAATATGTTTTCCACTGGATATACATTAATTGCAATATTGGTTATTTCTAAATTTGTACTGTAAATACATCGTCATGTGATTCGACCTGAGCATATTTTGATTCAGAATAACGTATAATGAAAAGTAATAATATGTTTCATAATGTAATATGGATAGGCTGCAATTGTGATACTGATGGTGGGAATAACTGCTTCACGTTAAAATAATATAGGAAATCATATTCAACATGCGCCGTTCACTGCAGCCAACTGGTGTTTACCTTGTAATGAGAGACACGGCGAGAGCCAGTTGGGCGTGTTGTGTAAGATGTTAATGTCAACTAGACACCATGTATCCATAGTTTCGCCTTTCAACTTACGCGTCACCACAATAATTACTTTAAACATTGATTTTTTTTTAAAAAAAGAGCCTATTCATCAATCCTAGTGTTAGCTCTTTGAACCATGGATCTATCTGATGATGCTGTTAAAGCGATACGCGCAGAGAGGAATATAATAAAAAGAATTTAGCGACCAAGACAAGGGTGTATTATTACCGACAAAGATCAGGGTGTGACAGACACATTTTTAGATCTTTCTAAGGCTTTTGATACTGTCGACCATAAGATTGTACTAAATAAGCTAGAAGCATTAGGAATAAGGGGCGTAGCTAATGACTGGTTCAGATCATACATAACAAATAGGGTACAAAGGGCAGAGATAACACATATCTCAAATAAGTATGAGCATGTATTAAAACACTTATCAGATCAAAAATACATTAATATAGGAGTTCGTCAGGGTAGCATATTTTGGCCAGTATTGTTCCTGACATAAACCAATGACTTTTGCAATAGTGTTAGCCTCGAGGAAAAATTATTCTCTGTGGACGAAAACAATATTATAATCATCTTGGTGTTGCAGTTCTTCTTGTTAAGCCCGTGCTTCCTACGAAATAGGAAGAGGAATTCCACCTTACGCAAGACACCTTTTTTCTGTTTTTTTTTCACCCAGACATGTTTCAGCACTTTTTATGCTATCGTCAATGGGTTATTTTTTATTTCTAACTATAAAGTTGTTATTACATATTAACATTTAGCGAAACGTTTGGTACATTATATTTACAACTGTGAATGAATAATTGTTGTAAAATATTATACATAATTTGTTCATTGTTCCCAGTTGAGTTACGTAATAATTACCTGATGCACTATGTGTTGTTTATAACATTATGCCAAAGTTCTATTTATAGCTAAATTGGCAAAAAGAGTGGATGTATGGATTAGTTTACATACCTTACATGATACTATTGGACATTTATTTTGGTTACTGTTCTGCTACACAATCTACAACTTCTCATCTGCAAACAGCAAAACGTAATTTTTTTTCTGTTTATTATGCATATACCAAACGGAAATGAATATGTCACATTTCTCGTGTTTAACTTATGGTATCGATACTGTGGTGCTTTCTCGTATATTGTTGGCGAAGTGAATAGGCAGATTTCGTGACCTGTAGTCGCTTGACACAGCACTTTCTTGGACTTTTCAAAACATAGGCAGAGTTTTCGCCGCCATTACGTTTTGTTGTGGCTCTGTCATTTGTTTCGAAGCGTGTTTCGCTGGGTGAGGCGCGTGAGTTTGAAGTTTATTTGGCGTCTGTGGTGTTTGGTTTGTTTGAGTGCGCGCGTGCGCTTGCACGCGCTCGCTTCTCTCTCTCTCTCTCTCTGTGTGTGTGTGTGTGTGTGTGAGTGTGTGTGTGTGTGTGTTCAGGACTGGGGCATAGAGAGAGAAAATGGAGAGACAGAGAGAGAGAGAGAGAGAGAGAGAGAGAGAGAGAGAGGGAAAAGGATTTTTTTTTCTTATGGGTAGTTTTGGTGTGGGTGTTATTTGTATAGTTCTTCTACTGTGGCGAAGAGGGTATTATTGCACAGTCATGTGTATTCATTGAGTACTTTCTTTCCTTGAGTTACTGATTTTTGGATGTGATAATTTTCTTCTATAGTTAATTTTTGGTATAAGCTGCTACTAGTTTTAAGGATGTGTAGCTCAGTTTCAATGCTTGTTGGGTAGTGATTGTGTGCTATCTGGTGGTCTGCAAGTGTTGAATGTGAGCTTTTGCTTTTCAGTGCTCTGAGGTGTTCTGTGTACCTGGTTCTGAAATTCCTGCATGTTTGGCCCATATATACAGACTGTAAGTAAGTTGGTATATACTGGACTGGCTGTATTTGTCAGTGTTGGTGGTATTTCTTCCAAGTCTGCATTGAATTGTGTTGTTGGTTCTGTATGCTATGTTGAGTCCTTGTTTCTTTAGTATATTAGCCACCTTGTGTGTGAATTTGTTGTTTTAAGTCATTATATGCCATATGTTGCTTACTGTCTGCTGATTTGTTGTGTGTTGTGTCGTGTTTGTTTGTGTGTGTGTTTCATGGTTATGTTTTGTATGTTGCCGTTTATTTTGTCTACCCTCATTGCATCATATCCATTCTCCTGTGCAATTTGTTTTATTGTTTTCAGTTCTTGTGTGTAATCATGTTTGTTCGTGGGTATTTTGTTCATTCTGTGTAGTAAATATCTGAAGCTGGCCTTTTGTGAGTTATGAGGTGATTGGATTGGTTATGAATAATGGTGTTGGTGATTGTGAGTTTTCTGTAGATTGTGAATTCATGATTGTTGTTTCTTTTGTGTATGGTTAATCGGGCAGGTAGGTTAGAAAATTTAAAAAGGGAAATGGATAGGTTGAAGTTAGATATAGTGGGAATTAGTGAAGTTCGGTGGCAGGAGGAACAAGACTTCTGGTCAGGTGAATACAGGGTTATAAACACAAAATCAAATAGGGGTAATGCAGGAGTAGGTTTAATAATGAATAGGAAAATAGGAATGCGGGAAGAAATTATTCAGATTGTGAAGGGAGACGAAAATTTAATAGTCATGGGTGACTGGAATTCGAGTGTAGGAAAAGGGAGAGAAGGAAACATAGTAGGTGAATATGGATTGGGGGACAGAAATGAAAGAGGAAGCCGCCTGGTAGAATTTTGCACAGAGCACAACATAATCATAACTAACACTTGGTTTAAGAATCATGAAAGAAGGTTGTATACATGGAAGAACCCTGGAGATACTAAAAGGTATCAGATAGATTATATAATGGTAAGACAGAGATTTAGGAACCAGGTTTTAAATTGTAAGACATTTCCAGGGGCAGATGTGGACTCTGACCACAATCTATTGGTTATGAACTGTAGATTAAAACTGAAGAAACTGCAAAAAGGTGGGAATTTAAGGAGATGGGACCTGGATAAACTAAAAGAACCAGAGGTTGTACAGAGATTCAGGGAGAGCATAAGGGAGCAATTGACAGGAATGGGGGAAATAAATACAGTAGAAGAAGAATGGGTAGCTTTGAGGGATGAAGTAGTGAAGGCAGCAGAGGATCAAGTAGGTAAAAAGACGAGGGCTAGTAGAAATCCTTGGGTAACAGAAGAAATATTGAATTTAATTGATGAAAGGAGAAAATATAAAAATGCAGTAAGTGAAACAGGCAAAAAGGAATACAAACGTCTCAAAAATGAGATCGACAGGAAGTGCAAAATGGTTAAGCAGGGATGGCTAGAGGACAAATGTAAGGATGTAGAGGCCTATCTCACTAGGGGTAAGATAGATACCGCCTACAGGAAAATTAAAGAGACTTTTGGAGATAAGAGAACGACTTGTATGAATATCAAGAGCTCAGATGGAAACCCAGTTCTAAGCAAAGAAGGGAAAGCAGAAAGGTGGAAGGAGTATATAGAGGGTCTATACAAGGGCGATGTACTTGAGGACAATATTATGGAAATGGAAGAGGATGTAGATGAAGATGAAATGGGAGATATGATACTGCGTGAAGAGTTTGACAGAGCACTGAAAGACCTGAGTCGAAACAAGGCCCCCGGAGTAGACAATATTCCATTGGAACTACTGACGGCCGTGAGAGAGCCAGTCCTGACAAAACTCTACCATCTGGTGAGCAAGATGTATGAAACAGGCGAAATACCCTCAGACTTCAAGAAGAATATAATAATTCCAATCCCAAAGAAAGCAGGTGTTGAGAGATGTGAAAATTACCGAACTATCAGCTTAATAAGTCACAGCTGCAAAATACTAACACGAATTCTTTATAGACGAATGGAAAAACTAATAGAAGCCAACCTCGGGGAAGATCAGTTTGGATTCCGTAGAAACACTGGAACACGTGAGGCAATACTGACCTTACGACTTATCTTAGAAGAAAGATTAAGGAAAGGCAAACCTACGTTTCTAGCATTTGTAGACTTAGAGAAAGCTTTTGACAACGTTGATTGGAATACTCTCTTTCAAATTCTAAAGGTGGCGGGGGTAAAATACAGGGAGCGAAAGGCTATTTACAATTTGTACAGAAACCAGAAGGCAGTTATAAGAGTCGAGGGACATGAAAGGGAAGCAGTGGTTGGGAAGGGAGTAAGACAGGGTTGTAGCCTCTCCCCGATGTTGTTCAATCTGTATATTGAGCAAGCAGTAAAGGAAACAAAAGAAAAATTCGGAGTAGGTATTAAAATTCATGGAGAAGAAATAAAAACTTTGCGGTTCGCCGATGACATTGTAATTCTGTCAGAGACAGCAAAGGACTTGGAAGAGCAGTTGAATGGAATGGACAGTGTCTTGAAAGGAGGATATAAGATGAACATCAACAAAAGCAAAACAAGGATAATGGAATGTAGTCTAATTAAGTCGGGTGATGCTGAGGGAATTAGATTAGGAAATGAGGCACTTAAAGTAGTAAAGGAGTTTTGCTATTTGGGGAGCAAAATAACTGATGATGGTCGAAGTAGAGAGGATATAAAATGTAGGCTGGCAATGGCAAGGAAAGCGTTTCTGAAGAAGAGAAATTTGTTAACATCCAGTATTGATTTAAGTGTCAGGAAGTCATTTCTGAAAGTATTCGTATGGAGTGTAGCCATGTATGGAAGTGAAACATGGACGATAACTAGTTTGGACAAGAAGAGAATAGAAGCTTTTGAAATGTGGTGCTACAGAAGAATGCTGAAGATTAGATGGGTAGATCACATAACTAATGAGGAAGTATTGAATAGGATTGGGGAGAAGAGAAGTTTGTGGCACAACTTGACCAGAAGAAGGGATCGGTTGGTAGGACATGTTCTGAGGCATCAAGGGATCACCAATTTAGTATTGGAGGGCAGCGTGGAGGGTAAAAATCGTAGAGGGAGACCAAGAGATGAATACACTAAGCAGATTCAGAAGGATGTAGGTTGCAGTAGGTACTGGGAGATGAAAAAGCTTGCACAAGATAGAGTAGCATGGAGAGCTGCATCAAACCAGTCTCAGGACTGAAGACCACAACAACAACATGGTGAGATCTAAGAGATTAAGTTTTCCATGTGTTTGTGTTTCAATGGTGAACTGTATTTGTGGGTGGATGGAGTTTAAGTTCTTTTATGCGAGGCTGTGGTTCATCTATTAAGCAAATTATGTCATCTACCAATCTGTACCAGTGTATTATTTTGTACTGTTTCGGTAGGTTTGGTAGGAAGTAGGTTACAGTACACTTGTTCACCCACTGCTTGAATACTGCTTACCCGTGTGGGATCCGTGATAGGGTTGATAGAAGAGATAGAGAAGATCCAACGGAGAGCAGTGCGCTTCGTTACAGGATCATTTAGTAATTGCGAAAGCGTTATGGAGATGATAGATAAACTCCAGTGGAAGACTCTGCAAGAGAGACGCTCAGTAGCTCGGTACGGGCTTTTGTTGAAGTTTCCAGAACATACTTTCACCGAGGAGTCAAGCAGTATATTGTTCCCTCCTACGTATATCTCGCGAAGAGACCATGAGGATAAAATCAGAGAGATTAGAGCCCACACAGAGGCATACCGACAATCTTTCTTTCCACGAACAATACGAGACTGGAATAGAAGGGAGAACCGATAGAGGTACTCAAAGTACCCTCCGCCATACACCGTCACGTGGCTTGCGGAGTATGGATGTAGATGTAGATGTCGACACCTGAAAGAGGAGGTCGCCTACTGGCATCCGTGGTGTGAGGAAGTTCGTTGCTACATTCCAGAATTAAGGTCTGTAACGCTCCCACCATTAGGCACGGTGCAGTCAGGGCTGACCAATGGAGAGAAACTGCTAGAAACCAATACGAAACTTGTGAATTGTAATGATGCTTATTTGCAAGGTTTGAATGGGAAGCTTCTGTTGCTTCCCCCTACATTAGGTAGGCAAGGGAACATAGTCGTTCATCACTCTGGCAGCAACATTCAGCCTTCCCTACAAGTGGAACGTGAGATTTTAAGAGGTAGTGGGTTCCACTCCCCGTCCATCACCACAACTTTACTTCATGGCGTTTCGTACCTGTGTGTTCCACTTTATTACATACCTTTCATGGTTACGTCTCAGGGGCAATACAGGGTGTTAAAAAAGGCACGGCCAAACTTTCAGGAAACATTCCTCACACACAAAGAAAGAAAATATGTCATGTGGACATGTGGCCGGCAACGCTTACTTTCCATGTTAGAGCTCATTTTATTACTTCTCTCCAAATCACATTGATCATGGAATGGAAACACACAGCAACAGAACGTACCAGCGTGACTTCAAACACTTTGTTACAGGAAACGTACAAAATGTCCTCCGTTAGCAAGGATACATGCATCCACCCTCCGTCGCATGGAATCCCTGATGCGCTGATGCAGCCCTGGAGAATGGCGGAATGGCGTATTGTATCACAGCCGTCCACAATACGAGCACGAAGAGTCTCTACATCTGGTACCGGGGTTGCGTAGACAAGAGCTTTCAAATGCCCCCATAAATGAAAGTCAAGAGGGTTGAAGTCAGGAGAGCGTGGAGGCCATGGAATTGGTCCGCCTCTACCAATCCATCGGTCACCGAATCTGTTGTTGAGAAGCGTACGAACACTTCGACTGAAATGTGCAGGAGCTCCATCGTGCATGAACCACGTGTTGTGTCGTACTTGTAAAGGCACATGTTCTAGCAGCACAGGTAGAGTATCCCGTATGAAATCATGATAACGTGCTCCATTGAGCGTAGGTGGAAGAACATGGGGCCCAATCAAGACATCACCAACAATGCCTGCCCAAACGTTCACAGAAAATCTGTGTTGATGAAGTGATTGCACAATTGCGTGCAGATTCTCGTCAGCCCACACATTTTTATTGTGAAAATTTACAATTTGATCACGTTGGAATGAAGCCTCATCCGTAAAGAGAACATTTGCACTGAAATGAGGATTGACACATTATTGGATGAACCATTCGCAGAAGTGTACCCGTGGAGGCCAATCAGCTGCTGATAGTGCCTGCACACGCTGTACATGGTACGAAAACAACTGGTTCTCCCGTAGCACTGTCCATACAGTGACGTGGTCAACGTTACCTTGTACAGCAGCAACTTCTCTGTCGCTGACATTAGGGTTATCTTCAACTGCACGAAGAATTGCGTCGTCCATTGCAGGTGTCGTCGTCGTTCTAGGTTTTCCCCAGTCGCGAGTCATAAGCTGGAATGTTCCGTGTTCCCTAAGACGCCGATCAATTGCTTCGAACTTCTTCCTGTCGGGACACCTTCGTTCTGGAAATCTGTCTCGATACAAACGTACCGCGCCACGGCTATTGCCCCGTGCTAATCCATACATCAAATGGGCATCTGCCAACTCCGCATTTGTAAACATTGCACTGACTGCAAAACCACGTTCGTGATGAACACTAACCTGTTGATGCTACGTACTGATGTGCTTGATGCTAGTACTGTAGAGCAATGAGTCGCATGTCAACACAAGCACCGAAGTCAACATTACCTTCCTTCAATTGGGCCAACTGGCGGTGAATCGAGGAAGTACGGTACATACTGACGAAACTAAAATGAGCTCTAACATGGAAATTAAGTGTTTCCGGACACATATCCACGTAACATCTTTTCTTTATTTGTGTATATATGTTTCCTGAAAGTTTGGCCGTACCTTTTTGTAACACCCTGTATTTTCAGGGGGATCTCGGTGCAGTGCTAAACATATCGTCATTTATTTACAGGTTCCGACGTTCGAGCTTGTAAATTTGTACCGGTGAAAACCTCTACATTTTACATCTCTTTATGCCTAGTCGAGTATCGATCAGATATGCAATCTCTGTTTGGTTAACAGTGGGTTCAAATTCAGATCATGAACAAAAACACATCATCTTATTTAATAGGTATGATAAGACTTCTGAAGTGTCAGCTTATTGTAATTAAGCTTAATTTACAGACGTTTTCTAATATTTTTTATTGTGGTATTAGTTTACATTTGGAGAGACTGCCATAATGAGCAGTGTTCTCTAGTAGTCTCTTGTACCCATCGTGTATAGTCAAACGACTGTACCTCACAGGTTTTCGGCGTTTTGGGGGACTGCGACAGCTGGCCGGGGTGGCCGAGCGGTTCTAGGCGCTACAGTCTGGAACCGCGTGACCGCTACGGTCGCAGGTTCGAATCTTGCCTCGGGCATGAATGTGTGTGATGTCCTTAGGTTAGTTAGGTTTAAGTAGTTCTAAGTTCTAGGGGACTGATGACCTTAGAAGTTACGTCCCATAGTGCTCAGAGCCATTTGAACCATTTTTTGGACTGCGACACAGCTACAGGGTGTTTCAAAAATGACCGGTATATTTGAAACGGCAATAAAAACTAAACGAGCAGCGATAGAAATACACCGTTTGTTGCAATATGCTTGGGACAACAGTACATTTTCAGGCAGACAAACTTTCCAAATTACAGTAGTTACAATTTTCAACAACAGATGGCGCTGCGGTCTGGGAAACTTTATAGTACGATATTTTCCACATATCCACCATGCGTAGCAATAATATGGCGTAGTCTCTGAATGAAATTACCCGAAACCTTTGACAACGTGTCTGGCGGAATGGCTTCACATGCAGATGAGATACACCGTTTGTTGCAATATGCTTGGGACAACAGTACATTTTCAGGCAGACAAACTTTCGAAATTACAGTAGTTACAATTTTCAACAACAGATGGCGCTGCGGTCTGGGAAACTTTATAGTACGATATTTTCCACATATCCACCATGCGTAGCAATTGTTTCTGGATTCTGGCGGTACACCTGGTCTTTCAAGTGTCCCCACAGAAAGAAGTCACAGGGGTTCATGTCTGGCGAATAGGGAGGCCAATCCACGCCGCCTCCTGTATGTTTCGGATAGCCCAAAGCAATCACACGATCATCGAAATATTCATTCAGGAAATTAAAGACGTCGGCCGTGCGATGTGGCCGGGCACCATCTTGCATAAACCACGAGGTATTCGCAGTGTCGTCTAAGGCAGTTTGTACCGCCACAAATTCACGAAGAATGTCCAGATAGCGTGATGCAGTAATCGTTTCGGATCTGAAAAATGGGCCAATGATTCCTTTGGAAGAAATGGCGGCCCAGACCAGTACTTTTTGAGGATGCAGGGACGATGGGACTGCAACATGGGGCTTTTCGGTTCCCCATATGCGCCAGTTCTGTTTATTGACGAAGCCGTCCGGGTAAAAATAAGCTTCGTCAGTAAACCAAATGCTGCCCACATGCATATCGCCGTCATCAATCCTGTGCACTATATCGTTAGCGAATGTCTCTCGTGCAGCAATGGTAGCGGCGCTGAGGGGTTGCCGCGTTTGAATTTTGTATGGATAGAGGTGTAAACTCTGGCGCATGAGACGATACGTGGACGTTGGCGTCATTTGGACCGCAGCTGCAACACGGCGAACGGAAACCCGAGGCCGCTGTTGGATCACCTGCTGCACTAGCTGCGCGTTGCCCTCTGTGGTTGCCGTACGCGGTCGCCCTACCTTTCCAGCACGTTCATCCGTCACGTTCCCAGTCCGTTGAAATTTTTCAAACAGATCCTTTATTGTATCGCTTTTCGGTCCTATGGTTACATTAAACCTCCGTTGAAAACTTCGTCTTGTTGCAACAACACTGTGTTCTAGGCGGTGGAATTCCAACACCAGAAAAATCCTCTGTTCTAAGGAATAAACCATGTTGTCTACAGCACACTTGCACGTTGTGAACAGCACACGCTTACAGCAGAAAGACGACGTACAGAATGGCGCACCCACAGACTGCCTCCCTATTCGCCAGACATGAACCCCTGTGACTTCTTTCTGTGGGGACACTTGAAAGACCAGGTGTACCGCCAGAATCCAGAAACAATTGCTACGCATGGTGGATATGTGGAAAATATCGTACTATAAAGTTTCCCAGACCGCAGCGCCATCTGTTGTTGAAAATTGTAACTACTGTAATTTCGAAAGTTTGTCTGCCTGAAAATGTACTGTTGTCCCAAGCATATTGCAACAAACGGTGTATCTCATCTGCATGTGAAGCCATTCCGCCAGACACGTTGTCAAAGGTTTCGGGTAATTTCATTCAGAGACTACGCCATATTATTGCTACGCATGGTGGATATGTGGAAAATATCGTACTATAAAGTTTCCCAGACCGCAGCGCCATCTGTTGTTGAAAATTGTAACTACTGTAATTTGGAAAGTTTGTCCACCTGAAAATGTACTGTTGTCCCAAGCATATTGCAACAAACGGTGTATTTCTATCGCTGCTCGTTTAGTTTTTATTGCCGTTTCAAATATACCGGTCATTTTTGAAACACCCTGTATGTTATGTTGGTTGCGTTCAGTAGTGACCTACTTTTTTTTTGCTGTGAAGTGTACAGGAACTGCCGCGCGGGATAGCCGCGCAGTCCGGGCGTCTTGACACGGCTCGCGCGGCTCCACCCCGTCGGAGGTTCGAGTCTTCCCTCGGGCGTGGGTCTATGTGTTGTACTTAGCGTAAGTTCGTTTCAGTTAGATTAAGTAGTGTGTAAGCTTAGGGACCGATGACCTCAGCGGTTTGGTCCCATAGGAATTCACACAAATTTTTTGTACGGGAACTGTCAGCATGGCGAGGCCACAGAAAGAGACACAATGATGGTGGTCACCTGATGTGACATCACGTCGTCTTTTCAGACGAGTTTGGGGACGCACGAATTTGTGAGAGTTCCTGGGAAAACGACGTTTGCCGTGTTGCATTCGTCACTGTCTTATGGACCATGAAGCTGGTTTGATCGTATGCGGTGCCATTTGGAACGCAACATCATCACCTCTGAAATGAAACTTCCTGGCAGATTAAAACTGTGTGCTGGACCGAGACTCGAACTCGGGACCTTTTCCTTTCGCGGGCAAGTGCTCTACCAACTGAGCTTGCCCGCGAAAGGCAAAGGTCCCGAGTTCGAGTCTCGGTCCGGCACACAGTTTTAATCTGCCAGAAGTTTCATATCAGCGCACACTCCGCTGTAGAGTGAAAATTTCATTCTAGAAACATCCCCCAGGCTGTGGCTAAGCTATGTCTCCGCAATATCCTTTCTTCCAGGAGTGCTAGTTCTGCAAGGTTCGCAGGAGACCTTCTGTGAAGTTTGGAAGGTAGGAGACGAGGTACTGGCGGAATTAAAGCTGTGAGGACGGGGCGTGAGTCGTGCTTGGGTAGCTCAGTCGGTAGAGCACTTGCCCGCGAAAGGCAAAGGTCCCGAGTTCGAGTCTCGGTCCGGCACACAGTATTAATCTGCCAGGAAGTTTCATATCAGCGCACACTCCGCTGTAGAGTGAAAATTTCATTCTAGTATCATCACCTCTAGTTTGGATAGTTGGCAGTTTATGACGTGTTAAGGTCGGCAGCTGTGTCCTATCTCTGAAGTCTCCGCTCCGTGGTGTTATCTTTCAACAAGGTACTCGTAACGCAAGACCACGTGTTGCCAATGCAGTCGTGCAGTCGTGACGTACCTCGACACACAGAGTGTTCAGCCGTTAATCCTATACATTACTTTCTCCAGAGCTCTCACCCACTGGAAACATCTGCTCATGGGCTGCCAAGAAAATGGTGCGCCACAACACACCAGCCACTATGATCGATGAACACTGCCATAGAGTTGAAGCAGCGTGGAATGACTTACCCATGTACACATCTACGTCATACTCCGCAAGTCGCCTGACGGCATGTGGCGGACGGTACTTCTGGTACCACTAACATATGCCCCCTCCCTTGTTCCCCTCGTTAACGGCGCGTGGGAAGAATGATTGTCGGCAAGCCTCTGTATTAGCTCTAATTTCTCGAACTTTCTCGTCGTGGTCACTTCGTGAGATGTATGTGAGAGGAAGTAATATGTTGCCCGACTATTCCCAGAAAATGCTCACTCGAAATTTCAGTAGTAAATTTCTCCATGATGCACGACTTCTCTGTTGTAACATCTGCCGCTGGAGTTAGCTGAGCATATGTAACTTTCTTGCGCCTCGAGTAAACGAACCCGTGACGAAACACACCGCTTTTCGTTGGATCTTCTCTATTTCTTCTATCTGTCGTAAGTGGTAAGCATCCCAGGTTGATGACCATTACTCAAGAATCGGTCGAACAAGCGAATTATAAGCCACTTCCTTCGTTTCATTGAGATTCTTCCCAGGAATCTCAGTCTCTGCTTTTTCCACTATTTGTTTTGTGTGGTGATTTCACTCAAGGTCGCTCTGGGCAGTTACTCCTAGATATTTTTCGGTCGATACGGTTTCCAGAAATTTGTCCTCAATTGTGTAGTTGTACAGGGGTGAATATTTTTCCTTATATATGCGCAATACGTTACTTTACACTGAAGCGCCAAAGAAACTGGCATAGGCATGCGTATTCAAATACAGAGATATGTAAACAGGCAGAATACGGCGCTGCGGTCGGCAACGCCTATGTAAGACAATACGTGTCTGGCGCGGTTCTTAGCTTGGTTATTGCTGCTTTAATGGCAGGTTATCAAGATTTAAATGAGTTTGAACATTATGTTATATTCGGCGCACGAGCGATGGGACACAGCATCTCCGAGGTAGTGATGAAGTGGGGATTTTCCCGTACGCTCACTTCACGAGTGTACCGTGAATATCAAGAATCCAGTAAAACATCAAATCTCCGACGTCGTTGCTGCCGGAAAAAGATCATACAACAATGGGACCAACGAAGACTGAAGAGAATCGTTCAGCGTGACAGAAGTGCAACCATGCAATTGTTGCAGATTTCAATGCTGGGCCATCAACAAGTGTCAGTGTGCGAAACATTCAACGAAACATCATCGATATAGGCTTTTGGAGCGGAAGGCCCACTCGTTACCATTGATGACTGCACAACGCAAAACTTTACGCCTCGCCTGGGCCCGTCAACACTGACATTGGAGTGTTGATAACTACAGACATGTTGCCTGGTCGGACGAATCTCGTTTCAAATTGCATCGAGCTGATGGACGTGTACGGGTATGGTGACAAGCTCACGAATCCATGGACCTTGCATATCTCCAGGGGACTGTTGAAGCCTGGTGGAGGCTCTGTAATAGTGTGGAGCGTGTGCAGCTGGAGTGATATGGAACCCCTCATACGTCAAGATACGACTGTGACAGGTTACACATACGTAAGCATCCTGTCTGATCACCTGCACCCATTCATGTCCATTGTGCATTCCGACGGACTTAGGCAATTGCGACAGGACAATGCGACACCCCACACGTCCAGAATTGCTACAGAGTGGCACCAGGAACACTCTTCTGAGTTTAAACACTTCCGCTGGCCACAAAACACCCCAGACATGAACATTATCGAGCATATCTGGGATGCCTTGCAACGTGTTGTTCAGAAGGGATCTCCAGCCCCAAGTACTCTTACGGATTTACGGACAGCCCTGCAGAATTCATGGTGTAGATTCCATCGAGCACTACTTCAGACATCAGTCGAGTCCATACCACGACGTGGTGCAGTACTTCTGTGTGCTCGCGGGGGGTCCTACACGATGTCAGACAGGTGTACTAGTTTCTTTGGCTCCTCAGTATATTTCCTTTCAGGTCAAATGCCAGAGCATTCACTATTCATCAACCCTCTGTATGCCATTCTGCAAATGGATGCTGTCTTCTGGCGTTGCTACTTTCCTATTAATAACTGCACCATCTGCGAACAGTCAACTACTGTGAACTGTCATCCAAGCTAAGCTCGACTCGATGAACCACCGGATAAGAGACAATTTCGCTGTCAGAGCTGGAAACTGTATGTACTAAATTGCGTTTCCTGCATAAACGCAAAACACCTACGAATTTATCGTGTGCTCCTATTATACTGTATGTGCACAATAAGTAAAATTTCGTTATTTGCCATATATCCTGGTGTTCAGTTTTAATGGGAAGCAGTTTAAAACGATTGTAAATATGAGATTGATTTGTGGTAAAATTAGCTTTTAATTAAAAAAGCGACTAAGAAAACTGGGCCGGCCGAAGTGGCCGTGCGGTTAAAGGCGCTGCAGTCTGGGACCGCAAGACCGCTACGGTCGCAGGTTCGAATCCTGCCTCGGGCATGGATGTTTGTGATGTCCTTAGGTTAGTTAGGTTTAACTAGTTCTAAGTTCTAGGGGACTAATGACCTCAGCAGTTGAGTCCCATAGTGCTCAGAGCCATTTGAACCATTTTTGAAGAAAACTGCTATAAAAAGTGATGTGAAATACACTCCTGGAAATGGAAAAAAGAACGCATTGACACCGGTGTGTCAGACCCACCATACTTGCTCCGGACACTGCGAGAGGGCTGTACAAGCAATGATCACACGCACGGCACAGCGGACACACCAGGAACCGCGGTGTTGGCCGTCGAATGGCGCTAGCTGCGCAGCATTTGTGCACCGCCGCCGTCAGTGTCAGCCAGTTTGCCGTGGCATACGGAGCTCCATCGCAGTCTTTAACACTGGTAGCATGCCGCGACAGCGTGGACGTGAACCGTATGTGCAGTTGACGGACTTTGAGCGAGGGCGTATAGTGGGCATGCGGGAGGACGGGTGGACATACCGCCGAATTGCTCAACACGTGGGGCGTGAGGTCTCCACAGTACATCGATGTTGTCGCCAGTGGTCGGCGGAAGGTGCACGTGCCCGTCGACCTGGGATCGGACCGCAGCGACGCACGGATGCACGCTAAGACCGTAGGATCCTACGCAGTGCCGTAGGTGACCGCACTGCCACTTCCCAGCAAATTAGGGACACTGTTGCTCCTGGGGTATCGGCGAGGACCATTCGCAACCGTCTCCATGAAGCTGGGCTACCGTCCCGCACACAGTTAGGCCGTCTTCCGCTCACGCCCCAACATCGTGCAGCCCGCCTCCAGTGGTGTCGCGACAGGCGTGAATGGAGGGACGAATGGAGACGTGTCGTCTTCAGCGATGAGAGTCGCTTCTGCCTTGGTGCCAATGATGGTCGTATGCGTGTTTGGCGCCGTGCAGGTGAGCGCCACAATCAGGACTGCATACGACCGAGGCACACAGGGCCAACACCCGGCATCATGGTGTGGGGAGCGATCTCCTACACTGGCCGTACACCACTGGTGATCGTCGAGGGGACACTGAATAGTGCACGGTACATCCAAACCGTCATCGAACCCATCGTTCTACCATTCCTAGACCGGCAAGGGAACTTGCTGTTCCAACAGGACAATGCACGTCCGCATGTATCCCGTGCCACCCAACGTGCTCTAGAAGGTGTAAGTCAACTACCCTGGCCAGCAAGATCTCCGGATCTGTCTCCCATTGAGCATGTTTGGGACTGGATGAAGGGTCGTCTCACGCGGACTGCACGTCCAGCACGAACGCTGGTCCAACTGAGGCGCCAGGTGGAAATGGCATGGCAAGCCGTTCCACAGGACTACATCCAGCATCTCTACGATCGTCTCCATGGGAGAATAGCAGCCTGCATTGCTGCGAAAGGTGGATATACACTGTACTAGTGCCGACATTGTGCATGCTCTGTTGCCTGTGTCTATGTGCCTGTGGGTCTGTCAGTGTGATCATGTGATGTATCTGACCCCAGGAATGTGTCAATAAAGTTTCCCCTTCCTGGGACAATGAATTCACGGTGTTCTTATTTCAATTTCCAGGAGTGTATATAAGTTTGAGCCCCTCGGTGTGGCCGCGCGGTTTGAGGCGCCTTGTCACGGGCTGCAAAGCCCCTCCCGCCGGAGGTTCGAGTCCTCCCTCGGACATGGGTGTATGTGTTATTCTTAGCATAAGTTAGTTTAATTAGTGTGGAAGACTAGGGACCGATGACCTCAGCAATTTGGTCCCTCAGGAATTCACACACATTTGTACATTTTGTAAGTTCGATAGCACCAATGAAAAGGCATAAATAGCCACTTCAAAATTACGTACTGTTTTGATTAGTAAAACAATATTTAGGATTTATACACTACTGGCCATTAAAATTGCTACACCACGAAGATGACGGGCTACAGCCGCGATTTTTGACCGACAGGAAGAAGATGCTGTGATATGTAAATGATTAGCATTCACACAAGGTTGGCGCCGGTGGCGACACCTACAACGTGTTGACATGAGGAAAGTTTCCAACCGGTTTCTCATACACAAACAGCAGTTGACCGGCGTTGCCTGGTGAAACGTTGTTGTGATGCCTCGTGTAAGGAGGAGAAATGCGTACCACCACGTTTCCGACTTTGATAAAGGTCGGATTGTAGCCTATCGCGACTGCGGTTTATCGTATCGCGACATTGCTGCTCGCGTTGGTCGAGATCCAATGACTGTTAGCAGAACATGGAATCGGTGGGTTTAGGAGGGTAATACGGAATGCCTTGCTGGATCCCAACGGCCTCGTATCACTAACAGTTGAGATGACAGACATCTTATCCGAATGGCTGTAACGGATCGTGCAGCCACGTCTCGATCCCTGAGTCAACAGATGGGGACGTTTGCAAGACAACAACCATCTGCACGAACAGTTCGACGACGTTTGCAGCAGCATGGACTATCAGCTCGGAGACCATGGCTGCGGTTACCCTCGACGCTGCATCACAGACAGGAGCGCCTGTGATGGTGTACTCAACGACGATCCTGGGTGCACGAATGGCAAAACTTCATTTTTTCGGATGAATCCAGGTTCTGCTTACAGCATCATAATGGTCTCATCCGTGTTCGGCAATATCGCGGTGAACGCACATTGGAAGCGTGTATTCGTCATCGCCATACTGGCGTATCACCCGGCGTGATGGTATGGGTTGCCATTGGTTACACGTCTCGGTCACCTCTTGTTCGCATTGACGGCACTTTGAACAGTGGACGTTACATTTTAAATGTGTTACGACCCGTGGCTCTACCCTTCATTTGATCCCTGCGAAACCCTACATTTCAGCAGGATAATGCACGACTGCATGTTGCAGGTCCTGTACGGGTCTTTCTGGATACAGAAAATGTTCGACTGTTGCCCTGGCCAGCACATTCTCCAGATCTCTCACCAATTGAAAACGTCTGGTCAATGGTGCCCTAGCAACTGGCTCGTCACAATACGCCAGTCACTACTCTTGATGAACTCTGGTATCGTGTCGAAGCTGCATGGGCAGCTCTACCTGTATACGCCATCCAAGCTCTGTTTGATTCAATGCCGTTATTACGGCCATAGGTGATTGTTCTGGGTACTGATTGCTCAGGATCTATGCACCTAAACTGCGTGAAAATGTAATCACATGTCAGTTCTAGTATAATATATTTGTCCAATGAATATCCGTTTCGTCTGCATTTCTTCTTGGTGTAGCAATTTTAATGGCCAGTAGTGTAGTTTGAGTGGTGTCTGCCACTCAAATACACATATTTCTGTAAGAACGCGATAGCTCCTTGTTTGTTTCAGTGCGGATACTTCTACGGGTATCAATAATTTGCGAGTAAGGTTTTAATGGATGAGGGACGCTGCATCGCAGCGCTCGGTAGGTTGAATATTTGAGCCAGTCAGGGACAGTGTCCTGATGGCCGAAGCGGATAAAGCAACCGCTCATGAGTCGTGATAAATCCGGGTTCGAGTCCCAGTCTGGTACAAGTTTTCCACTTTCGTCATTTTGTTAGCAAAATGCCCTGTGCGGCTGGAAGGCACGAGTTCCTCCCTATCACTTCCCCTTCTTTCCACATTCTCTATTTGTATAAATATATAGGCATGTTCTCTTGGTGCTAGACTGATAGACTTACCATTTTTGTGATTGCATGGGGACTGGCAGATTTAGAACAGGCTGTAAAATATGAGAATGATCTACGTGGAAATACAAAAAAAAAAAAGTTTGAGTAAGCTGAACGTAATGACAGTCTAAATTTAAGTAAATGGTCTTTTTAAATGTGACACTGAATGGTTGGGGCTGGTCAGTAGTAGGACAGAAACGAACATATTTACGATGTCGCATCCCACGCCTCGGGTCTGTTACTGCGCTGCAGAAGCAAACACTGTGTCGGTGGCAACAGAGGTTCGTCCTGTGGACTTCGTAAACTTCCAGTGTGAGACAGGCAGTAGAATTCCGATTTTGCCTCACCTATCGTATTCTCCTTGCTTTTTCCTCGCACGAATAAACCTCTGCGTGGCAGGCATTTCCAGAATGATGCCGAGGCAGTTTTCGAGGTGAAACGTTTTCCGAACAACCAAAATGCAGCCTTCTACAACTAGGTCTCCGCCAAATCATCCATCGTGAAGAATGTGTCACATTGAGAGATGAAAGGACTAACAGCACCACCAACTTTCATGGTCGTAACCTGATTATTTCGAAGTGGTAATTAAAACTTTATGACATACACTCGCTGTTTGTGTGCATTTCAATAATAAATAATGGCTTCAATTGCCGTGTAAACATTTAGAGAGCTAAAGCGATTCGAGTATTTCTTGAGCCACGGATGCTGTGACGTTCGCCATGGTCACTGTGCCGACAACGGGCGGCTCCACCAAATCAGATCGATTTTCCGCCTAATCAGCAAGCGGTGTACTCCGCAACAGTCGCCACTAAAGCTGTTAGCTGCGCAGCTTCCTGTGCCAAACCGGGCGCGTACACACGCTTCAGTGGCCAGATATTCCGCTGTCGTCGCGACTGAGTCTCATTGGGAGAGCTCTTTGTTGGCTCCAGCGGTATATTAGCTAGAAGACTCTTCGCAAGCTACGCTGTATTTCACAAAGAGGATTTACTGAGCTTATTCATTGGCATTATTTGTTGCAAAATTGTGGAAGGCTATTTAGTTATACAGGGTCTTTGAAACATATAACTAAATAGTAATACCTTTAAGTATAGTAAAAAAAATGGCTCTGAGCACTATGGGACTTTACTTCTAAGGCCATCAGTCCCCTAGAACTTAGAACTACTTAAACCTAACTAACCTAAGGACATCACACACATCCATGCCCGAGGCAGGATTCGAACCTGCGACCGTAGCGGTCGCGCGGTTCCAGACCGCCGGCTTAAGTATAGTAGAAGAAGATTTCGTTTTCGAAAGCATCAGCAATAAAACATTGGAATCGTTTACCTGTATAAAAAATATTGGACAGAATGTTTGATGTGACATTGGAGGTATATTTCAAAAACAATGCCCGAATGGTTATTACAGCTATAGTTCAGAAACCACTGTACGATGTGTGGCGGAGGGAACATGGTGCAGCAGAAATTTTTTTTCCCTTTGTCTTCCATTCATGGTTGGCAGGTAGCTTCTCCTACTGAGGTATATTGAACATTCCTGTGCCGCTTCCATTTTGACTAATTAATCTATGACGAAGCACATTGCTCTTCTTTCAGTCTTCTACATCTACATGGTTACTCTGCAGCTCACTTAAGTGCCTGGCAGAGGGTTCATCGAACCATTTTCATACTACTTCTCTACCATTCCACTATCGAATGGCGCGTGGGAAATAGGAACACCTAAATCTTTCCGTTCGAGCTCTGATTTCTCTTATTTTATTATGATGATCATTTCTACCTACGTAGGTGGGTGTCTACAAAATATTTTCGCATTTGGAAGAGAAAGTTGGTGATTGAAATTTCGTAAATAGATCTCGCCGCTAAGAAAACCGCCTTTGTTTCAATGACTGCCACCCCAACTCGCGTATCATATCAGTGACACTCACACCCCTATTGCACGATAACACGAAACTGGCTGCCCTTCTTTGCTCTTTTTCGATGTCCTCCGCCATTCGTAGCTGGTAAGGATCCCATACCGCGCAGCAATATTCCAGCAGAGGACGGACAAGTGTAATGTAGGCTGTCTCTTTAGTGGGTTTGTCGCATCTTCTAAGTGTTCTGCCAACAAAGCGCAGTCTTTGTTTCGCCTTCCCCACAATATTATCTATGTGGTCTTTCCAATTTATGTTTCTCGTAATTGTAATTCCTAGGTATTTAGTAGAACTGACAGCCCTTAGATTTGTGGGATTTATCGTATGCCCAAAATTTATCGGATTTCTTTTAGTACCCATGTGGATGGCCTCGCGCTTTTCTTTGTTCATTCCGTTAATCCAGTTTAAATAACGGCGCCAAATCGAAGAACAATACATAAGAATTAATCTAGTGACTTCCTTACTGTCTGAAATACACTTTCTTAGGAGTGTGAAACAAGACTCGTCCGACCAGATAACTTTCTTTCATCGCTCCAGAGTCCAGTTTATGTGGCTTCGGTAGCACGGTTTCCTGTTACGGGGATCTGCATCCCTGATGAGCTATTTTGGAATTTCAGCTCATCCTGCAATTCTCTGCTTATGGAGTTCCCTTTGTGTTCCTTCGGTGCTGACAGAGTTTGCGGGTGCAACATTCAAGTCTGCAGCGACTTTTGTAACTGTAGTCATCATACTTTTCGTCTCCATGCCCTTGAATGACCGACAGTCACGATCAGTCAACACACACTTTCATCCGCGTTGTGACTTCGCGGCTGACGTTTTTCTGCTTTTCTTGTATGTGGTATAAGTCTTCAACCAAACACTTTGGCTCTCATGGTTACGAAAGCACCCACCATGCAGGCACCAACAATATGCTCACACTGGAATTCACTTAGCTCTGACATAATGCACTCATAACTACGCGGAACACTGTTCTGACCACGACTGAAAATTGCAACGTACTGAGGACGTTGTACAGGCACCGTTCGTGGCCAAATACAACAGCGCAACCTGCAGGCTTGTCTAGTATCTGCATTTATGTTTACGCATGCATTCCTCTCGGTGTTTCCCTATTTTTGTCCAACCTCTGTAGGCGTGGCGCGTTGCTCGATGTGCTTGTGCTCACTGCTGACTTGCTTTGTTGACAGTGCTGTGCTCTCGCTCCGCCCACAGCAGCTGGCAGTGGCAGGAGGTGCACACGCGGCGTTTACTTGTAGCCACAGACGCAGGGTTGCCAGAGGTCCGGCTTGTTACAGTCGTGTCCGGCTTGCCGGGCTTCTGTTAGGATTTTTAGCGATGAAGCAGAGAACATCTAAGACCTGTTTCAGGCTAATGAATAAGTGTAAAGAGGAATAAGGAGATACACATAAGGATACTGCACTCATATTCAGAAAAAACAGAACACCTTGAACGACTAGAGATTAGACACTCATATTCACAGTACATGTGCATTAGTATGTTCTGCAAAATGGTTAACATTGGAACCGTGTCGGCTCGCGGGTTCAAGGTCAACATCGGTGTCGAGGTGGAACACCACCTACCTGTAATATATGCCTGCGGCTCTCGTTCTCCCTATAAACCGAATGTAATGTATCAGTGTGACTTGAGCAGAAGTGTAGGATGCCTTGCAGACATATGCACGAACCATAGCGTCAAATCAGTGAGTTTCAAAGAGG
The DNA here is from genome assembly GCF_023864345.2 of Schistocerca serialis cubense. Taxonomy (NCBI): domain Eukaryota; kingdom Metazoa; phylum Arthropoda; class Insecta; order Orthoptera; family Acrididae; genus Schistocerca; species Schistocerca serialis. Next base: position 55,628,269 of record NC_064640.1, on the reverse strand, counting down.
GCGCATTATTGGCATGAGAGAATGCGATGCATCCATCCGGGAAATTGCAGCTCCTGTAGGACGAAGTGTTTCAGCAGTGCAACGGGTGTATGCAGCATGGTTGACAGAAGGACACAGAACATGACGAGACATGTCAGGTCACACCACTCAAACCCCCACCCTAGAAGATCGATGCTTCATCCAAATGGCAGTGCATTACAGATCTGCGTCCTCCTCAAATCTGGAGCATCAGTGTAACACATTGTATACTTTCAGGGGTGACAGTCCGTCGCAGTTTATTTCGGCGTGGGCTACGTGCGCGTCGTCCACTTCTCCCCCTACTGTTGACGAATATGCAGAAACATACTAGACGGCAAGGGTGTACGGAAGGACGTCACTGGGGACAGGAATGGCATAAAACAGTGTTTTTGGACGAATACAGGTTCTATTGTTTGAAAATGATGGCTGCATTTTTTTCTTCTTTACACTTATTGATTAGCCTGGAACGTATCTTAGTTGTCGTTCTCTGCTTCATCGCTAAAAATCATAACAAAAGTCAGGCAGGGCGGACTTGTATGTATTTGGCCGGACATGATTGTAAGGAGTTGGGGTATGGCAACCCTGCATTAGTGGCTACAAGTATACGCTGCGGGTGCGCCTCCCGCCCCGTGCCAGCTGCTGTGGTCGGAGCGAGAGCAGGGCACTGTGAACAAGGCACGTCAGCAGTGAGCACAAGCGCATTGAGCAGACAGGGGGAGCGGCATCACAGTGATTGCATTTGCACAAGATGTACAGCGCCAACTCAAGGCCTTACGGTTTGTGTAGCTATTGTGTGCAGCCACAAATCGGAGCTGGTGCGTGTTCAGAGCACTGTGACCAGTGTGACCTAGGTGAACGTATCCTGCGGCCCATAGCCATACTCTTTCTGCAGAACACCCCAAACGCAATTTTTCAGCAAGACAATGCACGACCACATGTTGCCACACGGACACATACCTTCTTGGTGTCACAGGACGTCAGTCTGTTGCCCTGGCCCGCCAGGCCACCAGACCTGTTGACAATCGAAAATGTGTGGAATTTGGTGAAATGATGGGTGCAGCGCTGTGACCCTGTGCCAACCATCACAGATGAACTTTGGAACCAGGTGAAAGAAGCATGGATGGCTATATCGTAGGTCGCCTTTCACGCTGTATACACGTCGGTGTCACTGCGCATTGCACAAGTTATCAGTGCCCATGATGTACCTTGTGCCTACTAGGCAACAGGAGACATGCTGACCTGAGGTGACTGAAATGATAATCATTTCTGCAGAACATACTAATGTACATACCCTGTGAATATGAATGTCCTATCTCTATTCATTTAAGGTGTTCTGTTTTTTTTTTAACATGAGTGTATATAGATATACCAACTAATGCTATTATTTCGTCAGTGTCCTATGTTTTCTTCGTAGGCCGAATGAGCCTAACACACAATGGTACAACCACACAACGAGCAGAGTGAGGGACACAAAAGTAGAATGTGTCAATTAGCTGATGCCAAACCTCACCGCCCCGCCACCCTCGCACGTCGCTCCTAGCCGTGCTGAGACATGCCCTGCGAATTGGAGTTAAATCCGCCATGCAACTTCGCTGTTTCATTCTTATTTTTTATAATTCTAATTGAAATGACCGAAGTTATTGAATATCTTTTCGTTTTCCATTCCAGAAGAGTAGATCATTTTTTATTTTGTGCCGGCCGGAGTGGCCGTGCGGTTCTAGGCACTGCAGTCTGGAGTCGAGCGACCGCTACGGTCGCAGGTTCGAATCCTGCCTTGGGCATGGATGTGTGTGATGTCCTTAGGTTAGTTAGGTTTAATTAGTTCTAAGTTCTAGGCGACTGATGACCTTAGAAGTTAAGTCGCATAGTGCTCAGAGCCATTTGAACCATTTTATTTTGTTTAATGAACATCTTTTAGTTTATTTGACATAAGATTGTCTTAGCAAGAAGAATGAGCAGTTTAGATAACTGACCTGCTAGTTGTTATTACAACTGCTAAACTATAAGAATGTTTACAGGTGCTTTTTTTAGATTAAGCGCATTTAAGATTTATCTCGAAAAAAACTTACTGAAACCGATTGTTGATAAACGACTGAAAGTATCCAACTGACTCTACTTCTGTATAAAATAGATAGTTCAGTTTTTGGGGCAAAATGTCCGGCTAAATATAACTCCAAGTCTGGATTTTCCATTTTTGGACCGAGTAACCCTACACAGATGGCAGGTGGAAGGAAATGTGTTAAATGTCGAAAATTTTAAATGGTTTTAAAATTTAAATTTTATAAATTTATGGTCTATAATGATTTCATTTTTACGTAATGTATCTTATCGCCTCAGTCGCATAGTAACTGTAACATAAAATACACTAATTTCCGACTTTTTGAAAGCAATTTTATAGATTTTCTTCACTAAACTAGTTGTGTATGCACTTTTAAAATTTTTGTAAATACGAAAATGTGCGTGGGCTAACATATCGACAGTTAGTTTGATGTTTCCATAATGAGATTTTCACTCTGCAGCGGAGTGTGCACTGATATGAAACTTCCTGGCAGATTAAAACTGTGTGCCAGACCGAGACTCGAACTCGGGACCTTAGCCTTTTGCGGGCAAGTGCTCTACCAACTGAGCTACCCAAGCACGACTGTGAGGACGGGGCGTGAGTCGTGCTTGGGTAGCTCAGTTGGTAGAGCACTTGCCCGTGAAAGGCAAAGGTCCCGAGTTCGAGTCTCGGTCCAGCACACAGTTTCAATCTGCCAGGAAAGTTTCATATCAGCGCACACTCCGCTGCAGAGTGAAAATCTCATTCTGGAAACATCCCCCAGGCTGTGGTTAAGCCATGTCTCCGCAATATCCTTTCTTTCAGGAGTGCTATACTTCAATTCTTTTATCTTGGCGGCTCTAGCATGCCCGCCCAGACGCGGGAGATTGCTGCGTTGCCAGTTGCACACGACGCACGCGCCAAGAGAAGCAGCGCCATAGTATAGCATAGATCGCAAACTTAGGTTTAGGGGGAGCGCGCAATTCATGAAGTAAAGCCACCACGGCCGCATTAACCCTTTCGCTACTAGAGAGACGTGCTCCCCGCGTTCCGCACTGTGCGCGATTTTGTCACTGCACTGCTCGCCTGTGCTGACACATGGTGTTCCGACTGTTTTGACACTCTTATCATTCGATTTCACAAAAACTATTTGCTCCAAAAATTAGATTTTTACACATCTTCTTGACTGACACCTTCCCCCCATAAATGACTTAATTTTGTTTCGATGTTCAACGCAGTTATTATGCAGCATTAAATATAGTAAACCATTGCACGAAATTTTGAAAGAGTTTGCAGAGGTAAAAGTCCATAGAGTATACTTTCCGTATGGTCGATTTTAGTTGCCACAAGGTTGAGAATGAAATGAGGACAAGATACCTAAATTTCATATAAAATTTACTGTATAACAATATCTCATTTAATTGAAGTACCACATAGGTGTCGTATGTAATATTGAGAAATATTCCGTCTTTCGCGACTGTAACAAAAGTTTTATTTACACCGGGCACGTTTGGCTTTATTTTAAAGCACTTCAATCAATCAAAAGGAAGTATGCAAAATACATTAAACAAAACTGTGGACTTACAAAAACATTAGGACTTGAATATACCGTCTATCAGTGAAGTGCTCTGAGATATGTCAAATATAATTATTTTGTGTGTGGCACACACAAACAGCATTTATTTGCTAAAACACTGATCAGCCGACACACACGTTGAATATTGTGTTACCGCAGCGCAAAACTACGAAAGGTGACTTGGCAATGGAGGAGACAAAATACTGTCCACTGAAGATGCTTCAAAAGAGAGAAAAGCGTCTGGTCTAAATAAGTCGCTTATTATAGTTGCAGAAGAGGAATATATTTCAATACCAGAACATGAGTACCATTGTGTATGTGCCATACCTTTCACTGATTGAAGTGCTTTAAAAATAAAGCCAAAGCCCGGTGTAAATAAAACTTTTATTACAATTGCGAAAGACGGAATATTTCTCAATATTATATAAGACACCTGTGTGGTACTTCAATTAAATGAGATATTGTTATACAGTAAATTTTATATGAAATTTAGGCATCTTGTCCACATTTCATTCTCAACATTGTGCAACTAGAATCGACCATACGGAAAGTATACACTATGGACTTCTACCTCTGCAAACTCTTCATAATTTCGTGCAATGGTTTACTACATTTAATGCTGCACAATAACTGGGTTAAACATCGAAACAAAATTAAGTCATTTATGGGGGGAAGGTATCAGTTAAAAATTTGTGTAAAAATCTAATTTTTGGGCCAAATAGTTTTTGTGAAATCGAATGACAAGTGTGTCAAAGCAGTGGGAACACCACGTGTCTGCACAGGCGAGCAGTGCAGTGATGACAAATTCGCGCACAGCGCGGAATGCGGGGCGCACGTGTCTGCAGCAGCGAAAGGTTTAATGAAGAGACAAAGCACTAGAAATTTCAAAAAATTCCATTCAAACGAATAAAATTCGTGAAGTAAGACACTTCGATATTGTTTTTAAATAAAGAAAATATTAAGCGCCGCACAAGGTTTTAACTCTTCACTTTTCGCTTACCAACCAAACGCCTTAACCATTACGCTAACGCAGCTCGTCCTTCAATGAAAATCCATGAGGACTCTAACAGGTACCGCAGAATACTGTCAAACACTGTTGGTATGACTACGAATTACTCACACTTCGTCGAAGTACAATAGGAAATAAACAATTACCGCTGTTCTTTAGTGCGAAAAAGGGGTTCGTGAGATTGATACAAACACCTTTCCTTGCTATTGCCTGAATTAGGAGTCTTATTGCTTGTTTGGTTTAATTAATTAATAGAATATGAAGCAATTGGTATAAAGAACGCTTTTTCCAAACTTTCTATAAAAGAAAGTCTGCTATCAAGACATTGCTATTGTTCTATTACTTTATTTATGACTGAACGTTTCTAAAACTGAAGACACTCGTCCGTGCTCTGCTCTGCAGTCGAGATCTGGCAACGTCATTCTCTGTTCATTGGCTGACTGTGTTTTGTGACGTCAGATGCGCAGAACGAACCTAAACTCGGCCGCCAACATAAATGACGCGCACTTTAGTTCTGCAAGGTAGGCAGGAGAGCTTCTGTAAAGTTTGGAAGGTAGGAGGCGAGGTACAGGCGGAAGTAAAGCTGTGAGGACGGGCCGTGAGTCGTGCTTGGGTAGCTCAGTTGGTAGAGCACTTTCCCGCGAAAGGCAAAGGTCCCGAGTTCGAGTCTCGGTCAGGTACACAGTTTTAATCTGCCGGGAAGTTTCAGTTAGTTTGATGTTCACCAGAGGATTATTGAATACATGAAACGTGTCGCTCATACCCATTGACAATGTAGTTTTCTCAGAGCGCTTCGGAGTTGGCTCTAAGCGCTATGGGACTTAACATCTGAGGTCATCAGTCCCCTAGAACTTAGAACTACTCAAACGTAACTAACCTCAGGACATCACATACATCCATGCCCAAGGTAGGATTCGAACCTGCGACTGTAGCGTTCACGCGGTTCCAGACTGATACGCCTAGAAGCGCTTGGCCACCGCGACCGGCTGCTTCGGAGTGAATTACTGGTGTTTTCAGAAATCAAAAAATTACATTGGGTCAAAAGTATTTTGTTAAAACTAAAAAGAAGGAAACCAGTAATTAAATCCTTACCCATTATATTATTCACTTAATATTTGGTTGCATAGCCCTTTGCCTGTATTAATGCAGCACACTTGGATGGCACAGACTATCCGATTTGGGTCATTCGTGCCTCAGGTATCTTCTTCTATTGCTCACACTGTTCTTTGTAGAAACACTCCTTGTTGGTGCAGTTTTGTTGACGAACACATCTATCGAGCTTGCCCCAGAGATGTTATAAGTGGTTCAAGGCTCGGCATTAGCTTGGTCATTCGAATACCTTTACTCTGTATTGTCTCAGAACTGTCTTCAAATGGCCAGAAGTGTGCTTCGGATCGTTGTCATGCTGGCATTGCCAGTTACGAGCACGTATTTCGCCTTCCATGAGGTATCATATGGTCTGTTAATATTTAACCGTACTTCAGACTATCCATTACCCCACAATTTTTGGCGAGGGGACCTACACCACTACGTGAGAAACAGTCCCTCATCATGTTACTTCCTCCTCCGTACTTCATGGTGGGTACTTGGTACTTTCTGTCGTTCCTCTTGTTTCTCGGCCGTCGAACGTACTGTATCCCGTCTGAGGAGAGGGGATTAAACTTGCTTTCATCACTCCACAGAATTTTTGACAGTCTTCAGTGGTCCATTAAGTGTACTCCTTAGCGAACTGTAGTCTGGCCTTCCAGTTTTTCGCACTTACCACATGTTTCCGAGAAGGTCGCCTGCTAACCAGATCTATAGCATCTAAGCGTATTTAAACTGTCGAAGCATGGACCTTCACCCCGTGTTTTTCCTGTAGATCATCACGTATTACGCGGGGTGATTTTTTTGTGATCAGCCATTGATTGTCTTCGGATGATCATATCTTCTTTTTATGTGGTTTTTTGGGCCGACCACCTGTGCATTGTTCTCTGTCGTCCCCTTTTTTACGGATGCCGGGCCCACACACTTTCAAGCTGTTGTGAGATACCAAACACCTTCATGACGAAGGACTGAATTTGGCCTTCACTCTGTGCTGTTAAGACAGCTAGTCTGAAATCTACTGAATATTCTTTAGTTTTAGACATTGGTGTGAGAAGATGAAAGTATTAGAATTAAATTTTCTTTGTGCAGTTAGGTTTGTTACTGTCTTGCCATTCTACAAAATAGTTATGAACCGTTTGGAAACACTGTTTACGGCTCGAGTTCATGCTTCCCTGCACTTAGCAATCAATACATGTAACCGCGGCGATGTTAAGTAGTCTATCTGAACAACCGTTTTCTTTTGATTCCGCAAATAGATAAACAGGCCTACGAACCTACTAGTTCAACTACGAAACACTTTTGAGCGATATTGTATGACATCGATGTGTTTTATGTTTTAATTGAAATGTAATCTAAACTGCTCCATGCAGGGTGATTCAAAGAAAAAGACAGCAACTATCCACTATTAATAATGCTATTTATTTAAGTAAATAGCGCTGTAACCGACAGACTGATCTTCATGTGGTTGTTCACAAGATGTCCATTTATTTGAAATTTATATACGGTTTTTGCTCTTTATTCCCAATTGTGGTAAAATATTCTTGAGATGGTGGTGCCCTAAAGTAAAAAAATCGATATTAGAAACGACCTATTTAAACGTAACGATTCTTCATAACGATCGAACACAATGTAATCAAACATTTAAGATTGAGCAGTAGTAGTACTTGCGTCGGAAATCCCGCATAAATTTGTTGGAATATTGCTGACTGTATTCACCAAATACTGTATGTATTGTGTGCTTTGCGCAACGTGGTTAAATAGTAATCACATAAGTGCTGTATATACTCAACAGATCTTCACACAATGTGGTTATATACAGATTATATAAGTGCTGCATATACTCAACAGTATTTCGTGAATACAAGCCAACAATATTTCAACAAAATTACGCTGGATTTTCGACTCAAGTGCCACTACTACTCAGTCTCAAATATTTGTTTACGTTGGTTCGATCGTTATGAAGGGTAGCTGAGTGCAAATAGGTCGTTTGTAACATCGATTTTTGCCGTAGGACATCACCATCCTAGTAATATTTCACCACAAAGGGGAATAAAGAGAAAAATAACAAGCAGTGTTGCAGACTTCAATATTCAACTAGACAAAAAGATAAGTAAACCTTTTAATTCATTTGTATGACTTTGTTACTAATCTGTTGGAGTGTTGTAGAATGTTCGTTCTCCTAACCTGTTACCTGACCCTAGGGCATAGCTGTGTAATAGTGGCAGGGAGATATTATCTTAGCGGTGTACTGCACCAGAAGCCGTTTTACGAACTCACCAACTCGGTCTCCACAGCAGTAGCGACGAGGCCTTTGCAAAACTGGCGACGAGGATTTACAAAAACTTGAAACCTGAGTGCTATGATTCACAAAATACTGTCAGTGCAGTGCTTAAACCGTCAGCTGATGATGATACGCACCGAATCAGTCCATTCTAGGTCTGTTTGTCACTTACTCTTCAGAGTAAGATATTAATTAACCTTGTAAGAAGTAACCACCACGAATTTAACCGTGGTACAACATAGATAATTTTTGTGGAAATAAAAATAGTTGTAGAGTACCTCCATTATATTCCAGTACGTGACTTTAATTAACTGGGCTGATTGCAATTGCCACACTTACTTGCATTACTTGTTATTAAAAAATGTAATAAAGGTAAATTATCTCCCCAAGATGGGCGGCATAAGAAATCCATTGCCAAATAAGAAGCTTGCTTAAGTAGTTCTACCACTAAAGCTTCCATTGATGAAGGGTGGTTCCGGAAGGCCTTTCAAACGCATATTTGCAGCTGTGATAACTCTTCATTGGACTATAAACGTTTAACAGCCAATGATTTCTTAGGACGTGGCTGTAGGTGGCAAGTTGAGGACGTCAAATGTGGTGAATAGGGTGGATTTTCCAACGATTCGTACTCCAGATAAGTCAGTGGCCAATTTTCTTGCCAGGCCCAGACAAGAGGTGAGGGCGGATATATGAGTCATTGGGAGCTCCAACGCTAGGCGGATAATGGGAACAGCATGCAGGTCGGGAAAGAAGGCCAATGTGCGTGCACTAGGTATGTTTGAGGGAGGGTAACGTCCGAGATGTGTGGTTCGTCCTGTCAGCGGCTGTTAAACGGACTGGGTGCAACTGGCTACAAATTATCGCTCATGTCGGCACGAAAGACGCTGGCGACTGGGTTCTGTGGCCACCCACGGTTACTTTTGGTTGTTAACTGAACTGGTGAAGGCATCTGGGGGTGCACGAGGGGTGCAAGTTCAGCCCGTTATTTGTGGCATTGCGCTCAGAGTCGATCGCGGTCCTTTGATCTGCAGCCGAGTGGAAGGTATAAGGCAGAGGCTCAGACGATTCCACGACGAATCGGATGCGAATTTCTCGACCTGCGCTATAGGATGGAGAATTGTAGCCCCCTCCTCCCTCAGTAGGTCAGGCGTGCACTACCCAATGGAAGCGGCTACTATGGTACAGTTATGCTCAAAAGTATCCGAACGACCTGAATTGCATTTCGCCTTATTCGCATGCAACCAGCCTAACGCAGCTGTCTAGCAGGTCCTCTAATCGCTCCTTGGTACAGTCGTTTGACTATTGAAAATGTTTCCAACAAGTCACCACTAGAAAGCATTGCTCTGTATCGCAATAACTCAAGATGTAAAGTAATACCACGATACTAGAAATATCAGGGAACACCTTATCACAGATAAGACTGTCCTTAAGGCTTGTAAGCTCACATTTATTGCAATAAATGACATACTTGAAATGTTACCACTCTCATTATTATGTCAGATAGGTAATGCACGTAGTAAGTTCGTCGTATTCATGATTTCCTCTTCAAAGTAACATACCGTACTTGTTATTTAACACAAAATGACATTAAAAATTTAAGTTATTCACGAGAAGCTAGTTGAGAATATAGAACTTGAAATGACACGACGAGCCGTCTCGTTCTGCATATGGATTCAAACCCACGTCATGCAGACTAAGATTTCGTGACAGACGGAAACTAACAGTCATTCCTGACTAGGCATACACACAGTGATATACCTCGATTTTAGACAGTATCAGTCAGCAAATATCAACTTTAAATTACATAACGTAAACATTTTTAACGGACGCGAATTCCTACCCAGCATCTATTGTCCCTGTTAACGAACTACGAGAGATGTTAAATATTGCTTTTTCACAAGTAAATTACTTGAAATGCCTTGAGGTAAAGCTTTGTGTTGGACAGAGATTTGAACCCAGAACCTAATCGTATTGTTATCGAAGCACGATCAACTGTGACATACCGGATTTTCTCGGCTGTGGCTAGATGTTTTAACTGAAATGACGAGACGAAACATAATTTTTTTCCTTTCCTGGACTCCAACCCAGCACCTATCGCTGTTATATTCTAGAGAAAACTAACGTTAAATGTGGGTTTGTTACATCAGCAGCGACATGTGAGCATGATTGAACTAGAAATAATATGACGAAGAGTTCAGTGGTGACTGGGAATCGAACACACAAAGAGACGTCAGCTACTGAATTTCTCTCCACCAGCAGCACGGAATAACATCCTTGAACTAACAGTGATCTCGCAAATAGTTATATGACTCACTGGGAGCCAAGAACATCAGATGTCGTTAGTGTTGACAACGAATGAAAATGCATTAAAAATCAAAATTATAATCCACCAGCAGATAGGTGTTCTCATGCTAGAGCTTGATAATTCATAATGAGAACCTTAGTGCCGGGCCAGGATTCGAACCCATTCACGCGCAATATGTGGAGATGTTGAGGAATCTGCAGTTTTGAACAAACAACAAATTGTAATCGAGCTGTATTGTCACGAAGGGATCAAATGCCGCGTTAAGGGCGGTCTGAGTTGCATTCCCAGTTCAGAACCAATTTTATCGACATATAGAACCTCAAATAAAGATGGAATAAGTGTCCTGTGACACTACATAGCGTTTGTTTCGTCACTAGAAATAAATAACTAGTATAAGAAAGGTTACTGGTGACAGAGTTTCTACATGTCGCCACTCCTGACTTTATTGTGGTTCGACCTAACGTCTGCTTGGTAGAGAAGGAATATCATGTTTAATGTGAATTTCAGATCACAATGCTACTATACCTTCTTCACTTGGCGTAGCCAGAAAAGAATAAAATCTGTCTCTCCCTATCAAAAGTCATGGGCAGAAGATGGAATCGAACCCAGACTATAAGAATATGAACCTATCATCAAACCAACAAACCCCCAAATCTTCTTATCTGTGACTCATTTTCCTATCATAACGCCGTTGCGCCACACTGGATGAGACTTCTGACACACAGGCTCCCTGTAGTGTTTTGCAGCATGTTCAGTACATTCATTTACTTGGTTGACCAAATCGCCATGAACTAGCTGCCTCGGCTATCCAGTGCATACATTCGACTCTATTTTGTAATCACCGAAATAAAATAACATAACTGCCACCTACACAGAACTGCCGACAGTGTAGGATGCAGAAATTTAAATAGGAAGTGTTTCTTTCCACTTGAGTTACGCTGTTGCACTATCTGTTTGTTGAAATCGTCGTGCAGTGCAAAAGAAAAGCTATAACTGTCTGTCTCTCAGACGTCTAGATCCGGCCGTTTGCATTATCTCACAGCACTGTGGAATGCGGAAGTTCTAGAAGAACTGTTGTTGACTTCTGGAGGTTCAGTGACTATGTGTTAGTTGGTAGCGTGATGGGAAGTGTTGCGCACTGTTGATAAGATGTCGTGAGTTCGTGTACATTCACTGCTACATTTTTTAAAACGCAATTCTGCTCTCTACTGAAGTTATCAATCTAATGGAACTTTCAACATGATTCCCTTCACTCCTCAAACCTAAATAGTCGCATGTGGAAAAAGAACTAACTTCTGTGACTTTTGTTCTTTTCAGGTTTAATAGACGGCCAGGCAGCAGATGCATCTCGAAGCTTTTGTATTATGTATGGGGAGAGCGCATCGTGCCAAAATAGTCAGAAAAGTATTTTCTACATTAGCTGTCATCTGGTAGTGTCATTTTATTCTTCTTCAAACCTTGTTTGACAGCTTTAACTCAGAACAAGTATTCTACATGCATGTAATCAATAAACTGCATGTGCATTGTCAGGCTGTTATAGATAACATCAGAGAATTCGCATGTATCATTGATAATTAATTTCTCTCTCATGTTTCCTATTGCTTTAACAACACTAAAAGAAACCTTACGAAAATTGTGCATTGTATTATAAGAAATGAAATAAAACTACCCACGATAACCTTAGGACGAAAGTCTGTTTTGATAAAACTGAGTATCTGTACACAAGCGTGCCTCTATCGACACGAATTAGTAAAATGCTATTCACTTAGATTTTGATTGGGTCTGTGTTTAATTGGTATGCTGTGTCATACTCAATGGGTATGCAAATATGGCATTTCATAAATAAAGTTATGTGTTCCTAGAAACCCAAAATTTGCTAGTCAGCAGCGGAAAGAGGCGTTACCGGTTGTGCAGCATTGTATGTTTTTCACCATTGCACTATGAGCTGAAAGTATTTTCTTGCGATTTGCTTATCGGTTCGTTTCCTTTATATCACCCTGGCCTGTGAGTCTTAAATGAAGAACAATATTGAATTTCATATCGCTGACGGTCGATTCGAATTTCTTCGGAGACGCTTCTATTGTGAAGCAGCTTGGCAGTCAGAAAGGCGAGATCCATGAGCATTAACACAACTTACTGTGTCGAGCTGCCAAGAGGATTTGATGTGTGAAGGATTTCTTCTGATTTCGTTACAGATTTTTTTCTGGAAATTCGCAGCTCCATAAAATAAACTACAAAAAGAAGAGCTTGTTCACGCTGGCCTCTACCACGGCTAGAACTGACGAGTCCCTTAACCGTTGCAACACGAGACACGGGCGGTACCACATGGCTACGGACACACTGCTGCCAGTACCCCACTCTCATCGTGGTATTGGTCGGTCAGCCTCATAACGCATCGTGAAAGAGAATAAAAGTTGTCACTTATGTGAAGAATAGCATTTCTGTAGCCAAAAAGTTGAATTTCTTAGTCTCAGTTTACATGAGGATTATATAGCACGAGTCATTGAAATTGAAAGGGAATATCAAGTGAATTTAGCGAGTCAGTTGAGTACCATACGCGGAAGTGATTGCACTGTCACAGTGTTGCCAAATGTTTGTGACGATGTTGCCAATTCTCAGCTGTGCTAGGAACAGCCCTGTAGCTTTATAGGAGGAGAATACCGTGCTCGTGTCATAGGAGGATACGGACAGGAGGCGAAGGGTTTGCTTGATATGCAGCGTATTCTCCTACCAGTTGTGTCAATCATTCAGGTGTGTAATCTTCCATCACGATTACAGTTTCCCACAAAATATATACCAATAAACCACTTACCTTGTTACTTTGTGATAAAGGATTATTTTAGTACAATAAAAAGCCTTTGGAAATCAGCTTTTCCCACCTGTCACGAAAAGTAAGATAACAAACACTTTGCACCTCGTAATCGATTGCATCTACAGGGTGTTTAAAAAATGACAGGTATATTTGAAACGGCAATAAAAACTAAACGAGCAGCGATAGAAATACACCGTTTGTTGCAATATGCTTGGGACAACAGTACATTTTCAGGCAGACAAACTTTCGAAATTACAGTAGTTACAATTTTCAACAACAGATGGCGCTGCGGTCTGGGAAACTCTATAGTACGATATTTTCCACATATCCACCATGCGTAGCAACAATATGGCGTAGTCTCTGCATGAAATTACCCGAAACCTTTGACAACGTGTCTGGCGGAATGGCTTCACATGCAGATGAGATGTACTGCTTCAGCTGTTCAATTGTTTCTGGATTCTGGCGGTACACCTGGTCTTTCAAGTGTCCCCACAGAAAGAAGTCACAGGGGTTCATGTCTGGCGAATAGGGAGGCCAATCCACGCCGCCTCCTGTATGTTTCGGATAGCCCAAAGCAATCACACGATCATCGAAATATTCATTCAGGAAATTAAAGACGTCGGCCGTGCGATGTGGCCGGGCACCATCTTGCATAAACCACGAGGTGTTCGCAGTGTCGTCTAAGACAGTTTGTACCGCCACAAATTCACGAAGAATGTCCAGATAGCGTGATGCAGTAATCGTTTCGGATCTGAAAAATGGGCCAATGATTCCTTTGGAAGAAATGGCGGCCCAGACCAGTACTTTTTGAGGATGCAGGGACGATGGGACTGCAACATGGGGCTTTTCGGTTCCCCATAAGCGCCAGTTCTGTTTATTGACGAAGCTGTCCAGGTAAAAATAAGCTTCGTCAGTAAACCAAATGCTGCCCACATGCATATCGCCGTCATCAATCCTGTGCACTATATCGTTAGCGAATGTCTCTCGTGCAGCAATGGTAGCGGCGCTGAGGGGTTGCCGCGTTTGAATTTTGTATGGATAGAGGTGTAAACTCTGGCGCATGAGACGATACATGGACGTTGGCGTCATTTGGACCGCAGCTGCAACACGGCGAACGGAAACCCGAGGCCACTGTTGGATCACCTGCTGCAATAGCTGCGCGTTGCCCTCTGTGGTTGCCGTACGCGGTCGCCCTACCTTTCCAGCACGTTCATCCGTCACGTTCCCAGTCCGTTGAAATTTTTCAAACAGATCCTTTATTGTATCGCTTTTCGGTCCTTTGGTTACATTAAACCTCCATTGAAAACTTCGTCTTGTTGCAACAACACTGTGTTCTAGGCGGTGGAATTCCAACACCAGAAAAATCCTCTGTTCTAAGGAATAAACCATGTTGTCTACAGCACACTTACACGTTGTGGACAGCACACGCTTACAGCAGAAAGACGACGTACAGAATGGCGCACCCACAGACTGCGTTGTCTTCTATATCTTTCACATCACTTGCAGCGCCATCTGTTGTTGAAAATTGTAACTACTGCAATTTCGAAAGTTTGTCCGCCTGAAAATGTACTGTTGTCCCAAGCATATTGCAACAAACGGTGTATTTCTATCGCTGCTCGTTTAGTTTTTATTGCCGTTTCAAATATACCGGTCATTTTTGAAACACCCTGTATGTGCAGTCTTGTGATCATACAAGTAGACTTTCATTAACTGCACGTGAATGTAGAAAAATGTTGGTGCGAATGGAAGCTGTAAGAAACACAGTTAACTAACTATTCTTTACCACGTAATGATCAATTCATTTGAAAATTCAGAAGAGAAGACACTAAAAATTATGCCCATTAAGACAGAAACTAAAGTGCAGATGTGGGCACTGTGCAGATCTGCGCTTTTTCATCTTCAGATCTATACAAATAATGTATACTACCCAGCGTATTCATTGCTTTCGTAATGTTTCCCTCTCGTTTAGTCTTCTAATGATGAACTGCATCCACACTCATCAGTTTGATCGTTCCTTTGTATCCTTCCATCTACTATCTTTGTGTGTTATTGTTCGGTGTTCAAAAAGCAAAACATTATGCCTGCTCCCACGAGGTATTAAAACGAGGTCGCAAGAAGGTTAACGAATTATAATCAAAATACAGTGGGACGCCAATTTGTCTGTCGTCATGGTGTTAAGTCGACAGAAATAGTTGGGTATTACTGCCTGCATCCCCGGCATTCCGTTGTCGTCTTCTCTTATTGGATTTTCATATTACCCTGAACACAAGAATCCGAGATAAATGTGTATATTCTCCGAGACGAAACATCCCACATTCCATTCATCCTGGTCCATTCGTTAGGTACGTACATCGGCGGCAATGAGTGATAGGAAAGCTGTTGTGAGGTGACGAATAACAATAACAATGGTAGTAATAACAAACCAATATTCAAGGATGTTTACTGCATTACAGACGATTAACAAAATAACCAAGAAAGGCTGAGTGTTTAATTGGCGCACTACATAAGTGTTCTTACCACTTTGTTACTGAATTCTGTTCTAGTTGTTTGCAGAGAGAAAAGAAAGAACCCTGTAGCCATTCATATCGCTAGTACAACGAGATATTACCTATCAACTATCCTTGCTTTACATCACGAGACGAACATGGCGTCACTGAGCTGATATTTCAATTACATTTCTGTCTCTGTCTCTCTCTCTCTCTCTTTTTATTTTTATTTTTATTTTTTGAGGAAAGAATCGAGTAGCGCGAATAATAAGCAAGTAGGCATATAACCTGTTTACAGTTATTATCATTGGGATACGTAATGCAAAAATACAACTTTTAAGTGCATTATTGCGTAATACCAAGCAGACGTTAGGTCGAACCACAATGTCAGGAGTGGCGACATGTAGAAACTCTGTCACCAGTAATCTTTCTTATACTAGTTATTTATTTCTAGTGACGAAACAAACGCTATGTAGTGTCACAGGACACTTATTCCATCTTTTTTTTGAGCTTCTATATGCCGATAACATTGGTTCTGAACTCGGAATGCAACTCAGACCGCGCTTAACGCGGCATTTGATCCTTTCGTGACAATACAGCTCGATTATAATTCGTTGTTTGTTCAAAACTGCAGATTCCTCAACATCTCCACATATAGCGCGTGAATGGGTTCGAATCCTAGCCCGGCACTAAGGTTTTCATTACGAATTATCAGGCTCTAGCATGAAAACACCTATCTGCTGGTGGATAATAATTTTGTTTTTTAATGCATTTTCATTCGTTGTCAACACTAATGATATCTGATGTTTTTGACTCCCAGTGAGACACAGAGCTATTTGCGAGATCACGGTAAGTTCAAGGATGTTATTCCGAGCTGCTGGTGGAGAAAAATTCGGTAGCTGATGTCTGTTTGTATGTAGAAACGATATGTGTGGGGTTCGACCAGCCTACGCAGCTGTCTATCAGGTCCTCTAATCGCTCCTTGCTACAGTCGTTTGACTATTGAAAATGGTTCCAACAAGTCACCACTAGAATGCACTCCTCTGTATCGCAATAACTCAAGATGTAAAGTGATACCACGATACTAGAAATATCAGGGGACACCTTATCACAGATAAGACTGTCCTTAAGGCTTGGAAGCTCACATTTTTTTACAATAAATGACATCCCTGAAATGTTACCACTCTCATTATTACGTCAGAACGTAGTAAGTTCGTCGTATTCATGATTTCCTGTTGAAAGTAACATATTGTACTTATTATTTAACACAAAATGACATTAAATATTTAAGTTATTCAATAGCAGCTAGTTGAGAATATGTATGAACTTCAAATGACACGACGAACCGTCTCGTTCTGCATATGATTTCAAACCCAGGTCATGCAGACAAAGATTTCGTGACTGGTGGAAACTAACAGTCATTCCTGACTAGGCATACACAGAGTGATATACCTCGATTTTAGATAGTATCAGTTAGCAAAAATCAATTTTAAATTACATAACGTAAACATTTTTAACGGACGCGAATTCCTACCCAGCATCTATTGTCCCTGTTAACGAACTAGGAGAAATGTTAAATATTGCTTCTTCACAAGTAACTTACTTGAAATGCCGTGAGGTAAAGCTTTGTGTTGGACAGAGATTTGAACCCAGAACCTAAACATATTGTTATTGAAGCACAATCAACTGTGACACTGGATTTTCTCGGCAGTAGCTAGATGTGTTAACTGAAATAACGAGACGAAACATTAATTTTTTCCTTTCCAGGACTCCAACCCGGCACCTATCGCTGTTATATTCTAGAGAAAACTAACGTTAAATATGGGTTTGTTACACCAGCAGCGACATGTGAGCATGTTTCAACTAGAAATTATATGACGAAGAGTTCAGTGCTGACTGTGAATCGAACCCCACACATATTGTTGTTGACTACACACAAAGAGACGTCAGCTACCGAAATTTTCTCCACCAGCACCTCGGAATAACATCCTTGAACTTAACAGTGATCTCGCAAATAATTCTGTGTCTCACTGGGAGTCAAAAGCGTCAGATATTGTTATTGTTGACAACGAATGAAAATACATTAAAAATCTAAATTATTATCCACCAGCAGATAGGTGTTCTCATGCTAGAGCTTGATAATACATAATGAAATCTTTAGTGCCGGGCCAGGATTCGAACCCATATACGCGCAATATGTGAAGATTTTGAGGAATCTGCAGTTTTGAACAAACAACAAATTGTAGTCGAGCTGTATTGTCACGAAGGGATCAAATTCAGCGTTAAGGGCGGTCTGAGTTGCATTCCCGGTTTAGAACCAATTTTATCGACATACAGAAGCTCAAATAAAAGATGGAATAAGTGTCCTGTGAGCCTACATAGCGATTGTTTCGTCACTAGAAATAAATAACTAGTATAAAAAGGTTACTGGTGATAGAGTATCTGCATATTGCCACTCCTGACTTTATTGTGGTTCAGCCTAACGTCTACTTGGTAGAGAAAGAATATCGTGTTTAATGTGAATTTGAGACCACAATGCCATTATACCTTCTTCACTTGGCGTAGCCAGAAGAGAATAGAATCTGTCTCTCCCTATCAACAATTATCAGCAGAGGTTGGAATCGAACCCAGAGCAGAAATATATGAACCTTTCAGCAATCCAACAGACCACCAACTCCTCTTCTCTGCAACCCATTTTCCTGTCATAACGCTGTCACGCCATAGTGGATTAGAGTTGTGACACACAGGCTCCCTGTAGTTGCTTGCAGCATGTTCAGTACATTCATTTACTTGGTTGACCGAATCGCCATGAACTCTCTGCCTTTGCTACCCGGTGCATCCATCCGACGCTATTTTGTAATCACCGAAATAAAATCACGTAACTGGCACCTACACAGAACTGCCAAGTGTAGGATTCAGAAATTCAAATAGGAAATGTTCCTTTCCACTTGAGCTACTCCATTGCGCCATCTGTTTGTTGAAATCGTCGTGCAGTGCAAAAGAATATCTGGAATTGTCTGTCTTTCAGAAGTCTAGATCCGGCCATATGCAGTATCTCACCGCTATGTAGAATGCGGAAGTTCTGGAGGAATTGTTATTGACCTTCTGGAGTTGCTAGTACCAATGTGACTAAGGCGAAATATATTGTAGATTCGCTTGAATTACACTCATAGCTTCAGCACCAAGAGGAAAGGGGTGATAAAAATTTTCTCGACATGTGCTTTCGGTTGCTAGACGGCGTAGTAGCTCGTCTCGCGTTTTACCTCAAGACTATGGTCGTAGTCAATAGTGATATCCTCAGACTGCAGTCAAGACTTCCTCCGGGAAGTGCCGCAGTCTACAATGTTGCCAGATCGAGCATATTGGCGGACATAGAATTCTGAGGGGAGCACAACTTATTGTCCACCTTACGTGAACGCCTCGGCTGTCAATTTTTTTGTCTAAGACGGTACCTACAACACATATTGCACGCTGAAGACCCAGAAGAATTAAAAAAAAACTAGTTTATGAGAGCAACGTTAACTATAGCGTTCGAAGTATTCATAGTATTGTATACGTGTGTGTAAACGCCTTCCAATGACCACTCAAGGAAGACATGGATACACAGTCCAGTTTCAATATTACAAATACGCCTCAGTTTGTGGATGAACTCAGACTTAGGTTGATAATCATTTTGGATATTTAGCACTACTGTACCTATTGGTGTTAAACTCGTTTTCAACCAATGATTCCCACAGCTACAGGAACTAGACTAAATATTTACACAGTGCTATCAGACGAAAAGATCAACCTGTCACAAACAGTGGGAAGTTTGTTCCTATTTGAGATATCTGTGAACGTTGCTGCATAAGACGATTTAAGAACAAACTAAATTCCTTCACCTACGACAATGTTTAAAGAAATCGTCTTAACGGCACTAAATCGTGGTTCGTGAATCGTTTACCGGCCGTACTCTTCCGCATTTCGCTGATTTGAAGGCAAAAAGCTTAGTTACAAATTTCACAGAAGGAAAAGGGGGATGAAATGTCTCCCACTGGAAGGTAATGTTGTTTTATTTAAATAAGGGGGATGAAATGTCTCCCACTGGAATGTCATGTTGCTTTATTTAAATGACTACAAAATCAGATAAAACGAACAGTGAGGTTGTCAGTATAAGCACATTACTCTTGTCAATATGATGTTGCACCGCCCAGGGCCTGTAATGATAAAGGGCCCATTTAGGTCAGGCATATTGTGTACAGGAGTGGAAGAGGGACCACTACTAAATTCTACAATCCGTATGCATTGCATACACACAGGAATTACTGTTATAGTGTACTTATGGAGCCCACTGAGTGAATTGCGTATTTTCCGGTGAGAAAGAGTACTGGCAAACAGTCTTCGCTACATTAGGTTACTTAAACTGGTGTCACCCTGAGCTAGAATTTATGGTCAGCGACTAAGTGTAAGGTCAATGAGTCGGTTGCGGGTGTTGCAACTGTGAAATACTTTCCTACATTACAGAAGCGAATTTTAAATTTGAACTAATATTACGAAAATTTTGAACTTGGATAGCTTAGAACGAAAATCTTTCTGTTTTTTGAAAAGGAAAACAATTGATTTTCTAAAACGTTCTCTGTCATACACAACTTGAAACAGGTCACGTCGACCAAATCATATGAAAGAACTGACAACTACGTATATCAGAAGTCATTAAGATCCCTTGGCTTTTGGTTTGGCAGTATTAAAAAGCCATTTCTAGGCGCAAGTAAATGAAGAAAGGAAGCGCGTTTTTGCTGTCAAATAACGTCTTCATCAATTACTTTAGTTTTAATGTACTCTACGAGTAATTACTGATGTTTGATATTAACATGAAAAGGATTCTGTAGACAGGGAAAGAACCTGTTCTTTGGCGCCGGCCGCTGGTGGCCGAGCGGTTCTAGGCGCTTCAGTCTGGAACCGCGCGACCGCTACGGTCGCAGGTTCGAATCCTGCCTCGGGCATGGATGTGTGTGATGTCCTTAGGTTAGTTAGGTTTAAGTAGTTCTAAGTTCTAGGGGACTGATGACCTGAGATGTTAAGTCCCATAGTGCTCAGAGCCATTTTTTGTTCTTCGACAACTACTTCTATAATGACCAAAAGGCATTAAATGATCTTCAAGCACATGTGTTCCAGCAGCGGTATGAAGAAAATGATAGTAATAATGACGGTAATAATCGAATTATCCGGTAACTTCACACTTCACAGAGGATTTTCTCGAACTAAGAAATTTGGTGAATTAGTGAAAATTTCAAAATGGCTTCACATCGAGCCTATGATGCCTAGAAGAGTCTTTACATCCTGCTGACATGAGAATAGCATAATCTCCGTGTCAGAAGCTTGCTTCTACTTAAGCATTTAATAGACTCGCATTTTTTCCACCATGACTCATTTTGTAAGCTAAGCACATCATCCGTTACAGCACACTCCTGGGGCTGGGAAATGTGGCCACAACGGTCTGGTGGAACAAACTATCACAGGTGCAATGCGGGGGTTCAGGCATTTACTTTTAATAGGCAAAAACAGATTTACTCTACCTCTGGTAATCTCAAGAGAAAGACGATATAATCCAGAATCAGCATTAAACATCACGTTCCTTCATCACCATCTGGACAGGGCCGGTTTACGTTGGGAAATAACATAGGTGGAGGTCATGGTAAACAGAAATACTGTCACCAGTAAACTTACTTACATTAGAAAATTTTATTTGATTTGATGAACCGATAGCCATTTAAAGGAACAGGGCTCTTATTTTAATTGTACTGATTGAACTGGGGACGTTGAAAAATTTGGTGCTGGACTGTGATTCGAATTCGTCTCTCCTCTTTGGAGGATCTGAATCTCTCGGAACAGTATTGTTCAATCATTTCGTTCCTTTTTCCAAGACTGCAATCTTCTCTAGGTCTCCTCCAAAGGTAAGTATGTGGGTCTGAATCCTGATCCAGTACAAAAATATTCATAATTTCATTTCAAGCCTTATCACGTGCACACCGGCCTGCTAGTGAAAATTAACGTGCATTTTTAATGTCTGTTCATGTGTTGCCAACAATCGCAATAGGTGTCATTATTTCTGGTCAAACACACACACATCTTACTGTTGGTGAGTAAGCAATTGATACTTAAACTATGTTCGTGGATGATAAGGAAGGACGGTAGGTGTGCGGCTCGATTGTTGCTCAGGCACAAAAATTTCTATCCTTACTGTAGAAAAAATGGTTCAAATGGCTCTGAGCGCTATGGGACTCAACTTCTGAGGTCATTAGTCTTCTAGAACTTAGAACTAGTTAAACCGAACTAACCTAAGGACATAACACACATCCATGCCCGAGGCAGGATTCGAACCTGCGACCGTAGCGGTCTCACTGTTCCAGACTGCAGCGCCTAGAACCGCACTGCCCTTATTGTAGATTCAAACACCTAGCAGCTGGGAAGAAAAATCGATACATAACATTCGATTTTACTTAGTTAACAATCTGATTACGTGTAGGGTTCGTAACTCCGTCACAGAAATTCACATCATGCCCTTCATCTTTAAATGCATGCACACTTTGTTACTTCGGAATGGAGGTATATCAGACATCTTTCGTAGTTAATTAACTGGGACGTAAGGGTCTTAATAGGAGTCCCAGTTTATTCCAAAAACTGTCGTCCTTTATTTTCAAGTTTAGATTTGGTTACTGATGTTGTTGTTGTTGTGGTCTTCAGTCCTGAGACTGGTTTGATGCAGCTCTCCATGCTACTCTATCCTGTGCAAGCTTCTTCATCTCCCAGTACTTACTGCAGCCTACATCCTTCTGAATCTGCTTAGTGTATTCATCTCTTGGTCTCTCTCTACGATTTTTACCCTCCAAGCTGCCATCCAATACTAAATTGGTGATCCCTTGATGCCTCAGAATATGCCCTACCAACCGATCCCTTCTTCTAGTCAAGTTATGCCACAAACTCCTCTTCTCCCCAATTGTATTCAATACCTCTTCATTAGTTATGTGATCTACCCATACTGGCGACAATTTCGGTAATTCATGACTCTTCATGGCCAGTTAGCAATATGATATGATTAGATTAGATTATAGTTGATTAGATTAATACTTGTTCCATATATCATGAATACGACATTTTGTAATGATATGGAACGTGTTATTTTCAAAAAATGGTTTAAATTGCTCTGAGCACTATGGCACTTAACTTCTGAGGTCATCAGTCCCCTAGAACTTAGAACTACACTACTGGCCATTAAAATTTGCTACACCACAAAGATGACGTGCTAGAGATGCGAAATTTAACCGACAGGAAGAAGATGCTGTGAGATGCAAATTATTAGCTTTTCAGAGCATTCACACAAGGTTGGCGCCGGTGGAGACACCTACAACGTGCTGACATGAGGAAAGTTTCCAACCGATTTCTCATACAAAAACAGCAGTTGACCGGCGTTGCCTGGTGACATGTTGTTGTGATGCCTCGTGTAACGAGGAGAAATGCGTACCATCACGTTTCCGACTTTGATAAAGGTCGGATTATAGCCTATCGCGACTGCGGTTTATCGTATCGCGACATTGCTGCTCGCGTTGGTGGAGATCCAATGACTGTTAGCAGAATATCGAATCGGTGGGTTCAGGAGGGTAATACGGAACGCCGTGCTGGATCCCAACGGCCTCGTATCACTAGCACTCGAGATGACAGGCATCTTATCCGCATGGCTGAAACGGATCGTGCAGCCACGTCTCGATCCCTGAGTCAACAGATGGGGACGTTTGCAAGGCAACAACCATCTTCACGAACAGTTCGATGACGCTTGCAGCAGCATGGACTATCAGCTCGGAGACCATGGCTGCGGTTACCCTTGACGCTGCATCACAGACAGGTGCGCCTGCGATGGTTTACTCAACGACGAACCCTGGCGCACGAATGGCAAAACGCCATTTTTTCGGATGAATCCAGGTTCTGTGTACAGCAGAATGATGGTCGCATCCGTGTTAGCGACAACGCGGTGAACGCACATTGGAAACGTGTATTCGTCATCGCCATACTGGCGCATCACCCGGCGTGATGCTTACACGTCTTGGTCACCTCTTGTTCGCATTGACGGCACTTTGAACAGTGGACGTTACATTTCGGATGTGTTACGACCCGTGGCTCTACCCTTCATTCGATCTCTGCGAAACCCTAAATTTCAGCAGGATGATGCACGACCGCATGTTGCAGCTCATGTACGGGCCTTTCTGGATACAGAAAATGCTCGAGTGCTGCCCTGGCCAGCAAATTCTCCAGATCTCTCACCAATTGAAAACGTCTGGTCAATGGTGGGCGAACAACTGGCTCGTCACAATACGCCAGTCACTACTCTTGATGAACTGTGGTATTGTGTTGAAGCTGCATGGGCTGCTGTACCAGTAGACACCATCCAAGCTCTGTTTGACTCAATGTCCAGGCGTGTCAAGGCCGTTATTAGGGCCAGAGGTGGTTGTTCTGGGTACTGATTTCTCAGGTTCTATGCACCCAAATTGCGTGAAAATGTAATCACATGTCAGTTCTAGTATAATATATTTGTGCAATGAATATCAGTTTCATCTGCATTTCTTCTTGGTGTAGCAATTTTAATGGCCAGTAGTGTACTTAAACCTAAGTAACCTACGGACATGAAAGAGATGCATGCCGAGGAAGGATTCGAACCTGCGACCGTAGCGGCCGCGCGGTTCCAGGCTGTAGCGCCTTTAACCGCCTGACCACCACGGCCGGTTGTACTGAACATCCCGCAAACAACTACAGGGAGCCTGTGTCTCAGAATTCTAATCGAGTGTGGCGTGACAGCGTTCCGACAGGAAAATGAGTCACAGAGAAGAGGAGTTGGTGGTTTGTTGTATTGCTGATCGGTTCATATAGTTATGGTATGGGTTCGATTCCAACTTCTGCCGATAATTTTTGATAGGGAGAGACAGATTCTATTCTCTTCTGGCTACGCC
This sequence comes from Schistocerca serialis cubense, assembly GCF_023864345.2. NCBI lineage: Eukaryota > Metazoa > Arthropoda > Insecta > Orthoptera > Acrididae > Schistocerca > Schistocerca serialis. The sequence goes on along the minus strand of NC_064640.1, from coordinate 55,603,680 downwards.
ACGTGAAGAAGGTGTAGTGGTATTGTGGTCTAAAATTCACAATAAACAGGATATTCCTTTTCTACCAAGTAGACGTTAGGCTGAACCACAATAAAGTCAGGAGTGGCAACATGTAGATGCTCTATCACAAGTAACCTTTCTATACTAGTTATTTATTTTTAGTGACGAAACAATCGCTATGTAGGGTCACAGGACACTTATTCCATCTTTATTTGAGCTTCTGTATTTCGATAAAATAGTTTCTGAACCGGGAATGCAGCTCAGACCGCCCTTAACGCTGAATTTGATCCCTTCGTGACAATACAGCTCGACTACAATTTGTTGTTTGTTCAAAACTGCAGATTCCTCAACATCTCCATATATTGCGCGTGAATGGTTTCGAACCCTGACCCGACACTAAAGTTTTCGTTATGTATTATCAAGCTCTAGTACGATAACACCTATCTGCTGGTGGATAATAATTTAGATTTTTAATGTATTTTCATTCGTTGTCAACAATAACGGTATCTGACGTTTTTGACTCCCAGTGAGTCACAGAACTATTTGCGAGATCACTGTTAAGTTCAAGGATGTTATTCCGAGCTGCTGGTGGAGAAAAATTCGGTAGCTGACGCCTCTTTGTGTGTAGTTGGCAACGATATGTGTGGGGTTTGATTTCCAGTCAGCACTGAACTCTTCGTCATATTATTTCTAGTTGAAACATGCTCACATGTCGCTGCTGGTGTAAGAAACCCATATTTAACGTTCGTTTTCTCTAGAATATAGCAGCGATAGGTGCCGGGTTGGAGTCCTGGGAAGGGAAAATTTAATGTTTCGTCTCGCATTTGAGTTAAAACAGGTAGCTACCGCCGAGAAATTCCTATAGTTCACTGTTGATTGTGCTTCGATAACAATCCGATTGGGTTTTGGGTTGGAATCCCTGTCCAACACCAAGCTTTGCCTCACGGCATTTCTAGTAAGGTACTTGTGAAGAAGCAATATTTAACATTTCTCCTAGTTCGTTAACAGGGACAATAGGTGCTGGGTAGGAATTCACGTCCGTTAAAAATGTCTACGTTATGTAATTTAAAGTTGATATTTGCTAACTGATACTGTCTAAAATCGAGGCATATCACTCTGTGTATGCATAGTCAGGAATGACTGTTAGTTTCCGTCAGTTACGAAATCTTTGCTTAACCTGCATGACGTGGGTTTGAATCCATGTGCAGAACGAGACGGTTCGTCGTGTCATTTGAAGTTCATACATAACTTAAATTTTTAATGTCATTTTGTGTTAAATAATAAGTACGGTATGTTACATTGCAGAGGAAATCATGAATACAACGAACTTACTACGTTCTGACGTAATAATGAGAGTGGTAACATTTCAGGTACACTCCTGGAAATTGAAATAAGAACACCGTGAATTCATTGTCCCAGGAAGGGGAAACTTTATTGACACATTCCTGGGGTCAGATACATCACATGATCACACTGACGGAACCACAGGCACATAGACACAGGCAACAGAGCATGCACAATGTCGGCACTAGTACAGTGTATATCCACCTTTCGCAGCAATGCAGGCTGCTATTCTCCCATGGAGACGATCGTAGAGATGCTGGATGTAGTCCTGTGGAACGGCTTGCCATGCCATTTCCACCTGGCGCCTCAGTTGGACCAGCGTTCGTGCTGGACGTGCAGACCGCGTGAGACGACGCTTCATCCAGTCCCAAACATGCTCAATGGGGGACAGATCCGGAGATCTTGCTGGCCAGGGTAGTTGACTTAAACCTTCTAGAGCACGTTGGGTGGCACGGGATACATGCGGACGTGCATTGTCGTGTTGGAACAGCAAGTTCCTTGCCGGTCTAGGAATGGTAGAACGATGGGTTCGATGACGGTTTGGATGTACCGTGCACTATTCAGCGTCCCCTCGACGATCACCAGTGGTGTACGGCCAGTGTAGGAGATCGCTCCCCACACCATGATGCCGGGTGTTGGCCCTGTGTGCCTCGGTCGTATGCAGTCCTGATTGTGGCGCTCACCTGCACGGCGCCAAACACGCATACGACCGTCATTGGCACCAAGGCAGAAGCGACTCTTATCGCTGAAGACGACACGTCTCCATTCGTCCCTCCATTCACGCCTGTCGCGACACCACTGGAGGCGGGCTGCACGATGTTGGGGCGTGAGCGGAAGACGGCCTAACGGTGTGCGGGACCGTAGCCCAGCTTCATGAAGACGGTTGCGAATGGTCCTCGCCGATACCCCAGGAGCAACAGTGTCCCTAATTTGCTGGGAAGTGGCGGTGCGGTCACCTACGGCACTGCGTAGGATCCTACGGTCTTGGCGTGCATCCGTGCGTCGCTGCGGTCCGGTCCCAGGTCGACGGGCACGTGCACCTTCCGCCGACCACTGGCGACAACATCGATGTACTGTGGAGACCTCACGCCCCACGTGTTGAGCAATTCGGCGGTACGTCCACCCAGCCTCCCGCATGCCCACTATACGCCCTCGCTCAAAGTCCGTCAACTGCACATACGGTTCACGTCCACGCTGTCGCGGCATGCTACCAGTGTTAAAGACTGCGATGGAGCTCCGTATGCCACGGCAAACTGGCTGACACTGACGGCGGCGGTGCACAAATGCTGCGCAGCTAGCGCCGTTCGGCGGCCAACACCGCGGTTCGTGGTGTGTCCGCTGTGCCGTGCGTGTGATCATTGCTTGTACAGCCCTCTCGCAGTGTCCGGAGCAAGTATGGTGGGTCTGACACACCGGTGTCAATGTGTTCTTTTTTCCATTTCCAGGAGTGTATGTCATTTATTGTAATAAATGTGAGCTTACAAGCCTTAAGGACAGTCTTATCTGTGATAAAGTTTTCCCTGATATTTGCAGTATCGTGGTATTACTTTACATCTTGAGTTATTGCGATACAGAGCAGTGTTTTCTAGTGGTTACTTATTGGAACCATTTTCAATAGTCAAACGACTGTACCGGGGAGCGATTAGAGGACCTGCTAGATAGCTGCGTTACGCGGGTTGCATGCGAATTAGGCGAAATGCAATTCAGGTCGTTCGGATACCTTTGAGCACGACTGTTCATTGTGTGCACAGTAGAGCCTATACAATACCACACGTTCCACTGCGTCACCTTGGAGAAACGCAAATATTTCATCCGTCATTTATTTCTCTCTCTGCGAAAGTCCTCGGGTTCCTTTCTGACGAAATGACAATTTCGGCAGATGTTGTTGAAGAATAATGCGATGTTTGCTTTGTTTTTCGTTGGCATTGCTCTGCTTTGTATTAACGTCACTAGAACTGCACCACTGTTGTGAGGTGCTCGTCGACTAAGCAGTGCAAAAAAAAAAAAAAAAATATGGCTCTGAGCACTATGGGACTCAACTGCGGTGGTCATCAGTCCCCTAGAACGTAGAACTACTTAAACCTAACTAACCTAAGGACATCACACACATCCATGCCCGAGGCAAGATTCGAACTTGCGACCGTAGCAGTCGCGCGGTGCCGGACTGCGCGCCTAGAACCGCTAGACCACCGCGGCCGGCCTAAGCAGTGCAACTACGCTCCATAGCTTCACACTGTTCTCACATCTGGATACCTCCAGTACCGCCCTCTGTTGCCATCAGCAGAAAATATTGTGGTTGCATGGTAAAAAATATTTGTGCGTCGAATTCCGTAAACATCTTTGGCCTTTGGCGACCTCGCGGTCAAGGAGTTCACAACGTGTGATCTCGCCCTTCCCATGAGCATCACACGCAGCTGAACATTAGTCAACCGATCCTGAGGGCACTGGGATCTGCATGCGATTGTCCATGATCTCACAGTCTTGTGCGGCGTGTCGTTACTTATCCTTCCTGCTCCTCGCCTTTTCGATAATTGCCGCATTTTTCCGCAATTTTACACTTTATGTTTTTCTTGTTTCTTTTCTTCTTCCATTTTTTAAAATAAAAGTCTGTAGGCTGTAGAGCAGCGTACTAAGCTGCTGCCAGCCCACCCTTTTCGGGGGGAATTGAAAATCAATAAAAAAAATATATAAAAAAACACTTCGATGTTCATTGATTTCGTCTTAGTGAGCAGCTGTTAGCGTTAAAGACGAACATGTTAGTTATTGTCAAATTGTATGGACATCTTTGGTTCATGTCAACAAACAAACAAACAATTGTTACTGCTAAGTACGTTTTTCAGTACTGTCAGTTACACTATTCGACTAAAGGACGCAACAGGGTACCTTGTAGCACTACTGGTCATATCCTCTCATGTTCCACTTGCAAATAGAGCTAGTGAAAAATGACTGTCTATATACCTCCTTACGAGCCCTCATTTCTCTTCACGTATCTTCATTGTCCTTACTCAAAATGTACGTTATCGGCAGTATAATCTTTCTACAGTCAGCTTCAAACGCCGGTCCTCTAAATTTTCTCGTGAAAAGAAAACAGGGATTCCTGTTTCGGTCCATGAAGTGCTAGGTTGTTTATCGAACTTACTGGCAGGAAATCTAGCAGCCCGCCTCAGAAATGCTGGTAGGGGTGTACATGTGGCTTGCACATTGTTCTTTTTTTTTAGGTTAGAGGAACCCGTTCTTGGTATCAGTAACAAAATGCTTGCCGAAATTGGAGATAAGTCAGCCACACTATCCTCAGAGAACGTTACTCCTCGGAAATAGAAAAAGTTAGGACAATATTAGGAAATTGCAGAAACATCCATAAATAAAATTAAAAAGCATTGCACAGTACGCCTTTGAGAAGTATATTCCGAACAAAGTCTTAAAGGTTGGGAAAGACCCACCGTGGCTTAATAGGAGTATCAGAATGTTCTATGGATGTGAAGAGGGCTTCATCACATATTTATGGGAAGTCTAAACCTAGCTCAAAAACAATATCCAAAAGAACCCAAAATGAGCGTAAGCAATGAGAGAAGCGTTCATTGAATCTGAAAGTAAAATTTAGCCGAACGATCTGACTAATAACTCTTAAGACGTTTTGATCTTATGTAAAGCCAGTAAGCGAATCGAAATCATCTATTCAGTCACTCAGTGACGATTTTCCCACCGAAATGGAAGATGGTAGAGAGAGGACCGACATACTGAATTCGGTGCTCCACAACTGTTTCGTTTCAACCGTCGTACGAACGCCGAAATGGCAGGTATTGGGATGAATGATCGTGGATTAGAAAAGCAACTACAATCGCTTAATAGTGGAAAGGCACCAGGATCAGATGAGATTCCTGTAAGATTCTACAGAGATTATGCTAAAAAAACCTCCTCCCCTTCTAGCAGTATAATCACTGGAGCGCCGAAAGGTACCTATAGTATAGAAAAAAGTGCAGTTCATTCTGGTTTTCAAGAAGGGCCTTAGGCAAATGCACGTATTTACTGGCATATATCGCTGGCATCAGTCTGTTATATAATTATGAAACACGTTTTATGCTCACGCATTGAAAAATATTTGAAGAAAGCAAAATATCCCGTACGAAAATTAATCCAGATTCCCGAAACAGAGGTCTTGCGAAACTCAGCTCGCTGTGTTTGCCCGTGAGATCCAGAGCATCGTAGAAATCTGCGATCAGGTTGATGCCACATTAGTTGACTTCACAAAGGCATGACACAATTCTGAAATGTCGTTTAGTGAAAAAATTCGGACTTACCGAGTATAGGACGAGATTTACTCCTGGATTCAAGATTTCCTTGCAGATAGGACTCAACACGCAGTTCTTTACGGAACAATGTCTATAGATGGAAGAGTAATTGCAGAAGCACGCCAAGGAAGTGTGATAGGACCGTTAATGTAGACAATATATATAAACGATGTAGTGGATAGGGTTGGAAGCTCCATGAGGCTGTTTGCAAGTGGTGCGGCAGGGTGTACGGATGTCGCAACCCTAGAAGACTGTAGCGAATTGCAGCAAGACTTCAGATGATCGATGATTGGTGTAAGGATTGGAAGTTGACCCTAAATGTAAAAAAAATGTAAAATACTGAGCATGAATAGCCGAAGAAATCCATTACTCTACAGTTACACTATTGGGGACAAATCACGGGAAACAGTAACTTTCTTAAAATACCTGGGAGTAACCATCCGGAACGGCTAAAGTGGAAAGACAAATAGCAGGAAAAGCAGATGTCAGCCTGAGATTATTGGGAAGATCTTATGGAAATTTATTTCATCCACGAAAGAAGTGACTTACAAAACACTTGTTCGACCGATTATTGAGTATTGATCATCAGTCTGCGAACCTTTCCAGGTTGGATTAACGAAAGTGATTCACAACATCCAACGAAGAGTGATTCGTTTCGTCATCGGAGCGATGAGTCGGCGCAACAGTATTACGGGAATGCTTAAGGGGCATATGCTACAAGAGAGGTGTTGTAGATTACGGAGAGGTTTACCATTCAAATTCCGAGAGAATACCTTCCGGGAAGAGTCAGTCAGTTTTGTCTAACATATTTCATGATCACAAAGAGAAAATCCGAGAAATCAGAGCTAATTCGGTAGTTTGTCGACAATCATTCTTCCTACGCGCCATTCGCGAATCGAACATCAAAGGGGGTACAGATGGTACCAGAAGTACCCTCCACCACACACCGTAAGGTAGTTGCGGAATACTGATATAGTTTTCCTATTACCAAAGCAGCTTTTTGAGCAGGTAATTTGCCTTGATTTCCATCCGTGACTAACCTGGCCGCTTATCACGCAATTTTTTCATAACGTTGATACTGAAGTTTAGCCTACCATTGACCAGTTATTGTTTTAGCCCGAAAAAAAAGAAAGATTCGTATGATGTTGTTTGCTCGGTGGCTCAGCAGCCTAACCGGAAAGGGTTCTCTTCCTCCGTACACAAGCGGCCCCAACAAGCGGTATGAGAGGTGCGTTCTAAGTGTGTCTGATGAGTATGGTGTCGGTAAATGGTAATGGCTGTATGTATAGTATGATGTCATGCTTGTATTGTATGACGATGGGAATGTCGATGCAATACAAGGGGACCACCGTGTAATATTGCTACAAGAATTTGCTATGCTGAAATCGGGTGCTAATAGTAGAATAAAAGCGGGTTAAAAGCTGTGAGCTGTCTGGGGAGAAGTTAACTGTGCATTACTGTGCAACTGTTTTTTACCAGGTAACTAGTCTAGGTTTACCACATTACCAATCACACTAACATTGATTATAATCTTTTACAGTCATACAACAACCGGTAATATATCTATATATAAAAAGGAGAATTTAAATAAAAAGAAAGAAATCAGTTTATATTTGGAAATTTATTTTAAGATTGTTCATTGAAATTTCAGCATATTATACGTGAGTTATAACTGAGCTGGTGCCTTGTTTAAGGATTGTAAAAATGTGAGATTTTAATCTTACGGAACACATCAAATATGGAGCCAAGATTGGGAGACTGCATACAACCCTGCATTCACAAAACAACACCCAAAGAACGTTGAAACATAAGCAAGAAGAAATTAACCAGAACCAACAGATTCAGTTTTCACCCAAAGAAATTACGTTCGTAACACAATCCTGTCCGTCATGTAATTACCACACACTGGTATACTAAATTCATATTAACTCTTTGTGAAATCTTCCCAAAAGGAATAGCTGAAGGCTACTTTGATGATTACACCACATGCTCCACGTGGTCAACTTGGTTTACAGAAAGCGTATAACTCCACAGTAATTTTGATAATTAAAATAAATTCCATCGAAAAGCAATTGACAAAAGAAAAACCTTGAACTGGTTACTAACGTCTTACTATTAACCTGATGGGTCAAACAGTTATATAAGCACGTGGTACTGGTCTCGCAAAGTACACTCCACGTGGGTTGAACATAAAGAAAAGCATAAAGAAAAGTTGCTATATTGTAAAATATTGTCAAGACGAGACGTTATAATCACACAAGCATTCACATTTAAGATTGATGGACTTAGTTAGAGTTACTGATCAACACGTGGTTCCACTTTACTCACAAAGTAGTAACAAAGCAACAACCGGAAAATAATATGAACTTCACACGAGAATTACACTACGCTGCAATTTAAGATAGCATTAGATATTTTAGAGCTAAATCTGAATTCAAGGTATTAAGTTTTTAGTTAGGCTGAACTTAAGAAATCCATTGTCCTACGGACTTAACAGACACGCACTTAGCCGGAGATCTTACCACTTCAGACGCTCGCCACGGTCCCCCAGCAACTGCCTACTGCCGAGCGTGCTTCCTGAGGGTGGCTCACAAAGACAAACGGAAGTGGCCAGAGGGGCAGCTTCCTATACCAACATGACAGCGGACGGACAGAACCATACTAAGGATAGAAACCTCTCTGCTTTAAGAAAGCGTAGCTACCTGTTCCGACGTTGGTCCTACTGTTCTCTAGCAGACAGCCTTGTCTGCTACCCTCAAGCATGCAACTACAAACACATTTGATCATTCATCCTCTCACACAGAAGGGAAGGGGGATGACAGTATCTTATCATATACAGTAAATAACAGAAAGCGGATGTAGGTTCTGTATGAGACTGTGTGACATGAATTACATATAAACTGTGTTTTAAAGTGTAGTAGTGTGACAGGTCGTTCTTGTTTACGTGTAAAGGTAACACGTTCCACTACTCAGTCTCCTCCCAGATAGTCAGAAACGCCACAGTAAATTTAGAAGAGGAATTTATTCCATAAATGACAACAGATTTAAGAAATCAAACATGAAAGGAATCCAACAGAGACCTTTCATAACCCCAACGCTCCGGGAAAAGACTGTGCAGGGAATTTTCTGGCCATGCTAGGACATTCCCAAGCAGGCTTCTCACACCCTACTTAAACCAAAAGTGTAAAGAAAAGGCAAAAGGTCACCAGCTACTTGCTAAAACACAATAATTTCAACAAATCTTTAAAATCTACTAATTTCAAACAAAAAAAAATACACAATCTGTGACACCTATTTAAAAGATAGTGTAGACCTAATTCGGTCAGCAAGTAAAAACAATGGTTCCTGTGTCATTAATATGAAAACAATTTCTGGTTGTTACCCTTATGGAGTTCACCAGTATTTGCTCATTGCAAGAGGCAACTGATCACAGGCATATTTATGACTGTTTATTAACAAGCAAAATTTATGAAAATAGCAAAGGTGCCACAGCAATTAAAAAAGAACATGAAATAACATCAGTATTATAAAGCAGAACATTACAATGCACAATGCGCAAAAGCAAAAATTGATAAGAAAAAGAAACATGTTTTACAAAGTGGTTATCGCAAAAAAATTCTATATCTTATAAAACTAATAATTTGTAGAATTAACATAACTATGTGGCATTAATTTAATCACTCTCCTATATTTCAATTAGCTAGCAAACAATGAGCACTGTGTCATTATACTGAAACTTCAATAATTATGTGATTGTTACCCTTAAGGGGTTCCTCACAATAAATATGCCCCATGCAAAGGCTAATCGATCACAGTCCAATGAGAATGAATAGCAATCTGACTGATAAACTATGCAATGCCACATGAATGAATTTACGAAACAAAATAACACAAATCTAATACATCACACAAGAACAAACATTGATCAATAAAACAGTACAATAGTCAATATCTAATAAAAATACCAATAAATAAAACACCTGCAAAATACAAGAGTCAAAGTCCAAAATAAACAATAAATAGAACACCTGCAAAATACGAGAGTCAAAGTCTAAAAAAAATTAATAAGTAGAACACCTGCAAAATACGAGAGTCAAAGTCTAAAAAAAATTAATAAATAGAACACCTGCAAAATACAAGAGTCAGTCTAGTAAACACCAATAAATCGAATCCCTGCAAAGCACACGAGTCAAAGTTTCTGTGACAGAAACACACGTATATGCATTGAACTAAGAACCGTATAATCACTGTTCACTGTTACACTCACTAGTTCCACTGTTCCGAGGCACAATATAAGGGGAGGGGAAGGGGGTGCGTCGCCGCCGCTATCAGTAGGGATTTTTTTGTCCATCTGTTGCGTGCAATCCCGCCGTCTCTGCCCTCTCATGAAGTTTCTCTTGGTGGTCTGTGTCACGTACATCTCGATTTGGTTCCATGTTTGTGTTGTCAAATTCGTGCGGTATCCTCGATTGACACGCCAGGCTGATATTCCTGGGCAAGGATGACACTTAATGGCTCTTCTTTTGTGCCACCCTTAGCGACCAGAGAACATCGAACCATGATTTACTGTCGCTTGACAGTAGGCATCCATCAGGAAATGTTGATAGGCGTCGTTGAAGTCTGCCAGTTTCTCTGGACAGTACCTGTCAAAAGGCTCCACGCCCCTTGTGTTGTTTCTCCGCGGCCGTCTCGTCACGGTCGCGTGCGTGTGGTGCGTTGCCAGCAGATGGATTTCCGCGCGGTGGACCGCTCGCCCATCTCAGGTCGTCGCCTTCAGGAAGGGTCGCACGGGGCGGCCGCCCATTAGCTCCAGGTGCAAGGAAAGTGTTTGCCGCATGCCCTTCTTTTGTGGTCGACCGCGCTCCCGAAGTGGCCCGGTTGACAGCGTCCCCCGCTGGGAAACCCGCCAGTTTACAACTAGTCCGGCTGCTCCCGCTGTCTCGTAAGAGTTTAGCCGGTTCGCTTTCACGTTCTCAACTGCATTCACAGAAATTTTTTTTATCGTAGTTATGTGATTACACAATGTCATACATAATACCACTTAGTATTGTCTTTCACAATTTTTAAGAACAAACGTGAGACTTAATTTTTTTTTTTTAGATGAATCGACAATATAAAATAAAATTTAAATGACTTGACAATGTAAAAGAATAAAAATGAAATGACTTTACAATGTAAAAAAAATAAGAACTAAATGAACTGACAATATAATATTTAAATCCACATCACTAATGTGGTTCACTTACGTTTTAATAAATCAAATGCTACTTATTAATTCACTAAAATGAATAGGATTATGCCCTGTGCAAGTATAGGTCAGGACAGCATAGGGTTCACATGTTATTTACACACACATACATGCACACCTGTTGTCTATTCTACAAACTAACTACCCATAAACATGCATTACTCAATATTCTACTTCTATCCACTACTAGTTAAGCCAATAAGCTACTTCAATGCTATTCCAACACCGTGTATATACCACTACAACATTGTTCTAATTCGTCCTCTTCTTGACGCTCGCGGCATACGTCTTGTCACATGATAAATATGGAGAAACTTTCCTTAAACATACACAGTAAAAAGAACAATGGTTATTTACACGCCAAAACATTTATACCAGTTGACACACCTGATAAGAGACTCGCAATTATACATTTATCATACTCATATATTCACACATAAAACAGTAAGAAAATTTCATCTATAATTACGTTATCACAAGAATTAATCACACAGATGGCTCTGAGAAGGGTACAAATATTTTAATTATACAGGTTATACTACATTTTCTTACCCATTTCGTCCCTTCTTTAAGTTACCTTTCGCTTCCAAATCAGTTATTTCGCCTGTGGTGGTTATTCTGGACTCATTTCTCATGAATGGCAAAATTGTGCTCACCTCTATTCTGTAAAACAGTATCATCTTAACATATTGAACTTACAACAGACACAAAAGATCCGAATCCTCCTGCAGTTTAAATGACAAATGTTTTGCTTCATCCTTATTACCTTAAACCAAGCTTTCCTTCGTTCCCATAATCAAAATTATTTAATCATCCTCTACCTTCAAGAGGGAAATTTCCTCAGTACAAATCATATAGGCTGCAGGGCATCCCGCATCAGCGAAAACGGTAAGCTGTAATGCTCACAGCATCAGCAAAAATACATAAACGTCGCTTTTCTATGACAAGTATTAACGCAGAATAATTTTTTTTAGGCTCTGGCTCAACATCAGTGAAGACTACAAAAAGGATCCACATTTACGTTCCATTCTCCATTTGCTGGAAAACTGCTCGTATTTGACTGCCACAATAATATTTCAGGGCGACGTAAATTACACAAACCACAATTCTTCTTTCACCTTGAAGGGAATCAATCTACTTACGAAATCCACAGACAGCACATTACGTACTCAGCTATAAAGAACAAAAAAGACATATATCATCAATATTAACATATCATCGCATATTGGGAAGCCAATGGTTAAACAATCGTATTATCGCGTCCTGTTTTCAAGATTCCAGATTTACTCATTCCTTTCTCAGAGTTCTCCTATCTTAAAATATTCATACAGCACGCATACTATAGTAAGAGATCCTCATTTATACTGACAGATATAGAATAGTAATAGATAGATAGTAGCACTGAAAGCAGAAAATCGGAAACAAGGCTACTAACAGCTGGGGACCTGGATTTGCCAGACCCATAATACCCACAGATCGGATATTCCCCTGAGTTTTGCATTAATTCAACACAGATCTTGCTTCTCTCAGGAGCGGCTCTTTTCAATTTACACACACAAAAAAAAACAGCATTTCACTCGTTCACAAGGAAACCTTTTATCTTTACGTTTGAATCAAACTAAATTCTAATTGCACAAGGAAAGAAAACAAATTAACAACATCACTTCAATCAATCACATAAAAACATCTTTATCATTAATTTTTACCAACATATTATTCAAAATGCATGTCACAAATTTAAACTAATCTATTCATTCTCTTCACCGTCCTCTCTACTCCCCACTGCCCTTTCTACTCAATGTATGGTTTTACGTTTGACACATGGTGTAGTCCTTTTGATTTCTTCGATCGAAGAGTTTCCACTTCTATGGCGTTTTCATGGGGGATCTTCCCTATCCGATACGGGCCGTTAAAGAGATTAAAAAATTTCTTGCAGACACCTGACCGTTTGTTAGACAGCTTGTGTGATCTGATAAGAACTTTTTGTCCTACATGAAACACTGTTTTTCTCACGTGTTTCTTATACGCCTTGACTCTGGCTTCTGCTGCACGCTTGATGTTGCGTAAAGCTAAGTCAACAATTGCGTTCCGGCGTAGTCTCGGCTCTAGTGGCCAAGGCACCACCTCTTTGATTTTGCTTGGGGGCTCCTTGTTTTTTAGCACAGTGATTGGCGGAAGCTTTGTTGACGTATTAGGCAACTCATTAATTATGTTCTGAAATCCTTTTAGGTGTATGTCCTACGATCGGTGATCACGACTGCAGTATAACCTACATAATTTTCCTAATTCACGCATAATACGCTCACTGGGGTTCGAGCTGGGGTGAAAGAGAGATATATATATAGGTTTAATTCTTTTTCTTCGAAGCATCCGCTGCCAGTATTGCGATCTAAATTGTGGTCCATTATCCGAGATAACCCTTTTCACGCTCCCAACTTCATGCAGAAACTGCTTTGCAAATGCAGTTGCCACTGCCCTTCCTGTGGCTCGCTTCAACGGAGTCAGACACACAAACTTGGAGGTTAGCTCTACCGCTACGAAAACATATGCAAAACCTGCTTTAGATCGTATTAGTGGCCCAAATAGATCCACGGCCGCGAGGTCACAAAGTCTGCTTGGTATTATCGGGTGCAATGATGCAGCATAAGTCACTGTGGCCGCCTTTGCTCGCTGACAAGGTCCGCACACTCTAAGTACACCACGAATACGCCGTAGCATGTTATTAAAATAGCATGTCTCTTTCAGTTTTTCACAACATTTCTGTGCTCCAAAGTGACCATAACTCAAATGTATGTACCATATAATTTTGTTTACGAGTTCCTCCGGAATCACCAACACCCATCTGGAGTCGTCCGGGGCTCGTTTCTTGAATAATATTCTATTGCGCACTAAGTAGTACTGGCGTATTCCTACATTCTCCTTGTCCTCCCACTTCTTCTTTATATCTTTCAATACTGCGTCCTTATCCTGTTCGTCCGCTATACTTCCTAAAGAGGCGGTAACAAAATTCTCGAACGCTACATTCTGTAAGTATAGGATGCCAAAATTATTTTCACCGAGTTCCCTTTCTTCTGTGTGAACCAAACCTATAGGAATGCGCGATAAAGCGTCAGCAATTACATTTTTCTGTCCAGGAATGTATTCTACAGTGAAGTTATATTCCTGTAGGTATAGTGCCCACCGTCCTAGTCTCCCATGCGTGATTTTTGTACTCATCAGAAATTGGAGTGCACGATGGTCAGTGTACACCTTGGTGGTCCTCCCAAATAAAAAATACCTAAATTTTGAGAATGCCCAAACTATCGCGAGTGCTTCGAGTTCCGTCACGGAATAATTTTTTTCACATCGAGAGAGCACCCTGCTCCCAAACGAGATTGTTTTCCAAGTTGTAATATCATCATTTCCTTCCGTTTGAAACAGTACCGCACCTAATCCTGACAAGGAACTGTCCGTCATTAAACAGAATTCTTGTGTCAGGTCGGGATGCACGAGGATGGGAGCCTCTACCAATGCCTTTTTCAATTTATAAAATTCATCCTGTGCCTCTTGATCCCAGACCCACAAAGCGTTCTTCCCTGTTAGACCACATAGACGGGGTGTACCAAGTACACTAAAATTTATAAATCGCTTATAAAAATTACACAGGCCTAAGAATGCTCGCAACTGTTTTTTATTTGTCGGCATTGCACACTCCGCTATCGCCGCAATTTTCTCCGGGTCAGGTTGTATTCCATTTGCTGAGACAATATGGCCTAAGAATTTTATGTTCTCTAGTCCGAACTGTGACTTATCTAAGTTGACTGTTACACCTGCCTTCTCAAAAACATCCAGTAGTCTGTTCAGAACGTCATTATGGTCCTCCCACGACTTTTCCGCAATTAATATGTCATCCACGTAAATTGTCACTCGCTGTTTCAAATCATCAGGTAAAATGCTATTTAATCCCCTTATAAAAGCAGCTGATGAGACGTTTAGTCCGAACGGGAGACGCCGGAATTGGAAACAATTTCCGTAACACAGGAACGCTGTATATAATCTGCAAGATGGGTGTAGCACGATTTGCCAAAAACTCGAACGGAGGTCGACAGATGATAGTACCTTTACCCCGTGGAAACGTTGTAAGAGTTCCTCAAGGCTCTCAGGCCTGTCCGTTTCCGACATAATAATTGTGTTTATCTGTCTCGAGTCTAGCACCAAACGAACTGAGTTGTCGCGTTTTGGCACGACAAGCAAGGGTGAGTTGTACGAGCTTACTGCCCGCTCAATTATTCCTTGTTCTAACATCTTGTTTATTTCCTTCTCCACCTGGGCTTTATACGCCACGGGAATAGGGTATGGTCTAACAGAAAACTTCTGATGGTCACGTACTCTGAATTGGTACGTAAAACCCTTAATAGCCCCCGGAGTCTCAGAAAATACCCGTTCATGATTCCTAAGTAGGCAATACAATTTCTCCTTTTCCCTGTCCGTGGTTCTGACACCCGCGATGCTCTTTCTCAGTGCATCAGCAAAAGCAACATCTTTCCCCTGCTCACCAGACGTAGAGCACGACTCACTTACAAAGTTCACGAGTAGCTCCAGTCTGGGTTGCGACTCGGTTTGAGCTTGAAATTTTAGGCAACTACTTTCTGACTCTGCACGTAATATGCATTCATCAAATACTAAATTCATTGGCTGATCTCCAACTTGAACTGTCATAACTCCTCCACCCATGTCAATTACTGCATGGTGGGCATTCATGAAGTCATTTCCTAAAATCATTGCCACATTCAGCATTGGGAGCACAAAGAAGTTGTACTCAAACTCTCTTCCCTGGCAGGTAAAATTAAGCCGAGTTTGCCTTCGGATTTCTATGCTCTTACCGTAGATTGCGCCCTTCACCTTTATTCCTCGCACTTGAAAAACGGGCCAAGTCCCAGTCCCTTCGCATTTTTGAAATGCTGCCTCGCTTACTATCGAGAAAGGGCTTCCAGTGTCAATGACACACTTAAAACATATTTCGTTTACTGCAACTGTCACGACTGGATTTATTCCCGAAATTTTAGCACTCGTAGTTTCTTGCAACAAATCCCCTCTAATATCTTCCCTCTCTATATACCGTATGCACTCCTTTGCCATGTCGTTCATTGGTTCCGATTGGGCGCCTTCTGCGCTGATCGTTTGTCATTGCCGGTTTTGTTCATTTCCATTTGCTGGATTATGTCTAGGGTTAGCTGGCCGAATTTCAACATCATGAGGTGCTCCGCCTATAGTCCTATTCCCACCGTGTTCACCGTAGTATCGATTCTGGTTGCCGTAACTGTTCCGTTCACGATTCTGTCCACGTCCTCGATCATTTCCGCTGTTCCACCTGTGTTCGCGACTGTTACCCCAGTTTCTATACGGCCTGTCCCGATTGTTGTTCCGTTCGCGTCGCGACGACCAGTCACGCCGTTGATTAGTAATACGGCCACGACTGCGGTCGCGCTGCTGTGCCCCGTAATAACTTTGTGCCTGATTAGGCGGGCATTCTGCTGTATTATATTCCAACTCTTGGAGAAGTGTTTTAAACGTTTCCAGGTCCTCTTTGCATCGTCCCGCAAGAATGACGTGCCGCAAGTGCATCGGCAATTTGGTGATGCATATCCTAATTAGTTCCGCAGGCCCGTATGGATCGTATAAAAATTGATTTGCCTGCAGCATGTGGTCGAATAGGCGTGCAGGGCTGCCGAAACCAGACTGGTTCAAATTTGGCAGCATAATTATGCCATGTTTGACCCTATCTTGTGCCGCTTCCGACCAATAGGCGGAGAGAAAGGCTTGTCGAAACTCCCGAGTGGAGTTGCAGTGACGCGCTGCCGACCTCATGCGAATCGCCGGTTCGCCTTCCAAATAGCCACACATATATTCTATCTTATGTGAACTTGCCCAGTCGGGAGGAAGACAGAACTCAAATTGCTCGAGCCATGCTCGTGGATGTATTCCTTTTTGCGAATTTCGGAATATCTCAAACTTTCTTACCGTAAGGAAATGTTTGAAATCAAATCCCCGCATTTCCTCCTGTCGAGGCCCTTGAATGTGACTATTTTTCTCATGTCTGCCCCTCAAATTACATTCTTCCCTGTCGTCAAAATCTCCCTCGTGGCCAGAGTCCCTCTCTGCACTGTTCGTACGGCTATTTTTAGTGCTATTGGCGAGTTCGGAATCACACGCCATGCGGTTTTCCAGATGCGCCACGCGTTCTTGTAATTCGCCTGTTACAGCCTTGTGTTGCCTGTTCACTTCGAATTGTCCCTTCTGAAATCTCAGAAGCGAACGCACTTCTTCGGTCTCTGCGGCCGCTACTGGTGTAGTATTGTTCTCGCTTTCCCTCAGCTTCATCGTGCCTACAATGTCCGCTAATGCCGCAATCTTATCATCTATTTGTCTCTTGTCCTCCGCCCCAGTCTGCTTCAATTGTTCTACTTGCTGTTCCAACGCGTGGATCGCTAAACTGTTGTCCGCTATTGTGTTGCTAACGGACGTGGGACAATGCGTTTCCGCCTCTTGGACCCTGGAGACTACCTGCTGATGTTCCCTTTGGCATTCTTCCCTCAGCTCTTGGAAATTCCTAAGTAGCCGTTTTTCGCTTTCTTTAGATTCGGCATCGCTACTCCGCTTGCTCTGTTCTAAGGCTTGCAGACGATCATCGATTTGTTCAAATGTACGGCCTAATTCTTTCATAATATCACTTTTTATTTCACTTGCCAGATTGTTTATTCTTTGTGAGATATCATCGGACACTCTCTGCATCGACTTGTCGACTTTATTTGTCTGCTGGATTAGTTTTTCGTCTATTTGTTCGCCTAGCTCTCTGATCGATTTTTCAGATTTCTGCGTCATTTGCTCCCCTAGCTCGCGGATCGATTTTTCAGATTTCTGTGCGTTTTCTTTATTTTGTTGCAATAAGGCTTTCATGAGTTCTGCCAAATCATTTTGGTTAGTAGGAGGCAAATTAATTTGTGGCTCTGATGTGAGCCCGTTCGTGCTGTTCTGCATTTCGTCGGAAGTATTTCCCATTGCATTTTCGGAACCGCCCGACGCGTTAACATTCGAAATCAAATTATCCCCTTGGTCCATGTTGCTTAAGTTGTCGGACCGCTTACTTTTAGTTTGGTTACGTGTCTGCATTAGTTCAATTTATACCCAGTACGCAACACACTAATCACAGTAAATGTATCCCCCAAAAATTTCGACAGTTACACGAAAGGTACCCAACCTAGTACTCACTTTTTCACACGCAAAATAAATTTTTATCTTTGATCGAAACAGTGGAATTTACAAGCGAGAAAAAAAAACCACACACACATATAAAACACACAAATATTGAAAACAAAACAACAAGACAAACAACACAACGCCGCTCAACAACGCAGTGAATCTTTAGAAAGTCTCCTCAGAAACAACGCAGAAGTTGTTTGAGCGCTGTAGGGAAAAAAAATTAAGATTATACAACGCTTGCAATCTAACGTCTCAGAGATTCCAGAGTCTAGCGGAATCACAGAACAGGGTCGCCATGTGCAATATTGCTACAAGAATTTGCTATGCTGAAATCGGGTGCTAATAGTAGAATAAAAGCGGGTTAAAAGCTGTGAGCTGTCTGGGGAGAAGTTAACTGTGCATTACTGTGCAACTGTTTTTTACCAGGTAACTAGTCTAGGTTTACCACATTACCAATCACACTAACATTGATTATAATCTTTTACAGTCATACAACAACCGGTAATATATCTATATATAAAAAGGAGAATTTAAATAAAAAGAAAGAAATCAGTTTATATTTGGAAATTTATTTTAAGATTGTTCATTGAAATTTCAGCATATTATACGTGAGTTATAACTGAGCTGGTGCCTTGTTTAAGGATTGTAAAAATGTGAGATTTTAATCTTACGGAACACATCAAATATGGAGCCAAGATTGGGAGACTGCATACAACCCTGCATTCACAAAACAACACCCAAAGAACGTTGAAACATAAGCAAGAAGAAATTAACCAGAACCAACAGATTCAGTTTTCACCCAAAGAAATTACGTTCGTAACACAATCCTGTCCGTCATGTAATTACCACACACTGGTATACTAAATTCATATTAACTCTTTGTGAAATCTTCCCAAAAGGAATAGCTGAAGGCTACTTTGATGATTACACCACATGCTCCACGTGGTCAACTTGGTTTACAGAAAGCGTATAACTCCACAGTAATTTTGATAATTAAAATAAATTCCATCGAAAAGCAATTGACAAAAGAAAAACCTTGAACTGGTTACTAACGTCTTACTATTAACCTGATGGGTCAAACAGTTATATAAGCACGTGGTACTGGTCTCGCAAAGTACACTCCACGTGGGTTGAACATAAAGAAAAGCATAAAGAAAAGTTGCTATATTGTAAAATATTGTCAAGACGAGACGTTATAATCACACAAGCATTCACATTTAAGATTGATGAACTTAGTTAGAGTTACTGATCAACACGTGGTTCCACTTTACTCACAAAGTAGTAACAAAGCAACAACCGGAAAATAATATGAACTTCACACGAGAATTACACTACGCTGCAATTTAAGATAGCATTAGATATTTTAGAGCTAAATCTGAATTCAAGGTATTAAGTTTTCAGTTAGGCTGAACTTAAGAAATCCATTGTCCTACGGACTTAACAGACACGCGCTTAGCTGGAGATCTTACCACTTCAGACGCTCGCCACGGTCCCCCAGCAACTGCCTACTGCCGAGCGTGCTTCCTGAGGGTGGCTCACAAAGACAAACGGAAGTGGCCAGAGGGGCAGCTTCCTATACCAACATGACAACGGACGGACAGAACCATACTAAGGATAGAAACCTCTCTGCTTTAAGAAAGCGTAGCTACCTGTTCCGACGTTGGTCCTACTGTTCTCTAGCAGACAGCCTTGTCTGCTACCCTCAAGCATGCAACTACAAACACATTTGATCATTCATCCTCTCACACAGAAGGGAAGGGGGATGACAGTATCTTATCATATACAGTATATAACAGAAAGCGGATGTAGGTTCCGTATGAGACTGTGTGACATGAATTACATATAAACTGTGTTTTAAAGTGTAGTAGTGTGACAGGTCGTTCTTGTTTACGTGTAAAGGTAACACGTTCCACTACTCAGTCTCCTCCCAGATAGTCAGAAACGCCACAGTAAATTTAGAAGAGGAATTTATTCCATAAATGACAACAGATTTAAGAAATCAAACATGAAAGGAATCCAACAGAGACCTTTCAACCGTACCAAATGTCCTCAGATCAACATGAACAGTGTAACATGCCCTCACATCACGAGACATTGCGGAGAGATTTGGATTTAGTCCAGGCTATTGGTGATAAGGCACCTTTACGCCAAAATCTCTGCTCCCCTTGCCGGAAAAATTAAAAATTTAAGTTTCTTTCACCACCAGAATAAGAATCTGCTACCTCTGAGTCGAACTCCAGCACCTTCGGATGTGGACGTGAGTGTTTTAGCCATGGAAAGGTAATCTATGAGAAGAAGCTCTTATGCATCCCAGAAAGCATCGGCCATAATCTTTCGAGCAGATGAAATTTATTTCGTCTTTTCGTTGTAAAGCAACCGGCTTCGGGTGTAGTTCACCCATGCCCTATTCACAGTAACAAATCACCGATAACAAGGGGAGAGTCTCACATGTGGGTCACCGATTTCGGTTAAGTTTTGCAAGGACGTTATGTATGGAAAATAAAGACACACGTGTTTTGGCTTTATGCTAGACCTCACTAATTTTTTGAAAAATCGAGCTCGAAGTTAATGATGGAAAATCATTTTTTCAATGCTATACATCGAAAGATCTTCTAAAAAGAAATATTTCTATTAATATAATATGGGATCCAAAGTTCATAATGTTCGAGTTATTAACGTTTTCCCGTTTTCATGCTGTACCTTGGGTACCCGTCATTCGCCGTGTCTAGCAGCGCGAGGTTGGCGTCGAGTGGCCCCATCTTCAAAGTCCGCTGTGACACACTTACTCGCCCCCGCGTGCAGGATGGCTTGGTCTTACGAACGTACGCTCTCGTGCGGCCTCACTTTATATGGCCACGATGTACAAACAAGGCACGGTGTCGAGGCGTCCAGTACGCGCCATTTATTTGCCGTCCTCGTGGCAGTGTGCCCCTCGCCGCCACTCCGGGTCGGTGGCATCATGCCACGTTTGCGCACATCGCGGAGTTCATTGTGGCACTAAACGCACAAATCGCCAAGTTCACTGTGGGACTCAGTTATGTTCGTGCCGAGATTCTACGAACACGCCGGCCGCGGGCAAAGAATTTCTACGTCCTTTTCCTGCGTAGCGTCGCCTGTAACGTTGTAGAACCCAAGTTCCCACTGTTGCGATGGACTGTATTTGGCGACGCATTCGTCACAGTTTCTTTCCGACGTGTATCTCTCCGACTTGGTATGATGTGACCTGTGGGAAGTATCCAGCTAATCAGAGGCTCCGTGCCATAGGACTGGCTGACTTTCCCATCTGCGCTGACTGTCGTAATATCGACGATTTTCACCAGCGCTTCAACTGTGTAGCCGCTGCGGATGCTTAATTGTTGTGGCGACAAATGGTCTCGTGTTTTCTACGAGTGCCACGTCAGGTTATTGACCCAGAGTCCTTCCTTTACCCAGCGGTGGAATATTCTCCTGGCACAAAGTCTCGGGCAATTCTCAGGATAAAGGGCTGGACCTCAGTATATCTTCATGGAGGTGTTTGATTTTTGGCAGTACTTGCAAACTGCGCATGTGGAGGTTGTGCGCTGTTCCCGTTATGGCTCGTGTTTTTCCAATTACTTTAACAGCGTTTTTACCACACACACTAAGTTGACGAGTTCCCGGCGTGGCGTGGCAGGCATCCGCCTGATTCGGAACGAAACATGACACGCCTACCCCTTGGACTCGTTACGCCTGCCCTCTTTTATCGCCTTGGGGGGGGGGGGGGGAGGGGGGGTTCAGGGTTGGGGATGGGTGGATTAAATGGCTCTGTGCACTATGGGACTTAATTGCTGAGGTCATCAATCCCCTAGAACTTAGAACTACTTAAACCTAAGGACATCACACACATCCATGCCCGAGGCAGGATTCAAACCTGCGACCGTAGCGGTCGCGCGGTTCCAGACTGTAGCGCCTAAAACCGCTCGGCCACACCGGCCGGCGATGGGTGGATTAGTTCATGTACTCTATATGATCAAAAGTATCCGGAAATCATTCTGAAAATGACTTAAAAGTTCGTGCCGCCCTCCATCGGTAGCGCTGGAATTCAGAATGGTGTTGGCCCACCCATAACCTAGATGACAGCTTCCGCTCTCGCAGACATACGTTCAATCAGGTACTGGAAGGTTTCTTGGGGAATGGCAGCCCACTCTTCACGGAGTGCTGCACTGACGAGAGGTATCGATATCGGTCGGTGAGGTCTGACACGAAGTCGGCGTTCCAAAACATTCCAAAGGTATTCTATAGGATTCAGGTCAGGACTCTGCGCAGCTCAGTTCATTACAGGTATGTTATTGTCGTGTAACCACTCCGCCACAGGCCTTACATTATGAACAGGTGCTCGATCGTGTTGAAAGATGCGGTTGTCATCCCCGAATTGCTCTTCAACAGTGGGAAGCAAGAAGGTGCTTAAAACATCAGTGTAGGCCTGTGCTGTGATAGTGCCACCAAAACAACAAGGGGTGCAAGGCCCCTCCATTAAAAACGCGACCACACCATAACACCACCGCTTCCGAATTTTACTGTTGGCACTACACACGCTATCAGATGATGTCCACCAGGCATTCGCCATACTCGCACCCTGCCATCGGATCGCCACATCGTGTACCGTGATTCGTCATTCCACACAACGTTTTTCCACTTTTCAGTTGTCCAATGTTTGCGCTCCTTACACCAAGCGAGGCGTCGTTTGGCATTTTCCAGCGTTATGTGTGGCTTATGAGCAGCCGCTCGACCGTGAAATCCAAGTTTTCTCACCTCCCGCCTACCTGTCGTAGTACCTGTAGTGGATCCTGATACAGTTTTGAAATCCTTTCTGATGATTTGGATAGATGTCTGCCTATTACACATTACGACCCTCTTCAACCGTCGGCGGTCTCTGTCGCTCAACAGACGAGGTCGGCCTGTACGTTTTTGTGCTGTACGTGTTCCTTCACGTTTCCATTTCACTATCACATCGGAAACAGTGGACCTAGGGATGTTCTGGAGTATGGAAATCTCGCGTACAGACGTATCACCCAAGCGACACCCAATCACCTGACGAAGTTCGAAGTGCGTGAGTTCCGCGGAGCGCCCCTATCTGCTCTCTGACGATGTCTAACGACTACTGAGGTCGCTGATATGGAGTACCTGGCAGTAGGTGGCAGCACAATGCACCTAATATGAAAAACGTATGTTTCTGGGGGTTTCCGGATACTTTTGATCACATAGTGTATTGACAGCTATTTTCATCGTGATACATGACGTTCTACTATAGGACTTCCGTAGATTATGATGTTCATTCGATCTACACCGTGAAAGTGATACCAGCGAAATGTACGTCTTTGTCAACCGTGTGACGTTTACTTCATTCGACAGGTAAAGAATTTCATTCCACGACTTCAGTATCATACAACATCACAGAAGGGCAGAGAATTACAAGATATGACGGATGCTATCAAAATTCATGCATTGGTCCATAACCACCTGTCTTTGGCTGTCTTTCAAGATACGTTTTTATACGCTAGGTACGCATCCAAACTGATATGTGATTGATCTGCTTTCGCAGTATGAAGCAGATATGTCTTCCACGAATAATGTACCGGAGAACATGTCAATGCGGCGAGATTTCGTTCGTGTGTTGCGCATGGCGCGAAAAATATTTATGACTTGCTTGTTTCTATGATACGTTTTGCCCCACTGATTTAGAGAACGCTTACGAATAGATAGTCAGTTAGGATTACGCAATAATATACTTTAGGTTTACTTTTGTACTATGTATCACGATGAAGACAATTGTCAATACATTACATACGCTTATTTGAATATTAAGTATATCTCCTGATGTTTTACTTCAGAAAAAGAAAAGAAAGGTACTCCGATTATCACAATATTATCAGATACAGCGAAAAAACATCGAATGAAAAAAAAAAAACACGGCCAATATTCGGACACAGACCACCAATCCGTAATCTAATGCTTGTATCATTCGACCGCCGACGTCAGTTCGTTACACACCTCGAATGACGTTACGCAAGCTACAGCATGAAAGGATAAAAAACGTTAATAACTCAAACATTATTAACGTTGGACTCCAAGTTATATTAAAAACATAGTTGTGTTAGGCGATCTTCCGATGCATATCATTGAAAATACGATTTTCCGCCATTAAATTTACCCTCGCTTTTTTTTTTCAAGAACTAGGGAGTGTGTAACAAAAAGCCGAAAGACGTGTCTCTTTATTTCCAATATCGAACGTCCTTGCAAAATATGATCAAAATCGGTGACCCACATGGCAGACCTCGCCTTGTAAGTTGGATTATTGCTAAAATTTTCGGAACTTTGCTCAGAACTTAATTATCACTTTTGACTTGGGACGACGTTTGTGAAATGCAACATTCATCTTGCAATTCCTCGTAATGTAAAATTTTTAATGTACATATGGCGTTGGTGTTTCACATTCCCTTCGTTGCAGTATAATGCACATTCTCGAAGTTTTCCTCTATACTTGAATTTTTCAAGTGAATCATCGGACAATGTAGAACATGCAGTAAAATATTTCACTGATAATTAACTCTTTATAAATGACTGTAAGAGAATGTACACTGACGAAAACAACTATCGCAACACCAAGCACGATTTGTGCGACATAAAAAGAATTGGTAGGCGTGTTTCTACATCTGAAAGATGATGTCTATTCAAATTTCGCGTCAGTCGCAGAAGACTGTCGCTAGTAGCGCCACTATGAGGATGTAACTTAGGTTGGCTCTAAATACACGCTGCAACGCTAACGAGCGTTAGTTACCTTTGAGATTGGACGTGGTGAGTTGATGTTAGTCAAGAATGCCTTTAAGGCGAGGAAGGCGCCATTATTAACACCTCACTGAGAGTGAACGAGATCTGTAATAGGGCTACAAATCGGTTACTTCAAGGACATCTCCGAGCCAGAGGCTCTGTAGCGTGGATTCTACTGATCGCAAACCACCGCCACTTGCCACTTCAGTGGTGTCAAGCGAGAGCTCATTGGAGGGCAGGTTGGAGATCTGTTGCATTTTCTGATGAAGTCTGGTTCTGCCTTGGAGCCAGTGATGACCATATGTTGGTTAGAATGTGGACAGTCGAGGGTCTGCAACCAACGTGTCTGTGTGGACCTACATCTGGAATTTTGGTATGGGGTGCGATTTTTGTATGATAACAGCAGGAGCACTCTCGCGGTTATCCCTCGCATTCTGACTGTATATTTGTACGCTAGTCTGGTAATTCGATCTTTTGTGCTACCATTCATTACCATCATTCCAGGGTGTGTTGTCCAACAGGATAACGCTCGCCCGAATACCGCTGTTGTAACCCAATATGCTCTGCAGAGTGTCGACATGTTGCCTTGGCCTGCCCGGTCACCAGATCTGTCTCCGGTTGAGCACATATGAGAGATCATCGGACGACAACTCCAGCGTCATCCACAAACAGCATTAACTGTTTCTGTATTGCCGGCCGAGTGGCCGCGCGGTTCTGGCGCTGCAGTCTGGAACCGCGAGACCGCTACGGTCGCAGGTTCGAATCCTGCCTCGGGCATGGATGTGTGTGATGTCCTTAGGTTAGTTAGGTTTAACTAGTTCTAAGTTCTAGGGGACTAATGACCTCAGCAGTTGAGTCCCATAGTGCTCAGAGCCATTTGAACCATTTGTTTCTGTATTGACAAACCCAGTGCAATAGGCATGGAACTCCACCCTACAAACAGACATTCGCTACCTGTACAACACAACGTCTGCATGATTGCTTTCAACATTCTGGCGGTTACACCGGTTATTAATACGCCAACATTTCACATTTTCAGCGGCTTAGGTCGTGCTTACGTTAACCTGTGATCATGTGATGTTGATCACTCAAATCTGTTAGCTGGACAAATTTATTCCCAAAATTTCATTATTGAACATTAATTATTTTTTGTGTTGCAGTTTTTTCCATCAGTGTATATGTGATCATATACTAATAGAACAGCTTTAGCTAAGAACACTACTCCCGTTTATTTATAAAATAACAGACAGCTACAAATTCTTAAGTGTAATTGTGGACCTATATATGACATGGGATTAGCACATACAAATATTTTCACAAATATAAGAGCTATTGCATTTCTGGAGAGGAAAATGTCCACGACAGTAAATGAAGATACATAAATGAAAATTCACCAGAGGTGGGTCTTACCACACTTGCCATATTGTATTGTTATTTGGGTTATGCTGCAATTGTTCATAAATAAGATCTTAATTTTACAAAAAAAAAAAAAAATGGCTCTGAGCACTATGGGACTTAACATCTAAGGTCATCAGTCCCCTAGAACTTAGAACTACTTAAACCTAACTAATCTAAGGACATGACACACATCCATGCCCGAGGCAGGATTCGAACCTGCGACCGTAGCAGTCTCGCGGTTCCGGACTGAAGCGCCTAGAACCACACGACCACCCGGCCGGCTCTTAATTTTACAGAAGAAGGCCATTGGAAGTATTGCCGATAAAAGTCAAGGCCATTCTCCAGGAACAAATTTAGAGAACTTAACACATTGACAGTACTCTCATGAAGGCATTACATTCATAAAAATAAACTGTAGTACAAAATTAAACAGTGATGTACGTGACTGTAATACAAAGAAAAGGAATGACCACAACACTGACTATAAACGGATACGACTATTGTAGAAATGCTGTAAATGCTGGTAGAATTCTCTTCAGCAAACTGCACCTGTATCTCAAAAGCATAAAGAAATTACATGAATTCGCCGGCCGGGGTGGCCGAGCGGTTCTAGGCGCTACAGTCTGGAACCACGCGACCGCTACGGTCGCAGGTTCGAATCCTGCCTCGGGCATGGGTGTGTGTGATGTCCTTAGGTTAGTTAGGTTTAAGTAGTTCTAAGTTCTAGGGGACTGATGACCTCAGAAGTTAAGTCCCATAGTGCTCAGAGCCAACTACATGCGTTTAGAAATAAATTGTAACATATTTTAAATTTTGCTTGCCCACGTAGTGTTAGGGAATATGCGAAGGCCAATATGATGGATACATACTGTATTACAAAATAATATGCTGTAACGTGAGCAGATAAAGACCTCTTAATAAATTGTTTTGTGTAAGGATATTGCGGCTGTGGGATAGTCCTGTTGCATAGTATATTAAACATCCTTCCAGTTAAATAATATACAAAATTCAAGTGATGTATACAGAGTATTTCTCCTAAAAGACGTCAGGCCCATTTTCTTTGGTTTTTCGGCAGATATTTTTAATTTAGTTTTTGCAATGTGCAGCTGGAGTGTCAGCCCAAACGAACACTCCTCACCACGTCTTTCACACGACGCCCAGTGTCGACGGAAAGTATCGGTTTGTTTCCCGTTACAAACAAAATGTTTTTTTAAGCGGAAATTTTCGTGCCCATCCTATACAGCGGACTCACATTAGTCTACTGCGACATTCTTTTTATCGATATATATTAACAGGGGCAGTAAAGCAGAAATAATAACCAGTACGCCAGC
This sequence comes from Schistocerca serialis cubense, assembly GCF_023864345.2. NCBI lineage: Eukaryota > Metazoa > Arthropoda > Insecta > Orthoptera > Acrididae > Schistocerca > Schistocerca serialis. Next base: position 55,576,045 of record NC_064640.1, on the reverse strand, counting down.
AACGAAGCTTCATCCTGGCCCGCGCTTACTGCTAAGGCCACGCAGCAGCACTGCTCAGTTGCCCTAAAAATAATTTTGTTCGTATCGCGGAGCAAACCGACGCTTTCCGGCAACACTGGGCTTCGCATGAGAGACGTGATGATCGCTATATGTTTTAGCTGACTCCAACTACACATTGTGAAAACGAAATTGCAAACATCTGCCGGAAAATCAGAGAAAATGCGGCTGACGACTCTGTTATTATATGTTTGTACTTTGTATGATGTAGTGTAGTGAGGCTGGTGATTTTTTTCTCTCTGTTTAATACTGTTGCATATATTGCAGATTCTGTACATTTTTATTGCTTAGAATAGAGCAGTCCTATACTGAGGATCTGAACGTAGGGTCGCAGGTGCAGGAGTCCGGCACCGCAAAAATAATTTTGTTCGTATCGCGGAGCAAACCGACGCTTTCCGGCAACACTGGGCTTCGCATGAGAGACGTGATGATCGCTATATGTTTTAGCTGACTCCAACTACACATTGTGAAAACGAAATTGCAAACATCTGCCGGAAAATCAGAGAAAATGCGGCTGACGACTCTGTTATTATATGTTTGTACTTTGTATGATGTAGTGTAGTGAGGCTGGTGATTTTTTTCTCTCTGTTTAATACTGTTGCATATATTGCAGATTCTGTACATTTTTATTGCTTAGAATAGAGCAGTCCTATACTGAGGATCTGAACGTAGGGTCGCAGGTGCAGGAGTCCTGCACCGCAAAAATAATTTTGTTCGTATCGCGGAGCAAACCGACGCTTTCCGGCAACACTGGGCTTCGCATGAGAGACGTGATGATCGCTATATGTTTTAGCTGACTCCAACTACACATTGTGAAAACGAAATTGCAAACATCTGCCGGAAAATCAGAGAAAATGCGGCTGACGACTCTGTTATTATATGTTTGTACTTTGTATGATGTAGTGTAGTGAGGCTGGTGATTTTTTTCTATCTGTTTAATACTGTTTTGCATATATTGCAGATTCTGTACATTTTTATTGCTTAGAATAGAGCAGTCCTATACTGAGGATCTGAACGTAGGATCGCAGGTGCAGGAGTCCTGCACCGCCGCTCATCGCACATTTCTAGTGGAGTTGGTTTGCCGATGCCTTCCTCCGACCTTTTATGAAATGTTAAGGGTGTGCTGTGTCGCATGGATGACTGCGATGAGTGACTGTATGATGTACCCTTGGGTTTGTATTGTTGTTGTTGTTTTTGAGGTCTTCAGTCCTGAGACTGGTTTGATGCAGCTCTCCATGCTACTCTATCCTGTGCAAGCTTCTTCATCTCCGAGTACGACCTATACTTGAGTATTGCTCATCAGTGTGGGATCCGTACCAGATCGGGTTGACGGAGGAGATAGAGAAGATCCAAAGAAGAGCGGCGCGTTTCGTCACAGGGTTATTTGGTAACCGTGATAGCGTTACGGAGATGTTTAGCAAACTTAAGTGGCAGACTCTGCAAGAGAGGCGCTCTGCATCGCGGTGAAGCTTGCTCGCCAGGTTTCGAGAGGGTGCGTTTCTGGATGAGGTATCGAATATATTGCTTCCCCCTACTTGTACATCCCGAGGAGATCACGAATGTAAAATTAGAGGGATTCGAGTGCGCACGGAGGCTTTCAGACAGTCGTTCTTCCCGCGAACCATATGCGACTGGAACAGAAAAGGGAGGTAATGAGAGTGGCACGTAAAGTGCCCTCCGCCACACACCGTTGGGTGTCTTGCGGAGTATAAATGTAGATGTAGATGTAGTACGTACTGCAGCCTACATCCTTCTGAATCTGCTTAGTGTATTCATCTCTTGGTCTCCCTCTACGATTTTTACCCTCCACGCTGCCCTCCAGTGCTAAATTTGTGATCCCTTGATGCCTCTGGACATGTCCTACCAACCGATCCCTTCTTCTAGCCAAGTTGTGCCACAAACTTCTCTTCTCCCCAATCCTATTCAATACCTCCTCATTAGTTACATGATCTACCCACCTAATCTTCAACGTTCTTCTGTAGCACCACATTTCGAAAGCTTCTATTCTCTTCTTGCCCAGACTATTTATTGTCCATGTTTCACTTCCATACATGGCTACACTCCATACAAATACTTTCAGAAACGACTTCCCGACAATAAAATCTATACTCGATGTTAACAAATTTGTCTTCTTCAGAAACGCTTTCCTTGCCATTGCCAGTCTCCATTTTATATCCTCTCTACTTCGACCATCATCAGTTATTTTGCTCTCCAAATAGCAAAACTGCTTTACTACTTTAAGTGTCTCATTTCCTAATCTAATTCCCTCAACATCACCCGACTTAATTTGACTACATTCCATTATCCTCGGTTTGCTTTTGTTGATGTTCATCTTATATCCTCCTTTCAAGACACTGTCAATTCCGTTCAACTGCTCTTCCAAGTCCTTTTCTGTCTCTGACAGAATTACAATGTCATCGGCGAACTTCAACGTTTTTATTTCTTCTCCCTGGATTTTAAAAGCTACTCCAAATTTTTCTTTTGTTTCCTTTATTGCTTGCTCAATATACAGATTGAATAACATTGGGGAGAGACTACAACCCTGTCTCACTCCCTTCCCAACCACTACTTCCCTTTCATGTCTCTCGACTCTTATAACTGCCATCTGGTTTCTGTACAAATTGTAAATAGCCTTTCGCTCCCTGTATTTTACCCCTGCCACCTTTAGAATTTGAAAGAGGGTATTCCAGTCAGCATTGTCAAGAGCTTTCTCTAAGTCTACAAATGCTAGAAACATAGGTTTGCCTTTCCTTAATCTAGCTTCTAAGATAAGCCGTTGGGTCAGTATTGCCTCACGTGTTCCAATATTTCTACGGAATTCAAACTGATCTTCCCAAAGGTCTGCTTCTACTAGTTTTTCCATTCGTCTGTAAAGAATTCGTGTTAGTATTTTGCAGCCGTGACTTATGAAACTGATAGTTCGGTAATTTTCACATCTGTTAACGCCTGCTTTCTTTGGGATTGGAATTATTATACTCTTCTTGAAGTCTGAGGGTATTTCGCCTGTCTCATACATCTTGCTCACCAGATGGTAGAGTCTTGTCAGGACTGGCTCTCCCAAGGCCGTCAGTAGTTCTAATGGAATGTTGTCTACTCCCGGGGCCTTGTTTCGACTTAGGTCTTTCAGTGCTCTATCAAACTCTTCAGGCAGTATCACATCTCCCATTTCATCTTCATCTACATCCTCTTCCCTTTCTATAACATTGCCCTCAAGTACATCGCCCTTGTATAGACCCTCTATATATTCCTTCCCCCTTCCTGCTTTCCCTTCTTTGCTTAGAACTGGGTTTCCATCTGAGCTCTTGATATTCATACAAGTGTTTCTCTTTTCTCCAAAGGTTTCTTTACTTTTCCTGTAGGCAGTATCTATCTTATCCCTAGTGAGATAAGACTCTACATCCTTACATTTGTCCTCTAGCCATCCCTGCTTAGCCATTTTGCACTTCCTGTCGATCTCATTTTTGAGACGTTTGTATTCCTTTTTGCCTGCTTCATTTACTGCATTTTTATATTTTCTCCTTTCATCAATTAAATTCAGTATTTCTTCTGTCACCCAAGGATTTCTAGTAGCCCTCGTCTTTTTACCTTCTTGATCCTCCGCTGCCTTCACTACTTCATCCCTCAGAGCTACCCATTCTTCTTCTACTGTATTTGTTTCCCCCATTCTTGTCAATTGTTACCTTACGCTCTCCCTGAAACTCTGTACAACCTGTAGTTCTTTCAGTTTATCCAGGTCCCATCTCCTTAAATTCTCACCCTTTTGCAGTTTCTTCAGTTTTAATCTACAGTTCATAACCAATAGATTGTGGTCAGAGTCCACATCTGCCCCTAGAAATGTCTTACAATTTAAAACCTGGTTCCTAAATCTCTGTCTTACCAGTATATAATCTATCTGAAACCTGTCAGTATCTCCAGGCTTCTTCCATGTATACAACCTTCTTTTATGATTCTTGAACTAAGTGTTGGCTATAATTAAGTTGTGCTCTGTGCAAAATTCTACCAGACGGTTTCCTCTTTCATTCCTTACCCCCAATCCATATTCACCTACTACGTTTCCTTCTCTCCCTTTTCCTACTACCAAATTCCAGTCACCCATGACTATTAAATTTTTGTCTCCCTTCACTATCTGAATAATTTCTTTTATCTCATCATACATTTCTTCAATTTCTTCGTCATCTGCATAGCTAGTTGGCATATAGACTTGTACTACTGTCGTAGGCGTGGGCTTCCTGTCTATCTTGGCCACAATAACGCGTTCACTACGTTGTTTGTTGTAGCTTACCCGCACTCCTATTTTTTTATTCATTATTATACCTACTCCTGTATTACCCCTATTTGATTTTGTATTCATAACCCTGTATTCACCTGACCAAAAGTCTTGTTCCTCCTGCTACCGAACTTCGCTAATTCCCACTATATCTAACGTTAACCTATCCATTTCCCTTTTTATATTTTCAAATCTACCTGCCCGATTAAGAGATCTGACATTCCACGCTCCGATCCGTAGAACGCCAGTTTCCTTTCTCCTGATAACGACGTCCTCCTGAGTAGTCCCCGCCAGGAGACCGGAATGGGGGACTATTTTACCTCTGGAATATTTTACCCAAGAGGACACCATCATCATTTATCCATACAGTAAAGCTGCATGCCCTCGGTAAAAATTACGGCCGTAGTTTCCCCTTGCTTTCAGCCGTTCGCAGTACCAGCACAGCAAGACCGTTTTGGTTAGTGTTACAAGGCCAGATCAGTCAATGATCCAGACTGTTGCCCCTGCAACTACTGAAAAGGCTGCTGCCCCTCTTCAGGAACCATACTTTGTTCTGGCCTCTCAACAGATACCTCTCCGCTGTGGTTGCACCTTCGGTACGGCTATCTGTATCGCTGAGGCACGCAAGCTTCCCCCCAACGGCAAGGTCTGTGGTTCATGGAGGATAAAAGGAAGGAAGAGAGTGCAAACCGGTGCTGGCACATAGCCTGCTCCTCGCGAAGGAGGCCGCCGATCTTAATGTCCCCATCTGACGGACCGATCGCCATCAAAAGAATCACGTGCTCTCGCGTCCTGAGACGTGCTGGAGGGATTTGGCATTTACTCTAGGACATTGGCGCAAAGACTGGTCTGCAACTTGCCGGCCAAATACTTATTGGTACCATTTAAATTGTTAATTTCCAGAATGATTGCCTTTAATGTAAACGGCCAAAATGTAATTAATTATATTGAATTCGTTCATTATTTAATATGTTTATAATATATTTGTTTACATAATAACTCATAGATTACTGATGTCACATTGGTTATTGTATTTATGGTATATTTTATAGGGCCTGAAGGTGACGTTGTTGCAACGCTGAAACTAGTTGCAAAAATACAATCGACACCTTAAATACAGCTGGAGGAATTTCTTCATTTTTAATATGAATTTATACCAGCTGACGTCCCACTGTCCTCCATTTCAACTATGGATGAGCGAAGTCTGTAGACATTCATATGAATGTGTGGTGTCGTTCTTTCCGACATGTCAGCGACGACGAGTGAAAATGTGTGCCGGAGCAGGATTCGAAGCCAGGATACCTGCTTGCTAGGCAGTTGCGTTAACCGGTGTGCCACCCGGAACGAACGTTTATTGCACATGCGCGGACTGCCTCGGCACGCACCTCACTCTCCCACCTAGCCCCGCCTACCTGCACTCCCCCTCATGTCCTCCATGCTCGCTAAATTTAGACTCCCGTTCGACTTCCAGCATAAATCTAAAATTAGGACATGACGGGGACTGCAGTAGGTGGGAGTGTGAGTCGGCCTGGGGGCGTACCGAGACAGTCCGCGCATGTGCGATAAACGCTCTTTCCGGGTGGCACATGTAAGGTGCCTCTTACGTGAGGAAGACATTTTTACCAGCTTTAATAAATTGTCTCTTATTGGTGTATTTACGATAGTTAGGAAGTGCTGTATTCCGTAGCCGGCCATGAGTCGAAGAGCATTTCCCGCGCTGGCTGGCTAGGTGACGTAGCGACCATATGTCGCGCGTCGTGGGGTGGGGCTCGGCGCTGGACCGTAGCAACAAGCGTCAGTATGGGAAATATACATGACGGGAAGTACCACCATCTTGGCGCCAAAGTCACCGATTTTATTTATATTTAATAATTAAAGTCATTTATGACAACACGAATACTAGGAGGAGGCTCTGGATGTTTAAAACTATTTATCATAATTTTGCCTCGTTAAAATTCACACCCGTTCATTAACAAATGCATATCTTAGTAAGTACGAACTTGATCGGAAATCCACGAATTGTGACGAAACTAGTAAGAGATACGGACTGCGCGCCAAAGTCGGCAGTCGGCGTTAAGAGCTCTTCCTGTGTTGTTCGATGGTAGCCATGCTCTCGGTTACGAGTAGTTTGTGAGAGGAATGTTTCATTATTGATCTAATAGGAATAAAAGTGATATTACGGCATTCTGAATGTTAATTTCGAGTAAATAGATTCCCCAAAGTTGATCGACAGCAATTTCAGATAATTAGCTTCCACCGACAGAGACATCCAATGAGCCAATCAAGAATCTACACGGGACGACATTTACGAAAGCTGCACCGCGCACAGGTAGGAGGAAATCCGACGACACGACCCACCAAGGCGGATCAAGGAAGGTCCGACTTACACTCGCAAATTCCGGGTGTAAATGCTAACCAGTTATACCGTAAGTCACATATACCACCCTCTACGGACTCGCGGCTAAGCTGAGTAATAACAGTATCAGTTTAGAAGCGAGGGGATCGTGCACACACTGCCTAGTAAGCAGGACATCCTGCCTTCGAATCCTGGTCCGGCACACATTTTCACTTGTCGCTGCCGATTCTGCATGAACTCCCGATGCAGCTGATATAATTAGTTCCTTCTCTTACCTCTCCTTTCCCCCCTCCATTTTCAATTTACATACTATGTAATCATTGAACTAACCGTTCTATTCGAGATTGAGCACTAGTTTTATGAGTGCAGTAGTCGAATGCCAAATTATTGATACAGGGATTTACCTGTATTGATTTAGGGAGATCGCAGAATACCTAAACCAGGAAAGCCGGACGGAATTTGAACCCAGACCCTGCCAAATGGAGGTACAGTGCTCTAACTACTGCGCTGCATCGCTCGGCAGATAGCTTGAACTGGTCCATTAGCCATATAATTTCTACACTGTCAATAATCAGTTGATTTTTTGATGATGATATATGACAGGGTTGAAGATAAGCAATTGAGCTAGGTGTGTCGTCCGATTACACATTAAATGTATCAGTGCTGAACGAAATACGGCTACCGAAGTCCAGTGTTAGTTGTGTCAAAGAAGACCAGGAACTATAAATGAATGACAGATAGTGAAATATTATAGGGACTTTTCTGAGAAATCTGTAAGCCAACTCTGCTATTTTATTGCTGTTATTAGTGGATATAGAAAATTAATACTTGCTTTCGTTTGGCTGGTTAGAAAAATTAGGCATCGGACATTAATAAGTAACGAGATATAGAGGGCGAATTTACTCCCAAGGGGCAAATACAACAATAACTAAAGATCTGACCGCGAGCCGAAGACGCAGACGCATGCCCTATCTATTCTTTCACACTGTTCTATGATTCTGTTCCTTCCAAAATATTTTTGCTAATAACGAAGAGGTTTTAATATGTGAACGATACAGTTATTTTATTTCGCTTTAAATTCAAGAAACATGTTCCTACTGGCTCATATTGCTTTCACACTAAAATTACACTCACTCATTTATCACACGCTTGTATAAGTTTGCCATTGCCAGTCCGTTACTGTACGATTGCATTTTCGTTAAGCAACAATTCTCCCGGATTGTTGTTGTTATTGTCTTCAGTCCTGAGACTGGTTTGATGCAGCTCTCCATGCTACTCTATCCTGTGCAAGCTCCTTCATCTCCCAGTACCTACTGCAACCTACATCCTTCTGAATCTGCTTAGTGTATTCATCTCTTGGTCTCCCTCTACGATTTTTACCCTCCACGCTGCCCTCCAGTGCTAAATTTGTGATCCCTTGATGCCTCTGGACATGTCCTACCAAGCGATCCCTTCTTCTAGTCAAGTTGTGCCACAAACTTCTCTTCTCCCCAATCCTATTCAATACCTCCTCATTAGTTACATGATCTACCCACCTAATCTTCAACGTTCTTCTGTAGCACCACATTTCGAAAGCTTCTATTCTCTTCTTGTCCAGACTATTTATTGTCCATGTTTCACTTCCATACATGGCTACACTGCATACAAATACTTTCAGAAACGACTTCCCGACAATAAAATCTATACTCGATGTTAACAAATTTGTCTTCTTCCGAAACGCTTTCCTTGCCATTGCCAGTCTCCATTTTATATCCTCTCTACTTCGACCATCATCAGTTATTTTGCTCCCCAAATAGCAAAACTCCTTTACTACTTTAAGTGTCTCATTTCCTAATCTAATTCCCTCATCATCACCCGATTAAATTCGACTACATTCCATTATCCTCGTTTTGCTTTTGTTGATGTTAATCTTATATCCTCCTTTCAAGACACTGTCCATTCCGTTCAACTGCTCTTCCAAGTCCTTTGCTGTCTCTGACAGAATTACAATGTCATCCGCGAACCTCAACGTTTTTATTTCTTCTCCCTGGATTTTAATACCTACTCCAAATTTTTCTTTTGTTTCCTCTACTGCTTGCTCAATATACAGAATATACTCAATATTCTCCCGGATACGAAATATAATTATGATCTTCAAAATTCTAACTTTGCTCATTCTTATAGGGGTTTTACCCGCTTTTTAACTCTGGTGCGAATTCCAATATTCTTTCCACAAAATATTTCACTTTCATACAATCGGGATCTGCTCTGCAAGCATGATCCGGCTGTACAGACAATATTCCGCAATATCAAAAAACTAATTCACTTTTTTACCTGCGATGGACAGAGCAAGAGCTCTCTTAACCTGCTCCGCTGGCTTCCTCGCCGGCCGAAGTGGCCGTGCGGTTAAAGGCGCTGCAGTCTGGAACCGCCAGACCGCTACGGTCGCAGGTTCGAATCCTGCCTCGGGCATGGATGTTTGTGATGTCCTTAGGTTAGTTAGGTTTAACTAGTTCTAAGTTCTAGGGGACTAATGACCTCAGCAGTTGAGTCCCATAGTGCTCAGAGCCATTTGAACCATTTTGGCTTCCTGAGGCTCTACTGGCCAAAATATATCCAGGCATCAATCTGTCTCTTCTAGAACGATGGAGCATCCCTGTCAACAATGCTGCTGCTCTGCTGCAAAAGCACGTATGGGTAGATTCGGTCTTTCAAGTATGGGATCACTATCTGTAACCTTGCATCCACTAAATAATTGTCTTCAAAATCCACGTGACAACAGAATTTCTGAAAAGTGCAAAGAATTCCCTCAACTGCTAAAAAAAAGGGAATTTCCCACTAACTGAAGATAATTGAAAATCGGCAATGCTTCCCGAATAGCTTGGCAACACGGTCTTTCTTTCTCTTTGTTTCCAGATTTATGCTTCACACTTACCACACATGTGGTAATTCATGGAGAAGAAATAAAAACTTTGAGGTTCGCCGATGACATTGTAATTCTGTCAGAGACAGCAAAGGACTTGGAAGAGCAGTTGAATGGAATGGACAGTGTCTTGAAAGGAGGATATAAGATGAACATCAACAAAAGCAAAACAAGGATAATGGAATGTAGTCTAATTAAGTCGGGTGATGCTGAGGGAATTAGATTAGGAAATGAGACACTTAAAGTAGTAAAGGAGTTTTGCTATTTGGGGAGCAAAATAACTGATGATGGTCGAAGTAGAGAAGATATAAAATGTAGGCTGGCAATGGCAAGGGAAGCGTTTCTGAAGAAGAGAAATTTGTTAACATCGGGTATTGATTTAAGTGTCAGGAAGTCATTTCTGAAAGTATTCGTATGGAGTGTAGCCATGTATGGAAGTGAAACATGGACGATAAATAGTTTGGACAAGAAGAGAATAGAAGCTTTCGAAATGTGGTTCTGCAGAAGAATGCTGAAGATTAGATGGGTAGATCACATAACTAATGAGGAAGTATTGAATAGGATTGGGGAGAAGAGAAGTTTGTGGCACAACTTGACCAGAAGAAGGGATCGGTTGGTAGGACATGTTCTGAGGCATCAAGGGATCACCAATTTAGTATTGGAGGGCAGCGTGGAGGGTAAAAATCGTAGAGGGAGACCAAGAGATGAATACACTAAGCAGATTCAGAAGGATGTAGGTTGCAGTAGGTACTGGGAGATGAAAAAGCTTGCACAGGATAGAGTAGCATGGAGAGCTGCATCAAACCAGTCTCAGGACTGAAGACCACAACAACAACAACAACAACTTACCACACATCCATCCCTATTTACAAAGACATATTCAGTTTCATAATGTATAGACTTACTCAAACAGGATAATGGAATACTGAAGATTGCGATTAAGTCTATTTCAAATTTCAAATTTCATGAAATGTAAAGGTTCTTGTTGAAAGATAAGTACATAGCAAGACAATTTTCAAAAAATTTCGCTCTACAATAACAAATTGAAGATTACAATTACATTTCGCTTCAGCCGATTTCCAAATTAATGAAATATATAAGTTCGTGCTGAAAGAGAAATACATAGCAGCGCATCTCGCCAAATTCTTCACTACACATTTTGTTATTTACTACAACCAAACAGTCCACATCAAGTAAGTATTTTAATGACAAAAGGTTTTTTGCATGACAACAAATCTATAATAAGCTTTACCCAGTTCCAGGTGTTATAGAAAAGCTTTTGAAATTCAATAAACATGAACAAGACATAGATTAAAAAATTCAGTTCGCTGCAAAGGGAAAGAGAAAAAAATATCCCAAACACGAAAAAAATAGATTTCGTGCATTCGTGAGCACGACTTTGCACTGTACAGGTAAACGCCCAGGGAGGCACTGCTGGAATATCACAGGACCCGCACACGCGCCAACACTTAATCGCTGTGATGCACCGCGGAGTCACTCACGTCACACGCTGCCGTGGTACGGCGCTGCGTTACAAACGAAACGACTAAGCGAGCTGCCTATGGGTGGACAGCACCTGCTGTTGTCAGATGATACGGCTGATGCCCGCGCTCGCTGAAGGCATCTGGACAGTGGCTGAATTCCCCCCCCTCCCGTCGGCTCTTCAGGTGCCGCCTGAACTCACACCAACGGCCTCTGTGCTGCTCTGCAGTGTAATGCCGTGCCTCGCCGCCTCAACACATTACGCTGTGTGAGCCACAGATACTTCTCGCAAATTCTCTACGACCGCTCGCACCTGCCACACCACCTAACAAGTGTCGCAAGTGCTGGGTCCACTGTGGACCTTTTTAAATCACAGTGCGTTAATGCAATAGTCTAACAAGGAGGCTGCGTAACTGAATACGTTCAAAGCAATCTTAACTAACGCACAACACAAGTTTACACCTGTAACGCTTCTTTATCATTGATCAATAAAACAATCAAGACAAAAACTTAGAATTGTCCTTAAAAGAAGCATATCTAAAACTAGCCGCATGTTGCCGACAAAGTTCATTCCTGACAATCACATGCATGACACGTAAGTTTCTGTTTTTCAACATTACTAATTTCTTGTTCTACTGTCCGCTTCTTTTTTGTTCTGTGGAATCGAATAAGGCAGCTTAAAATATGGTTTATGAGGCTTTTCTTTTATACAATATGATTGGCCTTTTATTTGCCCCGGTCTTTTTCCAAGAAACGCCCTGAAACTTTTAATTAATTGGGCTAATAAACCTCCTATATTACAAATCCCACTTACTTTGTAATTAATTAGTTCCCATGTAAGCTCATTTGTTTCTACCCCACTACTCCGAGACTTACCACGTCAGTTAGGACCTACTAAATTTTTCTCTTCGACCTCCAAGCTGCCAATCGGTATACTCAGGAAAAGCTTTATATTCTGTCCACTGTCGTTTTGTCATTGAATTTTACTTTTTTCTCGTTTTCTTCGTAGTTAAAACATCATTTCATTTCTCCCATAACCTCTCTCTGCATTGGTCCGCCTCCGTAGCTGCGCGGTCAGTGCGGTGGACTGCTAAACAAAGAGAACCGTGTTCGATTCCTGGTCCGATCGGAGGTTTTCTCCACTTGGGGACTGGGTGTTGTGATGTTCTTACTTTCGTATCGTCATAATTGACATTACTACTGAGATGGAGGACTGCGCATGGCCCAAAAGCCATAAAGTGGAAGAAAAATATCTATGCATTGTGCTCCGTCAACCAGACTACAGCGTCCATTCGGTATGACTCTCATTCTGTTTCAATTTACAACATTACTTGACAGTTAACTGTTTTCTCGTTTTCACCTACAGTGCCTTTTATTTAGAATCCATTAACCAGTAAGCCAGCCGCGCGGGGTATCCATGCGGTCTCAGGCGCCTTGCCACGGTTCGCGCGGCTCCCTCCGTCGGAGGTTCGAGTCCTCCCTTGGGCATGGGTGTGTGTGTGTTGTCCTTAGCGTAAGTTAGTTTAAGATAGATTAATTAGTGTGTAAGCCTAGGGACCGATGATCTCAGCAGTTTGGTCCCACAGAACTTACCACCAATTTCCAGTAAGCCAAAGTATTTCATCTCCTGGTTTCAGTAACTCGTTATACACGTTGTTTGCTGTCGCACACAGCTCGCTTCCTGTGTCGACTAATGAATTAGTCCCACACCCACATATTGTGACCTCAATCATAGGGGTTATTACTGCCCTATCTGTCAATATAATATCCTCTTCTAAAAGGCCTACTTGTTCGCCACTTAATTTTTCTGCTTTTATTACGTAAATGCTGCTGTGTTCTTCCCAAGTTGTTCGATGTTCTTCCCTGCACATTTCAGATCGGGTCAATCCTGAAACGCAAGTTCGCGCGTTCTTGTTCACTGCCGATTCCTCCCCTCTTTTCGTCCTCCATCCTTCGTGTTTATGTTCGAGCTCGCCGTGATCTTCTTCCTCCGGTCCGCCTGTGCTGAATACTTTGTTCTGTGGTTCAGGCGCCTTTTTTGTGTGCTTCTGATGTACGAAAATTCTTCATTGTGCCGCCGTTACTACACCCTAGTCTACTTGGTAATCAAGTATTTTGTGTTCCCTCAGAGTGCACATTTCGCGTTCGATCAGTATCCATATTGCTTGTTCTTCTTCTACATTGGCACAAGCAGCATTAATACCTTGTATCCACACCTGATGTTCAAAATCAATACGCAATACATTGAAGTAACAGAAGTCACAGGATAGCGACCTGTTCACATAAAGATGGCGATAGATTCGCGTACACAAGGCATGAAAGGGCAGTGCATTGGTCGAACTGTCACTTGTACTCAGGTGATGCATGTGAAAAGGTTTCCGACGTGATTAAGGCCGCCGGCCGCGGTGGTCTAGCGGTTCTAGGCGCTCAGTCCGGAACCGAATCCTGCCTCGGGCATGGATGTGTGTGATGTCCTTAGGTTAGTTAGGTTTAAGTAGTTCTAAGTTCTAGGGGACTGATGACCACAGATGTTAAGTCCCATAGTGCTCAGAGCCATTTGAACCATTTTTGATTAAGGCCGCACGACGGGAATTAAGACTTTGAACGGAGAATGGTAGTTGGGTCTAGACGCATGGGACATTTAATATCGGAAATCGTTAGGGAATTCAATATTATGAGATACACAGTGTCAAGCGTGTGCCGAGAATACCAAATTTCATACATTACCTCTCACCGCGGACAACACAGTGGCCGGCGGCCTTCATTTAAAGGCTGAGAGCAGCGGCGTTTGCGTGGAATTGTCAGTGCTGACAGACAAGTGACACTGTGTGAAACAACTGATGAAATGAATGTGGGACATACGACGAACGTATCCGTTACGACAGTGCAGCGAAATCTGGCCCTGATGGGCTATAGCAGCAGACAACCCATGCGAGTTCCTTTGCTAATAGCACCACGTCGTCTGCAGCGCCACTCTTGGGCTCGTGACCTTATCGGTTGGATCCGAGACGACTGGAAAACCGCGGCCTAGTCAGACGAGTTCCTATTTCAGTTGGTAAGAGCTGGTGGTAGGGTTCGAGAGTGGCGCAGGCCCAACGAAGCCATGGAGCCAAGTTGTCAAAAAGGCACTGTGCAAGCTGGAGGTCGTTCCATAATGGTGTGAGCTGCGTTTACAAGGAATGGATTTGGTCCTGTGATCAAACTGAACTGAATATTGACTGGAAATAGTTACGTTCGGATACCTGCAGCCATTCATAGGTTTCAATTTTATGGACGACAATGCGCCATGTTATCAGCCTACCATTGTTTGCGATTGCTTTGAAGAACATTCTAGACAATTCTAGCGAATGATTTGGCCATCCAGATCACCCGCGCCAAACCCCTCGACAATTTATGGGACATCATCGAGACTTCAGTTCGTACACAAAATCATGGATGGGTAGAGAGGCAGCATGGCTCAATATTTCTGCAGGGGACTTCCAACGACTTGTCGAGTCATGACTTTTGTCACCACAGTGTACATTTTTCCTTAGTTTCTTCATAAGTGCCATCTTGGAAACATAACGTCTATTCATGTCATTTCCCCCGAGGCATATTTGGTCGTTAGTATTCTCAAAGTTCGCTCACAATCCTCTGTTTGCGCCGCAGCTGAACGCTACATGCACATTTTCTGTTCACAGTTAAGACACAACACTTTTTTATTCAACACACATCGAAAAAAGTTTTGCACCACCTCGGTTTGGAGAATTCCGGAACTATACAGACAATTGGAATAGAGATCAACATAAACATCATTTCCGCCCTTTTTATTGCTCGTGAAAACTACACATTACATGTTGTACGACCATACAGTGAGACCTTGAGAGGTGGCGGTCCAGATTGCTGTACACACCGGTACCTCTAATACCCAGTAGCACGTCCTCTTGCATTGATGCATGCCTGTATTCATCGTGGCATACTATCCACAAGTTCATCAGTCACTGTTGGTACAGATTCCCCGACTTCTCAACGGCGATTCGGAGTAGATACCTCAGAGTGGTTGGTGGGTCACGTCGTCGATAAACAGCCCTTTCAATCTATCCCAGGCATGCGCGATAGGGTTCATGTCTGGAGAGCATGCTGGCTACTCTATTCGAGCAATGTCATTATCCTGAAGGAAGTCATTCACAAGATGTGCACGATGGGGGCGCGAATTGTCGTCCATGAACGCGAATGCCTCGCCAATATTCTGCCGATATGGTTGCACTGTCGGTCGGAGAATGGCATTCACGTATCGCACAGCCTTTACGGCGCCTTCCATGACCACCAGCGGCCTACGTCAGCCCCACATAATGCCACCCCAAAACAGCAGGGAACCTCTACTTTGCTGCACTCGCTGGACGGTGTGTCTAAGGCGTTCAGCCTGACCGGGTTGCCTCCAAACACGTCTCCGACGATTGTATGGTTGAAGACATATGCGACGCTCATCGGTGAAGAGAACGTGATGCCAATCCTGAACGGTCCATTCGGCATGTTGTTGGACCCATCTGTACCGCCCTGCATGGTGTCGTGGTTGCAAAGATGGACCTCGCCATGGACGTCGGGAGTGTTGTGCATCATTCAGTCCATTGCGCACAGTCTGAGTCGTAACATGATGTCCTGTGGCTGCACGAAAAGCATTATTCAACATGGTGGCGTTGCTATTAGGGTTCCTCCGAGCCGTGATCCGTAGGTAGCGGTCATCCATCGCAGTAGTAGCCCTTGGGCGACCTGAGCGAGGCATGTCATCGACAGTTCCTGTCTCTCTGTATCTCCTCCATGTCCGAACAACATGGCTTTTGTTCACTCCGAGACGCCTGGACACTTATCTTGGGGATTTTCTCTGCCTCGTGATGACTGGGTGTTGTGTGATGTCCTTAGGTTAGTTAGGTTTAAGTAGTTCTAAGTTCTAGGGGACTGATGACCATAGATGTTAAGTCCCATAGTGCTCAGAGCCATTTGAACCACACTTATCTTGTTGAGAGCCCTTCCCGGCACAAAACAACAATGCTGACGCGATCGAACCGCGTTACTGACCGTATAGGCATGGTTGAACTACAGACAACACGAGCCGTGTACCTCCCTCCTGGTGGAATGTCTGGAACTGATCGGCTATCGGACCCCCTCCGTCTAATAGGCGGTGTTCATGCATGGTTGTATACATCTTTGGGCGAGTTTAGTGACATCTCTGAACAATCAAAGGGACTGTGTGTCTGATACAATATACACAGTCAGCGTCTATCTTCAGGAGTTTTGTGACCTGGGAGGATGCAAAACTTTTTTTGATGTATGTATTTATCACATGTTTCGTGTTAGCAACATACTTGTTTCTCAGGTGTCTTCGTGACGACTTTTACTGGTGTCTTGACTTTCGTAGCTTGCTTGTTATAATCTTTCATTGGTTGGCTGATCAGGAGTTAGTAGTTGGTTGGCTGATCGAGACGTACTTCTACTTATCTGACATCTTCCTAGACTGCAGCGCCTAGAACCGCACGGCCACCACGGCCAGCCACGTTTCATTTATCCGAGCAAATTTTCAATATCAGTATCCCTGATGGTGCAGGGTTTGCATCTTTGGATACTACCAACCTCTACAAAAACATCGCCGTCGAGGGAACTATTGCTATCATAAAATATAATCTCATCAAACACAAAATCATGAACCTTGAGGAAATATCTGAACTCACTGAATTACTCGAGAATAGTCATTCCTTCAACTGCTTTTCATTTAATGGTAAAATTTACCTACAGAGAGATGGTCTTGCCAACGGCATCGCCCTTGTAGGTGCAATCACGGATATTTTCGTGAACTACGTAGGAACAGAATTTTTTAAAGCTAACATTGTTATTAGCAGTAAAGTCATCTATTACAAAAGATACCCTTATTCTTTTCAATGGGCTCTCTAGAAGAAAATGACTTAATGACAGTTAAGTTGAATAATATATACCCAAATCTGGTTTTTACATTTGAACATGAGGTTCATAAAAGCATCAGTTACCTGTATATTACTGTTACTAATGATAATGGCAAACATCATTTCGCTGTCTATAGAAAGCCAACAACTTCCAATTTTATTATTAATGCAACTTCATGCCACCCATATAGATGCAAAAATCTGTTTTTTCGGTCAATGATTTATAGGATTCTAAAGTTACCATTAGAAGCAGATGCTGTTCGGAAAGAACTTGACATATTGAAACAGGCAGCTACAGCCAACATCTATGACTCCAAGTATGTTGATGCTTTATTCACTAAAATAAAAAATTCTTACCAAAATTCAGGTCAAGCCACAGGTCAAGATAATTATATGTTTGCAAAAATGATCTACCTAGGTAATATTTCTGATAAGATTAGCAAAATATTTAAAAATACAGAAATGGAGTTAACCTTTTCATTAAAAGCTGTCTGCAAAATAAATTAAGACACACTATCTGAAACTGTACTAGCAAATATACGAACTCTGAGGTTTATAAAATAATGTGTGACACTTATGATAATCATTATGTACGTAAAACGGGAAGGAATTTCTGAACTAGATATCATGAGTATACTGCTGGAACACCTACTAATAAATCAGTCTTTGATCAACACATTCTTCAGAACAAGCATTCCGAGGGAATCATCGAAAATAACCTCAAAATTTTACACACAGCCCCGAAAGGTGTTCTGCTTAATATCTCAGAGGAACTGGAGCCGGAGGCTCTTCTTTACGAGCAATTGGATTTTAGTGAAAAAAAATTTCTTCGGTTTTTTCAATGAGATATTCTGAAATAAACCCAACTCTTTCCGTTCTTAGTAGGCATCTTGCAAATTTCCTTATACAGAGGGATTATTATTTTAGTAAAATCAATGTATGTTTAATTTTAAATGCAATTATTACTGCTTCTGTCTATACTTATTAATATCTCAGAAGTTACAGATTGTTTTGCAACTTCTTTTCTTCAAGTACATTATGCTTTTAGTTATATACCTGTATCGCAGTGGTAATGCTTGTGTTTTTATTCCGGTCTGTATTGGCAAGGTTAGCATTGCAGTTCTAGGTATTTTTACATAAACTCTTCTTAACAACAACTACAGCAACTATAGAAATAAAGTAGTCACCGTTTAATAAGTCTCTTCTGCTACACTAGCGCACTAAAATGCACTAGGTGGATTGCTTCTCGTAAGTATTGGTGTACTTCGTTTCCACTGTCTATACTAGAATACATTTTGGGTTGCTGTTTTGTTATCTTTTTCGTCATCATGTAGTGACCTTTTCTGTAATAACTGACGTTAGTGTTCGTACACGCATCTCTTTTACTGTCAATGTTCTCTGTATTTTAATTTTATTTTATTTTAACGATGTAATTACGCACATTTTATGATAGGGCCAGAACATAATTTCCAGCGTATAAACGCACTTCGGCTGCGTATTACGATGTTATTTTTTAATTTCACGGATGATCTATGTGGGATCGATTTTTCACATCGTTTCCACGGTTACTGAATGGCTACCTTTGCATCAGCCAGCCTTCACAACATCTATGGTCTATAGAGGAATCAGAGTAAAATGTCGTTTCTATAGTTATCAAGCTGGCGGCCCACCGTCTGTCTGTCACATATAGAGGGCAGCCAACGCTCACACGACCAGTATCATGGTTAACGAAATTTTTATCCACATTTTAACTGTTATATAAGAAGTTTTTCGTAGGTTGGAACTTAAACAGTGGAAACACTGTTGTGGAGACGCTATGCAATGGAATCTACTATTGTTGCTGATAGCACACGATACCTACTACTATTGTCGCTGATAGCACACGAAACCTACCTTACCTCCGAGCAAATGGACTCGCCCGTCCCACGTCACCGGCGTACGCACAATCGAGGGAAACAGTCACTTGTGAGTGAGCGGTCTAACGTAACGGTGTCACTATGTTTTCGAAACAGGAACAGTAGAGCTGGATCAAGATTGAATGTGCCAGAGGTCGTGCAGCACGACAGTGTCATCAAAGTCTTCAAGAGGCACGCGGGGAATCGGCATTGCCGTACAGGACAGTGGCACGTTGGGTAAAAGCCTTCAACGAAGGTCGGCAAACTGTGGCAGACATGCGTAGGGCTGGTCGTCCTAGCGTCTCTGAAGAAGTGCATGCCGTTGCCGTGTTAGTGGACAGTTATCGACGCCATACGATTCGTGAGCTCGCCCACGAAACCGGATTGGCACATACAACTGTGCTTCGCATCCTGCAGGAACGCCTGGGCTGCTCTGTTCGGTCGATGGGGCTGGGAAGTACTGTACCATCCACCATACACCATACTCCTCGGACTTAAGGCCTTGTGACTTTGATTTGATTCCGAAGGTGAAGGAACCAGTTCGTGGCATTCACTTCAGAACTGTTCCAGAGATTCGACAGGCAGTAGACCGCTCCATTCGCACCATCAACATAACGGGCTCTGCTAACGGTAACAACAGGTAACGCTGGCAACAGGTTCTACACAACGCTGGTGACTACTTTGAAAGACAGTTACAGGTGCAAACATGTAACTCTTTTGTATCGGTTGTGAAGTTCCAACCCTCGTAATTTAAAATGAATAACAGTTCTCATATTTTACTTTAATGGACAAAATCAGAGCTTTTATTACTTATACTGACGACTCACAGCCATTGGCCAACAATGACGCCATGCTGGAGGTAGCGGACGGGGCTGTCACTGTTGGACCACGAGCAGCTGAGCAGCAGTCAGCAGTCGACCATATCTCTCTATAGCAGCCTCCTCAGCCAGTCCAGCTTCTGTCACCACATGGGTATACTATTCATAGTAATTGTGTTTTATAACTATTTCACTTCATTGTCATAATGATTTTGTTACCTCTAAGCTGGTTTACAACTCTCTTTGCAGAATACAAGGTCTTAAGATGATATACGTACAATAGATCGAAAGCGGTCACCATTTTTAATAAAATATCTATGCAATCATGACTGTTTTTAGCAAATTTCGCTTTTTTGTTTCTTTTCTCTAATGGTCTATTTACTATTTTTTAGTCGGCCATAGCCGGCCGGTGTGTCCGAGCGGTTCTAGGCGCTACAGTCTGGAACCGAGCGAACGCTACGGTCGAATCCTGTCCTGCCTCCAGCATGGTGTCATTGTTGGCCAGTGGCTATGAGTCGTCAGTATAAGTAATTAAAAGCTACTCCTAAAACACACTGATTTTGTCCATTAAAGTAAAATACGAGAACTGTTATTCATTTTAAATTACGAGGGTTGGAACTTCACAACCGATACAAAAGAGTTACATGTTTGCACCTGTAACTGTCCTTCAAAGTAGTCACCAGCGTTGGTCGAATCCTGCCTCGGGCATGGATGTGTGTGGTGTCCTTAGGTTAGTTAGGTTTAAGCAGTTCTAAGGTCTACGGGACTGATGACATCAGCAGTTAAGTCCCATAGTGCTCAGAGCCATTTGAACCATTTTTGAATCGGCCATAATGCTGTTTTAATCATCACTGCAGAGGCAGTCTTTATACATAGACTTTAGCCTGTATTGTCACATTTACCATACGAATAGTTTGGAAATGGACACAGGTGTCTGAAACTAGTCACCATCAAGAAATAAAAAAAAGATACTCCTGAATGCAACCTATTACGGAGCTACAACCATTTAGTTCAATTATAAAAGAAGTTGCGGACCTATTTTTGAGCTGCACCTTATTATCAGTTATTATTAACATTTGACATTATTAACAAAAACTTGAACTGTTTATGTTTTCGGCCATCCTGAGTGAGTGGGTTGGGTGATTGTAACTTGGAGCAACGTGTACAACATGTGAAATGCTGCTCACCTGCTTCCTACACGCAAATGATAAAAAAAGTCATGTTCTCTGACGAGGGTGCAGTTTACTGTACCTCACGAAATCGTAGTCTTTTTTTTTTTGGGTAAAAGGCCTTCTGAACTGCTATGAGGAAATAGAGTGCAATCCACCGAATGTTATGATTTGGAAAGGGTTAACTGCAGATTTTTTGCATGGACCGTATTTCTTTGATGATCCTATGAAACAGCACATCTATCTTCTCAAAATTAGCACGTAATTGCTTCCAGAATTAAAGCCCAGAGGAATAGCTGACCACCGTTACACTTCAACAAGAAAGTGCTTCAAGACATTTAGCTGTGAGTGCCCGCAAACGACTAAATGAACTGTTTCCAATCACCTGAGTTGGACATGTATTACGACGCCTTCCAGCACCACCGCCAAGACCGCCATGAAGCCTAGATATCATCACTTCGTACGATGGGCCTTAAGACATTATAGAAGCAAACGTTCGTAAATGATAATATGTGAACTGCGATCAAATGAAAGACGGAGTTCGCACGACATTTTAAAGGATCGCTGATGATATGCTGCAGCGGAGCACATGAGTACTCGGTGACGCATCAATCTATGTATCGAGTATGGAAGGCTCCACGCTCATGTTGTTGATCCATGAATCTCGAACCTTTGTAACAACATTGCTATGCTACTCACAACAAAAAGGAAACGTTAATCAGACATTATTTATTCAAAATAAATGTTGAAATTAAAAAAAAATTACTGTTTTTGTATTCATAACAATGTTATCTACATGTCTAACTTACTGAGCCATGTTGGCTCATCCTATGTTTTTACTTTTTTGCTTGCTGGCGCAGTCCATTGCTGTCTAGTCGTCGGTCGCTTGTTAGTTGAGTCTTTTGTTGTAGTTACTCGGGCAGCTTGTTGACCAGTCGGTCACAGTCAGGGCGAGAGAGAGAAAAGAGGCAAATATGACGTACGGCGGCCGTTCGTGGACCTTACGGGCTGACGGTTGTCTAAGTGGCCGGAAGTTGCTGCAGTTGTGTTGGCTGGCAATACTCGGGCAAAATGTGACGCAGCAGATTTACCCTGCATTAAGGAGGTATAGTTGCTGATATGAGTGTTAGAGAGCTGTTCATTTTGTGATGCCGTCTGTTCAGCCCTTGGGTGGTGAGGTACTTGTTACTTGACTGACGGACATGCTCCCGTGTTGAAGTTCCTCCCGTTACACTAGATCGCATGTGGTTCTCCATCACTCTATTTGAGGAACTGAATTTACCCTTTGGTGCCTCTGTTTGAAATTATCTGACTGCCACATTCTTGTGATTTAAAATTTCTTTTAGTTACTACTTGTTAATGCCTGCTCATTTGTCAGTCGCGCTTGAAATTAAGCGTCATATATTCTCGGCCGCCACGTGTGTTAGTGACCACTGAGGTCGAACTTAAGACTGATTTGTATTGTAAATTGTTACTTCCCTAACTAATGCCGGCTGCAGTGGCCGATCGGTTCTAGGCGCTTCAGTCTGGAACCGCGCGACCACTACGGTCGCGGGTTCGAATCCTGCCTCGGGCATGGTTGTGTGTGATGTCCTAATATTAGTTAGGTTTAAGTAGTTCTAAGTTATAGGGGACTGATGATCTCAGATGTTAAGTCCCATAGTGCTCAGTGCCATTTGAACCAATTTTTTAAGGTGTTCTAAGTTCTAGGGGACTGATGTAAGTCCCATAGTGCTCAGAGCCATTTGAACCCTGACTGATGTAGTGACTATGAAATTGCCTATGACTGTGGTAAGCAAACGCTAGCGGCCCAGTGAATCCCGGCTGTTTTGGCTGACTGAGTTCCATAACTCTGGTGAGATTTTGCCCTTTTAGGAAAATTGATGTTTATTGTTCCAAATAGGATTACGGTTGTAGTTGTTCGAGTGTTAGCCCAAGATCTGCCTGTTACCTACTAAAGCCACTTAAGTTAATGTGTCTGACGGCTGTGCCGCGCGGGATTAGCCGAGCGGCCTAAGGCGCTGCAATCATCGACTGTGCGGCTGGTCCCGGCGGAGGTACGAGTCCTCCCTCGGGCATGGGTGTGTGTGTTTGTCCTTAGGCTTATGTAGGTTAAGTAGTGTGTAAGCTTAGGGACTGATGACATTAGCAGTTAAGGGGGTAGGACGTCAAACGGGCCGACTTGGAGCAGGAGAGGCACCACAGGACATTTTAATTTCCACTGTCTATACTTTTACAAGTAAATTCATAAAACTTTGTCAGCATGACCAGGAAGGATTCAGGATTCACTCTCGTAGCAGCGGAAGTCCAAAAACATAACAAAATAATTTTTTTTACATGTGAAATTTCATCATTTTTTCACTTACTGTTGGCTGCATTTGTTGCTATAGGTACACTTTTCTTCATAAGTAAGAGAGACTGTTCGATGAATTTTGCACAGCATACAAACCATACTTACAGGTGTCTGAAACTCTAGAATCTATTTAATTTATGAAAAAACGAATGAGCTGTTACGTTTTAAACCTATGTTTAGAAAAAAATCAAATTTTGTAGTTAATTATCTCAATTTTTACCACAGTTTTTAATAGATTTGGAAAATTCTAGAGTTTCATACACCTGTAAGTATGGTTTGTATGCTATGCAAAATTCATCAAAGAATCTCTCTTACTTGTGAAGAAAAGTGTACATATAGCAACAAATGCAGACAATAGTAAGTGAAAAAAATGATGAAATTTCACATGTAAAAAAACTTATTTTGTTATGTTTTTGAACTTCCACTGCTATGAGTGTGAATCCCGAATCCTTCCTGGTCATGCTGACAAAGTTTTATGAATTTATTTGTAAAAGTATAGACAGTGGAAATTAAAATGTCCTGTGGTGCCTCTCCTGCTCCAAGTCGACCCGTTTGACGTCCTCCCCACTTAAGTCCCATAAGATTTCACACGCATTTGAACATTTTTGTCTGACGGCTGTGTGATTAGTAAATTAACTTGTTATATTTTATTGTAAGATTAACCGGCTAGTCCTTTTAGTAATTCTTACTGTAAAATTCTTGCTGTTACACGTAAGGTTTGGCTGGGGCTTGGGGCTAAGCTCACATAGAGCTTCTTCTCTTGGTCTGAGCATTTTCATATGTTCCATGATTATTATGCATGATTTATACGTTTGCTTGCTTTCTTTCGGCCTTCCGAGCTGTTCGTAGCGTCGGAGGCGCTGCTCCAGCTTGTCACTTGTTATCCTCCGATCCACCGGGCGTAGCCTGGCCGCGTCGGCTGACTACGTGCGCGCGGCCGGCGCGCCGCTTCCGGTCTCACCGTAGCCTCTGAGACGTTACGGCCTCCTGGCTTGCGACGGCAACCATCTTAAATTGAGTTTCTATCTTGTAACAATCGGGCATAATTTACCCAGTAGTGTCCGTTATTCTAAACTGTCTTATTCAGACCTGGTCTGCCATACCTGCCTCTTCCGTAGTTTCCCTGCCTGAAGTTTGGTTTTTAACGTAACAGTTTTAATATTGATGCAAAGCCCAATTGTTAAATGGTATTTTACTATTTTTCCACGTCATGGTCTTGAATATGCCCAAGAGCCTTCCCTGACTGAGCAGATATGTTTTCAGAATTATATGATTCACTTTGGCGAGTGTTATAAGAAATTTATTTTTTATTTATAGTATGTAGTTTACCAACAAATTCGAATTGAAGAGTTCCCATTTTTAATGTATGTTTGAAAAATGCTCTTTATTTATGGTGGTAATATGGAATAAGAGAATTCAGAAGAAATATGTTTTTTGCCAGGCGGCCTTCTCTGATTTATCAAATATGTTTACAGAATTATGTGATTCAACTTTGGCATTTGTTATAAAAAATTATTTATTTCTATTAATTTATATTGAACCTATTTGTGTTTCGTCTGCCTGTAATTCTGACCTGAAAAGTTTCAATTTTTAATGTATGTTTGAGAAATTCTGTATGTTTATGGTAGTATGATGGACTAAGAGAATCTAGAAGAAATGTATTTTTTGACAGGCAGCTGAATTATAAGATTTACCTGTCAATAAAATATTGTTGAACTCTTGTGAAGTAACAAATGAATTGTGACAAATGGCCTGCACTTCCCTCTGCCCGTTTGATGGTTCCTTTATCCTGGGGTGTCTACTGACATTTCGTTTATTATGCTACTAACATAAAGGGCATTTTCGCCCACCCTGTCGTTGCGGACGGTAACGTGGTGAATGAACGAACCAAGGAACCGTAGGCACAAGACGAAGAAAATGAAGCACGTCCCGAGAGGCAGCAAATCTCCCAACAGAAAGAGAATGTAATGTATTGCGAGTACATAGAAAGAAGGATCTTTTATTGTATGATTATATGATAGCGGAACAAACACTAGTAGCAGTTACTTCTGTAAAATATCTGGGAGTATGCGTGCGGAACGATTTGAAGTGGAATGATCATATAAAATTAATTGTTGGTAAGGCGGATACCAGGTTGAGATTCATTGGGAGAGTCCTTAGAAAATGTAGTCCATCAACAAAGGAGGTGGCTTACAAAACACTCGTTCGACCTATACTTGAGTATTGCTCATCAGCGTGGGATCCGTACCAGGTCGGGTTGACGGAGGAGATAGAGAAGATCCAAAGAAGAGGTTATTTGGTAAGCGTGATAGCGTTACGGAGATGTTTAGCAAACTCAAGTGCCAGACTCTGCAAGAGAGGCACTCTGCATCGCGGTGTAGCTTGCTGTCCGGGTTTCGAGAGGGTGCGTTTCTGGATGAGGTATCGAATATATTGCTATACTTATATCTCCCGAGGAGATCACGAGTGTAAAATTAAAGAGATTCGAGCGTGCACGGAGGCTTTCCGGCAGTCGTTCTTCCCGCGAACCATACGCGACTGGAACAGGAAAGGGAGGTAATGACAGTGGCACGTAAATTGCCCTCTGCCACACACCGTTGGGTACCTTGCGGAGTATAAATGTAGATGTAGATGTAAATGAATCTCGGGACCCGGCCTCGGGCTTAAGGATGTTCGAGGGATAGCTCGAAGAAACATGAAGGAGGATAGAAATGGAACTCCAGAAAATTATGCTGCTAGCCCCAAAACCGAGGTATTATTACAAATGAACAGCATTAGGCTGTTGGACAGCTGCAGCTATGGTTTCGTACTTTCACAGGAATTGAGTGTCAAGTTAAATTAGACAATTTCTTAATACTGCAAAAAAGGAGTTATTAATGCTTAAGGGGTCACACGAATAACCATAATCGCCTCCTCGTACTCCCCCCCCCCCCCTCGCCCCCCTTGCTTTTATCTCAGATTAGTTTGCTAGAGTAGAGGCGGTCCTTGACGTTCAAGGAGACTGAATATCCAAGAGAAAAGTGAAACTCTTTTTTGCGAAAGGGACTGCAACACGAAACAGGTCCCAATTGAATCTATGAAATTCATATGCGCCAAGGAACCTCGAGAACGCTATATAAGGTCGACGTACAGGAAGCTACAGTGGAACGGATGTAAGTAAACGAAAATGAAGAGTACAAATGGAACGGGATTATGGATTTTCCGGGAAAGGAGGGAGTAGTGAAAATCAGACTGAGCGCAGTAAGTCGGCAAGGTTCTGGTGGCATCGAGTTCGAGAGATGGGAAAATGTCGGCGCAGCAGTATAGTGATGGAAATGTGAGAAGCGAGGATAACACCGGGACGGCGAGACGAAGGCGGAGGAGAAGGCGACCCCTGTCGCACCCGTGCTCTCGGCGGCGACAACACGAAACCAGACGCCATTACCTCCACTACACTCCTCTGAAAACCCATTACGTGAAATAAGCGTTCAACGAAATACTCCAACGATAGACGATAGGAGAGCAAACACGGATGGCAGAAATTATGTGAATGCAAGAGCTACAAAATGTGTCATGCATGGAATGTGCTAATTATGTATTTCAGCGATAGCGCATTTGACATTCATCCGTGTGCCGACCGACGTATATAATTTCGCGCTTAAGATGTGTTTCCTCAAGGATATCACTGATGAGGAAGGTCTTTTCTTTTGACGATCAGATCGCACTTATTATTCACATGTGTTGACAGTGGTAGGCACCTTGTTTGTGTGACATACTGTAATGAAAAAGAAGGGAACTGCCAGACGCGAATCCTTTTTGGACACAGCTTAAGTATGGTTTTTCAAAAATGGTTCAAATGGCTCTGAGCACTATGCGACTTAACTTCTGAGGTCATCAGTCGCCTAGAACTTAGAACTAATTAAACCTAACTAACCTAAGGACATCACACACATCCATGCCCTAGGCAGGTTTCGAACCTGCGACCGTAGCGGTCGCTCGGCTTCAGACTGCAGCGCCTGGAACCGCACGGTCACTCCTGCTGGCTGTATGGTTTTTAGTAATCTTTGTAGAACAATTATTAAATATCAGCTATTTTATTCATTTGTGACTAAACAGGACACTGTATTATTACTGAGCCTTACATATTGATTTACTATGCATTTTTAGGTATGGTGCTCTGTACAAGGCAACCCAAACTTTTGTGCTCGCTTAGTTTGTCGTTCTTTTCTGTTATAATTGATTTATTATGTAGTGTTTCAGTTTTAGATTTCTCTTTGCGTTGTGTCTCTTGCATAAGGCAATTTAGATGACTTTTTCATATAATTAATACTATTAAATCAATAGCATTTCTCAGTTTGTAAACTCTATGTTACTTGCCTTGCAAGTAGTTATTTACATATAAGTTCAAGCATTAGCTAAGAATTGTTTGAGTTCACCGATATGGTTATAAATATTACGGTACAATGAGAAGTAATGGAATAGATTTTCGTTAGATCATCGAGGATTATTTTCCTAGCCTAAGAAACCAAAATCGCACTACCTTTGATGCACTCTATTGACACCTTTTCGTTCTGGGGACGTTGCCAGCGAAACGCGTTGCATGTTCAGCCCATCCTCAAGTTCGCAATTGTAACCCAAGGTGCTTCAGCCCCTAGGAAATTGTACTGTTAAGTGAATCTTCCGTCGGTTCTTGGTAGAACAACATTATAATGAACGAAAAGCGCTAGTTTGCTTTTGTTCTACAATATTAATTTATTGTGTTAACCGGTTTTCAGCTTACAAGACCATCATCAGACAGTCGCTGACTGTTGTCGCCAAAGAAGTTACAATGTTTGTTAACGACATTGGAAAAGAAGTTAGGCATCTAGAGTGAAGCTCAAGCGCAAAGTAGAAGACATCTTTGACAGTGTGGTGGTAATGCAATGTAAAAAGTAAAAAGTTGAACAATAAATAAATACCAAGGGAATAAGCAAGAAAAAACTTTGCCACAAAACGGAAAAGTATGTCTACATAGCAGCTTATATTAACAAAGAAAACAAATAAAATGAAAAGAAATTAGTACTTGACAAGGCTACTTCAAGAGGTATAAAACATGGACAGTGATACACAAACCACTTAAAACAATGAATTATCAATTGTAATCACAGAATATACGAAGAACTTAAGCAATATCAACGAGATAAACAGAAATCAAGGAATGCAAGAAAATGAAGGAGTGTAAGGGAATATTCAGTAAATGCCATCTTTGAGAGAGTAGTGGTATTACCTTTTACAAAGTATAAAGTTGAACAATATACATATACAAAGGGAGAAAACAGGAAAAACAGTAACACCATACTCAGAAACTGTGCCTTTGTAACGGTTTGCATTAAATAATGTCTTTGTTTTCTAAGGTTTACTAAGTGAAGGTTATATTGGTCAGTCAGGCAGAGACATAACAACTAGGCTTGCTGAACATGAGCGCAGCTGGAGGTCGCTTAGTTCTGACTCCAAATTTTCTGCGTGTGTACTGAGTGAGAACCACAACTACCAGACAGAATACCCTGTCCTTCACCTAGCAAACAAAGGCCAAAAATTCAGTCTGCTGGAAGTCCTGGAAATTAACAAACATGTAGCTTACAGAATTTGAAGCCATTTTGACTAATTTTCGACTGTGGCTTTCTCAAAAAATATGTAAAGGTTTTTAACTACCGCTACCAGTCACAAAGTTTATTTACTCATGTACTATATATTTATTATGCGACATGTATCGAGGGTATACCTCATCAGCAGGCTATATGGTATTGCAAAAACAATTTCACAAATGGATCATGTAGCTGTTAAACAGTCTTTTCATAAATGCAGTGGTTATCCTGCAAAAGAAGAGAAAACCTAGTAAGAGGCGAAAGCTGGTAGCGGTAGTTAAAAACCTTTACATATCTAGCTCATACTCCAGACCTAATCTTAAATGACCAGATAAAGCTTGCACTTCCCCACTTCTAAACTTCACATAAGCCTCTCAGTTTTTCATTACTTCTCACACTGTCTGTTCCCTCATATTCCCCCATTTTCCTGTATTGTCTCAAATGGCTCTGAGCACTATGGGACTTAACTGCTGAGGTCATCAATCCCTTAGAACTTAGAACTACTTAAACATAACTAACCTAAGGACATCACATACATCCATGCCGGAGGCAGGATTCGAACCTGCGACCGTTGCGGTCGCGCGGTTCCAGACTGAAGCGCCTAGAACCGCTCGGCCACTCCGGCCGGCTTTCCTGTATTCATCGAGTTCTTTTATTTTATTGAAATTGCTTCTGTAATCTGTACAGCGTGTAGTTACGATTTTTAAGTCTTTGTTTTAATTGGCACTTGTATTACTTTCCTTGTTTAATACTTCTTGAAATTGATCGTCTGGCACTGTTCTTATTTTACTAGGTTCATTTATTTAATGCAAACTGTTATATAGGCACAGTTTTTGAGTATAGTGTTAGCGTTTTTCCTGTTTGCTCCCTTTATATTTGTATATTGTTCAACTTTTTACTTTTGAAAATGTAGTACCACCACACTCTCAAAGATGGCTTTTACTGTATGTTCCCTCACATTCCTCCATTTTCCTGCAGTTATTTATTTCTGTTTACCTTACTGATATTGCTTAAATTCTTCGTATATTCTGTAGTTACAATTGATAATTCTTCCTTTTAACTGGTTTGTGTATCACTGTCCATGTTTGAATCCTCTTGGAGTAGCCTTATCAAGTACTAATTTCATTTTATTTGTTTTGTTTATTAATATAAACTGTTATGTTGACATACTTTTCCAGTTTTGTGTTAAAGTGTTTTCCTGTTTACTCGCTTTATATTTATTTATTGTTCAACTTTTTATTTTTGGTTTTGCATCACCACCACAGTGACAAATATGACATTTACTGTGCTTAAATATAGATGTGTAACCTTTTTTTAATGCTGTTTACAAACATTGTAACTTCTTTGGCGACAACAGTCAGTGAATGTCTGATGGTGGCTTTTTAAGCTAAAATCCGGTTAACACAATAAATTAATACTGTAGAACAAAATCAAACTAGCGCTTTTCATTCGTGACATTGTAGCTTCTAAGGCCCTAAGCCTTGCTTTAGTTAAATCTGTGGCATTTAGTTCCTGGGTTTATTTAATGGAAAGAAAGAACGGCATTTTCTGGGAGAAAGGTACGGTTGCACAGGTACTTTCAGGCGGGATGTGCATATTGTTGACCGAGAGTTGGGGAGAGGGCTGTGTGTTCCGTATGAGTGACGAACTGGCCGCCGCACGTGTTCGAAACATTTTTAGCGTGGTTCTGTCTTACCGGAAGATGTCATGTAAACTGTTCCACACAGACTTGAGCGTAGTTCAGAAAGTGTCATGTAAAGTATTACACACAGAACTGAGAGTTGTTATTACATAACAGCTGCATGATGTTTAGCTGCTTTTGACGACGATCCCACCGTCAACAATTTAGAACAGATTTGACGTGTCGTATAAATGACTGTTTTAACTTAGAAACTTGCGTTCGTCTATCTCATTTGGTAACTGTGATCCCCTGTGAGTGTTTCATGTATACTATATTACTTGAAGTTGAAAAATAGTCGACGAGATTGTTGAACAGTGTGCCAGGATTCTCGCTATCCGGCATTTGTGCTAATCGTTTGCAGAAAGAGTCTACTGTTAGCTACGCGCATATAGCGTAACGAGCGCGAAGACAGGATAAGAAAAGCATGCGTGCATAGATATTCGCTTGTCCCCCTCTCTATTTGCGAGTGGAACACGAAAGGAAGTAGCTGTGGTGCAAGGTATCGTATGACGACTTGCGGGGTGATTATATAGACTTAGCTGTAAATGAACCTCTAGGCGGCAGAAGCCTTGCAGTACAATTCTATAAGGAATTTGCCCAGTTTTTCGCGACTCAGGCGGGATCGCACACTCTTAACTTAGTTTCTTAACCCTTTGACTACCATTTTTATTTAAAAAACACTAATGTTTTTTTAACTAATGTCTTAGTCAGCAGTAACACCTTTAAAGAATATTTCCCAGTGTTTCGTTTCCCAAGGGGATTTTTTTTTTGGAGGGGGGGGGGGGGGAGATGGGGGCTGGGTAAGGCATACAGGATTATTTGTAAGTGCCTCCAGAGTTTCTGGTTGTCTGCCTGCAGGTACGAACTAATTCGACGTGAGGAATACGGTGACGAGGGATAACAATGAAACTTGAGGACAGCTCAACCTATAGGTGCCGTTTGTAATTATAAGAATTCTGCCAACCATTAGTAGGCTTCCCTTTACCAGTGGTACACTGATACATAGCAATAACATGCAACAAGTTTCAGTTGGTTCTCTGATAACCTATCGTGGGACACATATGTCCCATTTCTAGTTAAAGGATTAAGATGGTATATGGCTACGTAAAACATGTAGAAGACATATCAGTCTTTCATTTCGTCAAATATACTAATTTAAATATGCGAGGATGCATGTCAGCTGTAACAGATAACACTTCCATTTGCATTGTGTAAAATCAGTGTTTTATACATCAGTGTTAAATCCACTTAGTAATTGGAAAGCTGGTGTTACGAAAGCTTGTCAAAATTAACTGGTTGCGATGAACCGAACTGAATCAAAGATCCTAACTAATTATCGTGCCACTGCTGTTTAATGTTCACTCGTTAATACGTTGAAATGTCAAAGTTCAGACACACAATATATTTTTAATAAAAGCTCTGTCACTCTCTAAATAACGGTTTTTAAAGTGCATCAAAGCATTAAAACTCTACGAATACACACAGTCCACGTATCGCAGTGGCGCTATATATTTGCCGTCCAGAGGCAGAATCCAAAATTGGTATCAGAACTGCGAATACGGCCAGACAAGTAGTAACCTCGACCACTGCTCAAGAACCGTATTCTGCAGGTCTCCAATTGGCTAATCTCCAAGGACGAATTTCCTTGTAGAATCAGTTGATGTATAAGTGATTAAAATGACAAATAACGAGAGTGCAAATAAGCGTTATAAATCGCTATTTGTTTGATGACTCACTGCCACAATAGCCTGCGAAGTATATCACGCTTCTCAGTGTATAAAAATGCACATTTTTGTAACAAGTTCTAGTATTACCTCTTAAATTAAAATATTTTTCAGATTTTTGACTTGTTTTACATCCATGAGGACCATTTCACTTAGGATCTTTGGAACATTAGCATTTCTATTTTTTGTACGTGTGTATTACGTATTCTTGTTTTGTGACATGTTCTGCGTCCTTGAAGATCTCGCTGTGGATCCACGGAACAACGAGTATACCTAATCTGATGTTTTATTCACGCGTGACACCTCGATCGCATTTATACAAACGTGCTCTCCATTTTCCTGGTGCATCACCAGTGGCAATCCGAATTACTAAATGACCAACCACTAGAATTTGACAAATGTTGGTGTTATGAACTATACATGGATAAATGCACAATATTGCGCCTTTCGTATTGAGAGTTCACAAACCATTGTTCATTAATTAATTATGATTAAAAGAGTAAAACAAGAATTCGCAGCATCATTGTACACTATCCTCTTAAAACAATAAAACCACGTGTTAGTTATACTACCTGCAAACTTGTCATATGTATTTGATACAGCGTTTTATGATCTAAGTATTAGCGCCTTCATAACTCACATTACAGGTATCACTTTGGTTTCCTTTTTAATTTTCTCTTTGGTTTCCTTTATTCCTTTGTGAATGCACAGAATGAATATATTCTGGAGAGGCTACAGCTGTGTCCCACTCCCTTCTCAACTACTGCTTCCTGCCCTTCAACTCTTAGAACTGGAGTCTGGTTGCTATAAAAGTTGTAGATAACCTTTCACTTCCTGTATTTCATCCCCATTATCTTCAGAACTTCAAAGAGTTCATTCTAGTCATTATTGTGAAAACGTTTTCAAAATCTACATTTTTCCATTCTTCTGTAAATAATTCATGTAAGTATTTGACAACCAAGACTTATTAAACTGATCTTTTCGTAATACTCACACCTGTATCACATGCCTTTTTTCGAACTGAAATTATTACAGTTTTCTTTAAATGTGAGGGTATTTCTCCTGTTTGTTATGCTTTACATACCAAGTAGTTGATTCCCCAGAGTTCAGTTGTTCTGAGGGATATCACTTACTCCAGGAACCTTATTTCGACTTAGGTCTTTCAGGATTCTGTGAAATTCTTCTAGTTGTATAAAATCTTCCAGCTCATCTTCATCCACTTCCACTTCCATTCTAACATCTTCCAGTTCTTTACCTTTATGTAGGCCTTCAACATATTCCACTCACCTTTCAGCATTTTCTTCTTCCCTTAGTAAATAGGATTCCATCAAGGTTCTTGATATTCACACAGCTGTTTCTGTTTTCTGAAAAGGTTTTTCTAATTGTTCTATAAGTGGCATCTATCTTCCTTACGATTGTGGTATGGAATTTTTGTTTAACTCAGGGCTCCACGCAGGGCGGAAATTACGTAGTGATAGGTTTTTAATGACGTTACATTATTTGGTGATAATATAATTGCACATGTGTGCAGCATTTCGAGATGTAAGGCTAATAAACAGTTTAGCTGTGCCAACTACTAGAAGATTGAGTACATTACAGTCAGTAATGCTCATAACACGTGATTTGACCAAGATTATCGACCTTCTTTACCCATTACAAAACGTTATGACAATACAGTTGATATACACGGTACGGTCACATTAATGCGACTACCGCCTATGTTCGACGTCAACGTGCAATAAACACTCTCAGACGGCAGGTGGGAGCACTAGCAGTAGAGGATATATAAAGCGTTTCGATGGAGGGGGGACGCGGAAAACAGTGCAGTCGTTATCGTAATGCGGAAACGGATTGATTTATCTGACAGCCAGAAGGCCATGATCATTGGCTTTAGGGCCAAGGGTGGAAGCATTTCCGAAACGGCTAAGTTTGTAAACTGTTCGTGTGCCGCTGTGGTTAAAGTACACTCCTGGAAATGGAAAAAAGAACACATTGACACCGGTGTGTCAGACCCACCATACTTGCTCCGGACACTGCGAGAGGGCTGTACAAGCAATGATCACACGCACGGCACAGCGGACACACCAGGAACCGCGGTGTTGGCCGTCGAATGGCGCTAGCTGCGCAGCATTTGTGCACCGCCGCCGTCAGTGTCAGCCAGTTTGCCGTGGCATACGGAGCTCCATCGCAGTCTTTAACACTGGTAGCATGCCGCGACAGCGTGGACATGAACCGTATGTGCAGTTGACGGACTTTGAGCGAGGGCGTATAGTGGGCATGCGGGAGGCCGGGTGGACGTACCGCCGAATTGCTCAACACGTGGGGCGTGAGGTCTCCACAGTACATCGATGTTGTCGCCAGTGGTCGGCGGAAGGTGTACGTGCCCGTCGACCTGGGACCGGACAGCAGCGACGCACGGATGCACGCCAAGACCGTAGGATCCTACGCAGTGCCGTAGGGGACCGCACCGCCACTTCCCAGCAAATTAGGGACACTGTTGCTCCTGGGGTATCGGCGAGGACCATTCGCAACCGTCTCCATGAAGCTGGGCTACGGTCCCGCACACCGTTAGGCCGTCTTCCGCTCACGCCCCAACATCGTGCAGCCCGCCTCCAGTGGTGTCGCGACAGGCGTGAATGGAGGGACGAATGGAGACGTGTCGTCTTCAGCGATGAGAGTCGCTTCTGCTTTGGTGTCAATGATGGTCGTATGCGTGTTTGGCGCAGTGCAGGTGAGCGCCACAATCAGGACTGCATACGACCGAGGCACACAGGGCCAACACCCAGCATCATGGTGTGGGGAGCGATCTCCTACACTGGCCGTACACCACTGGTGATCGTCGAGGGGACACTGAATAGTGCACGGTACATCCAAACCGTCATCGAACCCATCGTTCTACCATTCCTAGACCGGCAAGGGAACTTGCTGTTCCAACAGGACAATCCACGTCCGCATGTATCCCGTGCCACCCAACGTACTCTAGAAAGTGTAAGTCAACTTCCCTGGCCAGCAAGATCTCCGGATCTGTCCCCCATTGAGCATGTTTGGGACTGGATGAAGCGTCGTCTCACGCGGTCTGCACGTCCAGCACGAACGCTGGTCCAACTGAGGCGCCAGGTGGAAATGGCATGGCAAGCCGTTCCACAGGACTACATCCAGCATCTCTACGATCGTCTCCATGGGAGAATAGCAGCCTGCATTGCTGCGACAGGTGGATATACACTGTACTAGTGCCGACATTGTGCATGCTCTGTTGCCTGTGTCTATGTGCCTGTGGTTCTGTCAGTGTGATCATGTGATGTATCTGACCCCAGGAATGTGTCAATAAAGTTTCCCCTTCCTGGGACAATGAATTCACGGTGTTCTTATTTCAATTTCCAGGAGTGTATATCGTGCACGGCAAAATGGCGCAGTCAAAGTCGACGTCGAGACAACTGTGGTACACCACGGGCTGTAGATGGCAGGGGTGAGAGGCGACTGCGGAAATGTGTGTGGCTGAACAGACGTGCAACTGTTGGGCAGTGAGCGCCCCGATGGCCCAACAACGGTGTCTTCTCTACGGCCGCTGAACGAACGTTGCTGCGTATGGGCCTTCCTGGTTCATGCACCTATGCTGGCTGGCTGAAATTTGAACGCCAGAACCGGAACTGGACGTCCAGTGAGCGGCAACAGGCAGCCTTTGCCGACGAATCACGTTTTATGCTCCATCGGACAGGTGGCTGTTGGTGCGTCCGGCGTGAAGCACATAAAAGCAAACGCCCTGTAACAGGCCCTCCAGAAAGGAGGGCGTTCTCTGAGTGATCTCGTCATTATCTAACGCACAATTAAACAGGACAATGCATCGTGTGACACAGATCACAATGTACTTGCGCAGTTCGAAGAGCAGCGGGATGAGGGCTACAGGGATTAGTGACCACAAGGTCATTGTAGCGAGGCTTAAAACCATATCAACCAAAACCACTAAAAATAAACGCAAAATATATCTATTTAAAACAGCAGATAAAAATTCACTTAACGCCTTCCTAAGAGAGAGTCTCCATTCCTTCCGAGCTAATTATGTAAGTGTAGAC
Organism: Schistocerca serialis cubense; assembly: GCF_023864345.2. Classification (NCBI taxonomy): domain Eukaryota; kingdom Metazoa; phylum Arthropoda; class Insecta; order Orthoptera; family Acrididae; genus Schistocerca; species Schistocerca serialis. Next base: position 55,539,735 of record NC_064640.1, on the reverse strand, counting down.
CAGATATTGCTCAAATTCAAAGATACAGTATCGACAGCAATAGATAGTTTCATACTGCATAAGTTAATAAGAGACGGGACTGATCCACCATGGTACACAAAACACGTCAGAACACTGTTGCAAAGGCAACGAAAAAAGCATGCAAAATTCAGAAGAACACAAAATCCCCAAGTGCGGACGTCAATGTGAGATGCTTTTAATAGTTTCCACAATGAAACATTGTCTCAAAATATGGAAGAAAACCCAAAGAGATTCTGGGCGTATGTAAAGTACACCAGTGGCAAACAACAGTCAATATCGTCACTGCGCGATAGCGACGGAAAAGTTACCGATGATGGTGTCACTAAAGCGGAGTTACTAAATACAGATTTCCATAATTCCTTCACAAACGAAGACGAAGTAAATATTCCAGAATTCGGAACCTGAACAGCTGTTAGCATGAGTGACATACAATTAGATATCTTAGGTGTTGCGAAACAACTCAAATCACTTAAGAAAGGCAAGTGTTCCGGTCCAGATGGTATACCAGTCAGGTTCCTTTCAGAGTATGCAGACACAATAGCGGCTTTCTTAGCAATCATATACAACCACTCACTTGACGAAAGGTCTGTTCCTAAAGACTGGAAAGTAGCATAGGTCACACCAATATTCAAGAAAGGAAATAGGAGTAACCCATTGAATTACAGACCCATATCACTGACCTCAATTTGCAGTAGGATTTTGGAGCATATACTGTACCCGAACATTATGAATCACCTTGAAGAAAATGACTTATTGATACATAACCCGCCGGCCGAAGTGGCCGAGAGATTCTAGGCGCTACAGTCTGGGACCGCGCGACCGCTACGGTCGCAGGTTCGAATCCTGCCTCGGGCATGGATGTGTGTGATGTCCTTAGGTTAGTTAGGTTTAAGTAGTTCTAAGTTCTAGGGGACTGATGACCTCAGATGTTAAGTTCCGTATTGCTCAGAGCCATTTGAACCATTTGAAAAAGCAAAAAATAACAATGACCGACAGGCTGGATTCACGAAGCACTTTGTGCTAAATTTGCAGGCATGGAGTACGTGAAGAAATTGGTGGTATTGTAACAACAACGACTCTGTACTGTTGTACATATAAGTAATTCTTTTCATTTGATTTTACGATAATCTTGTGTAACTGATGTTCTGATTTCATTTCTTTTTGTTTCATGCCATTATGTTAAGAAAACTGTAAATAAGTTTCAATGTGAATATTAATGTTTATGTCAAATGTCAAGTAATTGTGTAATAGAATGGAAATGTAACAAATGTTGAAACTGTTGTAAGATGCCGGCCGGTGTGGCCTTGCGGTTCTAGGCGCTTCAGTCTGGAACCGCGTAACCGCTACGGTCGCAGGTTCGAATCCTGCCTCCGGCATGGATGTGTGTGATGTCCTTAGGTTAGTTAGGTTTAAGTAGTTCTAAGTTCTAGGGGACTGATGACCACAGATGTTAAGTCTCATAGTGCTCAGAGCCATTTGAACCATTTTTTTTGTTGTAAGATGTTTAAAATTGTAGCTGTACGTCTGGTCCATAAGTAGGCAATGTGTCTAAGTTTCCATTCACAGACGGTCTCTTAAGATAATGGTACAACGTGACGCCACGTTGCATTATTCTGGGGTTACAGACAGACAGGCGAGTGAACACGACTAAGGATTCCACCATATTCGACAACTGCAGACTAATCAACGAAAAAGTGTTTTTGAATTCAGCATATTACCCTTACGATACTCTACAATTTCACTGGAACGATAAGAATATTTGTCTAAGGTACTTGAGATTCCGATGGTCTTACTACGGGGGCGACGAGTTGGGATGTATGCTCAACTCCTGGTCAAAGATGTTCAACTCGAGATAATGTAATGTCTGAACAGTCACTGGGAGACATATTGGACTACTGAGAACCTCACGAGTTTGTATCCTGGTTCCAATGTAGGAACGAACTTACAGATTGTATATATTAATTGATCATTGATGTACGAATATGTAGCGATATTACACTCGACTTGGGTCGCACTAACAGGAATAAATCCACTGGTTGATCCGACTCATAAATTCTCTAGGTATTGTTAGTCAAAACTTGACTCCTCGAGAAACCGAGATTGATCCTAATGAACATTCCTGCCTAAGGTCTGTCGCACGTCTAGTCGTATTTATCTCTGTTTTAAACATATTAACGTTTGAACGTAAGTGAAAGGCTTTCACAGATAGTTTTATATTTGCGTTTAGGTCGTTAATGTCGTACGAGTCAGGAGGAATCTCCAGACCCTTGCCACCTCCAAGGTGAAGTTTATCGTTCTCTTCGGTGATGTTTGGAATGTTGTTATAGGTTTCTGAACCGATCAGTGCAATAATCCAGTCACCCTTGCTTAGAACTTTTATAGTCTTAGTATAAGACATGACATCTCAAGCTTGAATGAGGAGGTGATGTGCACGTTGCTTGTTTTTATGCATTAGTCGAGAGAAAAATTAGAAAGAAATAACCACAGAGGTGTGAATCAAAGTCTTGGTAGCGCCGAAAATTGTAGAACACACGACTGTTGGCGAAGTGTTGGTGCAATTTTTCAGGTGGACGTAAATCCCCGTACAAGTCAAAGTACAGAAAGTTGTTATGTCTTATCTTAATATAAGCAACCCAATGTGTTCTAGATCCGCCTGCGACATCTAAATTTAAGATCCCACATTCCTTCCATTTCCAAATCTTCTTTAGCAAAGTACGAGGTCTTTTCAAAAAGTTCCGAAAATTTGTCCACAAAATTTTTCCACGCTTACCTTTTACTTATTGTGCATGTTCACGTTCGAAATACTCCCCTCCACAATTGATACACCGCTCCCAACACCGTTTCCACTTCCGGAAGCAGTCTTGATACGCCTCTTGCTGGATCCCGCTTTTATCTCATCTATCGTTGCAAATCTTCGTCCTTTCAAAGGGGTTTCCAACTTAGGAAATAAAACAAAAGTTCGCAGGGGCCAGATCTGGAGAGTACGGAGGATTAAGCAGCACAGTTATTTCGTTTTTTGTGCAATAATCACGCACTAACAGGGATGAATGTGCGGGTGCGTTATCGTGATGCAAGACCCATGAATTGTCTCGCCACATTCCACGCCGTTTCCTTCTCACATTGTCTCGCAGGTGTCGCAACACGTCCCGATAGTACCATCGATTAGCAGTTTGTCCCTGTGGCACGAATTCGTAATAACTAATCCTTCTAAGTCAAAGAAAACTATCAGCATGGCTTTGACATTTGACTTGACCTGACGAGCTTTTTTTGATCTTGGAGAACCTTTCCCGCCTCACTGTGAAAATTTAACCTTGGTATCAACACCATAACCTTGGACCTACGTCTCATCATATGGTACTCTTAACGAACATTTCGTTCTCATTTTCTTGATCGAAAAGCTCTTCACGGATTGCGAGGCGAAGGTCTTTCTGATCTAGACTCTTCGATTGGCACGCACAATTTCGTTGACGTTCCTGACATGAGCGTCGTAAGTGGTGTCGTGAACGAGGGTAATCTTTAGCTCCCGCCCTGCTATTTTTAAACCGTGTGAGCCATTCATAACACTCGGTACGGCTTAAGCACTCATCACCGTAGACTTCCTACACCATTAGATATGTTTCACGCAAAATTTAATACAGACGCGTTGCTTCTCTAACTCTGCCGTCCCGAAATTTGCTAACTGTGTGACAGAACTTTCAACTCAATATAGCATTAAATAATAACTAACAGACAAACAACAGTGAAACTTCCTTCAGTTACAATTAAACACAGGCGTGTGCAGAAGAGCCAAACGCATTTCGCACCAACACACCACTGGGGCGAAATTACGAATGTTCCGGAATGTTTTGAACAGACCTCGTATTCCGCGTAAACATACCTTAGAATCTTGGTGTCTTGAGTTTCTTGACGATTTTAAGCCTATCAGTACTGGTAAGTGGTCTATTAGGTAGAATAGTTAGGAGACTTTTTTCAAAAAGTAATCAGTCCAAACCATTTCTTGCATTGTTTTAAATGTATATGTAGTCCTACCGATAGCGACGGCCTCCGTCATTCTATTAGGCCTTTTAGGCTCGTCCAGCTGCTCCTGTGCGTTTTGTGAACTCTTCACTGTTCGGGCTCTGGCGGCAGCGCCACCCAACAATGATCCGACTGCCGAGAGCCCCGCTAACAGAGAAATTAGGAACGGAATAATTCCACCAGTTGTCTTAGGAATTGGTAGGACCCTGGGCGTTTAAACACTTCTTCTTATTACTCCATTCTGCTTCTTCATCATGGTGCTGTTTTGCCGTTACCACCGTTGACTGGATGCAATTTTTAAACACCCCGTTGGTTTCTTATTTTCAGTGTGCGACGAACGTCGGTCATTATTTGCTTGAAATTTATTCCTGTACCCAATTTAAGTTTGTCACGCATTACTCTTATAACTGCGAATGTCACAATTGTCCTATGCCTATATCCCTTCTGCGACATATTTGCTTTGTCTTATCGGCTGAAACTTGGTCTGCTGCTTGACATTCTGACATACCTTAACTTGTAGCATGCACTAAGTCATGCAACTTATAGGCTTCGACATGTAGATTAATCCCCTTATTACCACGAGCCAGTTGCTTTTTCAGTTTCGTTCCAGGCCCACAAAAATGGTAACCTAGAAGATGAAGCTCGATTGGGAGTTTATCGAGAATGTCACCACCAACTCTGCTGATGCACCTCCTAGCACTCATGGTATGGCGCTGCGCTACTAAGGTTTGCGCAGCCTGTTATATGGAAAATCACGAGCGTTGATCCAGCTGCTTTGTGATTCTGGAAAGTCGAGTCATTTCACTAACGCTGTGTTCTTGCGACGCCTTATGACACGCTCTACGAGAGACATGTTCGATTCGGAACTTTTCTGTAATTCTCATGCGTAAAAACGTCCTGCAATTTCTTCACCATCGCTGTCCTTTAAGACGATATTCTCTGGTTTGTTCTCTGTACTTTGGACACTGTAAATGTCTCCGTTGACCAGTTAGACAAGTAGGTTGGTTGGTTGTTTTGGGGAAGACCAGACAGCGAGGTCATCGGTCTCATCGGATTAGGGAAGGACAGGTAGGGAATTCGGCCGTGCCCTTTGAAAGGAACCCTCCCGGCATTTGCCTGGAGCGACTTAGGGAAATCACGGAAAACCTAAATCAGGATGGCCGGACGCGGGATTGAACTGTCGTCCTCCCGAATGCGAGTCCAGTGTCGAACCACTGCGCCACCTCGCTCGGTGTAGGCAAGTAGGACGCAGTTTTGTATTTCGAAATACGCACCAGATCGCCTACCCTGAGCTTCTGATTGCGTGGATCCGCCATCTTAATACTACTGTATGCTGTATTCAGAAGGATATTGTCACGTACATCAATATGCCTCTTTCTAATCATACGATGTTCAGTTCGACTATATTCTCCAATAATCTGTGGGAGAATGTCTAGCCATGTGTATGAGCCACGAAGGTTAAACTGCATCCACATACGGTTCTTGTCCGCAGCTAATGGTCTAATGGCTAGCGTTGCTTCCTCTGGATCACGGAGTTCCAGGTTCGATTCCCGGCCAGGTCGGGGATTTTCTCCGCCCAGGGACTGGGTGTTTGTATTGTCCTCATCATGTCATCATCATTCGGATAGTGCCGAGACTGGAAACTGAAAGATTGGAACTTGTATGGGAGCTGATGGCCACGATGTTGAGCACCCCACAAACCAACATCATGTTCACATACTGTTCTTTAGGGGGGCAGTGTTGGATCTTGCCCACTCGTCGCTTATAGGTTCTCGGAATGTTATACAACGATTCAAGCAAATAACATTGGTAGTTTTATATCTATAAAGCAGAGGTGACAATACTTAACTTTGGAGTTACATCGGTTTCGCAAGTGACATGCAAACAGTAGTAGTCTTCGCTATAGGCAAGTCCACGTAAGCACTTGATACTGATCACTACAATCTGTTCTTCGAGTGCCAGTCTACAATCGTCCACTAATGTCTGTATACTGAGCCGATCTGAGCACTAATGTCCAGCCGAGGCTGGCAGGAATGGCGCTTATATTCACTTCTTGTAGAGGGCGCGGTCCTTGTCAGAGGGCTACTCCTCTTCGCTCTGGCACTTATGGTTACGCCAGAACATTCCTCCCCCCCCCCCCCCCCCCCCCAGAAAGCGACGGACCGTAGTCATGTAGGGTGTGCGACTATGGCGGGGGATTCAGGGGTGTGGGCGCTACATCGGGCCGGAAGTTGTGGCTGCAGGGAGGGGATGTCAAGCTTCCGACCGTACCCCGCCATCCGGCCTGTGCTCTGGCGGAAACATCCCCCGGAAAACGACCTGAAGGGTAAGTGTCCACCTCTTGGTGCCATGAACCAGATGAAGAAGGCGACGACAGATGTGGTGTGTGCGGGTCAAACTCCATCGGCAGGACGAGAGGAGGCGCAGGAGGCGAAGGCTCTGTTTCCATGCAGTCGACCCGCGGTGTCGTGATGACACCCTCTGGTAGCTGCTGGGGCCGCGCTGTCCTCTGGACCCGCGCATCTGGGGGAAGAGAGACTGAAAGATCATCGTGTACATGACAGAGGCGAAGTTGGATTTGATGGCGACGCTGCTAGCCATCGGGACCTGAAAGAAGATACAAGTAAGCGCCAAGTCGACGGACGATCTCGCCTCGAGCTCACCATCTGCTGCCGCTAAAAACCCTGTGAAAGACAGTATCATGCGGTGCGAAGCGATATTTGCGGCCTTCCTTCGGCGCCGGATGCTGAGGAGGGATGAGCAGGTGGGGCAATGTCCGATGGCGGCGGCCGTGAAGCAATTCCGCCGGCGATGGTCCATCTCGTGGGAGCGAACGATACGAGGCGAGAAACAGTTTCAATGCTTGATCCTTGGTGTGTGCGGAGCGAAGTTTAACCATCTGCTGCTTGAGCTTCTGACAAAACGTTCCGCTTCACCGTTTGACTGTGGATGGAACGGTGCACTAGTTAGAAGCTGTATGCCATTGCGTTTCAAATTCATTTGACGTGAACTGAGGTGCGATATCTGACACTATTACTTCAAGTAGACCCTCAAGGCAAAAAATTAATGACAACACCTGAATTGTGCTACGTGACGTTGTCGAGTTCATTGCCACAGGAAAAGTAATCTTCCTGTAAGAGCCGACTACAATCAACCAGCGACCGTTCCAAAACCTCCCACAGAGTCTATGTGCACACGTTGCCTTGGCGATTGCGACTGAGGCCAAGCAGAGAATTTTTGTGGTGAAGCGGACTGATTTTCCGCACGTGTGACGTCATCTGTTCTATTTGGGTGTCTATACCCTGCCAAGTAAAGTGTGGACGCGCTAACTGTTTATTATTAACAATCTCCCGTTGTCCTTAGTGAAGTAACTGCAACACTCCTTTTTGTAAAGCTTTAGGAATCAATACACGTGACTGTCCACTGTCATTTTGATCCAGAATCACATCTTTCTGTACAGCGAGGTTATGCTGACGTGCAAAGTACAGAGTTCTTTATACTATTCAATGGATATGGCCACAATGTGCGAATGTAGTTGAGCAAAATGTTCAAATCTGGATCACCTTCCGTGGCCTGTGCAAGTTTCTTATAGTTCATGGTAAAAGACTGAAGCAATTCAGAATCTTGAGCATCGATGTGAGAAAAAGATGCAGCAGAAGCGTCAAAGTCTGTGTCATGGCCGATCGGAAGGTGTGAAAGTGCGTCCGCATTACCATGTTGGCTGTCGGACGATACAGAATCTCGTACTGGTATTGAGACAACAACAAAGCTCATCTTTGCAGTTTTTGGGCAGTTCAACAGGAACCGGTTTCGTCGGATGAAACAACGACTGCAGAGACTTGTGATCCGTTACTAACAAGGGAACCTCCCCATCGCACCCCCCTCAGATTGAGTTATAATTTGGCACAGTGGATAGGCCTTGAAACACTGAACACAGATAAATCGAGAAAACAGGAAGAAGTTGTGTGGAACTATGAAAAAATAAGCAAAATATACAAACTGAGTAGTCCATTCGCAACATAAGCAACTTCAAGGATCTCGCGACCACAGGATCGCCGTGGTCCCGTGGTTAGCGTGAGCAGCTGCGGAGTGAGAGGTCCTTAGTTCAAGTCCTTCCTCGAACGAAAAGTTTACTTATTTTATTTTTGCAAAGTTGTGATCTGCCGTTCGTTCATTGACGTCTCTGTTCACTGTAATAAGTTTAGTGTCTGTGTTTTGCGACCGCACCGCAAAACCGTGTGATTAGTAGAGGAAAGGACGTGCCTCTTCAATAGGAACCGAAAACATTTGGTCCAGGAAAACACGTCTGATATATTCTATACGACACTGGTGACGGCATGTTCGTCACATGACAGGAATATGTTGTCGACCCACCTAACTTGCACACTTGGCGAATGGGTGAAAAGATTCTTCTACCTTGCCCGATTTAGGTTTTCTTGTGTATGTGATAATCACTCCCCCCCCCCCCCCCCCCAAAAAAAAAATGAAAACATAAGTGTGTGTTACATAAACTGCAATAAATGAATGCAACAGTTTCACAGTCGCACAGTTTTCTCTGTGCTCTGTCAAAACATATGTTTCTAACGTTTTCAAATTTTTCCGTGTGTAGACCGTCAAATCCTGCATATCTCCAAGCAAATCTGAACATGTCCTGGAATTTTGGAGAGCGAAGTTGATTATGTGTGAGTGCCTGAACACTGAATTTGTCTGAAAATAAAAATTAAAATTTTTCACTCGAACGAAGAGTAGAACCAAGGACCTCTTCTTCCGCAGCTGCTCACGCTAACCACGGGAGCACGGCGCTCCTGAACTCATACTGTCTTTGATGTTACACGTGAACTACTCAGTTTGTATATTTTACTTATTTTTTCATAGTTCCACACAATTTATTCCTGTTTTCTCGATTGATCGGTGTTCAGTTTTTCAAGGCCTATCTACTGTCCCAACTTATAACTAAATCTGAGGGGGGTGCGATGGGGAGGTTCCCTTGTAAGAAGAATTTTCTGCCATACATATAGTGGTGAAATTTGGTAGCACCATACACAATAGCCAACGCCTCTTTCTCACTTTGTGAATAGTTACTCTGAGCTTTGGACAACACTTTTGGTGCGATAGCAATATATCTGTCTTTATCACCAAGTCTGTGCGAAAGCACTGCACCGATTCCGTAAGAGGAAGCGTCAACTTGCAACACAACTGGTTTTTCAGGATCAAAGTGAACAAAGCATCGATCACTGAGCAGTGCATCTTTAAGTTTTTGGAAAGCTACTTGGCACTCATTTGTCCAAACCAAAGGGGACATTCGCGCGACGCAAGCGATGCAATGGAGCTGCGATTTGTTCAGCATTCTGTATGAACCGAATATAATAGTTCATTTTCAGCAAAACTTACTTCAGTTCTGTGATATTGCGAGAAACCAGCAAGTCTCGTATGGCTAACAGATGAGACTGCAGAGGATGTACACCTTGACTGTTTATGACATGACTAAGAAACTGCAACTCAGGTTTAAAAAAATCCCACTTGTCCAGTCTACACTTTAGTCCTGCCTTTATGACATGAACAAGAAACTGCAACTCAGGTTTAAAAAAATCCCACTTGTCCAGTCTACACTTTAGTCCTGCCTTCGACAACATACAAAACACAGAACATAAATTTGCAATATATTTCTCAGGTTTACTACCTGCTACTACAATATCGTCCAAATAGTTTGAAGAGTTTGGCACTTGTGCAGTCATCTATTCCAAATACCGTTGGAAAATGGCAGTTGTGGAAGCACTGCCAAAAGGCAAACGCAAATATTTAAACAAGCCCATTTGAGTATTAACTATACACACGTTTTGAGATTCTTCATCTACTGGTATTTGAAGATATGCGTCGCACAAATCAATTTTTGAAAAGTAGCGTCCAGTGCCCAATTTGACCATGAGATCCTCTGGGCGTGGCAATGCATAAGTATCAATGACAGTTTGTAGGTTCACGGAGACTTAAAGTCAACACAGAGGCGAATGCGACCTGAGGGTTTGAGGAGTGAAACCAGTGGACTTGCCCATTGACTAGCTGATATGAGCGCATTAACTCCGCTATCTTGCAATTCCTTAAGTTCAGCAGCAACTTTGTCTCATAATGCAATGGGAACAGTTCTGGCCCAGCAAAATTTCAGCTGTTCATTTTCTTTCAGCTTAATGTGTGCAACAAACTTGTTGGCTTTGCCTAAACCTTCAGAAAAGAGTACTAGGAATTCTTTTAGCAAGCTATCTACATTGTCTTTTGCATTGAATGCAGACACTGACAACGCATTGTCCTGAATGTCAAAGCCAAACCAGTCAAAAGAATCAAAACCAATATGTTCTTACACTCGCGTGATTGTAGCACTGTAAAAGTCACTGTTCGCGTATGCGAGCGATACATGGCAGGCGACGTACATGTTCTGAGAATTTGAATATTGTGTCCATTATAAGCCGACAGTTGTGTGTTAGTTTCAGACACGCGTGGGGAGACGAACAGTTCATATGTATAACGATTTAGCAATGTGACAGAGGCACCTGTGTCTAACTGAAATTTCACACGTTTCCCACAAATAAGTAAATGGCTAGCGTATGCCGCCGGTACGTAATGGGGCGATCGCAACTAAGGGACACAACCTGACAAATAGATGGCTGCTCAAATGTATGAGTCGACAAGGCACCGGAATCGTACTGATCTAATATTTGCGCTACCTGCTGAAATGATGGATTGGACTGGTCGAAAAATTGTTCTCTGATTTTGATATCAGGCACATTCCACACGATCGCATCACGCAACTTAAAATCTGAATATAAAGCACCGCAAGCACATTTGAATTTACATTTCCTTATCATACGCTGCTAATCTGTTACCAACTCGCTATAAGTTTGTTCTGACCATTTTTTGCAATTGAAGAATTGATACCTAGCTGCTACCACATTCACTTGTTGGTCATAATGGTTTGTTAGGGCCTGTATCATCTGTTCATAACTAAGTTCACTCGGAGTGGTATTAAGAAAGAGTTTTTTAATTAATCTGAACACTGCACTTCCTGCCTTTGATAATAGATAGGGAAGTTTCGCAATACCTGGCACATTGTGGGCGATAACGCGGGCGTCAAACTGAGACAACCACTCGAACCATTCCTCATCCTGTTCATTAAACTGTCAAAAAGGTGGAATAGCAGCTATAGTAGCCGGTGCTTGTTCTGGTGAGCGTGCAGTGTTGGCCAGTAGCTACTGCACTGTGTTGAGTAACGTGGAGATTTGATGAGTCTGGAACTGAGACATCTGCATTAGCTGTGTGGCATCTAACGCTTGCGGCTGCAGCGCCTGAGCAGGGGCGGGACAGGTGAAGGGAGGGGGGGGGGCGGGCATGATGGAAGACACAAATAGACAAAAATATGTACAAGGAAGTTTGTGCAACGCCCACCTGTAAACACTTATTAGCAAAAACGACAAGAAACTGTTAGCGCAATATGTATCCCTGCAAAGTAAAGACAAGAGAGGGTGAAGCCGCCAGCAGAAAAAACAAACAAATTTCTGTGGCCGTCGGCACATATTTGTTTGAAGACTCATTGCCAGTTGTTGGATATTACCCACTCGTCACTTATAGGTGTCTAAAGGATGCTGCATTCTTGGAATGCAACAAAACAATTCAAGCAAATAACGTTAGTAGTTTTATTTCCATAAAGCATATTGGACACCACTTAACTTTGGAGTTACATCGGTTTCACAAGTGACATGCAAACAGTAGTAGTCTTCACTATAGGCAAAGTCCACGTAAGCACTTGATACTGATCACTACAATCTGTTCTGTGAGTACCAGTCTACAAACGTCCACTAATGTCTGTATACTGAGCCGATCTGAGCACTAATATCTGGCCGAGGCTGACAGGAGCGGTGCTAATTCACTTCTTGCAGAGGGGGCTCCGGATGCTGTGTGGTCCTTGTCAGTGTGCTATTGGCTGGTGACGGGCAATATTACACCTATCTCTTTTCTATTCAATTGTCTTCCTTCCTTCTTTCTAAATATTTAATTTCATTTTGTTTATTAATATCTCACTTGATTTTGTATTAGTTATAAGTTTTTATAATGCTGCACAAAAGTAGATATAAAATGGATGTAAACAAATAGAGCCCGCCTCCACGTGGCAGGACACGGGCAACGGTGTGAGTGGCAATGGGAGCCGGTGTGGTGTTACTTTCAGTCACACCGGACCCCGGACCCAGTCACAGTGGCTAAGTGGCAACATATGACCCACCATAAGAAATTAGACGGTGGGTCATAAAAAATAAGCAGCTAGTGAAAAAAAAGTGTCGTTTCCTCACCGCCTTCTCTGGTCTTGTGTTTGTTTTCTTCGTTCAGGTTCTTGTGGTTACGCCAGAACAGGTAGGATGTCAAACGGGCCGACTTGGAGCAGGAGAGGCACCACAGGACATTTTAATTTCCAACATCTATATTTTTTCAAATAAATTCATAAAACTTTCTCAGCATGACCAGAAAGGATTCAGGATTCACACTCACAGCAGTGAAAGTTCAAAAACATGACGAGATATTTGTTTTACATGTGAAATTTCATCATTTGTTCACTTACTATTGGCTGCATTTGTTGCTATAGGTACACTTTTCTTCATAAAGAAGAGAGATTCTTCGATGAATTTTGCACAGCATACAAACCATACATACTGGTGTATGAAACTCTAAAATTTATTTAATTTATGAAAAAATGAACGAACAGTTACATTATAAACTTCATGTTTAGAAAAAACTAAAACTTTATAATTAATTATCTCAATTTTTACCACAGTTTTTAATAGTTTAATGTTGGAAGAATATTGAAGAGTGATTTATCCCATATCACTCCATTACCGACTTGAAATCCTTATTGTAAAATTCACCTCTGTGGTCGGTCAGGGAAGAAGCTTGTACCAGTCTGAAATAATTGTTGAGACTCCTGTCCCATGTCCCTCCCAGTTTTTGCCTTCACAAGAAGGACTCAAGCGAATTTGCAATATGTATCTGTGATGATCAAGATATATTTGAACCCATTAATTGACAATGACTATTGTCTCATATCCACGAGACTGGCTGCCATAAATCATCCACACCACATATTATGACTAGCCTGCACTCAAAGAATCCATGGGTGGGCCTGTGAAGGTCATGGACCAATGTCTCCATTATTATTATTCAGTAATGATTCACTTTTAAAGCTCTGTGATGACTGGTACAGTTTCACTTGTGAGTGCTGCGTATCCTGCTACTGGCTGATGCCACCAGTAGGTATATTCAATCAATGACTTCATTAGTGTCATGGGATATATATACTCCAGAGGTACTGTGTTCAGCTGTTTATGTTGACTATCAACCCCATGACGTTTGCTAAGTCCAACACTTGACACTGGTCTAATAATGTTAATGTATTTCTCATTATTTGTGCTTTTTGATCGTCCTTTTGGAGTGTTGTCTCGCCTCTGTACGTTAGTCATACATAATATTGCAGTGGGTCTAAACTTCACACAGGAAGATTTTTCAGGATCCACCTGGTCTAGTATAAGAGCCACAGTTTGCAATGAATAGCTTTCCTCACCTCTATTACCTTACATTTTGTCGAAATTTTGTCATATAATGTTCACACTTCGACATAGTAAGTATTATATTGATGAGAGTTCTGGTGCAAAGAGAAATTTCGATTAAAATTTCCAGATTGAAAATGAAGAATCTAATGTCAGAGTTTCCTCCAACCAAATTCTACATAAATACAACAAAATGAATAACAATATGAACTATTTAAAAGTTTAGAAAGTTGTAGTAAAGGAAATCTTAATTCTATTAAAAGAAAAAACAAAATATTTTAAAATTTATTCAAATTCAATAACAGGCCGACCATTATTTGATTTTTTACCTAGCTAAATAAATTGTAATCCATCAATTTACCTAATTTATCATCATAATTTGTACAGATTTTAATATATCGCTATGGAAGGTTAATTTTATATTTTTTATCGAAATGTAATAAAACTTTAATTTTCATTAAAATATGCACACAATTTCGTTGTTGTTTTTGGAATAGTGAAAACATTCATTCTTCTAGACATATTAATTACATACATTGGATAATTTTTAATGAAACTGAATGGGCATACATTTACATTATTATTTAATTTGATATTATTTTAAAATCTCTAAAAGAATCATAAACTTGTAAGAAATTATTTGGTGAATCAAGATTCCATAATTCTTGTGGAAAACTCTACTTCTTCCATTTTTAACATAGAGATTTTTAAATTTAACATGATTCAATAAAAAAGAATCAAGTAATTCATTGTTTTATCCATTAGGATGGAAATCAATCAAAATAAAGTAAGGCATATCAAATTCTGTGGAATTACAATAATTAGTAATATTTAGCTTCCCTTTAGACCTGCAAATTCAGTTATTTGATGTTAGAAATGAAAAGAAACTGAAATTTTTGGATTTTTAAGTCTTTCTTGTTCTAATTCAAGCGAACATTCTTGTTAATATTTGACAACATGAACACAAAAATCTTATCTTCTTTTGGAAGTGCAGAGGTATCTTTTTCTGTAATCCAATGAATAGCTGAATCTTCTTGACCTTTTCTCTAACTCCAAGTAAAAATTACAGTTAAATCACCTTCAAATATAATTTCTTTATAATCTTTACAAAATCCACCAAATATTTCTAATGGTTAAGGAAATTAATTTTGTTTGGTTTTAATTTTTCCATTGATAGGAATAACTCCTACCATATTTAATTCATTCAAATGGGAAGAAGTCATCGAATAAGAGCTGAAGAATATATAAATGATAGTTCAATTCTATATAAAATATTATTGCCTTTTTTAATTGTAATAACATGAAACAATATGAAAACGCAATTATCAAATAGTTAATAATTAATTTATGATTATATGCAGAAAAATTAATTCCATCACTGTGAATAACATCAAAACCCATATAAAGTTTGGAAAAATTAGAATGAATCCAACCATTAGCAATATTAATATTTATTTTAGTTTACTTGTTATCAAGAGTTAAATTATTTTTTGTTTTCTCAATAACAGGAAATGAGTACCATTGATAACCTTTGATTTGGTCCATGATGTATTAAAGAAAGTATATTAATTAACTTCCTAAACAGGTGTTACATAAGTGTCATTAAAGTCAATTATTTTCATCAGTTATAGTTAATTCTAAATTTTGAATTGTATCAATAATTGTAATTTTTATAGGATGATTTCGTTCATAAATTACTGGAGCATCAAACTGAGAGTTAGGTTTCAATCAAGCAGTAATATTAGTTTCATGATGAAAATGATCACTATGTTTAACAAACAGTCTATATGCCAAATAAAAATCTACATTAATTAATTCAAATGGAATGAGTTTAGGAAGAACTTTAGCAACAGTTTTTATTAGGTTCAATAATTTGATTATAAATCCTAAAAAACTTGCATTATTATTTCGTTTTATTTCCATTCATATTTATTAACACTTTCAACACCAATTCTATTTAAAAATTTTACCTGCATTCATATGAATATTTGAATTTTTAGAATGAATAAATTTTTCTAAATTTTTGATACTGTATTGACCAACAGGAATTTCTATTGCTTCTCCATTACAGGAAAGTTTATTAGCTATTATGTAATGTTTAGAGTTAAATAAATGAATAAAAACTGGTGAAATATTTTTGTAAGTTTATCTTATAACAGTTAACCGGTTTTCAGAAAAGAAGAATTATATCCCAATTCAAATAATCTACTCATTTACATTAGTAAAATTATGTAAATAAATGACAAATTAGGGACCAAAAATAAGAATTCCAGAAAAGGTATTAAAACAAAATCGTGGTAAACTTATACCATATACTACTCCATCTGCAATCGTTGGACCAAGTGGATGTAGAAAAGGAACATGAATGATTGATAATTATATTTTAGCACCTGGATGGTTAAACTGGAAAAAATTAATGATTTGCATGTTTATTGTAAAAGCGTAGATCAACCAATATATCAAGAGTTTGAATAAAAGATGTGAATAAACTGAACAAAAATTATTGAAAAAATTGTTAGTTTTATTGAAATAATGATCAAATTATTCCATTAGATGAATGTGAAGATAATTCAGTTGTAGTTTTTGATGGTTTCATACTTGAAATTCAATATATAGTTACAGAATAGGAGAAGACATAAAGGAATAGATTGTTTTTATTTAAGTTAAACATACTCAAAAATACTAAAACTATCAATCAGATGTAATTCTTAGTTTTTAAATGTTTTTAGACAAGATAATATAAATTTAAATCATATTTATCGTGAATTTGTTGGTTGAGATTTTAAGTTTGATGAATTTAAAGAAATATATAGTAAATGTTGGAGTAAAGATAAATTTGGTTTTATTACAATGGATATGACAAGAAAAATTAATGATGATAAATATAGAGAAAAGGTTAAGAATTTTTTAAAGGTTGAACATAGACATTGAATTTAATCACTAAATATAAACGTTGAATGTAGACAATGAACATATATATAAAACACAAACGTTGAACATAAATGTAAAACTTAAACATTGAATATATATATTGAACCTAATACGTTGAACATAGACGTATACTGTAAAATAAAAAGTATTACAGTATTTTTATTCCTAATAAATGATTCCTAAATGTGATCCTAAAGTTGTTAAGAAACCTAACGAAATAAAAAAGTAAAAATACAATTAAAAGAAGAATTTAAGGAATGGAAAAAACAATGAAGAACAGAATATGAAAAATTTTAAAAAAGAACGACCAGTTATCCCTAAAATAGAAGAAGTTAACCAGGAACTTGAAGGATTAGTAGAAAAGAAGTTTTAAAAGCTATGGAAGACAATAGAGAAGTTGAAGTGGAAATGGTTCCTTATAAACAACATTATGTTGAAGAATTTAATTATATTCGAACAATTAAATATTATGTCAGTGATAAGAGAGATTATACATTAACGGAATCAGAAATGCAGGACGTGCTGAAGAAGTATGAAGAGGAGACTAAAAGTATAAACAAGACAGGTATTGTTAGACAAATAAAGGATAGTGATGTTAAAAAAATAAGTATAAGTGAAAGAACTTTAAAATTTCTTAATAATAGTGAGGATAATGTTTTTGAATTTAGACCTGATGGTCAGTTTAAATTAGCTGGAAAACTGTCAGTAGAATTCGAGGTGATAAGTTAAAAATTGGCGAAAAAGAATATAAAGGAACAGATGGATTAATGAAACTTTTAAAAAACAAATAACTATAAATGATATAGGAACACAATTTTATTCTTCTGATTTTTAAAATGATGCAACAATTTTAGTCGAATCAAATGCAGTATGTAATGAAAGTAATTCAAATACTTGTAAAATAAAATCAAGTAGAGGAAATAAAGGTAATTATTTGATAAAAACCGTTGTTCAAGATTTTTTTTCGTTTTTCAGAAAGAAATCTTAATGACTCATTTGAAAAACTTGGTGAAGGTTTAGTAATGAAATATTCAGAAATACTAGAAGAATATATTTGGATGAGTGATGGATATAAAAATTATCATGATTAAAAAGCTGGAATAATGCAAATGTTAACAAGCAAATTGAATGCTTTTTAGTATTAGTAATCCCTAAGGAATTCTACATATGATTAGAATTTTGAATATATTACCGAATACATTTTTGGATAGTGAAAAATAATGAAAAGTATTAGTGAATACTTTGATTAACAGGTTACCAATTGAAACACATCTTCCAGGCTATCGATTTTGTAACCTAGCAAGCAAGAAAGATTAGCTGAAGCATGTTTCTTACAGAGATAATGAAGAATTGGAAAAAACATGAAGCTGATAAAAACTTCATTTTGTTGCTAAAGAAAGAGTGCATGCAAGTGATGTTTCATTATGAGAGAAAATAGCTGAACTTATAGTTAGAGCAATTACATATGGAAAACAATTGGAAATGGGTCTAGAAGTTGATAAAAATTCATGGGGTTCATAAAAATCTTGTTACCTAGTGGCAAAACGTAACCAAAGTCAATTAAACTTGAAATCAATAATGAACAGTTAAGTATTATTGACCTACTTTTAACTGATGCTGAAAAAAGAAAGAGAAAAAACCGGTGGAAATTTTCTTCTTTCCTTAAGGATTCCTGCTGTCTAAAAGATCATTGATAATAGAACAAAGGAAACATGAAGTTGGATTTTTACCTTTTATTAGCTGCATTACCATATCTAGCAGCTATTGGTTCACTTTCTGGTGCAACTGCAGCAATTGCAAATGCAGTTATAAAGAAAAAAAGGGAGAAAAGAATTAAATGGACCAAAAAAAAGAAAGACGTAATTTGGAAATTGAAAAGAGAGGAAATGGAATAAAAATATTTCAACGAAAAATTCAATAATCCATTATGTAATTTTGACATTGAAGAAGTAGTTAAAGAATCAAAAATTAAATATTGTCATGCGATTTTTATGATTGATGTATGTTCTGACGAACCAAAAATTTTTAGAGTGTGGAATAGTATATGTACTTGCTTCTGCCATTAAAGATGGAAAATTTGTTTTTGTTTCATATGCAGAAAACACCTGAAAACAACTACTTAACTATTTGGGGAAAAGTAATTTATGCTACAATATTAAAGAAACGAAACTTCGATGAAGTAATTTGTGGATGTTTGTGTTTATTTGTTTTGAAATTATTTTGTATGAATTATAAGTGTAATGAAATTTTAAATTGAAAAATAGACATTTTTGGAAATAAACACAATAAAATAAAAGATTATCAATCATTGTATCGTAAAATTAACAATAAATTAATTTACAAAATCAAATATATTCAATCAGCAGTAGATTCAAAAACAGTTACTGTAATAAAACAATTTCATAAAGAATTAAATAATATTTTTAGGTGACTAAATATTCTATTGTTTTTAAAAGTAGAAGAACAGTTATTATTAATGATGCACTTGATGATTTTGATGCAGTCAGTAAAAGATATTTGGAAACTTTAAGAACTTAAAGAAACATGTGTAAATGTGTTTCTTAACTATTATTCCAAGGATTATATTGAGAAAGTTTTATTACAGTATATCAATAAACAAGAACTCAATAATTATTTTACAAAAGTAAATTATATATTTTTTCAGGACTAGGTTTATCTCCAAATTGAAATATCTTAATTATAAAGTATAAGATACACAAATTTTTGAATCTACTTTTTTGACTAGAGGTAAACAAAAATGGACGATTTCATTGAAAATGAATTTATGTAAAAAAATTCTTGTTGTTGCTGATATTTGGATGAGTGTTGAAGACAAACTTTAGGAAATAAAACCTGAAGTCCTGGGAATCAAAATATTACAGAATTCAATTAACATTAAAAGATTCTACTAACACTGTTCCAGATAATTGTTTTTGGTGAAATAATTTAACTATTTTTTATTCTACAGAAGTGAAGAACGATAATCACATTTACCGTTCAAAGTCCAAAACGTTTACTGAAACACGTCATTCTCATGGATTAACAATTAACAATGGGAAACTAGAAATTGGAGGAATTTGTTTAATTTCTAAAACCAAAAAATTAAATTCATAGAAAAAAATATGTCGGTGAAGGTCTAAATATTCGTGAAGTAATTATTAATTATTTTATAAACCAATTAGCAAGAATTTTAAAAGCAGAAATGTAATTTCTTTGTATTGGTTATTGATGGTAATCTGATTTAATCGCAATGCATTCTGGAAAGGTGAAAAGAATATCGAAAATAAATAAAAGATAAAAATATTTAATAACTGCTATGGACGTTTTTCAAAAGTTGCTTGAACAATTCTGGTTAAAGATGAGACACATAAAAACATATTGGATATTTGAAAAAATATTTGAGTCGAGAAAGACAAAAATTTTGCATAAAGGTAATGACAAAGAATTTTATAATAAAGAATTTGAAGAATTAGTGAAAAATTAACGTTAATCCATATTCAACTCTTAGTGGATTAAAAGGAAGTGTTGAAGGATTTAATAGAACATTTAAAGAAATGATGCAGAAAAATTCATTCTTCAAGGAAGTTATAAATGGGTTGATTTAGTTTCTGAATTAGTTGATGAATATATTAACACAAAACATTCAACAAAAATGGCCCCAAAACTCTTAAATAAAGAAACTAGAAAATTCGTATTGAAACTATTTACAAATTTGAAAGATACTGAGTCTAAATATAACATTTGTGATACACGTAGAATAAATAAACTTAAAGGAAATTATGGAAAAAGATGCACTGCAATCTGGTCAACAGAATTTTTCGAAATTGAAGATGTTAATCATTCGGGTACAATCACCGAAATATTGAGTTATACCCAGTGTACAAACAAAAGGAAAGTTTTATGAACAAGAACTACTAAAAATGAATTTTCGACATGTTTACCTTGTTGGAAATGTTTAAAATAAGAAAGACAATAAATGTTTACGTTAAATGGTTGATTTTTGATAATTCACATAATAGTTGGGCAAATAAAAGTAAGGTATTTTTTTAAATGTTAATAACGATTTTTATATACACACACACAGTGTTCGTTACTGAAAATTCAAATGTTTTTTATCGAAAATATTTTTCATAATGTGTATTGTTTCATTAGTTTTCCAGTAAAAGTTAACAAAGACGAACTAATTCGAGACTTATTTGAGGAATTTAAATTTGGTTTGATGAAATTTAATGATTCATTTATTGAATTTTCCCAATTAGATATTCATAAAAATTCTTACTAATGTTAAATTTAATTGTTAATAAAGTACTTGGAAATTTAGTCGTATAGTCTAAGAATTGTTTGCTAAGTTATTTATATCTTCACACAATTGATCTCTCGAACTTTTATGTAAAATATTGAAATAGTTTTGATGATAAATAGTTCTTAAATTTTCCTTCGTTAGGTGATATAAATTTACTGAATTTGGTAAATAATAATTTTTAACAATTCTTAATAATTTGAAAATTTGTTTCTGATAATATAGATTTTATTTTATGCATTTTTTATTTTCTGTTCGAATAATATAGTATATACAATTGCAATGACAATAACATAATCTTAAAGTAACAAAAGTAGGTCTTAAATTTTCATTACTTAATTGAGCAACAATATTTGGTAACAATGTATTTTTTCTCTGTTTCTTTCATTTTATAAATTTTCCAAGTGAGTTATTTCTTCATTTATTTTTTATTCACTATTTATAAATGGATGGTAAAATTTCTTCATTATTCCAGGTTTTAAAATTATCTGCAAAAGGCATTTTTGATTTCATAACTAAGGAATATAAATCAGGCCCATTAACAAATTTTGTGTGTGGAAGGATATTTTTAGAGTGCATCATTTCGGTGCTATTGAAATTTTCATATGTATTACAATATTTGGGTTAACATGGTCTGTAACTACTCTCCTAGGACTTTCATAACCTAAGATATCAGCAACTGAATTCGGATAAAACCAAGAATATTTTTTTCAATAATTATTAAAACATTTTTGGTAGTATAAATATGTTTATTATTTTTAGATCCCTAATCGACTTCATTTATACAGAAAAAGTTTTATTTATTTTTATTTTTTAATTCCAGTACATTTTTCCTTATAAATGGAAAGCAAAAATAAATAATTTGTGCAATTTGCAATCAAGAAAAAGAAATTCGTAAAGATATTAAAGTAACAAGACATAATTTGCCTTCAATATCAGGTTCTAAAGATTTTAAAGGAAGAGACAAAGAGAACTTCTTCATAATAGGAATACTAAAAGTCTTATTTGTGAAAAATGTGGAAAGGAAGTTAAGAATTCCTCGAAAAACATTCATAAATGCAATCATTCAAAACATGAGAAATTAGCTTAAAATATAAAAAATGGAAGGAAAGAGATAATCAAAAATTTGAATGACTTTGCGGAAAATTTGTTTGTACATTTTATTTACCAAGGCTCAAAAAATTATGATATCATGAAAAAAAGAAAAAATTTATAATTTAATCTTCTATGCCACTGTATATTTCCTTTAACAAATAATTTTTATTAACTCTTATATCAAATGGTTCAAATGGCTCTGAGCACTATGGGACTCAACATCTTAGGTCATAAGTCCCCTAGAACTTAGAACTACTTAAACCTAACTAACCTAAGGACATCACACACACCCACGCCCGAGGCAGGATTCGAACCTGCGACCGTAGCAGTCCCGCGGTTCCGGACTGCAGCGCCAGAACCGCTAGACCACCGCGGCCGGCAACTCTTATATCATTTGGTTTTAATTTAACTGTCCATATGGTAAAGAATTAAACCCATTTAGTAATACAACATGGTATTTGTCATCAGAACTTAAAAGAATGGTAATGAATTCAGTTGTACGCAATTCATAATTAAGTGTTCTTACCAAATTAATTTTTCTATATTGATTAATTTGACAGTTAAACATTTTTTATAATCATCAAAAGTAATTTCATTTTTCAGAACTGATTTCTTAAATCTTTTAGATTTTTTCTCATCCTTCCCAATGACTTTATAACTATACATTTTCGTTCTTAAACTGTCATGTTCCGACTTAATTTTTTCACAATTTTCACATTTATTTTCCTAAAACTTCATTATTAATTGCATAAGTTCATAAATATTATCTTTTGTATAATCACTTGTACCAAATTCGTTTATCATCGATTTGATATCTTTCCACAAATCTTCAGTTCCTATACCATAAATGAAAGAATCAGCATCCATACGAAAAATTTTCTTCACATTTTGGTTTTATAATATTGTTGTGACAACTGCACATTTTTATTTTCTAACTATACAGAACACCCAAATTAATATAAATTGGTTTATTGAATGTTATTTAAATTTTCTTTATATGACCTGAAACTAAATTTTCTGAAATACAGTAGTATGTCCATTATTTGGTTTTAAAATATAATTTGTATATATTCTTGAATCTGTAAGGTTTCATATTTTTTCTATTTCTGATATTTTCCATTCTTTCCGAACTTTGAATTATTCATTAATTTGTAGAAATCATTTTCATAATGCTTAGCTGCCTTTCTGCTCACTTCTGTATTAAAATCAATAAATTACTTCAACCAATCAAACTGTTCAAATGATGAGATTCTATGAATTTTCTTTAATTTTAATCTATGATTTAAACATTGATTCAGATTTCTATAATATAAAACATACTTTTCGTTAATAATTAAAATTGTTAATTATTTGAGGTACTAAATGCCAATCTTTATGTAAATCATCTATTTTTTTGGATATTCGAAATCAATTTCTAAAATAATACCATATTTATAATCATCTCATGTTTTAGTTTGTGTTTCAGAATTTGGTTCAACTCAATTGAAATTTTTAAAAGGTAAAAATTGAGACTTTTCCTATCCATATAAAAAATGTGAATCTAAATATAGAATATAATTTGTTTTGTTGCCTTAAAATTTATCATATGTTTGTTATTTGATCTTATAAACCTTTTAATTCTTAGAGAAATTCCACCTTGAATTCCTTTTCAAGAAATAAAATCGTATCATAATCATGTAATAAATCGAATTCTATGAATTTCATTTTTAACATAGAATCCCAAGATAATCCTGAAACTGTAAAATACCAAGAAGGATCAAGTTTGTAATTTAATACACGTATCTCTAAAATTTTCGAAAATATCTGCTTACATTAAAACATCAAATTATATTATATAATTTTTATATTCGTCTAGATTTGTAATGTTCAGTTTTTCAAACATTTGTTTCTCTTTTATAATCTTGTTTAGAAATGTGATCTTTATTAAGTCTTAAATAAAAACATTCTATTTTGGTATTTTAGTTTCTTGTAATTCTTCTTCTGAATCCATATATTCGTATGGGTAAACTCCTTTTTTAATTATTGAATGCAATTGTTCACTATCAAAATTTTTCATGATTCTCTAAACTGTTCTCTTCTAATATTAGAAGATAATTTATCATTACTTGTAGCCAAAAATGTAAATGTATCTAAAACTTTTCAATTAATTCCGTATTCAATATCTTTACTAAGCAAAATAAATTTTTGCGAATTCTTTAAAACTGCATCAGTATCGTTATTATCAATTGCTAATTCATTAACAAACAAAGGGACATTGTAATTTGTTAAATCATGATTGTAAACTGGAATAAAAGTAGAATATTTATAAATAAGATTACAGTCTTCATCTTCAACTCCTCAATATTTTCCTGTTAAATGCTGTCTTACTTTCTACTCACCAAAAGTGAATTCTTTTCCACAAATATGACAAGTTTGTGAATTTTTATAATTAATTAACTCTTCTTTAATGATTTTCATGAAATATTTTGTTCATATATTCTAGCAATTTCTCTTGGTTCTTCTGTGAATATATCATTTAACATTTTGGCTGCATATTTACCTGTAGAAGTTGCAGGATTTTTATAATCACCATTAGAATATGTAACATGATAACTGACTGAAATTGGTAAAGGTTTTTTAATTTGATAATACAAGGCTTTTGAGGATTGCATTGACAAGTGTAAATATCTCTTAATAAACATTCGAAATCATCATAAATTACGGAAATAGCTCATAATGAATTATTATAATTTTTAAATAAAATTTATTGACCTTTAAAAGACATATCTGCACTTTGCTTTCTTATGTTCTTTACAATTGTTTTCACGAATGTCTAATTTTTCTTGGGAATCAAAATGTTTTAAACATCTATCACAAATATATATTTTCCATTGTGTTTGCTTCAATGTGTTCCAAATAATATGGAAAGAATTTTTGTTCAACAATAATGTGAATTATTTTTATTTCGATTTAAAAGAAGATTGACGTTGTTCTTGTTTATTTCGCATGTCTTAAAGAGGATAGAGAATAATTTTTCATCTTTTCACATTTTTCGTATACATATACTTTAATTGGAATATTGTTTTCTTTTTATTCTGGAATTTCTTTTAACTGAAAAAGAAAATTAAGTTCCTGTTTTTCAAAAATCTCATACAATTTTAATTCAGTTTTGTTATATTTACTAACTCTTTGTGCATCACATTCTACAGCATATAATGCTGATTTTATTGAATAAATAAAACATTTTTGACCTGAATTTTTTACATTAATTATTGCTTTCTTCTCTTAAAGCAGTAAGAAGAGCCAAAAACTGGATGGTGTTTAATAACATTTAATTCTAAACCATCTGTATAAAATAATGAACAACCAGATTTTTTGGTTTGTATTTCTTATTTTCAGTCAATAATTTATTTGTTAATTTATGATAATAATCTTGTGAATCAGTATTTCTTAATAAAACTTCAGTGGTTGTTTTAAAATAAAATACTTGTATTTGTTCTTGTCTGTTTAAATTTAAATTTCATATTTACTTTAATTGCTCTTTTTGAATTAAAATACTCTTTAATTTGGTGATTATATCTTCATTAATCTGATTTAAAAATTCTTATGGTCAACAATATTATTTATATTATTATTATTATTAATTCGAGAAGTTATTGTTGATTTAATAGCAGAACCTTTTCTATAAATTAGTTTAAGAGATTTGATAGAATCTTCATGTTCTACAAAATTAAAACCTGCTCTATTTTTCTTACAAGTTTCTTGTTTAACTTGTTCATATCTTTTTCTCAGAAGTTTTTGAAAATAATTGTCATTTTCATTATTATTAATGTTTCTCTGAGATATAGTGATAAGATTGATTAATTGTTGTTTATTAAGATTAGAATAAGTTATTAAATTGTTCATTTTACATATTTCTTGAAGTTGTTTTGAAGATTCTTTTATTCAGTTCATTATCATTATCATTGCTAATTATATTGTCAACAGGATCTACAATAAGATCGATTAATTTTTGTTTATTAACTCATGAATTATTCTTTAAATAGCACCTCTCATTCAGTTTCTTCGTTTTATCAATAACGAGAAAACCATACTGCGAGTTATCCCCTAATGACATGTCGGTTCCTACATGAGCTTCATAAATATACTTTAAGTTCAGACTGTTCTACCTGAAAGCTGTAGTAAGATTTTCGCTATCCAGGATCAACTGCTTTGGTATCCTTAAGTATGTCTGGCTCAAATAAAATACAGACATGAAAAATAGTTTTGCATCACCCCAGTTCCCAGAACACCTGAAGATAGACGTTGACGGTGGATATTGTATCACAGATACAGTCCCTTAGACTGTTCAGAGATACCACTAAACCCGCTTAAAGATGTAAACAACCATGCATGAGCAGCGCCTGTTAGATGGAGGGGGTCCAACAGCCGATCAGTTCCAGTCATTCCACCAGGAAGGAGGTACACAGCTCGTGTTGTCTGTAGTTGAACCATCCCTAGACGATCAATACTGCGTTTCGATCGCATCCACATTGTTACTATGGGCCAAGAAGGTCTGTCAACAAGGGAAGTGTCCAGGCTCAGACTGAACCAAAGTGATGTTCAGACATGGAGGAGATACAGAGAGACGGGAACTGTCGATGACATACATCGCTCAG
This sequence comes from Schistocerca serialis cubense, assembly GCF_023864345.2. Taxonomy (NCBI): domain Eukaryota; kingdom Metazoa; phylum Arthropoda; class Insecta; order Orthoptera; family Acrididae; genus Schistocerca; species Schistocerca serialis. The sequence continues at coordinate 55,513,153 of NC_064640.1, read as the reverse complement.
GCCGCCCAAGGGCTACTACTGCTGTGGATGACCGCTACCTACGTATTATGGCTTGGAGGAACCTTGGCAGCAACGCCGCCATGTTGAATAATGCTTTTCTTGCAGCCAAAGCACATTGTATTACGACCAAAACTTGCGCAATAGGCTGCAAGATGTGTAATTTCACTCTCGACGTCCATGGCGAGGTCCATCTTTGCAACGACGACAGCACGCAGCACAGTACAGATGGGTTCAACAACGCGCCGAATGGATCGCTCAGGATTGGCATCACGTTCTCTTCACCGATGAGTGTCGCATATGCCTTCAACCAGACAATCGTCGGAGACGTGTTTGGAGGCAACCCGGTCAGGCTGAACGCCTTAGACACACTGTCCATCGAGTGCAGCGAAGTATAGGTTCCATGCTGTTTTGGGGTGGCGCTGTTGGTATGGAAGGCGCCGTAACAGCTTTACGATACGTGAATGCCGTCGCATGACCGATAGTGCAATCATATCGGCAGCATATTGTCGAGACATTCGTCTTCATGGATGACAATTCGCCCCTCCCCACTTCGTGCAGATCTTGTGAATGACTTCTTTCAGAATAACGACATCGTTCGACTAGAGCGGCCAGCATGTTTTCCAGACATGAACCCTATCGAAGATGCCTGTTATAGATTGAAAAGGGCTGTTTATGGACGACATGACCCATCAACCACTCTGCGGGATCTACGCCGAATCGCCGTTGAGGAGTGGGACAATCTGGACCAACAGTGTCTTGATGAACTTGTGGATAGTATACCAAGATGAATACAAGCATACATCAGTGCAAGAGAACTGTGTATTTGAAGTACCGATGTGTACTGCAATCTAGACCACCACCACTGAAGGTCTCTCTGTAGTGTTGTACAACATGCAATGTGTAATTTTCATGAGCAATAAAAAGGGCGGAAACGACTTTTATGTTAATCTCTATTCCAATTTTCTGTACATGTCCCGGAACTCACGGAACCGAGGTGATGCAAAACTTTTTTTTGTTGTGTGTATATCGACTTGCATATGGCGTACAAAGCAGAAATATTTTTTGATCTCTTCCTGGTCGTCACGTCGTCAAATATGAACACAATGATTGCCTTCACTTTTTCAAGTGATGGAATATCGCAGCTTGCACTGAACGTCTGGTAGATTACCCCCTCAATACTGTTCAATATCTCCTGCAATACCTGATATTTTGGTTGAAACAGGATTTTTGAGAAAATGTACACGTGCTCGAATCGGATCCCCTCAAGATGTGTCACCAGTGTTCGAACTAAATTTAGTTTTCCCACACCCTGAAGAACCCGCAATTAAACAGCGAATGTTATCGGGAAGTAATGAACCATTCGGCTTGTTACAGTTTCCAGCATCATCACAGGACCGATCGGTTAACACAAGACACTTGTGAAGAGGGTATGTCACCCGTCAGTTCGGCAGTCGCCTATGAGACGCCGAGCGCGCACTCCGCGCCGCCTTCGAGGCGGAAGGACGTGCTTTGCGTCAAATGTGCCACCGAAAACGGCGATTGCGTGTGTTGGGATAAGAGACGAATGCGTCTTGTGTCGTGCGGCTACATTATAAGGACGCCAACGGCCATACCATGTTGAATACACCGGTTCTCGTCCGATCACCGAAATTAAGCAACATCGGGCCCGGTTAGTACTTGGAAGGGTGACCGCCTGGGAACACCGAGTGCTGTTGGCCCCATAACAAAAAAAAATAAAAAGGTCAGCGTGACGGACTGCCGTCCTAAGGGGCCCGGGTTTGATTTTCGGGGCTAGGTCGGGGATTTTCTCAGCTCAGGGACTGGGTGTTGTGTTGTCTTCATCATCATTTCATCCCCCTCCGGCGCGCAGGTCGCCCGATGTGGCGTCGTATGTAATAAGACCTGCACCAAGACGGCCGGACCTGCCCCGTACGGGGTCTCCCGGCCAATGACGCCAAACTCTCGTTTCCATTTACCTCCATTCTGGCGCAACATTAATCATACAACTAAACGACGGCTTCTTCCGACGGACGCAGAGTGCGACATACAGAGTCCAGAAGTTTGCTCCATAACGTCTCGTATAATCGGTAGACGTGCGATTGTCACCTTAGTGCACAGTCTACAGCAGGGGTTCCCAAACTGGGGGGGGGGGGGGGGGGGGCGTGATGATGTTGCAAAGGGGGCGCGGGTGGAGTTAGCGCTATAAACCTAATATTTCTTTTTAATATCGATATTTTAAAAAAATGAATGTGCAGGTATTAATGATAGATTATGGTGCTAAATGCAATCGTTTGGTGTCCCACTTCCCGCAATCCTATCTCAATAACCTATCCTAGAACATACAGCTTTTGAAGATCACGTTTAGAATGTCACGTTTAGAATGTCACACACAGAAATTCTCAAAATAACGAAGGCGATATGCGTTAATTCTAATATATCAGATTTGTAAACAACTTACTTCTGACAACTGGAAAACGGAAAAGTCAGGTATTACCTATTCCGTAAATTTGTGCACATGAACAGAACGTAATCATGTTATATCTTTTAGCGGTAGTAGGCTATGTTCATCAGAGTATTAATCACTTATACTGCGTAACTGCAAAAATGCCGTTCTATTACCCTGTCAACCCGCGGATCCCCATGTGATGCGATTACGGTGACTTTAATAGACTGTATACGCTTCAAATGAACTTGCGGGTTCGTAATTTGGACGCCAGGGTCATGCCCTTTGTCACCAGAAAAACGTGCACGACGTGAATGCGAAACTACACTCCTGGAAATTGAAATAAGAACACCGTGAATTCATTGTCCCAGGAAGGGGAAACTTTATTGACACATTCCTGGGGTCAGATACATCACATGATCACACTGACAGAACCACAGGCACATAGACACAGGCAACAGAGCATGCACAATGTCGGCACTAGTACAGTGTATATCCACCTTTCGCAGCAATGCAGGCTGCTATTCTCCCATGGAGACGATCGTAGAGATGCTGGATGTAGTCCTGTGGAACGGCTTGCCATGTCATTTCCACCTGGCGCCTCAGTTGGACCAGCGTTCGTGCTGGACGTGCAGACCGCGTGAGACGACGCTTCATCCAGTCCCAAACATGCTCAATGGGGGACAGATCCGGAGATCTTGCTGGCCAGTGTAGTTGACTTACACCTTCTAGAGCACGTTGGGTGGCACGGGATACATGCGGACGTGCATTGTCCTGTTGGAACAGCAAGTTCCCTTGCCGGTCTAGGAATGGTAGAACGATGGCTTCGATGACGGTTTGGATGTACCGTGCACTATTCAGTGTCCGCTCGACGATCACCAGTGGTGTACGGCCAGTGTAGGAGATCGCTCCCCACACCATGATGCTGGGTGTTGGCCCTGTGTGCCTCGGTCGTATGCAGTCCTGATTGTGGCGCTCACCTGCACGGCGCCAAACACGCATACGACCATCATTGGCACCAAGGCAGAAGCGACTCTCATCGCTGAAGACGACACGTCTCCATTCGTCCCTCCATTCACGCCTGTCGCGACACCACTGGAGGCGGGCTGCACGATGTTGGGGCGTGAGCGGAAGACGGCCTAACGGTGTGCGGGACCGTAGCCCAGCTTCATGGAGACGGTTGCGAATGGTCCTCGCCGATACCCCAGGAGCAACAGTGTCCCTAATTTGCTGGGAAGTGGCGGTGCGGTCCCCTACGGCACTGCGTAGGATCCTACGGTCTTGGCGTGCATCCGTGCGTCGCTGCGGTCCGGTCCCAGGTCGACGGGCACGTGCACCTTCCGCCGACCACTGGCGACAACATCGATGTACTGTGGAGACCTCACGCCCCACGTGTTGAGCAGTTCGGCGGTACGTTCACCCGGCCTCCCGCATGCCCACTATACGCCCTCGCTCAAAGTCCGTCAACTGCACATACGGTTCACGTCCACGCTGTCGCGGCATGCTACACCAGTGTTAAAGACTGCGATGGAGCTCCGTATGCCACGGCAAACTGGCTGACACTGACGGCGGCGGTGCACAAATGCTGCGCAGCTAGCGCCATTCGACGGCCAACACCGCGGTTCCTGGTGTGTCCGCTGTGCCGTGCGTGTGATCATTGCTTGTACAGCCCTCTCGCAGTGTCCGGAGCAAGTATGGTGGGTCTGACACACCGGTGTCAATGTGTTCTTTTTTCCATTTCGAGGAGTGTAGTACAAGTGTTCGTTCTGAGCAGAGTACTTCACGCCGTTCTGGAAACATTGTTGTGACTGCTAACAATGAAACATAACCCAGCTAGGTAGAGAATGAAGTCCATTAGTAAGGCTATTTTTTTTCGAACGGTCAGTACTACAGCTCTTTAATTCGGATTACTTATCTGACAGAACAGTTATTTTTCTTCTGTCTTTTTGAAATACGGCATAATTTCGTTTGAAATTAGTGTACGTTCTTTGCTGCGACAATGGCTTCTTTTGGTACGAGTACAGAGATAACTGATTGGCACTGTGCACAGTTTCCAGCGATGTGTGAGGTGTATCCACGAAATTTCTCCCAGCAAGAGCCCTGCTCGGCCACCAGGTCGCAGATAGACAGCGCACTGACTACCTGTGCTGCGGCTGGGCTTCCCCGTTCTTCGCCCCACTCCTCATAGGCAGTCATCTGAGGTGCCGACAGACGACAGTAGCTTTCCTTTATTTCAGTTGGTTGCTTGCAGTTGTTAACACATCTGATGTATTGGATTTTGCTGAAATCGTGTTGAATCTTTCACAGTTGTGCCTCAGTAAAATCTGTGTTAGTGCGAAATTGTACTGTTAACTTCTTGTTTTCTTTTTACTTCGCCATGAGTGTCGTAAAAAAACGTAAATATAATTATGATTATATCAAATACGGTTTTGCTTCTATACAAAAAAATGGTGTTGACCAGCCGCAATGTTTTATTTGCTATGAGGTATTGAGCAATGATTCCATGAGACCTTCTCATCTGGAACGCCATTTGTGGGAAAAGCATGGTGCATTGAAAGAGAAGCCGAAGGAATTTTTTGCTGCAAAATGTGATAATTAGAAACGAATGAAGTTGGATACTGCTGGATCCTTCGCTCAGACATCAGAAAAGGTACTGGAAGCCTCGTATGAGTTATCTCTACTTATTTCAAAGACCAAGATAAGTCATATTATCGGAGAGACACTAGTCAAACTCTGTTTGTTGAAAGCTGCTGATATTGTTCTTGGGTCAGAAAGCAAACAAAAACTTTCACAAAAAAATGGTTCAAATGGCTCTGAGCACTATGGGACTTAACAGCTATGGTCATCAGTCCCCTAGAACTTAGAACTACTTAAACCTAACTAACCTAAGGACATCACACAACACCCAGTCATCACGAGGCAGAGAAAATCCCTGACCCCGCCGGGAATCGAAACTTTCACAAATACCGCTTTCTGACAATACTGTGAAACGTCGGATTGATGATATGGCCGAAGACATACAAAATCAATTAGTTACGGTAGTCAAACAATCGCAGTTTTTCGCAATACACTTAGACGAGAGTACCGATGTAGCGAAATGTTGCCAACTGCTAGCTGTCGTTCGCTATATAGAAAATGAAGCAATTAAAGGAGAGTTGCTGTTTTCTACAGAGTTAAAGACAACTTCAAAAGCAATTCATATAATGGCAGCCGTCTCTGAATTCTTTTGTAAAAATGAGTTATCATGGCAGAAACTGATAGGCGTATGCACAGACGGCGCCCCATCAATGCATGGATGTCGATCAGGATTCGTGCAGATGGTCAGAAAAAAAACCTAGTGTTACTGCTATCCACTGTGTAATACACCGTCAAGCATTGGCAGCTAAGACACTTCCAAAGGAACTCAATGATGTCTTGAAACTGTGCATCAAAATCGTGAATCGTATTAAAAAGAGTGCGTTAAATTCCAGGTTATTTACGGCTCTTTGTGAAGACTTGGGAGCAGAGTATAAAACACTTTTATTTCATACAGAAGTACGCTGGCTCTCAAAAGGAAATATGCTAGGAAGATTATTTGAACTTCGAGACGAAGTGATCCAGTTTTTGGAAAATAACCAACAATCTGAATTGTATGTGGAATTTAGCAAGCCCGGCGTTCATATTGCATTGGCTTATCTGTCAGATATTTTCGAGTCTTTAAACACATTGAATTTGAAATTACAAGGTGGAGAGTCAAACATATTTTTTCATCGGAATGCCATCAAAGCGTTTACTGGTAAGTTGCAACTATGGAAACGTAAAATTTTAGCCTGCAATTATTCCTGCTTTCCCAGATTGTTTGGAATCCTGGAAGAAGCCCGATTTCAAAACGATTTTAAGGATACTAATACTAACAAGGGAACCTCCCCATCGCACCCCCCTCAGATTTAGTTATAAGTTGGCACAGTGTATAGGCCTTGAAAAACTGAACACAGATCAATCGAGAAAACAGGAAGAAATTTTGTCGAACTATGAAAAAAATAAGCAAAATATACAAATTGAGTAGTCGATGTGTAACATAAGCCACATGAAGGACATTGTGATCTCAGAAGCGCCGTAGTCTCGTGGTTAGCGTGAGGGGCCGCGGCACGAGAGGTCCTTGACTGGAGGGACGTGCTACACACCATAAGAGGTCTCTCCAGACAGCACGCGAACCGGAAGCTAACAATCCACCAGAAAAAGAGAACTGATAAACACGACGATCCTGTCGAAAGCTTGGTACCTGGCGCAAATCTTAAGCATCCCGACAGAAATTGCGCGAGCACTAACGAGCGCAGTGTACTATCTGTTGTGGCGTCGAAATATATTCAAAGTGGCGCAAGCAACGTGCTCGCTGCCAACAAAAGAAGGGGGACTAGGTCTAGTTGATACAAAGACCAAATGTGCAGCCCTTCTACTGAAACGAACGCTCGCCATCCAGGACAAAAACCCTGACAGCGTCACAGCCAAGATAATTGGAAGATAGAAGCCCGCATCACAAGAAGCGCCGGTCGACACGAGACACATTCCCTGCAGAATGCGACACGTCAGGCTGCACTACGCCAACAAAAGTTACGTTCTGGACACCGTGGCGAACCCCAGCCACAGAACAGCCAAGAGAATATAGTGGGCCCTCAGGGGGAAGCCGGCAAAAAACAAAATTGAACAAAAACTCCCGCAATACAATTGGAAACAAATATGGGGGAACGTCTCAGAAAACGTGCTACCTAAACATGCGAAGGAGACATGGTACAAAATAATTAACAGAACGGTACCAACCAACCAAAGACTGGCGGAGATAAAACTCGTCGCAAGTGACAAGTGTGACGTATGTGGCATGACCGACACCCTCGAACACCGATTCACGTGCGGGAATGCCATCAACATCTGGGAAGCGTGCCAGCAGATGGTGGCCCACATCAACAGAACGGCGCCGGGAAGCATCACAGTGGAAGCAATCACCGCCCCAGACTGCAACCCATTTCCACGACCCAAGCGACTGGCGACTCTCTGGATCCTCGCCATGACGGCACACGCCATCGTAGCGCGGAGGCAGACCGACCGGCTGGCCTTCCTGATGGACCTCTGGGAGGAGAACAAGACGGCCCAGCAGCACAGGCGATACCACGAGAACTTCAAAAACTTCCTGCAGATTCCACTGCAGACAGCAATCGCCAGAGTCCTCCCCAGCCTGTGACCCTCAGCACCGCCACCAGCCACCTCACCACACTCACCACAAGAATAACGTGTGCAGTGATAGTGAACAAGTGCAACACAAAAGATAAAGAGCTTTCTCTTCTCGCATCAAATAGTGAAGTATAGTAGTATAAAGTGTTTCTTCCTAGTGGAATCAGTGACACAAAGTGCTCCTTAGTGGAAAGTGCCAACTACTCATTATTATTAGATATTTTGATTTCCTTTACTTTGTGCCTATAAAATTCTATTGATTACTCACACTATCCTTTCTGCTTCTCTTATGTAATATGACAAAATTTTCTCTCTTCTTCAATTAGGTATATTCTGTAGTATATGTAAAAAAAAAAGTTTCTTCCACTTCTGCTCCACCTATCATGGTGACGTTCCTTCATACTGTCCCACTAAACAGTGTAACTAGAGGAAGAGATCAAACCAGAATACACAGTGTGCCTGTGTCATCACAAGTGCATCACATACAGAAACATAAACTCAAATCAATGCAACGATGCCAAATATAAACTGTTATGCCTGTCCTGCAATGTCTACCCCCCTCAAAAAAAAGACGACAAATGGCCATGAAAATGAGTTTAAGGAACAAACAATAAGAGAAAAACGAAAAAGGAAAATATAAAAACGAAAACATATAAAATGACAATAATATTAACCATCACTAGGATAATAGATTAATAGAATAAAATGTCTTTTTTTTAAATGTATCTTTGTTAAAATATTTAAATAAATATATATGGTTAAAAAAAAGGTTCAAGTCTTCCCTCGTAAAAATTTTAACTTTTTTATTTTCTAGCAATTGACGTGTGTCAGTTATCAAAGTTCAGGCACTCACACAATCAACTTCGGTCTCGAAAATTCCAGGACATGTTCAGATTTGCTTGGACATATGCAGGATTTGACGGTCTACACAGGGAAAAAATTGGAAAACGTTAAAAACATATGTGTGACTGTGAAACTGTTGCATTCATTTGTTGCAGTTTATGTGACAAACTCTTATGTTTTCATCACTTTTTTGGGAGTTATTATCACATCCACAAGAGAACCTAAATCGGGCAAGGTAGAAGAATCTTTTTACCCATTCGCCAAGTGTACAAGTTAGGTGGGTCGACAACATATTCCTGTCATGTGACGCACATGCCGTCACCAGTGTCGTATAGAATATATCAGACGTGTTTTCCTGTGGAGGAATCGGTTGACCTATGACCTTGCGATCAAATGTTTTCGGTTCCCATTGGAGAGGAACGTACTTTCGTCTATTAATCGCACGGTTTAGCGGTGCGGTCGCAAAACACAGACACTAAACTTATTACAGTGAACAGAGACGTCAATGAACGAACTGACAGATCATAACTTTGCGAAAATAAATGAAGTAAAATATTTATCCGAGGGCAGACTTGAACCAAGGACCTCTCGTTTCGCAGTTGTTCACGCTAACCACAGGACCAAGGCGCTCCTTAACTGACACTATGCTTGATGTTGCTTATCTTGCACATGGACTACTCAGTTTATATATTTTACTTATTTTTTCCGTAGTTCCACACAACTTCTTCCTGTTTTCTCGATTGATCTGTGTTCAGTTTTTCAAGGCCTGTCCACTGTGCCAACTTATAACTAAATCTGAGGGGGGTGCGATGGGGAGGTTCCCTTGTAAGAGTAAAATATCGAACCATTTGCAGCACCTCATTGATGAATTCGAACGATGGTTCCCTAATAGTTGTGATGATAAAATTTATTATAGGTTAGCCACGGATCCATTTCACGTTAACGTGGATGTGTTGCCAGACAGACTACAAGAGGAAGTCTTAGAAATTGAAAATGATTCTGCAGCGAAGTATGACTTTGAGAAGATGGATAAGCCTTTATTTTAGGTGAAATATCTCGCGGTGTATCCCAGCACAGCAGAACAAGCACTGAAACTGTATTTACCATTTTCAAGCACTTATTTGTGAGAAAGAGCATTTTCAGCGGCAGTGGCGATAAAAAATAAGCTTAGAAGCAAACTCAGTATTGCCAATGATTTACATTGCGCAGTTACTACTATTCAGCGAAGAATTCAAAATCTTGTAAAAAATATGCAAGCTCATCCTTCACATTGATTTATTTTTTTTCTTGCCATATGTTTGTGGAAATAATATTTTAATAATAAATACGTGACATTATAAGAGAACTTATTATTTTCCTCCTAGCTATCCTTACATGTAGGTAATACTGTAAAATTATAAAAAAACTACTTCTAAGAAACAATATATAATAAACATAGTGAATCTGATTTAAATATAAATACTGCGTGTGATCCTTATGGACTCTGATGTTACGTGTGGTATGTTATTTCAACTAATAATAGTATTTCTTCTGGATGAAGACACAGCGAAAGTTTATCCTAGATATGGCAAGCGAAGAGTAGTCCTAAAATAGTATACTTGTGAAGAAATGGTGTGCAGCAAGGGAATGTCATCAAGGTAAGGAAGTTGTTTTATTCATATTTTTTAAAGTTCTGTGTAGTCTGCAAAATTATTTCGTAAAACGTATTTTTTATTTTTTGTCTGGTTCTGGGAACTGGGCCTTTGTCGCCGTTCGGTAACTGTCGTCGTTGACATAAATGCCAACCTATGCGCAATGACAATGGGGAGCGCTATAGGCGTACAAATCAGTGATGTTCGTTAACACCGTGACTGAGCGACTATTTTTGATAATGAGTTAAAGTAATAAGCTACACTCAACTTAAAATAATGGCCCGCATCCACTAATCTGTAAGGGTCGCAAATATTTTTCCTTGTTTACCAAGGACTTTCTTTACTTTAGGAGTGGCTTATAATCACTAGACTGGACTGATGACGTAATAACTGCGACTCGATACATTAACAGCCCACCATGTTACATGATGTCACCATCACAAATTTTTCAATAGTTTCTTGATAATTAATAAAAATCTCTATATTTTTTAGGGAAGGGGGGGGGGGGGGGCACGGAAGTTTTCTTTTCGTCAGAATGGGAGCGTGACAAACAAAAGTTTGGGAATCTCTGGTCTACAGCATACTTTATACTATGACTTGTTTACATTGGATTCGTAAACGTCTGTTTCTGCAGATGTATAGACTCTCTGCTGTTAAATATTTTGATTGTTCCACGGAGGTCTCCTACTGTGGCTGTATGATTGCCCAGTAGTACTGACGGCGAATGGAAGTTGCCGTGGAACAGTGCAGAAACATGCGTTGACGTATCACAGTCGATATCATTCATCGTCAGATAGTTTCACTTCAACGTCACAAAATCGTGGAATTTCCAATACGACTACCGGATAGAACTCTCGGACAGAAATCATACCAGCACTGACACGTGTGTTGTTTAAGCTGTAGCTAACGTTAAACAACATAATTACCACGTCATGTGCCTCTTCACTTCACCTGCTGTTGGTGCTGCTGCCAAGTACCTCGGCATCTTACTCATTTTCCGATTTTCTCGCCAGTGGTGAGCTATTTATCGACCGCTGTTTATATACTTTTTTGCAGTATATATGTGACGGACACACTGGCCTCTAAAGTCAGTTCATCGTCAGAATTAACAAGTGATGATTATTGATTGCCCAGTAGTACTGACGGCGAATGAAAGTTGCCGTGGAACAGTGCAGAAACATGCGTTGACGTATCACAGTCGATATCATTCATCGTCAGATAGTTTCACTTCAACGTCACAAAATCGTGGAATTTCCAATACGACTACCGGATAGAACTCTCGGACAGAAATCATACCAGCACTGACACGTGTGTTGTTTAAGCTGTAGCTAACGTTAAACAACATAATTACCACGTCATGTGCCTCTTCACTTCACCTGCTGTTGGTGCTGCTGCCAAGTACCTCGGCATCTTACTCATTTTCCGATTTTCTCGCCAGTGATGAGCTATTTATCGACCGCTGTTTATATACTTTTTTGCAGTATATATGTGACGGACACACTGGCCTCTAAAGTCAGTTCATCGTTCATGATTATTTTGGAACGACGGTGTTGCTCGTTAACTTAAGCGAGGAAGGTGAGTGCACACTACAAGTCAGGTTAGCTGATGGGCCTACCATTACATGTCTGTAGTGAATGCACAGCTTTGGTGTATTCAAGAAGACGATGACTTAACCTAGACATTCCCGAATTTGTTACAAAGATTCAGCTGGATGATTACGGGTTGAAAGATGATGAGCAATCCACGACCACCTGTTCCATGTTCTAGTGGGTGAAATCACAAGGTGATGATTATTTTGGAACGACGGTGTTGCTCGTTAACTTAAGCGAGGAAGGTGAGTGCACACTACAAGTCAGGTTAGCTGATGGGCCTACCATTACATGTCTGTAGTGAATGCACAGCTTTGGTGTATTCAAGAAGACGATGACTTAACCTAGACATTCCCGAATTTGTTACAAAGATTCAACTGGATGATTACGGGTTGAAAGATGATGAGCAATCCACGACCACCTGTTCCATGTTCTAGTGGGTGAAATCACAAAATACTTGTGAAGTACTTATGTACAATTATAGGAAACTTACTGAAAGACGTACCAGTTTAGGTGCATTGGACTATTACCTGTTTCCTATACGACTATGAGACTTCACGGCCTAGAATTTGAATATCAGTAGACTTATGGGATACCTCACACTGGTCAGTCATCTTATTCTTTACGTAACCCATAATACTGCTCATTTATTGCCACTTGTACCATGAATATTGAACTTTAGAATCAATGCATTGCACGTTTCCAATTTCAATAACCACAGCAAAGTCTTTATCAGGATCCAGACCCACATCTACTCGTTTAGATCCAGAAGCAGTGATGTTGTATGTGTGCTTGTGAACAGTAGTACTCTTGTCAGGGGACTTAGCTGCCGTTCTGCGATAAATCGGGGACTCCATCTGGGGGCTGCTGCGGCAATGCGGTCAGTAATGTAGCCTTATTCATCAGTTTCATTAAAACTGGTTCAGGGGCACGTTGCGCTGCTGGTGCAATGATAAATCAAAAGCATATATTCAAATATATAATTTTGTTAATAACAATGTTAATAATTATAATAGGTACTTACTACCAGTCTTATTCCTCTTACCTCAGCATTTTGGTCCCTTAGGAATTCATAGATATTTTCTTATTCCTCTTATGCCTGGGAACGCTGGATGATTCCTACTGATGCAGCTGGCGCTTCACCATCCTCTCACTCTCAAGTCCACACCTCAAATGACGGTCGGCTCAGGCTGTTGGCATAATAATATCATAAAGGGAGGGGAGGGGGCGCATGATCATTAGTCCAGAGAGGAGGGAAGGCGGGCTACCACCATTTTTATGTCATGTGACCTTGAATGTAGGTACAATAATTGCCTGGGTGATTATCCAGGGTGAATTTGATCATTTCCCGGTGGTTCTGGGGGCGAAAGGGAGTGGGGGAAGCACGGAGCCCAAGTGGGTAATCTGACGCAGGATGTGTAACATGACACCGTGTGGGGCGGCAGGTTAATAATAAGAAATAATATTCGTCTTCTACGTGCTTCTGAAAACTATTTTTGTGGTCAGCCAGAAAACGATGGAGAACATACTGACCATAGCTTTCAGTCTGGAAGTCCACATTCTCCTTTTGTTCACTGAAAGAAATGTTCCTACTCTTTGTTTATTCAGCGGGATCTGGGATTATAATTGTAAAATGGTTCCATTGGCTCTGAGCACTATGGGACTTAACATCTGAGGTCATCAGTCCCCTAGAACTTAGAACTACTTAACCCTAACTAACCTAAGGACATCACACACATCCATGCCTGAGGCAGCATTAGGACCTGCGACCGTAGCGGTCGGGCGGCTCCAGACTGAAGCGCCTAGAACCGCTCGGACACACCGGCCGGCCTATAATTGTAAATAAAAGCTCTGAGTTCTAACTGATTCAATTATATTTAAGAAAATTTCACACGCACAACTCAGTAATATTCCTGATAATAATAATAATGATGTCTATATCTCAAACATCACTATGAGAAGTTCAGAGGGGACCTCTACGGTAAGTTCCCAATAAATGGTCTTTCGCCCTGAGTTAGTAATAATCTAAGTTAATTGCTCGCCACAAAAGAGGAAAATAACCTCTCAACTTGCCACGCGATTTGTTGACATTACGGGCGGCACACAAACAGAACTTCCACGAAATCTACACGATCCAGGACGGTGTACAGTCCTCGCGAGTTCACTTCCTATTTGTACCAAAACATGCATTTGGTTGCAGCCTGGCTGTGACCTCATCCGAGGCTGTGCGTGAGCGGGCTTTTCACTGACGCTGACCGATAGCTGGGTGCGAAGTGAAGTCCAGTCGCTGCCTCTCAGTTCGTATTTATATACGGGCGCAGCGGACGGCCGAAGGGAACACCTGCCGTCGTCCGCTCTATCCCCAAGTGACAGCATCTAAATGGCCGTTTATCTCTGGCACGTATCATTTTATAACACTATTCTGTATCAATTTATAATCTTCATAATTTTTGTATGAATGGAGTTAAGTTGGCTTTAATCATAGAAAAAGTTTTCGCTCGCCCGCATTTAAACTTTGCCGTCTAGAATTTTTAGAACGAGATCGACATTAGAACATGACCTTTGAACTATATCTTTAAGAGACCTTGTATTGTTTGGTATTTGCATCAGTCTTGAAACTTATTACAGCTCTATTATTTAATGGGTTTCATCAGGTTCTATAATCAAAACTTTCTGTCATTAATATAAATGGTACTAATCTATTATAAATAAGGACTTTTTGATCCAAATCTAGTTTTCAGTAAATTACTTGAAAACTATTGGAGGCAGCGCAATGGCGTCCCATAGTTAAGGTTTTCATATCGATCTGACGCTTCATACCAATTTGCAAGTTTCTAAGTCTAATATTTTGAGCCTTCAATTTTTCTTAAAAACGTGGATTCTGACCACACTTTTGTTCCGATCAAGTTAAAACTTGTAACAGTTACTTTTGACATACATTTACACATTCTGACTGATTTTTGGCCTTATATCTTTATTATTTACCGCCACTTATTTTTTTCTTAAAACGATGTATTTAAGGAAAGGTATTCACTCTGAGATTTGACAATTTAAACATTAAAATATTGAAGCATGTGTTGACACAGTCTGGGAAAGTAACTTTAATTTTCAGTTTCATCCTACGATTGTGATGGAATACTCGTATGCTGCGCACAGGCACGTTATGATGGCGTGGCGCAAGCAGCAGTGAACTGGGATAAGTCCCGGCACATTCGCTCACCTGTGTATCTCTCAAATGATACAGCGCTTGTTTCGTCACAACCGGATTCGATAACATCGTTATCTGGGCACGTACTGGCAGTGGATAACTACTAAAATTACAGTAGCATCCGAAAAGTTAGACTACACTAGCTTCCAGTTAAGATCTTTGTGTTTTATTTCGCCGTCTGGTATTTGGACTGTTTCCTTCTGTAGTTGTCCCATTATCCTTTTCATAGTGAAATTCTTTTCGTTTGGGAGTTTTTCTAGAATTTCAATTGTGATTTTAAATGTGTGAGTGATATATATCCATCGTAGAATTCCACTTCTTGTGGTAATTCCTCAAGCGGCCTTCAATAAATCCGATTGACTTGTTGGTTGTTTCAAGGATTTTATAAGACTTAACTATGGGGGCTGTGCAGTTTTTCTCACAATTTGTTAAGCCCAATCCACCTTCATTTGACAGTTCTGTTAACTCCTCACGGTCGAGTGTCGCGAATTCGCATCATACCAATGCTGTGCTAATAACTGGAAGGTCAACTGTTTTTGAGTGCCAGTCCCAGTAAATGCTGATTCTTCATGAAGCTGCAGCGCTTCTGACAACGGCGGCGTTCTCCCGAGTGTTTAGGATACCTCTAAAGCACATTAATTTTTCATTTTTATCTTTCATCTAGAAATTTATTCAGGCATGGTCTCTGGCTATATGGATTAGCAACCCTTTCCAGATGAAGCGTCCTATATATTTC
The DNA here is from genome assembly GCF_023864345.2 of Schistocerca serialis cubense. Classification (NCBI taxonomy): domain Eukaryota; kingdom Metazoa; phylum Arthropoda; class Insecta; order Orthoptera; family Acrididae; genus Schistocerca; species Schistocerca serialis. Next base: position 55,497,498 of record NC_064640.1, on the reverse strand, counting down.
TTTCTTTGAGGATATATTTTTACTCTACGGGTATTATTTGAGCTGTATACCACATTTTGAAAGAGCCAGAATATTCACATTTTGTATCCCTTGAATAAGATATAAGTTCCTAGTGCTGTTCGCTATTAAGGCGCCTCATATTTTCTAACCCTTGATTTGAAATTTTTCTCACCCAGTTCTCCCATGTTCTTCATTTTAACGCGGAGCACTTCCATTTCGTCGCATTCTGTGAAGATATGTGGCGTTATTTGTGAATATAAGAATAGATTTCTTCGGAGTGTCTTGATGCTGATTCATTACAATTGTGATACTGTCGGCATAAACGTTAAAGGTAATCATTTGTGCACTTACAAGTAGTCCAGAGGTTTGGTTGGTGATTGAGCGGATCACTGATTTCAAGGAAATTATAAATTATGTTATGAGTAACGGACATCCCTGCCGGACTGAGCGTTGAATTGAGAATTCTCCCTCAAAGTTGCCGTTTGTTTGTAGTTTTGAGGCCACTGGATTCCGGTCGGGTAGTAGAATATCTTTTTCGGCTTGTGAGAAGCTATAGATTTCCAACATATTCCTTAGATACTGGAAACTGACCTTATCACAGGCTTTTTCTAGGTCGATGTTCAATAATCCTGTCTTTTCGTTTTGGTACATCAATGAGAAGGAGATCGTGTCCCTCAGAGAGCAAAGGCCAACAGTGATCTTCCGTTGGAAACACTTCACGTTTGGCCAGGCCCAATTATCTCACGAAGGGTCCCCTTAGTCGTGCTGCTATTATGTGCGCCATTATTTTTCAGTCGGTACATAACAATGTTATTGGTCTATAATCAGTTATTACTCTTGGTTTCGAAGTTTTGGGTACAAGGATTATAATACTGGTTCATTTTCTAGGTGTATTGTTGGTTGTTCTTTGAACAGTCTCCAGAAATTATTCTTAATATCGTCCATATTAGCGGTCTCGGAAGACGTTAGATTCCGGACAAATCTCTGTTTGCACAGTTTCCGCTCTCTATTTAGGTGGTAGGTGTTCCATTGTTCACATGAAATGTCTCCCGTATCTTCGCAACTGATTATTTGGGCTTTGAGTTCTTTTTACTGTAGTTCTAGGACCTTATTTTTGAATTTCCTTACTCGCGAGATCGATCTTCTCTGTTATCCACTTTTTGTTGGAGTTCTCGAATAATCGCATAATAGAACTCGATATTTTTCCTTCTAGTGTCACTGATCTTCTGTGCTACGTGTCCGAACAGTTTACGTCTTCCAGGTTTCACTAGTTTATCACACCATTCTAGAACGCTACTGAAGAACCGCTTCCGATCAACCCAGGTTCGATAACATTCACAGAATTCTGTTTTTGCCACTCAACTTTGAGCAGATTGCAGTTTAACTTCCAGTATCCTTTTCCCATTATGTTGGGCCGACGTAAACCTTTTATTTTAACGACAACTGCGTGGTGTTCGAGAAACTGACAGGGCTTGCTTCATAGTCCTGAACATTTGTTCCTGCTGTGGTATACAATCTGTCCAGCCTCGAGGCTGACAGTGGATATACGTATGTATAGTGCGATCGCGTGATGGCTAGTCGATCTATGACAACTGTCAGTTTTAGTGCTCCATTCATCGTAGGTAAAGGGCCACAATTAGGGGTCTGCCCTATTGCGTCTGCCGATCTTTCAACACAGTTAAAATCTCCCCGTTATTATGTCACTATTTGCGTGACTCACAAAGTACAGGGTAGTTTCACTGAAAAACTTTTCCCTGCTAGTTCTATTATTTGTTCCTGACGGGTCACAAAGGTTTATCATTGTTATTTCGTTTGGTGTGGCTTTGATAACCCATCCATTCGGTTACGTTTCTAAGTTCTCTAATTTCGGTCCCATTCTGTGGAAAATACGGCAACCCTTACCGCTAGAGCCGACATTGTTGAACACATAGTACTGCTGTTGCAGGTTCATCTCCTCGCAAGCTACTTCCTGAAGGAAGGTAATTTCTACGACATTGGTTTTTAAGAAATACCCCAGAATCATATTTTTTCATTTGTTATTCAATAGATATTTAGCGTTAATAGAGTAAGCGTGCACTTATTGTCCATTGCAAACTGTTTGTCACTCGTCATGTCCCTTCAGATTCCCCTATTTAATTGTCTTGTCTGGATTTGTTTCCACTAAGTTCACTTTCCATTTCTCACTTCTCGTCGTCTTGGTATTCCCTTTCCACATCTTTCTTATTTTGCGAAGTGCCGCATTTAGATTTGGTTTGGCTTTCATTCTTGATGCGTTCTCAACACTTTGAGGCTTTATAGACTTATGGTTGCTAGCACTTCCCTCTGCTGCTTTAAACGTGTGCTTTGCTGATCTTGTGGTGAGAGTGAAAGCCGATTCCGTACAATCTTCTTCTTTACTTCCCTGTTTACATGCTCCAGTCACGACAGTAGTGGTTTCACTCAGCTGTTCCCGTGTTGTTGCCTGGCGTTTTGTTTCTTGCATTGGTTGGTGTTTACTTTCCTGCTGTGGACGGCTCATCGGGCTCGGCAGATATGGTTGTCGAGACTGAAGAACACCTAATTCCGCTTTTGTTTCCGTCCCAGTCTCGGGTCCATCCTGTATTGCTGGAACACGGGATTTCTGGTCCTTCGAATCTGTGCCAATTTTTCTTCGGGGTCTACCCTTTCCTAATGGCCGTTTATTGTTGTTTTGATTTGGATGAGAAGAGGGACTTTCATTTTTCATGTCTATTTCGTTTTCTTGCTGTTGAACTGAAATGTCATGGTCTCTGTAGCTGTTTTTCTAAACAGTAGTTACAGACTGGTTTTTATCGGTTTCATCCTTTTGATAATTTCTTGCGTACTTCATTTGTTGCTGGTCTCTCGTGGTCTTGCGGTCGAGTTCTCGCTTCCCGCACACGAGGTCCCGGGTTCGATTCCCGGTGGGGCCATGGATTTTCCCTGCCTCGAGATGATTTGGAGTTGTTGTGTCGTCGTCATCATCATTATTCGTCCTCATTACGGTCGGAGGAAGGCAATGGGAAACCACCTCCGCTAGGACCTTGTCTAGTACGGCGGTGCGTGTATCCCGCATTGTCGCCTACGCTCCTCGGAGTATGGGACATCATCATCTCGTTCAAGGATGGGAATTACTCTTCAATTAAACTAGGGGATTAGTCAGTGGGTTCAATGTGAGTATTCTTGGAGTTACCCGTAGCAGTACATGAAGCAATCAGTTTTTATGCCTCCAATGTTGTCCGCTGTTGCAGGTTATTTCGTTGAATAAACACCCGCCGTGGTCAGTTATCTCGAAGATGTCCTGGTTCATTGCACACGTGACGTGTGGGAGATGGCCAGACATATATTATGTGTGACATGCAACCTTCTACAAGAACGTGGGACGGAATATGGGACGTAACAAACATTCACACAGACCTAATGGCGCTAGATGAATCCTGAATCTATTAGACTACGTATCGAATTCGATGCTTTTTACCTGCCCGTAATTAGAAAGTACCTGTGTCAAGCCGCTGTTGTCTAGCTCTGGGAGAAGATTTAGCACCCTGACAGTTTTCAGTTCACTGTTAGCGTTACTTATATCAACGATACTGACGGAATCATCACGATGACGGGATTCAAATTTGCCCTGGCTTCTCAGTAATATTCTGTCCAACATAACAGAACTATGCAATTTAGCAAAAACTTAGTATTTTTCACTATCCACTTGAATGAGTTCAGCTTTATCACCAGAAATACCGAAATTTTCATGCAGCCAGTCATGAATTTCCAGAGCTGGAGGTTGTACATGCTTTGTATCCTTGTCAAAGGCGAATATCGGAGTATTTTTCCTCATCGAATCCACTTGTAACCTCCTCCACACTTATTGACCTTAATGACAGTGAAAAATTAAACCGCATGTACCTAATGGAAATTTGGGAAAAGCAATCGTCACCGAAGTTAATCTGTCGGTAAAGAGGGAGGAAAGGGTTACATCTAAATGAAAGGAAAAATGCAAATGAAACTGGCGGAAATTAATTTTGAAAAGGGGTGAAGTTAATAAAGAAAGTAAATGTGCGGCCGTTACGTTAACAATTAACTAGCGGTAATTAGATATTTGAGATTTGGGGGAAATTACGGTCGCCAGTCCTATGGGCAATTACTATAGTAACTGAAAAAGAAAGGTTATTACACATATAATTAGCACTAGAAGCGTGGCAACTGAAGGTTGACACGTGTAGTGTGAAAACTGAAAGTTTGTCAGAAGTAAAAAATTTCGCTACACTCTGACTTAATTTAGCAAAAGAATTAATAAAACCGGAAAATTGAAAAGTTAATTTAGTGACTGAAATTAATAGTGAGCTTTGTTTCTGAAGCACATCGAAATTCAGTAAAATACGGTTAGTCTTTGGCTACCTCAACAATCATTTCAAAAGCTACTTGAATCTACGCAATTTAGAAATAAGAGATTTAACTTTGAACTTGAATTAAATGATTCAGAACAATTAACAATAGTAAAATTTAGTTCGTACCAAGCTGAGCTGCAGTCACAAGTAAGCTAAAATATGGTAACAAAACTCGCACTCTTAATTTGTGCTTTTGTAATGTAAATATTGTAGCCAGCTATGAATACTTTAACTGAATTTTGAAATTAAAGCAGTGAAATGGAATAATATTACTTTAATGCTGGCGTTTGAATTTCAACGACACTCGGGTTCATTCCGGAAAAGGAAGGGACCCTGCTTGGTAATGCAATTGGGACAATGAGCAACAAATGTTCATGCTAAATTGCTGTAATTATAGTTACGAAAATGGAACAGTTTGAAAAGCTGAGGTCTGCCATACAGTTCTAAAACTTAACGTGCTTCCAGTCTTCCTTGTTGGTTGATTGAAGATTTGAAGCCGTCGATCGAGGAGGTGCCGACAGTCACTCATTGTCGGCTGTCGCTGTTGCAGAAGCTGGATGTTGGCGCGCCTTCTTATCGACACGGTCACCAGGCGAAACGGGCTCTCGATGTGCGCCAGCTAATGCCTCCCGTCCGCGACACCGTGTCAGAAACTATCATAGCAAGTCGAGCGCAATTACATGCTGCCCAATCCCGAAAACGCGGCAACTCGCAGGAGCGTCACACAACACACCTGCTCCACCGCCCTACCCCAGCCAGACTCCCCCTGCTTGCGCTCCGCGCGGCAGAGTACACACTCTCAAAGATCGTAAACACTTTGGTTCTCCACCCGACCTATCGATGTAATCGTTCGATAGCATAGTTTTCCCTAGGCAAGACCCAGCGAAAAATACGAATAATATTTGCAAAACAAACCAATTATACATCGACATAAATGCATATATATACAAATAGTAAAACAATTACAATATACAAAGACACAGAAACGTCATATCTTCAGGTAACAAAATAAGGAAAAAAAAATTATAGTACAATAGATGGAAATAGGAGGATATGCATTTCCGGCGTTACACACTGACATTATTCACAGGTATGCAATGGAACCCCGGCTTCATGAACAGTACCTAAAAATGATGAACGAGAAGTGTTAACGCTTAGAAGTTCGGTGGCTGCACAAGGAACGCAATTTACAAGTAATATAACACTTATTTACGTAACCAATCAGCTGCAACACGTTTTGAAGTAAAAAAAAATCATCAAATATCTGCTAATTAACACATTTATAATAATAATTTTTATGGAAAATGCACATTTTCTTGCCTCTAATTATATTTTGTGTGCATGACAAGTATAAATTCTTAATTTCGATATTTTATAATAGCTTGATAATGTTATTAAAATTAAGAAAATATTTACAAATTTATTAGTAATCCTTTGTAAAATACTGATAATTAAGAATTTATATTTGCAATTAAAACGGAATTTCGCGTGTAATATGTAATTTGCAACATGATTATGTGATTAGATATGTGTGTTAATTAGCATATCTTCGATGAATTTTATATTTACACGTTGTAGATTTTCGAACTGAACTAAATAAATAAAACTAAAAAAGAAATGCTCTAGAGATCTGAAGCATTGACTAATTAATTACCTGTTGTACCATTCCGAGTTGGTTCAAATGGCTCTGAGCACTATGGGACTTAACATCTGAGGTCATCAGTCCCCTAGAACTTAGAACTACTTAAACCTAACTAACCTAAGGACATCACACACACCCATGCCCGAGGCAGGATTCGAACCTGCGACCGTAGCGGTCGCGCGGTTCCAGACTGTAGGGCCTAGAAGCGCTCGGCCACCATTCCGAGATACTAGCGACTTAGCCATATAGCCATCTTTGAGTGGCTTCTTATTTGAAGAGGACTGAAGTTTCAAATAACTTCCGGGAATTCAGCCAGGTAACACTTTCAGCGGCCGCTCGGAAAACTTGAAAATCATTTTTGTAGTGAATTTTTGACAGCCGCATCGAAGTACTTTCGGCAACTGATATTTGAGTTCTGAAGTTCATGTATAATAAATTTAGAAAATTTAAAAAAATCCGATCGTCTGGTGGTCTCTTTGTCAGTTTTAGCGGTAATTCTGCGGACTGAGCTATAACTGCATTATCATCAGAGCTCTACAACTCAACTAACACAGCAGAAAATGTTAAGAGTCCTCGTTGTCAGACACCTCAAATTAAACAGTTTCCCATCCATGTTGAAAGTTGGCTGTATTCTTGGAGAAAAATTATCTTTGACTAACCGTAATACAGCGGCAACGTACAAGGGAAAACAACATGGACGCACATCCTTGTTTACACACACGAGCTGATATGAAATGCCTCAGTAACAGAGTGATTACCAATGACAGTCGCTGTCACATCTTGCAGAGCTGAAGTCTTTCATAGAGTCTTACGATCTTGGTGAAATCAAACAAGGCAATACTAAGAGGTCGATTTCGTTTCATGTATTTTTCCAGAATCAGAAGAGTTGTAAATATCATATATTTAGTTCCTATAGAAGGCTTGAAGTCACATCGGATCTCTGGTAGTGATTCCTCTAGTAAAGGTATAGCACCATTTGCAGGAATTCGAGTAATTTGCTTCCCCAAGCTAGAATGCAACGAAATTCAGCGGTAGCTACTGTGTGATCTCCTTAATATGGGAACTATTAGAAAGCAGATGGCAGTTATAAGAGTCGAGGGACATGAAAGGCAAGCAGTGGTTGGGAAGGGAGTGAGACAGGGTTGTAGCCTCTCCCCGATGCTATTCAATCTGTATATTGAGCAAGCAGTAAAGGAAACAAAAGAAAAGTTCGGAGTAGGTGTTAAAATCCATGGAGAAGAAATAAAAACTTTGAGGTTCGCCGATGACATTGTAATTCTGTCAGAGACAGCAAAGGACTTGGAAGAGCAGTTGAACGGAATGGACAGTGTCTTGAAAGGAGGGTATAAGATGAACATCAACTAAAGCAAAACGAGGATAATGGAATGTAGTTGAATTAAGTCGGGTGGTGCTGAGGGAATTAGATCAGGAAATGAGACACTCAAAGTAGTAAAGGGGTTTTGCTATTTGGGGAGCAAAATAACTGATGATGGACGAAGTAGAGAGGATATAAAATGTAGACTGGTAATGGCAAGGAAAGCGTTTCTGAAGAAGAGAAATTTGTTAACATCGAGTATAGATTTAAGTGTCAGGAAGTAGTTACTGAAAGTATTTGTATGGAGTGTAGCCATGTGTGGAAGTGAAACGTGGACGATAAAAAGTTTAGACAAGAAGAGAATAGAAGCTTTGGAAATGTGGTGCTACAGAAGAATGCTGAAAATTAGATCGGTAGATCACATAAATAATGAGGAGGTATTGAATAGAATTGGGCAGAAGAGGAGTTTGTGGCACAACTTGACTCGAAGAAGGGATCGGTTGGTAGCATCAAGGCATCACCAGTTTAGCATTGGAGGTTCAGCGTGGAGGGTAAAAATCGTAGAGGGAGACCAAGAGATGAATACACTAAGCAGATTCAGAAGGATGTAGGTTGCAGTAGGTACTGGGAGATGAAGAAGCTTGCACATGGTAGAGTAGCATGGAGAGCTGCATCAAACCAGTCTCAGTACTGAATACCACAACAACAACAACAACAACAACAACAAAAGATTATCTCTGAAATCAGGATGCATTTAATCGGTATTCCAAAATTTTACCTGTAGTTCATTCATGTGTCATATGAATTCCTTATCATCTTCTTTGAGAGTTTCCACGGATATACCATCAACAAACGTGGCCGTGTATTCCATTGCTTGAATGACGACACACTTAATTTCAACTAATGTCTATCGGACACCAAGCTGTTCTTTGGTTCAAATGGCTCTGAGCATTATGGGACTTAACATCTGTGGTCATCAGTCCCCTATAACTTAGAACTACTTAAACCTAACTAACCTAAGGACATCACACACATCCATGCCCGAGGCATCATTCGAACCTGCGACCGTAGCGGTCACGCGGTTCCAGACTGAAGCGCCTAGAACCGCACGGCCACACCGGCCGGCGCTGTTCTTTGCTAGGTGCTTGTTCTATTTTGTCGTCCACTTGTCATCATTGACTAATTCCTGACTCACGTCTTCAAAATGTTGTTTCCACCTGGTCATGGTAGATCATGTGTACTTTTATCACTGTATGAAAGTGGACTTCTACGAAAGGTGGTAGTATCATAAACTGCTTTTGCGCCTTAAAAGAACTGGTGCATATCTTTGTCTGCGAGATAGTGCAACTGATATCAACCATGCATTCGTCAGCGTAAGGATAATGCTTCGTATATTTTCTTTGGCACGAGAAAGACTTCTTTCTTAGCGGGGAAGTTCGCGTCCTTTCACCATGCTTGCAAGACCTTCCTCTTTTTTGACATCACTGCCTCAATTTCTCCACTATTTTCATCAAATCAGTCATAATGTTTCCTGGTTTTATATCCTACCGTTTTCTTGCAAATATCCAGAATAGTAGTCTTCAAAGTGTTGTGGTACGTTGTGGTACGCCATGATGATATTCCTTCTATAGCGTCTGATGAACCTGCTTTCTGTAATACGAGGCATATTCTGACTTGCCAAGCTTTTTGGCATCAAATGTGTGTCTACAGTTCTTATTTTGCTTCCTCCTCTTGGGGATAGTGACAAAAGCATGAGGGATCTAGTAAGTCGATTATCTATTCAACAGTCATCGGCTCCTGTAATCGCTTTGTAGCTGAAAAAAAGCGCAGAACAGATCTTTATTGCGGTTAATTACTTAGTGAGATGCCAGTGCATCAATCTAGGGTGCTATTATGATGTTTAGAAGCGATACTTTTGACGGAAGATGATGTTGGTAATTGTTAATTTATGTTCAGCAAATTTTGAAGGAGTCTAACACCACTGGAGTTTTCACTGTCAACTGCCTGCTTGCCAATGGCACCACTACACACTGTGTGGTTCTTACCTACTTAAATTAACTTAGATTAAAACGTGAAGTCTGAGCGATTGATGTTTAATACAATGTCATCCATGTCTGAATTGAATGTTTCTTTGATAATATCATAGTAATATGGAGTGGAGGCAGGTTTGCTGATCGCTGTGGCATGTTGATCCTAGGGCCGGTTTGAGGCTTAAGCAACACAAGCTGTCGCCCGGGGTGACAGTCAGAGGGGCGCCAGAGACGCCACAACTGTAAGATTTCTATATGGGAGGTATGGTTCAAATGGTTCAAATGGCTCAGAGCACTATGGGACTTAACATCTGAGGTCATCATTCCCCCAGAACTTAGAACTAATTGAACCTAACTAACCTAAGGACATCACACACATCCATGCCCGAGGCAGGATTCGAACCTACGGGAGGTATCACAGCTAGTAAAGGCCGATTGGGGCGCCAAGCTCAGATGGGCGCCATGGGTACCCAAGTACAAGATTTCTGTACAGTGCGTATCACAATTAGTAACAATATCTCACACGGGTGAAGATGTCAAAGGGTAAAGAGCAGAGGGGGGGGGGGGGGAGAGGGGGGGAGGCTCCAAATTATAATTCGATCGTGTGGAAAAACGTTACCGAACCGGCTCTAGGCGTCATGTCACGGACTGCGCGGCCCCTCCCGCCGGAGGTTCGAGTCCTCCCTCGTGCATAGGTGTGAGTGTTGTTCTTAGCATAAGTTAGTTTAAGTAGTGGGTAGGTCTAGCGACCGATGACCTCAGCAGTTTGGCCCCTTAGGAATTCACACACATTTGAACATTTTGAACCGGCTCTCGTTGGCTCTCTTTCAGTCGAAGTCTTAATGCCATGATGCGTTCGTTACGCTCAGTTGGAAACTTCGAAATGTCCCTGAGAAGCTTGCTCTTGATAACAAAGCCCAGTCTGTGTATTCGATGGTCATTGATGGTTTTCACCTTCGGGAAGAAGTTTATTAAGCCGGCCTTCACAGAAGGATGGGTGTTTTGGAGAAATGCTATTACAATATCATCTTTTTTTACCTCTCTGCTCCTTTGGGGTCTCTCATACGTAGGGACATCAGTGAGTCTATCAGTTTAGGATCTAAAATATAATTTCTTACTTCGAGCGCATTAAGGTAATACCATTGGACACAGCTATCGAATCTACACCACTTACCAAGGTATGTTGGCTGGCAGGTATTGCTCTCCAGTCATCCAGCGTGAGGTTTCTGCCAGTGTGAAAAGGACAAACCTGTTCACCAAGCCTAGTCACCCGTTAAATGATTCTGTACCAGCCGTGCGGAAATTGAGATCTAGGCAAAGTTTCATGAAAACCAGCATCTTGCAAACGACCCCATTCAGAGCAAGAATGACAATGTGGAAAGTACAAACTGCGGAAGATCTTTATTGGCCTCGAGTACCTGAAAATTTAACTGCTGCCCACTTAGAGAGGTGGACAGTATGATGCAGATGTGATCTCAAACAAATGGGGATTTTTGGTACTCAATACCCACCGTGACTGCGGAGAATCGTACCCCAAGACCACTCGATTTGCTGCCGGGTCTGTTCCGTATGCTTCACCGAGGAAGTTCTACTTCAGGCAGCTAAAAATGCTGTTGAGGTTGGCTACTTCTGACCATCCATGATGTGATCTTTCATGCACTTTTACACGGACATGTTTACTATGAGTAACTTTCTAATGTATTCTGCTATTCTTTTCTTGTTTCATTGCAATGATGTTTCTGACATGAATTAAAAGAAAATTAGGTTTGTATATTAATTATTTCCGGAATGTAGGAGCGATTGTGCCCTTTTTTGTGTGATGAGTTCTACCACGATGCTGTTGATTGTTTTAGAACTTTTGATGCAGATGAGGTGCTTTGTGCACAGAGCTCCACAATCGTGAAAGAGGGGTGATACTCGCACACCTTCACACAATTTGGCATCTCTACACTTGTCACTAATATTCGATGCCATCATGCCGTATTGCGACTAGTTGTTGATTCCTGTCGTGGTAGCTATATTAATTGTACTGTTATCGTGATTTAACTTTTCCACTGTTATTTGCCTGTATTTATTCCAGTTGTTTTTAGTGTCTTTGTGGCTCTCGGAATTGAACCTTACCTTGCTACACAGGGAGAAATTTGTTTTATTGGGTATTTCTTGTGCATTCACTGTTTTCATTTATCAAATATTTCTAACGCAGTATTGTTGTGCGTATAGAAACTGTTCTCTGCTAGTTTCTTGTGGGTACAACACCTTCCTCCTTTCAATCACAGATTATGATAAGAAGTTAAATGTTTCAAACACAAGCGAACCACGCAGTCTATCGTGAATGGAAGATGGCAAGAAACAAATGATTTTGGTGTCAGATAGCCACTACCACATAACGCTCATTTTACGATAGTGTATAATTGTAGATGTGTATCAATGAGGCCTTTTGTTTATGTACACAGTCAACTTCTGACACAAATCGCGGACCGCTCCCTTGCTACTAGGGAAGACTACAGTTGATATTGAACTGCACACGAGCAATTTAAAGAAGCGTGAAGATAACGGAGCAGAAGGGCGTGCACGCTAGGCTGATCATTCCAGGAAGCGAGGCGCAGTGAATATTTGATAGCGCGCCGGAAGGCTAGATGAGCAGCCATGCTCCACCGATCACTTTGACAGTTCCCGTTTTCCAAGCTCCTTTTTCATTTATAAACCTTCCCCTGTACACGCGGCCAACATGACATTTTCATTGACGAGCAAGAACCTCTGAATGCGGCAACGCCGTCGAAGGAGCGTCGTTTCTTGAACTGTGTTGTCTAGTGGCATTTGTCGAAACGCACTTCGATTTTGCGGTTTTACAGATTAAATATCTGTAAAGTTAATTAGAAGTCACGATTTTTTCGAATGTGGGGCCCCTGTCATACACGAGCCCTTAGAAATTGAGTATTTATTTTCGGGTCTGAGAAAGTCTCTGGAATGGAACTATCCTTTCTGCAATCATTCCTCATTTTCGGTGGATAATTGACGTTAACATAAAGCAAAGAGATATGGAGGGAATGAAATTTTGTCATAACGACAGGGGTTATGTGCTTTGCGATTGTAGTATTTCGTTGGATAATGACAAAAAGACTTTACCACACGTTTCTGTTTACCCTAATGACGTAAAAAGATATTGTTTCTTGTTCCAAATGAGTGGCGTACAGTCTTCCGGCTAGAACCGAGGCCGAGTGGGGTGGACGCGTGCCTACCTGTCCCTCGGAAGGGCGGCCACTTTAGCACACCTCAAGGACCGCCTCGATCCTGCAGTTCGCTGAGGAGTGACTCCCCTGCGGTTCTTTGAGACTGGCAGCTTCCAGAGAAAGGGCTTCGGCCTTTCCGCTGTTTGACGGCTGTTACTGAGAAACGAATATTTTGCTGTAAGCGGAGTATAGGATGTCCAAACCTTGCGATCAAATTTATTCAACGAATCAGTCGTATGACATTGTCGGTCGGGAGTCTACGAAAGTTTGGTTCAGCCACTTAATCGGAAAGGATTTCCTCTCTTCACTCAAAATGCCCCCTTTCTTCCCGGTGTGTCAAAATTGTGTCTCTAGTGCATCTGTTGAGCGCAGGTGACTATATGGGGCGTGTGTGTAGCACTGTGTCATGTTTGTGTTGTATGACGTCGCGGGAAACCGGGGGCACAAAACGCGGTGCGTTAACATAGCCTACTCCCTTTAGACAACACTAAGGGAGCCTCCAAATTTAACGCCCCCATCGAACGGACGGATCAGTAATACTGCTTGATTCTCAATGTTTAGCTTATCCTGAACAATAGATGTTGGGTGCATTTTAATTGTGACGGAAGTTTGTTTTTGTTGTACCCTATAGTAAAAAAGGCCAGCATCTCGTCTTCAGAATGTTGTTGTTGTTGTTGTGGTCTTCAGTCCTGAGACTGGTTTGATGCAGCTCTCCATGCTACTCTATCCTGTGCAAGCTTTTTCATCTCCCAGTACCTACTGCAACCTACATCCTTCTGAATCTGCTTAGTGTATTCATCTCTTGGTCTCCCTCTACGATTTTTACCCTCCACGCTGCCCTCCAATACTAAATTGGTGATCCCTTGATGCCTCAGAACATGTCCTACCAACCGATCCCTTCTTCTGGTCAAGTTGTGCCACAAACTTCTCTTCTCCCCAATCCTATTCAATACTTCCTCATTAGTTATGTGATCTACCCATCTAATCTTCAGCATTCTTCTGTAGCACCACATTTCGAAAGCTTCTATTCTCTTCTTGTCCAAACTATTTATCGTCCATGTTTCGCTTCCATACATGGCTACACTCCATACGAATACTTTCAGAAATGACTTCCTGACACTTAAATCTATACTCGATGTTAGAATAGCTAACTTAAATTATAAGGGCACTCAAATGAAAATGAGACAGTTGGAAAAAAGTAAGTAAACTGTTTATTATTTCCAAACTAATTATCATAACTGTTCATACAATTACCCCGCTGTGACACAAGACGGTGAATGTCTTCTTGGAAAAATGTTTGTGGCTGCCTACAAAACCATGATTGTACCCAGGCGTTCACGTCGCAGCAAATTGATAGCCACAAATGTCTTTCTTGAGGGCTTAAAAAATATGGCAATCGTACTGGGAAAGGTCACGACTGTATGCACGATGTGTAAGAGTTTCACAGCGAAATTTCTGCAGCGTGAGGACCTGCTCACATGTTGCCAAAGTTGTGTCGACTACGCTGCAGAAGTTTCGATGGGTAGCCCTTACACATCCTCTGTACAGTCCCGATCTCTCTCCATGTTATTTCTATATTTTTGGAGCCCTCAAGAAAGACATTTGTAGCTATCGATTTGCTTTGGACGAAAAGATGCACGCCTAGGTATAATCGTGGTTCCGTAGGCAGCCGCGTTTACTTACTGTTTTCCATTTGTCTCGTTTTCATTTGAGTGACCCCTAGAGACGGTGCAGTCACATTAACATGAACTCTGCCTGTACTACTGGCCATTAAAATTGCTACACCACGAAGATGACGTGATACAGACGCGAAATTTAACCGACAGGAAGAAGATGCTGTGATATGCAAATGATTAGCTTTTCAGGGCATTCACACAAGGTTGGCGCCGATGGCGACACCTACAACGTGTTGACATGAGGAAAGTTTCCAAGCGATTTCTCATACACAAACAGCAGTTGACCGGCGTTGCCTGGTGAAACGTTGTTGTGATGCCTCGTGTAAGGAGGAGAAATGCGTACCATCGCGTTTCCGACTTTGATAAAGGTCGGATTGTACCCTATCGCGATTGCGGTTTATCGTATCGCGACATTGCTGCTCGCGTTGGTCGAGATCCAATGAATGTTAGCAGAATGTGGAATCGGTGGGTTCAGGAGGGTAATACGGAACGCCGTGCTGGATCCCAAGCGCCTCGCATCACTAGCAGTCGAGATGACAGGCATCTTATCCACATGGCTGTAACGGATCGTGCAGCCACGTCTCGATCCCTGAGTCAACAGATGGGGACGTTTGCAAGACAAAAACCATCTGCACGAACAGTTCGACGACGTTTGCTGCAGCATGGACTTTCAGCTCGGAGACCATGGCTGCGGTTACACTTGACGCTGCATCACAGACAGGAGCGCGTGCGTTGGTGTACTCAACGACGAACCTGGGTGCACGAATGGCAGAACGACATTTTTTCGGATGAATCCAGGTTCGGTGTACAGCATCATGATGGTCGCATCCGTGTTTGGCGACATCGCGGTGAACGCACATTGGAAGCGTTTATTCGTCATCGCCATATTGGCGTATCACCCGGCGCCATGGTATGGGGTGCCATTGGTTACACGTCTCGGTCACCTCTTGTTCGCATTGACGGCATTTTGATCAGTGGACGTTACATTTCAGATGTGTTACGACCAGTGGCTCTCCCCTCCATTCGATCCCTGCAAACCCTACATTTCAGCAGGATAATGCACGACCGCATGTTGCAGGCCCTGTACGGGCCTTTCTGGATACAGAAAATGTTCGACTGCTGCCCTGGCCAGCACATTTTTCAGATCTCTCACCAACTGAAAACGTCTGGTCAATGGTGGCCGAGCAACTGGCTCGTCACAATGCGCCAGTCACTACTCTTGATGAACTGTGGTATCGTGTTGAAGCTGCATGGGCAGCTGTACCTGTACACGCCATCCAAGCTCTGTTTGACTCAATGCCCAGGCGTATCAAGGCCGTCATTACGGCCAGAGGTGGTTGTTCTCGGTACTGATTTCTCAGGATCTATGCACCCAAAATGCCTGAAAATGTAATCACATGCCAGCTCTAGTATAATATATTTGTCCAATGAATACCCGTTTATCATCTGCATTTCTTCTTGGTGCAGCAATTTTAATGGCCAGTAGTGTAGGTGTCAACGTGCAATGACGAGTCACAGACGGCAGGTGTCAGAAATAGCAGAGAAAGCCCCTAAAGCGTGTCGAGGGGACGGGGAAACAGTGCAGTCTTTGTCATAATGCGGAAACGGTGCGCTTTATCTGAGGCGAAAATAGACCATGATCATTGGCTTTCGGGTCAAGGACGGAAGCATTTTCGAAATGTCTAAGTTTGTAAACTGTTCGTGTGTCTCCGTGGTTAAAGTATACCGTGCATGGCAAATTGACGCTATCCAAAATTGGCTCCGAGGCAACTGTGGTGCACCACGGGTCATAGATGACAAGGGTGAACGACGGCTTCGAAGATGTTTCTGGGGGAATAGACGAGCAACTGTTGAGCTAATGACCGCAGAGATGAACCGAGGGGCTCACAACAGTGCTTCCTCAACGACCGGTCAGTGAACGTTTCTGCATATGGGCCTCTGCAGCAGGCACCTAGTTCTTGCATCCATGGTGACTGCTGTTCTTCGGCGACGAAGGCTGGATTTTGCACACCAGTTCCGCAGTTGGACGTCAACTGAGTGGCGACAGGTGTACTTTTCAGTTGAATCACGTTTTATGCTCCATTGGACAGATGACTGTTGACATGTACGGTGCGAAAAGCCGGAAAGTAAACACCTTGTAACAATAGTTGGGAAGGGTGTAAGTAGGCTGTTTATATGTAAGTAGGCTGTTTATGTTTTCTTATTGGCAACTTTACGTAGCGCTCTGTATGAGAATCAGTGGCTGTGCTGTGTGCAGTCTGTGGCTAGTTTGCATTGTTGTCTGCCATTGTAGTGTTGGGCAGCGGCAGCTAGATGTGAACAGCGCGTAGCGTTGCGCAGTTGGAGGTGAGCCGCCAGCAGTGGTGCATGTGGGAAGAGAGATGGCGGAGTTTTGAAATTTGTAAGACTGGATGTCATGAACTGCTATATATATAATGACTATTAAGGTAAATACATTGTTTGTTCTCTATTAGAATCTTTCATTTGCTGTCTATGCCTATCAGTAGTTAGTGCCTTCCGTAGTTTGAATCTTTTATTTAGCTGGCAGTAGTGGCTGGCTCTGAGCACTATGGGACTTAACATCTATGGTCATCAGTCCCATAGAACTTAGAACTACTTAAACCTAACTAACCTAAGGACAGCACACAACACCCAGCCATCACGAGGCAGAGAAAATCCCTGACCCCGCCGGGAATCGAACCCGGGAACCCGGGCGTGGGAAGCGAGAACGCTACCGCACGTCCACGAGATGCGGGCAGGTAGTAGTGGCGCTCACTGTGTTGCAGTAGTTCGAGTAACGAAGATTTTTGTGAGGTAAGTGATTTGTGAAAGGTATAGGTTAATGTTAGTCAGGGCCATTCTTTTGTAGGGATTATTGAAAGTCAGATGGCGTTGCGCTAAAAATATTGTGTGTCAGTTTAAGCACAGTCATGTATAATTCTTCTAAGGGGACGTTTCATATGTCGACCCTTAGCCGAGGATACCTCACTGGGATTCTGATTTTTTCTTGCAGTTTGTGTGATTAGTGTAGATTTTGTTTATTGCTAGCGCGTAATTGTAGGGAGAATCTCCTTTGTAGTTGCAGTCTTTCATTGTTGTACAGTAAAACAGGTGTGGCACGCATGTAAATTTGCACCAAGTATTTCGCAGCTGCGCTTGCAATTAACTAGATATTATTTTCAGTGCTATGTTAATGTGTTTTCTTATTTTTGCTCTTCAAATTGTGCTTTTCTGTGTTATCATGTGAAATATTGTGACAATAATGGCGTGTGAAAAACGTAACACTAGGCTCCAAAGTAAACTGAGAAATAATAGTGACGACGATCGTAGCTTACCAGTACCACTGTGTAATGAATTAACAGACATTCAGAGTAGTAATTTGGTAACTGTGCATAGGGAAATGGAGCGGGCGTCAAATAATGGTGTAGACAGTGAAACAGGTAGTGAACAGGAAGCATTATCGATCGATCGGTCGGAAACAGCTCGCCTCAGGAATCGGGAATGACAGAACACAATATTGCAAATACTGTAGACTCAGGTTTTGGGTTCTCACCGTTTTCTCAAATGAGTCAAGACACATTTTCCGCTTGTCAAAATGTGAATGTTGCCGGTGCAAATTCACTGCCGAAAAGCATAGAGGAACAGATTCCAGACACAAATACATTATTATTGCAATTAATGCAACAAATGAAACAAAATCAGAGACAAACACAGCAACAGTTAGACACAATGGAACAAAATCTTCAAAAGTTAGACACAGTGGAACAAAATCTTAAAAAGTGAGACACAATGGAACAAAATCTTCAAAAGTTAGACACCACGCTTGAACAAACACGTGAAGCTTTAACTACTGAGTTACATAACATCGAATCGAAATGTCAAAAAGTCTGCAATGACGTAAACACAAATTTGTGAGCATTTCCAACCTATCTTTTCGCGTCGTGAAAATGCATTACAGAATCACGAAGCAGCCATAAAAGAACTGCAAACTATTGTTCATGAAAATCATGACACCTTGCAAGCTAAAATTGACTCAGTTGCATCTACCGATTCGGTTACGCAACTTGCAAAAACTCAGGAAAACTTAAAGGACACAGTAGATACGATTTCAACACAAATGGACACTCTGAAACTTGGTTCAGAAAAACACACAGAGGAAATAATTACACTATCGGATAAAGTAGCTGAACTTTCAGATCAGTTCACTAACTTATCTACAAAGGTAGATGATGACACAAGACCTGTAGCCTTCACGGACACTGAAGAGTATGAACAACTTAGAAAATTCAAACAAAATCAAAATCAAATCAATACACAGTACAAAAGAGAAATCTGGGAAGTACAAGATCAGTTGGCACAAGTAATACAAGAATTACAGGGTTATTACAAATGATTGAAGCGATTTCATAAATTCACTGTAGCTCCATTCATTGACATATGGTCTCGACACACTACAGATACGTAGAAAAACTCATAAAGTTTTGTTCGGCTGAAGCCGCACTTCAGGTTTCTGCCGCCAGAGCGCTCGAGAGCGCAGTGAGACAAAATGGCGACAGGAGCCGAGAAAGCGTATGTCGTGCTTGAAATGCACTCACATCAGTCAGTCATAACAGTGCAACGACACTTCAGGAGGAAGTTCAACAAAGATTCATCAACTGCTAACTCCATTTGGCTATGGTATGCGCAGTTTAAAGCTTCTGGATGCCTCTGTAAGGGGAAATCAACGGGTCGGCCTGCTGTGAGCGAAGAAACGGTTGAATGCGTGCGGGCAAGTTTCATGTGTAGCCCGCGGAAGTCGACGAATAAAGCAAGCAGGGAGCTAAACGTACCACAGCCGACGGTTTGGAAAATCTTACGGAAAAGGCTAAAGCAGAAGAATTTCTTAAACAGGAGATTGGAAAACCGATGGATCGGTCGTGGTGGAGATCATGATCAACAATTCATGTCATGGCCTCCACACTCTCCTGACTTAACCCCATGCGATTTCTTTCTGTGGGGTTATGTGAAAGATTCAGTGTTTAAACCTCCTCTACCAAGAAACGTGCCAGAACTGCGAGCTCGCATCAGCGATGCTTTCGAACTCATTGATGGGGACATGCTGCGCTGAGTGTGGGAGGAACTTGATTATCGGCTTGATGTCTGCCGAATCACTAAAGGGGCACATATCGAACATTTGTGAATGCCCAAAAAACTTTTTGAGTTTTTGTATGTGTGTGCAAAGCATTGTGAAAATATCTCAAATAATTAAGTTATTGTAGAGCTGTGAAATCGCTTCACTCGTTTGTAATAACCCTGTACGTATTTCAGAGGACACTCGCACTCCAGTACGGGAAGAGGGACATAGAAATACGGAACAACCACAAAATAATAACACAGGACATTTCGGAAATTATGAAAGAAATTGGCAAGGTGCACCGGATTTTGAAATGGAACCGCCGAAACGACGTAACAATGACCGACATGCGACTCGCCGACATGATGAATTTGACTATAAGCTGTTTATTACTACACGTAAATTCAAAACATTTAAGAATTCCGGCAACGACATTCATCCAAAAGCATGGCTTCATCAATTCTCTCATTGTTTTCCTCCCAACTGGTCATTGCAGCACAGATTAGAATTTATGTGTGGCTATTTAGAGAATGAACCAGCTGTAAGAATGCGATCGGTCATTCACGATTGCCACAGTGAAGGAGAATTTTACCATGCCTTCCTCTCAGCATATTGGTCTCAAGCTACACAAGACCGAGTGAAACATAGCATCATAATGATGAAACACTTTGAACGATCTGAATTTTCCAGTCTTGTCAAATATTTTGAAGACATGTTGCATAAGAATCAATATCTTTCAAACCCATACAGCCCATCAGAACTCATCCGCATTTGCTTAATGAAATTGCCTGAATATTTAAGAAATATTATTTTGGCAGGACGTTGCAAAGACGACATTGAAGCTTTTCAGGGACTCTTACAGGAATTAGAAATTGACACAGACAGTCGCGGGATGCGAAATGAGGAAAACAGTCATTACAGGTCACATGCGTCACAATTCTGTGACGACAGAAATAATAACTGGAAACGACAAGGCTATTCTTACAACGTAAATCGTGACCAAAACAGACATCACCTGTATGACAACCACTGGCAGAGTAATAGTTACAGAGAAAGATCGCATTTCCATAGTAATGAATACGACAGAGACAATCATAGAAACAGACAATATGACAACCAGAACAATTATTATCAGGGAGACAGAATAACTTTAGACGCAACAGTTCAGCGCGCAGTTACGATTCAGGGAGAAATTCTCCACCACGTGACCGACAAGAAAGAAACTATGGAATCTACCGACATGACGACAGATGATATGATCGTAACGACAGACCTGAATTGCATCAGAACTGGCGGGATTCAAACAGAGCAGGGCACTCTCGACAAGGTGAATTTGTAGAAGTTAGGTCTCCTAATCCTAATAACGACGTGCGCCAACAAAGAGACAGAAAATGACTCGCACCGCAGGCAGCCATGTGCGCCGGCTGGCTCAGAGAAAAATAACATAGATGCTAACCTTGAGAAAAATTTGAGCATTCTTACCGATTTACCATATACCACATGATGATTCCGTTGAAGCTGGAGCTCTGCATAGTAGGAAGAGTAAAGGCTTGTACCACATTTCACATGTAAAACCGTTTATTGAAAGATAACATGCTTTTTAACCTTGTCTTTGCCATAAAACTTTTCACTTCACGTTACTGTTATGCTTTTATGCTTTGTGACACTTAGAAACTGTTCACATGCAACTATGTTTTAAAAGAAACTATCCAGTCTATAACCTAGGGAACATATTTAGACAGTATTTACGAATGCATTGTTATAGTGAACAGACGACACAGTGTTATTGTGTGTGTACATTCTTGCTTGTTAGAGGCACGATTACGTAACGACCATAAGGCTCACATACTTAGAACATGTACCGGTACTGCTAATGAGATTTTAATGCAACATTTTAGTGTATTTGAAAATACATTCTGGATTCAAAGTACTTTCTGAGAGATGACACAATGGTTAGTTTATTTGACAGCTACACGATTATATCACGACGCTGCTAATGAGTGACACAATTTATATTATTGCTTTTGTGCTGTATCTGTTTTATATCTCCACAGTTTTTCTGTATTATTCTGGAAAGTAAAACATGTTTTAGTAGTAACTTTTGTGGTATAGCTACAATGAGACAGCCTTTTTTGTAGCACAACAATACGTTACATTATAGTACTTTCTTGATCACGGTAAGGTACGTAATAACTACGGTATCTATACGCAAAGCATTTCACTTTCGTTTATCATGAGGTAAGTACATTGACTTCTGCAGAACTTAGCTTTCGGAGGACGATAACTACGACACTTTCACAGAGATAATGTTGCAACAAGACACACAGTTTAGCGCTACAGTACATGTATTTGAGTGATTAATTTTATACTTAAAACATTTATTTTTAAAGATTTTTGAATTACAAAGAAAGTTTTCCGTGGTACATTTCATTCCATTGCTGTAATCTGTAACACCTGAGGGTATAATTACATTAATCCTCAGGGGGGTACACGCTTACTTTGTGTACCATATGTCTGGCAAACACAAGGAGCCCTAGCTAATATGGTATTTGCTTATACAACTTTACACATCCATACCATATTTCTCTAACACATAAATTACACAACTATCTGATCATTTAACTGAGAGAGAAAAACATTTTTTTTTACTACATCAGTGACAGATGTTTACGCAATTACACAGCTGGATACCTTCACACATATGAAATTGTATTTTGTCTGTACTGTGTGAACCCTACATATTTTTCGGAACCATTGTGATACTATGAGAGCTTTGAATGATATATTTGGTATGAGATCATGATTTTTAAAGTACGTTTGAGGTAGATGACACTATTGAAATGAGCAGAGAATTTTTTTTAGGTTTTGAAATTATTGGAGGAAGCTACGACAATTTTGAGAATTGATTGAGATGTTATGATATTATTACGACGACGATGTGTATTATGCGGTTGAGATATGTTTATGATCAATAAGATGATGCTACCGTATATGAGGAATTTGATTATGCTACGTATTTCTTATGATGAAATATTGAAGAAGTCTCGACGAATATGTATATGTACAATAAGGTAGGGCATAATGAGTAGTGGTTAGGGACTCTGATTTGTGGAAAAGGATGTTGGAAACCAAGAATCGTACTTTAAGAATTATGAAATGTGTGTACATGCGTGAATGTATTACAATGCTGTTGAAAATTTTTTGGACACTGTTATATTTATAGGATTTTATTTTCTACACATTTGTAACGCAAATTCTCAACCTGTGAAAATATTTTTATATGAGACTGTCACTGTAGCGGAAACTGCTGTCGTAAATATTTCAGTAAGAAAGGTAAGTGACCTTGACGTAATGCGTTTTGGGCGCCAAGCTGAGAGGTAGTCGTCTGACAAAAGAAAGCCATTAGGTGCAAAAAAAAAAAAAAGAGGCCATTATCCTCGCTATTGACATTTCTTTGTCGAAAGCATCGCATATACGACATGCTCAAACTTGAAAACATATGATTACACTGTGGAGCTCTTAATTTATGATATTTACTAAAATGCCAAATGAAATGTTGAGAAACATTTTATATCTATTGTCTTTGTAGTTGAGAGATTGCTCATTTTGTTTAATATCTAGTTTCTAGCTGCAGTGCAGCATTGGTTAAAATAAAATTTTATAGATGTACTAATATAGATATTTTATGCCTACAGATCCAGTAAATAATAAAATTTATGACCTACTTAAAAAAAAACGAAGGAGCACAAAAAGATATTTCCCTTCACGGGACTTGCATATATAATTTTCTTTTCAACTACTTGGTAATATTTCTCATAGAATAAGTTGTGCTGCACCACTTTAAGGACATAGATATTAAGATGTGAATAGACATTTCCCTTATCTGCATTGTTGTCTTTAGTGTAATATTTTTTCTGCTTGAGCTTTGTCATGTTTAGGTATAAGTTATTTCATTTGCTGCTGCTGGTTGCCACGCATGGTGTTACTGAATCTGACTTGGTATTACTCTGTTAAGCCAGTTTTACTACTGATTTATTTTTATTGTTTGCTGCACATTGCCTTATATTAGTTGTAATATTGCAATTGCTCTGCTAATTTATTTTACTGCTGCTTGCTTTGCCAATTTGAATTTTTGTCATTGCTGTTTGTGTTAATTTGTTATGTGCTGCTGCATTGCCTCATCCCTTGGTATATATATCTGAGCTCAGTAGATTTAAGTTAGCTTAAGAGGGGGTAGACTATATAAGAAACTAACTATGACGAATTGGAGGAAATGCATTGAGAAGCTATAAGAAAATGGTTTGGCCAAAAAAAAAAAAGTAGTGTACAGTGGAGAAAAACTATTTTTGAAAGAGGATGTGAACAGAATACAGAAATCAAGCTTAGATAGGACTTTTTGGGAATAATGATGAACGAAGGGAGATCTCCATGCAAAATACTGCAGTAAAACAAACCCTGTCCTTTGCTTTTGTGTCATCCCTCTATGTGTTTGTGTACCCTTGTGTATTTGTGTTTTTCCTGTCTTTATGTGTTTAGCTGATGAGAGCTATGTTGTAGAATTTTTCTAATACTATATTATTTACTTTGTAAAAATGTTTAGACATCATTTATTCTGTTTTGTTGCTCATATGTGAAGGTGATGTTTCAAAAGTTATTCTGATCTTTATGTATGTACTTATGTCATTATTTTTGTAACACTGATGTATATGTTTATTTCTATTCTTTTGTAAAGCCTGTTTTACTACAAATGTTATCTGTATTGTTATGTTCTTTAATGATGTATTTTGTACCTTTGTTATTGTATTCTTATGTTATCAAATTGTAATTGACACCAGTTCATCAAATTAAGTAACTTGTAAGTTACATTTCACTGCACACGTTTCTGTTGGTCATAGTATATGGACAATATGTGAGAAGTAGGGACTGATAGTGTTTGCACGTGTGTTAATAATTCAGCAAGGGACTGGATAACAGCATTGCTGGTTCTAAGGACAGTTCCAAAAACTTTGTGAGTGCACAAGTAGTGGTTACGGACTTGCTATATTGTCCGCAAGACTCTTCGATGGTGATTGTGCACCTGCACAGTCGCAGCAGATGGCTGCTGGCCATCTCTACAAGGACTACAGTGGGTCTACACCTTTGATGATCCATCAGTACCATTATCTCTACAAGGACTATAGTGGGTCTCTATCTTTGATGGCCCACCAATACCGTAATCTCTACCAGAACCACAGTGGGTCAACTCTGTGATGACCTACCTACCAATATTCTTCAAAACTTCGACTGACTCTGCGGTGGGTTTGCTCTGTTGTGGCCCATTACCTGTCTGCATGTCGAGAGTCAGCACTGTCTTTCCGTTGGAAGGACAACACTACTTCTTCAAGACTGCATGGAAATTCTCTACTTCGGTGTGCATTTTCTTTTACAGCTCAGACTTTGACAAAAACACTGCAATTTTACTGTGATGAATGATCAGGACTGTCTTTATGGACTGTGAGAAAATTTTAGCTTTTGACCAACATTGTATCAATAAGTGTGTGCATTTGATATCTTTGTTATTGTAATTATGAAAAATTTTATCAAATCATTATTGGCCACTGCCCAAAACAATTTGTAAAATTTCCTGTGTGGAGCATGGGGGCTATGTAAGTAGGCTGTTTATATGTAAGTAGGCTGTTTATGTATTCTTATTGGCAACTTTACGTAGCGCTCTGTATGAGAATCAGTGGCTGTGCTGTGTGCAGTCCGTGGCTAGTTTGCATTGTTGTCTGCCATTGTAGTGTTGGGCAGCGGCAGCTAGATGTGAACAGCGCGTAGCGTTGCGCAGTTGGAGGTGAGTCGCCAGCAGTGGTGGATGTGGGGAGAGAGATGGCGGAGTTTTGAAATTTGTAAAACGGGATGTCATGAACTGCTATATATATTATGACTATTAAGGTAAATACATTGTTTGTTCTCTATTAAAATCTTTCATTTGCTGTCTATGCCTATCAGTAGTTAGTGCCTTCTGTAGTTTGAATCTTTTATTTAGCTGGCAGTAGTGGCGCTCGCTGTGTTGCAGTAGTTCGAGTAACGAAGATTTTGTGAGGTAAGTGATTTGTGAAAGGTATAGGTTAATGTTAGTCAGGGCCATTCTTTTGTAGGGATTATTGAAAGTCAGATGGCGTTGCGCTAAAAATATTGTGTGTCAGTTTAAGCACAGTCATGTATAATTCTTCTAAGGGGACGTTTCAAGGGTCCAGGCCCGAGGGCATTCCTTGGGTGATCTCGTCATTCTGGAAAACACAAGAGATCAACAAAAGTATTTCTCTATGCTTGGGGAACATGTCCACCCTTACATGCAGTTTGTTTTTCCTCAGCACGATGGCATCAACCAGCAAGACCATACAACGTTCGCAGTGCACGTGAGATGTTAGAAAAGCACCAGGATGAGGTTACCGTGCTCCCTGGCCACCAAACTCCCCGGATTAAAACCCAATCGAGAAACTGTGGGACAACTTCGTTCAGGCTTTACGCATCGTGGATGCTCAACCGAGAAACGTAGCGCTGCTGGCCACAACACCGGAGTCGGCATGCTTCCACATCCTTGTTGGTACCTTCCAGAACCTCATTGACTCTCATCCTGCACGTCTCGCAGCGGTCCATGCTGCGAAAGCTGATTATTTAGGCTTTTGACTGGACAGCACAGAAAAGCGAAAAAAATGGCTCTGAGCACTATGGGACTTAACATCTAAGGTCATTAGTCCCCTAGACTTAGAGCTACTTAAACCTAAGGACATCACACACATCCATGTGTGACAGTAGCAGTCGCGCGGTTGCGGACTGAAGGGCCTAGAAACGCGAAAAGCCGTCTGATAATAAACTTGTCGGTTCGAAACCGGTAAAGACACTACTGGTTCCAAATAAACGGCATTATTACTAGGAGTGGTTTCTTTTTGTAAGAATTAACCTGCAACTCACCATAATAGCACAAATGTATATTCAAAAAAACACCCCAACGATGAAGAGAGACTGCATCTACCTCTACATGGATGCACTGCAAATCACATTTAAGTTCCTGGCAGATGGTTCGTCGAACCACAATAATTCTCTATTATTCCAATCTCGAACAGTCCGTCGAAAAAGCGAACACCCGTATCTTTCAGTACGAGCTCTAATTTCCCTTATTTTATTATGATGATCGTTTCTCCCTATGTAGGTCGGCGTCAACAAGATATTTTCGCATTCGGAGGAAAAGTTGGTGATTGAAATTTCATGAGAAGATTCCGCCGCAACGAAAATCGCTTTTATTTTAATGATGTCCATCCCAAATCCTGTATCATTTTCGTGACACACTCTTACCTATTTCGCGATAGCAAAAAACCTGCTGACCTTCTTTGAACTTTCTCGATGTAATCCGGTAATCCTATTTGGTAAGGATCCCACACCGCGGAGCAGTACTCTAAAACAGGACGGATAAGCGTAGAGCAAGCAGTCTCTTTAGTCTATCTGTTACATTTTCTAAGTGTCCTGCCAATAAAATGCAGTTTTTGGTTTGCCTTCCCCACAACATTTTCTATGTGTTCTATCCAATTTAAGTTGTTCGTAATTGAAAGAATGTATGATGAGATAAGGAAATTATTCAGACAGTTAGGGACACGAAAATGTAATTGTGATATGGAACTGGAATTCGATAGTAGGAAAAGGAAGAGAAGGAATAATAGTAGGCGAATAGGGGCGGGGAGGGGGGAGAGGGGGGAGCTATGGAAGAGGAACCCTCCTGGTGCATTGGCATATGGCATAATTTCAACAATGCGAACACCTGGTTTAAGAAACATGTAAAAGGGCTCTATATGTGGAAGAGACCTGGAAACAGTGGAAAGTTACAGACTGGTTATATAATGGTAATGGAGAGATTTCGGAATTAGATTTTAAACTGTGAGACATTCCCAGGAGCAGGAGTGGACCAGAATTTATTGGTTATGGAGTGCGTGTTGAAAATTAAGATAACGCAAAAAGTTAGTAAGTTATAGAGACTGGACTTTAATAAATTAAAAGAACCAGAGAGTATTGAGAATTTCAGAGGTGGCATTAGGAAATGACTGACTAAAACAGGGGAAGGGAATACAGTAGAAGACGAATGGGTAGCTTTGAGAAATGAAGAGGTGAAAACAGCACAGAATGAAACAAATGAAAAGAAAAGGCCTATTGGAAATACTCGGATAACGCAGGAGATACTGAATTTAACTGGCGAAAGGAGAAAGTATAAAAATGTAACAAATAAAACAGGCGAATGGTTCAAATGGCTCTGAGCACTATGGGACTCAACTGCTGAGGTCATTAGTCCCCTAGAACTTAGAACTAGTTAAACCTAACTAACCTAAGGACATCACAAACATCCATGCCCGAGGCAGGATTCGAACCTGCGACCGTAGCGGTTCCAGACTGCAGCGCCTTTAACCGCACGGCCACTTCGGCCGGCACAGGCGAATGGGAATACAGACGTCTAAAAATAAGATGTGCTGAAAATAGCTAAGCAGGAAAGGCTAGAAGGCAAATGCAAGGCTTTAGAAGCAAGGCTTTAGAAGCAAGTGTAACTGGAGAAAAGGTAGATACAGACTACAACAAGATTAACGAGGCCGTTTGAGAAAAAAGAAAAACTTTATGAATATTAAGATCTCACATGACAAGCCAGTACTAAGTACAGACGGAAAAACAGAAGGGTGGATGGAATATATGGAGGGGCTCTACAAGGAAAATGAACTTGAAAACAATAATGTAGAAAGGGAAGAGGAAGGAGATGAAGATGAGAGTGGACGTATGACACTACGAGATGACTTTGTCAGAGAACTGGAAGATCTAAGTCGAAACTAGGCCTCTGGAGTAGACTGCATTCCCCCTGATTTATTGTAATCCTTGGGAGAGCCACCGTGGACAAAGTTATTTCATTTGGTTCACAGGAAATGTGAGACAGGCGAAATACTCTCAGACAACGTTACAAACACAATTACAAAGGAAGCAAGTACTAATACCTGCAGATATTACCGAACTATAAGTTTAATAAATCATGAGTGCAAAATGGTGACACGAATTATTTACAGAAGATCAGTTTGTGTTGCGGAGAAATATAGGAACACGCGAAACACTACTGACCCTACAACTTATCTTAGAACATAGGTTAAAGAAAGGCAAAATTTTGTTTATAGCATTTGTAGACAGAGAAAGCTTTTGAAAATGTTGACAAATGCACACATTGCAATTCTGAGGGTAGCAGCGATAAAGTAAAGGCAGCGAAAGTTTATATGCACCTCGTACAGAAGTGAATCCTCAATTATGAGTCTAAGGGTTTGAGTAGGGAGTGAGACAGAGTTGTAGCACAACCTTTATATTATTAAGTCTGTACACTGAGCAAGCTGTGAAGGAAACCAAGCAGTAATTTGGAAAGGTAATTAGTGCTCAGGTAGAAGAAATAAAAACTCTGCAGCTTGCTGATGGCATTGTAATTCTCTGAGACAGCAAAGGACTTGCAAGAGCAATTGAATTGAATGGGTAGTGTCTCGAAAAGAGGCTATAAGATGAGCGCCAACAAAATTAAAGGATGGATAATAGAATACAGTCGAATTAAATCAGGCGATGCTGAAGAGTTAGATTAGGAAATGAGACAGTAAGAGTAGTAAGTGAGTTTTGCTATTGGGCAGCAAAACTCATAATGATCGACGTAGAGAGGATATAAAGCATTCGTAAATACAGGTAATTTATTAACGTAGAATGTAAATTTAAACTTTTGGACGTCTTTTCTGAAGGTATTTGTATTGAGTGTAGCGTTATACGGAAGTGAACAGCGAACGATAAACAGTTTAAACAAGAAGAGATTAGAAGCTTTTCAAATAGAAGGATGTTGAAGATCAAGTGAGTAGGTCGCTTAACTGTTGAGGAGGTACTGAATCAAATTCAGAAGAATAGAAATTTATGTGACAGGATACAGAGAGATTGCAGAGGGAGGCCAAGGGATGAATACAATTAGCAGGTTCAAATGAATGTCAGTTGCAGTAACTGTGCAGGGATGAAGAAGCTTACATAGGATAGAAAGGAATGGTGAGTTGCATTAAACAAGTCTTAGGACTGAAGACAACAACAACGAGAACAACAACAAGAACCTGTATCTTTACCCATCCACGGTTTCACCATATCCATTTTTGAGAAGTAGCACCATTAACAGTGACACATGCACGTGCTACAGAGAGGTTTTGTGTTTAATTGGGACGAAGTCTGGAGATGGACAACTCGACGTTAGCAACTCTCTCCCTCTAGCCTTTGTGAAAACTTGTTACATCCCCAGGATTCGAACCGGCTCGAGGGCGTTCGTTAGTAACCTTGTCCACGGAGTTGGGTTACAATTATACGGATTGTAGAGGATTAATCTGGGTATTTAGAGTTAAGAAACCAATAGACGGAAATGAATATTTCAGGCGGTATGAGACTTAGAATTAGCAAATGCTTATGAGCCACGCGTTTGTAAACTGCGTATGTTTCATAGTAAAAAAGTAAGAGGTACCTGCCGAACGGACGCTGCTGGTGCTAGTTTCGAAAAGACGCACTCCGCAGTGATGTGTACACGGTGGGGTTTACCACGCAGTATAAATATCTATAGAGTGAGCATTCGGATGCGCAGAACGACAATTCTGTCCGCAGCATCTCCTGCAACTAAAGTCAAGTGATTTTGGGACGACTCATTTTAGCCCGTACAGCGCTTAGCGTATTTTGAGTGATATTACTTCGCTGCTACAGACAAATCACCTCCAGAAGCGCCGTTAAGTTTTGTACACGCGTCTTACAAACATCTTAACAGATTGATATCAGGAACTGCAGTTGGCTTAAAGGTGTGAAGAGCAATGGTGTTGTGCTTTTTCGATGCAATATTATACCTCAGATTCCACTTTATTTAAATTTTTTTCGATAACACCATAAGAAGCGACAGTCAACAATATTTTTTTACGTTTTCTATCGCACTTATTCCCATTGTCGAATCTCTGTTCTAATTAATTACGGTACAAGACATTACAGACGGCGTCGAAGTGTTACGAAAAAACAACGCTTTTGGAGCTATGAAATTGTTACAGTAAATACGCTAAGCAATTTGCATCATCTGCTTGTTCATTATTATTTTCAATTTTTCTTTATTTACCCTTCTGCTTTATATAGAAAAGTAAAATATCTATAACATTTTTGAGCCATCTCATCAGAAAAGTGAAACCATATACTACGCACAAAAAAGTAAAAAATACAGGATCAACGCTCGAACTCTGGAGTAATAAAAGAAGTGACAGCCAACAATATCTTTTATGGGCTTTCTGTTGCACTGATTCATACTGTCGAATCTGTTCTAATTAATTATGTTACTATGGCACTGTATAGCAAAGTGTCTCATACAGAAATACTTACACACACACACACACACACACACACACACACACACACACACACACATACACACACATAAGGATTTGAGAACCTCCATAAATTGGGGGAAATTAATCAGACTATCAAGTATAAATTTTATCTGTATATGAACATAGCACCAATATGTATACATTGACTGGCAGTTTACTCAGACACAGTTGCAAATTTATCTAGCACTTGTCTCGTAAACACACGGCCATAAAATCACAGAAATTTTCTCTATAATACAAGACTTTATAATACCGCGTCTCGATATTTTTCAATATATAAAATGCCTCATATCAATATGACATATGTACAATTATACGTTTGTTGTACATACCTATGAAAAGCAACTGGTCCTCCTTTTACGTATTTCTCTTTACATAACGCGCAGAAATGTATATAAAACAAAGTGAATACCAGTAATATTCAAGTTTCGCTATTACCACAAATTGTAGACAAACAACGTCGTCGCAAAATCACATGACTAGCCCGCTTTGATGTTGAGAACATGCGCGATGGACTATGCTCACTCCATAGATATGGGGTTTATCAGTGTTTACCCCTCACGACTGGTTACTGAAGATGGAGCAGAACTCGTTATAAGAACTTGCAGACATGCATTTTATGTGCGACGCAGCATGATGTAGTGCCCAGGTAGTCGAATGAAAGTACATAGCCGGCCGTAGTGGCCGAGCGGCTCTAGGCGCTACAGTCTGGAACCGCGCGATCGCTACGGTCGCAGGTTCGAATCCTGCCTCGGGTATGGATGTGTGTGATGTCCTTAGGTTAGTTAGGTTTAAGTAGTTCTAAGTTCTAGAGGACTGATGACCTCAGCAGTTAAGTCTCATAGTGCTCAGAGCCATTTTTTGAAAGTACATAGAAAAGTCTCACAAATGGTGTCTTCCTAACTGGGAGGAAATTGCCACCGTTGACAGAAACACAGCGCTGGTAAAAGTTCTCGAGAGAAGAGTTTGAGCAGCTGCTGATGAATCGTGCGAGAGAAGATTCGTCAATAAGAGCGCTTGATCTCGCCCATGAAATGGACGTTTCGCAGAATACAGTAGAAAGAGTAGTGGTAGAGCAGCAATTATAAAGGAAGATAAGGGTTTGGAAATAATGACGTACTCTCTGTTAAAATCAAAAGAAAATAATAAATCACTTATTTACATCTGATATGAGACAATGACATGAGCATTTATCAGTGCTTTAACCGGCTGGTAGCATGTGTCCTTGGTCTGAAGACGACCACTGGTTGGTGGAAAATGGTTGCGGTACTGAGAAATGCTCGTGTCATTGTGTTGTACCAACTCTAAAAAAACTGAAAGAATATATTAGGGTTCAGTCGCCTCGGCTGATTATTTTTCTAGTTATTGACCAATCGAATTGGCGGACCTCACATCCTACAATTCGAACAGTTAATGTGTCGTCAGCCTCTGCTAAATAATCAGCAAAAAGGTTTTGGTATTGGCAAAGCAACAGAATCAGCATTACTGCAAAGCAGAGAAGTGAAATATTACTTTAGACGTAAACCGTCTGACAAGAGAATATTAACACCATGAGGAAAATGTCAGAGAGTGTAAAATAGAGGCGAGATATTATTATTGGTGATATAATGAGAATATCTCAGAAATGCAAAACTACTGAAAACAATGAGTCGTACTTCTGTCAAATCATCCACTCCTATATTAACGTGAAACGTTTTCTGGACTGTGATGTTTCACACCATACCGGGGAGAGTGTTTTTTCTTATATCTGAACAAAATGGTCATTTTTCCGAGCTTCCACCCAAAGACATTTACGAAAGAGAACTGCTTTACCTCAGTGAGACAAAAAAGACAGCTGATAAGAGTAATTTATGGGAAGAGTTGCTGTAAAAAAAACCGCAACAGCATGGATTGGAACGGTACTAGATGCTCCATCTGAGTAATTGATGGTTTTACGGTAATAGCCACTACATGAAAAAGAACCGTAATCGCTTAAACTGGTATTTCAGATATATATACAATTTCAAGAAAACTAGATTTGTATCAATATTATGGCTGTATTTCCATTATTACTTACAGCAGGAAACAAAGATGTTCAAATGGGTGTGAATTTCTGAGGGACCAAACCGCTGAGGTTATCGGTCCCTAGACTTACACATTACTTAAACTAAGGACAACACACACCCATGCCCGAGGGAGGACTCGGACCTCCGGCGGGAGGGGCCGCGCACTCCGGGAAACAAAGAAAAAACATCTTAAACTACTAGCTAAATTGTATCAATAATATCTTGAGCCTTTCCTGTATTTCTTGAATCATAACGAATTGGTACCGCTTGAAGTCAATGACGCTATAAACAGTCCTGTTGAATACGCATGCGACGAAGGCAGAAATGCGTTTGTGTGACATAGCGCTGCTTATGCAAATTTGCAACAGCGGGAGTTGATGTTCTTAAGGTTGCAGCGAGCTTAAGTGACTTAGCATTGAATCCACCTAGCTGCACTGATATTAAAACATTACGCAGGGGGTAACAAAGCTGCACCAACAAACTTTGAATGGTTGTAGAAGTTGTCTTGAGGGACTTAGCAACACACGTCCGGAAACGTCATCCAGCGGCGCTACGGAATTTCGAAGTTATAAGAGACAATGGCTGCCGATAGGCAACTTTTTCGGTAGTAAATGGGGATTTGCCCGTTAACGGATCACAAGCGGATCTTCTCACAATTGGCCTGACAGATTTCAGGACATTAGATTGCGTCACAGCAACACAGCTCGCGGCCTATCTACGTACAAACTCATATTAGCTGAAACTGCACATCTGCACTTCAGCGACAAATAAGGGAAGAACATATGACTACACAGCTACTTCTGATTTGGAAAATACGAGTGTATATGTACTTCATGTGTTGAAATATAATGTTTCATACCAATTTTTTACTTTTTGTCAAGTAATACCTCATTTACGACTGGTAGTAACTGCTTGTTGCACGGTATTGGTTCTTTAGCGACTCATGATTCTCTGACGTGTTTATTCGTTAACCCTCAAACATCGTTTGCACACAAATGCAGAATTTTGCAGATAAACTGGTTTGAGAGATGGTAGAACAGACAAGTCTCACTGTTTTAAAATCATGCTTTTTCAATGTTAACCGTCCTAGCTGGGGTACTTCCGTTACAGATGTAAGTTCGGTAATTTCTAAGTATTATAATTAATTGTGTCCTACGCACCAAGATAGCGTCTTCGACTCAGCAGAGCTTGTTCTCCCGAACTGCTTACAAAGAATCTGCCTCCTGTTTGTGTAGTCAGTGCGGAATTCGGCGGAAAAATCACGTGACGTTTCTGGGAGCCCCCGAGGGGTGTCGACCACGGAAGCTCCCTCTGTCTCGTAAGGCATCCGTTCTAGTCAGCACGGCCGTCTGCTTCACATCTCCTGTGCAGCAAGGTACGTAAATTTAAGTATTAACTGTGTTTTTCTTACTTGTCACTTCTTTTTCCGTTTGGTTTTGCTTTTAGGAAGCTTTAATTTTCGAGTACTAGTAACAGTGTTCCATGGATTTCGTGTTTGTTTTGAATACAGTCAGAGAGTCCCTTTAGTCAGATGTAGTGCCACTGCCAGTGTCGTCGTAACTGCCGTCTGCCTCACATTTCCTGTGCAGGAAGCTACGTAAATTTAAGTATTAACTGTGTTTTTCTTACTTGTCACTTCTTTTTCTGTTTGTTTTTGCTTTTAGGAAGCTTTAATTTTCGAGTACTTGTAATGGTGTTCCATAGATTTCGTGTTTGTTTTGAATACAGACCAGAGACAGTTAGTGCTTATTTTAATTGTTTCCAACAAGAAGTGTCTACTAACCACAGTTTAGTCACCTATCAGCCGCCTTTAGTGAATTAGCAGTCTAGTTGAAAGTTGATTACTTAACTCTCTACAGTGAATTGTTGATTTCTTAGGATGGATAGGATGTGTGACTGCTGTGTACGGACGCAGGAGGAGCTGGCCACTGTTCTCTAACAGCTGAAAGTGCTCATGGCCACAGTCAGCCGTCTTCAGGCTGCTGCCTCGGAGTGTAGCGTCAGTGGGGAGTCTGGTGTGTCGCATGGTACACCCCAGGTGTTACATGCTTCACCCACTGTCCCTGCTGTCGAGACAACTTCGTGTGTACCGGGCGCGGTTGGGCCACCCTCTACCCAAGGGGAATGGCGGGTTCAACGGCGTTCGCGTCGCACGAGGTGGAGGGTCAATGTGGAGGCTGGCCGTGTGTCGTCGCCCGCTCTGCCTGTGAGTGGACATGCGGCCGCTCCTTCAGCAAGGTCCGAGCAGGCACACGGGGGAAGGGTTTATTAGTGATTGGGAGCTCCAATGTTAGGCGGGTGATGGAGCCCCTTAGGGAAATAGCGGAAAGGTCGGGGAAGAAGGCCAGTGTTCACTCTGTCTGCTTGCTGGGGGTCTCATCCTAGATGTGGAGGAGGCCCTGCCGGCGGCGATAGAGAGCACTGGGTGCTCCCGACTTCAAAACTGGTGCTCATGTCGGCACCAATGACTCCTGCCGTCTGGGTTCAGAGGTCATCCTCAGTTCATACAGGCGGTTGGCAGAATTGGTGAAGGCGGAAAGCCTCCCTCGCGGGGTGGAATCTGAGCTAACTATTTGTAGTATCGTTCCCAGAACCGATAGCTGGCCTCTGGTTTGGAGGCTTCAACCAGAGGCTCAGACGATTCTGCGGAGATCTGGGGTGCAAATTTCTCGACCTCCGCTATCGGGTGGAGAAATTTAGGGTCCCCCTGAATAGGTCAAGCGTGCACTACACGCAGGAAGCGGTTACAAGGGTAGCGAAGTACGTGTGGAGTGCACATGTGGGTTTTTTAGGTTAGAGAATTCCTTCCCTAGGCCCACGACGCTTGCTGAGACGCGACAAGGTAGCAGTAGGCAAAACGCCACAGGGCAGGACAATATTAATGTGGTTATAGTAAACTGCAGGAGTGTCTATAGAAAGGTCCCAGAACTGCTCTCATTAATAAACGGTCACAATGCCCACATAGTACAAGGGACGGAAAGTTGGCTGAAACCAGACGTAAACAGCAATGAAATTCTAAACTTAGATTGGAATGTATAACGCAGAGACAGGCTGGACAGTGAAGGGGGAGGCGTGTTTATAGCGATAAGAAGTGCAATAGTATCGAAGGAAATTGACAGAGATCCGAAATGTGAAATAATTTGGGTGAAGGTCACAGTTAAAGCAGGCTGAAACATGGTAATTGGATGTCTCTATAGGCCCCTGGCTCAGCAGCTGTTGTGGCAGAACACCTGAAGGAAAATTTGGAAAATATTTTGAGTAGATTTCCCGACCATGTCACAGTTTTGGGTGGGGACTTTAATTTACCAGATATATACTGGGAGACACAAACGTTTATAACGGGTGGCAGGGACAAAGAATCTAGTGAAATTTTTGTAAGTGCATTATCTGAAAACTACCTTGAGCACTTAAACAGAGAACCGACTCGTGGCGATTACATATTAGACCTTCTGGTGACAAACAGACCAGAACTATTTGAAACAGTTAACGCAGAACAGGGAATCAGCGATGATAAAGCGGTTACAG
The DNA here is from genome assembly GCF_023864345.2 of Schistocerca serialis cubense. Lineage (NCBI taxonomy): Eukaryota > Metazoa > Arthropoda > Insecta > Orthoptera > Acrididae > Schistocerca > Schistocerca serialis. The sequence continues at coordinate 55,461,114 of NC_064640.1, read as the reverse complement.
CATCGGTGATTTCAGCTGTAAAGAGAAATATTAAAAAAGGTAGGAAGATTTTTCTGTTTAGCAAAAGTGACAAAAAGCAGATTTCAGAGTACCTGACGGCTCAACACAAAAGTTTTTTCTCAAGTACAGATAGTGTTGAGGATCAGTAGACAAAGTTCAGAATCATCATACGATATGCATTAGATGAGTATGTGCCAAGGAAGATCGTAAGAGATGGAAAAGAGCCGCCGTGGTACAACAACCGAGTTAGAAAACTGCTACGGAACCAAAGGGAACATCACAGCAAACATAAACATAGCGAAAGCCTTGCAGACAAACAAAAATTACACGAAGCGAAATGTAGTGTGAGGAGGGCTATGCGAGAGGCGTTCAACGAATTCGAAAGTAAAGTTCTATGTACTGAAATGGCAGAAAATCCTAAGAGATTTTGGTCTTATGTCAAAGCGGTTGGTGGATCAAAACAAAATGTCCAGACACTCTGTAACCAAAATTGTACTGAAACAGAGGATGACACACTAAAGGCCGAAATACTAAATGTCTTTTTCCAAAGCTGTTTCACAGAGGAATACTGCACTGTAGTTCCTTCTCTAGATTGTCGCACAGATGAAAAAATGGTAGATATCGGAACAGACGACAGAGAGATAGAGAAACAATTAAAATCGCTCAAAAGAGCAAAGGCCGCTGGACCTGATGGGATACCAGTTCGATTTTACACAGCGTACCCGAAGGAACTTGTCCCCCCTCCTTGCAGCGGTGTACCGTAGGTCTCTAGAAGAGCGTAGCGTTCCAAAAGATTGGAAAAGGGCACAGGTCACCTCCATTTTCAAGAAGGGACGTCGAACAGATATGCAGAACTATAGACCTATATCTCTAACGTCTATCAGTTGTAGAATTTTGGAACACGTATTATGTTGGAGTATAATGACTTTTCTGGAGACTAGAAATCTACACCGTAGGGTTTCGAAAAAGACGATAGCGTGAAACCCAGCTCCCGCTATTCTTCCACAAGACTCAGAGGGCCATAGACATGGGTTCCCAGCTAGATGCCGTGTTTCTTGACTTCCGCAAGGCGTTCGATACAGTTTCCCACAGTCCTTTAATGAACAAAGTTAGAGCATATGGCCTATCAGACCAATTGTGTGATTGGATTGAAGAGTTCCTAGATAACAGAACGGAGGATGTCATTCTCAATGGAGAGAAGTCTTCCGAAGTAAGAGTGATTTCAGGTGTGCCGCAGGGGGGTGTCGTGGGACTGTTGCTGTTCACAATATATATAAATGACCTTGTGGATAACATCGGAATTTCACTGAGACTTTTTGTCTCTATCTGATAGGTCCAGGATACCCTCGTCCAAGGCCGTCTTCACACTTCCAAGCAGGGTCCGTGTTTTAACTGCTGGGTGGAAGACTGCCTTCACTTCGTGTGTCGGAGAATTCGTCCTGTCTTTCCAGCTAATGCTCCGCAAAAGTGAATAGCCGCAATGGCTACATCCTCCTGAAGTTTCTCTTCTGTTTCCGCCAATTGTACGGTGGCTGTAGGACGAAAGCTCTGCGAGTTTGTAACTTAAGGCAGCCATTCTTCCGAAACACCGTCCTCAGATGTTCAACTTCTTGAGTGAATGTTTCACTGTCAGAGATGGGCGATCCATATGTTCCAATGTATGTACTGGATGGCGATTCGAAACCAGTCCCTAATTCGATTGTTTTGTAACCACATTCAGAATCCAGATATCGAATTTTCTCAGCAGTAGCGAGTTATTTGCAACTGCAGTGATGAGAAAATTAATAATTTCTGCCTTCCCGGAATTCGAGCCCGGCGCCTATCGCCGTTGTTTTCTAGGAAAGAATGGAAATTAAATATAGGTTTTGATGGGTTGGCAAATGTGCCAACACCTTGTAGATAGAGGCGGCCGAAATGCACGCTATCTAACGCAGACGGGCGTCAATTCTGGAACAGGATAAATAGTGAATGCTAATAAGAAAAGTATGCAGCTCCTCGAATGCTTAACTTTATTCGATCCTTGTGGTACATCGCTCTTGATAATACAAATAAGACTATCTTCAGATACGGTTAATGGCGCCTTGCTAGGTCGTAGCCATGGACTTAGCTGAAGGCTATTCTAACTGTCTCTCAGCAAATGAGAGAAAGGCTTCGTCAGTGTAGTCGCTAGCAAAGTCGTCGTACAACTGGGGCGAGTGCTCTATCGTATCTCGAGACCTGCCTTGTCGTGCCGCTCGGTCTGCGATCACACAGTGGCGACACGCGGGTCCGACATGTACTAAATGGACCGCGGTCGATTTAAGCTACCACCTAGCAAGTGTGGTGTCTGGCGGTGACACCACAGGTTTCTTTCACAAGAAGCCAGATGTTCGTGTGTTAAAACTTGAAGTGACGTGAGGAAGAGTACAGTGATGACATGGAATCGTACCACGCACATATCGTTGGTGCCTACACACGGTGGTAAGTTAACTGTCGACTTAGCTGTCGATTCTAACAGTACTCCTCGATAATTCTCTTGAATATTATGATAACCTATAGACTAAAACAGAAATAAAATGATGACAGCTATGAAGAGGAAGGCCATTCATTTAATTTCTCCTGCTCTTAATATATGTTGTTACACACATTTACTTACACCTTTCGTACTTCATGTAACTGTCAATTTGCATCTTTGAAGCGCAAGCCTTATTCCTGGATTGCTAGCCTGCTCATGAAACACATCGGCTGAGGAAATGTATCCCTTCTTGCTACGAGGATGATTAGGGCCTGGCAACATTGTAGATTAAGTCGGGCAACCCTGTGAAAGTCGATATTCCTCTTGGAGTGACATAATTATGATCCTAAATTCTGTAGATATTGTGTACGTATTTCAGTTAAATATTCTGAACGATTTCCACATATGGTATGCCATGTAACGATCAAATGTATGTGTTTACTCCAGGGAGGTTACTCCAAGCAGAAACTGCAACTAATTTCTTTTATCTTAGCTATCACTAATACTGTGAGGGGGCAGTTAATTTTCCAGTAGATCCCTAGGCCAGTGGAAACGACGCCCTCTCTACAAGTCGGTGTTCCGTTTACTCTCCGTTAACTCTCACACGAGACTAACATTTTAACTCTTACGTGACAAAGCTGCAGCGGCTCGGCTTGTTGAATGTAGCAAATAATTCACGTTAAAATCATCGTACATGACACGAGAAAGCGATTATTCGACTTCATTTCTTAGATAACAGGCACCCCATGCAAGGCACAGATGTTCGAGTTTCCTGCCTTTCCCCTTATATTAAACCCAAAATCGACACAAAACTATCAACCAGTCTCCTTTTTACTGGTATATTTTTCCCACAATAATGGACTACATACCGTCATGCGGCCGTACTATTTGTTCTGATGCGGACAGGCAGCCACGAGCTCTTTCCCGAGTTTTTTCTGTTACTGGCGAGTTATAAAATGAAGTAAGCTATTTCTGCGCCCCCAACTGTTTGATACTGTTAGCTGACAGACGAGTTGTAGTTTACTAAATTAAAAAGAATCGAGTTCAATAACTCAGTTTTTCTTTTGCACTGCCCGACGTTTCCCATGGAGAGTATCTTAAGGGGACCACACCCTGCCTATCTAACCCATGTTAATTTAGGCAAGTATTTGACCCATTTCTGACAAAAACTATTTGAAGCAAGACCTTAATATTTTTACTGTATGTTACATGAGGCTAATAGAGTCAACTGTACTAAAATCTACTTTATGCATTTTATAGTTTTTAAGAAATACTTTTTTAAATTTATTAACAAAAAATATTAAGTTTTTCTGCAGAAAATATTTTTTGTGAACTTCCTAATGGGGGACTATTAATGAATGTAGTACCAGAGGTGGCTTTTTATGTTATGCAGAGTCTCTGAAAATTTCATTCATTTATCTGTGATAGTTTCTGATATAATGGGTCATATGTACTTAAAATTTTAGTTAGTGGGAAATTGACTTTAAAGAAAAACTTTTGAAATTTGTTACTTACAGTTAATTAAAACTGTCCTGCTGCATATGACGGCCCTTCTTTGGCCTCTAGCAGGTCTTCCAGCTTCTTTTTCGCCTTCCTGTATCTTTGTCTTGCTTTCTTGGCCATATTAGATGCAGACCTGTCTGCGTCGGCTATCCTCATTTTATCGCAATGTTGCAGCCCAGTGATCATATATTAATCAGGATTAATTCCCAGCTTTTTCAGTACCCAACACTTTCCAATACTACCACAACTTAATGTAATAACAGTATCATGAACTCCTAGTGTCATTGTATGCATGCCTACAATTACAGTTCTAGGAAGGCGGTTCCAAATTATGCTGTTGAAACATTCATGGGTTCTGTGTCTGCTCATGCAGACATTTCGTTAGAAGGTCAGGATGGGCCAAGTCCCTGAAAATAGGTTTAATTGCTGCAATAACATCAACAGGAAGAGAATGCTGGTGAGAATAAGATTCTCCAGTTGCCTGAGCCCTATTGTATTTGCATCACGAATTTTTGCCTGATGGACACGATCCATGACATGGCTTATCATCAGCAGAGGACTTATGGATGAATATAATCCAAAAATTTCTCTTCATTGCCTCCAGATTTTCTTTATTTCTTCTAATTTCCTGCCCATAGTATACCTGCAAGTTTTCCATTTCAGTTTTAGTTAACCGGTCAACAATTTTCCATCTTCTAATTTTTTTCCTCTCATATCAACAGTTTTCTCAGCCTTGTTCCAAAACGTTGTTGAACATGGTCTACACAGAATGAGATTTTCACTCTGCAGCGGAGTGTGCGCTGGTATGAAACTTCCTGGCAGATTAAAACTGTGTGCCTGACCGAGACTCGAACTCGGGACCTTTGCCTTTCGCGGGCAAGTGCTCTACCAACTGAGCTACCGAAGCACGACTCACGCCCGGTACTCACAGCTTTACTTCTGCCAGTACCTCGTCTCCTACCTTCCAAACTTTACAGAAGCTCTCCTGCGAACCTTGCAGAACTAGCACTCCTGAAAGAAAGGATATTGCGGAGACATGGCTTAGCCACAGCCTGGGGGATGTTTCCAGAATGAGATTTTCACTCTGCAGCGGAGTGTGCGCTGATATGAAACTTCCTGGCAGATTAAAACTGTGTGCCCGACCGAGACTCGAACTCGGGACCTTTGCCTTTCGCGGGCAAGTGCTCTACCAACTGAGCTACCGAAGCACGACTCACGCCCGTTACTCACAGCTTTACTTCTGAGTGTACCTCGTCTCCTACCTTCCAAACTTTACAGAAGCTCTCCTGCGCAGGAGAGCTTCTGTAAAGTTTGGAAGGTAGGAGACGAGGTACTGGCAGAAGTAAAGCTGTGAGTACCGGCCGTGAGTCGTGCTTCGGTAGCTCAGTTGGTAGAGCACTGGCCCGCGAAAGGCAAAGGTCCCGAGTTCGAGTCTCGGTCGGGCACACAGTTTTAATCTGCCAGGAAGTTTCATGGTCTACACATTCTATTTTGCTAATAATGGCATCTCCATATGGCTTAGAGTTCATCACATTGTTGTATGCCTTACTGTCACCATTGCCCGAATATTTCGTGTACCATACGTCTCGTTTCTACGGAGCGATGAAATATTTGTTGTACTCCATGAACTTCCATACCACCACTTGTTCCCCTAAAATTAGCCACACAGTTGTGTTATTTATGTTCATTGAATTTACAACATTTGCAATATTTAGACATTATCTCCACATCTAACACTTTACCAGTGTCTACACTCACGGCAGTCACTACTTCATTCAGAGAAGTATGTCCTCTTTTCTGCCAACTTCCATCAATTGCAACTGCAATATCCGAACATCCATCATTTTCTTACACTGCTTCCCTAGCAGTCAGTTTCATACTTTCCTCACTGACCTCACATACAGCTTTCTGTAATATTGCAGTCGGTTTTTCTAATTTATTTGGTAGTTGATGTAAGCTCATCACTGAACAAAATGTTCTCCCTGCAACCATGCCCTTGCCAATGGATCGTAAGGCATAAACTAATCTAGTATTGATTTCATAAGGGCCACTTTTGAAGAACTCATAAATGAAATCACAGCTGAGCATTTAGTGCAAATTAAATCCAAAGGAATTGCTAGGCCTTTTCTCCCACTAGCACTCTCACAAATTTTCACTCTCTGTGACTCGCCACACTGTCTACATTGTACAAACTTAGAAATTACATCTGATAATATTCCCAAATTTATAATAATGTTACTGCACCCCTTGTCACTTACAGTAAATTCGTTGTAACTCTCTTGAAATGGTGGGAGCTTCTTTGATGATGCACTTGTTGAAGAATTACAATTAGAAACATCGTTCCCAGGCGACATAACATCTTGTACAGAAAGCTTTCTAAACTTGTTTCCTCTAAATTGTCGTTTCTTGAAAATGCCTTTACGTTTCGTCATCTTCAATAAACACAACAAAACACACGTAAACAAGCACTACAAATGTAAGTATAATAACTAATCGCAATCACACTTGAACAAAACTAACCATGTGTTTGAAAGCGTGTTGTTTAAAAACAGCAGAAACAAAAGAATACCAACTGTTGCATTCCAAGGATAGCCAACACACTCGAGAGTAAAAAAAAAAAAATCCCTAACGTGCAATGTAGGGGATATAAAGATCTAAAATATATGCAGAAAAGTGGGTGACAGAAAAGTGGTCGTGGCACATAAACACACGTGGTAGGAAAATGCTCTTTAAATGCTGGAAAAAACTTTTTTCAGCAAAATCGTTTTCAGAGTACTTAAATAAAACCTTAATCTATCGAAATATGATGAAAACCGAAAATCGATTTTTTTCGACCTGAACCAGGGTGTGGTCCCCTTAAGGGGAAGCAACACCTCATGTGGAAACTTCTACATCCTATAGTGTTGGCAGTTTGTGTAGATGGCCATTATGTGATTTTATTTCAGTAATTACAAAATCAAGTTGAGTGCGCACACAAAGTAGCTGAGGCAACTGGTTAATGGCGATTCGATCGAGAAACGACTGTACTGAACAGAATGTAATCCACTCCAGGGAGTCAGTAAGTCACAATTCTCACCTGGTATGGTCCACCAGTACTACGACAAAATCACGTCCCAAGGAGATGCGAAGTTAAATGGTCTGGTGACTTGATGCTAGGTTACTATCCATAGTGTCAGGCTTCAATTCGCACTTCAGACTGTCGTACGTCCGACTTCTGTATCTGGACAGTGAGTGTACTAACGTGTACAAACTTAGCTTACCACTTAGCGGGCAAATGGACAAAACATCTGAACTGTCTTCTCAAGCCCAGAGTGTCAAACAGACATTCTAAATAAATATGACCCTGGTCCTGTAACGCAGCTAATATCAGGTACGGATCATAAAAAAACATAATTAGAAATGCTGTTATCACGTACCTAGAATGCATGAATTAATAAAAGTGAAAGTTTGGGGTCTATTCTAAAAAAACAAAACAGCTATTTCCTTTTTTATTCTACATATAATTTATCAACTGTTGCTTTCAGGGGTCAAGTGATAAACAACAATCATGTACAATTACTTTTAACACTCAATAACAAAATATTTGTCTTGGACATATTGAAAAGACGATAATTAAAATGGTTATCTCTACACCCGAAAATTTTTTATCACAGGAAAGGATGATTATTAAAAATCCTCATCAGCTCTTTTAAATCTATGTAGTCATAGCTGGTCAATGCACTGAGTTGGTAGAGAATAAATTTACTTTTCGAACCAATGAAAAAAACTTTCATGTTCTCAATAGGGCAGGTTAGTATCCTAGCTTTTGATATTCAATGGTGCAAACGTATGCAAGTTGGAATGAGCAAAATCTAGACTCCACATTTACAATGGCCTAACGCGTGATGGTACTTTACCAAACAGCATCTGCAACGGCGTTGTCTCTGTGCTGGATCTGAAACGCTAATTCCCTACTCTGACCTTAATTGAATTCACTCAGTCGCAACTTTCCTGCATTCTGTAGAACGTTAATCTTTCCCTAGTGGAAATAATGGCTATTGCACACTCGCCATGGGTTGGAGCCACATGCACAATTTCTTTGCCCGCAAATATTCCTGCAGGAATAATTAAATTCCGCTTTAAGAATGAAATTTTCACTCTACAGCGTAGTGTGCACTGATATGAAACTTCCTGGCAGATTAAAACTGTGTGCCGGACCGAGACTCGAACTCGGGAAGGTAGGAGACGAGGTACTGGCGTAATTAAAGCTGTGAGGACGGGGCCTGAGTCCTGCTTGGGTAGCTCAGTTGGTAGAGCAGTTGCCCGCGAAAGGCAAAGGTCCCGAGTTCGAGTCTCGGTCCGGCACACAGTTTTAATCTGCCAGGAAGTTTCAACTGTCGCCACGATGCGTGAAGCGTATCGTCCTCACTTCGCAGAAAGCAAAGCCCTCAACGCCCTCGCTTATTTCCACACACCTGTGCGGTCCGCCGCAAGACGAGAGAGAGAGAGAGAGATAGCAATTTTATGTCTCAAAATGTTTTTATATAATGGGGATCTTCCCACTATGTCGCGTCTGCGTCGCCAAGTATGGCTTCAGCCAATCATCTCGCTAGAGGTGAATACATTTTTATTTTTCTTGCTGGGTCGCAGCCTAGCCCTGTTAATGACGTGCAGCCACTTACCCTCGGTCCCAGTCTTATTTACGTTAAAAGGAATAATGTATTGTTCTGGTCTTATCCTTTTCTGAGCTAAAGCTCGCCATTCTCTTGCTAAATGGGAGTTTTACGTTATTATTAACCACCTGCTCGGTTCGTCTCCAAAATGCTTTTCACTTTAACTTGTTTGTTCATGCCAGTCCACATATTGGTAGTGATTGTTTTGTTAGTTTTCGGTGCATAGGAGTAACTGCAACTGCCTTTTGCTGATATAATATAATTATTATTTTCTGAGGATCTCATACTCCATCGTCCTGTCGTTATGGATCAAGCTCACGTAAGACGGAAGTTTTTAATAGGCACTACTAGATCCTATTTACCTCTGATTACGGAAGATGAACATACGATTGCACTATGGCTCTAAATTCACATTAAACGTGACATCGTTTCGATACTGATTACAGATTAGATTCGACCATGACAGAGGAGTAAGTGGTAGCATGTAGAAACTCCGTCACCGGTAACCTTTCTTACAGTAATATTTTTATTTTAGTTAAAGAACCACATGCCATGTAAGGTCACAAGGCTCTTATTCTGTCTTTTATCTCAGCTTGAGATGTTGGATATATTGGTTCTGGGTTCACGGGATTTGGTCCCTTCGTGGCAACACCGTGCCATAATTTGTTGTTTGCTCCAGGTCCCAAACTTCTCAATTTCTCCACATAAGGCGCGTGTCAGGATTCGAATTCTGGCTCGGCACAAAACTTTTCATAATTCATTTCAGGCTTTAGCATGAGCACACTTATTTATTGATGGAAATATATTTTCATTTTTAACATCTTTTCATTCATTGTCAATAGCGCTATGTGACGGTTTCGACTCACAGTGAGACACATCTCTTTCCATCACATCATTTCAAGTTCACACATGCCTCTCCTACCTACTTGTGAAAAAGAATTCAATAATTAACGTGTCTTCGTGTGAAGTCGACAATGATAAGTGTGGGATTCGATTCCCAGTCATCACTGTGCTCTTCGTCACGTCACTTTAAGTTCAAACATACGAACGTCTAGCTTCTCCTGAAAGAAGCCTATATTTAATGTACTTTCTTGCCTAGAAAACAACGTCAATGAGTACCAGGTTCGAAACCCTGGAAGGCAGTAATTACTAATTTTCTTGTCACTGCAGTTCCAAACATCTCCCTACTGCTGATAAAATTAGATATCTGGAATTTGAGTGCGCTTACATAACAATTGGATTAGGTGCTGGGTCCGAATCGCCATCCAACACATACATTACGTCATTTCAAGTTTGTTTGTTGGGAATGAAATCATATTTAACAGCTTCCGTGGTTTGTTTACAGGGACAACAGTTTCTGGATAACTGTCCCAATTTAGTACAGACATTTTCGTCGTGTAATTTACAGTTCAGCTTTGCTAACTAATACTGGCTATAAATGTATTATATTCCTCTCTTTATGGTTAGTTAGCAATGTCGATTAGTGTTGTGGTCGAATCTCACAACATATGAATAACTTAAATTTCTAATGTCTCTTGGTGTTAGGTAACAAGTAGTTGGTTTTCGAACTGCACGTAGATCAACTAGTGATACATTGTTGACGGTCAGGATTCGTTAATCATGATTTTTCTAAGTGGTAGGATCATTAATCAGTTTGTTCAAAAGCACTAGTTAAGATGAACAACAGTTAATACATGGTTGAAAAATATTTTAGAGATGAAGAATTCAAGAATGATTGACATGTTGAGTTATGGTCATCATTTGTGTCAGCTACAAATGAGAGTGGTAACACTTTACAAATGTCACTTCTTGTAACACATATGAGTTTACAAGCGTTAAGGACTGCCTCAGGTATTTCCTGATATTTGTAGTATCGTGGTATTAATTTATATCTGGAGTCATCGCCAAGCAGAACAGTGTTTTCTGTGTTCACTTATGCTAACCATTTTGTATGGTCAAATGACTGTACCAAACGATATTAGAGGACTTGCAAGACAGTTACGTTACGTGGGTTGCATGCAAATCAAGCGAAACGCGAAATGCTTTTGAGCATGACAGTATATTTGTTTATGAGCTAATGGCACACACGTATGTACTTTAGCCAACCAACTTCTTTAGCGTTTTATCCTAACCCAACTACCTCCGTGCTTTCAACCACTTCGTTCGGGATGTCTTCCTGCCACTAAAATGGCCCGTTGAATGTGCAGATGACCATGGTGTGCTGTGAGTGAAGTAATGCGAAGTGATTCTTTGTAAAACGCATGTTGTAATGTTTTCTAACTGTTGTACACGTGTACATCTGTAAACCGGAAAAGTATTGAATAATACAGAAAATAAATAATGATGTACATTATACGTGTTCTATCTCGGAAACCATTTGAAGTAGGGCGTATATCCACATGAAGTATTTTGCTCTTAATGATGATTTCTATCATGTCCCGGAATGTTGACTATTCCTCATGGGACACCCTGTGTAGAACTGACGGTGCATTTCGTATCCGAATTACACAGACTGGATAACGGCAACACTAAGATTGTCACACAGACGTCTAACCTGTGAAACTGTGTCTTTAAGAAATGTGCTGAGATTCGAATAAGGGAACCGCTGATCAATCGTGATAGTGGATACATCCCTAGTAAGACTTGGGAACCCGCAATTACTAGGAAAACGTCACCAACGTGACCTCATGTTTTCAGCAGAGAATTCAATCCCGAAGCGAAAATTTTGACATAATCCGTTAGTACGTAGTTATGACCTGCTGAATACACATGATTTGAAAATCGTGCTCACCGGTTGTCACTCGCTCCGCCCCACTGCAGCCACTTAATGCCCGAACGCTAATTACTGTAGAGTGCAATGAATAAGAGGTTTGTGAAATACTCTTTTGACAGTGTTAACATGCTATGCTCGTTGTGTCACAGTGCGTGATTTCCAATCTGTAGTTGGTGTCAGAGATCTCTTTACTCAGAACATTTTTATGATGCTATTCACAAATGCTTTAGTTACCTATATTTCGTGTAGAGATGTGAAAATTACCGAACTATCAGTTTAATAAGCCACGGCTGCAAAATACTAACACGAATTCTATACAGACGAATGGAAAAACGTATAGAAGCTCACTTCGCGGAAGATCAGTTTGGATTCCGTAAAAATGTTGGAACACGTGTGGAAATATTGACCCTACGACTTATCTTAGAAAATAGATTAAGGAAAGACAAACCTAAGTTACAAGCATTTGTAGACTTAGAGAAAGCTTTTGACAATGTTGACTGGAAAACTCTCTTTCAAATTCTGAAGGTGGCAGGGGTAAAATACAGGGAGCGAAAGGCTATTGACAATTTGTACAGAAACCAGATTGCTGTTATAAGACTCGAGGGGCATGAAAGGGAAGCAGTGGTTGGGAAGGGTTGTAGCGTATCCCCGATATTATTCAAACTGTATATTGATCAAGCTGTAAACGAAACAAAAGAAAAATTCGGAGTAGAAATTAAAATCCGGGGAGAAGAAATAAATACTTTGAGGTTCGCCGATGACATTTTAATTCTGTCAGAGACTGCAAAGGGCCTGGAAGAGCAGTTGAACGGAATGGACAGCGTCTTGAAAGGAGGATATAAGATGAACATCAACAAAAGCAAAACGAAGATAGTGGAATGCAGTCGAATTAAATCGGGCGATGCTAAGGGAATTAGATTAGGAAATGAGACGCTTAAAGTAGTAAATGAGTTTTGCTATTTGGGGAGCAAACTAACTGATGATGGTCGAAGTAGAGAGGATATAAAATGTAGACTGACAATGGCAAGAAAAACGTTTCTGAAGAAGAGAAATTTGTTAACATCGAGTATAGATTTAAGTGTCAGGAAGTCGTTTCTGAAAGTATGTGTATGGAGTGTGGCCATGTATGGAAGTGAAACGTGGACGATAAATAGTACAGACAGGAAGAGAATAGAAGATTTCGAAATGTGGTGTTACAGAAGAATGCTTAAGTTTAGATGGGTAGATAACATAACTAATGAGGAGGTATTGAATTGAATTGGAGAGAAGAGAAATTTTTGGCACAACTTGACTAGAAGAAGGGATCGGTTGGTAGGGCATATTTTGAGGCATCAAGGGATCACCAATTTAGTATTGGAGGGCAGCTTGGAGGGTAAAAATCGTAGAGGGAGACCAAGAGATGAATACACTAAACAGATTCAGAAGGATGAAGGTTGCTGTAGGTACTTGGAGATGAAGAAGCTTGCACAGGTTAGAGTAGCATGTAGAACTGCATCAAGCCAGTCTTTGGACTGAAGATCACAACAACAATAACAACATAGTTCGCGTAGAATAACGTGTTCTCGAACAAGATTTCAGAATACGTTGGACATGTTTGTGCATCTTCCCCCTCCTCTTCCCTCGCCTTCAACATAATGCGAATAGCAGGGCTCTGGTTGTTACTCCCCGGTACAGCGCTTTGTGCTCGGCCATTAGGCGGCTGCTATGGGGCAGAGAGAGTGCAAATAACTGATGCGCGTGAAATTTTCAAAAGCTGTAAATTCAGAGGGTCATAACTTCGTACTATTATAGTTATGGCCCAAGTTTTCGCCCGAGATCGGGTGCTGGGGCTGATATCTTGCATGTGTCCTTTTCGCCACTTAACAAATGAGGTAAAGTTGGTGACGTTTCGTTGTTAGTTTGATTCTGAAGAGAAAAGAGACACCTCACAACGAACTGACTTTAGGGGCAGGCAGAACAACAGTAGAAATGTCATCGCATATATAATAGGGTGCAAACTGAGGATGGAGCAACGTGTTGATGGGAGGGAGAGAGGGAGAAGCTGGGCACGAACCACAGTGAGAACGGCAGCTCGGTGGCGGGGATGTTGATGGCAATCAACGTGCTCACTTGCTGAAACATTGTGCGCATTCATCACTGACATCCGGCCATTCAGCCGTGAACTATTTCGTCAAGTCTTATTTTGTTGGTGCAAGTATCAAATTTTGATTTTTGACATTTTCAGGGAACATGCTCTCAGAGGCATGCAAGCTTCGCGATAAGCATAATGAAAGCAATTAAATCTCGAATATGTGTGCTGTATCTCCGCATTTGAAAACAGAAGGAAACAAATATGCATATTCAAGGAATTCAAACATCTCTCTGCATCTCTGTGGTGTGACTGATCACAGTTTATCAGAACTTGTGAGAATCGCCCACAAAACTGGAGGGAATTAGCCACCGAGTTCATTGCACTGTAAAGTTATAATTATTGCCATTCATCGTAAAGATGGGGAAGCGACATCTACATTTGAGTTCATTGAATCTGTGTATCTGTTTTCTGTTGCTTGAAATGTTGAAGTGAACTATGTTAACAGCTGTAATATAGCAAGTGCATGTGAAACTGCATCACAGTTTACTTGTTTAGGCTTATCTTGAGGGCACACAAGCCTTCGAGTCCACGTTCGTTGGAAATATGTAAAAGAATTATGATGCATATTTTGACAAGACAGCATATGCTGACAATACAGGACTTATTATTTTTGCCTGTTGGAAACTGGTGGAAACTTGTTGAATAAGTGTTTCACAGAGATCTGAAATTCCAGGGAATTCCTTCTCCTATTACTAGCTGAGTCTGCAGAAAGGCTCATAACTACTTGGAAATACTGGAAAATTTTCGGCTGACACAGCAGGGAGGTCGGCTATAAATTTGGAGCCTCCACTCAAGGAAGGTACTGATTTTGTATTATAACAGCTGTCAATGTAATTTTTCGCCACTTCTTTCATGGACATGTCTGTCACCAAAAAATGTGAGTCTGAGACATACACTACTGGTCATTAAAATTGCTACACCAAGAAGAAATGCAGATGATAAACGGGTATTCATTGGACAATATATTATACTAGAACTGACATGTGATTACATTTTCACACAATTTGGGTGCATAATCTTGAGAAATCAGTACCCAGAACAACCACCTTTGGCCGTAATAACGGCCGTGATACGCCTGGGCATTGTGTCAAACAGAGATTGGATGCCGTGTACAGGTACAGCTGCCCATACAGCTTCAACACGATACCACAGTTCATCAAGAGTAGTGACTGGCGTATTGTTACGAGCCAGTTGCTCGGCCACCATTGACCAGACGTTTTCAGTTGGTGAGAGATCTGGAGAATGTGCTGGCCAAGGCAGCAGTCGAACATTTTCCGTATCCAGAAAGGCCCGTACAGGAACTGCAAAATGCGGTCGTGCATTATCCTGCTGAAATGTAGGGTTTCGCAGGGATCGAATGAAGGGTAGGTAGAGCCACAGCTCGCAACACATCTAAAATGTAACGTCCACTGTTCAAAGTGCCGTCAATGCGGACAAGAGGTGACCGAGACGTGTAACCAATGGCACCCCATACCATCACGCCGGGTGATACGCCAGTATGGCGGTGACGAATACACGCTTAAAATGTGCGTTCACCGCGATATCGTCAAACACGGATGCGACCGTCATGATGCTGTAAACAGAACCTGGATTCATTAAAAAAATGACATTTTGCTATTCGTGCACCCAGGTTCGTCGTTGAGTACACCATCGCAGGCGCTCCTGTCTGTGATGCAGCGTCAAGGGTAACCACAGCCATGGTCTCCGAGCTGATAGTCCATGCTGCTGCAAACGTCGTCGAACTGTTCGTGCAGATGGTTGTTGTCTCGCAAACGTCCCCCTCTGTTGACTCAAGGATCGAGACGTGGCTTCACGGTTTGTTACAGCCATGCGGATAAGATGCCTGTCATCTCGACTGCTAGTGATACGAGGCCGTTGGAATCCAGCACGGCGTTCCGTATTACCGTCCTGAACCCATCGATTCCATATTCAGCTAACAGTCATTGGATCTCGACCAACGCGAGCAGCAATGTCGCGATACGATGAAGCGCAATCGCGATAGGTTACAATCCGACCTTTATCAAAGTGGGAAACGTCATGGTACGCATTTCTCCTCCTTACACGAGGCATCACAACAACGTTTCACCAGACAACGGTGTTTAACTGCTGTTTGTGTATGAGAAATCGGTTGGAAACTTTCCTCATGTCAACACGTTGTAGGTGTCGCCACCGGCGCCAATCTTGTGTGAATGGTCTGAAAAGCTAATCATTTGCACATCACAGCATCTTCTTCCTGTCGGTTAAATTTCGCGTCTGTATCACGTCATCTTCGTGGTGCAGCAGTTTTAATGGCCAGTAGTGTATATTACTATGAACAATTTTACATCATTCATCTAACAATTTCTCGCTGTGACTCATGCGTGCTTTTTTCCTCTCATTCAGCTTTGCTGTTTCTGCAAGCAGCGAGAGAAAGCAGCGTCGGTTGGTCGTCTCCCATAAAGATACACCAGGTCTCGACGAAATTCTACACACTTGCAACTGTCTACAAAAAGAATTAAATCTTCTTCTTCCTGGTTCATTTCTGCGTATGCGATGTATCGTTCAAACACTTGTTATTCATGTTTCTGAGCTGTATTGCTTGTGATATGTATGAATACAACCAAATTCACCTACTCGCTGTAACGCATAAATGCTTTTTATTCAATACTGCAGAATTTACAGACAGCTGCTCTCTAGTACCCCTATCGAACAGTGAAGAATTTGCAGCCACTGAAGGATTACTGTGGCTAGTACTCGACTGAAGAAGAAGTAGTCCTCCGATGGACAGGTCTTTTACTGGGCTGAATCCTATGGATATTGTCGTTGTCGTTGACTTCGAGGCTAACGTAGTAATATTATTGTATTAGTTTACAGTTCATAATAATGGGTGAATCAATTTAAAACACATTAAATTAGATTCAACTAATGATCTTGAATGAGTTGCTGCTGAGTCTGCACTCGGAAGTCGAGTATATATAGGTCTGATAGACAATACGGTTAGCCCGCATCTCGTGGTCGTGCGGTAGCGTTCTCGCTTCCCACACCCGGGTTCCCGGGTTCGATTCCCGGCGGGGTCAGGGATTTTCTCTGCCTCGTGATGGCTGGGTGTTGTGTGATGTCCTTAGGTTAGTTAGGTTTAAGTAGTTCTAAGTTCTAGGGGACTGATGACCTAAGATGTTAAGTCCCATAGTGCTCAGAGCCATTTGAACCATTTTTTTGACAATACGGTTGGGTTTAAAGAACGTAGACATTTCTAGGATAAATACTACACACATCAATGTATTTTATTTCTGCGTTACCTCTTAATTTTATCGCATTTGTACGTCCACCATAAAATGCATCTCTTGGATTCAATGGTTAGATAACTTCTGGTAACTGTTTCAATTTCTTTTTTTTTTGTATTCTGGTGAGTTAATCCAATCACATTCCCACATGTGTACTAAATTATGTCCAGAATTTCGTATTTCTGCGCATCTTGTTAATCTCTTTTGATAAAGGTCATCCATTGTTTCTTTATTTTTATTGTTAATTGTCTCACATTTAAAACATTTTTTACATCCACGCCAGGAACAACCGTGATATTGATAAACAGTATTCGCTGCTTTATCAAATTCTTCTACTTTTGCACTGGCCATTCTTACTTCATCGCCATTAAGAGCATGCAAGACATTGTTATTGTTTAACCTGTTTAACCAAGCTATGGATTCTTCACTATAATTCTCTTTCTGTTGACAAACTGCCTATTGGCTTCTGTCTCGGGTTCTTCGGCCGACGTTCATCTAATGATTTTTCTGACGTTTCGCCAGCACGAGTGGCTGGCATTGTCAAAGCTTCACCCTCCATTGCCGGTGGTGAACTGGAGCCGAGCTCGCGGCCGCAGACTATATGTACCTGGCGCGCCAACGTCCGATGGCTTCTCCGCGGTCATTTCCGGTGCGGTTCTCCTCTTGCTACCTGCGACGGTCGTTCGCTGCAGTACGGGAAGCCAGGATCCGTTTACCTTAAGGGTAAACAATTTTGTATCTCTTTCTGTTCTTTATCTAATACAGGAATTGTGTTTTCAGGTAAATATTTAGATCTGTAAATAGCCATGCAAACGACAACAATCGTTAAATAACAGAATGAGTCTATATTAGTTATTTGTAGAAATTCTTTTCTCAGTTCTAAACAACCTCTTCTCAAAATATCTACATCAGAACTACAGTATTCAACAATTTCTTTCTTCGTATTGAGCACATTATTTTCTTTGGCTCTGGAACTACGCCATTTGAGAAATGCTTCTCTATCTTTTGGCTTCATAGTGACAACAAAAGAGTATAGTATCAGGAATTGGTCCTATATAATTTTCATTTTCTTGTGTATCGAACAAATGAAGGAAGCAGCCTTTCTTCAATTCTTTCAAATCAAAAGTTTTTGGAAAACTACTAAGATGACCTTGTACAAAATAATGAAATAAGTTCTGTAGAAATTTTTACGAAGTCTCAGACAGTGTTCAGGAAAGATGATTAGGCAGAATTGGTGGTGGAGTGTTTGTGTCTGTCAGTAGTGGTTTATCTTGTAGTGAAGTCAAAGTAGATACTCAGTGCGAATTGGTATGGGTGGAGGTTATACTTAACAGCCGAACTAAGTTAATAATTGGCTCCTTCTACCGACCCCCAGACTCCGATGATATAGTTGCTGAACAGTTCAGAGAAAATTTGAGTCTCGTAACAAATACATACCCCACTCATACGGTTATAGTTGGTGGGGACTTCAACCTTCCCTCGATATGTTGGCAAAAATACTTGTTCAAAACCGGTGGTAGGCAGAAAACATCTTCCGAGATTGTCCTAAATGCTTTCTCCGAAAATTATTTCTAGCAGTTAGTCCACGAACCCACGCGAATTGTAAATGGTTGCGAAAACATACTTGACATCTTAGCCACAAACAATCCAGAGCTAATAGAGAGCATCATGACTGAAACAGGGATTAGTGATCACAAGGTCGTTGTAGCTAGGCTCAATACCGTTTCTTCCAAATCCACCAGAAACAAACGCAAAATAATTTTATTTAAAAAAGCGGATAAAGTGTCATTAGAAGCCTTCCTAAGAGACAATCTCCATTCCTTCCGAACTGACTATGCAAATGTAGACGATATGTGGCTCAAAATTCGAAGATATAGTAGCAACAGCAATTGAGAGATTCATACCTCATAAACTGGTAAGAGATGGAACTGATCCCCCATGGTACACAAAACAGGTCCGAACGCTAATGCAGAGGCAACGGAAAAAGCATGCGAAGTTCAGAAGAACGCGAAATCCCGAAGATTGGCTAAAATTTACAGACGCGCGAAATTTGGCACGGACTTCAATGCGAGATGCATTTAATAGGTTCCACAACGAAACATTGTCTCGAAATTTGGTAGAAAATCCGAAGAAATTCTGGCCGTATGTAAAGTACACAAGCGGCAAGACGCAGTCAATACCTTCGCTGCGCAGTGCCGATGGTACTTTACCGACAACTGTGCCGCTAAAGCGGAGTTATTGAACGCAGTTTTCCGAAATTCCTTCACCAAGGAAGACGAATGGAATATTCCAGAATTTGAAACACGAACTGCTGCTATCATGAGTTTATTAGACGTAGATACCTTAGGGGCTGCGAAGCAACTCAAATCGCTTGATACGGGCAAGTCTTCAGGTCCAGATTGTATACCGATTAGGTTCCTTTCAGATTACGCTGATACAATAGCTCCCTACTTAGCAATCATATATAACCGCTCGCTCACCGATAGATCTGTACCTACAAATTGGAAAATTGCGCAGGTCGCTTCAGTGTTTAAGAAGGGTAGTAGGAGTAATCCATCAAACTACAGACCTATAACATTGATGTCGGTTTGCAGTAGGGTTTTGGAGCATATACTGTATTCAAACATTATGAATCACCTCGAAGGGAACGATCTATTGATACGTAATCAGCATGGTTTCAGAAAACATCGTTCTTGTACAACGCAGCTAGCTCTTTATTCGCACGAAGTAATGGCCGCTATCGACAGGGGATCTCAAGTTGATTCCGTATTTCTAGATTTCCGGAAAGCTTTTGACACCGTTCCTGACAAGCGACTTCTAATCAAGCTGTGGGCCTATGCGGTATCGTCTCAGTTGTGCGACTGGATTCGTGATTTCCTGTCAGGAAGGTCGCAGTTCATAGTAATAGACGACAAATCATCGAGTAAAACTGAAGTGATATCAGGTGTTCCCCAGGGAAGCGTCCTGGGACCTCTGCTGTTCCTGATCTATATAAATGACCTGGGTGACAATCTGAGCAGTTCTCTTAGGTTGTTCACAGATGATGCTGTACTTTACCGTCTAGTAAGGTCATCCGAAGACCAGTATCAGTTGCAAAGCGATTCAGAAAAGATTGCTGTATGGTGTGGCAGGTGGCAGTTGACGCTAAATAACTAAAAGTGTGAGGTGATCCGCATGATTTCCAAAAGAAATCCGTTGGAATTCGATTACTCGATAAATAGTACAATTCTCAAGGCTGTCAATTCAACTAAGTACCTGGGTGTTAAAATTACGAACAGCTTCAGTTGGACAGACCACATAGATAATGTTGTGGGGAAGGCGGGCCAAAGGTTGTGTTTCATTGGCAGGACACTTCGAAGATGCAACAAGTCCACTGAAGAGACAGCGTACACTACACTCGTTCGTCCTCTGTTAGAATATTGCTGCGCGGTGTGGGATCCTTACCAGGTGGGACTGACAGAGGACATCGAAAGGGTGCAAAAAAGGGCAGCTCGTTTTGTATTATCACGTAATAGGGGAAAGAGTGTGGCAGATATGATACGCGAGGTGGGATGGAAGTAATTAAAGCAAAGACGTTTTTCGTCGCGGCGAGATCTATTTACGAAATTTCAGTGCCCATCGTTCTCTTCCTAATGCAAAAATATTTCGTTGAGCCCAACCTACATAGGTAGGAATGATCATCAAAATAAAATAAGAGAAATCAGAGCTTGAACAGAAAGGTTTAGGTGTTCGTTTTTCCCGCGCTGTTCGGGAGTGGAATGGTAGAGAGATAGTATGATTGTGGTTCGATGAACCCTCTGCCAAGCACTTAAATGTGAATTGCGGAGTAATGATGTAAATGTAGAACTACTGTCTATAATTTTTAGACGTAACTGTTTGATCTCCAATAAAATCAGTTTTGTTCATGTGTTGGTGGTATATGGCTTTATTGTATTTTCAGCACAATACTTCAAAATAAATTGAGAATCGTAACCTTTAGCATAGCTATGAAAATATAGTCACATTGTTCAACAAATATCATCCAATGACAGGATTTATCATTTGTATTAAATTTATATTTGTTGCCATTAAAACTGTGAGCTATTACAGAATATGTATGCCAGTTTCTTGTTGAGCTTCATAATCAAACCACATATATCTTCCAGTGTAGGTACAATTCACTCTTCTAGGGAAGCCTTTTTCACAACATTTAAACTCTTTATCTGCCACCATTTTATTGCATTCAAAGCTTTGGTAAACATTATAATTTTGGAATTCTCCATTAACATAACAACCTTCTTTATTACAATTTGAACAACCTTGGACTATAAAATCCTCACCAAATTTTCTTTCACTAATGCCACCTTTTTGTGATTGCCTTTGCATGTAGCATTTATTATTTCCAGTTTTCACTACTTGTTTACAGTCTCTGCGAAGTTCAAAGCGACATTGATGTTTTCTAGATATGAAGCAAATCTTTTTACATCCTTCACATTCATATGCTGCATTACAGACTTCTTGGTGATTGAGCAGTCTTCATTATAACAGTATGTACTTCCATTTTCACAATACATCTTATTTTCCACACTTTTGTGTTTTGGACCATTGTGTAGTATACAGACTTTTCTCTCCATTTTACATCTCTGCACACCCTTGCTTTTCTACAGATTGTTATATTTATTACAAAAATATGATCATCCCAAGAAAACAGTCATATTGTTAATTACATCGAAATGGTTGTGACCTTTATACAGATAAATCTTTATCTCTTTCTAAGGACCACTATAGATAACTGAATTGATATTCTCTGCACATACAATGTTTATTTGGATAGCCAAAAATTCTTCAACATTTTTAGTATCATGAAGAGCAAATCTTTCTTCGTTGTATTCAATCAATTGATTACATAGTATGTCAGATAACTCTTTTTGTAATTTATATTTATCTCCTCTAATTTTCTTAATCTCACCTATAGTTAGTTCTCTGCCAAAAATGTTATTTGGACAGTATGTTAATGCAACTATTTCTGCTCTAGTACAGCACAGATTAGCATCATTTTTAATTCTTGTGATACATCTCTTAGTCTTTTTTCCTTCAGTTGGATTTATTGTTTTTCTGCCATTACCATCACTACCTCTAGGGCCGGCCAGTGTGGCCGAGCGGTTCTAGGAGCTTCAGTCTGGAGCCCCGTGACCACTACGGTCATAGGTTCGAATCCTGCCTCGGGCATGGATGTATGTGATATCCTTAGGTTAGTTAGGTTTAACTAGTTCTGAGTTCTATAGTCCCATAGTGCTCAGAGCCATTTTTTGAACTACCTTTAGGAATTGCTAACATTTGAATATTAAATGATGTATCTGCTATATCAACAGTCTCATCAGATGTTAAGAGACCTCTCATTTTATTGCACTTGAACAGCATCTCGAGTGTTATTCAATGCTCTATATCCAGAAATCGGATAAAACATTTTTGTGTTGTTGATTGTTAAATTCAACTTATCCCCTTTCCTAAAATTAGTTCTCTTTTTTGCTACTTCTACCATAGAATTGAGTGATTTCGTTATATAATCTGTTTTATCACTAACAGTATTGAGTTTGGCAATATTAGCATGGTTGAAGACAATTTTATACTCCACAGACCATGCATTAAATTTTGTATTAAATCTGGATCTGATTTCTTTAATCTCAAATAAATATTTGTTTAAATTGGTTTAGCCTCTTTTTGTTGCTCAAATATTTTGTTACTGAATGGATAAATCTGATCTAGTCTCACAATTTTTTCCTCTCTAGGTGGTCGAGATTTTTCAATAATGTCATCATCAAATCCGTAAAAATAATTTATATTAGGTGAAAATTTTGTTCTTGATATAGTCTTTTGGAATAGTTCTGGATGAAACTGAAAAACTCCAGTAATTAAATTACTTAATTCTGATTTCTTTAATGTTGTGTATCCTCTGATACCAAGATTCTTTGCTTTGGCTTTCAGTTCTGATAGTTTCAAATTATCGAGTGTCCTTGTAGGAGGTGGCAAATTATTTGAAACGATTAAGGTAATTAAATCAGCTTTGCTATATCTGCTATATAGACGTAAATTATTCCTTCTCCAATAATCACGAAGTAGGGCGACTGTAAACTCTCTCAATAAGGCTTCCATTTATTAAGGACAGAAAACATTATTTTTGCAAAAAAGTTTCAAAATGTAGTAATTTCATTTTCAATTAGTTTTATGTGTCTTTTTGACAGTAAATGTTTTTTGAGATCAATTCTATTTCTTTTCCACATGTACACACTAATTGACAAGGCTTGCATCTACTTGAGTGCTTGTCCCTGTTTTTGTAGAGTAGCTAATACAACCTATTCTTGAGTACAGCTCGAGCCTTTGGGATCCCTATTGGGTCAGATTGAGGGAGGACATAGAAGCAATTCAGAGGCAGGCTGCTAGATTTGTTACTGGTAGGTTTGATCATCATGTGAGTGTTACAGAAATGCTTCAGGAACTCGGGTGGGAGTCTCTAGAGGAAAGGAGGCGTTCTTTTCGTGAATCGCTACTGAGGAAATTTAGAGAACCAGCATTTGAGGCTGACTGCAGTACAATTTTACTGCCGCCAACTTATATTTCCCGGAAAGACCACGAAGATAAGATAAGAGAGATTAGGGCTAGTACAGAGACATATAGGCAGTGATTTTTCCCTTGTTCTGTTTTGGAGTGGAACAGGGAGAGAAGATCCTAGTTGTGGTACGAGGTACCCTCCGCCACGCACCGTATCGTGGATCGCGGAGTATGTATGTAGATGCAGATGTAGATGTAGTCGCAATATATTTTCCACATACACAAAGAACTCAATAATTATTATATGTATCCTTGTGATAACGTTTTTCACATTCTTTACATATGTTTGAATACTTATCCCTTGTATACATGTGTGGATATAAATTATCAATTGTCTCTTCAACTTT
This sequence comes from Schistocerca serialis cubense, assembly GCF_023864345.2. NCBI lineage: Eukaryota > Metazoa > Arthropoda > Insecta > Orthoptera > Acrididae > Schistocerca > Schistocerca serialis. The sequence continues at coordinate 55,437,363 of NC_064640.1, read as the reverse complement.
GCTCTTCCATTTATTGAGATATTTATTCATTAGTTTATTTACATTAATATTATGGATGTTACTGTGAATGATGTCTAAAAAAATTTGAATCTGATGAAGACTAATTATATCATTAATCATTTGTTCTGATGTGTAGTTATTCAAAATAATAAAATAGTTCATATGTCAGACATATTTTCTTTCATTCGTTGATACAGATTGATGGAGTTAGAATTGTAATCAAGCCTCAACAGTTCTTCACAGTATGGATGTATATCTATAATTCTGTATAACTTTCTTTGTAAATATCTTCTTCGTATTCTAATGAAATAATAATTGTATTCCCATTCATCATCAAGTAATTTTAAAAGGACAAACATATGTCTCAAATTAATATCTTTAGTTGATGTAACTACATGTGGTTGTATTTCTCTAATTATGTCATCTTTTTCATTAATTTGTTGTTTTAAGTTTGAATGCCTTGTCTTCTTTTCCTCAGAACACACACAGATATTTCTTTATCAATCTGTAAATCTTCAATTTGTTCTTGTAAATTTTCAATTGTTGAATGTAGTTTATAATCACCATATTTCTTATTGATGGTAAAACATCATGTTTAACCTATTTACTAAATTGTTTGGCTTCTTCTGTTTTAACCTTTAAAATCAACGAAAATAAACCAGATTCATTGATAAATATTGTCTGTTATTTGTTGTAAGTTAGACCACATTGGAGGTAGCCCCCAAAATATCTGCATATTTTGTCTTATCTTTAACATCTACATTATTTCTAATTACTTTATCAGTGTCTTTATATTTTAAAATTTCTGCAACATCTTTTGATTATTTAGTTACAGACGATATTTTGCACTTCATTCATAATGGAATTTCAGAGGATCTGAATGGATCTGGTGCAGATAATGTAATATTAAGAGAGATTTTAAAAATTATAATCTTGAGAAATAGGTGTACTCCTATTCAGCGCTCCCACAAAAATAACGTGGTTCATTGGTATTAACAGCTGTTTTTTCATTACCTCTTAAAGTGAACAATTCTTTCATGTTAAAAATTTCTAATGTTTTACGAATTTACAAGAACAAATTGAAGATTTACAAACTGATACACAAAAGGCGGTGTTTGATGGTATTGAATACACTGAATAAAACATTTTAATCCATTGACTTCTGAATGAGAATTGCAACTGCTAAACATTGTTTTATACTCCACATCCATTATCATCCAAACCTAAGACCATTACTAATTTTCTCTTTCCATACATTATTTCTCTAAATGCAGTTGCAGCAATTTCTCACCTAAAGAAGCATCACTTGCATGCATTCTTTCTTTCGCAGCTAACTGAAGTTCTTTGTCAGTTGTGTTTTTTCTGTATCTTTATTATCTGTTTGTGCGATATCATGTTGTTTGCAAGCTTCGTGTAATTTATTTATTCCAGGATCACCAAGTGGTAGTCTTTCTTCAAGTTTAGTGAAAGGTTCGCAGTATGAGTAGCCTGGTAAATGCATCTCTGGCATTGGTAAATTATTTAAAGCCGAATTGACTCATCCTTTTCCACATTTTCACTCTTCCAAAATGTGTGGGGAAGATTATAAAAACTCTAATGAAATATGGTATTCTTTTTGGATTATCAGTTATGAAATCTTTAAATTTATTTGTTATGCTAACTTTTTCATCTTGATAATTTTTATTTCCAGCTTATTCGTCATCATGAATTACTGTTTATCAATTAAATCTTTGATGTCATTCATCTAAACATATTCAACTGGTTTTTCTGTATATTTCTTTACTAACCCACTACCTTTTTCCTGTGGTGAACTTATTTCTGAATAATCTGAGGAATCTGTTGTTGGTCTTCTTAAATTTCTTTTATCAAACCTTTATATTTGATTCCTCTGCTCACTTTGACCCTATTTGGTAATTTCAGTATATATTGCTCCTATATTATACAATATATGAATATAATTTGATAAATCAATTGAATCGTAATTTATAATCAATATCAGCCATAATAATTTGCTTTTTAATTTGCTTCATTAAACCAACAGTTCCTTCATATGTCTTTTCACCTACTGTTAATTTATCTCCTTCAAATGCTACTAGTAATCTTCCTATATGTTTAAAGGCACCAACAAGTCTTAATCCAAAAACAGAATCTTCACTGTGGTTTACCTACTCTAGCATTCTTTCACTTATATTTATTCTTTTAACATCGCTGTCCTTTATTTTCTTGACAGCTCCCTTTTCTTCATATTTTTTCAATAACTCATGTATTTCTGATTCACTTAATGTGTTATCTTGTTTAATTGGTGGTATGTCACTAAATTCTTCAGTATAACGGTTATAAGGAACTATTTGTTGTTCAACCTCTCCATTTTCTTCAATAGCTTTCACTACATTGTCACCTAAGCCCATGATTCCTTCTTTCGCTTTTCCGATTGCATCAGTAACCGGTTGATCTTTTTTATATTTTTTATATTCTGTTTTAGGCTATTTTTTCCATTTTAAACTCCTGTTTTAATTACTCCTTTAGTTTTCTATTGCGTCTAGCATTTTTTTACAACCTCTGGATCCTATTTTGCAAACATTGATTAGAAAAGAAGAAACATTAATCAATTATTTTTTAGTTGCTCAGTCAGCTACTTAGTCAGTCAGTGAGTCAGCCACTCAGTCAGTTGTCAGTTAGTTAGTCAGTCAATCAGTTAATTAGTTAGTCAGTCAGTTAGTTAGTCAGTTTGTTAGGTAGTCATTCAGTTAGTCATTTAGTTGGTCAGTCAGTTATTTGAATTTAATAAATAAATTTTAACCTTATTAAATAATGAACAAAGTTGAGAGCTATCAATTCTACTCATTTCCTGTGAATGAGAAGACTAAAAATAATTTAAACCTCCTGAACAAGAACACTGAGGTTAATATAAATATTGGAGCTGGTTGGGTTCATCCTCATCACGCTCAGTTGTACATGAATTTAAGTATTATTGGAGCTGATGGTACAGATTATCCAACTTTTGATCGAAAATCCAATAAAAAATTAATTGTTAATTATGTAGCAAAACTTTTCCAAGTTATCACAGTTATAAAAGGAAACAATATTTTATCCGAAATCGATCATACTTTCATTTCTTCATCTGCACTTATTCGATTGACTTCGTCTCTAACTGATGAGTTAACTATAGAAGGACATATAGTTAACATTGGCAAATTAAGGAAGAAGGAAGTGAGGTGCAGTAACCATTAGAATTAGTGGGCAGATTTTGCAAAGATTATAAAGAAGTCATGTGGGAAGTAGATTTAACAGTAATTTTTACTTGGAGTCCAACTGTGGGAGATGCTATTCTTTGATGGGCTGACAAAAATGTTGCTGGTGTGGAACATGTAACCACACTTCCAAAAGAAGGTAAAATAGTAGTAGAATCGATGGAAATTCGTGTTCCTGTAGTTAGATGTGAGCCAGAATATTCACTCAAGCTAGAGCGAGAAAGGCTAAAAACTCAAATTCCCATACCTCTCTTTAAGCCACAAAACATCGAAATTGCTGGATTAGATGAAAAGAGAAATTTTGAATTGGATATCACAAATTACTATAACTCTATGCAGTATGACATGCCTTATTTCATTTTTGTTATTTCCCAGACAAAAAGGAAAAATAATCACTTAGTTGACTCTTCCTTATTTGACCATGTTAAATTACAAAATATCTATACTAAAAATGGAAGAAATGAAGTTTTTCCTCAATAAGTACGGCATCTAGATCCACCAAATGATGCACTTCGCGATTTTAAGAAGGTCATACAATTGAATGGTGATTTTAATGTGAATCTGTTCAATTTTATTGAAAATTATCCTATCTATGTCATAAATCAGAATAAATGTTTTAACTACACAAAAACAACAATGAAACTGTGTGCCACTTTTAATGACAAAATTCCGAAAGATACGATTGCCTATATAGTAATGCTCGGCAAGATAAATTTGATATATGATGCACAACACAGAATATTACCTGAGAATTTCTAATAACCTTTTCATATTGATTAGCGACAACTAAAGCAGTCTTAGACTGCGTCATGTTTGCAATTTTTTACAATTTTCAGGCCATTACCAGGCAGCTAAAACTGTCAGTACAATCGGATAACCAGAAATGCAAATACTAAAAATATTGTTAACAAACGAGTTAAGAAAGAATTCTCATTTCAGTATGATAAAAGAGTTGTTCCAGAAAATTTTGATACAGTGTCTTACAGTTATTAAAGTTTAATGAATAATTATTAAAATCATTTATTTTTCTTGTGGGCGTGTTTTCTCAGTTATTAAAATAATTTTATTCATCTTGTGGGTGTGTTGCTCATTAAATTATCCCCTATTGTGCTCAAGTGATCTATTTATAGAAAAACGGAAAATGTAGGTAAATTATCTGCGAGTGCGCTCAATCCACCCAGTTACTACTGTTGAAGTTAAATATGGTGGGACCTAGTGAAATTTGGTGGCAGGAGGAACAGAACTTCATGGTCAGACGAATACAGAGTCATAAATACCCAATAAAATAGGGATACTGCAGGAGTAGGTCTAATAACGAATGATACAATAAGAATGTGACCAAGCTACAATGAACACGACAGTGAATGCATTATCTTAGGCAAGACAGACGTGAAGCCAATATCAACCACAGTTGAGAGGTTGAAGAAATGTATTATGCAATAAAAGAAATTATTCAGACAGTTAAGGGAGAGGAAAATAAAATTGTGATGGGGACTGGAATCGATAGTAGGAAAAGGAAGAGAAGGTGAATATCACTAGGGGAAAGGAATGAAAGGGGAAACCACCTGGTAGAATTTCGCACAGAGCATAATTTAACCATCGCTAACTCTTGTATTAAGAATCATGTAAGAAGGCTCTGTGCGTGGAAGAGATCTGGAGACACCAAATGCTTTCATATTGATTATATAATGGTAATAAAGAAATTTCGGAAGAAGATTTTAAGCTGCAAGACATTTCGAGGGGAAAATGTGGACTCTGACTACAACTGTAGATCTAAACTGAAGAAATTTAAAAAAGATAAGAAGTTATGGAGACGGGACCTGGGTAAGTTGAGGTTGCTGAGATTCTCAGAGGGAATATTAGGCAATGACATAGTAAAATAAGGGGATACAGAGAAGATGAATGGGTGGCATTGTGAGATAAAATGGAGAAGGGAGCAGCGAATCAAACAGGTGAAAACACGAAGCCTATTAGAAATCCTTGAATATCATGGGAGAGCGTGAATTTAACTGATGAAAGGAGAAAATATAAAAAGGCAGGAAATGAAAAATGCGAAAGGGAACACAAACGTCTATAAATTGAGATTGACCAGAAGCGCAAAATCGCTAAGCAGGAATGTCTTAAGGACAAATCTGAAGATATGTAGGGGAATAGATACCACTTACAGGAAAATTAAGGAGGCCTTTGGAGAAAACATAAGCAGCTGTATGAATATCAAGAGCTCTGATGGAAAACCAGTGCTAACCAAAGAACGGAAAGCAGAAAGGTGGAAACGGTACACAGAGGCGGTACACATGGGAAATGAACTTGATGGCTGTGTTATAGAAAGGGAGGAGAAGATAGATGAACATGAGATACGAGATACGATACTGCGAGCAGAATTTGACAAAACATTGAAAGACCTAATCCGAAACAAGGCCTCTGGAATAGACGAAATTCTCTCCGAGCTACCGATATCCTTGGGAGAAACAACAATAACAAAACTATTCCCTCTGATGTGCAAGATGTGTGAGACAGGCGAAATACCCTCCTTGAAGAAGAATATAATAATTCCAATTCCAAAGAAAGCAGGTGCCGACAGGTGTGAATATTACTGAACTATCAGTTTAATATACCAAGCTTGCTAAATACTTACACGAATTATTTAAAGAAGAATGGAAAAACTGTTAGAAACCGACCTCGGAGAAGATCAGTTGAGATTCTGGAGAAATTCAGCATTGTTAGACTCAGAGAAAGCTTTTGACACTGTTGACTGGAATACACTCTTTGAAATTCTGGCGGTAGCAGAGGTAGAATGCATTGAGCAAAAGGATATTTACAACTTCTATAGAAACCAAAGGGCATGAAAGGGAAGTAGTGGTTGAGAAGGGAATGAGACAAAATGGTTCAAATGGCTCTCAGCACTATGGGACTTAACATCTGAGGTCATCAGTCCCCTAGAACATACAACTACTTAAACCTAACTAACCTAGGGACATCACACACATCCATGTCCAAGGCAGGATTCGAACCTGCGACCGTAGCAGTCGCGCGGTTCCGGACTGAAGCGCCTAAAACCGCTCGGCCACCGCGGCCGGCTAGGAATGAGACAGGATTGCTGCCTATGTCCGATGTTATTTTATCTGTACATAGTGCAAGCAGTAAAGGAAACCAAAAAAGACTTTGGAGGAGGAATTAAAGTTCAGAGAGACGAAATAGGGACTTTGAGGTTTGTCAATGACACTGCAATTCTGCCAGAGACTGCACGGGATTTGGAAGAGTAGTTGAATGGAGTGGACAGTGTCTTGAAAGTATTATATAAGATGAAAACAACAAAAGCAAAACAGGGATAACGGAATGTAGTCGAATTAAATCCGGTTTTGCTGAGGGCATTAGATTAAAAAGCGAGACACCAAAAGTAGTAAGAGATTTCTGCTGTCTGGGCAGTAAAATAACTGGTGATGGCCAAAGTATAGATGCTGTGGAAAGTAGGCTGGCAATGGTAAAAAAGCGTTTCTGAAGAAGAGAAATTTGTTTACATCGAATATAGACTTCAGTGTTAGGAAGTCCTTTCTGATTGTATTTCTCAGGAGTGTAGCCTTGTATGGAAGTGAAATATTGACGATAAACAGTTAAGACAAGAAGAGTAAGAAGCTTTCGAAATGTGGAGCTGCAGAAGAATGCTGAAGATTAGATGGGTAGATCATGTAAATAATGAGGACGTACTGAATAGAATTGAGAAGAAAAGAAATTTGTGGCACAACTTCACTAAAAGAAGTGACTGGCTGATAGGACACATTCTGAGACATCAAGGGATGACCAACTTAGTACTGGAGGGAGCCGTGGTGGGGGTGGGGGGGTGGGGGGGGGGGTAAAATTTGCAGAGGCAGACCAAGAGTTGATTAAGCAGGTTCAGAAGAATGTATGCTGCAGTAATTGTTAGGGAATGAAGAGGCTTGCACAGGACAGAGTAGCATGGACGGCTGCATCAAACCTGTCTTCGGACTGAAGACCACAAAAAAAAAACACACACACACACACACACACACACACACACACACACACACACATACATACACACGAAACTGGCCAAATTGATAGCAGATAAACACACAGCAGTAAACGTTTAAAAAAAACAACAATGCATTTTTTAAGTGGTGAATTTTAGCAAGTTTATAGCCCGTAAATCAACATGTAGACTTAGTGTCTAAATATTGGCCACATGTGAACAAATTAGACTTTTCCAGCATACTGTTCCTTGCAGAAATAAAACATGTTCATGTCATCGAAAAGCGGAACGAAAACGTCTCTGAGAATATCTACATAATCTAGTATTCGGATGATATAATGAATGGTCGTAGATGACAAGAAGTAAGAGAAAGAATTTCGAGTTGTACCGCTACGTATCACAAACCACAATCATGAGAAACATGGAGGTCTCTAAATGCTGCAAATTGCTAATACAGATATATACCATTTCTGCTGCATAAAAAACCTTTCGAAGCTAGCATGTAGTAGCATTACTATTCATCACCATTCAATGGAAGTATGTGAACGCTGTTAGATGCACATGTAGTTGACAGCGAACAGTTTAAATCAGTCAACAGTATAATGCCTAGCAGCAACAGCGAAAGTCACCAAGTTGAGCTACACTCAAAAGTAACCTTTTGTAATTTATGCTGATGCTCAATGCATGTTAGAACCAGTTGCTACTTGTAGCTGTAGCAGTGACTCTGGTTTTTATTTTGGTCAGGTATATTGAATACACCACTCAGCATAGACTACATCTACATGTACGTGGATACTTTACAAATTACATTTAAGTGCCTGGCAGAGTGTCATCGAACCACCTTCACAATTCTCTATTATTCCAATCTCGTATGACGCGCGGAAAGAACGAACACCTATGTCTTTCCGTACGAGGTCTGATTTCCCTTATTTTATCATGGTGATCGTTTCTCCCTATGTAGGTCGGCGTCAACAAAATATTTTCCCATCCGGAGCAGAAAGTTGGTGATTGAAATTTCGTGAGAAGATCCCTCCGCATGGAAAATGATGTCCAACCCAAATCCTGTATCATTTCAATGACACTCTCTCCCCTATATTGCGATAATACGAAACGTGCTACCCTTCTTTGAACTTTTTCGATGCACTCTGTCAGTCTACATCTATATCTACATCTACATCCATACTCCGTAAGCCACCTGACTGTGTGTGGCGGAGGGTACCTTGAGTACCTCTATCGGTTCTCCCTTCTATTCCAGTCTCGTATTGTTCGTGGAAAGAAGGATTGTTGGTATGCCTCTGTGTGGGCGCTAGTCTCTGTGATTTTATTCTCATGGTCTCTTCGCGAGATATACGTAGGAGGGAGCAATATACTGCTTGACTCCTTGGTGAAGGTATGTTCTCGAAACTTTAACAAAAGCCCGTACCGAGATACTGAGCGTCTCTCCTGCAGAGTCTTCCACTGGAGATTATCTATCATCTCCGTAACACTTTCGCGATTACTAAATGATCCTGTAACGAAGCGCGCTGCTCTCCGTTGGATCTTCTCTATCTCTTCTATCAAACCTATCTGGTACGGATCCCACACTGCTGAGCAGTATTCAAGCAATGGGCGAACAAGCGTACTGTAACTTACTTCGTTTGTTTTCAGATTGCATTTCCTTAGGATTCTGCCAATGAATCTCAGTCTGGCATCTGCTTTACCAACGATCAACTTTATATGATCATTCCATTTTAAATCACTCCTAATGCGTACTCCCAGATAATTTATGGAATTAACTGCTTCCAGTTGCTGATCAGCTATATTGTAGCTAAATGATAAGGGATCTTTCTTTCTATGTATTCGCAGCACATTACACTTGTCTACATTAAGATTCAATTGCCATTCCCTGCACCATGCGTCAATTCGCTGCAGATCCTCTTGCATTTCAGTACAATTTTCCGTTGTTACAACCTCTCGATATACCACAGCATCATCCGCAAAAAGCCTCAGTGAACTTCCGATGTCATCCACAAGGTCATTTACGTATTTTGTGAATAGCAACGGTCCTACGACACTCCCCTGCGGCACACCTGAAACCACTCTTACTTCGGAAGACTTCTCTCCACTGAGAATGACATGCTGCGTTCTGTTATCTAGGAACTCTTCAATCCAATCACACAATTGGTCTGATAGTCCATATGCTCTTGCTTTGTTCATTAAAGGACTGTGGGGAACTGTATCGAACGCCTTGCGGAAGTCAAGAAACACGGCATCTATCTGGGAACCCGTGTCTATGTCCCTCTGAGTCTCGTGGACGAATAGCGCGGGCTGGGTTTCACACGATCGTCTTTTTCGAAAGCCATGCTGATTCCTACAGAGTAGATTTCTAGTCTCCAGAAAAGTCATTATACTCGAACATAATACGTGTTCCAAAATTCTACAACTGATAGACGTTAGAGATATGACCTGTGCACTTTTCCAATCCTTTGGAACGCTACGCTCTTCTAGAGACCTACGGTACACCGCTGCAAGAAGGGGGGCAAGTTCCTTCGCGTACTCTGTGTAAAATCGAACTGGTATCCCATCAGGTCCAGCGGCCTTTCCTCTTTTGAGCGACTTTGTTTCTCTATCCCTCTGTCGTCTATTTCGATATCTACCATTTTGTCATCTGTGCGACAATCTAGAGAAGGAACTACAGTGAAGTCTTCCTCTGTGAAACAGCTTTGGAAAAAGACATTTAGTATTTCGGCCTTTAGTGTGTCATCCTCTGTTTCAGTACAATTTTGGTCACAGAGTGTCTGGACATTTTGTTTTGATCCACCTACCGCATTGACATAAGACCAAAATTTCTTAGGATATTCTGCCAAGTAAGTACATAGAACTTTACTTTCGAATTAATTGAACGCCTCTCGCATAGCCATCCTCACATTACATTTCGCTTCGCGTAATTTTTGTTTGTCTGCAAGGCTTTGGCTATATTTATGTTTGCTGTGAAGTTCCCTTTGCTTCCGCAGCAGTTTTCTAACTCGGTTGTTGTAGCACGGTGGCTCTGTTCCATCTCTTACGATCTTGCTGGGCACATACTCATCTACTGTAACACATATTGTACGATGGTAAGGATCCCACACTGCGCAGCAGTATTCTACAAGAGGACGGAGAAGCGTAGTGTAAGCCGTCTCCCTAGTAGATTTGTTACATTTTCTAAATATCCTGCCAATAAAACGCAGTCTTTGGTTAGCCTTCCCCACAACATCTTCTATGTGTTCCTTCCAATTTATGTTGTTCGTAATTGTAATTCCGAGGCACTTAGTTGAATTTACGACCTTTAGATTTGACTGATTTATCGTTTAACCGAAGTTTAACGGATTTATTTTAGCACTATTGTGGATGACCTCCTACTTTTCGTTATTTAGGGTCAATTACCAATTTTCGCACCACACAGATATCATTTCTAAATCGGTTTGCAGTTTGTTTTGATTTTCTGATGACTTTACTAGTCAGATAAACGACAGCGTCGTCTGCAAACAACCTAAGACGGCTGCTCGGATTGTCTCCCAACTCGTTTATATAGATAAGGAACAGTAAAGCGCCTATAGTACTACGTTGGGGAACGGCATAAGTCACTGCTGCTCTACTTGATGACTCTGTGTCAGCGTCAAAAGCCTTCTGGAAATCTAGAAATACGGAATAAATTTGAAATCCCTTGTCAATAGCACTCAGCACTTCGTGTGAGTAAAGATGTAGTTGTGTTTCGCAAGAACGATGTTTTCTAAATCCATGTTGACTGTGTGTCAATAGACCGTTTTCTTCGAGGTAATGCATAATGTTCGAACACAATATATGTTCCAAATTCCTGCTGAATATCAACGTTAATGATATGGATCTGTAATTTAGTGGATTACTCTTACTACCTTTCTTGAATATTGGTGTGACCTGTGCAGATTTACAGTCTTTGGCTACGGGTCTTTCGTCGAGTGAACGGTTCTGTATGACTTAAGTATGGAGGTATTGCATCAGCATACTCCGAAAGGAGCCCAATTGGTATACAGTCTGGACCAGAAGACTTGCTTTTATTAAGTGATTTAAGTTGCTTCACTACTCCGAGGATATCTATTTCTACGTTACTCAGCTGTTCCTGATTCGAATTTTGGAATACTTACTTCTCTTTTTTAAAGGTATTTCGGAAGGCTGTGTTTAGCGACTACCCCTTGGGAGCACTGTCGTCGATAGTGTCTCCATTGCTATATCGCAGAGAAGGCATTGATGTTTCTTGCCGCTAGCGTACTTCACCTTGCTACGAACATTGCAGCTATGATCATTGATATTCGGTCTTTAAATTGTCAGAGGCAGTGATTGTATCAAGCAGTTCACTGAACAGCTGTATGCAACTGCTGAAAGTGTAAATGACTTTTTATTGCAAAATAAATCGATGGAAAAAGCCATGAAGAAGAATTAGCATTTCGCTCTGCAGAGGTCTGCCATATTTGCCGGGAGCTGTTTGAAGAAGGTGATACTAAACTCAGAGATCATTGCCATTTCATAAGTGCATATCGCGGTGCAGCCCATTCCAGTTTCATTGTGAACGCTAGGTCTGACTCTACGGTCCCCATCGTATTCCGCTGTCGGAGCTTTTACAACGGGCCTTTCTTGATCACGAACATATGCGAACAAAGGAAGACAGACGGCGATTAAGAAGTTAAATACAGGAAGCATTTCTCTTCTGCCATATAATATGGAGAAATGTAAATGTTTTATGAAAAGTGTTGCAGTTTTGGACCAAGAGAGACGCTGAAAAATTTCCAATTTATCGATTCGCTAAATTTCCTTGTGTGATCACTCAAAAACATGTGCATTATACCTTGAAATAATATGATTTCAAGATATTGAGGACTTATTGTCCTGACGATCGATAGCTTGATCTATTTAATCAGAAAGTAATTTCGCTCTCTGAGTATGTGAGTAATGAATCGTTTTTACTGAAATTGAAAAGCTTACAAGTTTATTAAAAGGCGAAATGATGACAGACGTTGAGTACCGAAGCGCTTGCAATGTGTTGAAAGTATTCAAGTGTAAAACACTTGGAGACGATTCTGATTTGTATTTGAAAACTGACGTGCCACTCCTTTCTGACGTGTTCGGAAACTTTCACAGCCTGTGCCTTACAAAATATGGATTGGACCCTGAATATTACATTATTTCACCTGGTTTGGTGTGGGATGTTCTGCTGAAAATTACTAATGTGGAATTTCAGCTTCTCATATTGAAGAACTCCAGTCTCTGGAGAGAGACATTGGAGATTGTATTGTACATTGTTCTCGCAGATATGCAACTGCCACCAACAGATTTATGGCGATAAAATTGAAGAATATTGTATATCTTGATGTGTATTGTAACGGCAGTCATTGAGTGCCGTAACGCATGGTGTGAAGTGTTAGTTTCTCCAGCGGTGGGTATGTAACTACCAAAAGCAATCAAAACTTTTATTCAAGTCACAATTTATGCAGTCGAACTCATAAAGACTCGGAATGTGAGTAACACAAGGTCCAAACAAAATGAACACTTCCGATACTACACTCCTGGAAATGGAAAAAAGAACACATCGACACCGGTGTGTCAGACCCACCATACTTGCTCCGGACACTGCGAGAGGGCTGTACAAGCAATGATCACACGCACGGCACAGCGGACACACCAGGAACCGCGGTGTTGGCCGTCGAATGGCGCTAGCTGCGCAGCATTTGTGCACCGCCGCCGTCAGTGTCAGCCAGTTTGCCGTGGCATACGGAGCTCCATCGCAGTCTTTAACACTGGTAGCATGCCGCGACAGCGTGGACGTGAACCGTATGTGCAGTTGACGGACTTTGAGCGAGGGCGTATAGTGGGCATGCGGGAGGCCGGGTGGACGTACCGCCGAATTGCTCAACACGTGGGGCGTGAGGTCTCCACAGTACATCGATGTTGTCGCCAGTGGTCGGCGGAAGGTGCACGTGCCCGTCGACCTGGGACCGGACCGCAGCGACGCACGGATGCACGCCAAGACCGTAGGATCCTACACAGTGCCGTAGGGGACCGCACCGCCACTTCCCAGCAAATTAGGGACACTGTTGCTCCTGGGGTATCGGCGAGGACCATTCGCAACCGTCTCCATGAAGATGGGCTACGGTCCCGCACACCGTTAGGCCGTCTTCCGCTCACGCCCCAACATCGTGCAGCCCGCCTCCAGTGGTGTCGCGACAGGCGTGAATGGAGGGACGAATGGAGACGTGTCGTCTTCAGCGATGAGAGTCGCTTCTGCCTTGGTGCCAATGATGGTCGTATGCGTGTTTGGCGCCGTGCAGGTGAGCGCCACAATCAGGACTGCATACGACCGAGGCACACAGGGCCAACACCCGACATCATGGTGTGTGGAGCGATCTCCTACACTGGCCGTACACCACTGGTGATCGTCGAGGGGACACTGAATAGTGCACGGTACATCCAAACCGGCATCGAACCCATCGTTCTACCATTCCTAGACCGGCAAGGGAACTTGCTGTTCCAACAGGACAATGCACGTCCGCATGTATCCCGTGCCACCCAACGTGCTCTAGAAGGTGTAAGTCAACTACCCTGGCCAGCAAGATCTCCGGATCTGTCCCCCATTGAGCATGTTTGGGACTGGATGAAGCGTCGTCTCACGCGGTCTGCACGTCCAGCATTAACGCTGGTCCAACTGAGGCGCCAGGTGGAAATGGCATGGCAAGCCGTTCCCACAGGACTACATCCAGCATCTCTACGATCGTCTCCATGGGAGAATAGCAGCCTGCATTGCTGCGAAAGGTGGATATACACTGTACTAGTGCCGACATTGTGCATGCTCTGTTGCCTGTGTCTATGTGCCTGTGGTTCTGTCAGTGTGATCATGTGATGTATCTGACCCCAGGAATGTGTCAATAAAGTTTCCCCTTCCTGGAACAATGAATTCACGGTGTTCTTATTTCAATTTCCAGGAGTGTAGTTCAAGCTAAGAGAGTTAATGGGTCACTTAGACAGTAAGTCTAAATTTAAAAGATAGTTGAACAATCACTTAGATGCGAAGTCCAAAAACAGACAAATATAGATTATGTGCTGGATGATCGATCTGTGACTTTTCTATGACCACTGCTTGGCTGCTTGCTGAACTCTGATGTACTAGACGCGAAGTCGGAAAACAAACTCGTGTAGGTGACACTTCAGTTTCTCCTACAGCTGCTATCATCTCAAATGGCTAGAAAGTCATCTAAATTAAAAACCCTCGAGTGTATCCTCCATACAGTCATAGGCAGCTTCTGTAGTGCACCCATGACCCATTTGGGGGACACTTAGAGTTCTCTGCCCCATAGTTCATATCTAGCAAGTTGCAGCGTAACTTGACACAGAAGCTACAAAATCTCTCGTTCAAATCTTCCATTCAACTCGGACTCATGGGGCCACATTTAGTCCTGGCAGCAATACTACAGGTTATAAGCCTCACTGAAATCCCACGAGCGACATTGGTCTTCTCGTCCTCCTTGCCAGTCCTCTGAATAATGGTAGTATGACCTCATACCACAGTTAAGAGGCATAGTCCATTCTAATGTGCAGCATAATTTGCAGTTGGTTGCACTCTGTTCTCGCAATGGCTGCCAGAGCCGCTTTTTCAGCGTTGAATGAAGACTCCAGGGATACACGCAGATTGCACAAGCTGATCATTACCATCCTTCCTGCCATTTTTTTAAGACGAAGCTGTTCCAGGACTGTGCACGCGAGTGCCTTTCAACTCGCCTCTGGACAGGCACAGGCTGGGTGGTCTATTTGCCACGTAATCCGATTGAACAGCATTTATGTTCTGTTGAGCGCATGAGTAAGCCATTTGCCCACTACTTTCTCCGGGCACACGTCCGAGGCATACGGTCACATTATCTACCGCCTGCCTCCCTGACTGCCCATACGTCAGCTGTTGGCCCACCCTTGCATACCTGTGCCCTTGGACGCTGGGTGGCCTTTAGGGGTGGAGGAGGGAGGAGGGGGGTGGGGGGCACTCAAGCTGGAACAGCCTGCCCTAAGGGGTACCATTATCCGCCGTACATTCTAAGTGCCGACGATTGACAGCCCCCTACCCTTTTACACCTGCTTTAACCCGACACGGGACAGAGCAGGCTTTCCAACAGCTGAAGCGTGTCTCACTGGGTTGGTTTCAGTTCTATGGATTACAGCACCTCAGACTTCTTGGTTCCTGAATGGTCCCTGCGTCCCAAGGACAGAATTCCTAGGCCAACGGCTGACAAGCCACTCACAGTCCAGTGGATGAGTGGTGGGAGATCCAGTACTTCCATTAGAGAAGACAGATCCACAGCTTCCAACCACTTGGCAGAAGCCAGGATGAACATTAAACTATCTCATCCCATACCCAAGAACAGCATTCATAGTGGGGCTGCATTGTGGGTAGCTCACTGCTGTTTTTTTTCCAGAACACTAAACAAATAACGTGAAAGTAAACTTACTGGTCATCTTTTTATTTCTGGATCAGTTATGCCCCAAGAAATACGAGGTTCCCTTATGAAATGAAGCTATTAACATCAAATATAGTGATTTCTGTTGTAACAATAAAAAAAGGTGGGACAAATTTTCTGAGTCCCTGAACTTAATTGCAACTTTGAGTCTCGAACTTTTCTTCTGTCGAGCTTATGGTCACTAACAGATCCGCGTAATAAACGTGGAAATGACGGAAATCTACGCAAAATGCAGAAAATATACACTGGTGTAGGAAGAGGAAACTAAATGACATACAATATGACAGTTATAATATGCACAGAAATCACCATTGTGCCAAGGCTGTCGACTTAGTAACAGCTTTATTTACGTCGCGAGCGTACACTTTCAAATACTTCTTTAGGACAAGGTGGTCAAAGTGCGGAAACGCGGCGCAAATATTACATTAATTAATACCTATGCTGCGATTAAGGGGAATACGATTTTTCAAACTAGATATCGTCGGTGAGATTTGCAGGTGAGATCTGCAGAATGCACAACTGTTAATCGTAAACGTCGATTTACTACGAAATGCGGTATGAACGACACTGCTGAACGTACGAAAATTCTCAAAATTTATCTTTATTCACCTACAAATACACTAAAAACAGAGGGATAGAGTGTCTGAATGAGGGTACCACTGCTAAAATTCTACAAAACATATATGTACATAGCAATTGATGGTGTAGTGTAAGCAATGTTCCCCGTGGTATACAATATTCAAAAATACGCTATATATTACGACAGACTCAAGTTTTGATGCAATGAACGCTAGAAGCACGATTAAATTTTACATAAAACGTTAGGCTCTAGACATTCGAAACGAAATTATCTGATACACATGCATTCACTCTAACACAAAAGAGATATCGTCAGCTTTTGTATGTAGGCCTAAATAAAAGTGCGAGATTGTAGGAGTTTTCACTTAGTCACTTTCGTGGCACATTAGACTCTAGCATCAGTTTCTCCCACTAATAGCGGTGAAAAACGTGAGCCCCATAAAGCACGTCTTCAGCGTGAGGCGGTTAGTACGCAATGATAGCTTTACTGAACGGATAGCTGGCAGTTCTGATCCGCACCTTTATCGATTTGAACGTTCTACTAATGCTCGCCAAGTTCGTCATACTCTGACGAAGCGATGAGAGTCACGCTAAGGCCCGTGTTATTCGCACTGAGGGCAGTTTCCACTGCGCCAGTCCTGTGTATGCCGTTAGACACTGGCGCATGCGTGGCAGGTGCCATCGGGTACAAAGGTGGGATGTCTCTTTTTTTAGAATTTCTGTCCGGGCAGCTCGCTAATACTCTCTCTGATATTATTAAATACATTTTGGTCTGTCGGGAATTTTTGTAGTTTACCTCATTTGTTCCAACGCAACGCATACTACTGAGTGTGGTCGACCAATTTTTAGTTTTCAAAGACGAGGCTTCCACAAGTTTATTGCACCGCATTATGACACTTCAGTTAGGACTACAACGCTCGTATATTTGACACTGAGTTGGAGCAACCATAATTCTATAAGAATCGACTTTCGTTTTCAAGATGCTTGCCTTGGTTTATACGCCTATTTCGGTAGTAACTGAGTTAGAGAAGCTTGAAAGTACCCTCTGGAGTTAAGTGGCCAAAGTCCAGAATTTGCTCACAGAACAACTAACGTAACTTTTCCGTTCTGTCGTAAGAGACGTTCATCTGCGTCGGCAGTGAATGTCCGCAATACCTGTACACATCTCTCTCTGTTCATTTCTGAATTACGGCGATATGCTGTTACTTTTCCAAAGTAGGTGTGATGCTGATGTCAGAAATTATGTCTATCTGATAAGGCCTGGAAACACTACAGCAGCTCTCTAAAGTTGATAGTACTAAAGCTGTTAATCCGCTTTTCCTTTAGAGATTCACCGTACTTTCGTGGAATCCTCCAAACAAATATAAGTCTTGTATTTACCTTTCATACTACTGATTTGGTCTACATATGACCGCCTCAGCACACTGTGTTTTGCCACTGTATACGCTAAGCCAAGTGGCACGTTATACACACCCAAAAATATTATTCTTGTCTGCGTGTCTTACACTGATTTACACTCCACCACCATAAGGAGAAAGCTTTTTGTAATACTGAAATCTAAATTTTTATGAAAAAGTTCGTAAAGGAAAGAAGTTTCGCGTAAATCGACTTGGGGAGCTGTCCCACAATCCGGGTGTATGGCCCCGTCCCACTCGCCCATGTGAACATTTCGGTCATTAAAACTTGAGCTATGCAGATACTTTTATGTCGATTTTCTCAAAATCTTCAGGCCGTTGCGTTAAAATCCGAAACAGATGTCTGTTTGTTGCAATGAAGATCATGGTTGCGGTAATTCGTCTAAACTCGAGACCTACAACTAGCAGCCTCCCTTCTTCCTGTTGGCACCCACCTACATAGGGAGAATTGATCATCACGACAAAATAAGAGAAATCAGGGCTCGCACAGAAAAATTTAAGTGCCCGTTTTTCCCGCGCGCCGTTCGAGAGTGAAACGTTAGAGAGACAGAATGATAGAGGTTGATCGAACCCTCTGCCAGGCACTTTATTGTGAATAGCAGGGTACTCACGTAGATGTAGATGTAGTATCGTGTGTAAGAAACACAGAAATTTAAGACGAGCCGTGAGTGTGGGATAGCCGACCCCTTTTTCCTCATGGAGGTCGCTTGATGGTTGAGAGTAGTATTCTATTCAGGAGAGGCGGGGTACTCTTTCAGCAATCTCCTTTTAAGCGTACCAAGGTTTTTCTAAACCACTTTGGATAAAAGCTGAGGTTGTTTCAATTAAGCAGTGCAAAATTCTTGCCTCATATTTCTTACAATAGAACCCAGTACGTTGTTCTCGATGGTGAGTGTTCATCGGAGTGGAGCGTATCATCTGGAGTGCCCCAGGGAAGTGTGGTAGGTCCGCTGTTGTTTTCTATCTACGTAAATGATCTTTTGGATAGGGTGGATAGCAATGTGCGGCTGTTTGCTGATGATGCTGTGGTGTACGGGAAGGTGTCGTCGTTGACTGACTGTAGGAGGATACAAGATGACTTGGACAGGATTTGTAATTCGTGTAAAGAATGGCAGCTAACTCTAAATATAGATAAAAATAAATTAATGCCGATAGGAAAAAGAACCCTGTAATGTTTGAATACTCCATTAGTAGTGTAGCGTATGACACAGTCACGTCGATTAAATATTTGGGCGTAACATTGCAGAGCGATATGAAGTGGGACAAGCATGTAATGACAGTTGTGGGGAAGGCGGATAGTCGTCTTTGGTTCATTGGTAGACTTTTGGGAAGATGTGGTTCATCTGTAAAGAAGACCGCTTATAAAACACTAATACGACCTATTCTTGAGTACTGCTCGAGCGTTTGGGATCCCTATCAGGTCGGATTGAGGGAGGACATAGAAGCAATTCAGAGGCGGGCTGCTAGATTTGTTACTGGTAGGTTTGATCATCACGCGAGTGTTACGGAAATGCTTCAGGAACACGGGTGGGAGTCTCTAGAGGAAAGGAGGCGTTCTTTTCGTGAATCGATACTGAGGAAATTTAGAGAACCAGCATTTGAGGCTAACTGCAGTACAATTTTACTGCCGCCAACTTACATTTCGCGGAAAGACCACAAAGATAAGAGAGATTAGGGCTCGTACAGAGGCATATAGGCAGTCATCTTTCCCTCGTTCTGTTTAGGAGTGGAACAGGGAGAGAAGATGCTAGTTGTTGCACGAGGTACCCTCCGCCACGCACCGTATGGTGGATTGCGGAGTATGTATGTAGATGAAGATGTAGCTCTTCGTAACGCACATTTCTCTTTCTGCAATGGACCTTCCGCGATTTAACAATAATGTTTGTTGGAGCCAGATGCTCACATACATTTTTAAAGGCTGAACGGTATTTGACAGATAGGTCAGTTTTCAGTAGTGTAGACCGCCGCATCGGAACGTGCGCATGGCTGATCCCGGCGGAGGTTCGAGTCCTCCCTCGGGCATGGGTGTGTGTGTTTGTCCTTAGGGTAATTTAGGTTAAGTAGTGTGTAAGCTTAGGGACTGATGACCTTAGCAGTTAAGTCCCATAAGATTTCACACACATCTGAACATTTTCAGAACGTGCGACGTGTGGTGTTGACTAGCTTTGACTCAGCCATGGGCATAGAAACTGTGTCTAAGAGATATTGGAAATGATTGTCAGTCGAAACCGATTCAGCCATTAAGGAATGTACGTGCGATAAACTTTGTTGTCAAAAGTAATGTTCCCGTTGTTGTTCGTTGCCAGTAATATGGCAAATATTAAGACGTACCATAGTTTTCCTTTTTTAAAGTAAGAAGTATATATTGCGAGCAACATAAGACAATCTGGTTAGATGTAACTCTCGGAGTTAATCGTGCTGTGCAGTGACGTTATCTGTGCTGTGTGGTTTTTAAAATGAAGACTTCGAGCAGGCGTAATTTGCGTACGAATTATAACAGTTTTAGTCACTGGCTCGAATAGCGTAGAGTGTGTTGTGCGGATACGCGCTCCGGTAACACTGCAACCAGGGAGACAATTTTGAGGGGCAACGGGGCAGAACGATATTTTTTCGCCTCTGAAATTCGTGCACCGCTGACCTCGTTAACTGTTTTTTGCTGGTCCGAAATAATTGTACTGCGAATTATAGCTGTATTATTTAAATGTTTGCTGTGGGCGTAGAAGTTGGGTGAAGTGTTTGGACAGAGCGGCGAGCTGTAGCGGAAAGTAAACAGAGGGGCTATTTAATCAGGTCGCTCATTGTCTTGGCCGGCCGCCGGCCGATACACACCGGCGCTGGCGGTGTTTGTATGCGGCGGCTGGCGTGGCCGACACGTGGCCCGGCGCGGCAGCGGCCGCCCGCGCACACACGCGCTGCTTCCTTTGACGTAAACAGAATGCGCGAAATGAAGCAGTGCACTGTTTGTCCGGCGAACAATACTCTGTTGTTATTGACCTGAAGTCGGCCAGCGCGTCACCGATATCGCGAAAAAACTTCGCAGATCACAGAGTGATCGTTCTGGAAGCACGTAGGCACATTCACGGGTGATTATTTTCAGGTGCGTTATTTTCAGGAGTGATGGAAATTTCGTCTGTGCATTGTTCTTGCGTCACAGCTACGAGGAGAAAAACGCTGTAACTGTATTTTTCTCACTTGCTATATATTTACCCGACATTTCCGTGGTACGAGCTTTTTTCTGAGGAAATGAGCTGTCGTGATGCTAGTTAATGAAAGTGAAACGATATTTGTGGTCGAACGAGCCCGAGATTTGCTGAAGAGCCGCAGGGCTCGAAACGGTATCAAGCGCTGTTTAAATTTCGCCAACGCTGGAGGAACTTGTATTAAATCCTGTCCTCGACATACACAGTACGAACTACTGATTTGTTTGAATAAACTTGTAATAAGGGTTCTCATACAGTACACATGGTGTTCCAGATATGGTATATGCTCTGTAACTTACAAAATAATAAGCGAAAGGAATATTTATTTAGGCAGGCGGAAGAATGAGATGTTGCTCTTTCTCCTGAGTTATGAACATAGCTTATTAATTGATTTCCAGAGAGCTACAGAAACGAGTTGTAATTCTTAAACAGAACCTCATTTTTTCTGTCATGTAGCTGAGGTATTTAATTTGACTGCATACAGATAAATTTATTTCAAGCTTCTGTCACTTTTAGCTAGTTAGCTAAATGGCTCTGAGCACTATGGAACTTAACTTCTGAGGTCATCAGTCCCCTAGAACTTAGAACTACTTAAACCTAACTAACCTAAGGACATCACACACATCTATGTCCGTAGCGGTCGCGCGGTTCCAGACTGTAGCGCCTAGAACCACTCGGCCACGACGGCCGGCAGCTAGTTAGTTAGAACCCTTCAAAGTTACGGGGATTGATGCAACATGCTGTACATAATTGGCTGTTTTCAGATGGATTTTTTGTTGGTGGAACGTGAATTTAAGTGAGATGTTCAAAGAAGTGCCCATGTTTTAAACGCACAATTTAATGCCTTCTAAACGACAGGCGGACGAGATGAAAAGCACTGGCGACACAGCAAAAGGCTTCTTCGATACGCTGTTTGATGTCAAGTGCGATTGCGGGCTGCCACACAAAGAGAGACTGGTGTTAAGTTTTACGACCGAGCGGGCCATTCCTGAGGATCAAGGCGCCCTAACCACCTTCCAGGACATTCTTGCACAACATCACCCCTGCAATGGGCTGGATGACCATCGTGACCGATTTAACACCAGCAGATCTCTTTTCGTGGGAACCCACAATTCCGGATGACTTCGAACACTGCATCAAGTAAGCCTGTCGCTTCTTGACACCAGATACTTTACATCTCGTCTGCAGGCCGTTTAGAAGGCGCTCTGAGTTGTCCGTTCACGAAAATGGGCACATAGTTTGAACACTTCACTTAAATGAACATTCCACCACTTTAGTATCCAAGGCTGGAATCGGAAGTCGAGATCGAGATGCACGCACAAGCATTTTGGCGTAGACTTCGCGTCAGTTGGTAAGGCCCTATTGCGTTCGCCTCGGTAGCTGCGCGGTCAGCGCGTTGCAGTGCTCACAGAAAGGGCTCGAGTTCGATTCACGGCCGGGTCGATAACTTTCTCCGTTCAAGCACTGGGTACTGTGTTTCCCTTACATTCGTATCGTCATAATTGACATTTCACTGTTCAGGGGCTGTACGGGCACGTCCCGAAAGCCAATAAATTAAAAGAAAGCGCACCCTGCCGATATAAGAGAATAATGTATGGATTCTTTCTCATGCAGTTGTGTTGATGTTTCAGAAGCTTTCCGATCGCTGACATTACTTTCGCACACAGTTACACTCTTGATCTTCGTTATTCTCTTGGTTTGCTATTTTGGTTTTGTTTGCACGTGGTTGACGATTTGTGGCTTTCACTTTTTGCATTGCGCTCAGTTTGCCTTTTTGAATTTGTGTACAACTTTTGCCATCGACCACTCGTTCCTTTCTGTCACAAGCCACTCCCACACCTTGGTAGTGCATTATTAAATCCGCCAAAACTTCTTCCATCCGAACACAGTCAATTACGCAGAGCATGTTGCATGCGCCCTTAAAACTTTGAATGTTTCTGGCTCCCTAACTGACAGAAATCTACATTGCGCAACACAATCAGGTCCTTTTTCGATACTCCGTAATTGTGTCTCTTTGTGAGTTAGAAATTTGAAGTTTTATTCAAAGGTGCCTATAAGTTTCCTCCATAATGGTGCAAAAGCGTGGCGTCCTGCAACGTCGAACTCGGGCTCTGCGACGCTTCAGTCAGAAAGGTGTCGACACATGAAAAAAAAGGAAACAGAAAAGAAAAGGCCAGAGGTCACAAATTAACGTGAGGTATAATGTGGGTTATCGATGTTAGACTAGCTTCAGATTTCACCACAGTTCTGCCACTATTGACGATCCACATTACAGGAAGGCCGTCACACCCTCTGTTACTTACATTTCACCCCTTCACAAGACACCTCTGCAATGGAGATCAGAACGGCGACGTCCAGCGCTGAAATCCATTTCTACACACCACAACTGAATGGCGTTACGTCACTGAACTAGTGCTTGTTGGCCGCATGCGGAAGCTACGAGGAGTTGAGAGAGATGCCTGTCATGACAGCGCCTAGGAATCGGTGAATGGCTGTCTCTCTACAGGGACATTTGTAAGTGCCCAACGAAGTTGCACGGATGGCACCGATGACGTTACCCGGGGCACGGGGAGGGGGGGAGGTCTTAGAGGGACGCCTTACCGTATTATTCACACATGTGTCAGTGACGCAATCCCCATGATCACGCCACAGGAGGGTGTCAAACAGGAGCGCTGAAAAAGAATATGGCCGGCCGCGGTGGCCGAGCGGTTATAGGCGCTCAGTCCGGAACCGCGCGACTGCTACGGTCGCAGGTTCGAATCCTGCCTCGGGCATGGATGTGTGTGATGTCCTTAGGTTAGCTAGGTTTAAGTAGTTCTAAGTTCTAGGGGACTGATGACTCCAGATGTTAAGTCCCATAGTGCTCAGAGCCATTTGAACCATTTTTTGAAAAAGCATATACAGCCTTTGCTGCTTTAGATCATATTCAGATTTCGTCCAATCTTTTTAAACAGTCCTTCCTGTTTGCACCCTGTATACCAGAGCAAAATTTGCGGCCGCGCCACACTCTGAGGGGGGGGGGGGGGATCACATTCAGTGTGATTACAGGCTCACGATGTGCTTTGAGAAGTGGTGGGTCTTGTGGGGGCTATCAGGAGTGTCAAAGGTTGTCTAGAACGTTGCTTATCGCGCTGCGAACTGACATTTTAGAATTTTTAATGTGTAGGAATCAATACCCAAAGGGCTGCCCCACCAACGCCCTCTCGACAGCACGTATTTAGGCCGCACCGCTGACCGAAAGGCCTCACCGACTCACTCTGGCTACGACACTACATAGCGATCAGATTAGTGTCTATAGCGGGACCAGCAGTGAGAGTTTGTAATAGAGCAGCAGTGAGAGTTTGTAATAGACAGATTACCGATATTGTCTGCAAGAAGGCTATTACTGATGACCTTATACCACAACACTAGACTCTATTCCTGTTAAGTAACAGCTTCCTGTTTATGTAAATATAGAACCATATTAATCCACGTGTGCATTTATGTCGCAGAGAGAGGATACTGGCCACCCATAACAACATCCTCTCCATTGATTCAATGCTGTACAAGACACTACAGTTTCATGACGCCCTTTAAGCCAGCCCTGTGGCCTTTTCGTGTGTATTCTGAGCAGCGTTGTGTCCGAAATGTTTTCCTCGGTCACCCATAAGAAAACCGCGCGATTTCTACACTGGGCGTCGTGGTTTTGGCCTCCATTGTAGAGGCCTCAAAAGAAACGGTGAAATGTGGGTAAGAGGGAGTGTGACGATCTTCTCAGTGTGTGAAACATCCACGGTGGCTTTGGGCAGAATTGCGGTGAAATTTGGTGCCAATATGACATCATTAAGCCACCTTTCACCTCACATGAAGTTGTGAGCTCTGGCCTTTTTTTCGCATGTTTCGACAAATTGCTGACTGAAGCGCCGCCGAGCCCGAGGGCTGCACGCTTTTGTACCATTACAGAGAAAGGTTACAGACACCTTTGAGCCAGATTTAAAACCTCTGTGTCACAATGAGAGAGGATTACGTGGTTCACAAAAAGTGACACTTAATCTGTGTTGCGAAATGTATTTTACTAAACCCCTATCCCGTCACCAGAACGAGTTTCAGATTGCCTATCTACTAACTTTCAGGGGCAGCAGAAAATTTTATTTTCAGTATTTCGCATAATTAATAATCGAATTTAAAATTTAAAATGCTGTCGTAATCTACTCGTTAAGCGATATAACATTATGTTAAAAGTTCTACACAATTAGACAAGTTTTACAATTAGGGACTATGTTACTGTCTTCGGGCAGCGCGAAAATACCCAGACTATCTTGTATTTGAGGATGAGACCACTTATAGATTTCCGACAAACTTAACGCATAATTTTAAATCCTTACGAAACTTTTCCTCGGTGACACCCTCCACAAAATGATCAAAGAAAGAAAGGTTATCGGTCACCACATTTTCGTTGTTCATGCGGTCAAATTTTTGCATCAGGCATGACAGTTTAATTTACCACTTCTTTACTACTGACTCTACTTTGCAGGCAGTATTCACATATACCACTGAATGTATCTGCAAAATAATATAATCGTATAACTCACAGTTCAGGACGTGTGACGTCATGAACATTGAGATGCGTGAAAAACTAGCGTTTGCTTAAAATGGAGTGTAAATTAGCCGAACTATACTTATCTATTGTTTCGTAATAAGAGCACAGACTTAATCATAATTTCAAACCTTTCCCACTTCCCCAAACGTTTCCTCCCACACATGCTTGAAGTTAAGTATTCAACACATTAACTTATTTGTAAAGTGATTAAAAGCTTGATGCTGTTTTACGCATTGAAGTACGATTCCTTATGGAATAGGTGGCTTGCTAGAGTGACATAAATTGACACTGTTGCTTTTAATGAATCAGCTATATGACAGAGCTCGTTGTTGTAAGATTAATGTTACTTAGGTTTGTCTGTCGAAATAAGTATTGCTTACATCTATTATTTTATAAGTTTCTTATCTGATTTAACAAAGAACAGTAAACAGGTTATTTCAGTGTAGCAGTTTGTAAGTTATTCACTGAACGTGGAACATGTCTAACAAATGTTTAATGGAAAAAGAACTGTACATTTCTGGTTTCTTTTTATTTCGCTTTCTGAAAAGTTGTTATTTCCTTATAAAATTTTATTGTTTTGGTATCCATATCCTTTAACTGTAACATTATTCCCTCCTGTGTGGCACTACAATGATATCCTTTCAAAACACATAAACGTGTTTATGCGTCCTGCTTAAACTTTATGCCATGGAGTCTCTAATTTTGCTCGAAAATATTTCGCTGGATGACGAACGTTTTCGCCTTTGACCGTTAACTTTATTTCCAATCACCACGATTGTAATTTCGATCGCAGCATCATTTTCAAGTGGAAGGTTTTGAGCTTAGCTACATGTCAAATAATTGATTCAAATGGCTCTGAGCCACGGTCGCAGGTTCGAATCCTGCCTCGGGCATGGATGTGTGTGATGTCCTTAGGTTAGTTAGGTTTGAGTAGTTCTAAGCTCTAGGGGACTGATGGCCTCAGAAGTTAAGTCCCATAGTGACCAGAGCCATTTGAAATAGCGTGAAATGCACAAATATTTGAGTCCACAGATCTTCATCTGTGGACTCAAATATTTGTGCATTTCACGCTATTAGTACATTAGACATTATCATTCTGGAATCTCCTATTTGTGAAGATCTGCACATTCAGATAAAAGACACTGAAACACTCACTGACATTATTAGAGACAAAGAAATCTGGCATCTAGTGAAAGAAGTAGCTAATATGGTATCCTGGAAGGAACTTAGAAAATGTTTAGAAAATAAAGACACTGTAAGAGAAAACCCGATTGTGGTGTACCGGGAGTGCAGTGAATATCACCTGGAATTCATTGACATCGGAATTAACTCCTACGCAGAGGAGAACCAGAATCAGTGGATATTTGGCTAACAACGTAGCAGTTATGGCAGAACTAGCAGAATGAATAAAAGCTAATAGGTGACTTATATGGGTCTCCCAGCAGAAGAAGGCTGCCGGAGGTGTCGTGGCTCCAATGATTCAGCGCACTGGGACTGTGAATGGCGGCACTAGCTCACCCGTGGCCCTGTCTGAGGGCTAGTGAGCCGCGGGCTCAGCTCGGGATTGTTAGATGACTGTAGGTGTTTCCTGACCCTGGTTTTAGAGATTTAGCATGTTGTCCCCAGTATCTGAAGCTCCCTCGTATGGACGTCAGTAATATTAGCATAGGCCATAGGCGTCGAATTCCCAAACAGGGATTTCCTGAAGAGCGCAACTTTCTTTAGCCTGAAATGTCCCAGTGATTAATATCAGGCACCCCCAGTAAACCGTCCGCTGCAATGGTAATGTAGATGATCAACAAATGTTGTACCACGGTTTAAAGATTTGAGGTATTTTTCCTTTTTTATGTTAAATTTAATTCACCAGTTACTGTAAATGCTTAACTACATTACAAATCAGGAAGCGAATGTTTAATCACAGTAGCATGCAGTTTCTTGTAGCTACATACAAATATTACTAGGATTAGATTCCAAGTTGTGGGTATCGTGATTGTAACCAATAATAAATGAACAAATAAATTGCTGAGTGCATAGCCGGTGTCTCTATTGAAGTTATCATATAGCCTAATTTGCACTGCTTTACTGATCGTAGTGTGAACTAGAATTCTTGAATGTTCTAACTTTAACCTTCTGTTTATTTATTTAATTGAGCTTGAGCACCGCTGATGCTACATCGAAAATATGAACGGTGCTGTTGTTGCGGTCTTCAATCCAGAGACTGGTGTGATGCAGCTCTCGGTGCTACTCTGTCCTGTGCAAGCTTCTCCATCTGCCAGTACGTACTGCTACCTATATCCTTTCGAATCTGTTTAGTATATTCATCTCTTGGTCTCCCTCTACGATTTTTACTCCCAACGCTGGCCTCCAATACTAAATTAGTGATCCCTTGATGCCCCAGAACATGTTCTACCAACCGATCCCTTCTTCTAGTCAAGTTGTGCCACAAATTTCTCTTCTCCCCAATTCTGTTCAATACCTCCTCATTAGTTATGTGATTTACCCATCTAACCTTCAGCATTCTTCTGTAGCACCACATTTCGAAAGCTTCTATTCTCTTCTTGTCCAAACTATTTATCGTCCATGTTTCACTTCCATACATGGCTACATTCCATACAAATACTTGCAGAAACGACTTCCTGACACTTAAATCTATACTCGATGTTAACAAATTTCTCTTCTTCAGAAACGCTTTCCTTGCCATTGCAGTCTACATTTTATATCTTCTCTACTTCGACCATCATCAGTTATTCTGAATTTTTCTTTTGTTTCCTTTACTGCTTGCTCAATATACAGATTGAATGACATCGGGGAGAGGCTACAACCCTGTCTTACTCCCTTCCTAACCACTGCTTCCCTTTCATGCCCCTCGAGTCTTACAACCGCCATCTGGTTTCTGTACAAATTGTAAATAGCCTTTCGCTCCCTGTATTTTACCCCTGCCACCTTTAGAATTTGAAAGATAGTATTCCAGTCAACATTGTCGAAAGCTTTCTCTAAGTCTACAAATGCTAGAAACGTAGGTTTGCCTCTCCTTAATCTTTCTTCTAAGACAAGTCGTAAGGTCAGTATTGCCTCACGTGTTCCAATATTTCTACGGAATCCAAACTGATCTTCCCCGAGGTCGGCTTCTACCAGTTTTTCCATTCGTCTGTAAAGAATTCGGGTTAGTATTTTGCAACTGTGACTTATTAAACTGATAGTTCGGTTATTTTCACATCTGTCAACACCTGCTTTCTTTGGGATTGGAATTATTATATTCTTCTTGAAATCTGAGGGTATTTCGCCTGTCTCATACATCTTGCTCACCAGATGGTAGAGTTTTGTCAGGACTGGCTCTCCCAAGGCCATCAGTAGTTCTAATGGAATGTTGTCTACTTCCGGAGCCTTGTTTCGACTCAGGTCTTTCAGGGCTCTGTCAAACTCTTCACGCAGTATCGTATCTCCCATTTCATCTTCATCTACATCCTCTTCCATTTCCATAATATTGTCCTCAAGTACATCGCCCTTGTGTAGACACTGTATATACTCCTTCCACCTTTCTGCTTTCCCTTCTTTGCTTAGAACTGGGTTTCCATCTGAGCTCTTGATATTCATACAAGTGGTTCTCTTTCCTCCAAAGGTCTCTTTAATTTTCCTGTAGCAATATCTATCTTACCCCTAGTGAGATAAGCCTCTACATCCTTACATTTGTCCTCTAGCCATCCCTGCTTAGCCATTTTGCACTTCCTGTCGATCTCATTTTTGAGACGTCTGTATTCCTTTTTGCCTGCTTCATTTACTGCATTTTTATATTTTCTCCTTTCATCAATTAAGTTCAATATTTCTTCTGTTACCCAAGGAGTTCTACTAGCCCTCGTCTTTTTGCCTACTTGATCCTCTGCTGCCTTCACTACTTCATCCCTCAGAGCTACCCATTCTTCTTCTACTGTACTTCTTTGCCCCATTCCTGTCAATTGTTCCCTTATGCTCTCCCTGAAACTCAGTACAACCTCTGGTTCTTTCAGTTCATCCAGATCCCATCTCCTTAAATTACCACCTTTTTGCAGTTTCTTCAGTTTTAATCTACATTTCATAACCAATATAGATTGTGGTCAGAGTCCACATCTGCCCCTGGAAATGTCTTACAATTTAAAACCTGGTTCCCAAATATCTGTCTTACCATTATATAATCTATCTGATACTCTTTAGTATCTCCAGGATTCTTCCATGTATACAACCTTCTTTCATGATTCTTGAACCAAGTGTTAGCTATGATTAGGTTATGCTCTGTGCAAAACTCTACCAGGCGGCTTCCTCTTCCATTTCTTAGCCCCAATCCATATTCACCTACTATGTTTCTTTCTCTCCCTTTTCCTACTCTCGAATTACAGTCACCCATGAGTATTAAATTTTCGTCTCCCTTCACTACCTGAATAATTTCTTTTATCTCATCATGCATTTCTTCAATTTCTTCATCATCTACAGAGCTAGTTGGCATATAAACCTGTACTACTGTATTAGGCGTGGGCTTAAAGCTGCATGCTCTCGGGAAAAATTACGGCCGTAGTTTCCCCTTGCTTTCAGCCGTTCGCAGTACCAGCACAGCAAGGCCGTTTTGGTTAATGTTCCAAGGCCAGGTCAGTCAATCATCCAGACTGTTGCCCCTGCAACTACTGAAAAGGCTGGTGCCCCTCTTCAGGAGCCGCACGTTTGTCTGGCCTCTCAACAGATACCCTCCATTGTGGTTGCACCTACGGTACGGCCATCTGTATCGCTGAGGCACGCAAGCCTCCCCACCAACGGCAAGGCCCATGGTTCATGGTTTGAGATTTATGCATTGTTTATGTAGCCCTGCTACTGGTCCCATTAATAAATACCAGTTACAATGATAGACACGTCCATGTCAACTACATTTTGTTATGGCATTACATGATCTGGTTTAATAACCCAGCATACTTATTGTTTCTAAGCTACGTTTCAATAATATCGTCGTTATCTAACAGAGGAACGGAAGTGTATGTTCTGTTGCAGTAGTTCCAATTTCGACCACCAATGACGTCATTTCCTGTTGCACTAATATCGTCATCTTCCCATCTTCCCATTCCCATGAGATTCCTCTTGCTAAAAGTCTTTTCGAATTTTTCATCATTTTAATTTGATCAGGGGAAGAAATTCCGTGTGTACTCTATGTGCATACCCGGAGCAGTCATCCCGTATGTGGAACGGGTCCTTCTGTATGCCACAAAGAGCACAGTGTGTAGCTAACTGCAGATGGTGGTTGAGGATAGGGAGAGATTTTTCTGATTTCTGGCGGCCTCCTCAGGTCCTAAAGACAGGCAGTCTTGCTTGCGAGATGAAGACGGAGGCTCAACAGTACAGCATTGTTGACAGGACTGAATAGGGACCTGTGATACAGAACCGAGAAGAGGGCCTGAATCAGTGACTCAGACAGTTATGTGTCCGTGCAGGCTGCAGATTCCTTGACTTGCATCGTAAGATGGAGAATTGTCTCAATCCGTTTAGTATATCAGTGGTCCAATACACACAGAATATGTCTACACAGGTAGCGGGAGCTGTATGTCTCGGGAAAGTGCAATCAGGGTTCCGTCCTAAAGGGTGCAGGTTAAACTTAGGACGGTATTATAGTTGTAAATTGTCATAGCTGTGTTGAGTAAGAACCAGAGTTCCAAGCACTCATAGAAAACAGTGAAACAGGTATCGTTATAAGTAATGAAAGTTGGATAAAGCCAGAGATGTTTGAAACATAGAGCAGATTTCAGTTCGAGATGATTTTAACAGCTATCATAACGAAAATCTGTTTCGAAATCTCACATAAAACCCAAATTAATTCAGGTTGTATGTTATGTATACCAGCGTCAAGACACGATAAATACTGTACTACTGTGCAGCTAGACTTCAAGGACGAGAGAGATGCTTAAGCCACAGCAGGGAATAGGACTTTTCCAAAAGCCAGAAAAGCTTACGTGAGGCGTCAAGAAGGTACACTATGTGTCTCTTCTGATTCTTCTGACTGCCTGCTCACTATGCCATTCTGTCAACTGACAGTCTGCTCGCTGTCTCCTCCTCTGTTCATTGACTACCAGCCATCTGATCTCTGGCTTCCCGTTGTCTATTAGCTGTCTCATCAGTATCTCATCACTTTCTGTCTGCCATATTGATCCCTCCGAGTCACTGACCATCCCACTGGCTGCTCCTGCTTGGCAATTTTGTCCATGGTCTCTCACATTCTGCCCTCAAAGGTGCTGGGTTTTCTGTTGTACCGTTTTGTCATTGGTAGATTTAATTTGCAATCTCCCTGAATGACCCCCCCCCCCCCTAGTCTTTGTAGAGGGTGAAAGTTTTTGATTTTGTGGCAGCTGGCATGTAACTTGTGAGCCCCCATCACATTCTCCAGAAATGAAACAACGAGAAAATTTGAGAAATCAGAGCTAATACAGAGGGCTACGGACAATCATTCTTCCCACGTGCCATTCGCGAATGAAGTAGGGAAGGGAACAGGGGAAGGAAGGTCAGCTAGTGGTACCGGAAGTACCTGCCGCCACACACAGCAGTCGTAGATGTTCCTCATTCTGGCACAAGTTCGTGCTGGCTGAAATCTCCCCAATGACTGGCACCACGCTTGACATTACTTTAAGTTCTTGTCTGCAGTCCTAAGTTATCAAGAAAGCAGACACCCAACAGCAAACTTGCTAGTTTGTAGTGAGAATGCTTGTTCTTTCCTCATGTCTAGTCATGTGCTCGTGATGTGGTGGCATTGCAGTAGGTGTCTGTCAGGCTTTACACAGGAGCAACGCAAACAGTTTAGTTATACTGTTACTGTCTGTCTTTTGGAAAAACCCCACGTCCTAGTTGTAGCTCAAGCATTCCTCTCAGCCTCGGTGCCTGGTGGCTCCTTGGCATCTGTCGTAATCTTTTGATAAAAGAGGGTTAGAGTGATGGTAATGTAGCTCATATATGCTCGGTTGGGCTGTCACACTCACACATTTCCTATAATTAAAAATATCTTTACTTCCTACTGAAAAATTGTTATTTGTGCCCAAGCGTGTCAAGCCCAGCGGATAACTTACACAAATAAGTCGCTTCAGAAGTTATTACATGACCTATTACTACTAAAAAGTATGTTTGGTTTCTGTTTCTAATGCTGAACTGTTTCAGGTTGGTTTCTGAGGTATTTCTTGATGTGACGATGGACTGAAGTTGTCGTACCCAGGTGTGTGAAATGGCAGCATTCAAATGGAAAACATCCAAGTTCCTGGAAAGGGGAAGATTCGTTCTTAATTTTAATTATCTTCTTACTCTTCTTAATTACACAGAAGAGCCAGAAAAACTGGTACACCTGCCTAATATGGTGTAGGGACCCCGCGAGCACGCAGAAGTGCCGCAACATGACCTGGCGTGGACTCCACTGATGTCTGAAGTAGTGCTGGAGGGAACTGACACCATGAATCCTGGAGGGCTGTCCATAAATCCGTAAGAGTACGAGGGGTGGATATCTCTTCTGAACAGCACGTTGCCAGGCATCCCAGATATGCTCAATAATGTTCATGTCCGGGGAGTTTGGTGGCCAGCGGAAGTGTTTAAGCTCGGAAGACTGTTCCTGGAGCCACTATGTAGCAATTATGGACAAGTGGGGTTCGCATTGTCCTGCTTGAATTGTCAAAGTCCGTCGGAACGCACTATGCATATGAATGGATGCAGGTGATCAGACAGGATGCTTACGTAAGTGTCACCTATCAGAGTCGTATCTAGACGTATCAGGGATCCCATTCACTCCAAATGCTCACGCCCCACGCCATTACAGAGCCTCCACCAGCTAGAACAGTCTCCTGTTGACATGCAGGGTCCACGGATCCATGAAGTTCTCTCCATAGCAGTACACGTCCATCTGCTCTATACGATTTGAAACGAGACTCGTCCGACCAGGCAACATGTTTCCAGTCATCAAGAGTCCAGTGTTGATGTTGATGGGTCCAGGTGACGCGCAAAGCTTTGTGTCGTGCTGTCATCAGGGGTACACGAGTGGGCCCTTTTGCTCCAAAAGATAATCTCGATGATGTTTCGTTGAATGGTTGCACGCTAACACTTCTTGATGGCCCATCACTGACATCTGTAGCAATTCGCGGAAGGGTTGCACTTCTGTCACGTCGAACGATTCTGTTCAGTCGTCGTTGGTCCCTTGCAGGATCCTTTTCGGGCCGCACCGATGTCGGAGATTTGATGTTTTACCGGACTCCTGATATTCACGGTACACTCGTGAAATAATGGTACGGAAAAATTCCCACTTCATTGCTACCTCGGAGATACTGTGTCCCTTTGCTCGTGTGCCGACTATAACACCAGGTTCAAACTCACTTGAATCTTGATAACCTACCACTGTAGCAGCAGTAACCGATCTAACAACTGCGCCAGACGCTTGTTGTCTTATATAGGCGCTGCCGACCCCAGCACCGTATTCTGCCCGTTTAAATATCTCTGTATTTGAATTCTCTTGCCTATACCAGTTTCTTTGGCGCTTCAGTGTACTTTTAATTGTAACCGCAATCAATTTTTGATTCTTTAGGACTCAGTGCAGTTATAAACTTGCTTGCACCGGCTTGTTGTCCTGTGCTATATCATACTGAACATGGTGCAGGATCAAAATAAATATTTTTTTATGATTCCTTTTTTATCGATTTTGAAGTAGAATTTTGCTCAGGGGATATGCTATTCAGTTTAAATCGATTTAAGAAATGTAACATATTGTTCAGAACAAATCAAATTCATAGATTTGTGATGATACTTACTGCCGTTATCAATAAATCGTTAAATGTTGCACTGTTAATCCAGATACAGTCAATCTATTCCATGGCAAACTTATTATTTGCTGACGGTGCTACAAAGCCCAATGTTACCGAGCCGAATGACATAAGTGTTTCTGCTGCTGCAATTTATGCTGCGTTTGAAGAAACCTTAGATATCATGCTAATGGGGATGGTTGTACCCCCAGTCAGGTATGGGAGTTGCAGAACCGTTTTAACCACTATCTGCACAGAATGAGTGAAATAGTGGGTGCAAACAAAAATTAGGAATAGTGTTTGGAAGCCTACAGTAACTTTCTTTTCATGTCGTTAAGAAGCCGATTGTATATTGTTGTTGTTGTGCTCTTCAGTCCTGAGACTGGTTTGATACAGCTCTCCATGCTACTCTATCCTGTGCAAGCTTCTTTATCTCCCAGTACTTACTGCAACCTACATCCTTCTGAATCTGCTTAGTGTATTCATCTCTTGGTCTCCCTCTACGATTTTTACCCTCCACGCTGCCCTACAATGCTAAATTTGTGATCTCCTGATGCCTCAGAACATGTCTTACCAACCGGTCCCTTCTTCTTGTCAAGTTGTGTCACAATACTCCTCTTCTCCCCAATTGTATTCAATACCTCCTCATTAGTTATATGATCTACCCATCTAATCTTCAGCATTCTTGTGTAGCACCACATTTCGAAAGTTTCTATTCTCTTCTTGTCCAAACTATTTATCGTCCATGTTTCACTTCCATACATGGCTACACTCCATACAAATACTTTCAGAAAAGACTTCCTGACACTTAAATCTATACTCGATGTTAACAAATTTCTCTTCTTCAGAAACGCTTTCCTTGCCATTGCCAGTCTACATTTTATATCCTCTCTACTTCGAACATCGTCAGTTATTTTGCTCCCCAAATAACAAAACTCTTTTACTACTTTAAGTGTCTCATTTCCTACTCTAATTCCCTCAGCATCACCCGACTTAATTCGACTACACTCCATTATCCTCGTTTTGCTTTTGTTGATGTTCATCTTATATCCTCCTTTCAAGACACTGTCCATTCCGTTCAACTGCTCTTCCAAGTCCTTTGCTGTCTCTGACAGAATTACAATGTCATCGCCGAACCTCAGAGTTTTTATTTCTTCTCCATAGATTTTGATACCTACTCCGAATTTTTCCTTTGTTTCCTTTGATTGTATATTACCTTTCCTAAAATTGTCGAGAACGAGCCCAACTGTGAAACTGAACGGTATTCTGATGATATTTATCTCCTTTCTCAAACAAACAATTGATTTCAGAATATCTCAACCATTCAGGAAATGTCCCACTGAGAAATGAGTGGGCACTAAGATAACGTCAAATATTACTAAACTCAGAAACACACTCCTTAACTAACTTTGTTGATATTTTATTTATCCACCAGAATTTTTTGATTTTGTAGGTTTTATGGTGTATATTACTTCTACTGGTGTAGTGAGGGTCATATTGATACACTGAAGATATTTGTATTGACTGATGTGAGCTATTCCATGGGAGTATCTACTGAATCTGACAACCCCATCCTTTCACTAAGAGATATGAAATGCTTGTTAAAAAGTTTAGCAACACTGCACACACCTATTACCAATATATGATGTACTCTTAATGCTACCTGCTCTTCTTCTTGTCTGTTTCGACCAGTCTCCACTTTCATTGTATCCTCCTTCATTAATTTGTTACGTGATATGATTATCTTTTTCATGAAATTTATTCGTATTGATGTCCCTGTTACTGTTTTTGACTGAGCTGTCTTTGACACATACAGCTTCATTTTTATTTTACATGTTTATTCGTTGAGTAATCCATGGCTGCTTAATGGCTTTGATGTAATATATATTAGTTTTGGGAGAAATGGTATTCAGGTAAGTTAAGGACATTCTTAATAAAAGTGTTGTATTTTTGATTCACAATATTTTCATAGGTCAAGATAAATTTAATCAAACAAACATTTATCCTCTTATGAATCGTCTTTCTGATCACGATGCACTGCTAGATACTGTATATGATGTAACTCCATACAGTAATGCAAAACAGTCCTCCGAAATGTGCTTTCAGTTAACGATTTAACGACTGAAAATTTTAGGGAAAGCTTCCATAAGTTAGACTGGGATGATGTGTACCGGGAACCTGATGCCAATTTAAAATGTAACTTACTTCATAATACGTTTATGAGTAATTTTGGAAACAGTTTCCCTAAGAAAACAGTGAAATATTATTTTAAGAAACCATGTAAAAAGCCATGGCTTACTAAAGGGATGAAAATATCTCGTAACCTAAAAAGGGAAATATATCTAATAGCAAGAAAGAGTAATGGCTCAGAAACAGTGAAATATTATAAAAGCTACTGTACTATACTGTTGTTGTTGTTGTGGTCTTCAGTCCTAAGACTGGTTTGATGCAGCTCTCCATGCTACTCTATCCTGTGCAAGCTTCTTCATCTCCCAGTACCTACTGCAACCTACATCCTTCTGAATCTGTTTAGTGTATTCATCTCTTGGTCTCCCTCTACGATTTTTACCCTCCACGCTGCCCTCCAATACTAAATTGATGCCTCAGAACATGTCCTACCAACCGATCTCTTCTTCTGGTCAAGCTGTGCCACAAAGTTCTCTTCTCCCCAATCCTATTCAATACTTCCTCATTAGTTATGTGATCTACCCATCTAATCTTCAGCATTCTTCTGTAGCACCACATTTCGAAAGCTTCTATTCTCTTCTTGTCCAAACTATTTATCGTCCATGTTTCACTTCCATACATGGCTACACTCCATACAAATACTTTCAGAAACGACTTCCTGACACTTAAATCAATACTCGATGTTAACAGATTTCTCTTCTTCAGAAACGCTTTCCTTGCCATTGCCAGTCTACATTTTATATCCTCTCTACTTCGACTATCATCAGTTATTTTGCTCCCCAAATAGCAAAACTCCTTTACTACTTTAAGTGTCTCATTTCCTAATCTAATTCCCTCAGCATAGGGAAGTTATTGAAAAGTCCAGAAGTATGTGTATTATGTCTGAGATTAGAAAATCTGATAATAAAATTAAAACAATTTTTAATATTGAAATAAATGGCTGTAACTCCGTCATAAATTGCATTGAGAAGTATTCGTTTTTATTTATTGATGGTGACTAGTTTCGTATACCCGTGTCCGTTTTCAAACCATCCTACAAAGAAAATAATTGTTGACATGACATTTTTATACAGAGGAGCCCCATATTTGCAATGCAGTTATGCTATTCTAATATGCATGTAAGATATACAAATTTGTCATGGTTATTTAGTCTACGAGTTTCCTTGATAGTTATGTAACGTAATGTAAGTACAAATAGGGGCGACAGCCTATGTACAAAAACTGCCCGTGCAGTGATGATCAGAGCGTCACTCAACGGCAGTAGATAGACCACATAGGACGGACAACAGAGAACTGGTGTGCAGAGACGCCAGTGGTTACTACGTAAAAGTCTTAGAGACTGCTGAAAGCGGCGGGTGCCGAAGATAAAATGTTTACTGACTAAACAACACATTCTTTTTATTTCATTAACTCAATATAGACTTAAAAAGGCTACAATGCCAAAACTTCTTTTGCTAAGACCACTCATTGGTCTCCAAAGGGTCGAATTACAACAAAGCGCTATGCGTTACGTCATAACATGACGTCACCTGCAGCAGATGCTACAGTTGCGTCAGCTACGCTCAGTAGTTGTACTGCTATGCACTACACATAATTTATGCCCAGCTCCAAAAAAGTTACAAGTCCTTACTACAACTCGAAACCAAAAAGTGTGGCAGCCTCCACTCTAAATATAAATTAACCTGGCAATTTACAAGAAGACTGCCCCCAAGCAGGCCATCTCAACAGTAATTCATTAGTTTCTATGCACTCTTCTAATGGAGAAGGGAAGTGTCTTACTTTCCTATAAAAAATAGTAAAACAGTTATACATAGTGACCAAAAATTACATTTGATTATGAAACCTGAAGCCACAACGTGCGGCATTATGCTCGAAAGCTAAAACGTAGAATCGAACAACCAGCATATAGTAAAACACCCTTAGACAAGCCATTTTCAACAGATTTATGGTGTTACGTACTGTGCTCTAATGAGCAAAAATTACATTTCTTTTTGTTAAAATTTAAATCCATAACGCAACTAGTGGGACAACACAACTAATATTGAAACTCTAAGTCATTTACAACAGTTTTACATAGTTTTGCGTACTGTACTCCAATCAGCAAAAATTACGTCTCTTTTTTTTTTACAAATTAAATCCATAGTGCAGCTAGTGGGACAGTACATCCAAAATTGAAACGTTACGCACGGTCGACTGACGAAAATCAGATGGAATGACCAAAATACATTTTAAAAAAGTTTTTAAGATCCGTCGTAAAAGGAATAAATCTTTTTTTTTTTCTTACAGACTGAACTTCATACTATACAACTCAACTCGATCCTCAGTGAAAATTAATGCGAGAGTTTACCCCCATATTAAAATTTAATTAAGTTTGATGAGACCGCCGAGTGGCAAAAACCAGATAAATGAGCAAAAATTGTATTATTTAAAAACATTTAAGATATATCATAAAAATAGCAAATCCTTTCTTATTACAAATTAATCTTCTTATTATGTGCCTAAACTCCTACACGGAAGCGGCACGTTAGCACGCACAGTATTGCAATTGCATCGTTTGCATACATTAAAGATACTAATAGGTCAGTCCAACCTGTTGTGAACATGGTATAAATTATGACACTTATTCACTCTACAATATCAAAAAAGCTAAGAATATACACTGGTCTCAAGTGGCCAGAAATACAAGAGAGTGCTCTTGCGCTGCGTCAATGACGCCACGTGTAGTTGGCGCCACAGTACCATAGACACCGCTCAGTAGTCATACTGCTATACATTACACTTCGATAAAATATAGCACCTAATGAAAAGACTGTCATCCACACGAAGTCGTCTCAACAGTTGACTTTAATTGACATACAGTTCTCTAATGCCTGAGAGAAGAGGTTTTTTTAACTACAACATACAAACCACAGTAATGACGGTGTTTAAATTCATTCTTACAATGAACAAAAATCTTTACAATTTCAATATTACCGCATCGAAAACCATAATGTGCGCAAACACGAACGGAGACCAAAATGACTACCAGCTTATAATAACCCGGTTGCCGACAAGTAAAACCAGGTGACACTAGGAATGATTCCAGTTCCTTTATAACCACTTAAATACAATATCAACTAAATTCTGACGTGCAGTAACCCACCAGGTGCAAATCAAATTAAAAACCGCATTAGACAAACTATTAACAGCCAAATGAGCAGTTTCATGGTATTAAAATTTGGCTGCAGAAAGCCTATTTTAGTCCTTAAACCATTGTAAGGGACAACAGTCATATCAACGAATAGGCTATACAACTTCGTCCCCGATATCCGAATGTAGGGATGTTCCTCACACTGCAAAATAAAAAGAATATTATGTAAGTAACAGGTCAAAAATGGCGTAAAATACATGATGTCATTGTGCCGTGAGATATGGTAAACAACTGTTTACTATCTGTTTATGCTAGCAGTACATACTCCATCGCAGCAGCTGGTATCTCCTCCCCCACATGTTAGTAACTACGGTTCCTGCTTGAACAGAGCAAAGAACCCTTTATGTCTAAAATATACTTGCTCAATGAGTACTTAGTCTGTTTCTTTGATTTTATTCCCGTAAATTTCTAATGCTTCAAGAATCTCCAGCTGCAGGCCTTTAGGAGCAACGTGCTAACTAAGATGACAAATGATTCTATTTGTATACACTTTAAACAAAATTTGCATATGGCACTTTACAATAACTTAACCTTACAGATTACATGAACGAATTAAATAAACATCCAACAGATGGCACCAAAGGCTGGTCAGGTAGCGCCTATGCACAATCAGTATACGCAAAACAGTTTGGAAAGTAATAAACTAATACACTCTAAGATAAAAAAAAGTGCACCACGAAGGAATTATCCAAATAGGACGGAAATCGGTAAGTGTGATGTACATGTACAGACAAAGAAATGGTTACAATTTCTGAAAAATTGTATAATTTATTCAAGAGAGAGATTGACTTTTCAATTGGTGACGGTCTTTCTCTTGACTAAATCAACTAATTTTTCTGAAATTGTAGTCACTTACTTGGCTGTACATGTACATACATCACATCTACCTGTTTCCGTCCTATTCGGATAATTCCTTCATGGTGTGTCGTTCTTTGTGTTTTAGAGCGTATCTAAACGTGTAGCCTTAGTATTATGAAGTGAACAGATGTCCACCGTCTACTGCAATAATCGTTTGTAGTCGCTGGTGCACAGACTTTTGGATAGACTTAAGTGTTATAGACTGGTATATCATGGTACGCTCAACAGCTTCGTGAACCGGCTCCACACGTCATCGAGGAGCTATTTGTCCTCGCTTGGACTGAAACCGGTTATCAAAGTGAATGAATAAATAAATTACTGTAGCTATCTGGTCTGACTTTTTCTGTTATACCACCGATGGTCTGTTTAACTGCTGTTTTGGGCGAAGGAAGTGAGTTGAACAGTGCGTGGGTAGCATGGCATATGGGTAAATACCTTTTGGTGCTTTATAACTGACTAATTGTTTAAAGTTCTGAGCCAAATTATCCCAGATCTCTTTGCTGTTCAGGCACAGCTTTCTATTTTCATGTACGAAGTCACTTTTACTATTGGTGTTTTATTTTGTGACGAAAGCTAACCAGTTGCAACGTACCAGTCGGTTTGTAGCAACAAAATAAAAGGAAGTTAATCATCAGATGAATCATTTTGTTGCTACCTGACGACAGGTGGGCAAGCACACAACAGTTTAATAAAATCAGTGGCTGGTTTGCTATCTTAGGTATGAAGTTCAGGGTTGTTGCACTGCATGCATAAGACATTCCGTAAATAATAATGAACCAGCCTAAATTAAGTACCATTGGATGAATAGATTAAAAAGTGCAAATAAATATGAAATCCATAGATATTATAAAAATGAATGTATGTGTACATGTATGTATGTGAAAGTACAGGGTGTCTATAATTAAAGTTACAGTTTCAAAACGCCGTAGAAAGAGAATCACTGCTCGGAATGACCTCTAATTTGAACAGCATAATACTGACCCAGGGGAAAACGTCATGGAACAAGAAAACAACTATCGCCAGGAAGGATCGCACGCTGCTGGTCAATCTCTTTTGCAGGAACGGTGTCTGTGCGCCACTTGCCCTTCAGATGTTCCGGACACTCGAGTGCGTGTAGAATGGTGTTGCCCCACGTCTGCAAAAGGTCTGGAGAGATTAGAAAACTCGAAAGACAGGTTGTTTTGAAGTGGAAGGAAAGCAGTTGATCCGACGTCTGTCGAAGATGTGGCCACAGCACAGCAGGAGGAGTCGAGCAGTGGTGTACAAACAGGCAGTGCACGAAGAATTGCCGAAAGTTGGAAATGCCTGCGAGCACGGTGCATAAAATCCTACGAAACATCCAGCATTGTGATCCATACAAAATCATCTATGTTGAGGAGTTGATTCCCGCTGACCTGCCAGCAAGACAAACGTTCGCTCTAGAATCTCTTGCTCGCATGGAAGTGGACAATGAATAGCCATGGAACATTCTGTGGACAGACGAAGCCCATTATCATATCCAATGATATGCCAATAAGCAGGATTACAGACTATGAGCAACCTGTACTACTTCATTCTGCAAAGGTGATTGTGTGGTGTGGGTTGACAGCGACGTTTATCGTAGAGTCGTATTTTTTCGAGGAGATGAGTCCTTAGGGTCGCGTTATCTGTACCATCAATGATAAAAGCTATGAGAGTCTTTGAGCACCAATGTTGTTCCAACACTTAAACAGCATGAAAGTGTTGATAGGATAATTTTTATGCAAAATGGCGCTCCTCCGCAGACTGCACAGTCAGTGAAGCGGCTGCTGCAGAGACATTTCGGAAATGCTAGAATTATCAGCTGTCATTTCCCTACAGCCTGTCCGTCCAGATCACCTGATCCTAATCCGTGTGACTTTTGGTTGTGGGGTTAGCTGAAATACAGTATGTTGGGTTCAATGCTCCAATTACGAACGTAGCTGAACTGACCCCAGAGACACTCCGATCTGTTCTGGAACGTGAGGTTTCTCGATTTCAGCTTGTGGCAGAAAACGGTGGACAGCATGTTGAACATGTCTTGCTCCAGTCTCACGACAGTTAGAAACTGATTTCATTTCGCTTTTTGTGCAGTTTCTGGCCCCAGGACAATTAAAAACCGATGCCTTTTGCTTTTTATGCGGTTTTTTCCTCAGGACAATTAAAAACCGATGTCATTTCGATTTTTATGGGTTTTTGGACGCAGTACAATTACGAGCCGATTTTTACAATCCGATGTGGTACGATCTTGCCGTGGTGAACGGGATTACCTAAGTAACAGTGGCACAACGGTGCAGTCAAGCACATTGGACAGTACGGATAGTGTAATGTGGAACTCAAACCATATCCGTCATATTGCGATTCGTATGTCATTTGTAGTCGACCTAATTTACGTTAAGATGCTTACAGCTCCAATTATTGGTAAAATTTTCGTTAATTTTCTTTCTGGTTCCATGACGTTTCCCAGTGTGTCAATAATACGCTGATCAAAGTTGACGACATTCTGAGCAATGGTTCTCTTTCTACAACGTTTTTAAACTGGAAGTTTAATTATGGACACCCTAAATGTTCTATATCTCCTCCTAAACCAAACTTCGTACACATATTACTGATTAAAAAGAATCGCTGCGGGGTTAAAAACCACCTACCTAGCAAAGAAGTGGCGTGAAAAAGCAGCGTAGCCCACGGCGTGAGAACATACTTACTTTAGTCAACCAATATTTGAGAATGAGAGTACTTAATGCCTTGCGACAAACTTTACAAATAATTTCAAACCTTCACGAGACTTTTTGTCGCTGACAGTCCCCACAAAATGATGAAAGGAAAAAAG
Organism: Schistocerca serialis cubense; assembly: GCF_023864345.2. NCBI lineage: Eukaryota > Metazoa > Arthropoda > Insecta > Orthoptera > Acrididae > Schistocerca > Schistocerca serialis. The sequence goes on along the minus strand of NC_064640.1, from coordinate 55,394,026 downwards.
TTTATCGTTTACTACATTCATGCTTTAAAACAGCTGCATCAGGCATGACGTTTTAATTTGTTACTTCTTTATTTCTAATTATATTCGCGACACACTTTTCAGCCAGTATTCACATATACCACAAAATGTACCTGTAATTTGATATCATTGTTCAGGAGATATGACGTCAAAACACTGAGATGCGTGAAAAACTGTCGCATCTTGTATGAGGTTTTAATTTATTTATTCGTTACTGCTGACTCTATTCATAATACAGACAGTAGCCACATCTACCACCGGATGTCCCTACAGTAGTATACCATTGTACGGAACGTAATTCAGAAGATACGCCAACATAAATATTCGGGTGCTTGAAAATGAAACTGCAGGACGAAATTCGCTAAAATACAGGTGAAATGTGTGCACAAATACAAGTGAAATATTTTAAATACGTGTGGAATATATTTTACATGTGCGTATTAGGGCAAAGCCACGGCTAAAAGCTCATTCTACAACCTTCGACCGATTTCACCCAAATTTGATACAGCTATTAATTACGATCTGGAAAGAAATATTATGGGGATTGAATCACCAGCCTCCTACTGAGGTGAGGGTGATAACGTGGAGACATAAGGGGGGAGCAGGATGTGGACAGAGGGAAGGGAAGGAAAATGGACAGAGAGAGGGGAGAGGAGGAGATGGACAGAGAAAAGGAGGAGGAGGAGGAAGAGATGTGTTTCAATTATGTCTGATTTGACAAGGGCCGACACTCAAGAAGGTATTGAAAAATGACGCCAAGATACATACTGATTACCTGTTTCGTTTAAATGGCTGGTACAATACTGGGATACTACTGAAGGGGAGCAAAAGATATGCATTTTAGCGTGTAAACTCTCTGATTGGCCAAGAGGCATCTCTTAAGAAAGAACTGAAACATGGTGCCTAGTTGAGTATATAGTGAGTGTTTGTTTTCTTTCACTGGCCCATAAAATACTGGGCTGTGATTTGAGGAGGGCGAAAGATGTGTATTTTCGCTCAGAAGATCTCTGACTAGCCAAGGGTGTGGCTTAAGGAGGAGTTGAAACATAGTGTCCAGTGAGGCACAGTACACGCTAATTGGCTGCTTCATTTTAATGGCTGGTGAAATACTAGGATTTGATTGACGGGGTGGAGTGAATGGGAGGAGGGCGGACTTGGCTTAGGAAGGTGTGTGACTTAGCAACAGGGTGTGGCCTGCACCTGCCACAGTGCGAGGAATGGCTGTTTTGCATATTAGGTCGGAATGCCAATTGCCCTATCTATCTATCATCACATCTTCATTTTCTTCCTCTTTTTTAAAATATTGTTTTCAAACTTTCTTCCCATAAAAAGACCTTTTATGTATTCCTTCTACCTTTCAGCTTTCCCTTTTTTGCTAAGTACGGGCTTACCACCTGAACTTTTAATATTGATATAGATTCTTCTCTTTTCTCCAAAGGTCTCTTAATTTTTCCTATACACTGCACCTACAGGGTGTTTCAAAAATGACCGGTATATTTGAAACGGCAATAAAAACTTAACGAGCAGCGATAGAAATACACCGTTTGTTGCAATATGCTTGGGACAACAGTACATTTTCAGGCGGACAAACTTTCGAAATTACGGTAGTTACAATTTTCAACAACAGATGGTGCTGCAAGTGATGTGAAAGATATAGAAGACAACACAGTCTGTGGGTGCGCCATTCTGTACGTCGTCTTTCTGCTGTAAGCGTGTGCTGTTCACAACGTGCAAGTGTGCTGTAGACAACATGGTTCATTCCTTAGAACAGAGGATTTTTCTGGTGTTGGAATTCCACCGCCTAGAACACAGTGTTGTTGCAACAAGACGAAATTTTCAACGGAGGTTTAATGTAACCAAAGGACCGAAAAGCGATACAATAAAGGATCTGTTTGAAAAATTTCAACGGACTGGGAATGTGACGGATGAACGTGCTGGAAAGGTAGGGCGACCGCGTACGGCAACCACAGAGGGCAACGTGCAGCTAGTGCAGCAGGTGATCCAACAGCGGCCTCGGGTTTCCGTTCGCCGTGTTGCAGCTGCGGTCCAAATGACGCCAACGTCCACGTATCGTCTCATGCGCCAGAGTTTACACCTCTATCCATACAAAATTCAAATGCGGCAACCCTTCAGCGCCGCTACCATTGCTGCACGAGAGACATTCGCTAACGATATAGTGCACAGGATTGATGACGGCGATATGCATGTGGGCAGTATTTGGTTTACTGACGAAGCTTATTTTTACCTGGACGGCTTCGTCAATAAACAGAACTGGCGCATATGGGGAACCGAAAAGCCCCATGTTGCAGTCCCTTCGTCCCTGCATCCTCAAAAAGTACTGGTCTGGGCCGCCATTTCTTCCAAAGGAATCATTGGCCCATTTTTCAGATCCGAAACGATTACTGCATCACGCTATCTGGACATTCTTCGTGAATTTGTGGCGGTACAAACTGCCTTAGACGACACTGCGAACACCTCGTGTTTTCTGCAAGATGGTGCCCGGCCACATCGCACGGCCGACGTCTTTAATTTCCTGAATGAATATTTCGATGATCGTGTGATTGCTTTGGGCTATCCGAAACATACAGGAGGCGGCGTGGATTGGCCTCCCTATTCGCCAGACATGAACCCCTGTGACTTCTTTCTGTGGGGACACATGAAAGACCAGGTGTACCGCCAGAATCCAGAAACAATTGAACAGCTGCAGCAGTACATCTCATCTGCATGTGAAGCCATTCCGCCAGACACGTTGTCAAAGGCTTCGGGTAATTTCATTCAGAGACTACGCCATATTATTGCTACGCATGGTGGATATGTGGAAAATATCGTACTATAGAGTTTCCCAGACCGCAGCGCCTTCTGTTGTTGAAAATTGTAACTACTGTAATTTCGAAAGTTTGTCTGCCTGAAAATGTACTGTTGTCCCAAGCATATTGCAACAAACGGTGTATTTCTATCGCTGCTCATTTAGTTTTTATTGCCGTTTCAAATATACCGGTCATTTTTGAAACACCCTGTAAATTTCCATAATCAAGTTTCGTTCAGCAGTCTTGCATTTTTCGTCTACCCATTCATTCCTGCGAGTTTGCACTTCGTGACAGTCTCATTTTTGCAGGATCCAAGAATTTCTTCTAGGGCTTGTCTTTTTGCCTATTTGATCCTCTGCTGCCTTATCTATTTCATTTCTCAAGCTTATCCGTTCAACTTCTGTTGCGTTCCTTGCACCTGTTTCAGTCAATAATTGCCTAATTCTCCCTTTAACCTTTGAGAAACCTCTTTTTCTTTCACCTCACTCAGGTCCTATGTCCTTAATTACTTACCTATCTGCAGTTTCTTTAGTTTACTCTTAAAGCTTTTAAAATAAAAGAAACGTTATTAACATTCTACATCTTCATTGTTCGTGTTCACGTATTTGCAGCCCTCTGCCTCTAGAGAGCTCCAAGTTGTAGTGAATAACATAGCGGTGTGTACTGTAGCTATTTCGGTACGTGAGAAATAATGTGCTGTAACCGATTTTCGAGTTCGAAGAGTTCGTCCACACATGGAGCGCCCTTTCCTTCAGCATGAAACTGCCAGACCAGTCAAAACAGGAGTGCTGCAACATCTGCAACAATCCCACGCCATGGGATCACTGTCATTGATCATCCTCCATACAATTCCGACTTGGCCCCATCAATTTTAATCTGTTTCCAAAACTTAAAAAACACATTAGAGGACTTGACTTTATGATGAAGCGGTGGAAGCAGAGTTGATGTTGTGGCTTCATCAACGAAGTCAAATATTCTACTGTGACGGTATCAACAAATTGATCTCTCTTTGGGAGAAATCTGTGCGTCGCCAGGATGACTATGTTGAGAAATAAATACGTAGAGATGAAGAATAAATATGTGGTATGTTAATAAAATTTGTTTTATTTAAAAGTTTAAAATGCTTTAAAACTTTTCACATAAAAGATTCGGAGGCATTACGTTTCAGCAAGTCCTCGTAATCTACAGTCCATAATCAATTAATTATGATCAGAGTTCATATCTCCCTCTGGAAATATTTTGCAGCCTAAAATAAGGTTAACAAATTTCTACCTTTACATAATATACTCTATTTGAAACCCACTGGTTCCGCCGGCCGCGGTGGTCTAGCGGTTCTAGGCGCTCAGTCCGGAACCGCGCGACTGCTACGGTCGCAGGTTCGAATCCTGCCTCGGGCATGGATGTTTGTGATGTCCTTAGGGTAGTTAGGTTTAAGTAGTTCTAAGTTCTAGGGGACTGATGACCACAGATGTTAAGTCCCATAGTGCTCAGAGCCATAGCCCACTGGTGTCTCTAGGCCTCTTCCACGTATTGAATGCGGTTTCATGATCTCTTCACCAAGTTTTAGCAATGATTGAATTATTTTCGGTTCTAAATTCCCCTTTCCCTTTCCCTTATCCTATTATTCTTCTCATCTAGTGCATATTCCCCTTCTATTTTCTCTTCTCGTCCTTTTCCTGCTATGGAATTCCAGTCCCTTATCACAACTGAATTCTGGCATTCCTTAAAAATCTGAATAATTTGTTCTGTCTCATCATACAATCTTTCAATCTCTTCATCATTTGTGGGACTAGCAGGCGTATACTAGTGTGGTGGGTGTTGGCTTTGTGTCCACCTTGGCCACTATAATGCGTACACTAGACTGTGCACTAGACTCGTGTTGCTGTTTTCTTATTCATTATTAGACCGACTGCTGAAATATCCCTATTACGTTTTGTGTTGATGACGTAGTACCCACTAAGCCAAAAGTCCTGTTCTGCTCCAGTTCTGATCCCGTTCTGTTGCTACTAATTTGCAATATATCTAACCTCACTATATAAATTTTCCTTTTTAAATTCTCTAACCTATTGTAACAGTTGTGATACTAAATGTAGCACTTCTGCTACTAAATGTAACTGGGTTTTTTCTTTTGATGCTGTCAATTGTCAGGATGAGCATTCTAAAGCATTCTGTCAGGGTGAAAATATTAAATTAATCAATTTTTCTCTCTTAACAACATGCGGGCAGGGTGGGTTCTTCCTTGGCTCGGGTATGAGGTAGAATGAAACAGCATTTTTACATAAGATAACTTTTATTGAAAGTTTCGTACAACTGTATCTTACTGGATGTTCTGGTTCGGAGAGCGGCAGCTGTGTCGTTTGCGTAGCCTTCTGCTGCGGCAGCGGCGGCGGCGTCTGATTACGCGTAGCGGTGTGTATCTCGTGTCGCCGTCTCGCCCAGCTGACTGGAGACGCGCAGCGCGAGGTGGCCGGTTTAATTATTGCGAGCGAAGTCGTGCATCGGATGATACCTTGGGTGTGGCGTCCCATTGTTTCTCTTCTCTAAGCGGCCGCGTGTGTTGTGCGTCGGCCAGCGGAGGGGCGCGGCGGGGGAAGGCCAGTGTCGTGGACTCGAACCACGGAGTACCGCTTGCCAGTCTTCGGCTGTCAGGTCTTCATCCCAGCTCACAGGTGACTGCTGATGTGAGGCCGTCTCCTTCCCTTCCTCACGAGTCACCCAGGTATGTAAAAACCAGACTTCAAATACCTTTTAACTTCTGTCTTCTGGTGCTGAGGCTGCTGCGTGCTATTCCATTACAGCGGCGAACTTGGTGCGTCTGTGCATGATGTAGTCTCTTCTTGCATGACGGTCTTCAGCACCGAAACTGACTTAAAACAACTGCTACGCTTCTTCACTTCTTCGTCTTCTTCATCGCTCGTCTCCGTCTTCGTCTCCGTCTCCGTCTCTGTCCCCCGGGCCCACTGCGTCTCGCGTATTTATTCACTTCAGTTTACTGGAGGTGAACGACTTCACGGTCATTGCCTCTTCTGTCACGTTGAAAAGCTTCTCGAAGAATCTTTTTAACGTCGGTCATTGGCTCTTGGAATGTAGTCGAGGGCCTTTGCTCACATGCGACATCTGAGAAACACGTGAGCCGGTCGGGCGATGCCCTGACGGCTGAATCGACAGCGCCCGCTTATGTGGAACTTGCTGACTTCACGGTCATTGTCTCTTCTGTTCTGCTGTTTTGCCTGCTATTTGCCAGTATGTAACTCTCTAATCTAAACCAAGTTTTTCATTTATATTCTAATTTATACTTCACTTTGATTTCACTAATTTATTTACTTAAGTACCACTCAACATTCCTCCACCCTTCAGAGAAATTCGCCCTCGAATTTACCACTCAACATTCCTCCACTCTTCACACAGCAAAAGCTCTAACACAAGCAATGAAAACTCTCGACTTAGAAGATTACACACGCTTCACATTAAGTATGTTGAAAATACTTAATCACTTTACTAAAGCACTGTACGCTCATGAATCACATAGTTCACACATAAAAGGTTGCAATAAGTGTAACAAATCTTGATGACAATGAATAAACAAGAATAAATGTTTCACTTAGAAAATTACATAGCAACACCTGTTTAATCTACCCTATACTAATGCAAGAATATCTATTTTTTATTTTAACATGAGACTGTTTAGTAAAGACTGAAGTGCAACAAACAAAATTAATACACTAATGCTCAAAAGTAACAACTGAAGTACACCAGTTAAGAGTGTGGTATCCAGTTAACAGGGATTTGATGAAGTGTCATATTATGATTTGGCTTATTTTTTCGTCTTAAATAAAAGGAAACTGTACAAAGCAGAAACACCAACACAAAGGTTCCAGATATACCCTTTCCTAGCATTATAATTTTAGTTTTGTGTTCACTTTTTAATTTTAAGACATGTTGCATCATAAAATCGCCATCAATTTTGCTTTGCTGTGAGTTTATGAACGTATCTAATGACTTCAGAAGGGAACTGTCAAGGGAGTCATTGAGGTAGGACAGGTTTTGTGTAGGAAATGCTTTGCATGGCGTTTTCTGAAAAAAGCAAACAACATGGTTATGGGCCTACCAACCTAGTAAAAACAAAAACAAAGAAAAGAAGAAATACATTGTTAACTACAAGGTCAACATGTTTCTACGATTAACTTTTTTTTCTTAAACAATAAACGATTACCATTTATTTATTAACTATTTACATTTGTATATTATCCACAGTCTACTGAGATTCCACTAGGACATTCGCACTCTTGGTCGAAGATTGTATGGTGCCATGTCTGTATGTTGTGCTGGCGTGGCCACTCTTTTTCCTTTTCGGGTACTTCCTCCACTCTTCGGAAAAGCAGACAATATTGTTGAAGGAATTACATCTGGAGCGCTCTTAAAAGGTTTTAAACGACTTGCATGGACAATAGTAGCTCGGGTGGGCAGTTGCAGTTTAACGTTGACTGGTGACGTGATCACAATAATTTGATAAGGACCTCTGTAGTTTGTTACAAATTTCTTCGTTTTTCCTTTCGCAACATATGGAGTTGACAGCATCACCCACTGACCGATTTTGTAATTTGGATATTTAGCTTGGGCATTACCTAACCTTTCCTGTCGTTCCAAAGCCTTTGTATTAGATTTTTGAATCTTTTTCCATACATCTTTCATAATTCGACTGAAATCTCTTACTGTTTCTCCGACTTTTCCGTTTTTCTGCCTGATTACATCAAAAGGGGACGGCATTTTTCTCCCATAGACCACTTCATAAGGGGACATGCCAGTTGCTTCATGCGTTTTGGCGTTGTGTACCGACACGATTATTGGTAAATACGTATCCCAATTAGAATGTTGTTCGTTAATATAATAACTAAGCATCTTGCCAATTGTCCGATGAACTCTTTCTGTGTGTCCGTTGCACTGAGGGTGTAACGGAGTTGTGCGTAATTTGCGTATTTTTAGTAAGTGGCATAGCTGTTTCATTAGTTCAGACATAAAACTAGATCCTTGATCTGTGATAATAGCTTCAGGTACGCCAAATTTAAGTATCCAGTTGTTAACTAAAGCTTGGGCAACTGTATTTGCTTGCTGATCTGGGAGACTCACCATAGCTAGATAGCGTGAAAAGTGATCTATAATTGTAAGAACATACTTATTACCAGCAGGTGTTTTATGAAATGGCCCGTAGAGATCCACTCCACAAATTTGAAATGGACATGAAGCCTCGGGGAGCCTCTGTAAGGGTATTTTTGAACGAGAAAGTTCAGCTCGTTGTGTGCACGCAATGCAATTACGAACGTACTGCGCAACATCCTGCTTTCTGGTTTGCCACCAAAATCGCTCTGCTACACGTCTTTCGGTTGTCCGATGTCCACCGTGTCCTGCAAGGATATGATCGTGGGCCTCTGCCATTATTTCTTGTCTAAGGTGTTGGGGAACAACAATTCGCGGTCCAAGTTTTGTTTTACGGCATAATACACCATCTTCAAAGCAAAATTGTTTTTGAGTTGCGTATTTTTTGCATTCTGTATCCTCATCTTGTGCCTTTCTCCAGTCCTCAGTATCTCGGCCTGTTGCTTCCAAAAGTGCTATTTTCCGACTTAGACAATCTGCATTCGTGTGTTTTTTGCCTGCTTTATGGATAACTTCGAAATCCATTTCGGAAAGACATAGGGACTAACGGGTGAGACGACTAGATGGATCCTTTAACCCAAGCAACCATTTTAAAGCTGCGTGGTCTGTAATAACCTTGAATTTTCTACCATACAAGTAGCATTTAAAGTATTTGATACCATAAATAACACTTAACAATTCTTTCTCCGTTGTGGAATAATTTCTTTCTGCCGTTGTTAGTTGTCTCGAAGCGTAGGCTATGGGGTGTTCCGCGCCATTAATATTCTGACACAAAACGACTCATACTGAATGACCACTTGCGTCACAGGATAAAATAAATTCCTTACTATAACCTGTGTAGGCTAATACAGGACTGTGTGTTAACTTATCTTTAAGGGTTTGAAATGCTGATTCACAATCTTCAGACCAATGAAATTTTGCACACTTTTTCAATAATTGGGTTAAGGGTCGGGCAATTTCGGCAAAATTAAGTTTCAACATCAGATTGACCATCAGAAGATTTGAAACCGTTCGTCGAATTAAAAAAAAAAAATCGTAAAGACGAGTTTCATGTGAAGATCGTTCCCCAAGATATGACTGAGGAAATTGTTAACTGTATCCTTAATTCTTCCTATTGTTGCACAACTTACACCCCCTTCTGACGCGAGAGAGTAAAAACTTCAGTTTTATTCGTTGTTACCATGAAAACAGAATAGCTATTTGCTTGTCCTTCACTAAGTATCAATGTAAAGCAGGAGTGTGCCTGGGCTTTAAACGCAGCTCTGTGAACTAAATGTTTTCAGCGGATGCTAGTGTTTGTTATTTATGTCAAATAAAAACACTTTCATAGTGTTCTTGATAACTATTGGCACAACAGTACCATCATGATAACTAATTCCTTTCTCTTTGACGACAGTGACGACTAGATTAGGTGTGCTGGTATCCAGGATGTAGGTGTTCAAGACAGATATGACAGAGAGTTCATTATTATTTCAGATTCACGGTTATCTTCATGGATAGAATAGACAAGTAATCATTCCAGTGAATACTAGGAAAATTAAAATCACCTATATTAGATACCTTCTGTTCCACGTTATCGAATGTAGAAGACCTTTGAGCGAATCTAATACTGACCTGTCTGCATCTGATGGCCTGTAAAAATACATTTCACTATCCCAGTTAATCTCATCCTCTTAAGTTCTCAATTAAATCATTTATATAGTTCGAGATGTACAGAGTGAAGGTACGCAATAATTTAAACAGCCTCAAAGGCTGACTAACGGAAAAATAGTTCTTTATCTAACGAGATATTATCTTTTCATAATTGTCAAATTTTGCAGAAAAAGAGAAAAAGCATTACAATTATTGCCAGGCAAGTGACGATGCTATGGCACTAAAGATCATAAAACGGAATTTTAGTACTACGTCTCAATACATGAGACCCAATAAGTTGAAAAGATTGTTTAGTTGTACATTAAAATGAAAGTAATGCACTAACAAATCTCCATATACAAGTTATAAACAGTGACATAGCCACTGGCGTCCATAAGTGGAAAGAAGGGACGGCAAAATGTTCGGTTGCACACTCAGGAAAACTCTATTCGACTTTCGGGCAGATCTCCTTGATTTATCGGTCAATAAAAAAAATGTTTCTGGTCTTCGTGACTGGCAGCGATATTTCTGTTTATTGAGCAATCACACGGGCGGTTAGAGAACTCGGCAAAGTACCCAGTGTGGATGTAGGTTATATTACATTCTGTTTTCTTCCTTACATTTGCTTCGGATCGTCAGAAGCATGCAGCAAGCAATTCTTCTGTTAAACGGCACTATCAGCTGTTGCTTAGCTCTAAATTGAAATGTTGTTACAAGCATTTTATTGGAAGCAGCAACGAAGAGTCATAAGAGAACAGCTAAGAACGAATATTTTCGTTTATTGGAAGTTCTGTAGTGTAACGGCGATAAGCAATGTTTCTCTGGTACTTACACAGCAAGTAACAGTTAAAGACAAAAAATGAAAATTATAATACATGGACCAAAAACTATCAACACCTGATTACAACAGTTAATAGTACCGAAATTTATAAGAGGTGAATATTATTGCAAGAGCCTATAATAAAGGAGTTTTACATCAGTTAGAAGCGAAACTACACTGAAGGAAACAAACAGCAACACCAAGAAGGAGTTGTGCTTAATAAACTTAAGTTACACTACCGGCCATTAAAATAGCTACAACACGAAGATGACGAGCTACAGACACGAAATTTAACCGACAGCAAGAAGATGCTGCGATATGCTAATGATTAGCTTTTCAGAGCATTCACACAAGGTTGGCGCCGGTGGCGACACCCACAACGTGCTGACATGAGGAAAGTTTCCAACCGATTTCTCATACACAAACAGCAGTTGACCGGCGTTGCCTGGTGAAACGTTGTTGTGATGCCTCGTGTAAGGAGGAGAAATGCGTACCATCACGTTTCCGACTTCGATAAAGGTCGGATTGTAACCTATCGCGATTGCGGTTTATCGTATCGCGACATTGCTGGTCGCGTTGGTCGAGATCCAATGACTGTTACCAGAATATGGAATCGGTGTGTTCAGGAGGGTAATACGGAACGCCGTGCTGAATCCCAACGGCCTCGTATCACTAACAGTCGAGATGACAGGCATCTTATCCGCATAGCTGTAACGGATCGTGCAGCCACGTCTCGATCCCTGAGTCAACAGATGGGTTTGCAAGACAACAACCATCTGCACGAACAGTTCGACGACGTTTGCAGCAGCATGGACTATCAGCTCAGAGACCACGGCTGCGGTTACCCTTGACGCTGCATCACAGACAGGAGCGCCTGCGATGGTGTACTCAACGACGAACCTGGGTGCACGAATGGCAAAACGTCATTTTTTCGGATGAATCCAGGTTCTGTTTACATCATCATGATGGTCGCATCCTTGTTTGGCGACATCGCGGTGAACGCACATTGCAAGCGTATATTCGTCATCGCCATGCTGGCGTATCACCCGGCGTGATGGTATGGGGTGCCATTGGTTACACGTCTCGGTCACCTCTTGTTCGCATTGACGGCACTTTGAACAGTGGACGTTACATTTCAGATTTGTTACGACCCGTGGCTCTACCCTTCATTCGATCCCTGCGAAACCCTGCATTTCGGCAGGATAATGCACGACCGCATGTTGCAGGTCCTGTACGGGCCTTTCTGGATACAGAAAATGTTCGACTGCTGCCCTGGCCAGCACATTCTCCAGATCTCTCACCAATTGAAAACGTCTGGTCAATGGTGGCCGAGCAACTGGCTCGTCACAATACGCCAGTCACTACTCTTGATCAACTGTGGTATCGTGTTGAAGCTGCATGGGCAACTGTACATGTACACGCCATCCAAGCTCTGTTTGACTCAATGCTCAGGCGTATCAAGGCCGTTATTACGGCCAGAGGTTGTTGTTCTGGGTACTGATTTCTCAGGATCTATGCACGCAAATTGCGTGAAAATGTAATTACATGTCTGTTCTAGTATAATATAATTGTACAATGAATACCCGTTTATCATCTGCATTATTTCTTGGTGTAGCAATTTTAATGGCCAGTAGTGTAGTATGCGTGTTTCTACAATTGAAAGATGATGTCTATTGAAATATCGCGCCAGTCGCATAAGAGTGGTGCTAGTAGCGCTACTATGAGGATGCAAATAAAGTTCCTCGCTCCAGAAATCGCACTTCCCGTACATGACCACTATTTGTTGTAAGGCTACATGTAACGTGATCGTTAGTTACCTTTGAGAGTGGATGTGGTGAGTTGATGTTAGTCAAAGATGCCATTATCAATACCTCACTGACTTTGAACGAGGTTGTGTAATGGGGCTACGAGAAGCTTCATGTTCCTTCTGCAGAAAGGCTTGGCAGGAATGCAGCCACTGTACATGATTGCTGACAGCGGTGGTCACGAGAATGTACGGTCACAACAAGACAAGTCTCCGGACGGCCACTTGGCACTACCGAGAGGGAAGAGGGAACACCGCCCTGCTCGGCGTATGGCTCTGGCGGATCGTTCTGCATCTGTAGCAGCATTAACAGCAATAGTTGGCACCACAGTGACGCAACGAACTGTTACAAGTCGGTTACTTCAAGCACAGCTCCGAGCCACAAGCTCTGTAGGGTGTGGTCCACTGACCCCAAACCACCTCTGTTTGAGGTTTCAGCGACGTCAAGCGAGAGATAATTGGAGGGCAGGGTGGAGTTCTGCTGCGTTGATGAAAGCTGATTCTGCCTCGGTGCCGGTGACGGCCGTGTGTTGCTGAGGAGGTGGTCAGTTGAGGACCTGCAACCAACCTGTTTGCGTGCTAGACATACGGGACCTACACCTGGAGTTATGGTCTGGGCTGTGATTTCGTATGACAGCAGGAACAGTCTCGTGGTTATCACACGCATCCTGACCGCAACTCTGTACGTCAGTCTGGTGATGGGACCCGTTGTGCTGCCATTCATGAACCGCATTCCAGGGGTGTGTTTTCCAACAGGATGACGCTCGTCAAAATGCCGCTGTTGTAACCCAACATGCTGTACGAAGTGTCGACATGTTGTCTTGGCCTGTTCGATCACTATATCTGTCTCCAATCAAGCACATATGCGACATCATCGAACGACAACTTCAGCGTCTTCCACGACCAGCATTAACCCGTCCCTGTCTTGACCGACCAAGTGCTACAGGCATCGAACTCCATCCTACAAACTGACATCCGGCACCTGTACAACAAAATGCATGCACGTTTGTATGCTTTCATTCAACATTCTGTCGGTTACACCTCTTGTTAATGAACCAGCGTTTCACATTTGCAATGCCTTATCCCGTGCTTACATTAACCTGTGATGTTGCAATGTTAATTACTTAAATACACAATGTGGTCAAAAGTATTCGGACACCTGGCTGAAAATGACTTAAAAGTTCGTGGCGCCGTCCATCGGTAATGCTGAAATTCAATATAGTGTTGGACCACCCTAAGCCTTGATGACAGCTTCCACTCTCGCAGGCATACGTTCAGTCAGGTGTTGGAAGGTTTCTTGGGGAATGGCAGCCCATTATTCACGGAGTGCTGCACTGAGGAAAGGTATCGATGTCGGTCGATGAGGCCTGGTGCGAAGTCAGCGTTCCAAATCATCCCAAAGGTGTTCTATAGGATTCAGGTCAGGATTCTGTGCAGGCCAGTCCATTACAGGGATGTTATTGTCGTGTAACCACTCCACCACAGGCCGTGCATAATGAATAGGTGCTCGATCGTGTTGAAAGATGCAGTCGCCATCCCCGAATTGCTCTTCAACAGTGGGAGCAAGAAGGTGCTTAAAACATCAATGTAGGCCTGTGTTGTGATACTGCCACGCAAAACAACAAGGAAGAGCATGACCACACCATAAAACCACCGCCTGCGAATTGTACTGTTGGCACTACACACGCTGGCAGACGACGTTCACCGGGCATTCGCCATGCCCACGCCCTGCCATCGGATCGCCACATTCTGTACCGTGATTCAACACTCCACACAACGTTTTTCCACTGTTCAATCGTCCAATGTTTACGCTCCTCATACCAAGCGAGGCGTCGTTTGACATTTACCGGCATGATGTGTGGCTTATGAGCAGCCCCTCGACCATGAAATCCAAGTTTTCTCACCTCCTCCCTAACCGTCATAATACTTGCAGTGGATCCTGATGCAGTTTGGAATTCCTGTGTGATGGTCTTGATAGATATCTGCCTATTACACATTACGACCCTCTTCAACTGACGGCGGTATTTTTCAGTCAACAGACGAGGTCGGTCTTATGCTTTTGTGCTGTACGTGTCCCTTCACGTTTCCACTTCACAATTACATCGGAAACAGTGGACCTAGGGATGTTTTAGGAGTGTGGAAATCTCGCGTACAGACATATGACACAAGTGACACCCAGTCACCTGACAACATTCGAAGTCCGTGAGTTCCGCGGAGCGCCCCATTCTGCTGTCTCACGATGTGTAATCACTACTGAGATCGGTGGTATGGAGTACCTGGCAGTAGGTGGCAGCACAATGCAGCTAATATGAAAAACGTATATTTTTGTAGGTATCCAGATACTTTTGATCACATAATGTATGTTACCTAGAAAAAAGTGTTCCCGAAATTTCATTACTTTACATTAATTATTTTTGGTATGGCGATATTTTTTCCCATCAGTGTATTAATGCAGATATTTTAGACGTCCTTTTGAGACGGGACATTTCAAAAACGACTCTTTAGCCATGAATTTGATTCGAGAATGAGTCATGAGTGCAGTGTATTAACAGCGCAACAGGCAATATATCAAAACATGAAATGAAACAAAATACTTTCGTACGTAGTCGCTTTGTTATACCGCTGAAGTTTCTTAATGAACAGCTATATTTATCTAGAGGAAACGAAAACTCTTTATAGAAACCAACGGGCTTCCTTTATGTAATTAACTCTGGAGTATCCAAGACGAAAACTCTTTCGAATTTTTAGTATTTTAATTTGGTAGAAAATACCATCCAATAGCGTGTTGGCTGCTTTAGCACATCATTTGTAGCATTTCCGTATCTAAACCAGATATCTGGTCATTTTGAACGGCTAGAGGCAGGCAGTTCGGTATCACCACATGAAAACTTTTATTAAAAAACTGCTGCACTATGATGTCTTGTCCCGTATCCGATATGCTAAATACAAAATTCCCACTCTTCACAGGTGTAATAACTTCAGCCAACCCGCGGTTCTCCCACGTATGTCATACTCAGAAAGTGGCCTACTATCTTATACTTCCTGGAAGTTTTTGGCAGCGGTCATTACGATTCCTTCCCACGTTTTCTATGACACCAAACGCCGTTCACATGGCATGGAGACCACATCTGAGTAGCAGCCCCTCGCCCCTACAAACGAAGAAAAGAAATTCTGAAACGATCTCAGCTATTTCTTTTCTCAAGAAAAAGAGTGAGATCTTTATCTGTGAATGGCGTCCCAATATCTTGTTTTCCAGGAAGGCCACTGGCAACAGCAAAATAATTGTATATACCGGAGCTTTAAGCAAATAGGTTTGGCTTCGTAAAAATGGACAGTATTCTGCACAGAGCCAAATTTTCGTCACAGCTCTTTATGTTGTTGTTGTTGTTGTGGTCTTCAGTTCAGAGTCTGGTTTTATGCAGCTCTCCATGCTACTCTATACTTTGCAAGATTCATTATCTCCAAATAACTACTGCAACCTACATCCTTCTGAATCTACTTGGTGTATTCATCTCTTGGTCTCCCTCTTCAATTTTTACGCTCCTCGCTAAACCTCCAATGCTAAATTGGTGATGCCTTGATGCTTCAGAACATGTCCTACTAACCGATCCCTTCGTCTAGTCAAGTTGTGCCACAAATTCCTCTTCGCCCCAATTCTATTCAGTACCTCCTCATTAGATACGTGATCTGCCCATCTAATCTTCAGCATTCTTCTGTAGCATCACATTTCGAAAGCTTCTATTCACCTCTCAATAGTTTAACTGTTTATCCTCCATGTTTCAGTTCCAAACAAGGCTACACTCCATACAAATACTTTCAGAAACGACTTCCTGACACTTAAATCTATACTCGATGTCAACAAATTTCTCTTCTTCAGAAGTTCTTTCCTTGCCATTGCCAGTCTACATTTTATATCCTCTCTACTTCGACCATCATCAGTTATTTTGCTTCCGAAATACCAAAACTCATTTAATGGCTTGGCTCTGAGCACTATGGGACTTAACAGCTAACCTAAGGACATCACACAACACCCAGTCATCACGAGGCAGAGAAAATCCCTGACCCCGCCGGGAATCGAACCCGGGAACCCGGGCGCGGGGAGCGAGAACGCTACCGCACGACCACGAGCTGCGGAGTCTCATTTCCTTATCTAATACCCTCAGCATCACCTGATTTAATTCCGCTACATTCCATTATCCTCATTTTACTTTTGTTGATGTTCATCTTATATCCTCCTTTCAAGACATTGTTCATTCCGTTCAACTGCTCTTCCAGGTCCTTTGCCGACTCTGACAGAATTACAATGTCATTGGCAGACTTCTAGGTTTTTATTTCTTCTCCACGGATTTTAATTCCTACTCCAAATTTTTCTTTTGTTTCCTTTACTGCTTACTCAATATACTGATTGAATAACATCGAGGATAAGCTACATCCCTTTCCAACCACTGCTTCCCTTTCATGCCCCTCGACTCTTATAACTGCCATCTGGTTTCTGTACAAATTGTAAATAGCGTTCTGCTCCCTGTATTTGACCCCTGTAACCTTCAGAATTTGAAAGAGAATATTCCTGACAACATTGTCAAAATCTTTCTCTAAGTCTACAAATACTATAAACTTTGGTTTGCCTTTCATTAACCTAGCTTCTAAG
Source organism: Schistocerca serialis cubense (assembly GCF_023864345.2). Classification (NCBI taxonomy): domain Eukaryota; kingdom Metazoa; phylum Arthropoda; class Insecta; order Orthoptera; family Acrididae; genus Schistocerca; species Schistocerca serialis. The sequence continues at coordinate 55,377,143 of NC_064640.1, read as the reverse complement.
ATAATTCGTAGGGTCAGTACTGCCTCACGTGTTCCACCATTTCTAAGGAATCCAAACTAATCTTCCCCGAAGTCGGCTTCTACTAGTTTTTCCATTCGTCTGTAAAGAATTCGTGTTAGCATTTTACAGCCGTGACTTATTAAACTGATAGCTCGGTAATTTTCACACCTGTTAACACCTGCTTTCTTTGCGATTGGAATTATTATATTCTTCTTGAATTTTGAGGGTATTTCGCCTGTCTCATTCATCTTGCTCACCAGATGGCAGAGTTTTGTCAGGGCTGGCTCTCCCAAGGCTATCAGTAGCTCTAGTGGAATGTTGTCTACTCCCGGGGCCTTTTATCGACTTAGGTCTTTCAGTGCTCTGTCAAATTCTTCACGCAGTATCATGTCTCTCATTTCATCTTCATCTTCAGCTCTTTACACCGACGTTTTAATGTGTAGTTGATTGTCCCTTATGCTGTGCGAGCACTGTATTCAGAGGAGGTAACTGCGCCCACACCCGGTCGGAGCCTGGCTGGAACAAAACATTCGTCTGGCTACCTGGCCCGTACGTGGCCCACTGACCCACGTCGCTACTCCTCTTGCAAGGAAACTCCCCAACGCAGCCCCCCCCCCCCCCCCCCCCACACACACACACACACAGATTTAGTGGTAAGATGGCCCGGTGGATAGCCGTCAAATATTTAAAACAGATCAAGCATGAAAACAGAAGAAAGTGTACTTACTTCGTAAAAGAAGCAAAATGTAGACAGTGAATGGTCCAGGCTTAAGATATGCAACATCGAGCTACTTATAAGAGCCACAGCGCGGTGGTTATTTGATCACATTGTTGGGCTGCAAAGCGGGAGATCCGTGTTCAAACCTTCCTCGTGCCGCACTTTCTTCACAAAATTATTGACTGTCCGTCCGGTCATTGAAGTGTCTGATTTCTTTCTGTAGTCTTGGCAATTTTCATACTATACATTGGTTATTGAATATGAGTCATGTGGTAAGAAATTATTATCGTCGCAGTTAAGTGCTGAATAGTGAGAGCAGGCGAGATAACGCATAATCCTGTCACAGAAATGAAAATAACAAATAAAGGGGTGTGAAATATGTTATAAAAAGAACTTCAAGAGTCAAAACTTCCAAAAAGGAACGCAAGAGCCACAACATGTGGTAATTGTATGGAACAAATAGGAGTTACGTACGTCTGGAGGTTCATCGTCTTGATGTCGATTACCGGTGAAAACACACAAGTTCTCGGATACAAACCTACTAGTATGAGGGTAGTATCTGTTCCCGGAAGAACAGATACCTTTCATGACCGTGCAGCTTCTCTAGAATGAAATCATAATTAAATGGACACCCTAGCTGCAAACAGGCGTTGATATATATCTTTGGGGACGTGTTGAAATTGTGTGCCCCAACCGGGATGCGAGCCCGGGATCTCCTGCCTCTCATCAAAGGTATCTGTTCTTTCGGGAACAGATACTACCTTCATATATAGTTAAAATATGCCTACCCGGCCACTGACCTTCTTGTGCGAACGCACACGCTATGCCCCAACTCGTACGGGACTTGGTAGATTAATCTGCCACCAGTAATGAGTGTGATGGGCAAACATCTATTAGGCGCACTACGAATGCAGTGGTGTGGACATGTTGGGAATGTGGGTCTCACGGGGTGCGTGCAAGGGATAAGTCCCTGCAGGCGCCCACTCCTCCGTACCCTCGGTGGCTCAGATGGATAGAGCGTCTCCCCTGTAAGCAGGAGACCACGGGTTCGAGTCCCGGTTGAGATATACACTTTTAACATGACCCCAATGATTATATCAACGCCTGTTTGCAGCTAGGGCGTCCATTTAACTATCATTTAAACCTACTAGTGATTCGGACCCACTGTAAGCAGTAGGTCCGATGCAAGATAACCGCGCTATGGTATGTTGTGCGGAATCAACTCTAATTATAGATCCATTCTTTACACGTAGCTGTCGCAAACGGACGTTACACCACGACACAGACACAAATTTGACTACACCTATCAGACACCGTCAATGACAGGATGGGCAGTTCACTATCTTTAAGCAAATAGGTTTGGCTTCGTAAAAATGGACAGTATTCTGCACAGGGCCAAATTTTCGTCACAGCTCTTTATGTTGTTGTTGTTATGGTCTTCAGTTCAGAGTATATATATATATATATATATATATATATATATATATATATATATATATATATGTTGTTGTTGTTGTTGTGGTCTTCAGTCCTGAGACTGGTTTGATGCAGCTCTCCATGCTACTCTATCCTGTGCAAGCTTCTTCATCTCCCAGTACCTACTGCAACCTACATCCTTCTGAATCTGCTTAGTGTATTCATCTCTTGGTCTCCCCCTATGATTTTTACCATCCAAGCTGCCCTCCAATACTAAATTGGTGATCCCTTGATGCCTCAGAACATGTCCTACCAACCGATCCCTTCTTCCGGTCAAGTTGTGCCACAAACTTCTCTTCTCCCCAATCCTATTCAATACTTCATCATTAGTTATGTGATCTACCCATCTAATCTTCAGTATTCTTCTGTAGCACCACATTTCAAAAGCTTCTATTCTCTTCTTGTCTAAACTATTTACCGTCCATGTTTCACTTCCATACATGGCTACACTCCATACAAATACTTTCAGAAATACACTCCTGGAAATGGAAAAAAGAACACATTGACACCGGTGTGTCAGACCCACCATACTTGCTCCGGACACTGCGAGAGGGCTGTACAAGCAATGATCACACGCACGGCACAGCGGACACATCAGGAACCGCGGTGTTGGCCGTCGAATGGCGCTAGCTGCGCAGCATTTGTGCACCGCCGCCGTCAGTGTCAGCCAGTTTGCCGTGGCATACGGAGCTCCATCGCAGTCTTTAACACTGGTAGCATGCCGCGACAGCGTGGACGTGAACCGTATGTGCAGTTGACGGACTTTGAGCGAGGGCGTATAGTGGGCATGCGGGAGGCCGGGTGGACGTACCGCCGAATTGCTCAACACGTGGGGCGTGAGGTCTCCACAGTACATCGATGTTGTCGCCAGTGGTCGGTGGAAGGTGCACGTGCCCGTCGACCTGGGACCGGACCGCAGCGACGCACGGATGCACGCCAAGACCGTAGGATCCTACGCAGTGCCGTAGGGGACCGCACCGCCACTTCCCAGCAAATTAGGGACACTGTTGCTCCTGGGATATCGGCGAGGACAATTCGCAACCGTCTCCATGAAGCTGGGCTACGGTCCCGCACACCGTTAAGCCGTCTTCCGCTCACGCCCCAACATAGTGCAGCCCGCCTCCAGTGGTGTCGCGACAGGCGTGAATGGAGGGACAAATGGAGACGTGTCGTCTTCAGCGATGAGAGTCGCTTCTGCCTTGGTGCCAATGATGGTCGTATGCGTGTTTGGCGCCGTGCAGGTGAGCGCCACAATCAGGACTGCATACGACCGAGGCACACAGGGCCAACACCCGGCATCATTTTGTGGGGAGCGATCTCCTACACTGGCCATACACCACTGGTGATCGTCGATGGGACACTGAATAGTGCACGGTACATCCAAACCGTCATCGAACCCATCGTTCTACCATTCCTAGACCGGCAAGGGAACTTGCTGTTCCAACAGGACAATGCACGTCCGCATGTATCCCGTGCCACCCAACGTGCTCTAGAAGGTGTAAGTCAACTACCCTGGCCAACAAGATCTCCGGATCTGTCCCCCATTGAGCATGTTTGGGACTGGATGAAGCGTCGTCTCACGCGGTCTGCACGTCCAGCACGAACGCTGGTCCAACTGAGGCGCCAGGTGGAAATGGCATGGCAAGCCGTTCCACAGGACTACATCCAGCATCTCTACGATCGTCTCCATGGGAGAATAGCAGCCTGCATTGCTGCGAAAGGTGGATATACACTGTACTAGTGCCGACATTGTGCATGCTCTGTTGCCTGTGTCTATGTGCCTGTGGTTCTGTCAGTGTGATCATGTGATGTATCTGACCCCAGGAATGTGTCAATAAAGTTTCCCCTTCCTGGGACAATGAATTCACGGTGTTCTTATTTCAATTTCCAGGAGTGTATATATATATATATATATATATATATATATATATATATATATATATATATATATAGTAAAAAGGGGAGGGGGCACGTAAGAGATTTGAAAATGTGTCTTCCGCTTTGTAGACCAACACCGAGTCAACATAACCACAAAGCTATTGCTCTTCCTACTCCCTCGATGTTGCATATCTTGAGCTTGGACCGTTAACTGTTTCTATTTTGCTTCTTTCCTCACAGTTTAGTACACCTTCTTTCTGTTTTCATGCTTGGTCTGTGTTAACTTACTTACGGGCTATCCACTGGGCCATCGTATCACTAAATCTGAGTAGGGTGCGATGTTGAGTTTCCCTTGTTTGAACGGGGCCGAGATGCCCCGGGCACTACCCTGGAGTCACTGTCCGTTTCAGAACTCATTACACGTCCCAGACATGTAGCCACACAAAATTCACATACAAAAACAGTCCGATATGGAGTGAGTATGAAATGGGAAATGACATTAATTGTTGTAATCACTGAGGCTGGGCAGTCGAGCCATTCTCTACATTGATTCTGATAAAATACCGAGCGTCTGTTTTAAGATGGTCCAGATGTGCTGTAACCATACCGAAGTAAAAGTACCGTGTTCACGCCAAACTAATGAGCACTTTTTCTTTTTTTTTTCTTTTTTTTTTTTTGCGAGACGCAGTACTCAAAGCTGGGGTGAACGTAAGATTCGATGCCTCATTACATTCGAATACAAACTTGAATTCGTCTTTCACCGGCAACATCTTTGAAATTTAGGTTTTTTCATTACGTCACACCGCATTTATGTATTTCACAACTTCGTTACATTATTGTTGACCAATTAATGCTTAGTGTGTTTTCATTTTCCACAACTTCGTTACATTATTGTTGACTGCGTAGTGTGTCTGCATTATGTAGTCACGAGATGGAAGGCAAGCAGAAAAGAACATCACACGCATTGCTCTCAAGCGTAAATAATACTTTTTGCTGAAAAACAGGTGGGCCAGACGAGAGTTCAAAGTGGCTGATAACGAAATTCACTGGCCGGCGCAAAGGAAGACATTTTAAAGTTGAAGCAAATGTTTTGGAACTCGAATGTGGAAGGAGAAATAATGGGCAATCTGTGAGTAGTAACATCATAAGAAAAAAGCAAAAGAGGTAGCTACAGTTCTTAGTATATCGAGGCAAGAATTTAAGGTTAGCCGTATATACGTTGATCGCTTTATGAAACTGGTTGGCTTATCTGTACAACTTATGCCAAAAGCTTCCATAGGATTTTGAGAAAAAACTTCAAGAATTTCAGCGCTATTTCACCACACTTGGGAAAGAAAAGCATTTTTAGATGGGCTGATGAGACGCCAGTTTGCTTTGATATGCCACGTAATTACATCATTAATGAGAAAGGACAGTACAGGGTGTTACAAAAAGGTACGGCCAAACTTTCAGGAAACATTCCTCACACACAAAGAAAGAAAATATGTTACGTGGATAAGTGTCCGGAAATGCTTACTTTCCATGTTAGAGCTCATTTTATTACCTCTCTTCAAATCACATTAATCATGGAATGGAAACACACAGCAACAGAACGTACCAGCGTCACTTCAAACACTTTGTTACAGGAAATGTTCAAAATGTCCTCCGTTAGCGAGGATACATGAATCCACCCTCCGTCGCATGGAATCCCTGATGCACTCATGCAGCCCTGGAGAATGGCGTATTGTATCACAGCCGTCCACAATACGAGCACGAAGAGTCTCTACATTTGGTACCGGGCTTGAGTAGACAAGAGCTTTCAAATGCCCCCATAAATGAAACTCAAGAGGGTTGAGGTCAGGAGAGCGTGGAGGCCATGGAATTGGTCCGCCTCTGCCAATCCATCGGTCACCGAATCTGTTGTTGAGAAGCGTACGAACACTCCATCGTGCATGAACCACATGTTGTGTCGTACTTGTAAAGGCACATGTTCTAGGAGCACAGGTAGAGTATCCCGTATGAAATCATGATAACGTGCTCCATTGAGCGTAGGTGGAAGAACACGGCGCCCAATCGAGACATCACCAACAATGCCTGCCCAAACGTTCACAGAAAATCTGTGTTGATGACGTGATTGCACAATTGCGTGCGGATTCTCGTCAGCCCGCACATGTTGATTGTGAAAATTTACAATTTGGTCACGTTGGAATGAAGCCTCATCCGTAAAGAGAACATTTGCACTGAAATAGGACTGACACATTGTTGGATGAACCATTCGCCGAAGTGTACCCGTGGAGGCCAATCAGCTGCTGATAGTGCCTGCACACGCTGTACATGGTACGGAAACAACTGGTTCTCCCGTTGCACTCTCCATACAGTGACGTGGTCAACGTTACCTTGTACAGCAGCAACTTCTCTGACGATGACTTAGGGCTATCGTCAACTGCACGAAGAATTGCCTCGTCCATTGCAGGTGTCCTCGTCTTTCTAGGTCTTCCCTAGTCGCGAGTCATAGGCTGGAATGTTCCGTGCTCCCTAAGACGCCGATCAATTGCTTCGAACGTCTTCCTGTCGGGACACCTTCGTTCTGGAAATCTGTCTCGGTACAAACGTACCGCGCCACGGCTATTGCCCCGTGATAATCCATACATCAAATGGGCATCTGCCAACTCCGCATTTGTAAACATTGCACTGACTGCAAAACCACGTTCGTGATGAACACTAACCTGTTGATGCTACGTACTGATGCGCTTGATGCTAGTACTGTAGAGCAATGAGTCGCATGTCAACACAAGCACCGAAGTCAACATTACCTTCCTTCAATTGGGCCAGCTGGCGGTGAATCGAGGAAGTGCAGTACATACTGACGAAACTAAAATGACCTCTAACATGGAAATTAAGCGTTTCCGGACACATGTCCACATAACATCTTTTCTTTATTTGTGTGTAAGGAATGTTTGCTGAAAGTTTGGCCGTACCTTTTTGTAACACCCTGTATAAGGTAAGATCAATAAATCAGGGTATGAAAGACAGCGCATAACAGTAATGCTGGCAATCACAGAAGGCGGGCGCACACTTTCCCCTTTCTTAATCTTCAGGCAGAAAACCAGCCCCAAGACCCCTAAAGATGTAGAGCTGTTCCCTGATGACGTCGTTGCTCGAAATCAACGGAAGCGATGGATGATTGAAACTTTAACCTTGACTGACTCCGAATCGTATGGGAACTTCTTACAGGTAGGCTTTCCAAACTACGACACTTCTGTGTTACAATCAAAAATGGCTCTGAGCACTATGGGACTTAACATCTATGGTCATCAGTCCCCTAGAACTGAGAACTGCTTAAACCTAACTAACCTAAGGACAGCACACAACACCCAGTCATCACGAGACAGAGAAAATTCCTGACCCCGCCGGGAATCGAACCCGGGAACCTGGGCGAGGGAAGCGAGAACGCTACCGCACGACCACGAGGCGCGGACTGTGTTACAATCCCTGGGCGTTATTATAAATAAACCTTTCAGAGGTTACGTTGAGGAACAGTACGAAAAATGATTCAGCGAACCACACTGTGAACGGACTCCGACAAGAGCGTGCTGTACGCCACATTATTACAAAATGAGTCTCCGTTGTTTCATCTGTTTCTGATGTTGATTTCTCCGAGGATTATATTACTGTAAAATGATGAGTAACGCCTGTAATTTACCGTACGTTAGTTTGCGTATCATGTGTGTATGAATACATCCACAGCTGTGTAAAGTAAATTTGACATACCAGTGATGCGCCAACAAACTCTTTTTTAATAGTTTGAATTTTTAAAACTGTGGTGCGCATTACACTCTATGGTGCATTATGCGTAAATACGGTTCTTTGAAATGAACACAGTTCGAATGCTAGAAATATAAAGTAAGTTGTCAGTTACTCAAAACAATTAATGTTTCTGTTTTCTGAAATACAGCGATCTTCGGGCTTTCCCGGCATAATGAATACTGGCTGACGTTTCGGAATCGCAGGCGGTGATCGTGTACTTACCTGTACGATATTTCAACTCGAAATCTGTGTCACCTTTAAGTGAATGGTTGAATATTGCAGTAGATTTACCATACCGGATAAATTTCGCTTATTGGTTGTGGCATGCTTTGGCATGATATGGCACTGCCGTGGGTAGTGTTGACAGTCTTATAAAGTCACAGGAAGCTTTCTCTAGCAGCGACTTATTTGAAAGAAAATACGTTTGAGCTAACATGTGTATAAGACGTAACCGTATATTATCGAGTTTTTAAGTTATTCAAACCTCTTGCGAATTACATAAGGAGCGATAGCTCTGGAAAATAGGAACTAGAACCACCTGGCTTACTGAGTGTGTATCAAAACGTGGAAAAGATGTTCTAACATAATTATATCTTTTCAATGACGTTTTGTATGCAGTTCAGCTGAAGACATCGATCTAGGCGTGGAAAGAAAGAAAAAAAAGGAAATATTAATCCTGTTCAGTGATTGATATGAGTGTTTATTATTGTTTCATTTATCAGAGCACATGAATTAAAATTGGTATGTGTTACCAATTTTCACTATGGCAATGTGACATGTCCTGTAAGCTAAAACCTTTCAAAATCTGAAGGCTCCCCAGAGGGCAATGGATTCTTGCATATTGAGAACTATTAGCAGCGACACCAAAGCAAACAGATATATCACGGAAATAACTGGAGTAAAAGACATTCATATGACTGTATTAAAAATAAAGCGTAGGTGGGCAGGGCACGCTAGTTCAAAAAGATTCGTGACTGGATTAATAAAAAATAAAGAAATTTTAGGATGGTAGTTTTAATGCTTCTGGTGTTCTACGATGGCGTGCTGAAAAGTAATACCTTCGAATTTTTTATTCGAAGGTACCGGTTGAGTTATTACATGTCTTGCACGTTACTCGGTCGACTTCCGCGCTTCTCTGGCGCAAATTGCAACCCCTCAGCCGCTAGGGGGCTCCGAATCGTAGTGTGCAACGCGGTCGTGTGTAACGTAACTGTGTTGCTGCGTGGGAAACAGCGTGCCGTAATCGAGTTTTTAACCGCAGAAAACGTGCCTCCAGTTGAAATCCATAGAAGAATGAAAGCTGTGCACAATGATGATTGAAGCGACATCAGTAATGTGTGACGATAGATTGTTCGTTCTCGTAATGAAGGAGTCGGTGGTGGTAACTTCAACGCATTCGTCATTACTCGGCGTGGAGTGTTGCGAACAGCTACCATACTGTCGCTAGTTGTGTTAATTATCTCGTGCGAACAGAAACCCGACTGTCGCCGTGTTTTTTAATTGTGCCTATCTACTTACTGTGTGTCTTCATCCGCATCGTCAACGCCATGCTTTTATATTTTAAATTCCACAACTTTACGCCATTTTTGTTTTTTACAATGTCACCCTTTTATCGCATGTTTTTCTTGTTTGTTTATATTCTCATTGAGTTTTTTTAACTTTTCTGTAGGCTGTAGAACAGCATATTACGCTGCTGCCAGCCTGCACCCTCCCCGGGGGGAGGGGGGGAATCGAAATGAAAAAAAAAAAGAAAAAAAAATACTCGGCGTGGACGACCGCGTGCGGCAACCGACGAGACTCATCGGACTTGCGTTAATGAACTCATCACAAAATATCGTCAGATAACACAGACGCAGCTGTCAACTAAGTGTGGCCTATCACAAGAGCGTTTACAGACCATCATTGTAGAACTGTCCGCCCCCGTTAGATGAGTGATCAGCGCGACAGAATGTTAATGCCAAGGCCCGGGTTCGATTCCGGGCTGGGTCGGAGATTTTCTCCGCTCAGGGACTGGGTGTTGTGTTGTCCTCGTCATCATCATTTCATCCCCATCGACTCGCAAGTCGCCCAAGTGGTGTCAAATGGAAAGACTTGCACCTGGCGAACGGTCTACCCAACGAGAGACCCTAGTCACAAGAAAAAAAAAAAAAAAAAAGTAGAACTGCGGTACAGAAGAGTGTGTGCACCGTGGGTGCCTCAAATGCTCACTCCTGACTTGAAACAAGGGACGTCGGACATCTGTCAAAAATTTCTTTAGCGTTTTGGGAACGAGGGTGATGTGTTCCTTAATAATATTGTGATAGGTGGTGAAAGATTGGTTCACAGTTTTGATGCCGAAAACAAGAGAGCATCAATGTAATTCTGCCACAAATGATCACCGACGCCAAAAAGTGCAAGACCATGCTATCAGCAGGCAAATTCATGCTCACAGTGTTCTGGGATGTTCACAGAGTGGTGCATTTGGAATTTATGCCTAAAGACACCATCACATATTCCGCAAGTACTACGAGACCCTCTGGAAACTGAAAGCATGAATTCGAAGATTTCCTCCACACATGGGGTACCCTCCTAAATGGTTCAAATGGCTCTGAGCACTATACGACTTAACTGCTAAGGTCATCAGTCGCCTAGAACTTAGAACTAATTAAACCTAACTAACCTAAGACATCACACACATCCATGCCCGAGGCAGGATTCGAACCTGCGACCGTAGCGGTCGCCCGGTTCCAGACTGTAGCGCCCAGAACCGCACGGCCACTCCGGCCGGCGGCACCCTCCTCTTCAGCATGACAATGGCAGACCATGCACGAGCGGTGCGACTTCTGCAACAATCAGACGCTTCGGGTTCACTATCATCGGTCGTCCTCCATACTGTCCCGACAGCCGGCCGGGGTGGCCGAGCGGTTCTAGGCGCTACAGTCCGGAACCGCGCGACCGCTACGGTCGCATGTTCGAATCCTGCCTCGGGCATGGATGTGTGTGATGTCCTTAGGTTAGTTAGGTTTAAGTAGGTCTAAGTTCTAGGGGACTGATGACCTCAGCTGTTAAGTCCCGTAGTGCTCAGAGCCATTTGAACCATTTTGAGCCATTAAAAATCTGAACGTTCATACATCCATGAGAAACTCTTAGAGAAGTATTTCTTTCGGATGTTGCCGAACCCGCGTGACACGTTGGCTGGAATGTCCTCATGTTGCCAAAGCGTTGACCCTTCATGTGAATTTTTGCACTTTGTCGTTTTGTGTCAAGTTAGTACTGATAAAACCAAATCTCTTCACCTATAATGATTTCTCCAGAGAGGAGCCGTCCGCGTTTTGCATTTCAGTGAAGTCCATACATCGTTGCTGTTGTTCGGGAGTCGAGTCATGCGAGACCAACTTTTCCATATATTTTTATCTTCTGTTAAACATCCCCGTGAATGTCTTGAACACTTTATTTAGAGATGGTGCTTCAATGCGATTTATGACGTAACAACTTCACAATTTCGACACACTACGGCCACGTGTTCACCATTTAACACTGCCTGATCGCAACTTACTGTCAGAATCACACCTGTTGTTTACAGTTGTTAGTTCAAGCTACCGCCGTAGTTACTGCACTGAAGTCGCTTACACACCAGGAACAAAATCAGTCTCGGAACTTTTCGAACGGACGGTGCTGGTAGCCAAATAGATTTAAGATGGAGTAAGGCACTCCTTTGATGGATTCCAGAGTATATGAAACGATCGATCCGATGATCTATTGCAGGAAAGGAGAAATATAATAGTAACAATTCGAGAGTTCCATCGATGCTTGTAGCTCAAAACTGTAATTTATAGAGACGGTCTGGTCAGGCTTTTGCTCGACAGCGTATGACAAATCGTTTCTGATGATGATATATTAATTACGGCTGCCTACAGCCAATTAAACCAAAGATAGACTTGTTTCGCACAAACACAGCAGCTACAAAAGTGCATTCGAAACCTTGCGTGTGAGATGGTGCAGTGATTAAGATACTGGTTTCACTTACCGAAGGACGGTGGTTCAAATCCTCGTGGTCTCATCCAGTTATAAGTTATCTGTGATTTTCCTAAATCACTTAAAACAAAGGTTGGAGAGTTTCTGTTCAGAAGTATGTAACCCATATCCTTCTTTGTGCTAACTTATGGCCTCTTGTGTCTCGTCTCTATTGACCTCGTCGTAAATATGACGTTAAACTTTAATTTTCCTCCCTGTTGTTGTATAACTTAGCTAGACTTTTCGCATAACCGCATGGACACGAATACATGCCATTAAGGAGAAAGTCATACCAACATACATGCAAAAGGAGCAGCCAAGCAAAAAGGAGGTTGAACGGAAACACAGCTATGATTGTTGAAAAGTGTGTTGATGTTTGAAATTGCTTCAGTCATTCTCATAGGTAGTGATGAGCATGTCCTGATATTCTAGAGATATGCAAAGTAAATTGTAATGGCCAAGAAATAAGTTTCTAATGGTATCTGACTCGAGAAACCTCTATAAAGTAATCACACCGCACGCACTTTCATATAATTTGATACAACAGAAGAGATAACGGCTTTCGTCTTACAGTAGGCAAGGGCACACATATCGATCTTGTCCTTGACAATTCGTACCTATCCTTAGGCCCTATGCGTCTTTGCTCCAGCAGGGTAAAGTCGCTGACGTGGAAGCCACATTATACGGACAGGCACGGTTTTGGACCCTGTAGATCTTAAGGAGGGAGAGTGCAACAGCCCGGACTGAGCAACCATGCGGAGCGGATGGCCTACGCGAGAGGTTTCCAATAGCGCGGGAAAATTTCATAATCTGCAGGGAAGTGACGTTTAATTCGGCAGCGACCGTAAAAGGACCGAAAATCACTTGCAAACTGAAACTAAGCAAGGTTTAGTGAATGTCTGATGCTGTAGGGACATATTACTTATGAATAAACTATAGTAAATCGACTGTTTGCTAAATCAGTGTTAACGTTATTTGACCTTATCATTTTCAGGCTGGTGTTTTGGTGGGGATAATAAACAGAGTAAAAGGAGAGATAGGTAGGAAACATGTTAGTAGGTTCAAAGCAAGGAACGTTCATGATCTGCCACGTGTACCTTGGGTATAAATTTGCCCATCTATGCTGTCAGAATCGACAAGTCCGATGACCATGAATTTCAGACAGCTAAAGTACTAAGTATTTAGGAGCAGCTAGACGTTTGTTGACCGGTGACATGAGCGAATTGTTCAATCTTCGGAGGCAGTAGTGGAAAGAAATGAAAGAAGGCAAATTACATCTGGGCCTGCGTGACAGTTCGCAAACTACTTTACATTTTGGATGCGATCGTGGGAAAAGAGCAATGAGTGTAAGAGTCGTTTCCAAACATTTCAGACACGCCGAGGCACGTAGAGAGAAAAAGACGCCAGTGGATTAAGATGTCACATCACAACACGTAGCAGCCAGCAGTTGTAGAAAACAGGGTTGTTATAGGCCAGTGTTTTTCAACCGGTGGGTCGTGACCCCTAGGGGGGTCGCAAAGTCTTGCTCCCGGGGTTGCGGTCGCGCGACTGACTTCAATGTAATCACTTTAAATGATACACCAAGAATTTTAAGCGTGGCCATTGTAATGTGACGATCATCTGCTTTGGAAGAAACGTCGTTAAAGCACATTGTAAAGTCGCTCACGTTCAGATGTCGTACTTATTTGTAGCAATGGACGTTAATTTAATTAAATCTGTTGAACACGTCAAATACGCAAAGACTTGCAGCAGTCGGACGTGACACGATGTCTATCGAACTCTTCCGACATATGCTGAATGGAACTAGGGCAGCGAGGGCCACTAAATTCTGTACAGACTGCACTCATGAGTTCACTTCTGAATGGCTTGTTGGAAGAGGGGCGGTACGGCGGTTCAGTCACAGCGTCTTATGCAATATTGACAACTTAATTATCGTGCCGATCAACTGTTGTAATAAAAATATCGCACAGAACTAGAACCATTCATGAAAGCGCATCTCAAAGACGCCCATGTTGAAATGTGAAACGAAATGGCTGCAACAACACACACACACACACACACACACACACACACACACACACACACACACCTCACAAGCAAGATGTCGCAACCGGCTACTGGAATGCACTTCAGTACCAGTGCTTCGAACCAAACAATAGTCCCTAGGATTGGCAACAGTGATAGAAGGCACGAAGTTCAGCAATTTCTATCGAGCGCATCTAGGACGCTTGGATTCACCTTAGATTGTTTGTTGACGTTTTTTCTATTTACGTTGTTTTGTGGATTGTTTCGTTTTGTTAATTGTGATTGCTGTGAAGTGAATCATTGTTATCTTGATAGTGCTTTATACAAGAATTGAAAAAAATCTTCTAAAAGACTAGTAACATATACCAAGTATTTTAGCAATTAATTGAGAAAAGTGAAATTTATTTTTCATTAAAATTACGTAATCCCTTGTTTCACATGAATTCTGGATTGCATACAATGTAGATTGTTAATAAATACAGACTGTTAAAGATGAATAAACGCAAAACCTGAAAACTGTTTTCACGAACCGCTCTAGAACTAAATGAACAAGATGAACTTTGAGACATTCGAAAAAGAGACCTACTTCTTTACAAATTGACTGTGCAGTGGGTCCTCGCTTAACGAGCGCATTCCGCTTCTGAGTCTTGCTACACGAAACACCCATATGCGAAACATATTTTTCTGTAGGAATTCACCTAAAAATAGGACAACGCGTTCCATTCCGGAAAAAATATTAAAACGGTATATTAAATATTAATATAACGTAAAACACTATAAATAATGTTTATAAGATAGTTATCTAAAGACATTTGTTTTTGCCTACTCTTCAAAATGAATGTTAAACTCAAAAGACAGCTGGTTGAATGAAACGTCTCCAAACACGTTGGTTAATGGACAGCTTTACTGAATTCGTGTTGGTTAAAGGCGACAAATCTAAAATGGAATTCATAACTAGGTATTTCAAGGTTGGTTCAAATGGCTCTGAGCACTATGCGACTTAACTTCTGAGGTCATCAGTCGCCTAGAACTTAGAACTAATTAAAACTAACTAACCTAAGGACATCACACACATCCAAGCCCGAGGCAGGATTCGAACCTGCGACCGTAGCGGTCGCTCGGTTCCAGACTGGAGCGCCCAGAACCGCACGGCCACTCTGGCCGGCGGTATTTCAAGGCCATGGATTAACTTGTGTCTTCCTGGTTAGGAGAGCATGCAATGTCGTCACAGAGAATTTGAAACATCGGTGAGGAGGCCGAAGTGGAGGTACTGGAAACAACGACAGCGCGAGAAGTGTCGCTAACAGTACAGCTGAATACGGCATTGGCGGCAGCATTGCCACTTATTGGAGCTTCTACTGTACAAGGCGGAAGGTCATAGTCACAGAACAGCGAGTGATTTATTGCCTAACTACAGCAGCTGAAGAGGTCTATCTAGATCAGAAGGTGGTTTTTGAAGTGGTTACCGAAGACTGAAAAACAAAGGAACAGACTCATTATTTGAACAATTGCTCATTAAGCGATTCACGCTTTTACAAAATTACATTGTGTGTTGCTCGTTATGCGAATCGCTCTTTCTATACGGTTTGACTATACTTTGTTCATCGTAATAATACACGGTCCAATCACATCAATGTGATCACCAACTATGTTCGATGTCAACGTGAAATTACCTATTGGCTTCTGTCTCGGGTTCTTCGGCCGACGTTCATCTAATGATTTTTCTGACGTTTCACCAGCACGAGTGGCTGGCATTGTCAAAGCGTCACCCTCCATTGCCAGTGGTGAACTGGAGCCGAGCTCGCGGGCGCAGACTATATGTACCTGGCGCGCTAACGTCCGAGGGCTTCTCCGCGGTCATTTCCATTGCGGTTCTCCTCTTGCTACCTGCGACGGTCGTTCGCTGCAGTACGGGAAGCCAGGATCCGTTTACCTTAAGGCTTTCCTCTTTCTTGTTGAAACTGTTCGCGTGTTTTTGTACTTCTACAGCTTCTCTGAACAAGCGCGTGTGATAGTGCTTCTCTACAGCCAGAACTTCCGTGTGGAGCCATGGTGAAGAACAACTCGGTGACTTCCTAAGACACCTAAGACACCTACAACACGCGAACAGTTTCAACAAGAAAGAGGAAAGCCTTAAGGTAAACGGATCCTGGCTTCCCATACTGCAGCGAACGACCGTCGCAGGTAGCAAGAGGAGAACCGCACCGGAAATGACCGTGGAGAAGCCCTCGGACGTTGGCGCGCCAGGTGCATATAGTCTGCGGCCTCGAGCTCGGCTCCAGTTCACCACCGCCAATGGAGGGTGAAGCTTTGACAATGCCAGCCACTCGTGCTGGCGAAACGTCAGAAAAAATCATTAGATGAACGTCGGCCGAAGAACCCGAGACAGAAGCCAATAGGTAGTTTGTCAACAAGTGGCCACGAAAGCCTTAACAATTTTGTATCAACGTGAAATAACCACTCACAGACGGCAGGTGGCAACAGTAGCAGTGGAGGGTATATAAAGCATGTCTGGGGGGGGGGGGGGGGAGGGCTGTCGTTGTCATAATGTGGAAACGGAGTGGTTTATCTGACGTCCACAAGCGAGAGTGTGGAAGTATTCCCGAAACGGCGAATTCTGTAAACTGTTCCCATATCGCCATGGTTAAAGAACACGGTGAATGCAAAAATGGCGCTATGCAAAACGGGCGCTGAGGCAACTCTAGTGCACTACGGTCCATAGAAGACAGCGTACGGGTGAATAGACGTGCAGCTGTTGAGCAACTGACTGCCCAGGTGAAACAAGGGGCTACCAGCACTGTTTCCTCAACGACGGTTCAGCGAACTTCGCTGTATATGGGCCACCGCAACAGACACTGGTTCACGCACCTATACTGACTGCCGTTCAACGGCGACGAAGGTTGGAATTTGCATGCCCATACTGCAACTGGGCGCCCACCGAGTGCTGACAGGTGGTCTCTTCAGACGAATCACGTTTTACACACCGGTGGACAGATGGCAGTACGACCTTGAAACAAGCGTCGGAAGGGTACAGGCCGGATGAGTGAGCATTACGTTCTGGAGAATCTTTTCGTGGAATTTCCAGAGTGATCTCGTCATTCTTGAAATCACAGTGTATCATCACACGTATGCGTCTAAACTTTGCGACCATGTCCACTCATACAGGGTGTTACAAAAAGGTACGGCAAAACTTTCAGGAAACATTTCTCACACACAAATAAAGAAAAGATGTTTTGTGGACATGTGTCCGGAAACGCTTAATTTCCATGTTAGAGCTCATTTTAGTTTCGTCAGTATGTACTGTACTTCCTCGATTCACCGCCAGTTGGCCCAATTGAAGGAAGGTAATGTTGGCTTCGGTGCTTGTGTTGACATGCGACTCATTGCTCTACAGTACTAGCATCGAGCACATCAGTACGTTGCATCAACAGGTTAGTGTTAGTCACGCACGTGGTTTTGCAGTCAGTGCAATGTTTACAAATGCGGAGTTGGCAGATGCCCATTTGATGTATGGATTAGCACGGGGCAATAGCCGTGGCGAGGTACGTTTGTACCGAGACAGATTTCCAGAACGAAGGTGTCCCGACAGGAAGACGTTCGAAGCAATTGATCGGCATGTTAGGGAGCACGGAACATTCCAGCCTATGACTCGCGACTGGGGAAGACCTAGAAAGACGAGGACACCTGCAATGGACGAGGCAATTCTTCGTGCAGTTGGCGATAGCCCTAAGTCAGCGTCAGAGAAGTTGCTGCTGTACAAGGTAACGTTCACCACGTCACTGTATGGAGAGTGCTACGGGAGAACCAGTTGTTTCCGTACCATGTACAGCGTGTGCAGGCACTATCAGCAGCTGATTGGCCTCCACGGGTACACTTCTGCGAATGGTTCATCCAACAATGTGTCAATCCTATTTCAGTGCAAATGTTCTCTTTACGGATGAGGCTTCATTCCAACGTGATCAAATTGTAAATTTTCACAATCAACATGTGTGGGCTGACGAGAATCCGCACGCAATTGTGCAATCACGTCATCAACACAGATTTTCTGTGAAAGTTTGGGCAGGCATTGTTGGTGATGTCTCGATTGGGCCCCATGTTCTTCCACCTACGCTCAATGGAGCACGTTATCATGATTTCATACGGGATAAACAACCTGTGCTGCTAGAACATGTGCCTTTACAAGTACGACACAACATGTAGTTCACGCACGATGGAGCTCCTGCACATTTCAGTCGAAGTGTTCGTACGCTTCTCAACAACAGATTCGGTGACCGATGGATTGGTAGAGGTGGACCAATTCCATGACCTCCACGCTGTCCTGACCTCAACCCTCTTGAGTTTCATTTATGGGGGCATTTGAAAGCTCTTGTCTACGCAACCCCGGTACCAAATGTAGAGACTCTTCGTGCTCGTATTGTGGACGGTTGTGATACAATACGCTATTCTCCAGGGCTGCATCAGCGCATCAGGGATTCCATGCGACGGAGAGTGGATGCATGTATCCTCGCTAACGTAGGACATTTTGAACATTTCCTGAAACAAAGTGTTTGGAGTGACGCTGGTACGTTCTGTTGCTGTGTGTTTCCATTCCATGATTAATTTGATTTGAAGAGAAGTAATGAAATGAGCTCTAATATGGAAAGTAAGCATTTCCGGACACATGTCCACATAACATATTTTCTTTCTTTGTGTGTGAGGAATGTTTCCTTAAAGTTTGGCCGTACCTTTTTGTAACACCCAGTACATACTGTTTGTTTTTCCTTGGCACGATGGAATCTACCAGCAGGAGAATTCGACATGTTACATATCTCGCAGTGTACGTGCGTGGTTCTAAGAGCACCAGGATGAGTTTAGCGTACTCTCGTGGCCATGAAACTAGCCGGATTTGAAACCAATCGAGAATATGTGAGTCCATCTCGATCTGGATGTACGTGCCATGGATCCTCAACCGAGAAACCTACAGCAGGTGGCCACAACACTGGGGTCGGCATAGGTCCACCTCCCTGTCATTAACTTCCAGAACTTCTCAATTATCTGCTTTGCAAAACGTGATCATTCATGTTTCTGACAGGTGGTCACTTTAATGTGACCGGTGAATATTAAGAATAACTTTATTAAATGCAGTAAATTTATGTTGAGACGTTACGAGAATGGTAGCAAAATATCCATGTTAAATAGTCATCACAGACACGTGAAAAACTAAATCCATTTCATGATCACAGTACACAAAATATTCACTATCTGACAATAATTCAGAGTTCAGCATGATGGTTTACACGTTTACACAGGAAAGATAACTATGAGTTGTTCAATTATTTTATCTTGGCGGCTGGCGCATGCCCGCCCAGACACGGGAGATTGCTGCATTGCCAGTTGCATGCGCTAGGAGAAGCAGCGCCATAGTATAGTATAGTTCGCAAACTTACGTTTAGAGGGGAACGCGCAGTTTATGAAGTAAAGGCGCATTAACCCTTTCGCTGCTTCAGAGACGTGCTCCCCAGTTCCGCGCTGTGCGTGATTTTGTCATCACTGCGCTGCTCGCCTGTGCAGACACATGGTGTTCCGACTGCTTTGACACACTTATCATTCGATTTCACAAAAACTATTTGGCTCAAAAATTTGATTTTTACACATCTTTTTGACTGATACCTTCCCCCCATAAATGACTTAATTTTGTTTCGATGTTCAACGCCGTTATTGTGCGGCATTAAATGTAGTAAGCCATTGCACGAAATTTTGAAGAGTTTGCAGAGGTAAAAGACCACAGTGTATACTTTCCGTATGGTCGATTTTAGTTGCCACTAGAAATTTCAAAAAATTACATTCAAACGAATAAAATTCATGAAGTAAGACACTTCTATATTGTTTTTAAATAAAGGAAATATTAAGCACCGAACAAGATTTGAACTTTTTGTTGTTGTTGTTGTTTGATGCATCTGCTCGGTGCGGACGTCGTAAGACATCCATTTTAGGTTCGTTGTTGATCGATTAACTCAGTTTTTTATTACAGAGAGTAGCTAGCCCTCTGACCGAACACTCTGAACTACCGTGCCGGCGTTTTTTCTTTCGTTCGTTTTATCTGCTCGGGGCGGTCGTCATAAGACACCCGTTTAAGTTCGTCGTTGATCGGTTAACTCAGTTTTTTTTTTATTACAGAGGGCACCTAAGCCTCTGACCGATCACGCTGAGCTACCGTGCCGGCTGTAACTCGAAACCTTTTGCTTATCAGCCAAACACTTTAACTGTTACGCTAACGCAGCTCGTCCTTCAACAGAAGTCCTGGAGAACTTTAACAAATCACGCAAAATACCGACAAACACTGTTGGTATGACTACGAATTACTCACGTTTCGTCGAAGTACAATAGGAAATAAACAATTATCGCTGTTCTTTATTGCGAAAAAGCGGTTGGTGAGAATGAATTTCCTTGCTATCGCCTGAATTAGGAGGCTAATTGCTTGTTTGGTTTAATTAATTAATAGAATATGAAGCAGTTGGTATAAAGAATGCTTTTTCCAAACTTTCTTTTATAGAAAGTCTGCTATCAAGACATTGCTTTTGTTCAATTACTTTATTTATGACTGAACATTTCTAAAACTGAAGACACTCGTCCGTGCTCTGCACTGCAGTCGAGCTCTGGCAACGTCATTCTCTGTTCACTGGCTGACTGTGTTTTGTGACGTCAGATGCGCAGAACGAACCTAAACTCGGCCGCCATCGTAAATGACGCGCACTTTAGTGGAAACTCATACTCTGTTGTTAGTTCCGTAATGCAATCGGAAGAAATAAAGTTCTACAAATTCAGACCTCGCGAGAGTTAGAGTCTCTTCGAAAGTTAAAATATTGTAGCTGCTGCTCACTGCCCAGAATCTATCACTGACTCGACCAGATAACACACGTTACCCTTTCAGAACCAACATAAAACTGTCTAGAATCGCTCCCTTGAGTGCGCCCACTCGATAAGTGTCTGTCTGCACTTGACTTCAGCAAGGTTCAGCCAGTACCCGCTTCCCACCAAAAATGCATCCTTACTGTGTTCTACAGACATGGTTTTGACTCAACTTGACCACTTTTCGCATTAATATATTACAACAATATTTAAATAGATAAATGTTATAAACATTATACGTTTGTTTGTGTGGCCATCTTCCGCAGTGACTATTAACATCTGTTATTATAGGCTATCTGTCTTGAGCTGACTGCAGTGTAATTAAAAAGAATTATACCAGACACGTTTTGCTTTTATTTACAAAGCATCTCTCTGTGGTTCAATGGCTCTGAGCACTACGGGGCTTAACATCTGAGGCCATCAGTCCCCTAGAACTTAGAACTACTTAAGCCTAACTAACCTAAGGACATCACACACATCCATGCCCGAGGCAGGATTCGAACCTACGACCGTAGCGGTCGCTCGGTTCCAGACTGAAGCGCCTAGAACCGCTCGGCTACACCGGCCGGCTCTTCTGTGGTATTCTGTAAATTGAATACACACGTTTGTACATATATTTTTCCGTTCTTTTAGGTTAAAAACAGCGTTTTCTTTATGAAGTTGGTCTGCAAGCTACTTACGGCATTTCTTTACATAGTCTGCACCTTTCCCTCTTGCTAGCAGTGATTGGTGTAGACAGGCTTCATTTCACATCTGCAGTTTTTGGCATTTTGCCTTATTTCCTGCGGTGCACTATTTGTAATTGACTTTCTTAACTGTTTTTCATTCATCACTGTTACAGTGTTTATGCCTATTCGTTTGTTTTTGTTCACGCTGTGCGTGTTGCCAACCTACGAAACGATTGTGTGTGTGTGTTTGTGTGTGTGGGTGTGAGACAGAGAGAGAGAAAGGAGGGAGAGAGAGTTAGTGAAACTGTCTTGTATGTAGGTAGAGACGTGAGAGAGGTGGCGTTTTTTTCTATTTTTTTGCCCAAGGGGTATGGGGGAGGGGGACGGGGAGGAACGACAGGGGTGGCCTGGACAGTGATTATGGGACAGATCTTCGAGGAAATGGTAGTGGTAAATGGAGCCTGTGGATATATTTGTACTTTTAATGTTACGTTAAGTGGCCAGGTTAAAGAGTGTGTGGTTTGCCAAGTTGATCTGATCATTTATGAGTTGTTTCTTCTCTGTTATGGTTTTTTGGATGTGGTACTTTCCTTGTAAGGTGAGGAGGTGTTTTTTGTTGTTGTTTATCATTGTGATTTCCATGTCTGTCTCTCTGGTTGCAATTTCATGTTGGTGTTGGTTCTGCAAAAGTTGAATTGTTTGTCCTATACTTCCATGCACTTAGATGTTCTTTGCATCTGGTGTCAAACGTCCTCCTGGTTTGACCTATGTATCTTCCATCACATGTATTGTATTTCAGTTGGTATATTCCTGATTTCTGATACAGATCAGTTTTTCCTATTGTTTTTGGGAAGTATTTCTGAATTGAGTTGTCTGTTTTGTGTGTTATTTTTATGCCTTGTTTTTCGAAAATATTGGATATTCTGTGTGTGTATTTGTGGTTGTATCTCTTTGTGTACCATCTTTTACTTTCTGTTTCTTTCACACTTTGTGTTGTTTCTATTCTTTTATTTTGCGTATTTGTTTGTGTGTCATTTTGCCCTTGTGTTGATGACAGTTGGGTGTTTCCTCTTTTCTGTTTCTTGATTTTCTTATTCAGCTTTGTTACTAAGTTATCTTTGGCTCTTTTGTTTGTGGCTATTTCATAGGTTGGAAACACTCACAACGTGAACGAAAACAAACGAAAAGGCATAAACACTGTGGCAATGATGAATGAAAAACGGTTAAGAAAGTCAATTATAAATAGTGTAACGCAGGAAATAACTCAAAATGCCAAAAACTGCAAATGTGAAATGACGCCTGTCGATACCAACCACAGGTAGCAAGAGAGGAAGGTGCAGACTATGTAAAGAAACACCTTAAGTAGCATGCAGACCAACTTCATAAATAAAACGCTATTTTTAACCTAAAAGAACAAAAAAATAAATGTACAAACGTGTGTATTCAGTTTACAAAATGGGTCAAATGGCTCTGAGCACAATGGGACTCAACTTCTGAGGTCATCAGTCCCCTAGAACTTAGAACTACTTAAACCTAACTAACCTAAGGACATCACACACATCCATGCCCGAGGCAGGATTCGAACCTGCGACCGTAGCGGTCACGCGGTTCCAAACTGAAGCGCTTAGAGCCGCACGGCCACACCGGCCGGCTCCAATTTATAGAATACCACAGAAGATGATTTGTAAATAAAAGCGAAGCGCACCTAGTGTAATTCTTTTTAATTAGATTGCAGTCAGTTCAAGACAAATAACCAAATAAATGTCCAAATGTGTGTGAAATCTTATGGCACTTAACTGCTAAGGTCATCAGTCCCTAAGCTTACACACTACTTAACGTAAATTTTCCTCAGGACAAACACACACACACACCCATGCCCGAGGGAGGACTCGAACCTCCGCCGGGACCAGCCGCACAGTCCATGACTGCAGCGCCATAGACCGCTCGGCTAATCCCGCGCGACGACAAATAACCTATCATAACTGATGTTATAAAGATTCATCCACACCCAGACGATTCGCAGTACATATAGATAAGGATTTGTTCATAAATAAATAAACCAGCATTTTTCCGCAAGAGCACTCGCGTTGAATGCCAACAAAATGTTATATAATATTGGCTGGTTCAAATGGCTCTGGGCACTATGGGACTCAACATCTTAGGTCATAAGTCCCCTAGAACTTAGAACTACTTAAACCTAACTAACCTAAGGACATCACACACACCCATGCCCGAGGCAGGATTCGAACCTGCGACCGTAGCAGTCCCGCGGTTCCGGACTGCAGCGCCAGAACCGCATGGCCACCGCGGCCGGCATATAATATTGTTTAAGCAATTATTTATGCCTCCTTGACAGAAGTGTCTTATGGTACTCTTTTCAGTGGTGGAGTTAGCCGACACATGCGATTGACGACTTTAAAATTTTCGCATTCTTTCACACCAGCTGTAATCAACATTTATATAACGTTACTGGCAAAGTAAAGTACATACAGATGTGACAAGATATGAGGTATTCATGCTTATTCAGTTCCTGTGTATTTGTGAAGGATATGATTTTCTGAAACACATTTGCATTATGTAAAAGATATGGTTCAAATGTCTCTGAGCACTATGGGACTTAACATCTATGGTCATCAGTCCCCTAGAACTTAGAACTACTTAAACCTAACTAACCTAAAGACATCACACAACACCCAGTCATCACGAGGCAGAGAAAATCCCTGACCCCGCCGGGAATCGAACCCGGGAACCCGGGCGTGGGAAGCGAGAACGTGTAAAAGATATAAAAAGAAAATAAATCAATAAATAAAATAGTTGCAGATACGTAGCCTTCAGGGATGGTGGCTATAATGCAATACTATCATCTGAGATTTCATTCGTTGAAATCGCGTGATGCCTTTGAAAGGAGTTAATTCTATGGTTCATTGTGGCAATATTTACTCAATGCAAAATATCAACTTACATTATTGTATCACTGGCAACGGCTCATCTTCATGAGATCGCCGATGTATTCAGATTTGCTTTATTATGTAAATGTAACGTAATATAAAATTTTGAAGAGTTATAAGGAGCCATATTTCAGACTGTCTCACACTTCGCCATTTATGGTGCGTCTTTTGCACAAACGCCACGCGAGCAATCGCCGTTCAAATTCGCAGCTTTGGGATTTAGGCATTTCCGGCTGCTGGCTAACTGCCTTTGTACTCGGGCCGACCAGCAACGTTCGCTCGGGCTGGCCTGGCCCTGCGGCCTCCTGTTAGCATTGAGTTACACAAACAAATTCACCTAACCTCGTACCAGTAACTCACCAACATGCCCGTAACGTTGCAGAGGGCATCTGCTTCTAAATTACTCATATTGGCAGCTGTTCTTAACTCGAATCTTCTTTGGTAAAGGTCTTTTGGAAAACCGTGTTTAGTAACTCTGCTTTAGTGGCGCTGTCGTAGTTTCTACGCAGTGTTGTTTCGAGTGCGTGTTGCCACAGGCGTACTGCACATATCACCAGAGCGTCTTCGGATTTTCTGCCAGATTTCGAGACAAAATTTCTACATCCACGTCTCTACATCTACATGATTACTTTGCCATTCACGATAAAGTGTCTGGCAGAGGGTTCAATGAACCACCTTCTGCTGTCTCTCTACCGTTCCACTCTCGAACGGCACGCGGGAAAAGCGAGCACTTAAATTGTTCCGTGCGGGCCCTAATTTCCCTTATTTTATCGTGATGATCATTTCCCCCTCTGTAGGTGGGTGCCAACAGAATGTTTTCGCAATCGGAGGAGAAAACTGGTGATTGAAATTTCATGAGAAGATCCCGTCGCACGAAAAACGCCTTTGTTTTAATGATTGCCACTCCAATTCACGTATCATGTCTGTGACACTATCTCCCCTATTTCGCGATAATACAAAACGAACTGCCCTTCTTTGTACTTTTTCGATGTCATCCGTGAGTCCCACCTGATGCGGATCCCACACCGCACAGCAGTACTCCAGAATAGGGCGGACAAGCGTAGTGTAAGCACCCTCTTTGGTAGACCTTTTGTACCTTCTAAGTGTTCTGCCAATGAATCGAAGTCTTTCGTTTGCTCTACCCACAATATTATCTATGTGATCGTTCCAGTTTAGGTTATTTGTAATTGTAATCCCTAAGTGTTTAGTTGAATTTACAGCCCTCAGATTTGTGTGACTTATCGCGTAATCGAAATTTACCTGATTTTTTTTAGTACTTGGCCGGCCGGGGTGGCCGAGCGGTTCTAGGCGCTACAGTCTGGAACCGCGCGACCGCTACGGTCGCAGGTTCGAATCCTGCCTCGGGCATGGATGTGTGTGATGTCCTTAGGTTAGTTAGGTTTAAGTAGTTCTAAGTTCTAGGGGACTGATGACCTCAGAAATTAAGTCCCATAGTCCTCAGAGCCATTGAACCATTTATATCACTTCCTTGGGGAACGCCGGATATTAATTCTGTTTAACTCGATGACCTAGCAAACTCTTTAATAGATTCCTTGCCTGCATTGAAGCGTTTTCCACTCCAAAATTCTCTCAACACTTCATTTTGCTTATTACTAGACCAATACCCATTAATGAAAGCTGTTTTAAATTCCGCTAATGTTTTACATTTCAACATAACATCAGCTGACCAACGCATGGCGTCACCTGCTAAATAGCTTCTAATAAATGAGATTTTCTCTCGTTCAGACCAAGTTGGTGGAATCACATTTTCAAAATCGTTCCAGAAATCTAACGGGTGGATATTTTCATCTGGATCGAGCCGCAAGAACTGCCGACACCCGATAAAAGCGGCGTTTGCAGCTACAATTTGTTGCATACTACCATTACCAGAAGTTACTGAAGCTACTTTACTCTCAATGTTAGCAATGTCAGTACTGATATTTTCTACTCTCATTTCAACATTATCTACCCTTTGCACAATATGAGTAGTATCAGTTTTGATTGCGTCTACTTCTGCTTGACATACGTTTATTTTTATATTAACATCTTTAATCCTATCTGAGCACAGTACAGATTCTGCCTCGATCTTTTCTGTTAACTTGTGCTCCAGCTTCGCATCTTCCATTTGGAAGTCTCTGCGAACCTCAGCAACTTCGGATTTTACTGTTTTATACATTTCAGAAAATTGTTGAGCAACCTTTTTCTTAATATCCTCATGGTTGTAATCAATTTTATAATTCAAACTGTCCAGATCCTCTTTCAACTTATTGCAACGAGCCCTGAAGGTATTGTCCATTTCCTCCAATCGTTTATTAAAATTAGTTTGGCTGGCCACAATCTCATATTTTAATTCAGCATTATTGGTTTCTAATTTATTGTCCATTACCTCAAACCGTTTATTAAAATTGGTTTGACTGGCCACAATCCTGTTATTTACCTCAATTATATTAGATTTTAATTCAGCATTGCTGGTAGCTATTGCTTGTAATATAACATTTAAATCAATAGCCCCAGTATCTTTGGGTTGCTCACTAGCTGGCTTTTTATCACACTCAGGTGATGAAAAACTAGCTCCAACACAAGAATCATCAAAACTAAATGAAACTTCTGATTGATCAGTCATACCTAACTTATCCTGTTTAAACTCTACCATCTCTGATGACTGTTTCGTTTTTAACTCATCAGATAAACTATCATCCAATAAATTAACAATTTCTGCTTTCTGCTTTACTACAGGGCTCTCTGTTATTGAATCATTACCCCTTTTCACACTACTGCCAGGAGACAATACTTCATATTTCACCTCAACATTACTATTTTCATGCATATTTACACTTGAACCGTTGTCTGGATTTACAGTTCCCTCAACAGACATAGCTTCTGATTTAAGTTTAACCTCGGTTTCTTCTGGCAGTTCCATTTCTGACAGTCTTTTAGTGCAGGGTAGTAAAATTGTTAACAGCTTTTCACTTAACTTAGTTCCTTCTGCACGACGTATGTCGTCGCCTGCGCGGCGTAACAGGATTACTGATGCGGCGCAGCGCTTTGAACTGCAGACGGCAGTCCGACGGCTGTTGTGTGTTTGCGTGGCCCGCAACTGCAGGCGTGGCTCCGGTTGCTCCGGCGGACGACTGCGATGAGGCGAAACTGGCTTCTCGCGATGCCGGCAGCGCCGCTAGACTCGGTGCCAGCTCCGTCAATCCAGATGCGTTGTTAATCCAATTGCGTCGTCCACATGCACACGTAACACTTTCACTGTTCTATTACTCAGTTGCATGTCGCATTTCACTCCCGAATTCGAATATTTAAAAATCACTTTCACTTCTACTCAGTTTGTTTCGTTCCCGGCCGATGCACCAATTGTGGGGCGGCTGGTTGGAAAATTTACTGTTGTATAAAATGTTTGAATGTTGAAACACTTCACGGCCGATGCACCATATGTGGGGCGGCGGTTAGAAAATTTACTGTTTTATAAAATGTTCCTATTATTTATGCTGTTGTTTGCCGTTCTCAACACTGGCTCTCTAACTACAATATGTGCAACCAGAAAGTGATTAGCAAAACGTGAAGTCTGTAATTAGAATTCCTAGTGCCCACTTCATCTGAGAAATACACTTATAGCTACAACTTATAGCTCTGAGAAATTAGGAGATTGTCTGGGATTCATAATCAAAAACGATTTTCTAAAATAGTTGAGTATATTCTGAAAGTCACAGATGAAAAAAAAAAAAAATAAGAATCCACACAATCTAACTAACAGAGCAGTTCAGAGTCTAATGCACTGATGCCACTATAACTGTCCAAATTAAATATTTAAATGAATGCTCGCCATAATTTGATGATTATGTTCATCAAACGCCACGCTAAATAATGGTAGAATGTCTGTCCCGCGGCGGCACGTGAAAATACGACATACGCAAACTGAAGATATATCATTAAAGTCATCCCAGAAATAACACTTCACTCGAAAATGATTTCATGGTTACTTAGTACGGCATCCGAGGCTGTTTATAGCAATGATACCGACGCGACGCGACTCCCGACACAGATTGCGTGCTATTCAGCGTCTGGAGAGAACAGGGGCCTTGCTTCCTCGCGCCGCGTTCTTATATATAAAGCCGCGGTGCGGACGGCTAAGGGAACGCCTGATCAAATCGGCTCTCCGAACTAGCCGCTGGGCTAGTAATGCACCACTTTAAGTCGTTGAATAAACCATAGCTTCTTTTGCTGATGGCCGATGAAGCTCTCAATTTAAATGTGCATTCAGCACACAGGTAAGTAATCATAATAAAAGTTTGACGTGGCTAAGTTAAATATTTTGGGCGAGAGAATTAATTTAATTACATTGCACGCAGTAGACGAGCTCTGAACTTGCCCTTTTGAGATACGCTATCGCTATAGTTTTATAGTTGTTCAAATGAAACTTCTCACATCTTTATGGTTATAGCGGATCTCCATTGTACTTAAATCTAAACATCCTAGCCTTATTTATTAGCCTACTTGATCTATCTTGCTTCCTTAAGTTTTAAGACAAAAACCAGAAAATTATGAATTTCAACTAAAAT
The DNA here is from genome assembly GCF_023864345.2 of Schistocerca serialis cubense. Classification (NCBI taxonomy): domain Eukaryota; kingdom Metazoa; phylum Arthropoda; class Insecta; order Orthoptera; family Acrididae; genus Schistocerca; species Schistocerca serialis. The sequence continues at coordinate 55,348,198 of NC_064640.1, read as the reverse complement.
CTTAATTTGTGAGATCCAAAGTACTGTTTCTATTAAATTATTATGGAAAAGGAATCTAAATATAAATTTTTAATTCTCTAGCTCTTTTCTGTTGCGCCAATGATTTTTACAGAAAAACGTCCAAATTTCGAAAATGGTTAAAGTTATCGAACTGATATTCAACACATGTTAATTTAGTATTACTTCTGACATGTTAGAAACATTTTAGGTTATTTACTTGATTTTTAAAGTATTGCGCAACATTTATGACGTCAGAGCTAGTTACAGCGGACTGACTGGCACACAATGGAAAGACTGATGAGAATTTTATACGGCATGTGTAGGCTGCTTCCCTACAGTACGTATCTCTCTGTGAGCGAGTGGTTGTATATAATTGCTAAATGTGAAGCTATTTTATCAGCATACTCTGAGAGGAACCTGACTGGTATACAATTTGGACCAGAGGCCTTGCCTTTATTAAGTGATTTAAGCTGCTTTGTTACACCGAGGATATCTACTTCTATGTTTCTCATCTTGGCAGTTGTTCTTGATTGGAATTCATTGTGGAAACTATTAAAAGCATCTCTCACTAAAGCCACATTAATTTTGGAGCTTCTGTGAAACATCGCCAATTTTGATGATTTTGCATTGTTTCAAATCAGGTATGCTTTTTTCGTTGCATCTGTATTGCAGGACCTAAGTGTGAGCCATTGCACAACTGACATTTTTAACTTGCATGCTTCTTGCATTTCCAAATGTCTCTGTCATTTCAACTTAGAACACGTGGTTGTGAAGTAAGTGGAGTGGTGGGGCCTGACTTCAGCACCATCACAAATAATCTACTAGTGACAGAAATCAGAACTATTACCTTGGATTTTTTAAATTTTCGAAAATTTTTACTAGTGCGGGTGTGCTCTGTGACGGTGATCGCCGATCGTGGTCTGTATTTTTCATCAGGCAGTAGTGCCGGTAGCATGTGTAATGTGTCCTTTAGTGGGCCTAAACATGGAGCTGTCAGTGGCCAAGTGGACACGTGGCGTGGTGAGGTATGGGAGGTGGTGCGGAAATGGCGCCATGGCGGCCCTCCCATTGCGGCATGTGTTTAAATAAAAATGCAGTTATCCCTATCCTATTACACATATGCCGTAAGTGTTTAAACAGCTCACAGTTTCAAACTACGGACAACCATGCACTCACCATTGGCATGTGGGGTAAGAAACATTGTATAAAAATTCAAGCTGTTGTGATGATACAGGGATTTTTACAGTATCAATTATCGCAGCAACGGCATATGACAAGTTCCGCCTGGACTTATTCATGTTATGTATAGTATAACACAGACAATAACTGTAGAAATTATGTTAATTTCTGTTTTGAAACGAACAAATGTGTGTGTTGTTTCTTATGTTTCGTGAGCGGCGCAGTAACTAAGCAGTAACGGAAGGAATCTTCCATCTGGTTCGGAATATGGAAGTCGCCGGATGCAGGCGTGAGAAAGCCGAGGCCGTGTGCAGTAAGAAGATATCGGAAGCTCTTCTTAGATGCTGTGGTCTATGTTTTTAACAGCGAAATTATGTAATGTTGTAACTTAAGTTATATGTCGGAGTTCGATGCTAGCTGTTCTGAAAGAGACACGCTTCATGGTAGATGTACATAGAAATACTCACGTGGCAGTCATCTGTGTAAGGTGTTACGAAATAAAACGTTTTCTGTCTTCTAAAAAGAAAAGCGCTAAAGAATTAATTATCTTGGAAATTGGTGAATCCAGTTTCTTTATACTGAGATGTGCGTGAAGAATAGGAAGAGTAGTGATTTTTGCTGAATGAAAATTTACAACCTTACGGCGCTAAAAGAAAGTGGTTCTAATCTCTGACTTATCGAGTTTAGGAGGAGTGATATAAACTGTCAATCTAGCAATGATTTTCAAAGCATAGTGATCTGATAGTATATATCAGTGAAACGTTATCAGTTTTATTAGTCAAGAGGCGTCTACATTGAACACACATTACGTAATGAATAATTTACTACATTTGGGAATTTTAATACGCTTACAGACATAATTGTGCTTACGGAGATTGGTGTTAACAGTCATCTTTGTTTCGCATACTAACGGATAAACGATGGGAAGAAGAGCTTTGGTTTCAACTCACATAATTACGCCATAAAATAATTTTTCTGAAGCATTTATACTATGCAATTCTCACAATTCGACCTCTAGAGCGGAGTGAACCTGTCTAAATAATAATTTCCCTAATTTTCGGATATATGGAGGTATGGTTAGCTGTGGTCTCTGTGAAGAAGAGAGTGGAACATACTTGGCCTGCGAACTACGTAAGATACGCTTGACCAGAAGAGTCCTTAAGCTTCTGATTACTAATATACCTATAGAGAGATTGTGACGTGGCCCAGCCTGAGATAGTAACTTCTGAATTTGCCAGTAAACTGTGATGTTAGAGTAGTTGGTGAAATTGTTGAGATGTCATTTTAAACTTAAGACAACTGGATTACTTGAATTTACCAGTATTTTGAACTGAGCTCTTGTATTTTATACTTTTGACAAGATGGTTCAAATGGCTCTGAGCACTATGGAACTTAACTTCTGAGGTCATCAGTCCCCTAGAACATAGAACTACTTAAACCTAACTAACCTAAGGACATCACACACATCCATGCCCGAGGCAGGATTCGAACCTTTAGATTCTTTACTTAGTATAAGTGATCTGATAACCATGTAGGCTGTGCGTGTTTGCAGAGGAGCACCTTGACTTCTGTATTTAGCCCAAGTGATCTGGCAATGGCAGCCATGCAGCCAGTGTTTGTGTGCCTACATCTGTCATCTTGGGTCGTCATCTTGTATTCTGACTTGAGAGGGCTGGGGAAACCCAGTTGGGCAAATGTCCTGGCAACCATGCAACCCGTGCTTGTATGGCCAAGCCCATCATCTTGAAATCTAACTTAGCATAAGTGATCTGCCAACCATACAGCCTGCACTCGATTTATACTTGAGCAGTTGGTCTGCGTCTGCCTTCTTGGATGTTTTGAATTTTCTGCCGATTTTTAATTTCTCACTATTTTATACAGGATGGGGCAAATGAAAGTGGCCCAGAGATCAGAGTTCCGAGATACAGAGAAATACAGCAGAGGAAAGGAAAAACAGTACTAACCTGAGTATGGAAGATATTGAAAGTGACCACCATTCATCTCGTGTCACTTTTGGGCCCTGGTTCGGAATGCTTTTTGATTTGTTCAAAACGGATTCTGTCTGACGCCATTTTCGAAATAAGCGTTGCATGCCACTCTTAGTTGGCACCTTGACACCATTAAACTTCTCAGTAAACAACTGACTACGCCGTTTCCACGACTTTCTTGTCATTCCACAACGAACATCCGCTGCTCCACTGTGAGAACCGTCCTCCTCTTGGCACTGATTCACTCACACTGACACAGCCCGCACTACACTCTGGACCGGTGTGGATTACGTGGTGGGCGTAAACATGGTGTGCGCGCACGAGTTGTTATAATCATACATTCACGTCCAATCGTATCCACACGTCCGCGCCAATTTTATTTGCCCCACCCTGTACATAGGCGATTGGCCTAGGTCCACTGTGACGTCAGAGGATCGGGGTGACGGAGGCGAAATATAACAGCAATGCATGATGACGTCAGAGATGATGGACCTGGTATTTCAAATAGAGACAAAATATGAAATAACATTTAAATGAATCCTTGTTACAACTACATTTTATACAGAGACGTCATAACGAAGTGAAGTTTGTTTCTAGCACCGTAGAGAAAAACCGTAATAAGTGTTTATTTGATAAAGGAAAATTCTTCGTGGTTTATAGCCATAGAGCAAGGTAAAATGAAAACATAATTCAGCAGCTGTTGATGGCAGCATTTGTAACAAGCATTTTTAGCAAATGGTGATTCTTTTCATTTCTGTTGATTTCTGTTTCCCTTACACGTACAAGCTCTATAACATTTAGCGCTAACATCGGTGGCTTTCAGAATGAGATTTTCACCCTGCAGCGGAGTGTGCGCTGATGTGAAACTTCCTGGCAAATTAAAACTGTCTGCCAGACTGAGACTCGAAGACGGGACCTTTGCCTTTCGCGGGCAAGTGCTCTACCACCTGAGCTACCCAAGCACGACTTACGCCCCCTCCTCACAGCTTTATTTCTGCCAGTACCTCGTCTCCTACCTTCCAAACTTTACAGAAGCTCTCCTGCGAACCTTTCAGAACTAGCACTCATGAAAGAAAGGATATTGCGGAAACATTGCTTAGCCACGCCTGGGGGATGTTGCCAGGAAGTTTCATATCAGCGCACACTCTGTTGCAGAGTAAAAATCTCATTCTGGAAACATCCCCCAGGCTCTGGCTAAGCCATGTCTCAGCAGTATCCTTTCTTTCAGGAGTGCTAGTTCTGCAAGGTTCGCAGGACAGCTTCTGTAAAGTTTGGAACGTAGGAGACGAGGTACTGGCAGAAGTAAAGCTGTGAGGACGGAAGGTGAGACGTGCTTGGATAGCTTAGATGGTAGAGCACTTGCCCGAGAAAGACAAAGGTCCCGAGTTCCAGTCTCGGTCCGGCACACAGTTTTAATCTGCCAGGAAATTTCATCAGTGGCTTTGTTAATTTATTTCACTGTCTGAAATTTTTGTCAAAATGCGATACTGTTTGTGTGTAGCGAAGGACATCTGTGTACTTTGGAACAAATTGAGCTGTAGAATGTAAAGGGTATTTTTGGTGTTCTGCCCACTCGTCTAGTATATGGTGCCTACGAAACCTCCTCTCTCGGATGGCTAGACAACAGTTCACGAAAATCGTATTACTGACGTTAATTACAGTAAGATAAATGACAATACTTAAGTTTGAGAAATGTACAATGAGATGTCGAAAGCTAAAGGTGACATGAAACATAAGCAATCTCTTCGGTATACATAATTCCAATACAAGTCCAGTAATACAGCACTAAGTCACTGGTGTAGAGCTCGTAGATCCGCTAGACTTGTGTTGCGGCCATGCGGAGCGGTACTTATGTTTTCTTGGCTTAGATGCCGCTCGTGTCCAGGTGTCGTCCCAGAGGAGGGTCTGTCAGCTGACGTCGCCTCACAGCCCTCTCTGCTCTTCTGCTCTTGACCGTCGTGCCGGCGCTTGGCGTTACGCCGGAACATTATTTGTGCTTTGTACTCTTCCGTATCTGAAAAGAGACTCAGATACCACGCAGTGAAAAATATAACATTTTGCGCTCTGTTTTTCATTTTCTTTAAATACGCTACTGGCTTAATTCCTCTTTCCTTTCCACTGACACAACATGACGCAGTGCCTCCCACGTACCAAGACACTTATATCCTACGTAGGACTGAAGTTTAACACATAGGGCGAGATGGCACTGTGTTTAACACGAGACAATGCAATTAAAAAGTGCTTCCGTGTTACGTTCCTTCATCAACGATGACACTTGTCGAGAAAGAAGCTACTGGAAATATATCTAAACCAGAAGAAAAGGAACATTCTGACGGAAAGTGACAGGTTTCTGTAGCTCCAACGTAATCTCTGTACGTCTCCATGCGTTTAAGAAGAATGGTGTCTCCTAGCTTACGATGAAGACTTTTCGTAATTGATGATGAATACAAGGTGGTTATAATTAAACTTTCGCTAATGATAAACGAGAGGTCGTCAGGCAATGAATCTTCATCGAAACATTTGGAATGGCATGTGGAAATGAAATGATAAATTAACCATTGAAAGAAACGACAACGGCCTTACCGCAGTGGCAACACCGGTTCCCATCAGATCACCGAAGTTAAGCGCCGTCGGGCTGGGCTAGCACTTCGATGTGTGACCATCCGGTCTGCCGAGCGCTGTCGGCAAGCGGGGTGCACTCAGCCCTTGTGAGGCAAACTGAGGAGCTACTTGATTGAGAAGTAGCGGCACTGGTCACGAAAACTAACATCGGCTGTGTGACCACATGCCCCTCCATATCCGCATCCAGTGCCGCCTCTCGGATGAGGATGACATGGTGGCCGGTCGGTACCGTTGGGCCTTCGTGGTCTGTTCAGCAGGAGTTAAGTTTTATTGAAAGAAACATATTCTAATTTCCGTATGAGGGGTTCAAATTTGTTAAGTGTGTACCGTGTTTACGTTCGAAGTTACAAACGTTACTCAGAGTGGCAACCATCTCCATCTACGATAGCCTGAAACCGCACTAGAGACTGCTCTACTGCTGCCCGAAACAACGGTGGACCGTGGAATGTTCAGTTGTCCTGACAAAGCACGTGATCGGGCTGAAGTTCACACTCTGCGTGCAGAATTCCCAGCCATGGCAACAGTAACTTCATTGACAATCTGTGGCGCAGCTGGTCGTTGGCTTCTCCCAGGAGCAATTTCCAAATTGCCAGTTAATACGAATTTCCGAATCATGTTCTTCAACCCCGATACGGAAAGAGGACCTCCCCATGTTTCTTTAATACATCGATACTCGGGAAGAACAGCTGCACAATTGCTGTTTTTATAAAACAGCTTTACGAGTAAAGCCTTGCTCAACTTTTCCAGACCTATGCTGACTGTCTGCAGCTGTAATGTACACTTACGCCTATGTTTCAACTCCTACGTCGCAGTACCAGTACCGGCGCTTAGTAGCAAGTCATGGCACATTACTAACAACGCAAATCCTGGAGCGCATAATCTGAACATCATTCCTATGGTAAATAGTTTACGGTGTTCACTGGGCCAAGTAGTGTAAGTTTAATTATAACGATTCTGTACGCTATAAAAGACCGAAATTCTGCCGTCCGAACATTTGATATCGTCGAAGAAACAGTGAACGGTGAGTTGTCTGTGCCCTGCGACGTACTGCCCTGTCAGCTGTGACTGCTAGCCATCGATCATTGTACTCATCAGCGGTGGTCTTGTTCCCGTTGGCAGCGCCAGTAACGGCTGTCGTTACTCTGTGATTCCCACTAGTTTATGAAACCCATAAATCACGTTGGGTCCTCATCTAGAGAGGTGCTAAATCGCTGGTATCCTTGCTCCATCTGTCGCTAAAAAGAAGTCGAGAATGTAGGATGTTTTCTGTACAACAGTCTGCCAGCCCAAAGCGATTAATAATTTTTCAGTCATCACGTTCTAGTGAATATGTATCCGTAGCCGAACTTGCTAATACACGCTAGGATGGTGACCCTGGACCTCATGTAGGATGATTGGACTCGTGGTGATATAAGAATTTTCATTTTTTGGCGTCGGGAATCTGCCACCAAAGATTGCGAAGATTTTTATGAAACACTCGGTGTGTTACTCTAAGTGCGAAAAGCAATGAAAAATATTGTGTTTCACGGTTCCTATTATAGGCTTCTAGGGGTTGTAGAGGGGACATAGCAGTTTTGACAAGGAACCCAAATCCGGAAACGCATCGTTTGGATGTAAAATAAGATTAAAGATCGAATCATTTTTAAATATCCTGCTTCAAGGTACGGTATACAGGGTGGTCCACTGATCGTGACCGGGCCAAATATCTCACGAAATAAGCGTTAAACGAAAAAACTACAGAGAACGAAACTTGTCTAGCTTGAAGGGGGAAACCAGATGGCGCAATGGTTGGCCCGCTAGATGGCGCTGCCATACATCAAACGGATATCAACTGCGTTTTTTAAAATAGGAACCCGCATTTTTATTACATATTCATGTAGTACGTAAAGAAGTATGAACGTTTTAGTTAGACCACTTTTTTCACTTTGTGATAGATGGCGATGTAATAGTCACAAACGTATAAGTACGTGGTGTCACGTAACATTCCGCCAGTGCGGACGGTATTTGTTTCGTGATACGTTACCCGTGTTAAAATGGACCGTGGAATATGTAATAAAAATGGGGGTTCCTATTTTTAAAAAACCAGTTGGTATCCGTTTGACCTATGGCAGCGCCATTTAGCGGGCCAACCATAGCGCCATCTGGTTTCCCCTTCAAGCTAGACAAGTTTCGTTCTTTGTAGTTTTTTCGTTTGATGCTTATTTCGTGAGATATTTGGCCCGGTCACTATCAATGGACCACCCTGTATAATGGCAGAGCTGGACAACGCATGTATGAATGTTTTCCGGATCGCCTCAGTCCACCACGTATCATTTCTTTCGACTACAACAACGGGTGTGAGAAAGTGCTTCGTTCACAACCGTCTGGGTTGACGGTGGTGCTACATGGACGCAGACCAGGATTTGTGGATAGCGTGTATTGTAACATCGTCGTTAATTTTGGGCGTTACTCTAAGAAAAGCAGCACCATTGCAACAGCATGTGATTCGAGCAGGAGGAGGAGGAGGAGATTAGTGTTTAACGTCCCGTCGACAACGAGGTCATTAGAGACGGAGCGCAAGCTCGGGTGAGGGAAGGATGGGGGAGGAAATCGGCCGTGCCCTTTCAAAGGAACCATCTCAGCATTTGCCTGAAGCGATTTAGAGAAATCACGGAAAACCTAAATCAGGATGGCCGGGGACGGGATTGAACCGTCGTCCTCCCGAATGCGAGTCCAGTGTGCTAACCACTGCGCCACCTCGCTCGGTTTCGAGCAGGAAGGCGCAGAGGTGCTGATATTTCATTTCATAAACAAGCCTGTTTACCTACCACAAGACGGTCCAGGTCGTGCTACGTAATCTTCGTGACGTCGTAGAAAAGTCGTCTAACTACGAGCCGGCCTGAGAGAAGTTTCCACACCATTGGGCTGCGAAGGTGTTGATCTGTACGTGTCTGGAAGCAACGTATCGGTACTACATACACGCCATTTACCGCCATAAATTCCCTCTGATTCTGGCAAACCTATGCACAATCTGACAGCACCCTTCTCGTCACCAGTGTCACCCAAGTCTCCACCGGTACACGGGCAAGCGAGCACCCGACGGCGGCCTGGGCAGCCTTCTCCACGAGACACTTCACGGGGTTAAGCCCGCAACAGTGGACACAGAGCCTTACAACGGATGAGCCACCTCCATTCTCTACGGCAGCAGCCGAACTTCTGCCTTAGAGAGCAACGGTTGGCGGGCAGGACGATGCCCTTGCGAGTTTCTCTTCCGATAACAGTGGACCTCTACGAGAATCCACGCAGACGTTCGCGCCGCTGACACTCCACGCCCGCACTGTCCTAACAGGGACACGTGGTACTGAGTGAATAAACGGGAGCCGGCCGGAATGACCGAGCGCTTCTAGGCGCTTCCGTCTGGAACCGCGAGACCGCTAAGGTCACAGGTTCGAATCCTGCCTCGAGCATGGATGTGTGTGATGCCCTTAGGTTAGTTAGGTTTAAGTAGTTCTAAGTTCTAGGGGACTGATGAACTCAGATGTTAAGTCCCATAGTGCTCAGAGCCATTTGAACCATTTGAATAAACGGGGTCAGCGAAGTGGGACGCTGACGTCATCCACGTAGCATTCTGCCACGGCCATCAAGCAGCTGACAGCTCAGCCGGTAGACCAAGCGCCTGCAGGGGGCATCGTAACACTTCGATCATTGTAACACAAACTGAATAAAAGATGTTTGTCCTTGCAGCCAGGCCGGCCGCGGTGGTCTAGCGGTTCTAGGCGCGCAGTCCGGAGCCGCGCGACTGCTACGGTCGCAGGTTCGAATCCTGCCCCGGGCATGGATGTGTGTGATGTCCTTAGGTTAGTTAGGTTTAAGTAGTTCTAAGTTCTAGGGGACTGATGACCACAGATGTTAAGTCCCATAGTGCTCAGAGCCATCCTTGCAGCCATGTTTCACTAGCTACCACTGACCATCCCACAGTCTCGATACGCCGCCTCTCCACCACCTGCGTCAAATACGCTTTGTGGCAAGTGGGGCAGCTCCTGTAGAGAACTCGGGTTACAGCTCATTAGCTTCATTGTGTACGTTCCCTGAAGCGGGAGATTTGAAAGTCAACCGATTTCCAAACTTATTTTAAATCCAAAAGATACATTTTCGGACGTGTTTTTTTATTTTATAAAAACGTTGTCTACTGACTTCCTTCTACAACCCCTGCAAGTCTAATATGAGTTGTGAAATACGCTGTACTTGAGAAAGAAAATTTGTTTATGCATCTCCAAGATTTCTCACTACAAGCTCATTTTCCACTGCTACTGTTTCAGAGATGTTCATGCAATCTGGTGCAAGGAAGAAAGAAAATTATGCACAACCAGTAATTGGCTGTTTCAAATACATCAAAATCATACAGCGCAAAGCAAATAAATTGTGAGTCATTTAGAGTGATTATTTATCTGTTGGCTGGCAAATGGAGGACTCGATAGTTATTGATCTCGAGACCGTGCATCTAAGCCATGCGTGAAATTCAGAATGTGTCCACACTGTCTTCTTGTACGATGGTATGACATATAACTGATGGTGATCCGTCTGTAGGATGAGAATATCATGCGTAGCACCACCTTTGGCGCTATTCAAGAAGAGTTCGCTATATGCTGACAGATTGGCTCTTTCCTCTCATATTCTTAGCTACAGCACAGATACGACACTACGGCTGATACACGTAACGAACATCAATTCGACAGGACAGCGTTTCAAATCCTCGTCAGGCCTATCTGGGTTAGCTTTTCTCCGGCTTCTCTAACTCGACTGAAGTGAATGACTGGGAGGTTTTATTGGAGAGGATATGGTTGAATTCCTTCGCCGTCCTTCCCTTATCCGGGTATGTGTTTCGCCTTTAACGATCTCTTCATCGGCGGGACGTTAAACCTTGATCTTCCTTTGTTTCTTTTTTTACGAAACAATAAACTACGTTAATCATTACGGTCACCTAATCTAAACATATACACTTAAGACAGAAGCGGATTCCCGGAACGCAATATACCAACGTGCGTAGAGTCAGAAATTCCCATATGTTTGATGGTGTGTGCGTGCGTGCGTGTGTGTGTGAGTGTGTGTGTGTATGTGTGTGTAGGCTGAACCTGAAATCCACCGAAAAAAATTAGGGTGCTGTCCAGGGATGTTTTCAGAGCATTTTAATGTAAGAGTCCAGCGAATTCCGGTGGTTCATTACAAGGTTAATGCATTTCGTTTCATTTCGTACCCCTATTTATCTCCAAATCTGTATTTCACCGAAAGCATCTGCACAGCAGTGTTGATGTCTTCGGCACACGCTATGTGTCATGTTTGTAAACACATTTTCTTCGTTCACTCGTGGTACATGCTGCCAACAGTATTAACATTACTATTTGCCTCAAACTTGCATTCAGTACTGCTCGGTTCTCGGTTTTCTTTTTCCACCAGTATTTGCTGTAAGTGAACTATGATACGCAGCAATATGGATAAAATACCTGATGAAGAATTGGCCGAAATGCATCTCGTATATTGGTTCACCGAATGCTGTGGAAGAGCGATAAAAGGACGCCATACTGATCTGGCCGCACAGTAACGATAGCCACATCACAGTACTTTTGTATCTGTATGTACATAGGTGTCTAAGAGAAACCGGATCCTTCCATGTTGCATGATTTGATGACTACATGTTACAGGATTTTTCACTGTTCCGAAGGTGTTTTCACAGAAATAAGGGCAACTAGGATAACAAACTAAATAAAATATTACTCCGTAATGAGTCACTCTTATCTCAAAATACTCAGAAAATATCCCTGAACAACCTCCGAGGTTTTACACAGGATGCATCCACACAGTAAAATAAGTTCTTTTGAATGAACACGCATACACTATGTGATCAAAAGTATCCGATCACCTGCCTAAAAATGACTTATGCTTCGTGGCGCTCTCCATCGGTAATGCTAGAATTCAATATGGCGTTGGACCACCCTAAGCGCCGGCCGGAGTGGCTGAGCGGTTCTAGGCGCTACAGTCTGGAGCTGCGCGACCGCTACGGTCGCAGGTTCGAATCCTGCCTCGGGCATGGATATGTGTGATGTCCTTAGGTCAGTTAGGTTTAAGTAGTTTTAAGTTCTACGGGACTGATGACCTTATAAGTTAAGTCCCATAGTGCTCAGAGACATTTGAACCATTTTTGGACCACCCTAAGAGCTCATGACAACTTCTACTTTCGCAGGCATACGACCAGTCAGGTGCTGGAAGGTTTCTTGGGGAATGGCACCCCATTCTTCACGGAGTGCTGCACTGAGGAGAGGTATCGATGTCGGTCGTTGAGGCCTGGTGCCAAGTCGGTGTTCCAAAACATCCCAAAGGCGTTCTATAGGATTCGGGTCAGGATTCTGTGCAGACCAGTCCATTACAGGGATGTTATTGTCGTGTAACCACTCCGCCACAGGCCGTGCATCATGGGCAGGTGCTCGATCGTGTTAAAAGATGCAATCGCCCGAATAGCTCTTCAACATTCGGCAGCAAGAAAGTGCTTAAAACATCAGTGTAGGCTGTGCTGTGATACTGCCACGCAAAACAACAAGGGGTGCAAGCCTCCTCCAAGAAGAACACGACCACACCATAACACCACCGCCTCCGGATTTTTTCTGTTGACACTGCACACGCTGGCAGATGACGTTCACCGGTCATTCGCCATACCCACGCCCTGCCATCGGATCGCCAGATTGCGTACCGTGATTCGTCACTCCACATAACGTATTTCCACTGCTGAATCGTCCAATGTTTACGCTTCTTACACCAAGTGAGGCGTCGTTTGGCATTTACCGGCGTGATGTGCAGCTTATGAGCGGCTGCTCCATACAGATGTGTGACACAAGTGACACCCAATCACCTGACTACGTTCGAAGTCAGAGAGTTCCACGAAGCGCCCCATTCTGCTCCCTCACGATGTCTAATCACTATTGAGATCGCTGATACGAAGTTCAAAAAATGGTTCTGAGCACTATGCGACTTAACTTCTGAGGTCATCAGTCGCCTAGAACTTAGAACTAATTAAACCTAACTAACCTAAGGACATCACACACATCCATGCCCGAGGCAGGATTCGAACCTGCGACCGTAGCGGTCGCGCTGATACGGAGTACCTGGCGGTAGGTGGCAGCACAATGCACCTAATATGAACACGTATGTTTTTTGGGGTGTCCGGATACTTTTGATCATATAGTGTATTTGAACCAGTGGCGGATACATATTGGGGGGGGGGGGCACGCGGGGCACCCCCCCTCCCTGTTGCGGGGCCGCCCATATTGCCACCCGCGACGCCACCGCAGTCAGCCCGCACACTATTCGTTCGTTTCTTTCGTCAGTCAACTCAGTTGAATCGAGTTAACGAGTAGTTGTACTTTCCTACGCAGAACGCATATCCGCGTCATCGTATTTTATGTTTCTGTCTGGCACATAGGGATCGACTTAGTGGCATAGCTCTGTTGAACGCTCACCCTGACATTGATTGTCCTACTGACGATGTAATTAACCAATTTGCCAGGAAGAACAGGCGCATAGAATTCATCACTTAAGGAAGAGAACCACAATTGTAACTTTTTTATATCATAAGATGGCATTGTCTTGTATATGTGGATAATCAGTTTAAATAAAGCTTTCTTAAACTTTGCATGTGACTTGATTATTTTTTTATTACGGTAAAAGTAAAAGTAGCTCAGAGTATCTTTAGCGCCACCTCCTAGAGGTTTTTTTGTATCCGCCACAGATTTGAACAGACAAAAACGTGTTTAGAATAGTCGCTATCTTTGGGACGCCGACGCTATCTCTGGTTGTATTTTTAATGTAAAGTTCAAATGGTTCAAATGGCTCTAAGCACTATGGGACTTAACATCTGAGGTCATCAGTCCCCTAGACTTAGAAACTACGCAAACCTAACTAACCTAAGGACATCACACACATCCATGCCCGAGGCAGGATTCGAATCTGCGACCGTAGCAGCCACGTGGTTCCGGACTGAAGCGTCTAGAACCGCTCGGCCACCACGGCCGTAGTTCGCTCACTTTTGCTAGTGATATCTTAGAATAAATGTTACCATAGGCAGTGTCCATAGTGATGTCTCTGATTGATACCTCTGGGGTGGGCTTTGCAGAAGCGACTCGCTTTGCCCTGGCTCTCACATGATGTGACGTTCCAATATCCGATGGTCACCGGGTGCCAACATTCTCGTGCGCAGGTGACCGGGTTCGGAAATTTAGCGGCCTTCGGACGTGCACCTGATGAGCGATTAACGTGGGCCAGCATCGAGCTACGTATCTGACTACATCTATTCAGTATATGAGTCTAGTCGCTGAGTAATTGCGTAATAAGGAAATATCTACACTTCTTTTAACCTTCAAGGCATAATTTGACGACGTTTCTCTTGAGTTACATTGGGTTTGATGGTATTAACGTTCATGTTGTTGATGCTCATCCTAGGCAACTACACTCCTGGAAATTGAAATAAGAACACCGTGAATTCATTGTCCCAGGAAGGGGAAACTTTATTGACACATTCCTGGGGTCAGATACATCACATGATCACACTGACAGAACCACAGGCACATAGACACAGGCAACAGAGCATGCACAATGTCGGCACTAGTACAGTGTATATCCACCTTTCGCAGCAATGCAGGCTGCTATTCTCCCATGGAGACGATCGTAGAGATGCTGGATGTAGTCCTGTGGAACGGCTTGCCATGCCATTTCCACGTGGCGCCTCAGTTGGACCAGTGTTCGTGCTGGACGTGCAGACCGCGTGAGACGACGCTTCATCCAGTCCCAAACATGCTCAATGGGGGACAGATCCGGAGATCTTGCTGGCCAGGGTAGTTGACTTACACCTTCTAGAGCACGTTGGGTGGCACGGGATACATGCGGACGTGCATTGTCCTGTTGGAACAGCAAGTTCCCTTGCCGGTCTAGGAATGGTAGAACGATGCGTTCGATGACGGTTTGGATGTACCGTGCACTATTCAGTGTCCCCTCGACGATCACCAGTGGTGTACGGCCAGTGTAGGAGATCGCTCCCCACACCATGATGCCGGGTGTTGGCCCTGTGTGCCTCGGTCGTATGCAGTCCTGATTGTGGCGCTCACCTGCACGGCGCCAAACACGTATACGACCATCATTGGCACCAAGGCAGAAGCGACTCTCATCGCTGAAGACGACACGTCTCCATTCGTCCCTCCATTCACGCCTGTCGCGACACCACTGGAGGCGGGCTGCACGATGTTGGGGCGTGAGCGGAAGACGGCCTAACGGTGTGCGGGACCGTAGACCAGCTTCATGGAGACGGTTGCGAATGGTCCTCGCCGATACCCCAGGAGCAACAGTGTCCCTAATTTGCTGGGAAGTGGCGGTGCGGTCCCCTACGGCACTGCGTAGGATCCTACGGTCTTGGCGTGCATCCGTGCGTCGCTGCGGTCCGGTCCCAGGTCGACGGGCACGTGCACCTTCCGCCGACCACTGGCGACAACATCGATGTATTGTGGAGACCTCACGCCCCACGTGTTGAGGAATTCGGCGGTACGTCCACCCGGCCTCCCGCATGCCCACTATACGCCCTCGCTCAAAGTCCGTCAACTGCACATACGGTTCACGTCCACGCTGTCGCGGCATTCTACCAGTGTTAAAGACTGCGATGGAGCTCCGTATGCCACGGCAAACTGGCTGACACTGACGGCGGCGGTGCACAAATGCTGCGCAGCTAGCGCCATTCAACGGCCAACACGGCGGTTCCTGGTGTGTCCGCTGTGCCGTGCGTGTGATCATTGCTTGTACAGCCCTCTCGCAGTGTCCGGAGCAAGTATGGTGGGTCTGACACACCGGTGTCAATGTGTTCTTTTTTCCATTTCCAGGAGTGTATTTCTATAGTTACGGATACATACCTATGCAGGGTGGATGATGTATTAATATTTGATTTTCAGAAATCATTTGTCATGTTAAGTTCTGGCAGATCCGTTGCGTTCAGTTAAGGCGAGTAGTTTGATTTTTACCTGCATTCTGACACGAATATGGAGATGTGATTAGATGTGAGTGTGTGATATGTACTTTTACTGTTTCATGCGGGCCGAGGGACGCCTTTTTCCGCGCCATGGTAAATTTAACTGTATTATTGCTCGATATGTTTGCCCATGTTATTAGTTGATCTAGCGAATCTTTGTTGTCAATAGTAGGCATCATATTGGGAAGCAGGCTATGTTTTATATCAGTGGCCAGAGGGCTCGCTCGTGAACTACTGTACAATATTTTAATGAAATAATAAGAAACACGAAGTTCAAAGCGTCATGCTTTCTACTTAACAAAGGATTCCATAACCTCCATTTCCTTCCCCTGAGGACATCTCTGATTTTGGAACTGAATTATTTCTCGTATATTGCACATAGTGTGATTCGAACCAGGTAAGATATTTTACAACTTAAGTGTCGCTACGGACATATGAACAGTAAAAAAGAGCAAGACCATTACTTAAGTTAATATCTTGTTCCGTTGTGCAGAGTATTCATGTAATCTCAAGCTGGTTCCTTAAATCATAGGTGCCTTAACTCTTATAACAATCACTGAGGAGTGTTAGAACCACAGCTGAAATTAGCTTATACATGATCAATGTTACATACACGGAGGACCACTATCAATATTGATGAATATTTTAAAACGTTTATAGAGTTGTCAATGGCGGTCTTGATTTCTCTAAACTGTGTAAGGCGAATAAGGAGCTGATTACTTTGAAAGGTTCACTCCCGGTTTCTTTCCATATCCTTGTCGAATTTCAATTCACGCACCGTTTCTTGCCGTATCGTTCCAATCTAATCTTCCTTCCTCTTTCTTTAATGCGACTTCAATAATTAACACTGGGCAGAGTCGTACTGTATCTTCTTTGTCGAAATTCACGAAGACGAAGCGTAACTTATTTCAAAATATCTGTTGCGCAGGCAAAGGTAAGTGCTGATTTGTGGTGAGAAAGACTCCGGTCGAGTAAAGATGTTTTTATTCGGTTTTAGATATTATATAGTTTCTTTAAATAATATCGGGAAGTAGTGTAATTTATTCCTTAATAAAAGCTGAGACCCTGGAAAGTTCATTGCAAAATCACTTCATTTCTAGTTATCTACGTGCCTTACATAGAAGACAGATGCAACTTATTTCAGTATCTCTGTGATATTCGTATTTTAATGGGTTACTGTAGCCTTTGTGAAAAAAAGCGCACGGGCACGGTATGTTTTTCAAGACGTTTAAAACTGGGCACAAATCTGTATACATGTTCATTTATCCCGCCCGGATTGCCCTCAGTGGCCTGATGAATACACCTTTGTTTGTGGTTCGTCTAAATGCAAATGAAAAGAATGTCATCTGTCTGCCAGATGAGTTTCGCCTCTTTTATTATTCAAACAGCATTGTCATCAACCTGAAAACATTTACATTAATAACTGATTTTGATTGCAGTTTTTCGCATATGTATGTACTTCATTTGATAGTCTTCAGGTAGTACTTTTCGGCATTCTACAGTTAACACAATCGTAAAAGTACGTAAATATTCATACTAGTTGTCTGTTGTTGACGCTGCAATAATCAGAGTTTCTAAAATCGTGGTGACAGTTATAGCACTCTTGTACTGTAAAGATTGTTACTATGTGTTCAGGGAATTAGTGCTGATAGACAGCCGACACTTTAATACGCGTCTCTAGAGCCAAAAAAATGCAACATTTTACTAATAGATGAGGTGACAGGTAGTTTATCATTGTAGGAGTATATGATAACAAATTCATACGAACTGAAACACACACTTCACAGTAAAAGGTGCCAATCAGTCGCATCAGCACACAGTTACCCTCCTCTGGCGACAACGCAGGCGTGTATTCTTGCATGCAAACGATCATAAAGATGCTGAATGGCATCTTGCGATAGACTGTCCCAAGTATCTTGCGCCTTTTATTCCAATTCGGCAATGGTTACTGCAGGCACTGAAGAACGAGTAATTTCCCGCTTCATCGTGTCCCATAGGTGTTCAGCTGGCGAGAGATCTGATGATCTTGCTGGTCATGGCTGCTGTTGTACATCACCAAGAGCAGCCTTATGTGGACGTGCATTGTCCTGCTGAAAAAACAACTTCCTGTCGAAGAAATGGCAGTAGCACGGGGTAACAACCTGTACAATGTAGCGGGCACTGGTTACTTTACCCTGCAGAAACACCAAATGTGACCGCGAGTTGTAACTAACGGCCCTCACTCCGTGAAGCCTGTGATGGGACCTATGTTTCGTGCACACTGGAACAGGCGGCTCACCAGGTCTACCAAATATACGTGTACGTCCATCACTCGGATACAGACAGAACCTACTCTCATCACTATTTATTTAGTTGTTTATTTAGCGTACGGCAATATAAACTGAACTGCACGTAATATTCATAAATTGCATAATTTTACAAAATAAATAGAAGTAAACAGCTAAATCAACAAATTAATATCCAAATTTTCAACCATCGACATCTACATCCATACTCCGCAAGCCACCTGACGGCGTGTGGCGGAGGGTACCTCGAGCACCTGTATCGGTTCTCCCTTCTATTCCAGTCTCGTATTGTTCGTGGAAAGAAGGATTGTCGGTATACCTCTGTGTGGGCTCTAATCTCTCTGATTTTATCCTCATGGTCTCTTCGCAAGATATACGTAGGAGGGAGCAATATACTGCTTGACTCCTCGGTGAAGGTATGTTCTCGAAACTTTAACAAAAGCCCGTACCGAGCTACTGAGCGTCTCTCTTGCAGAGTCTTCCACTGGAGTTTATCTATCATCTCCGTAACGCTTTCACGATAACTAAATGATCCTGTAACGAAGCGCGCTGCTCTCCGTAGGATCTTCTCTCTCTCTTCTATCAACCCTAACTTGTACGGATCCCACACTGCTGAGCAGTATTCAAGCAGTGGCGAACAAGCGTACTGTAACCTACTTCCTTTGTTTTCGGATTGCATTTCTCTAGGATTCTTCCAATGAATCTCAGTCTGGCATTTGCTTTACCGACGATCAACGTTGTATGATCATTCCATTTTAAATCACTCCTAATGCGTACTCCCAGATAATTTATGGAATTAACTGCTTCCAGTTGCTGACCTGCTATATTGTAGCTAAATGATAAGGGATCTTTCTTTCTATGTATTCCACACTTGCCTACATTGAGATTCAATTGCCATTCCCTGCACCAAGCGTCAATTCGCTGTAGATCCTCCTGCAATTCAGTACAATTTTCCATTGTTACAACCTCTCGATATACCACAGCATCATCCGCAAAAAGCCTCAGTGAACTTCCGATGTCATCCACAAGGTCATTTATGTATATTGTGAATAGCAACGGTCCTACGACACTCCCCTGCGGCACAGCTGAAATCACTCTTACTTCGGAAGACTTCTCTCCATTGAGAATGACATACTGCGTTCTGTTATCTAGGAACTCTTCAATCCAATCATACAATTGGTCTGATAGTCCATATGCTCTTGCTTTGTTCATTAAAGGACTGTGGGGAACTGTATCGAACGCCTTGCGGAAGTCAAGAAACACGGCATCTACCTGGGAACCCGCGTCTATGGCCCTCTGACAAGGGGAGGCCGCCAATTGTGAAATTCAGATTCGATTCATACTGCGCATAATAAAAGCTCATGGCCAGAGGTGTAATGTGGCAAAGCACCAAGATGCACTTAGCCGTTGTCGAGAAAATCGACAGTTAAAAGAAACCGTTGCGGTGAAATACTCTGTACGAGTAACAACTTTTTACAGCGTCGTGGCGCAGCGGTAAGCGCTCGGGTTCGTAATTCAAAAGTCGCAGTATCGAATCTCGCGCCATGCAATTTTTTTAATTATTAGTTTTTTGTAATTCACACACACACACACACACACACACACACACACACACACACACACACACACACACATATATATATATATATATATATATATATATATATATATATATATATATTGATGACTTGTCTATGCACCTTGGTGAAGGCGGATCGCTCTCCAATTGTACCGCCTCCATTTTTCCGTTTGTTTAACAGGGTGTACCAAAGCTCTCACGTCCGCACTGATTATATATATATATATAATTCCCGGTAATCAGTTGCAACAATTATGCATATAATAAGTTGTTGAAAGTCGTTTGTCGTGGAAAAACTGGCGACTTCGGACATTATTATGTTTTCCGCAAACAAAGTTGTATTTCACAAATGTTATTAATTGTCTTCATAATGTTAACCACGTATAGTTAACGGAAGACGTAAAAACGATATTCCGAAACGAATGCGTATAGCCTAACGTTCGAATTAGAATAGAGACCCCACGAACACAAATTTGCTGTGGCAGGTATGAAATAGAAACTCCGTTACTCGCTCGTTACACTTGAAGGACAGATGTTGAATGGGCCGAAACGAGCCGCCACATAACAGCGTAGTTGCCTGCTAACTTCGAAAGAAGTTAGATGCGGTCCCTAGCGCAACTTACAACATCGTCGAAAATCAGTGCGGACGTGAGAGCTTTGGTACACCCTGTTAGACAAACGGAAAAATGGAGGCGGTACAATTGGAGAGCGATCCGCCTTCACCAACATGCATAAGCAATTCATTAATGTTTGAATTATAAAAACTAATAATAAAAAAAATTGCATGGCGCGAGATTCGATCCGGCGACCTTCGGATTACGAACCCGAGCGCTTACCGCTGCGCCACGACGCTGTAGAAAGGTATTAATCGTAGAGAGTATTTCACCGCAACGGTTTCTTTTAACTGTCGATTTTCTCGACAACGGCTGAGAAGTGCATCTTGGTGCTTTGCCACATTAGACCTCTGGCCATGAGCTTTTATTATGCGCAGTATGAATCGAATCTGAATTTCACAATTGGCGGCCTCCCCTTGTGAGTCTCGTGGACGAATAGCGCGAGTAGGGTTTCACACGATCGTCTTTTTCGAAAACCATGCTGATTCCTACAGAGTAGATTTCTAGTCTCCAGAAAAGTCATTATACTCGAACATAATACGTGTTCCAAAATTCTACAACTGATAGACGTTAGAGATATAGGCTATAGTTCTGCACATCTGTTCGACGTCCCTTCTTGAAAACGGGGATGACCTGTGCCCTTTTCCAATCCTTTGGAACGCTACGCTCTTCTAGAGACCTACGGTACACCGCTGCAAGAAGGGGGGAAGTTCCTTCGCGTACTCTGTGTAAAATCGAACTGGTATCCCACCAGGTCAACCAGTTCGCGAGATGCCTCAATTACTTAAATCTTCTACATTTCGATGGTAAGCTCGTCTGCTACAGTTTCTTATAATGTATTCGCTAGTCTGATGTTCATTGCCGCAGTCGATTTGAGAAGATGAAGCCATTCCCCATCGGTGGAGGCTTTCTGCTAGTGTCGTGGCCAGTACGAATACTATTAACTGTTTTCCCAGCACGTCGTGGTAGTTATATGGCAGCTGGTCTTGTGCCAGATCTTATGAGGATCTGATGTTCCTCATTGGCAATGTTATTCCATGTTTCTGACCACTTTCTGCTCAAGCTGAAATCCACTCTTGCAGCGATTCTGTGGTGACTGCTTGGATTTTAATCAGTTCATTCTAAATTCAGGAACATCAGAGTGGAGGAGCTGAAGTATTTTAATTACTGTTTCATACTCCTCGAGAACAGTACTCCGTCTAAGAAGATATGGTGGCGAAATGTGGAGTAGAGGTGCTAACCAGTGAAGAGGAGTAGATCTGTTGCAACCTGTTATTGTCCTCATTGCTGCATTTAGCTGAATGTCGATTTTAAACACATGTGAACTATTAAGCCACACTGGAGCACGGCAGGAGAATAGACGAGTCCTAAGGGAGAACATCGTAGTGTTGTACGTCTTGCAGCACATGAGGTACTACTCAGCTTCTGAACGATGTTATTGCGCGATTTCAGATTTGTTGCGGTGTTTTCTATGTGTTAATTGTACGATAATGTTCTCTCAGGAGTTACTCCCAGATATTTCGGGAAGCACTGATGGCGAAGGAGTCGACCACTAAAGGTGACCTGCAGCTTTTCATTGTCCATTCTATTGATAAGATGAAAGTAGCTACCCTCTGATTTCGTTGGATTTGGTGTTATACTCTACTTTTTGAACAATGAATGTATTGTACTTGATCTGCAGAGGATATCTCTTCACCAGCTACAAGACTTTCCTGATGAATACCAAAGCCAAATCGTCCTTATAAATGTTCTTCCTCAACTCTGTTCCAGGTAGATCAGATGAACATAAGTTGAATAGAAACGGTGCCAAAAGTGAAACCTGGGAAGAACATTATATAAGTTTCTTCTGTCTGCTTAATCGACTGCCGTGGACCACTTGAAAGTGCCTCTGAGACAGCATATTGTGTACGAGCCTACTTATGGTCTGCCATTGTACAACACTTGCGAGTTCGTACAGGAGTCCTTGTTTCCATACTGCACCATAGGCAGTTGTGAGATCAGTAAAGGCCATTGATGTTTTAAGTTTTTCTTGGAACCCAGCTTCTATATGTGTGGTTAAGCTAAGTACTTGGTCTGTACTGCTTCTATTAGGCCTGAATCCTGCTTTTCGATGGGAGTAACTTCATGGATCCTTGAATCGATCCTGTTAAGGATGTGTCTTTCTAAAGGCTTGTTGCAGCAGAACCCTGACTAACAGGTTAATTCGGTAGTGTACCACACTTCAGAATAGCTACGACTTTTTGGGAAGGCTTTAGTAATGTTGCATGATAGCATTATTTTGACGAAAAACCTCGCAAGACATTTAAGAGTCTTGTTTTCACAGTTGATGAACTCTGTAACCTTGTGAAATTACATCAATAAAAGTTGCGTTTGTGAAAAATTGCAAAATGTCAGTCACAACATCCTTCTCTTAAAAAAATAATATTATTCAATACTGATATTCTTTTCGCCTTCCAGTATATACATCATATTCATCCTTGCTGTCCATTACAATAAATATTTCTTCCTTTAACGGCTACAATCACAAGTCAACAAAGCACTACTGAATACGTCCATCACCCACCAAACTTAAACTAAGAATGTATCAGGCGGAGCAGAGGCAAAGATTGTGCCACAACAAGACCAAAGATTGCTTAACAGTAACATAACTTGCTCTCTCTCTGAAGTGCACATCGATAACTTACAAAAATCAAAATGACGTGCCCATCTCACACAATCTCCAGTCAACAGTTTCACGACACCAGAGTAGCCATGCTTGGTGGTGTCATCGGTAGCGTGGATAGGTGTACACGTGATCTTAATCCTGCTGCAAGCAGACGGTTAGCCAATGGTCCCAGATGATGCATCAAATGCAGCATGTATCCGGATTTCGCCCCTGGATGATGTTCGGTCGGCCACCTCTACTAGCACAATGCGTCGATTTTGATGTGCGTCTGTATTACGCGAACGTTCAAAACACTGTCTACGGTATGGGAATATTCCACAGACCACTGCTGAAAGCAGCGACTCGACACCAATACACTGTGCTCAACATGCGCAGCAATCAGTCGATACGCCATGCAGCTTCCCGCAGGCCCACAACGCCACCCCTTTCAAATGGCTGAAGATGTTCAGCAGGAGTACGTACTCGTCGACGGATCATGCTTGTACCCTAGAAAAAAGGGTGCAAACACTGTTCACCTCTAAACTCAGCAGAGCTACTGCCTGCCGAGTCGAAACAGGGTATTCACAGACAGGCCATCTGATCGCTGAAGACCGAGGCAAATGAATCGCTAAGACTACAAGCCCTCAGTATGCACACGTTATACCCTGATCGCCACTGAACACTGTCCCTGAGGGTGTTGCATTTTTTCCCGCGATTTATACACTAAAGAACCAAAGAAACTAGTACACATGCGGAATATCGTGCAGGGCCCCCGCGAGCACGCAGAAGTGCCGCAACACGACGTCGCATCGAGTCGAACAATGTCTGAAGCAGTGCTGGAGGGAAGTGACACAATGAATCCGGCAGGGCTGTCCATAAATCCGTAAGAGTACGAGGGGTTGGAGATCTTTTCTGAACAGCACGTTGCAAGACATCTCAGATATGCTTATTAATGTTCATGTCTGCGGAGTTTGGTGGCCAACGGAGGTGTTTAAACTCAGAAGAATGTTTCTGGAGCCACTCTCTAGTAATTCTGGACGCGTGGGGTGTCTCATTGTCCTGCTGGAGTTGCCCAAGTCTGTCGGAATGTACAATAGACATGAATCGATGCGGGTGATCAGACAGGATGCTTACATATGTGTCACCTGTCAGAATCGTATCTAGACGTATCAGGGGTCCCATATCACTCCAGCTGCACTCGCCCCGCACCATTACAGAGCCTACACCAGCTTAAACAGTCCCCTGCTGACATGCAGGATCCATAGATTCACGAGATTGTCTCTGTACCCGTACGCATCCATCAGTCGATACAATTTTAAACGAGACTCATCCGATCAGGAAACAGGTTTCCAGTCATCAATAGCCCAATGTCGGTGCTGAAGGGCCCAGGCGAGGCAGTCATCAAGGGTACACGAGTGGACCTTCGGCTTCGAAAGCTAATATCGATGTTGTTTCGTTGAATGGTTCGCACGCAGGAACTTGTTGATGGCTCAATATTGAAATCTGGAGCAGTTTGCGGAAGCGTTGCACTTCTGTCACGTTGAATGATTCTCTTCAGTCGTCGTTGGTACCGTTCTTGCAGCCGCGCAGGATTAGCCGAGCGGCCTAAGGCGCTGCAGTCATGGACTGTGCGGCTGATCCCGGCGGAGGTTCGAATCCTCCCTCGGGCATGGGTGTGTGTGTTTGCCCTTAGGATAATTTAGGTTAAGTAGTGTGTAAGCTTAGGGACTGATGACCTTAGCAGTTAAGTCCCATAAGATTTCACACACATTTGAACCGTTCTTGCACGATCTTTTTCCGGCCGCAGCGATGTCGGAGATTTGATACTTTACCGGATTCCTGATATTCACTGTACACTCGTGAAATGGCCGTACGAGAAAATCCTTACTGTACACTCGTGAAATGGCAGTGCGAGAAAATCCCCACTTCATCTCTACCTCGGAGATGCTGTGTCCCATAGCTCGTGCGTCAACTATAACATCACGTTCAAACTGACTTAAATCTTGATAACCTATAACACTTCCGTCTGCTACTGCTATACCATAACCTTAAAGTTGGAAGCAGGTCGTGAAATAAAACTATTTTGTTAAAGCAATTATGGTATAAAGCAACAGAGCAGTGTTACCCTCTGAGAGGAATTTTGTTATGTTGACCGTGTTGTACCTAACGGAGGTGGCTTATCGGAAATGAAAGTCAGAATTACGTAAATATTTGAACAGTAACAAACAAAAATTTGCCTATCTACACTGTTTAACGGATAAAGAAAACGGTCGCCAGCCTAACTAGGCAAGAAAATGATTAACATTCTCGTTCAAGAAAATAATTATTAGTAGCTTTAATGGATAAACACAACCTATATTTTGTCACACGCGAGTGCAGTGAACTCTGACACATACATGTGTTTACGGTAAGATTGAAACTAACAGTTAGAGCAGCACAAACTATTTGCAAAATTATAACAGATACCGAAATACACTATTAGTTTCTGGGCTTACACAAACTTAATGGTCTTTATAACGTTATTATTACTGTTCACTGCAGAATCATTAATTGGATATAGGTTAAGTCTCTCTCAGTTAAATACTTTACTATTTAAAATGAAAGTTAATTGGAATCCACTAACAGGTTGTTTCTCACTATCAATTGAATAAAGAAATAATGTTTTTTCATACTTAGTGGTCTTCCCATTACTTGTTACCTAGCATTAACACAACAGACAAACTGTGGATCCTGTTATATTATTAATATGCACTTCCAATACACAAGAGAGACAAACACTTAGCAAACATGAGTATATAACGTTTCACACTGCAGTTTTCCACTTTTACTACATTGAGAGACAAAATTAACATATATGTAAGATACTGACTCACCTTCTGCGATTTACAACAGGCAATAATGTGATCATTTACTAAGCAAAACTTTATAAGCCTCAGTCTTAAGAACTCTTAATTTGAAGTTGGCAACAACACATTAATAAGCAGTTTTATTAGGAAAACTATTTTCAGCAAGCATCATTAACTTTAACTCACTCTCTTGCCACATTAACTTTAACTTTCTTTTTACTATATTCAAGAGGCATTAATTAGCAAAAACACTGGTCTTTAATGTTCTTTCAGTAGGGATACTCGGTAATCACTTTAGTTCAAACGGAGAGGAACCTAAGAGGTGTTATGATAAGGAAAAAATCAAGGTAGGTACATAAATTCAGTTATAAGTTACCTTATATTTGTGCACACTAAAACATCCAATGAGCTGATCCTTCACTGTACATTATTATAGCATTCCGATACAGTGATTGCGCAATGTGGTGGCAACTGCATATTGGTAGGTGGATTTGCGGGTAGAATTGCTGGACTCTGTCATTTCTTGGTGGCGATGATAGATACAAATTCCAGAATAGTTCCAGCTATTTATCCATCCATCCGAGGCATTGAAAAGTGGCAGAAAAAGCCTCTCTCGGAACCAGCACAATATTCAACATATACATGGCAGTACACAGTTTGGTAGCTCGTCCCCGACTCGTAGCTCGTCCCCGACTGACTCTTGGTTCCACCTTTTCTACCTAGGCCAACCACAATTTGCGTGCGCTACACAGTTCTGTTCCCAATGGGAACCACAACACCTTTTACATACAAAATAACTAAGAACCCTAAGTGAAGGTCACCAGTTTACATAACAGCAAACAAACACATTAAATAAAACAGAACATTTTCACATATTGACATTTCTACAAAAAAATTATTCACATAGAAATTACAATTATATACAGTAAGTTTTGTTCCCTCCAAATGGGGCAAAGAATTTAAATGACAGATACACTACTTTGCATAGAATCAAACCATGACATCAAAGTTTGTAGAAAGAAAGGAGTATACAATTTTGTGTTATTGATTCAATCCAACAACATTTACAGAAGCTCAATGATGTAACATTAAATAAAACAAAAGCGAATTAAATCAGTAGAGTATTAGAGCTATGGTGTTACACATGCCCCATATTTCGTTGAAGTTTTCCGTCAGGGATACTTCAAGGAAACATCCGTAACACGTAAGTGGTGTTGGCTACAAAAAAATAAAATTTTCCATCCAACTTCAGTTGGGAGAAAAAAAACACATATTACAAACATACAGTATATACACTAAGAAATTTCATACCTTTCTTCCAAAATATTTTCAAAATAAGACATTTACAGTAATTTTCATTTTCGCACTGGTTTAAGGATACTAATTTTCATCATTATACAAGATAGTTTTAAGCATGTTCATTTCAGACACATACAGTTCAAATAACAGACAAATAGTACACAAAATAATCTACATATTAGTAGAATAGTTATAGCCTTCAAATAAAAAAAAGTAAATAACACATATACAATAGCACAGAACATTTTAACTCAAACCAAAGCAGAAATTTGTCTTTCAATATTTTTAAAGGAATGTTAATTTCAGAGACACACAAGCATACTCATGATCACAGTACACAGTACAAATAATTAACTTTAAGGCTGCTCTTCATTAATAGCAGTCCAAAAATGTTTGTTGCACATAACACACTAAGATATTCAGAACCTATCTTTAATCATCACTGCTGTGTTTTAAAACAAGGCAGTCCAAAACTTTAAGTTATTCCAAAAAACTTTGTATCAAAAACATCTACATCCATTTGAATGAGAATGTATATATATTTTGTAATAATTTTTCAAAAGAGTCAGAATAGTCAGTTAATAACACATTGAACAATAAACCTAAGTTACTTCTCTGCTTGCCTCAGCACTAGCAGTTCATGTTACACATTCTGCCCATTATTGGTTTGGCAGTCTTTGTATGTAAACATTTAGACACAAAAACACAATTTAGATTAAGAACACTAAAAAGAATACACATTTTTAAATTGACACACTGCCCCATCCTCTAGGTTAGGCAGTTCATGATCATTCATTAACTCCTTGCCCCCACAATGGCAAGTCCTTCGGCTAATGCTCACACAGCATTTTTGGTAGCCCTCAACTTCCGGACCACAGAATTTTTATTCTTTTGTCTTGTTTGCTGCCCAACAACATATTTTTGAGCAGTTTGTTGTCATCACCTTTAAGCTTTTTCATCATTAGGTCACATCTTTGGTAAAATTTGCATTAATGGTATAAAACATAATATCTGTAACTTCAAAACAGTAATTAGACACTGGCAACAAAACCATTTCTTTTCAAATGACAACATCAGGTAAGATATACATTAATCAAGAAAAATTTAAATGTCATACTTGGGATCAAGTCAGTATTAAGAATTTCTTATTACTCCTTTACCATTGCTTTTCCACACACAGTTAGGTCATTACAGACCAGGAAAATAATTTTACATCGTACTACAAGTGATTTTTGCCCACTTTTGGTGGCACTAGACACACACCTCTCACATCTATTTCACATACATTAGTCAGGTTTATCTAGTCAATTTTGACGTAGAACATTTTTCATCACCGTTTTTACCCATTTCTATGCAACCATCTTTGGACATTAATCATATTAGATTATTCATTTTAAACATTAACTTTATTTACTCTTTCATCTTCCTGCATAAAACCATTTACTCATTTATTTTCACTGCATGTTCCTATTTCCTTTTTCTGTACCCACTTTACTTCTAAAATCATTTTCAATCATTTTCTAGTGTGCCCAGTTTGATTATCCATTACTCCTTACAGAAACGTTCACCTTTAGTCATGTTATACAAGGAAAATTTAACATTATTAATATTTTTATCATCATTCAAATCCACTAAAAAAATTTAAATAAATAACTTAGTTCTGGTGTTCGTGCCACAATTCTAACAAATTGCTTCAAGCTTGAAATTCACACTAATTGAAAGTTATTTTAAAGCTAAACTTACATTCTGTAAGACATGATTCAACATAAAAAAAGGGAAGAAAGAAAGAAGATAGTCAAAGTTGTGAATGAAGAAGGGGAAGGTTGCCAACACGAAAAGAAACGGAAGTAGTGCTGGCAACGAGTCGGGTCCCTGGTGCTCGTCAGGCACCTGACAATGCAAAGAGTGCATGTCCCCTGAGGGTTCCACATTTCATTCATCACTGGTTTCTGTGGACATACAACTTCAGATCAACTATATTTCTAACTCCTAAACGCTTCCTTGACCTAGGGTACACAAGAAAATAAGCATTTGCATTTGGAGTTCCTTGCACTTCAAAAGGCCCATTGTAAATGTATTTGAATTTACGACTCCAACTAAAAAAAAAATACGGAATACGTACTTTTCTCTGTAACATTGGAAGCAACCTTACAAGAGGACTTCAAAGACGTAACATGTGTGGAACTTGAGTAAATTGTGACAAGATAGCAGGGCCGCAAATACTCTCTCGCCGGTCCGTTTGTTTATTATTTATTATGCCTGTCACGTAAAATACTGAGGAAATTTAACATCCAATATTGTCTGTCCACAATCGCTTTACAGCAAGCAACAATTTTCATGGTCAACACTTTGAGTCATAATAGTGAACACACGAACCATACCTGAGTTATGTGTTTGCTTACATATAGTGCAACAGGACAGACGTTTGTGGGACTGCTTCCACTGACCGCATGACAATGGTTCCCAGCGCCGTTATCTTGTTACTACCTGATCCAGTTACCCACAGGTTATGTTACTGAAGTGTGTTTTGAACATCCTTTTCCAATGTTACCGAAAAATATATGTAGTTACACTCAACAAAACGTCGGTGCTATAATTCAGCAGCTATAGACGTTAAAAAGTATTCGCGTAAATTAGAAAACTTGTCACGTTGTCTGTTGTAACTGATCAAAAAATCTCATCTCGATATATTGACTCCTGTTGGATATATTTTGGGTGGTCTGCCTCAACTGCATAGCCCTGTTGAACCCGTCTAACAAAGTCCAGCGATCTAAAAGGAAAGTATGCTGATAAATAAAGTGGATTTTACTGCGTATATCATGTTCATAATTGAGTCTTGAAGACTACAACGGAATATTTTAAAGCTGCCCTCTGTCGTGAGTAAGTAGGAATAGTGTTTATTTGATTACCTTCGAACTGTGTTAGTGGTGTGGCACTGCGTTGTCGATTGTAGTGATAGGTGTCACAGTGTCAGCTCCTTGTATTGTTATGAATGAATGAAAGAGAAAATGTGGGTCTTAGTGCTGTCGTACAACGGTCTCGTCTCACTAGTCACCAGGAGGAGAAGGAGGAGGAAGGGGGGGCTGAGATGAACGTAAACGTTTTCATGCAACGAACGGATCATCATCAATACTATCACATATCGTCACTGCATTAGACAGTGCGATTTGGATTTGGATTTGACTCAGGGCACTGGTACACAGTGCAGATAAACTCCGCCGTAAGCCGCTGGGAGTTAAGCGAAGACAGTCTCATCTTCAGTCTGTGGCGCCATTTGCGGTCACATAAGAACGAACTAGTGGTCGACACATCAGTCTCACAGTCGTTAATGTCAACTCTTTTCCTAGCAGAGACGCTAATTGTTTCTTAAGTAGCTCCTAGCTGATCCGCCCAAATATTGGCGAGGAGAATTTCTTTATGCACACCAATTACAATTGTTTCGACCATCAAAACGCTAAGAGTTCGTTAGAGATTCGGCTACGAAGGTGTGTCAGCATATTCAGAAGCTGATGTTTAGGTACCTTCTAATCGGTTTCGAGCACCACAAAAGCTGTCTCAGTCCTGCTTATGGGTCGAAGTAAAGTCAGTCAGCTCAAGTGCGTGACTGCCCTTATCACGTACATTCACTTGGAACGCCAAGTTACACGCAGCAGTTAGTAGGGCAAATGAGAATATTTGTTTCAAGGTTCAG
This sequence comes from Schistocerca serialis cubense, assembly GCF_023864345.2. Classification (NCBI taxonomy): domain Eukaryota; kingdom Metazoa; phylum Arthropoda; class Insecta; order Orthoptera; family Acrididae; genus Schistocerca; species Schistocerca serialis. The sequence goes on along the minus strand of NC_064640.1, from coordinate 55,317,415 downwards.
TTGCATAAAATAAAGTTGTATGGCGTTGTTGGGTGCGAGAAACCGAAGGAGAAGCGTAGTCACATCTTTCTTTGCTGCCAGCGACTTCTTTACTTCAAGGAGAGTAAATGTTTTGTCATAAGTGTATCTGTTTAGTGTAGATGACTGTGATGAATGCGCGTGGAAACTGAGTGTCATGTTTGTGTTGATGATGATGACGATTATGGTGGTCATGATCATGATGATCGACAGAGAGAGATGCGCAGTATTCGAATAGCAACAAGGAGAAGACCGCTGAGCTTAACCTCCCCGTCTGACTGACAGGATACAAAGAGTGCCACTAGCCCTCACTGCACGAGTAGCTGCGGGAATGCTTCGAATTTAACTTAGAACACTAATGTAAGTACACTACTGGACATAAAAAATTGCTACACCAAGAAGAAATGCAGATGATAAACGGGTATTTATTGGACAAGTATATTATACTAGAACAGACATTTTCACGTAATTTGGGTTCATAGATTCTGAGAAATCCGTAGCGAGAACAACCGACTTTGGCCGTAATAACGGCCTTGATACGCCTATGCATTGAGTCAAACAGAGCTTGGGTGGCGTGTATAGGTACAGCTGCCCATGCAGCTTCAACACGATACCACAGTTCATCAAGAGTAGTGACTGGCGTATTGTGACGAGACAGTTGCTCGACCACCATTGACCAGACGTTTTCAATTGGTGAGAGATCTGGAGAAGGTGCTGGCCAGGGGAGCAGTCGAACATTTTCTGTATCCAGAAAGGCCCGTACAGGACCTGTAACATGCGGTCGTGCATTATCCTGCTGAAATGTAGGGTTTCGCAGGGATCGAATGAAGGGTAGAGCCACGGGTCGTAACACATCTGAAACGTAACGTTCACTGTTCAAAGTGCCGTCAATGAGAAAAAGAGGTGACCGAGACGTGTAACCAATGGCACCCTATACCATGACGCCGGGTGATACGCCAGTATGGCGATGACGAATACACGCTTCCAATGTGCGTTCTCCGTGATATCGCCAAACACGGATGCGACCATCATGATGCTGTAAACAGAACCTGGATTCATCCGAAAAAATGACGTTTTGCCATTCGTGCACCCAGGTTCTCGTTGAGTACAACATCGCAGGCGCTCCTGTCTGTGATACAGCGTCAAGGGTAACCGCAGGCATGGTCTCCGAACTGATAGTCCATGCTGCTGCAAATGTCGTCGAACTGTTCGTGCAGATGGTTGTTGTCTTACAAACGTCCCCATCTGTTGACTCAAGCACGATCCGTTACAGCCATGCGGACAAGATGCCTGTCATCTCGACTGCTAGTGATACGAGGCCGTTGGGATCCAGCACGGTGTTCCGTATTACCCTCCTGAACCCACCGATTCCATATTCTGCTAACAGTCATTGGATCTCGACCATCGCGAGCAACAGTGTCGCGATACGATAAACCACAATCGCGATAGGCTACAATCCGACCTTTATCAAAGTCGGAAACGTGATGGTACGCATTTCTCCTCCTTACACGAGGCATCACAACAACGTTTCACCAGGCAACGCCGGTCAACTGCTGTTTGTGTATGAGAAATCGGTTGGAAACTTTCCTCATGTCAGCACGTTGTGGGTGTCGCCACAGGCGCCAACCTTGTGTGAATGCTCTGAAAAGCTAATCATTTGCATATCACAGCATCTTCTTCCTGTGGGTTAAATTTCGCGTCTGTAGCACCTCATCTTCGTGGTGTAACAATTTTAATGGCCAGTACTGTAATTATATTGATGAGGAAGAGTACGCCATACATTTAAACGCCTTGCTGGGAAAATGTTGGTGATAATTCCTCTCTTATCAAGACTCGAAAGCCTTGCCACTGAATGCTGGTATTCAGTTGCATGATCATACCAAGCGAGATTCCGCGGTGGTAAGACGATGGACTAGTACTTGGGAGGGCCGTGGTAAGACAATGGACTTGTATTTAGGCGAACGGTGGTAAGACAATGGACTGCTATTTGGGGGTGACAGTGATTCAAATCTCTGCCTGGCGTCCGAGATTTCGGTTTTCAGTGCTGAATACTGAGATGTTTACTTTGAAAGGGCACAGCCGTTTTCCTTCTCCATCCTCACCCAATCCGAGCTTGTGCCCCGCCTCTGATGACCTCGTCGGCGATGGGACGTGAGACCCCTATCTTTCTCCCATGTTTGCGCGGTCGCCACGGTCGGCCCGAAGCCGTCTGTCGCCAACCGATACGTCCCTCGGGACGGACCAGAGACTCGCTGCGACTGCAGCTGAGCCAAGGAATTTTATTACGGGTAAGATGAAACGACAAACACGGGAGGCCAATTTATAGGAACGACAAATTACGAAAAAAAGTGGAGACATATCTTACTATTGGAAGACCCTGTCTTGTTTTTCAGAAGTGTCTAGAGCTGCTGGCGCCATTTGATCTAATATATTTAATTTTTGTTTTGTGCCTGAGCGTATCTTCGTATATGTTTTGACAAAACTTACGCAATACACAATAAATAACACAATTCTAAATGCTGTAAATGCAATTAAATACTTCGGGATTACAATTACGAATAACTTAAACTGGAACGATCACATACGTAATGTTGTGGAGAAAGCAAAGCAAAGAGTGTGATGTATTGGCAGAACACTTGGAAAATGCAACAGGTCTACTAAAGAGAATGATTAAATCACGCTCGTCCACGCTCTGCTGGAATTGCTGTGTGGTGTGGGATCTGCCTCAGATGGGACTGACAGGAGAAATCGAAAAGGTTCTACGAAGGGCAGCTCGTTTTGTGCCATCGCCAAATAGGGGAGACAGTGCCACGGACATGACTTGTGAAGTGGGATGGCAATCATTAAAACAAAGGTGTTTTTCGTTGCGGCAGGATCTTCTCGTGAAATTTCAGTCATCAGCATTCTGCTCCGATTGCGAAAATATTCTGTTGGCGTCCACCTACATAGGGAGAAATGATTATCATGATAAAATAAAAGAAATCAGAGCTTCCACAGATAGATTTAAGTGCTCGTTCCTCCCGCGTGCCGTTCGAAAGTGGAACGGTAGAGAAATAACTTGAAGGTGGTTCGATGAAGCCCTGTCAGGCACTTAATTGTGAATTGCACAGTAGTCATCTAGATGTAGGTGTAGATGTACAAGTGTAGCAGCTGACAACAGGGAAGGATGTACGAGGGTCACTCCAAAAGAAATGCACACTATTTTTTTTAATCCATCTTCCATTCTACATGTCTGAAAATTTTACACTGTGTAGATACATCCTTTAGGAAAATATTTTTATTTCTCCACGTAATTTCCATCTCTCTCAACTTCCTTACGCCATCTTGGAACCGGCGCCTGTATACCCACACGGTAAAATTCTGGACCAACTTGTTGGAGCCACTGTTTGGCAGCATGTACAAGGGAGTCGTCATCTTCAAACCTTGTTCCACGAATAGAGTCTTTCAGTTTCCCAAAGAGATGATAGTCACATGGAGCAGGTCAGAACTGAAAGGCGGGTGTTTCAGTGTTGTCCAACCGAGTTTTGTGATCGCTTCCATGGTTTATTGACTGACATGTCGTCGTGAATTGTCGTGCAACAGCAAAACATCCCGCTTTTGCCACTGTGGTCGAACACGACTCAGTCGAGCTTGAAGTTTCTTCAGTGTCGTCACATATGCATCAGAATTTATGGTGGTTCCACTTGGCATGATGTCCACAAGCAAGAGTCCTTCGGAATCGAAAAACACCGTAGCCAGAACTTTTCCAGCAGAAGGTGTGGTTTTGATTTTTATTTTTCTTGGGTGAATTTGCATGATGCCACTCCACTGATTTCCTCTTCGTCTCTGGTGAAAAATGATGGAGCCATGTTTCATCACCTGTCACAATTCATCTCCACCATTCTCGTACTGTTCCTAAAGTTCGCTGCATACCGTTTTTCTTGTATCTTTGTGAGCCAGTGTCAACATCCTGGGAACCAACCTGTCACAAACCTTTTTCAACGCCAACACCTTCAGTATTCAGCAAAAACTTCCTTCTCTATCCCAACGTAGCGTGACAATTCGATCACTGTGATGCGTCTGTCAGCAGTCACCAATTCGTTAACTCTCTGCACATTGTCTGGGGTGTGTGCAGTACGAGGCCTGCCGCTGCGAGGACAATCCTCAATATTACCGTGCCCGCTTTCATCACGTAACCTGCTTGCCCACCGACTAACTGTACTGCAATCGACAGCAGCATCTCCATACACCTTTTTCAACCTCTTGTGGATGTTTCCCACTGTCTCGTTTGGACAGCACAGGGATTCTATGACAGCACGGTGCTTCTGACGAACGTCAAGTGTAGCAGCCATCTTCAAGACATGCTGTGACGGCGCCACTCACGGGAACACGTTGGACTAAGTTTGAAAACAAGCGGGAAGGATGTATCTACACACTGTAAAACTTTCACACATGCACAATGAAAACTGTATTTTTACAAAAGTAGCGTGCATTTCTTTTGGAGTGACCCTCGTAGTTACCTGCGAAATTAAAGAAATTTTGTCAGAAACTAATGAATTATTGGTTGGTTCGATAGCAAAATTATTTTCTACGGTGTAAAAGGGGTCAGATCTTGAATCTTTCTGGCCTGATGAAAACTCTGTGCCGGAGAGAGATTTGAACCCGGAGCCTTGCCTTTTGTGGAAAATGCTGTTACTGCCTGAAGTCTCTTTCTTTAAAAAAATTTTTAATGTGCTGAATACTGTACACTGAGGTGACAAAAGTCATGGCATAGCGATAGGCACATATACAGATGGCAGTAGTACGGGTACACAAGATATAAAAGGTCAGTGCATTGACGGAATTGCCATTTGTACTCACGTGATTCATGTGAAAACCTTTACGATCTGATTATGGCCGCACGACACGAATTCACAGACTCTAAACTCGGAATGTTAGCAGGCGGTAGACGCATTGGTGGTGGTGGGTAAATATCCACAATTGTTGATATTCCGTTATTAAGCTTGTGAAAAGACTCTTAAATTGTTTGTGGGTGCTTTACACCTACCTTCGCCTTTTACAAGAGTTAGAAAACCATTTTTACGGTCAGCCAGAAAGCGGTGGAGAACATACTGATCATAATTTCCAGCCTGCAAGTCCATATTACTCTTTGAACGCACTGAAGCAAAATGTTTCTACTTGCTTTTTACTCAGCAGGATCTGAAACTATGACTATAAATAAAAGTTTTGAGTTGTAACTGATTGATATATTCTTTAAAAGCCCAAGCGCACAAAATGTAATAATATCCCTTATAATAATAATATTAACAATAATAATTATAGTGTCCCTATCGAAAACAGCACTATTAACAGTTCAGAGGTGACCTCTACGGGAAGTTCCAAGTAAAATGGTTTATCACCCTGACTTCTAATCACCAAAGTTAATTGCTCGCCTTGAAAATGAAGCTTGCCACGCAGTTTTGTCAACATTACGGGCGGCACACAAACAGTTACTTCCGTGAAATCTGAGCGGTCCAGGATTGTGTACAGTACTCGCGAGTTCACTTCGTACGCTTTTGGTAGTTGACCGGCTCTGACGTCATCCGAGGCACAGCCCACGCATGCGTTTGACTGACGCGAACAGATTGATATCTCGATGCGAAGTGTCTCTCTCCTGCCCCTCTGGCTGTATTTATTTATGGGCGCAGTCGACCAGCAAACGGAACATCTGATACCAACTGCCCTAGGCACAGGTAGCGGTATCCAAACGTCCCCTTTCTCGAATCTCTGGAACAGTTCTGAAGCGAATGCCACGAAGTGGTTCCTTCATCTTCGGAATCAAATTAAAGTCACAAGGACTTAAGTTCGGGGAGTGTCGTGGATGGTACAGTACTTCCCAGTCCCATCGACTGAACAGAGCAGCCATAGCTTGTGCTGTATGCGCCCGCGCATTGCCGTGCAAAATGATGGGTGGGTTGCGCAGAAAGTGTCGCCGCTTCTTCCGCAAATCTGGTCGCAGGTGATGCTCCAAAAACGAACAGTAATACCATGAATAAGGACGTTTTCTGCCGGGGAGGAACGTAATGCGTTAGGATAACACCATGACAGTCATATACTAGAATCACCTTAACTTTAGACCGCTCCATTCACACCTTCAACAGAACAGGCTCTGCTAACGGTATAGTACGCCTTCCACATCTGTGGCAACGAGTTCTACACAACGCTGGTGACTACTTTGGACAGTAACAGGTGCAAACTTGTAACTCTTTTGAATCGGTTGTGAATAAATAGTTGGCACTATTTAAGTTCCAACCATCGTATATAAATAGAGTTTAATTTGTTTTACTTAGTAAAAGAGTTTTAGCTCGACTCCATTTAAACTCTGCTGGCTCGAATTTTTAGAACGAAAGTGACAGTAGAACATGACTTATGAACTGCCTCTTTAAGATTCCTTGCATATTATTATTATTTACAATACAGTCTTGAAACTTGGTACAGCCGTGTTGTTAGGTAAATGTAATCGAGTTTTTTAATTAGAACTTTCCATTAGAAATACAAATGACGCTTAATCTACCATGAATAAGGACGTTTTCGTTCCAAATTTGGTTTTTAGTAAATAAATTGAAAACTAATTTACTATTAGTGTAACATAGTTAATGTTTTTATTTGTAACTACGGTAATCCGAATTTTCATCTTTCTGAGCCTAATATTTAGCGCCTTCTATTTCTCATAAAAAAGCCAGTTTTGAACGAAATATTGCTCACATCAAGTTGAGACTTGTAACTTTTTATTGGGATATACATTTGCATACTCTGAACAATTTTTGGCTTTGTAGTGTTATTATTCTGCGCCACATATTTTTCGTAACATCGTGTATTTTGTCTGAAATTCGTTTGATCATTCTGAGACCTTAAAATGTTCACACTAATATACTGAAACATGCACTGAAGAAGTCTGGAAAAGTTATCTTAATTTTTAATTTCACTCTTAGATTATGGTGCAGTCCTTGTATGTTAAGCACAGACGCTCTACGATGACATGGCGCTGGTGGTGGTGGTGAACTGGGATAAGCCCTGGCACAGTCTCTCACCTCTGATACCTTTTACAATGACACGGCGCTTGTTTAGCTTCAGCAAGGGACATTCCATTTTGGAAGTTGTTAGGGAATTCGATATTCAGAGATCCACAGTATCAAGAGTGTGTCGTGAACACCAAATTTCAGGCATTAACTCTCACCACGGACAACGCGATGGCCGACGCCTTCACTTAACGACCGAGAAAAGCGGCGCTTGCGTTGAGTTGTCAGTGCTAACAGGTAAGCAACACTGCGCGAAATAACCGCGAAATCAATGGTGGGATGTACGACTAACGTATCCGCTAGAACAGTGCGGCGAAATTTGTCGTTAATGGGCTATGACAGCAGACTACTGACGTAAGTGCCTTTGTAAACAGCACTATATCGCCTGCAGCGCTTCTCCTGGGCCTGACCCTAGACCTGTGTGACCTGTGACCTGGAGAGGTCAGTCCCGATTTCATTAGGTAAGAGCTGGTTGAGGGTTCGAGTGTGGTACAGATCCCACGAAGCCATGGACCCCGGTTGTTATCAAGGTCCTGTCCAAGCTGGTGGTGGTTCCATAATTGTATGGGCTGTCTTTGGTCCAACTGAACTGATCATTAACTAAAAATGATTATGTTCGATTACTTGGAGACCATTTTCAGCCACTCGGGGACTTCATGTCCCCAACCAACGACCGAACTTTTGTGTGTTCCCAAACAACAACAGAATTTTGATCAATGACAATGCGCCATGTCACCGAGCCACAGCTATTTGCAATTGGTTTGAAGAACATTTTGGCCAATTCGAGTGAATTATTTGGTTACCCAGATGGCCCCATATGAATCCAGTCGAACATTTATGGGACATAATCGAGAGGTCAGTACGTGCACAACATCCTGCACCGGCAACACTTACGGACGGCTATAGAGGCAGCATGGCTCAATATTTCTCGTAGCGGACTTCCAGCGAGTTGTGGAGTCCACGCCATGCAGAGTTGATGCACTATGCCGGGCAAAAGAAGTCCGACACGATATTAGAAGGTATCCCATGCCTTTTGTCACTTCAGTGTAAGCTGTACACATGTTGACACAAATCTCAATCTTTATCCACACATTTCTTATGTTATTTGCATTAAGCGAAGAGTTACAAATAGCAGTGCAGATTTTGTACAATATTTTCAAGGAATATAAAGTGATTTGAACTTCTCCTTTTAGAGACCTTCTGTGCTATGCTGATGTACTGTTTCAACCAGTATTGGATGTAAATTAGAGAGCTCAGACAGCGGAACTACTGCTATCCTAAGGTAAAAACAGCATGTGCACTACCAAAAATTGAAGATGTACTATTTATGCTGATGACGCGAGTGACCTGTTGAATTTCGATGCAGATTAAAACATTTTGTCCAAATTTTTGTTAGCTTAACATTTTACCCACTAAAATTATGGAAAGAAGTAGACACATTTTCTTCGCCTACATAAAAAGAAAAAAAAGCCACCAATATTACTCAAAATAATGTTTTTGTTTCTATTGTTTCTAGTATGTAGCCTCAAAACAGTATACAATTTAAGTATTTTTCCCTTACCATTCTACGAATGCATTTTTCCAATTGTCTTTTTCCATCAGTTGAGATATTATTGGTTTCCGTGCACGACCCACAGCACGTCGTAACATCTTCACTCCTGATAGTGACGATGCGAAGTGAAGCTAAGAAGGAGGGTCGTGAGAATGTCTGGATGCATCAGTCTGTACGAGACTTGCACGTGGAAAGCAAGAGTCTGTGCTATAGTCCCGGTCCCGTGCGCAGTTTTACTTATCCAGGAAGCATCAAAACAGTTCACACTCCACTGCAGACTGAAAATTTGATTCCGGAAGTCAGATCTTGTGAAATCTAAATAAGCACGAACTACATTAACAGGTGAAAAGTCGAAACAGTCAAAAGTTCAGTGCAAGTCGGTATTGATTAATTTGCTGTTTAGGGGGAGACAGTGATTTCACTGTGCTTTCCAGAGACACGGATTATACGACTCCTGTTGTCCCACCAGTAGCGACGCTACCGCCTTCATTACTCTTCTCTTCATTGTAGCGCACAAACCCTCACACCTGTCTCTGAAGGTGCCTTTAAATAACGCGATGTGCGCTGGAAGGGGAATATTCCTGCCAGCTGGAAAACTGTCATTTTTAAAAATGAAGATAGGACAGAATACAAATTAAGGAGGAATAAGCCTTCTTAATGAAGCGTACAACATACACTATCTGATCAAAAGTATCTGGACACCTTAAAGCGATTGACAATTGACCAGTACATGCCACGAGAGGCAGATCCGCCACTATAAATGGAACTGGGGACTGTTATTTTCAGCCAGTGTGAATCATGGGTGGCCCCATCCCTTGTTCACGCACTGGTAAATACCTCGGCGTCACACTGGGCTGTTGCCTGACATGGATGGCGCACGTACGGGAGGTGAGGGGTAAGGCGTCGAGCAGGATGCGCTTGGTAAACCCCACTACGACGCTATTCTCACACTGTGGCATCACATTGCACCTAGCACTCAATAGGCCACTGCTTGAGGACGCTGCTGTGGTGTGGAGAAACGCTGCATACACGTTGCTACAGCTCGGAGTGGCCGCGCGGTTATAGGATCCACGTCACTAATCGTGCGGCCCCTTCCCCCGGAGGTTCGAGTGCTCTCTCGGACATAGGTGTGTGTGTGTTGTCCTTAGCGTTAAGTTAGTTTGAGTAGTGTGTAAGTCTAGGGGCCGATAACCTCAGCAGTCTGGTCCCTTAGGAATTCACACACATTTGAACATATATATATATATATATATATATACTCCTGGAAATTGAAATAAGAACACCGTGAATTCATTGTCCCAGGAAGGGGAAACTTTATTGACACATTCCTGGGGTCAGATACATCACATGATCACACTGACAGAACCACAGGCACATAGACACAGGCAACAGAGCATGCACAATGTCGGCACTAGTACAGTGTATATCCACCTTTCGCAGCAATGCAGGCTGCTATTCTCCCATGGAGACGGTCGTAGAGATGCTGGATGTAGTCCTGTGGAACGGCTTGCCATGCCATTTCCACCTGGCGCCTCAGTTGGACCAGCGTTCGTGCTGGACGTGCAGACCGCGTGAGACGACGCTTCATCCAGTCCCAAACATGCTCAATGGGGGACAGATCCGGAGATCTTGCTGGCCAGGGTAGTTGACTTACACCTTCTAGAGCACGTTGGGTGGCACGGGATACATGCGGACGTGCATTGTCCTGTTGGAACAGCAAGTTCCCTTGCCGGTCTAGGAATGGTAGAACGATGGGTTCGATGACGGTTTGGATGTACCGTGCACTATTCCGTGTCCCCTCGACGATCACCAGTGGTGTACGGCCAGTGTAGGAGATCGCTCCCCACACCATGATGCCGGGTGTTGGCCCTGTGTGCCTCGGTCGTATGCAAGTCCTGATTGTGGCGCTCACCTGCACGGCGCCAAACACGCATACGACCATCATTGGCACCAAGGCAGAAGCGACTCTCATCGCTGAAGACGACACGTCTCCATTCGTCCCTCCATTCACGCCTGTCGCGACACCACTGGAGGCGGGCTGCACGATGTTGGGGCGTGAGCGGAAGACGGCCTAACGGTGTGCGGGACCGTAGCCCAGCTTCATGGAGACGGTTGCGAATGGTCCTCGCCGATACCCTAGGTGCAACAGTGTCCCTAATTTGCTGGGAAGTGGCGGTGCAGTCCCCTACGGCATGCGTAGGATCCTACGGTCTTGGCGTGCATCCGTGCGTCGCTGCGGTCCGGTCCCAGGTCGACGGGCACGTGGACCTTCCGCCGACCACTGGCGACAACATCGATGTACTGTGGAGACCTCACGCCCCACGTGTTGAGCAATTCGGCGGTACGTCCACCCGGCCTCCCGCATGCCCACTATACGCCCTCGCTCAAAGTCCGTCAACTGCACATGCGGTTCACGTCCACGCTGCCGCGGCATGCTACCAGTGTTAAGGACTGCGATGGAGCTCCGTATGCCACGGCAAACTGGCTGACACTGACGGCGGCGGTGCACAAATGCTGCGCAGCTAGCGCCATTCGACGGCGAACACCGCGGTTCCTGGTGTATATATATATACGTAGCTGAAGGTTCTGCAGACATTGCAGAACAAAGCATTTCTGGAATTCTGAGGTTTAAAGGAATATTCCTGCACTCCACAAGAATACTCTCCGCGGCAGTGCATTGGGCAACTAGCTTCACCGGTGGCCGTCCACGGGATGACAGGATCTGTGCTTAAGTAATCATACCACTCAACAAGAGATGAAGAAACTACCAAGTGGCATCAAGAGGAGAAAAATCAGAAGGAGAGGCCACACAACACCAACCTTATGAAGCAGCAGGAACAGCAGCTACTGATTAACCTGCAGATAAACTAGGCAGGAAGCCTCGCGGAAGCCGCAAATGAGTGAGTCTGTTGCCAGGAGAGAAGCAGTAACAGCAGAACTGGTCTATTAGGAGGACTCACTGACTTAGATCTTGCACTTGTCATCGGATGTCACGCGAACAACAAATCCATCACGAACATTTCAGCTGTTATAAAATTTGCCAAGTCGACTGTTGGTGATCTGATTGTGGAGATGCGAAGAGCAGGCAGACGTCATTGACGGACGGGGACCGTTGAAAATTGCAGATTTTGCGTTCAACAAAACTTTTATTTCGAAGTCTTTTAAAAATTTACTTCCTGACTGTTGAGTTCTTAGTTGAAGTGTCATTGTGAACCGTCGAAGGCTTGCAGAGATTAACAATGTTGCCGTCATTCACAAATCTTTGTGGACACACGGCACACGGGACTGCGGACCGCTCCCTGTAGAAACGCTGCTACCTTGAATGGCACAACAAGAACTGTAGCCAAGAGAAAATAACATGAAACTACGAGTAACATGCGCCATTTAGTGACAGCCGCTGCAGCTTCACTACCTTCCCACTACAAATTATGCTATCTCTAAAATATTTTATTGAAATATTGCTTCCTTTTATTATGTCACGTTTGTTTGCTTTCCGTTTTAATTTTTATCACTTGTTGTTCTCATCACGCAATGCGGCATATTCGAATGTAATAGGCAGTGTAATGTAAATGCTCTCTTGATCTGATCCATCCTTTGCTATGCGAATGTTGCATGGGTCTCTGCCCATCCATGTTCTGTAAGTCCCTCCAGATCCTGGAACGCCATGGACTTCGCCTCTCCTCACTCACATTGAACACTCCCTAGCTATGTACACCATCTGCAGCCTCGAATCTGGCTATAATTTCCATTCTGCTTTCCAATCGTCATATGCTACCGTACCTTTACCAACACATCCCACCAACCCTGCACCTACACACCCACCAGATACTCTTCCAAAAAGCTTCAACCAGCCCCCCTTGCCAGATCATGAACTCAGCCCCAATATTTACTCACCCTACCAGCTCTGTGTCAACCCCACACGTTTTTCCTCATCAGGGCTTCCTCTCCCTCCCTTCCGCATATTTCCTTAGTCCCTTTTTCTCCCCATCTTCCTTTCTTTGCCTACCGTCTTTAACCATCAATTTTTAACCTCATAAACACCGCTCTCTACGCCACCCCCTCTTCTATCTCAACAGCTACTCCTGCTCATCGATATTGTGCAACAGTCATCCATCCTTATACCACCACATTCCTACACTGCCCGCCAGCTTAACGTTTTCCCTTCAAACAACAGACTCCCTGTACTAAGGCAGGTCCTTCCAGTTCCATTACCAGGAAAGTGCTTCTTTTAAATATCAGTGTTTCAGCATCGTGCTTGAAATGTTTCTAACTGTGCTCTTATTGTATTTCGTTCTACCTTTTATTATTACTGTTTTTAACTACAAGTGTAAAAAGTGTTGCCTCTTGTATATACAAAACCTTCCATTCTATTTTCACATATAAAAAGTTTTAAATTCATTATAAATATCTTACCTTTATGTTTCTTGTTTACTTTCTCTCTTTGTTTTTGTTGTCATTTGACTGAAGAGCGAGTTGATTGTACCTGAACTCAATGGAACACTTTTGGGATGAGTTAGAACGTCGACTTCGCTAAAGATCCTAGCGTTCAACATCACTACATTTTCTTGTTCTGACTATTGAGGAAGAATGGCCTGCCATTCCTCCACCTACATTCAGTCACCTTATGTGTCATGAAACCTTCAGTAGTAGTACAAGACAGGTTTGAGAACAAATGGTCCATTGTTATCATATGCCAAGGTCACTGAACATCCTCCCATCCTCCTCCCCTCCCCTGAGCACATGACGACGTCACGAAACCACAGTACAATTTCCAGAACAAAGGGTCCATTTTTCTAGAATGTCAAGGTCAATGAACCTCTCCCCCAGGCACGTGATGACTCCCTGGGCCAATAGGAATCAAATTCCCCAAGCTCTCCCTGCTATTCATTGTTGCAGTTCTGTGACTTCCATCATTCATTCGAGGTTTGTACTCTACAGCGAATGAATCATGTTTGTTTGGGGGTATCTCTTATAAGTCATAATAGTAAGTTAATATTGGGTTTATTATTAACAGTAAGATTCATCCCTTCTTCTAATTCATTTTTATCTCTAGAGCAATTCGTCATTTATACCTCTTAGTTAGAGTTTCAGAGTCTTTCTCTTTGTGAATATTACTTCACAATACAATCACTTTTTACTGCAGTAGAAAACTTATGTAGAAATAGAGAAACTCGGTGTACCATTTGTTATTTATATACTTTTATACAACACATGTGAAAAACGAGACTAATTGGAACGACTATCAGCGGGTAAAGAAAAATAAAGTCAAACAGATGTCTATATTACGTGCAATATATATACACCATGGACCTTGCCGTTGGTTGGGAGGCTTGCGTGCCTCAGCGATACAGATAGCCGTACCGTAGGTGCAACCACAACGGAGGGGTATCTGTTGAGAGGCCAGACAAACGCGTGGTTCCTGACAAGGGACAGCAGCCTTTTCAGTAGTTGCAGGGGCAACAGTCTGGATGATTGACTGATCTGGCCTTGTAACACTAACCAAAACGGCCTTGCTGTGCTGGTACTGCGAACGGTAGAAAGCAAGGGGAAACTACAGCCATAATTTTTCCCGAGGGCATGCAGCTTTACTGTATGGTCAATGATGATGGCGTCCTCTTGGGTAAAATATTCCGGAGGTAAAATAGTCCCCCATTCCGATCTCCGGGCGGGGACTACTCAAGAGGACGTCGTTATCAGGAGAAAGAAAACTGGAGTTCTACGGATCGGAGCGTGGAATGTCACATCCCTTAATCGGGCAGGTAGGTTAGAAAATTTAAAAAGGGAAATGGATAGGTTAAAGTTAGATATAGTGGGAATTAGTGAAGTTCGGTAGCAGGAGGAACAAGACTTTTGTTCAGGCGAATACAGGATTATAAATACAAAGTCAAATAGGGGTAATGCAGGAGTAGGCTTAATAATGAATAAAAAAATAGGAATGCGAGTAAGCTACTACAAACAGCATAGTGAACGCATTATTGTGGCCAAGATAGACACGAAGCCCATGCCTACTACAGCAGTACAAGTTTATATGCCAACTAGCTCTGCAGATGACGAAGAAATTGAAGAAATGTATGATGAAATAAAATAAATTATTCAGATAGTGAAGGGAGAAGAATCTTTAATAGTCATGGGTGACTGGAATGCGGTAGTAGGAAAAGGGAGAGAAGGAAACGTAGTAGGTGAATATGGATTGGGGGTAAGAAATGAAAGAGGAAGCCGCCTGGTAGAATTTTGCACAGAGAACAACTTAATCATAGCTAACACTTGGTTCAAGAATCATAAAAGAAGGTTGTATACATGGAAGAAGTCTGGAGATAGTGACAGATTTCAGATAGATTATATAATGGTAAGACAGAAATTTAGGAACCAGGTTTTAAATTGTAAGACATTTCCAGGGGCAGATGTGGACTCTGACCACAATCTATTGTTTATGAGCTGTAGATTAAAATTGAAGAAACTGCAAAAAGGTGGGAATTTAAGGAGATGGAACCTGGATAAACTGACTAAACCAGAGTTTGTACAGAGTTTCAGGGAGAGTGTAAGGGAACAAATGGCAGGAATGGGGGAAAGAAATACAGTAGAAGAAGAATGGGTAGCTTTGAGGGATAAAGTAGTGAAGGCAGCAGAGGATCAAGTAGGTAAAAAGACGAGGGCTAGTAGAAATCCTTGGGTAACAGAAGAAATATTGAATTTAATTGATGAAAGGAGAAAATATAAAAATGCAGTAAATGAAGCAGGAAAAAAGGAATACAAACGTCTCAAAAATGAGTCGACAGGAAGTGCAAAATGGCTAAGCAGGGATGGCTAGAGGATAAATGTAAGGATGTAGGGGCTTATCTCACTAGCGGTAAGATAGATACTGCCTACAGGAAAAATAAAGAGACCTTTGGAGAAAAGAGAACCACTTGTATGAATATCAAGAGCTCAGATGGAAACCCAGTTCTAAGCAAAGAAGGGAAAGCAGAAATGTGGAAGGAGTATATAGAGGGTCTATACAAGGGCAATGTACTTGAGAACAATGTTATGGAAATGGAAGAGGATGTAGATGAAGAAGAAATGGGAGATATGATATTGCGTGAAGAGTTCGACAGAGCACTGAAAGACCTGAGTCGAAACAAGGCCCCGGGAGTAGACAACATTCCATTAGAACTAGTGACGGCCTTAGTAGAGCCAGTCCTGACAAAACTCTACCATCTGGTGAGCAAGATGTATCAGACAGGCGAAATATCCTCAGACTTCAAGAAGAATATAATAATCCCAATGCCGAAGAAAGCAGGCGTTGACAGGTGTGAAAATTACCGAACTATCAGTTTAATAAGCCACGGCTGCAAAATACGAACGCGAATTCTTTACAGACGAATGGAAAAACTAGTAGAAGCCAATCTTGGGGAAGTCAGTTTGGATTCCGTAGAAATATGGGAACACGTGAGGCAATACTGACCGTACGACTTATTTTAGAAGCTAGATTAAGGAAAGGCAAACCTGCGTTTCTAGCATTTGTAGACTTAGAGAAAGCTTTTGACAATGTTGACTGGAATACCCTCTTTCAAATTCTGAATGTGGCAGGGGTAAAATATAGGGAGCAAAAGGCTATTTATAATTTGTATAGAAACCAAATGGCAGTTATAAGAATTGAGGGGCATGAAACGGAAGCAGTGGTTGGGAAGGGAGTGAGACAGGGTTGTAGCCTCTCTCCGATGTTATTCAATCTGTATATTGAGCAAGCACTGAAGGAAACAAAAGAAAAATTCGGAGTAGGTATTAAAATCCATGGAGAAGAAATAAAAACTTTGAGGTTCGCTGATGACATTGTAATTCTGTCAGAGACAGCAAAGGACTTGGAAGAGCAGTTGAACGGAATGGACAGTGTCTTGAAGGAAGGATATAAGATGAACATCAACAAAAGCAAAACGAGGATAATGGAATGTGGTCGTATTAAGTCGGGTGATGTTGAGAGTATTAGATTAGGAAATGAGACACTTAAAGTAGTAAAGGAGTTTTGCTATTTGGGGAGCAAAATAGCTGATGATGGTCGATGTAGTAGAGAGGATATAAAATGTAGACTGGCAATGGCAAGGAAAGCGTTTCTGATGAAGAGAAATTTTTTAACATCGAGTATTGATTTAAGTGTTAGGAAGTCATTTCTGAGAGTATTTGTATGGAGTGTAGCCATGTATGGAAGTGAAACACGGACGATAAATAGTTTAGACAAGAAGAGAATAGAAGCTTTCGAAATGTGGTGCTACAGAAGAATGCTCAAGATTAGATGGGTAGATCATATAACTAATGAGAGGGTGTTGAATAGGATTGGGGAGAAGAGAAGTTTGTGGCAAAACTTGACTAGATGAAGGGATCGGTTGGTAGGACATGTTCTGAGGCATCAAGGCATCACCAATTTAGTATTGGAGGGCAGCGTGGAGGGTAAAAATCGTAGAGGGAGACCAAGAGATGAATACACCAAGCAGATTCAGAAAGATGTAGGTTGCAGTAGGTACTAGGAGATGAAGAAGCTTGCACAGGATAGAGTAGCATGGAGAGCTGCATGAGCCGGCCGAAGTGGCCGTGCGGTTAAAGGCGCTGCAGTATGGAACCGCAAGACCGCTACGGTCGCAGGTTCGAATCCTGCCTCGGGCATGGATGTTTGTGATGTCCTTAGGTTAGTTATGTTTAACTAGTTCTAAGTTCTAGGAGACTAATGACCTCAGCAGTTGAGTCCCATAGTGCTCAGAGCCATTTTTTTGAGAGCTGCATCAAACCAGTCTCAGGACTGAAGACCACAACAACAACAACAACAACAACATATACACCTATGACAAAAAATCCGTGCTACTATTCCATAAAGTATAAGTACATCCACTCTATCACTATCTTACAAGCGAGTAGTGTGAGAATGGGAGGGTACCAATCCCATCCTCACAGATAAACCGTTCGTCATCCTGATGTGACAGCTGAATTACAGCTGCAGTGCAGTATGTGCCTCATACCTCATGCCTCATGATCGAAAAACTACATGGCACACCAAGTGCAGAAGTCGAGAAGGAACACCACCAATGCCCTCGCGTAGACACTCCTTGCAATCTTCAATTGTTAGAGCCTTTGAGGCAGCTCGATGCACATCGTTAGCCTGTCTTTGGATGGCGCCTGTGTCAGTATGATATGCGTACATTTTGGGTCTGAGACCCACAAACTCCACAATCTCCGATCCAGTCACCTCCTGTTTCATTAGGCATATAACACTCTTGTTTTTAGTTACAATAGCATAAGGGCTACGAGCTGCAGATGCAGTTATGTCGAATGTTTCAGAATAGTGCCTTAAATACTTAATATGTTATGCAGCCGTGCACTTAACTGGTGAAAGTGTTTGCATCCATCTAAAGTAACTTTGGATCAGTGAAGCATGGTTTCGCAAACTCACAAGGGAAGTGATACATGTGGAATTTGGAAAGGTCTAATATACACTTACTGACAGGTAGGTTTCGTGAACTCTACTGAAGCCTTAGCCATCTCCAGAGCAACTAATCCTTCATGGAAGATAACGGCTCGCTTAGAATTTGGCCTGACGATGTAATCTCTTGCACCATAATGTCCACCCCAATGGTGAACTAAACGAATTTCGTAACACTTTCTCAAACCTTCCATTGTTTTACCAAAAACTGAGTTGATAATTAATTTAAAAAAATACTTTTCAAAATCATGCATCACGAGAGCCCTCTTTTCGGTATTCAAATCGATGTACTCCTTCAACCAGCATGGCTGTTTGAACATAATGTGGTGGTACTAAGTTCCATTCTCAAACTAAGGCGTTCCTCGAAGTTTTTGCAGTGTATGATGTACCTCTGTTTGTTCCTCATTGTTGTCATCAGTATAGTGATGGAACCATTGTGTGGGACTAGTCGTTCTGGACACAACCACAAGTCTCTGTGTCTGCCATTCAACTGGGCAGAATATACCATATCCGACTTCATGACATATCCATTACTAGAATCTGCAACCGCATCTTAGAACCTATCCAACCTGGCGATATCCTCTTCAGACGCCCATCAAAATCCCCTAATGGGCAGAAGTTGTTGCATGGTGTGGCCAGAGTTGGCGTGGCAGTGCTGGGGCCTCTCAGCGGGCTGCGGCTCGTCGGTGGCCGCATGCTGCCAAACGTTAGCCGGGGTCCATCGGCTGTGTTGCTGGGAATTCCATGGCGACACTATGTCGATGAGGGAGATGACAGACTTTGTGAAACCTTCATGGCAGACATTTCACAGTTCACATAGAAATTAAAAGTAGCCAGATGAATCATGATACCTCAAAAAGAAACATGTACATTACCATCATTTGCACGACGATTCTGATGGTGTAATCAGATTTTAAATATCTTTATTAGTTTAAAGTTTAGTATCTGACGATAAATAATACAAGTAACACCCAGCAACGAATTTCCAAAATCTAAACAGTTCATCCGATTTTGTCGATCGACATGTCTTTAGAAAGCTATTAGTGTAAACCTAAATTGGTATGAATTACAGGCATGTAACTTGAATAGTACATGAGCTATTGGAGGTCAAAGTGGCTGATTACTATTAATCGCGTCAGGCCATAAGTACTCCACAGTTACACGAGAAAACGGTAGCAGCATGCTTATAAATATATTTATTCATATATGTCTTTGTTTATAGCCGATATATACTATTAATGAAGAAATTGGTCAATTATTTACTGTGGTTTAGAAAGCACAGGGCCATTAGGCAACTGGCTTATTTCCGTTCTATTTCTTTGATATATGTTTATTTAATTTGTTTATGTATTTAATAATGTGTGTTAGAGCGTGTTTAAGGTCCAGCCGTAAGAATATTTATTTAATTTCAAATTATTTAAATGTAAATCCAGTATTTTGAATGTGCTTCATTTTGTTTGTGAGTGTGCGTTGGCTCGAAGACAGGGCGGGAGTGCTCTATCCAATCACAGCGATCGTTCCAAAAAGGACACGTGGAGGGACTGTATGGAAGTGGGGGAGGAGCATCGTTTTGAGAGAGGACAGGGGGTTATGGACAGGATGAGAGAGGACACGAGAGAGTCCTGGACAGTATGGCGCGACGGACAGCCGCGGGAAGGGATTGGAGAGTATAGCAGTTTGCGCGTGGTCGCGGGAGACAGAAATATGTCTATATTACGTTCAAAATTCGCAACTGCCAAGTGATAGGAACCTTCGACCAATCGATTCTTGTGTATATTCATATTGTATACTGTAGACTCAGCAGTATTTGGCATGTAATGCGGCAACTACGTATTCCAGCCCCTAGACAACGAAACCAGCCAAAACTTTTAATGTTTCAATTCTGAATCTGAGGGTACGTAGTTGAGGGCCACCACACAACTCCTCATGTTTTATTTGAAAGCCTGCATTGCTCATCACAGTTTATTTGCGCTGGCATACCAATGTACACACTGGCAAAGTCGCCCACGAATCCAGCATGTAAGGAGGAGCAGCATGTCAACATCGGTCAACAATTCGATATCGACAGGTGTCCTTTTTAACAACACGTCCCACGAAAGCCGTGGTGTGGTGTAATAAAAGGCAGAATCCAGCATGTATGTGTCAGTGCACACACTATGGGTTTTTTTCGAAAATACCAGCGAACAGGTGCACGTTGGTTTCCATGTATAGTCCGGCATATTCTTCTAGAGATGGGATGCTGAACTGCTATGAAACATTCACCGCGTGACCATTAGGGTGTCCCGTATTATCCGACATTAATATTTTTGATCCCTCACCCTCCAGTATAGTTTGGATCACTCTAAAACACGTGAGTACAAAATTTTGTTGCGATCGACCGACTGTAACCCGTGCCGACTTGAGCCCGAACTCGCTTGAGTTCACATTGTTCGCAGATGTTGCGCTGACGTCCACTCAGCATATAATTACGAACACGTGCAGTGTAGTCAGTTGTTTATTTGTTACCGTATTTTCCAGTCGCTATCTAAGATGTCACATCAATTAAGCAGTGCCAAGGAACGTGTGATTTTAATAGGAGATGTAAAACACCAAACAACTAAACACAAATTAACAACAAATAAACAAGTGCTGGAAGTTATATTTTATAACATACGAGAAACAAAATTAACCATTAGTAAAAGTGTTAATTTCGTGCATCATATTTTGGGAGAAAGAAAAAATTCCGACAAGAACTATTCAACATTCTTCACAAAACATTATCTCGCATTTGGAGTGGAGAAAATTCCGAAATGACGAAAAAAGATGTCAAGATGTGTTTAAGGGCTGCGAAGAAAAGTTTATAACTAATTCGGAGAATCTGATACCACACATGCCAGTGCTACACAAACAGTCAAGTTGGAGGAAGATAGAATGTTTTTATTTCGACAGAGAGAGCCAGGGAGTGAATGCTGCATTCGAGGAGTAGACCGAACACTTGCAGACAAAGAAGAAACGGCGAGGCAAGAGTACCAAAGTGTACAGCATCTAATCGTGCATCTTATCCCATACTTCTTTACTCATCATCTGACGGTCGCAGGTTCGAATCCTGCCTCGGGCATGGATGTGTGTGATGTCCTTAGGTTAGTTAGGTTTAAGTAGTTCTAAGTTCTAGGGGACTGATGACCTCAGTAGTTAAGTCCCATAGTGCTCAGAGCCATTTGAACCATTTTTCATCATCTGAAGAATCAGATAAGGCATTATCAAGGTCAGATGAATTAGACGTTGTTGAAGGTAAGTTTTTACAACTTAGTTCTGAGAGAATTTCATTGGAGAATGCTGTCAGGTGAGGTACCAACGACTTTATTACTAGAAAATTAGCGGCTGCCTTCGATAGATGCTAACTGAGTGTAACTGATTCTGTGTATATTCTTCAGGCGACAGCAAAGGCGCTTTATCACAATACTGAAGAGCTCTGGATCAATAAATCTTTTCATTGAATCGGACAGTAGAAGAGAAGAGAACATCTGAAAAAATAATATCCCTGTCGCTCTTTTTGTTCATTGTAATGATAAACTGCTGCCAGCGTTCAATATCAGGGACTCAAAAAAGGGAAGACCTCCAGCTGTTGTTACATTTGGTGATAGTGAACACGTTAATGGCGTTCCGAACTGTACAGAATGATTCTGATATAAAGCAATGCTTTAATTTATCTGGCTATTGAAGACTACATAAAAATTATCTGCAGTGACACAACTGCCTCAAACAATGGCCATCTTATAGGGGCTGCATCTTACCTCAAAACAAATTGGACAGGAAATTGTATTTCCCATGATGTAATAACATCTATGAGCTTGTTTTAAAAAGTGTGTTTGAATGTAAAGTATATGGTGTAACAAGCAGTCCCGAGGTACCAGTTTGTCAACATTTGAGATAACACTGGAAAAGTGTCAATGTCAGAAGCTTTCACACTGGCAAAAGAGTTTGTAGATTTCTTTTTCAGTGAGTCAGAAATAAACTATATGTTGGAATTTTATGAAAGAGAATTAGATAAACCAAAAGTGAAAGGTGATTATTGTGAACTCATAGAGCTCTGTGCAATATTTTTGGGTGGAGATTTTGGGAAAAAAACCTGAAAATATACCCTCTAGGGGGAACGCATCAAGCAAGAAGAATGGCAAGAGCATTTTATTGCTTGAAAATGTTTCTGCTAAGATCAAAACTTGGACGAACTATTGAAAATAATAATTCACTGAGGGGTGTCTTTCTTTTCATTGTAGGTGCTTACGCCAAAACTTTGCTACAGTGCCGTGGAGCTATAAAGAGCTTCTTATCTGGATCTCTGTCTCTTAAAAGATCTGAAATCAAGAGAAAGGGTAGACCCCACGATTTCGAAAGCAGTTGTAAGGAAATTTAGCCATTATTTGTAGTATTTATCGTAACAGTTGTATCTCTAATCGCTCTTTGATGGTGAAGTTGGACTGGAAACCAAAATCGTAGTGAAATTGGTCATGAAGAATATTCCTTTTTATGGAAAACTGGAAGAATCGTTATAGGGTAAGTTAAATATTTTACTGATTACCATTTGTTATTGGTTTTAATTCGTTAATTTACATCTCCTAATTCAGTATCATCTTCATTTCAGAGAAATTATTAACCGACTACATGTCAAACCAGAGCAGAAATCTGTTCTCTTACCTGAAGATTATGGAGACTATAGTTTTACTCAAGAATACTCTTCGATATAGAAGAGTAGTACTTCATATTTAGACGTTAAAGGATAGATAAGGAGCTAAAAACTGTTAATGACTGCTGAAAGATGTGTCAAATAAATGCAAGATTTTTCAGGAATGATTTCCGGCAGATGAGGAGCAAAAGGAATGTACTGCGTAGTTTTAAAAACATTGTAGGGTGTGCCCGTATTGCAAGAGAGCAACACTGAAAATAAAATGTTCCCGAGAATACTAAATGCATCCTAAAAAGCAAAAAAGGTATTTAATGTTGATTATATGCAGTCGTCAGTAACTTTTACACCAATCAAAAACAACAAAACGTAAGACCCCAATATTATAAATTGAAGCTCTACTCGGCATGGGTTAACATCATCCTATTGAGATGACTTTTTTTTCCAGAGTGTATCTAACGAAATGGAAAACTTTTAAGGGGTGAGTGTAAAATTTATTCAAAACAAATTTTTAGGGGGAAATAAGGGACACCCTAATGACCATATTCTGCATCCGTTATGAAAGTACCTATAAGTTTAACGGTGATTGTGGCTATGGTGGGCAATGCGTTTATGTGGAGTCTCTGTATTGAATCCCGGTATTCGTAAGGAAAGACCCGCTTCTTCGTCACAAGCTGAATCTTTGCGCCATCAGGTTGTGTAGCTCCAGTGTGTGCATGTCCTCCCGATGCATTGTCTCAGCAAATTTCTGAGGATGTACGTGCACGAAACACAGGGACTCTAGAAACTAAAGGGTTGTTTTCAGCGTGATTCGTTTGGAGAATGAGATGTATTTTTCGACATTATCAGTCAGGACACATACCTTATCTTGTATCAGACTGACACCATCCAAGTGCTCAACATGGAAGTTAGCATCATATCCACTCAGATCGTGAAACAGCACAGGTGTATGTTACGGCGGTAAGTATTTTAAGCTGTATACGTTATGTGCTGCAATAGAGAACGTCCTCAGCAGATGACAATGGTCTCTACGTGGAGTTTCCTCACTTCTATCCAGTGACAGCCCGAAAATATGACAAATATGACAATCTGCTACTATCTTCTGTGATTTGGTCATGGGAATGTTGTTGAAATAAATCCAATGAATACTTAACGAACATTTTTCGAGCTCTGTGAGCAATGACATTGCAGTACTCTCCTCGTCGTATGATTTTAGTTGATTAAGACTGGAATCATATGGGCAATCAACTTAATGTGCAGCCGCATAAGTTTGTATGAGAGGCGGTGAGGTCACCTTCACAACGTGCCACAGGAGCTAGTAGGCACTCTAACTCCCCAAAACGACAAAGGTGTAGCCTTCCTGGTGGTGGGCATTCTTAAACTTAAGGAATTTGTTTGCCTCAGTTGGCATGTTTACACACACTGGTTCCTGGCAAGGGCAATCAGTCAGATGCTATTCTGAGGAATCGCTATTAGTAAAGAAGTTTAGACATGTACAGAAAAAGTTCCATACACATTTCCCTGTACTCATTTCAGCAGAAAGTAGTTGGGTCATGCTTTTGATCCAGATGTTCAAATGGTTCAAATGGCTCTGAGCACTATGGGACTTAACAGCTGATGTCATCAGTCCCCTAGAACTTAGAACTACTTAAACCTAACTAACCTAAAGACATCACACACATCCATGCCCGAGGCAGGATTCGAACCTGCGACCGTAGCGGTCGCGCGGTTCCAGACTGTAGCGCCTAGAACCGCTCGGCCACTCCGGCCGGCGATCCAGATGTAGTATTACTTCTCACTCTCGGAGAATAGCAACAAATCTACATATTTAAGGCACTGACCATCTACTTTTGAAAAATAGAGTGGTCCACCTACATTATGCTTCACATTTTCTGTGTTCTGCACAATATGGTCTTCAGTTTCTTCTTCTTCTTTTTCTGAATTGTTTCTTTTATCTTCCATCAGAAACCGAATACGCTGGATTCATTCTTTAAAATTTCGGAAGGTCCTGAGTTTAACGGGAGATGAGATCCCAGTGAAGTTGTAATGCTCGCTGAAATCAGATATTTGTAACAGTCATACGATGAGAATTTTTCTTGTAGTCTCTGTTGAAAACCTGAAGTGACCATGGAAAGTAATATTTGTTCGCTTTAGACGTATTTTGGACATGGATACACTCCTGTTTAACAGCAATATCTTTTGGAAGACAGATAAAACTGGACCCATTCAATTACTGGATTGTACATATGTGAATACAAATAGAGGTAGAGTACACGATTGACTGCCTTACAAGATCATCTTTCGTGAATTTCGCAAAAATTCCCAGAATGACACCCTTATTAAAAGTTTTAAACCAATCTGTAATTGAGTGTCCCGATTACATCAATCCATTATCCCCCCAAATGTAGACAATGGACTTTCCTCAACAACATTACTGCCTTCGTTTGGAGAGGGGTAGGGGGTTGGGTATGTAGCATATAATTGCACTGCATTTAATGACTCGATACTGCAGGTCATTGACGATTCTGGGACAGGTAGCCATGTGTTACAGGAAGTATATGGGTAACGGTAGCCCGCATTAGAACTGTCTATGTAAACTTGCGAGATATTATCTCTAAATTGCCAGCAACCACAGAGCAGTCCAACGTGGGAATGTTTTCTACCTAGTGATCATTAACAGGGTAGTCTGCTGCTAGGTCCAGGACGATGATGGTGAGATGGTCCAGGGAGTGTGGCCCAGATCGTGACAAATGTGCCGGTGTTGTCAGTCCGTACCAGGTTGACGATGCCACTGATGAAGTATCTCGCGGTGACAGTGACGTTTGCACGTCGATGGTGTTGACACGAGCCCACCTCCAGGCTGGTCCAATATTCCTGCAAACGAAGAGGGTAACTAATAAGTATCATGTGCGTGTGAGACACACATGCAGATGTCACTAATAATAATAATTCCCAGTACTTACATGGAGAATCACTGGAGTTGGTATTGCCACATAGGGATTTCAGCTATTCATTATCCTCAGCACTGAATGGAATATTCGTTCTTAATATTTTGTCCTGCTAAAATCAATATCCTGCTCAGTGTGAGCGGGTGTGACATCACTCGGTTTAATGGTTTCCAATGTTTTATCGAGTTCAACATAAACATTAATTTCAGTGTGATAAGGTGTGGCATCGACAGTAGCTGGAACGGAATAAAAAGAACATCTCATAAGTAATGCACACAAGCGTCAATTAATATTGAGAAAAATTCAGTTATATTTGTATGATAGGAGCCCTTCTCTATGTGGAGATTTATGCACCTACCGTACTACATATCTCTAAGATCATATCGAGGTGCCTAATATACAAAAACCAATAAAATTTCTTAAACATCATATGAGTTCGTATGTAACACTTATGTGAAACACTCGCATATTCAAGGATCCTGAGAGCTCACGACAGGGACCTGATTAACCCTGCCACACAATTCGAAGATCATATCCAGGTCTCCTAAAAATCGACAAGCACCTTTTATAAGTATGTGTAATTACATATAAGATTCCTGTATGAAATACTAATACCATTTACCTATTCGAGGGTCCTAGGAGTTCTAAAAGTGAAGTGTGTGATCTTCCTCGATGCTATGCTCTCGTGTTGTTTTCTCTGCCTGTCCCTGTCGTACATGCCTGATGTGCTCCTCGCAGAGTTTCGAAATACATAGAGAGCTGCGTTTGCCCCATGTACTGCTGGCCACATTCACATAAAATACTGTATACTCCAGGTACGTTCATTTTTAGTGGATCTTTCGCAGAGCCAAGCCACTCTTTCGTCTTCCGTAGTGGTTGGAAGTTAGTTTAAAGTTAGTTTATGGTAGATTTTTCGAGTAGCCTCGCAATTTTGGCAGAGAGCGGCCCCAAGTGCGGAAATAGAGCAAGTCTCTTGTCTTCTTCTTCCTCGCCACGGTTTCCAGTATCTTGTCTCGCCTTGAATGCCCTACTAATCTGCACTTCACTGTACCCATTTTTGCGGAATACTTCCTTCAGGTGCTGTAGACCCTCTGGGAGGCTTTCTTTATCTCAGATGACGCGCGACCTAGGTACCAGCGTGGTCAGAACTGTCTGTTGTCGCTCTGTTAAAGAATTCAGATCCAGGAGAGCCAATGAAGAAGTGGCTGCATACCAGGGCCACGCCTGTACAGACTGCCGAAAACCCACGAGAAAGGGGCGCCTCTGCGCGCAGTACACGACACCATCATTACACACAGTTACGGACTGACCAAATATTAGGAGACACTTCTAAAACCCCTTCTGGCTAGCTGACGTCATTTTGTTAATAACTTGCCCATTTCGTGAAAGTAGTTAAGGACATGCGATTACGAAGTGATGACCTGTTTAGACATTTCATCGCTATCCACGAAAGTACCTCTGCAGGACGACTTTATGCTTTCTAAACATTTTGAGCAGCAAATAGTTAAACCCTTTGAATATGCACTGGCGACCACCTACTCCAATTGCAACGGAAAGTTTTGCGAATAGATGGATGGAGTGGCTATGGGATGCCTACTGGTTCCACGGACCGCAAATCTCTACATGGAGACCTTGAAGAGGTGATACTTCAAACAGTTCACCAAAAACCCAAGGGCTTCTTCCGCCAGGTCGACGACACTTCCGTGGTATGGGAGCTTGGTAAATAAGCACAGGATGAATGTCTGGATCACCTTAACAGCAGCATTCAAAGCATTGCTTTCATTATAGAAATAGAGGCGAGCGGTTGGCCATTAAGTGTATAGGAAGAAGACGCACAGACCTGTAGCTGCATGCAATGAGCTGCTGTCATACAGCGCAACGGCAGACAGCCTGACCACTCTCGTACAAAGGGCGTGCGTCATCTACGATAAGGAAAGCCTCTCAGATGAACTACAATACCTATAGGAAGTATTCCGCAAAAGGGTACAGTGAAGCGCAGGGCATTAGGGCATTCAAGAAGAGACAAGACACTAGAAACAGGGAAGAGGAAGAAGAAGAAAAAGAGACTCGCTTTGCTTTTGTAGTGGGGTCCACTCTCAGTCAAAATTGCGATGCTACTCAAAAAATCAAACATAAAAGCTGTCTTCCGACCACCGCTGAAGACGAAAGAGTTGCTTGGCTGTACGAAAGCATCACTAAAAATAAACGTACCTGAAAAAAATACATATATATATAGCGTCTCCTGCGAATGTGGCCAATAGGAGAGCATAGCATCAAGGAGGATCACATCTTTGACTTTCAGAACACCAGGCAACTTTGCGAACAATCGTCTATTGGAACAGCGTCATAAAGGAATTCACGAAGATAGTGCATACGAGAATCTGGACAACAGAGATGAAGCATACCAAGCATGTGCAGTATGGAATACCGCCTTAGCGGCAATGCGACGATAACTTGGCCAGCACCATCCAACTAGGAGACGCAGCCGGAATGTCCAGAGAGAGATGCGGTGTGTCCGCCGGCTGAACAGTACCCGCCCGCCCGTAGCCACATGGAGGGGGCACTCCACTCGTATAAATATTACAGCAATCGTATGTCTCGACACTTCCCCAGACGACTCTCGTCGAAACGTCGATGTATTTTAACTGTAACACCCGGCTCCAAACCCTAGAGCTTTTTGCCACTTGTTTATTTGTTTGTTCTCGTCACGAGTCAATTAACAGAATAAATTTGTTCTGCCGTACACAGGGCTTCATCACATCACTCAAAATGTTTCCTGTATAGTTTGATGAAGTAATAACGGCATTCAGATATTTTGCCGCATACGTACCCACCGTTTTTACGTCCTTCGTCCAAAATTTTCCTTTCCCTTTCCCTTTCAGTTCCTTTATAAAAATACTAATAAATATAATATACTGAGCAATTTTTCTGTTTGTTTGCAGTGTAAGTAACGTAAGAACTGAAAAAAAAGTTTTCGTATACGGACTTCACCCCGCGGTCTTCGGGTTACCGTTTTCTACTCTCTCCGCTGTGCCAACCGCTGCCTACATAGTTCACTCACCTGTCAGAAAATCCAAAGAGATTCTGGCCAATGCAATAGCAATGGAAATACCATTGACGACAGTGCTGCCAAAGCAGAGTTTGCTAAACACAGCCTTACGAAATTCATTCACCGAAGAAGACGAAGTAAATATTCCTGAATTCGAATCAGGAACAACTGCCAACATGAGTAACTTAGAAACAGATATCCTCGGAGTAGTGAAGCAACTTAAATCACTTAACAAAAGTAAGTCTTCCGACCCAGACTGTATACCAGTTGGGTTCCTTTTAGAGTATGCTGATACAATAGCTCCATGCCTGACAATCATACACAACCGCTTGCTCATCGAAAGAACCGTAGCGAAAGATTGGAAAGTTGGACAGGTCACACCAATATTCAAGAAAGGTAGTAGGAGTAATCCAATAAATTACAGGCCCATATGATTTTGAAACATTTGTATTCGAACATTATGCATTACCTCGAAGAGAACGGTCTATTGGCACACAGTCAACACGGATTTAGGAACGGCCGTTCTTGTGAAACACAACCAGTTCTTTACTCACACAAAGTGCTGAGTGCTATTGAGAAGAGATTCCAAATTTATTCCGTATTTCTAGATTTCCAGAAGGCTTTTCACACTGTACGACACAAGCGGCTTGTAGTGAAATTACGTGCTTATGGAATATCGACTCAGTTATGTGACTCGATTCGTGATTTTCTGTCAGAGAGGTCACAGTTCGTAGTATATGACGGAAAGTCATCGAGTAAAACAGAAGCGATTTCTGGTGTTCCCCAAGGTAGTCTTACAGGCTTTTCGCTGTTCCTTATCTAAACTACTAGCCATTAAAATTGCTACACCAAGAAGAAATGCAGATGATAAACGGGTATTCATTGGACAAATATATTATACTAGAACTGATATGTGATTACATTTTCACGCAATTTGGGTGCATAAATCCTGAGAAATCAGTACCCAGAACAACCACCTCTGGCCGTAATAACGTCCTTGATACGCCTGGGCATTGAGTCAAACAGAGCTTGGTTGGCGTGTACAGGCACAGCTGCCCATGCAGCTTCAACATGATACCACGGTTCATCAAGAGTAGTGACTGGCGTATTGTGACGAGCCAGTTGCTCGGCCACCATTAATCAAACGTTTTCAATTGGTGAGAGATTTGGAGAATGTGCTGGCCAGGGCAGCAGTCGAATATTTTCTGAATCCAGAAAGGCCCGTACAGGACCTGCAACATGCGGTCGTACATTATCCTGCTGAAATGTAGGGTTTCGCGGGGATCGAATGAAGGATAGAACCACAGGTCGTAACACATCTGAAATGTAACATCCACTGTTCAAAGTGCCGTCAATGCGAACAAGAGGTGACCGAGACGAGTAACCAATGGCACCCCATACCATTACGCCGGGAAATACGCCAGTATGGCGATGACAAATACACGCTTCCAATGTGCGTTCACCGCGATGTTGCTTAACACGGATGCGACCATCATGACGCTGTAAACAGAATCTGGATTCATCCGAAAAAAATGACGTTTTGCCATTCGTGCACCCAGGTTCATCGTTGAGTACACCATCGTGGGCGCACTTGTCTGTGATGCAGCCTGAGGGGTAACCGCAGCCATGGTCTCCGAGCTTATAGTCCATGCTGCTGCAAACGTCGTCGAACTGTTCGTGCAGATGGTTGTTGTCTTGGAAACGTCTCCATCTGTTGACTCAGGGATCGAGACGTGGCTGCACAATCCGTTACAGCCATGTGGATAAGATGTCTGTCATCTCGACTGCTAGTGATACGAGGCCTTTGGGATCCAGTATGGCGTTCCGTATTACCCTTCTGAACCCACCGATTCCATATTTTGCTAATAGTCATTGGATTTCGACCAACGCGAGCAGCAATGTCGCGATACGGTAAACCGCAATCGCGATAGGCTACATTCCGACCTTTATTAAAGTCGGAAACGTGATGGTACGCATTTCCCCTCCTTACACGAGGCATCACAACAACGTTTCACCAGGCAACGCCGGTCAACTGCTGTTTGTGTATGAGAAATCGGTTGGAAACTTTCCTCATGTCAACACGTTGTACGTGTCGCCACCGGCGCCAAACTTGTGTGAATGCTCTAAAAAGCTGATCATTTGCATATCACAGCATCTTCTTCCTGTGGGTTAAATTTCGCGTCTGTAGCACGTCATCTTCGTTGTGTAGCATTTTTAACGGCCGTTAGCGTATATAAACGATTTGGGAGACAATCTGAGCAGCCGTCTTAGGTTGTTTGCAGATGACGCTGTCGTTTATCGACTAATAAAGTCATCAGAAGATCAAAACAAATTGCAAAACGATTTAGAAAAGATATCTGAATGGTGCGAAAATTGGCAGTTGACCCTAAATAACGAAAAGTGTGAGGTCATCCACATAAGTGCTAAAAGGAATCAGTTAAACTTCAGTTACACGATAAATCAGTCTAAAAAGGCCGTAAATTCAACTAAATACGTAGGAAGTACAATTACGAACAACTTAAATTGGAAGGAACACATAGAAAATGTTGTGCGGAATGCTAACCAAAGAGCGTGTTTCATTGGCAGCACACTTACAAACTGTAACAGATCTACCAAAGAGACTGCCCACACTATGCTTGCCCCTCCTCTTTTCGAGTACTGCTGCGCCGCCTGGGATTCTTACCAGATAGGATTAACGGAATACATCGAGAAAGTTCAAAGAAGTTCAGCACTTTTTGTATTATCGAGAAATAGGGGAGAGAGTGTCACAGACATCGTACAAGATTTGGGGTGCACATCATTAAAACAAAGGTGTTTCCCATTGCGGCGGGCTCTCCTCATGAAATTTCAGTCAGCAACTTTCTCCTCCGCATGTGGAAGTATTAGTTTTGACGCCAACCTACATAGGGGGAAAAGTCATCATAATAAAATAAGGGAGATCAGAATTCGCATAGAAGGATATAGCTGTTCGTTTTTCCTACATGCTGTTTCAGAGTAGAATAACAGAGAATTGTTGTGAAAGTTGTTCGATGAACCCTGTGCTAGACACTTAAGTGTGATTTGCAGAGTATCTATGTAGATGTAGACTTAGGTGAAGTGGCCGATGCCTCGCCCGACTCTAGACAAAAGCGATGTCATTTCTAAACGCTTGGCCAGTTGGAGCTGTCACTTTCGTCACTTTCATTTCTGGCTAAGGTCTTGTTATAATCAGGAATAACACAATAAATATTTCACTATTTCATCGTTCTACGGTTTACTGGCACAACATTGATAGAAATAATCCTGTTACCAAGTGCCGAGTTGTAGATGAACACTTTATGGAAAATTATATAAATTGATGATGGTTACTCCAATGTCCAGGAAGTGCATGTGAAATGCAGAATTCCTGCGGAATCATAAGTCCGTTGACATACTAAGCTTAGTGAACTCTGAAGTCCAAGTTACAGTATAACATTCGGATTCTAAGTCCTCAGCGCAGCCAAATCAACACCGAACAGCAAGTCCACCGCAGCGTAGCACTCCCGAATTGTGTAGTGGAACATAGCACGATGAGAACTGGCTTGTAGGCGTCAGTAGCGGTGTTAAATAAGGCCGGTCTGAGGTCGCTGTATTTTCTGGCCGGCCAATCGCCGAGTGTTATGTGTGGCCAAACGCTGTGGTATGAAGCGCGGGCGCGAAGGCGGCCTGCGCTGTTTGTAGCGGACCGCGCACGGAGAAGTGCGGCCAATGATGCGTTCCTCAACCTCGCATAATGGAGAGCGCCGCTGCTCGGTGCGGAGCCTTAATAGTGGTGGATATCGTAGGCCCACATATACCATACATTTGAACGAAATCAGCGATGACGAGTATGCGCGCTCCCCTTGTTATTTGGAAACCGCTGTTTTTAGGAACTCATCATGTAGCTGAATTTCTATAGATTCCTTTTAACCCTATCCCAGAATGCATTCACCTCTTTCAATAACTTTATGCCATCATATTTCATGCTATGTCCTTTGGAGAGACAACAACTGAATCTGTTTGTTGTTTCTTATCTGTGTGACGCTTGCGTTCTGTGCGTCTTGTCCGTGCCGTCCGGATGGTCTGACTCTATGTACATTTTTTCGCATTAGCACGGAATGCGGCAGAGTTCTTGGTTCAGGAGTCTTTAACGTACCAAACATTACTTTTGTTGTGGGTGGCGGGTGAAATACATTCTAGATTTGTTTTAAATTTTAAGACATTTCCGGGGGCAGATGTGACCTCTGAAGAAAGTTCACTGGTTACGAACTGTAGATTAAAACTGAAGAAACTGCAAAAAGGTACGATATTAAGGAGTTGGGATCTGGATAAGATGAAAGAACCAGAGGTTGCTGAGAGTATCAGAGGGATGATGACAATGATGTTTGATTTGTGGGGAGCTCAACTGCGCGGTCATCAGCACCCGTACAAAGTCCCAGTTTTTTCACAGCCCAATTTTTATTCACAGTCCAATCTAGCCACTGTCACGAATGATGAGGATGATGATGAAATGATGAGGACGACACAAACACCCAGTCCCCGGCCAGAGAAAATCCCCAACCCGGCCGGGAATCGAACGCGGGACCCCGTGGTATCAGAGGGAGCATTAGGCAACGGTTGACTAGAAGAAGGGAAAGAAAAACGGTAGAAGACGAGTGGATAGCTTTGAGAGATGAAATAGTTAAGGCAGGAGAGGATCAAACACGTAAGAAGACAAGGCCTAGTAGAAATCCTTCGATAACACAAAAGATACTGAATTTAATTGACGAAACGAGAAAATACAAAAATGCAGCAAATGTAACAGGAGAAAGGCAATACAAACGTTTAAAAAATGAAATTGATAGGAAGTACAAAATGGCTAATTAGGAATGGCTAGAGGACAAATGTAAGGATTTCCAGTCATGTATACTAGGTTGAAGACCGATATCGTCTACAGGAAAACTAAAGAAGCTTTTGGAGAAAAGAGAAGCAGCTACGGAATTATAATTCAGAAAACTCCCACACACAGGTACAAATTTCAAAACATAGGCACAACACAGTGACATCAGAGTTATACAGACATCTCATAACCGCGGCTGCACCTCTCTCGATCGAGTGGTCTTTTTTCTAGTATCACCAGGAGCCCCTCAATCGGTATGTTTCTATAGGCAGTAGTAGGTTTCTAGCGCCGGGCAGAGGACCTGTGCTTGCAATATCCCTTACCACTAACATAGTCCACGAACAATGTTTCTGCTCTGTCAACCAACCACTTACAGCACACGTAGGAGAATTTGCATTAAAAAACGGTGAAAATTATTTTATGCTTTTTTCGCCATGGAATCAAATGAAATACATTTCTGGAGGTTAATTACATGTTTATTTGCATAACATGCAAATATGACATGCAAAATATTACAATATACCTTTATTCAGTACCAAACTGTTGGTAATCGTCCTCTTCGTCATCTTTGCCTTCCTCTACAGCTTCATCGCTATCATTTGCGATCATTAGACTTACTGCCTCTTGCGAAAATGGGACACTTCTTATGTTACCTTGGCCTGCTACAACATAAATACATCTGAACTTAGTAACAATCTTTGTAGTACATCTCTGTTACAATCCGTACGTGAAAATTTATGGACAAAATTTATTCTGTGTTTCCGTCGGTGCTTGTTGCCAGCCTGAGCTGCTTCCTCTGGCAATTGGCCTGTGGGTAGAACTGCTTTAGATATGACTTCGGCATCATGCATTAAAACTGCGTGAAGACTTGGTGACATAGGATACGAGCCATACAAATGTGTGTAACATTTTTGCGGTTCACGAGCAAAAGCATGACATTTTTCAATATCGGTGCATGTGCCACTCGAAATCAGTTCCAGGATTACTCTGAATCTAAATTAAATTTAATTAAATGCTTCAAAATATCACACAAATTTGTTCTAGTAAATTCGTTGACAGTTCCTAAATAATCTACGAAGAATAAACGAAAAATGTCTATGTTGCAATAGTTTAACTAACATAACATTTCACTTTGAATGAATAAGTTACAAAATAGTGGATGAGGGCGGACAATGCTATTATGTTAAACAACTGTCATAGATCTAAATTTCATACTTCTAAAGGAAATATAATTCAACGGGACACGACAGGTAACTAAGAACACTGAATTCTCAAGGTTTGAGGTAACGGAAATATCAGTTCATATACTGTCAATAAATATGCAAATTAAACAATAGAACATTAAAGAGATCATTGAAGATAAAGTACAAACCTTCCATTTATATATTCAGTAGGTGTTTTTAGCTAAATTTAACCACAAAAGCGAGAGAAACAAATGCGAGTGAAACAAATGTCACAAACAAGAGAGCACGAAGTAGCGCGTGTATTTCCCACTACGTCCGGTTTGCCACTGACTTTGCAACAGGTGGTGTGAACGTAGGGGGAGGTTCGGAACGCCGAAAGACCGGCAGGCAATCGACCTTGAAGATTAACACGTTAGAAAGAATTTAAAGTAACTGGGAACTTTTGATTTTTGACCTGTTTTAGAGAGCAACGATGCCAATATGTGGACCCATCACACATATTCGTACTAGGGGGAAGCTCTTCCGTAGACTTCCTCCCAGTCAGAACCTAACCTCATTCTAGCCTCGTTCCTATTCATTCGTCTTTTCCTTTGTCCTTGCAGAGGATAACGCGTTCGGACACACTTATTTCGTGGGGTTACATGATGTGGTTGTAGGGTCATGGTCTATGGCACTTTGAAGTAAGGTCATGGTTGCTGTTAAATACATTTACCACGGTAAACAGAACCGTAAAAATACTTTTGCTACACTGTCCTAACATTTCATGGCAGAAATTGGTTACAAATTGTACGTCACAAGTACGGAGTCCTAAGGAGTTAGTGCCGATTGGCTACAGCTTTAGCATCTGCCACAGAACTTCATGCAGCATTGGGCACGATCAGTTCTATCTTCATACCGTTTATTACTTTGTTAATTTACATCTGAAGCATTATGCAAAATGGAAGATCCAGATCCAATTGATACTAGTTATCATCAAGCAGAAAATGTTTTTTGAATGACAGCCTCTCACTCGAAATAACCTCAATAACACACCTGGGCATTTATTTTCTTCTAGCTCCAGCATTTGCCTGAACTTGTTGCCTTTGATAGCAGGGTGTACTTTACACCACGCGCTTCCTGTGCATCGCTTCTTTTCGTTTCTGCGAGCTCTCAGTAGGTTTCAGCATCTGACTGAAGAAAGCTCTTCATCGCAGTATTAGCATGGTTTCCAGAAATAAAAGTGATTTCTGGTTCCTTTTGGTTATTCTAAACTAGAAAGTTTTTAGAAAAAGAAGTAATATGCTAGTATATCTTACGCTATCGAATAAGTGATGGTTTATTTCCTCACCAGAATATCGTGATACTTTTTTCCGATGTATCACTGAGTCTACTTTCGGCAACGATCTATACGTTCACAAGAGAGAATGCAAAACAAAGAAGTGAGGAATATGCGTTGCTGTACACACGATTTAGAGAGACCAAACAGCTAATTTCACCGATATCTTATTCTGCGTCTGCCTGCGAAACGGAAATACGCTTCATGAATGCATGAATTCATTGCTCGAAAACTAGGCATTTCCTTAACAGAGGATCTACACCACTGCGTTCACCGACTTGAAAGATAAATGAGTTTCTCCCAAATAAGACTCATACAGTTCAAACACCTATCTCGTCAGAACAGTTTGGATTTCAATCCGAACATACCACAGTCCACCACTTGCAGCAGTTACAAAGAATCAAGAAGACGCCTCTGGTAATGTGTTATTCGATGTAAGAAAGGCTTTTGGCCGTGATAGCTACTACAATATATTTTGTAATCGCGATGCTGCACAGCGTGTAAGTATTTAAAAAACGTTAAAGACCACCCGCGAAGACCTGCTGTTAAGTATTTCTTTCTCACAACAGCTTTTCATCTTCATTCCTGAGCATGTATATTAGACATTTGTAACAGCTTAGATGACAATTTTAAAACTGTGGCGTCAAATAGCATAAAATCTATCCTACGTCACCGCTTATCGTAACAATAACATGATTAACACGTTCGCTGCCATCGGTGCACATGCCGTGGACGCGCCTGCGCGCCGAGAGACTCAGCTGTTGCGAGGAACCACAGTTTAGTCGGGAGCAGCCATTCGGTGTGGTTTATTGCGCAGGCACTCTAAGAATGTATTGTTTTCAGTTTTAACGGGCGCGGTTCGCGTTTTTTCCCTACAGTTTTTCTCTGTTGTGGGACTGAAAATGGAAAGCAATCGTGACACGGAGGGCTCTTCAGAACCTAAGAAACGTAAAATACGGGACACAATAAATGTACAAAAACTAACGGATGCGGAATTATTACGAATATTAGAAGAAAGCGATTCGCAGACGGAATTGGCCAATGGGGAGGACGGGTGGGAATCCAGTGAAGAGTCTGAAGGAGCCGAGTTTGCTTTAGATGAGACTGTAGATCCAAGCGACAGGGAAAGGGCAGAAGGAGTGGTAACAAGTGCTGACATAGCTGACACAAGTGTTGCATGGGAAAGCGAGCAAGTTGGAATGGTAAATTGCCCGTTTATAAAAAAATGAGGGACTGCTAATTCAACCAACGGGAAACAGTCCCTTAGAGTATTTTCGTCTTTTGCTGACGGACGAATCTCTATTGAAAGTTGTAGAAGGAACAAATCGAAACGCAATTGAATTATTCCTTTCTGTGGGAACCAAAGAACAATCACGAATAAATTGTTGGAAAGATGTGACGGTTGGCGAATTGTTAGTCTTCTTGTTAGTTTTCCTGCACATGGGAAATGTAAAGATGAGGAAGTTACAGGACTATTGGAAAAAGGACCCTTTATTTCACGTGAAAGGAATTGCCGATAGTATGTCACGAAATGGTTTTCTTTCTAATACTACGTGCATTGCATTTTTCTGAAAATCCAAAACAGGGGGAACCAAAACCATACGACGGGTTGTATAAAATACGTCCAGTTATCAATTTTTTCAATGAAAGGGTGTGCCAAGTGTAGTGCCCTGGACGGGAACTGTCACTGGATGAATCAATGATCCTTTGCGTGGAAGATTACTTTTCCGCCAATACATCAAAAGTAAAAAGCACAAATATGGCATAAAGCTATATATTTTGACAACTACCACTGGAATGGTCCTAAAATTCGCGGTATACACTGGCATGCTGGACGATTTAGGAGAACGAGGCCATGCACAAAAAATTGTTCTTCATTTACAGGATGAAAAGTTGAATGCTGGCCACCACTTGTACATGGACAATTACTACAATAGCTTCGCATTGGCTAAGTTGCTCCTGGATAAGAAGACTCACTGCACGGGAACTCTGAGGGCGAATAGGAACGATACACCCAAGGAAATACAGAAGGTAAAACTACGAAAAGGTGAAGCCGTTGCCAGATTTGCGGAAGGAGTTATGATAGGTAAGTGGAGTGATAAGAGGTTGGTTTGCTACATTTCTAATGCACTTACAAATGAAATGGTTGAGGTTGAAGACAAAAGATAGGAGAAGAAATCCAAGCCCTTGGCCATTGTAAACTACAACAAATTTGTGTCGGGACTTGATCGGCACGATCAGATGTTATCATATTACCTCTCGGAACGAAAAACCATACGCTGGTACAAGAAACTTTTTATCCACGTTATGGAAATGATGCTGACAAATGCACATGCCCTACACAGTAAATATTCTGGCACAAAAATGCCCCTCCAAGAATTCAGACTCAGTATTATTAGAGCACTATTGCAACAAAAGCAGGTAGAACGGCCAGTCGGAAATCCCCAACAGGTTGTGGTAAAACAACACCATCGACATTTTTCTTCAAACAACAGCCACGGTCTCCATCATGTCATCATATGACAAAATTGCAAAAAACGAGAATCAACTGGAAAATCAAAAACACCGAGAAAAAAGTGCAGATCATGGGCCAACCGAGGACAACGAACAGACACGATTTACGAGTGCCCAGACTGCCGAAATAAAGCAGGGTATTGTTTGAATTGTTGTGTTATTCACCTCCTCTAAAGGCAGATAGCACTTTCGTTGTTCTTTCTTTGTGTAGGTACTATTTTTGAACTTTGTATTTATTTTATTTGTTTGAGTGTAATCGGTAAAGTTCTTGATTGTATCTTTTCTGAGATTTGACATACATTGTATTTCAGAAGTTTCTTCAACGTCTGGTATTTGTTTTTGAATGCTGTTTCTACTATATTTTTTGTTCAATAAATGTGTCGTTTGTCAGTAGGATGTTTCGTTTTAGTTTTGAATATAAAATAAAAATGTAGTACTCTAAACTGTCACAATTTTCAGGAAAAATATACGAGACGCACAAGCGCGTCCATGGCCACGCACTACAAAATGTGGCCTGATATGCCACTGACGCCTTACTGCCCCCCCCCCCCCCCCAAAAAAAAAAAAAAATTGGTTAACGAGATAAATTTTATCTTTTACTTATAAAATAAATACATTTTATATTACTTTTAGCAGTACACTTTGAGATTCTATTTAAAAAAATAATTGATTACGTGGCAACGCAAGGCCAATTACAGTGGCAGCGAACGTGTTAATAATAAAATGTACCAAAAACTGTTTATCTCCGTCTACACGTTAGTTGCGTTGCAACATTTTATGCCTCCTAGGTGGCACATGTACCAGCAACTAGTATGAGCTTCGACTACAAGAACTTCAAATACGTCATTCATCCGCCAAACGCAAAAAACACAGAACACGCAAAAAACATAAGGAAAACATGCAAATCACTCGCAAAAACCACAAAACGCATACAAAATTTAAAAAAAACTACAGAAACAAAACCTCGTAATACCTGGTAATTGAGGTGTGGACGGCGATGGGTTTCAAGTGAGAAGATTACGCAAACTCATGATGTCTCGTGCGTCCTTTCCTTTATTTGGTGGTCGTTGATAGGCTCTTTTGACGCCACGTCATTAGCTGACAAATTGTCTTTCGAACAGTCTGGCATGGGTTGAATAGAATATTGATAATACCTGAGATATAATCACGTAAAAGAATGGTCAAGGGTTCTCTTCTCGGTCGGTCATATGATTTTTCTGTCAGTTACCGCCTCTTTCACCTCTTTTTTTTCCTTTATTGGTATTTCAATACCTTACACAAAAGGTGGGCCGGCAGCGGCAATATTACGCCGCTCTTCGGCCATAGATAGAACAAATAGTCATAAGGAAGATACAGAAAAACAAAATATAATGGTGGACAAAAAACAGTAGACACTTGAGTAAAAACCATGGATCCGTTCACAAATGGAGCATAATAAAAAATAACGTTCAGCACTTGGACACGGACACTGATGACCGAAACGACACATGTGAACGATGGAGCGTGGGTGGTGAAAACACTAAAGCACTAACACGACAGCACACACACAGAACCGATGGCGATGATCTCCGGCGCGCAAATGTTCACGTGACGTGTGCGAGTCCAGGGACCTGCCAAAAAGGGAAAAGGTGGGGGAGGAGGGAGAGGGGAGTGTGTAGATGCCAGTGGCAGTGGAGATGGGAGGGGGAGGAAAGAAGGTATGGGGGTAGGGGGAGCCTGGGGGAGGAGAGAGGGAGGAAGGGAGGAGGGAGAGAAGGGAGAAAGGGTGCCCTAAGGAAGCACAGGGTGAGGATAGGGAGAATCAAAGTTGATAGGAGGGGTAGATGGAGGGGATGAGGGCATCATCAGGGTGGGGGAGTTGGTGGAAGCCAGATTGGGAGAGGGTATGGAGAGTGGAGAGATGGAGAGCAGGTGGGATGTGGAATACAGGCGCGGCAGCAGACGGGGGTGGGAGAGGATGGGAGAGACAAGCGGGTAAGGGGGCTCAAGTTTACGGGAGGTGTAGAGGATCCGTATCCGTTCGATGAAAAGGAGGAGTTGTGGGATCGGAATAAGGTCATACAGGATCCGCGAGGGGGAGGGGAGACGGATGCGATAGGCAAGGTGGAGAGCATGGCGTTCTAGGATTTGAAGGGATTTGTAAAAGGTAGGAGGGGCGGAGATCCAGGCAGGGTGGGCGTAGCAGAGAATAGCGCGGATGAGGGATTTATAGGTGTAGAGGATGGTGGAGGGTTCCAGACCCCATGTGCGGCCAGAAAGGAGCTTGAGAAGACGGAGTTGGGAGTGTGCCTTGGCTTGCATCGTACGGAGATGGGGTCCAGGAGAGGCGGCGGTCGAGGGTGACGCCAAGGTACTTGAGGGTGGGGGTGAGGGCGATAGGACGGCCGTAAATGGTGATATAGAAATCGACCTCTTTCACCTCTGCACAGCCTTGTTAATGTGAAACAATGCCAAGTCGCAGCCTGGGAAGGAGTCCACGTGAAAATGTAAGTCGCCCTGCAACTGGTTGGTAAGTCACTTCAGGGCATTCCACCTCCATTCCAAGTAAAATGCAACGTTTTCAAAGCATCTTTCGGGTGGACACGTGGTAGTTGTTGTGGTCTTCAGTCCGAAGGCTGATGCAAATGGCTCTGAGCACTATGGGACTTAACTTCTGAGGCAATTAGAACTACTTAAACCTAACTAACCTATGGACATCACACACATTCATGCCCGAAGCAGGATTCAAACCTGCGACGGTATCAGTCGCGCGGTTCCATCCTGTTGCGCCTAGAACCGCTCGGCCACTTCGGCCGGCAATACTGATACAACTCGCGTCACTAGTCTATCGTGTGTAAGTGCTGTCACTCCGCCGGACGCGGTATGCAGCTCTAGTCTCTAGAGGGCGCCACACCACAGGCAGTTTCAACATAGCGCCACACATGGTATGGGCACCTGCCTCCTAGGTGGCACATGTACCAGTCTGTGCTTCGACTACAAGACCTTCTAACAGGCCATTCATCCGCCAATTGTTACGACTGCCACCACAGAGAAAGCAGAAACCACGATCTATTTTATGCATCTGCTAAATAATTCGCAGGATAAGATTCATTCGCCGAGCACACGATTTAAGTGACTGCACGCCGACGCTCTACCACTTCCAGTTCTCACCAGTTCCACTTGTCAGCAGCTCCAGTTTCAGTCATGACTCAGTTGTTACACGGGAGCCGTCAGCAGTCAACGCCACAGGCCTCTACCGTTGCCAGCCTGTGCAGAGCAGTCTAGTCGGGTAGTTTACGCCAAGTGTCTAACAAAGGGCTGGGCAAATACGGTTTGCCCGCAAGGCCTGCCCGCGGCTCTCGCCCACTCTCCAGCCAGCAGTATCCCCAACATATGCTCACCTAGCCACGCACGTGAATGCACCCGTCGTTTCAGTTGTCTGTGTAGACATCGCGTTCGGTGTTTGCGATAAAACAGAACTTGTGGGTAGAAAATGGCTGAGAAGGAGTTAAAATCGTCGAAAGGAAAGTCGTTTGAATCCATACTCGTTAATCCACAGTGGGAAGAAGAGTACTTTTTGTTGGAACGCAAAACGGACCTCAGTGTTTGATTTGCAATGCAATATTGTCTTCACCGAAGAAGTACAATGTGA
The DNA here is from genome assembly GCF_023864345.2 of Schistocerca serialis cubense. Classification (NCBI taxonomy): domain Eukaryota; kingdom Metazoa; phylum Arthropoda; class Insecta; order Orthoptera; family Acrididae; genus Schistocerca; species Schistocerca serialis. Next base: position 55,275,186 of record NC_064640.1, on the reverse strand, counting down.
AGCGACATTATCAACTGCTTCACGTGAAGGATATAGTCGGTTTGAATAATGAAGAAAGAAAAGCCAAACTTATCGAACTGAAGCAGAAGAAGGAGAAAGACATACGTATAGATGTAGATAATTATGACATTGATTCACATTATTACTGTTATTAATAATATGTTACGTGCATTTTCCATCACTTTAGCCGACCAGGGTGGCCGAGCGGTTCTAGGGGCTACAGTCTGGAACCACGCGACCGCTATGGTCACAGGTTCGAATCCTGCCTCGGTCATGGATGTGTGTGATGTCCTTAGGTTAGTTAGGTTTAAGTAGTTCTAAATTCTGGGGGACTGATGATCTCAGAAGTTAACTCCCATAGTGCTCAGAGCCATTTGAACCATCACTTTTATCTTCTTCTGAACGTATTTACAGGACGGAAACAAAAAAAAAGAAAGGTTCAAACGGCTCTAAGCACTATAGGACTTAACATCTGGGGTCATCAGTCTCCTAGACTAACAAGGGAACCTCCCCATCGCACCCCCCTCAGATTTAGTTATAAGTTGGCACAGTGGATAGGCCTTGAAAAACTGAACACAGATCAATTGAGAAAACAGGAAGAAGTTGTGTGGAACTGTGAAAAAATAAGCAAAATATACAAACTGAGTAGTTCATGGCAGGATAGGCAACATTAAGGACAAGAGAAAGGCAAGAGCGTCGTGGTCTCGTGGTAACGTGAGCAGCTGCGGAACGAGAGGTCCTTGGTTCAAATCTTCCATCGAATGAAAAGTTCATTTTTTTCTTTTCAGTTTATGTGACAAACTCTTATGTTTTCATCACTTTTTTGGGAGTGATTATCACATCCACAAGAAAACCTAAATCGGCAAGGTAGAAGAATCTTTTTACCCATTCGCCAAGTGTACAAGTTAGGTGGGTCGACAACTTATTCCTGTCATGTGACGCACATGCCGTCACCAGTGACGTATAGAATATATCAGATGTGTTTTCCTGTGGAGGAATCGGTTGACCTATGACCTTGCGATCAAATGTTTTGTTCCCATTGGAGAGGCACGTCCTTTCGTCTACTAATCGCACGGTTTTGCGATGCGGTCGCAAAACACAGACACTAAACTTATTACAGTGAACAGAGATGTCAATGAACGAACGGACAGATAATCACTATGCAAAAATAAAGAAAGTAGAATTTTCAGTCGAGGGAAGACTTGAACCAAGGACCTCTCGTTCTGCAGCTGCTCACGCTAACACGGGACCACGGCACTCCTATTCTCAAGTAGTCCACTATGTTGCTTATGTGGCCCATGGACTACTCAGTTTGTATATTTTGTTTATTTTTTCACAGTTCCACACAACTTCTTCCTGTTTTCTCAATTGATCTGTGTTCAGTTTATCAAGGCCTATCCACTGTGCCAACTTACAACTAAATCTGAGGGGGGTGCGATGGGGAGGTTCCCTTATAAGAACTACTTAAACCAAACTCACCTAAGAACATCACACACATCCATGACCGAGGCAGGATTTGAACCTGTGACCGTAGCAGCAGCATGGTTCCGGACTGAAGCGCCTAGAACCGCTCGGCCACAGCGGCCGGCGACGAAACCATCATCCACAACGATGCAGCGATGACAGTAAGCTATCATGTAGCTCTTGAAATAGCTAAAACAGCACAGCCCTTCGGTGATGGAAATTTTGTGAAAGAATGTTTTGTTGCTGCCGCAACAATTCTGTGCCCAGCAAGTCTTCCTGTTTTTGAAACGGTTCCTATTTCACGGAGAATGGTTTGCAGGCGCATTGAAGAAATGGCACACTATGTGGAAGCACAATTGAGAAACAGGATCAAATATTTGGTTTTCTTTTCATTAGCACTGGACGAAAGAACTGATGTATGTGATGTTGCTCAACTTGCGGTCTGTTTGCCAGGAGTTGATGCTCAGTTCAACGAAGGCGGACGATATATTTTCGTGCATAGAACATATAATAGAGAAATACGAGCCGGCCGGGGTGCCCGAGCGGTTCTAGGCGCTTCAGTCTGGAACCGCGCGACCGCCATGGTCGCAGGTTCGAATCCTGCCTCGGATATTGATGCGTGTAATGTATTTAGGTTAGTTAGGTTTAAGTAGTTCTAAGTTCTAGGGGACTGATGACCTCAGATGTTAAGTCCCATAGTGCTCAGAACCATTTGAACCATTTTAGAGAAATGAGACCTATGTTTGGAAAATCTTTCATCGATTGCAACAGATGGAGCTCCTGCAATTATTGGTCATAAGTCACCGGTGGTAGACAACATCCCATTAGAACTAATGACAGCTTTGGGAGAGCCAGGCCTAACAAAACTCTACCATTTAGTGATCAAGATGTATGAGACAGGCGAAATACCCTCGGACTTGAGTGGAATACTCTCTTTCAAATTATGAAGGTGGCAGGGGTAAAATACAGGGAGCGAAAGGCTATTTACAATTTGTACAGGAACCAGATGGCAGTTATAAGAGTCGAGGGGCAAGAAAGGGAAGCAGTGGTTGGGAAGGGTGTGAGACAGGGTTGTAGCCTCTCCCCGATGTTATTCAACCTGTATATTGAGCAAGCAGTAAAGGAAACAAAAGACAAATTCGGAGTAGGTATTAAAATCCATGGAGAACAAATAAAAACTTTGAGGTTCGCCGATGACATTGTAATTCTGTTAGAGACAGCAAAGGACCTGGAAGAGCAGTTGGATAGTGTCTTGAAAGGAGGATAAAAGATGAACATCAACAAAAGCAAAACGACGATAATGGAATGTAGTCGAATTTAATCGGGTGATGATGAGGGAATTAGATTAGGAAATGAGACACTTAAAGTAGTAAAGGAGTTTTGCTATTTGGGGAGCAAAATAACTGATGATGGTCGAAGTAGAGAGGGTATAAAATGTAGACTGGCAACGGCAAGGAAAGCGTTTCTGAAGAAGAGAAATTTGGTATCATCGAGTTTAGATTTAAATGTCAGTAAGTCTTCTCTGAAAGTATTTGTATGGAGTGTAGCCATGTATCGAAGTGAAACGTGGACGAGAAATAGTTTAGACGAGAAGAGAATAGAAGCATTCGAAATCTGGTGCTACAGAAGAGTGCTGAAGATTGGATGGGTAGGCCACATAACTAATGAGGAGGTATTGAACAGAATTGGGGAGAAGAGGATTTCGTGGCACATCTTGACTAGAAGAAGGGATCGGTTGGTAGGACATGTTCTGAGGCATCAAGGGATCACCAATTTAGTATTGGAGGGCAGCGTGGAGGGTAAAAATCGTAGAGGGAGACCAAGGGATGAGTACACTAAACAGATTCAGAAGGATGTAAGTCGCAGTAGGCACTGGGAGATGAAGGAGCTTGCACAGGATAGAGTAGCATGGAGAGCTGCATCAAACCAGTCTCAGGACTGAAGACCACAACAACAACAACAAGTCTAGTGTCGTTGCTTTGATACCAAAAAAGTTGAAAGCCGTCGGTGTCCAGCAGGAACTACCAGCAATACATTGCGTTCTTCACCGTGTTCTTCACCAGACTAGTTGCCGTCATGGACATGATTATAAAAGCAGGTAATATTGAAAGATAGCACAGTTTGGGACACAGACAATTCAGATCGTTTCTGGAAGATCCCGAGTGTTAATACGGCGATGTTCCATACTTTTGTGAAGTACGCTGGTTGATGCGAGGTATGGTTTTAGAACGATTTTTTAATTTACGTAAAGATACAGCGTTATTCATGGATGCGAAAAGAAAACCGGTGAAAGAATTGAACGACACACAGTAGATTTCAGACATTGCGTTTTTAATTGACGGAATCAAGCATCTGAATAGCTTGAATGTAGTTTTTCAAGGTAGAAATAATGTAATTAGCGAAGTGTTCGACACTAATTTGGCATTCAAGAGGAAACTGCTTTGTGGGCAAAGCAACTGTCAGGAATGTCGTGTGTACACTTCCTGAACATTGCACTAGTTGTTAGTGAAAACAATTTGAAACAGGAGAGGCTCAAAGAACACTATGATGGGTTTTGACGGTGCTACAGTCTCTCGAAGGAATTTTTGATAGTAGATTTGAGGACTTAGATGGACTTGAGTGCGATGTCAACCTTTTTGTGACCCCTTTTGCAGTTAACGTTGAAATAGTGCCTTCTGAAATTCAGTTAGATTTCATTGACTTTCACTGCAATCGTGTGTTGAAGGAAAAGTTTCGCACTGCAGAAACCCTGGAAAGCTTCTACAAATATTTCCCACGTGAACAGTTTCCATTGTTATTTAAAATAGCTGCTCGTGTGTATAGATTTTTGGAACAACATACTTATGCGAAAGTGTTTTCTCCATAATGATACTGACAAAATCGAAGCGTAGGAATAGTCTTACTGAAATTCATCTGACTGGTGCAGTGCACCTAATGACCAGTAATTTCACACCAAATATCGAGATGCTAGTTCAGAATCATTGAAAAAACATCCAGGATGATGTAAATTAATGCCTATGCCCTATTCGTACGCCGGCCGAAGTGGCCGTGCGGTTAAAGGCGCTGCAGTCTGGAACCGCAAGACCGCTACGGTCGCAGGTTCGAATCCTGCCTCGGGCATGGATGTTTGTGATGTCTTTAGGTTAGTTAGGTTTAACTAGTTCTAAGTTCTATGGGACTAATGACCTCAGCAGTTGAGTTCCATAGTGCTCAGAGCCCTATTCGTACGTAGCAGCCCCCCCTGAACTACACACGTCTGTGTAAATATACTACTAGCCATTAGAATTGCTACACCACGAAGATGACGTGCTACAGACACGAAATTTAACCGACAGGAAGAAGACGCTGATATGCAAATGATTAGCTTTTCAGAGCATTCTCACAAGGTTGGCGCCGGTGGCGACACCTACAACGTGCTGACATGAGGAAAGTTTCCAACCGATTTCTCAAACAAAAAACAGCAATTGACCGGCGTTGCATGGTGAAACGTTGTTGTGATGCCTCGTGTAAGGAGGAGAAATGCGTGCCATTACGTTTCCGACTTTGATAAAGGTCGGATTGTAGCCTATCGCGATTGCGGTTTATCGTATCGCGACATTGCTGCTCGCGTTGGTTGAGATCCAATGATTGTTAGCAGAATATGGAATTGGTTGGTTCACGAGGGTAATATGGAACACCGTGCTGGATCCCAACGGCCTCGTATCACTTGTAGTCGAGGTGACAGGCATCTTATCCGCACGGCTGTTACGGATCCTGCAGCCACGTTTCGATCCCTGAGTCAACAGATGGGGAGGTTTGCAAGACAACAACCATCTGCACGACAGTTCGACAACGTTTGCAGCAGCATGGACTATCAGCTCGGAGACCACGGCTGCGGTTACCCTTGACGCTGCATCACATAGAGGAGCGCCTGCGATAGTGTACTCAACGACGAACCTTGATGCACGAATTTTCGGTTGAATCCAGGTTCTGTTTACAGCATCATGATGGTTGCATCCGTGTTTGGCGACATCTCGGTGAATGCACATTGGAAGCGTGTATTCGTCATCGCCATACTGGCGTACAACCCGGCGTGATGGTATGGGGTGTCATTGGTTACACGTCTCGGTTACGTCTTGCTCGCATTGACGGCACTTTGAACAGTGGACGTTACATTTCTAATGTGTTACGACCCGTGGCTCTACCCTTCATTCGGTCCCTGCGAAACCCTACATTTCAGCAGGATAATGCACGGCCGTATGTTGCAGGTCCTGTACGGGCCTTTCTGGATACAGAAAATGTTCAACTGCTGCCCTGGCCAGCACATTCTCCAGGTCTCTCACCAATTGAAAACGTCTGGTCAATGGTGGCCGAGCAACTGGCTCGTCACAATACGCCAGTCACTAATCTTGATGAATTGTGGTATCGTGTTGAAGCTGTATGGGCAGCTGTACCTGTACACACCATCCAAGCTCTGTTTGACTCAATGCCCAGGCGTGTCAAGGCCGTTGTTAAGGCCAGAGGTGGTTGTTCTGGGTACTGATTTCTCAGGATCTATGCACCCAAATTGCGTGAAAATGTAATCACATGTCAGTTCTAGTATAATATATTTGTTCAATGAATACCTGTTTATCATCTGAATTTCTTCTTGGTGTAGCAATTTTAATGGTCAGTAGTGTATAACGTAACATTTACAATACAAATGTGTCCGTTTCTTAATCCTTTACGTCTGTGTCCTGTTTGTGGCTATGAAAGTAGAACGTGTTACAATGGTTCGTAACTTTGTTTCATCCGTACATGGCCAACCGTTGCATGGCACAGGATGCACAAACCTCGGGTAAGCACGTTCTACACTTATGTTCCCCACACGCATGCTTTGCCACATATGATTGGTCTCCCGATAACCGAGTACCGGTGCCGAGTTACGGACACCACATACGCGTGAAACGACCTCGGAATAGGTGTGTTCCACCTGCCCATATTCAGCTCTCACAGCGGCACGGTTGCCCCCCGTGCAGCGTGCACACCCAACCGGCCAGCCACACCTCACAGCTCTGCTACCCGCACTACGTGCGCTCACAGCTTCTCACCGTTGCCCTTGCGGCTCACGGTGCCCGCGGGCAACCATACGGGCAAACCCCTGGTCTTCAAATGGCTCTGAGCACTATGGGACTTAACATCTGAGGTCATCAGTCCCCTAGAACTTAGAACTACTTAAACCTAACTAACCTAAGGACATCACACACATCTATGCCCGAGGCAGGATTCGAACCTGCGACCGTGGCAGTCGTGCGGTTCCGGACTGAAGCGCCTAGAACCGCTCGGCCACACAGACCGGGCCACTCCCGGTCTAACATCAGTTAAGTGAAAGACAAGTAGTTTACCTGGTGAGATAAAGAACTTACACCTCAGAAAGTGTTGTGACTTGGCCAGACAGCCAAGCCACTAGGAGGTGAAGCCGAAAGGCACGCGTTTAATCTCACGCAGGCTGGCGTGAGGTCTGGAAGAGTTAAAGGATGTGAGTCTAGCAAATAAAGTACGTAGCTGTTGGAATACTTAACTTTAATCCATAATTGGTGAACCTCGGTCTGACGGTACATGCACCACAAGATAAATAGCAAATGATAATGGCGCCTTGCTAGGTCGTAGCAAATGACGTAGCTGAAGGCTATGCTAACTATCGTCTTGGCAAATGAGAGCGTAATTTGTCAGTGAACCATCGCTAGCAAAGTCGGCTGTACAACTGGGGCGAGTGCTAGGACGTCTCTCTGGACCTGCCGTGTGGCGGCGCTCGGTCTGCAATCACTGACAGTGGCGACACGCGGGTCCGATGTATACTAACGGACCGCGGCCGATTTAAAGGCTACCACCTAGCAAGTGTGGTGTCTGGCGGTGACACCACAGAAAGATAGTTGAAAATCATCTACATTGTACAGTGTTAGGTTAGATTAGGTTCGTCGGTATCACGGCTTCTCACAAACAAATGTTGAATATCTGTTATTTCATGTATTTTCTTATAATAAATGATGTTTCTAGTACTCATGTGTTGCCACTAACGATTCTGTTTTAAAGACACTGTCCTGTGAAGAATGTACAACTAGTATGCCAGCTGGCCAGTTCCATTTAGCTACATGCATCTGTAGTAGCGGATTCGCTTCCAGCTGCCTTTATGTTTGATACCTACCCTAGCTGTACATTGTTCTCCTTGTGTAAAGAAACAGGCCACTTCACCCAGGTCTCTTACTGGCCCTTATGTACACAAGCCACACACTTGGCTATGACCAACAAACAAACAAAATGGCCGCCAATGCTTTAGCTTTAAGTAAACCAATCGGTCACTTGGCAGTGGCTCTTATATAAAAAAGATGGCCGCTCATGGGAAGATAATCAAGACCTCACGCTGCCGTCCAGTCACATCTTTATGAGATCTTTCCATACATATTATCATGATTAAACTAGTAATGACGGCTTCAATAATTTTCTCGTGAAATTCTCTCAAAAATTCATCTTTTCTCAACACACCTAAAGCGTTATACATACATTGACAGAAAAAGTTACAACATCAAAAAATAATTAATGTAGAGTAATGAAATTTCGAGAATACATTTGTCTAGCAACACGTCTAAGTGATTAACAGGCCATTGCAAATGTGAAATGCTGGTACATTAATAACCGGTGTAACTACCAGACTGTTGAATGCAAGCACTAAAAAGTGCGTGGATTGTGATGTACAGGTGTCAGATGTCAGTTTATGGGATGGTGTTTCAGATCTGTTGCACTTGGTTGGTCAATACATGGACGGTTAATACTGTTTGTGGACGACATTGGTGTTGTTATCTGATGATGTCCCATGTATGCTCGACTGGAGACAGATCTGGTGTTCGAGCAGGTCAAGGTAACGTGTCGACACACAATGGAACATGTCGGGTTACAACAGCGGTATGTGGGCGAGCGTCATCCTGTTGGAAAACACTCCCTGGAATGCTGTTCACGGATGGCAGCACAACAGCTCGAATCGCCAGACTGGCATTCAAATTTTCAGAGATTGTGCTTTGGATAACCACGAGAGTGCTCCTGCTGTCATATGAAATCGCACCCTAGGCCGTAGGTCCAGGTTTAGGTCCAATGTCCCTAGCACGCAGACAGGTTGGTTCGCAGGCCCTCGGTTGGTTACTTCTAACCAACTCACAGCCATCACTGGCGCCGAGGCAGAGCCAGCTTCCATCAGAAACACAACAGATTTCCACCCTGCCCTCCACTGAGCTCTCGCTTGACACCACTAAAGTCGCATATGGTGGTTATTTGGGGCCAATGGAACGCACGCTACAGGGAGTGTGGCTCGGAGCTGTCTTGATGTAACCTATTTGTAACAGTTCGCTGTGTCACTGTTGTGCCAACTGCTGCTCAGATTGGTGCGGCAGATGCAGTAGGATGCGCCAGAGCCATACGCCGAACACGATGGTCTTCCCTCTCGGTAGTGCCAAGTGGCTACCCGGAGCCCGGTCTTCTTGCGACCATACAGTCTCGTGATCATCGCTGGCAGCTATCATGTACAGTGGCTTCATTCCTGCCCAGTCTTTCTGCAGTATCACGGAAGGAACATCCAGCTTCTCGTGTCCCTATCACACGACCTCGTGCAAAGCTAGTGAGGCGTTGATAATGGCTTCTTTGTCGCCTTAGAGGCGTTCTTGACTAACTTCCACTCATCACATCCAGTCTCGAAGGAAATTAACACTCACCACCGTTACAACGTGCATTTAAAGCAAACTTAATTTGTACCCCCATAGTGGCTCTACCAGTGTCACCCTTATTCGACTGGCGCGAAATTTGAGATATAGAAGCACGCATACCAACTTTCGTTTATGTCACACAACCCCTTCTTTTATCCGTCGTTGTATATGAAATGAAAAATGAATTTAATGCTTCGAGGCTTGCATCACTTATCAATGTTACATGGAACAACGAGATGTATAGTGATTGATTGAAATATTCATTTTTAACAATTCTGTTTGAAAGTGGGATAATTTTAATATGAGATTTAGGGTAGAGGCAGCATATATCTCATCCATCTGCTGCAGAAACCTGGAGGAATTTCTTTAATATCGATCTGTCTAAGTCTGTTAGATAGATCGCCTCATTTTTTTTTCAAAATCTGTGGAATAACAGCATTTATGGGAACAGTTTGCAACGCTTTATTCTTAAAGCCTATAGAACATTAAGAGGCACAGTGTTCAGTACGCCACATATTGATACAATGCTGTCACCTTTCTTTAAGAAATGGCTGTTTCATAATATACTTTCATAATATACTCAAGAGCAGACCTATATTAAAAAAACAGATCGTCTACACTATCCCAAGTCAGTGTCATTTTAGAGTATTGCTGCATGGTAGCGCTTTTCCTCATATTCTTGCCGTTAACAACTGTTCCGTTAAACTATGTTCTTCAATGTATATAATTTACATCTCCAACTTCCATTTACCAACTTTGAAATCTAATTTTATTATTGGATGCACAGTTCTATCATCCTGATTTTGAAATGCAACATGCGTATTGCTCTCAGCACTTTCCTTTACACTAATCCTACATAATAATTTTGCCATCATCCAACACAATGTAATAATCTATCGTTATTTTTTCTGTAGTGGTAAACTCATTCCACGACTACGAAATCGACTGTTCCTATGACTTCCGCGTTACAGTAAAGAACCACTATGTATTATAGAAGTTCATTCGCATTTGATGGTAGCTCCCAACGTCAGTGACCTTCGATTAGATGTAGAGCAGGGTGGTCCATATCTTCTCTTACATAGGCAGTGCACATGCACACAGTGGTAGTTATTTCGTTCCAAAGATGCAAGCTAATTGTAGCCGGTAAGTGGCACATAGATGTGATTTACCTGACTGAAACAGGTCAAAGATTCATATTTAGAATTCCTGATCAGAATCTTTGTTGAATACAGTTCTTTAAACATACGAAATAGCTTATCACTAGAGATAGGCCGCATTTTTTTTCGAATGAGGGTATTCAAATACAACACGATTCTAGCAGTGTTATAGAGCTTCCGAAGTGGACTGGCAGTTGGCCAGACGTAAATAACTGTAACTGCTGCACATAAATTGGCCTAGCAAGGGGGTCAGGGATTTTCTCTGCCTCGTGATGACTGGGTGTTGTGTGATGTCCTTAGGTTAGTTAGGTTTAAGTAGTTCTAAGTTCTAGGGGACTGATGACCATAGTTGTTAAGTCCCATAGTGCTCAGAGCAATTTGAACCATTTTCTTGGCCTAGAAATCCCTTTCTGTGCAGTTACAAGAAGTGAATCGCTTGCTACTGATGTACACTGAAAGACGAAGAAGAAAAAGGAAAGATGCACCATGAAGGAAGTATAGGAATGGGTTGAAACTCGATAGATGTGATGTAAATATACAGACAAACAAGTGATTACAGTTTCAGAAAAACTGGATAATTTATTCAAAAGTATGAGCTTCAAAAACTGAGCAAGTCGATAATGTGATGGTCCCTTATGTAAATTGCACTTCGGTTGGGCACTGATTTACAGGGTTTTTCGATGTCCTCCTGAGAGATATCTTGCCAAATGCTGTCGAACTGGCACGTTAGATCGTCAAAATCCCGAACTAGTTGGAGGGCCACGCCCATAACGCTCTGAACGTTTGCAATTAAGGTGAGAGCCGGCGGGCTTCCTGTCCAGGGTAGGGGCTACAAGCATGAAGAAAAGCAGTTGAAACATTCGTCGTGTGCGGGCAGGCATTAACTTGCTGAAATGTAAGTCCAGGATGGCTTACCATGAAGGGTAACAAAACAACATGTACAATATCTGGCTGTAAGGGAGCCGTGAATGACAACCAAACCGGTCCTGCTGTGAAATGAAATGGAACCCCAGACCATCACTCCTGGTTGTCGGACCGTATGGCAGACAACAGTCAGGATGGCATCCAACCGATGTCCAAAGAGTCTCCAAACACATCTTTGCCAGTCAGTGGGCCTCAGGTCTCAGTGGTACTCATCATTCTTGAGTCCCGCTTCGAACGGGGCCAGATGATCAGCAAAGACGTGTCTGGAGGCGCCCAAGACAGTGTTCAGATACCAACATGATTGTCGCTCGCCATACGACCCGACAACCGGAAAGGATGGTTTGGGGTGCCATTTCATTTCACAGTAGGATCTCTTTGGTTGCCATCCGCGGGCTGCACTTACAGCACAGCAGTACGTCGACGATATTATACTCCTGGTTTTCTTGCAATTCATGGCAAGCCCTCCTGAGCTTACATTTCAGCAAGATAATGCCCGTCCACACACGGCTAGAGTTTCTGTTGCGTGTCTTCGTGCTTTCCAAACCCTGCCTTGGCCAGCAAGTTCGCCGGATGTCTCCGCAGCTGACAACGTCTGGAGCATTACGGGCAAGTCCCTCGGGATTTTGACGATCTAACGTGCCAGTTGGACAGCATTTGGCAACCCTGTAAATCAGTGCCAAGACATAAAAATGATTGCATATAGGCCAGATGTGGACAAACACGTTATTAAAATTGCTCACTTTGTGAAGCTATTTCTCTTGAATAGATCATCTAGTTTTTCTGAAAATGTAAGCATTTGTTTTTCTGTACATATGTATGACATGTACCGATTTCCGTCCCATTAGAATAATTTCTTCGTGCTGCGTCTTTTTTTTGTGCCTTCGAGTGTATGAAGCTAAATGGACTTGGCCTGCTGCCACACTAGTCAGACATTCTTCATCGGGCAATGTCTTTAAATCAGAATGATTAATGGCAAAATATGAGCACAATAACAATTACTTACTAACAGAAACTAAATCACTAAATAGATAGTCAACTTTAATTCGTGGGAAGGTGTGGCAATGATGAAGCTATCTAACGTAACAGGGTAGATGATTTCTATCTAACTGAAGTGATGTTTCAATTTCTTCTGCCGTACTTCATGACGAAAGAGTTCATGGGTGAACAGCTGGGTGTTAGTGTTCGACAGGTACAACATCTCGGCAAGCGACCACGTTGCCATCACCAGGTACACTGACGAACTGACCACGGAGTCGTAGGCGCCGGGCTTTTATCTCCTCCCCCGCCCCCCCCTCCCTCCAGGTGTTCAACGTCGCTTGTGAGCTGAATCACACATTACATTATTTTACTTAAGTTGTGCTTCTTGTTTCTGTTGTAGTGCAGATCATTACAATTACGACTTTACCCTCCAAAACCTAGGATGCTTTCTCTGTGACCCTGTAAATACCGGAGCTACTAAATGTAGAACAACAACGTACGTTACAAGCATAGCATTCGGTATTACTTCATTTCCTTATTCCTAACATTTTAAAATTGTACGTCGACTTTAGATGACATGTCAATCATAGATGTTCTTAACTCTATTTAGTGAACGTATTTTCAGTCATGTTTTGAACATTGTCCCGCTACACTTTACTAACTAATGTTTCGTCGCAAGGGATATCGGATTTTAGAGAGTAAATTAATATGGAGCATGTCGTTATTCTTTTCAAACATTCACATTCCCATTTCTTCTTTCCTTATTGTCTTTTGGGCATGCAGTTGTAGTAATTAAAGTAGGCACAAATGCAGTGATTAAAAAGAAATGATTAGCGTACATTCACATTCTCTTTACATCGCTCCTTTCTTGTTGCTCCCATGCCGATGGACTGTTTCTATCGTAATCAGTAAGCGTGAAAGGAAGCTACCCTACAGACAGAGGGATCTATATTTATACTTGGCAGAGCTAATTACATACTGACACAATCGTCGGTATTGCTTTCGTTTCCCAAAAGTTATAAATATTTCGATTTCTGAAAAGAAGCTCTATATTTCGCCAAGATGTCGAAGAAGAAGGTTCCTTACGTGCTGATTGTATCGAGTAAGATGTGGAGATGGTGGTTTGAAAGCGGACAGAAGTAGTACGAGGAAGGGTGTCCCTTACCTGAGGGATCGCTACTCAAGCTACCTGGCGAAGGGGCAAATGTGGCAAATGTCAGGCGTGGCAAATGTCCGGCATTCCTTCTCAACGCAGTCTGCGCCCGGGTGCGCGTGCCGGCGGCGTCTTCTTAGTATCTCTGCCTGTTCTCGAAGTCAGTTCGGGGTGGGATACCTTCTTACTCCTTTTAACCAGATTAACAGCAGGTTCGCAAGCCTTACTATAGATGTAACCGCTATCTCGATTGATCAGCGGTTTCCGTACTCGAATCTCGATAGATTCTTTAATGACACAGTCCCAGTATTTGGATGTCTCTCCGTCTGGTCGTAATTCGTAAATTTGTTAACATCGAGTATAGATTTAAGTGTCAGGAAATCTTTCCTACAAGTATTTGTATTGAGTGTAGCCACTTACGGAAGTTAAAAATGTACGATAAACAGTGTAGAAAAGAAGAAAATGGAAGCTTTTGAAATTTTGTGCTACAGACGATACCAAAAATTAGATGATCACGTCCCTAATGAGGAGGCACTGAATATACTTGAGGAGAATATAAATTTGCGGCACAACCTGACTAGAAGAAGGTATCGGTTGGTAGGAGACATCTGAGACATCAAGGTATCACCAATTTAGTACTGGAAGGGGGCGTGGGGATAAAAAGCGCAGAGGGAGATCGAGAGATGAGTACAGTAAGCAGATTCAGAAGGATGTAGGTAGCAGTAGTTACTCAGAGATGAAGAGGCTTGCACAAGATAGAGTAGCATGGAGAGCTGCATCAAACGTCTTCGGACTGAAGATCACAACAACAGAAAATATGATACATACTGGGTCCAATGTTCGATGCCGAATGGTATATAGCTTTAAATGAAATTAACTGATGTGTTTGTTGAGCCATCTCATAAACGATATATTGGAAGTTAGTAATGCAAATATAGTTGACAACGTTTTCGGTGTTTTAGGCAATTCATATGCTTTGACATACTTTTTGATAAATATTCGGGATACTTTTGAGAACAGTCCAAATGGGGCTACATTGTAGTAGCAATAATAGGCTTTCAGTGGAGGAGAGTAGGGAGAGGTGTGTGACATACTCTTTGGATAAATATTTCAGGTCCTCTGGTAACATTTGAGCACAGCCCAGATGGGCCAACATTGTAATTGGCTCTTGTGTTTTAATAATAGGTTCTGGTAGGAAGAGAGAGCGAGGTATATATATGTGATGGATTTTTTAAAAGTAATTCAGATTCATTCAGATATTTTAGAACAGAGCCCAGGTGGTGTGTGTGTATAAATAATGTAATTTCACACTATTTTTCAACCAGAGCTGATATATTCTGGAAATAGTGAGTGTCTATGACTTTAATCTAAGGGTTATGTAATTTTTGCTGCATATTTTAAGCTATTCTTAATACTACTCTCCAATTTGTTGAAGATATGGAAGTGTACAGTACATTGAAGATAATGTAAGCTGACACCATTTAAATGCTATGCTCTGATTGGTTAGAAGGAGGAGGGGGTGTGGTGTATAAAGCACACAAATGGTTTATACCCATCATCTTGGATTTTTAATATTGTACATGATTGACTGGAGATAATGATTACTGCACTGTGTGACTGGCTGCAAATTGGTAAAGGGGAGAGGTTTTTAATTTTCCAATAACACTGTTGAACTATTTCCATCATCTTGAATTTTTAGTGGTTGTTTCATTTTTAATTCTATGATTGGTTGGAGACAGGGTGGAGGGGTGGGGAGGGGAAGGAGATGGGAGGGGAGACGGGTATAATTATGTCATGAGGTGAACGTTGTCTCATGGTCAAGTTCAAGGTGAAAGGTCATTGGTCCTGTCCCTAACTGTAGGTAACCCACTCGAACACTTGCAATTTTTAAAGTCATTGAAGTGCAAAGTGTGTCACGATGGCCATAGCATTACTACTCATAAAAAATTTACAATACTTCAGTCTGTGAAAGAAATGTGATTTAATTATATTAAATCACATTGAGAAGAAATGTTTATTCAGGATTTCCACTTTTTCTATAATTGCACTGACATCTTCGTTCAGATATCAGTTATTCAGTATCTTTGTAAGAACTGAAGTAGCCTTCTCTGACGGGCCCGCAGCTTACATCAGTTCGTAATATGACATAATTTTTATACTTTTATAAAATTGTTGTTTCTACATAGGATCACTACAAACTTGTTTCGGAATTTGTGCCATTTTCAAGCGTTCCTGTTGACATTACATTTATAAAGCATTGTGTTATGGGCCTATGTAACAGTACTATGAGATTTTTATCTTATACTTACGTCTAGATGGTATGATGTCCATAAATCATCTTGGGATATAATTTCTTTTATTTACTACATTGTTAATATAGGTCACATATTTGCCTTCTACATCTTTGTTCTTCATGTCTACATATTTGCAGCGCTCTGCCACTAGAGGGCTTAGAATTGTAGCGTGTAACATAGTGATGTGTAGCGTAATTATGTCGGTGTCTGCTGTAATCGACTTTCGGATTCGGAGAGTCCTCCACACATGGACCACCCTCTCCTTCACCACGACAATGCCAGACCACACACAAGCGCTGCAAGATTGCAAGAATCCGACGGCTTGGGTTATCTGTCATCGATCATCCTCCATACAGTTCCGACTCGGTCCTATCCGATTTTCATGTTTCAGTAACTTAATGGACACCTTAGAGGAATTCACTCTGACAGTGATGAAGCACTGCAAGCAGAAGTGAGGTTGTAGCTCCGTCAACAAAGTCAAACATTGTACAGTGACGGTATGCACCGACTGGTCTCTTGTTGGGAGAAATGTGTTCGTCACCAGGATGACTGTATTGAGAAATAAATAAGTAGACACGAAGAATGGAGCTGTAGAATATTAATACAGTTTGTTTTATTTAAAACGCATTAACAATTTTCACGTAAAAATTCTGAGGCATTGCTTTTCAGCACGCCCCCGTATAATACGAATAGGCCCCTGTCACACACGGCTCGTAGTTCAAACGGTGATCTTCGCTATTTGTGGTTGTCGAAGTTCAAGAGGTCCCCATATTTGCAAGTAGTGCTAAGTCGTAGGTGACTGTTTGATCGCGAGTTAACCTTTTGACAGCCTGCTCGCGGCCGCACCGCTGCCGATGCTCAGGTCGCAGCCAGCAGCAGATTTGCCGGCGAGGCATCGCGCCGCCTGCCGGCGACAGCCGTGAATTGCTTTCCAGCCGTCACGTGCGGCGAGGAATGAGTGCTCGGCGCCGATGTCTGAGTGCCGTGCCACTACAGATACTCATGTTTCTCTCCTAAATACACTGGACTGAAATGAAAAGTGTTACGCCACGAAGCAGCAGAACAATATTTGTCAAACTCTATTGAGATGTTCATTATACAGCAAGTATTAAATGAATAACTCTACAACACTTACGGTGAGTGTCCGGGACTCAATGCATTACAATTTCTTTTTAGTAGCAATAATTATTTGTACTGCATTTCATCATTTAGCTATACTCCTAGCATCATGTTGTGCTCCTATAAATGATAAGCACTAAGATTTTAATACCTAAATTCTTTTTTAAAATTATTCATGCATTAATACTTCAGCTGAGTCTCTGTGACTCATTTTATTTTTTAATTTCTTTGCTTCACTTACAGTTCATTGTTCACTGTACATTTGTGCAATGTAATGCTCCAGTGTAAAATGATATCTGGTAGCTGCAAAACATATTAGCTATTAGTCTGAGTGGTGGCGCGGTTTGAGGCGTCCTGTCACGGACTGCGCGGTCCCTCCCGCCGGAAGTTCGAGTCCTCCCTAGGGGATTGTTGTGAGTGTTGTTCTTAGCATATGTTAGTTTAAGTAGTGTGTAAGTCTAGGGACCGATGACCTTAGCAGTTTGGCCCCCTAGGAATTCACACACATTTTTTTGCTATTAGTCTTACGGTATGACAAAGGGAAAATTGACACATGAAGAAATTCTTCAAGTATTGGAAGAATCAGATGATCTCAGCGATTTCAGTGATGAATATTCCGACTGAATGCCAAATGATGAAGATAAAGATGGGGAAGACGATAATGTATTGTCAGCGAAGTAAGTAATGTACTTGCCTCAACAGATGTTTCGACCCTGGGAGATGAAGATGATACCAATAATACTGGAAGTATTGATTGACAATTTATTGGAATAATGGAGTTATATGGAATAAAATTCCACATGAGGAAAAAAAGTAAGGAAAAATAATACAACAAAATCTTAAAAAGCTTCAGTCAAGTTCCTTGGTTTGTAAACACTGACAGACGCATATGAATTACACATTTTTTCAGATAATATACAGAAAATTGTAGAGATTACTAACAGTGAAGCTGAAAGGGTGCCCAAGGAAAAGAGTTTTGAGAAAACTTGGGGAAAATGTGGTAGGGTATACGACGTATAAAAAGTTTCGGTGCCTACAGTGTCACGTCTTTCAGTGTCACACAAATTTTTATTTTTAAAGGGGATCAAAACGGCTCTGAGCACTATGGGACTTAACATCTGTGGACATCAGTCCCCTAGAACTTAGAACTACTTAAACCTAACTAACCCAAGGACATCACACACATGCATGCCCGAGGCAGGATTCGAACCTGCGACCGTAGCGGTCACGCGGTTCCAGACTGAAGCGCCTAGAACCGCACGGCCACACCGGCCGACTTAAAGGGGATCACTTTAAGACTTTTTCCATGGGTTCGCCCCTCAAAGTCCTCCCTCATATCACAAAATTGTCGTCTCATGTAGTACAAACCGAAAAAATAAATTCCTTTTGAAGCACTGTTTCGTATATAATTCACATAATCTTGGGAAATATTATCTACCAAACGAAAACTTGATGATCGATGAACAACTAGTCCCATTCCGTGAACGATGTGCGTATAGACAGTGTATGATTTCAAAACCTGACAGATATGGAACAAAATTCCTTATATGTGACAAATTTTCTGGCCACTGAAAGGGCCACCAAATCTCGGAAAAGGAGGAAACGAAAAACATACTACAGAATTTAGTCATTCGCTATCATACACTGCTGCCATACGTTCTAAAAAGGGTAGAAGTGCAGTGCTACTTTCTACAATGCAACGCACACCAAATTAGTGAAGATGCATCTAAGCCAAACGTAATAAAGTAGTATAACGAGACGAAAGGTCAAGTGGACTTATTAGATTAAATGGTGCATATTTTTTCAGGCAGAGAAGAAGAAGATGGCATTATCCATGAGCTCAGTTGATGTTTATTGCGTTGCAGCATAAGTGGTATTTTTGAATGAAAATTCAGTATATCACATCACAAAGATGAAATCTAGGCGTCAGATTTTTCTTATCGAGCTCACTGAAGATTTGATTCAACAACACATCAAAAGAAGGCCAAAACTAGGACTTCAGAAACCTGTTCATCATTGTATGGAAAGTGTTGGGCACGAAACTCAAGACTTCAGTGCAGTAGTAAAAGAAAAATCTCCAGCAAAGAAGCGACCCAAAAAAATGAAGACCGCAGAAAATCGTTTTTTATAACTGCAGAAGTAGTGAAGTGCAACTAGTGCTTTGGGTGAAAGCAGCACACAGAAACAGAGCTTTTTCAGGAGTAAAGTCTAGCAATATAATATAAAAATTTGTAACAGATATACGTGATCCTTTTCTGCAATATTTATCATTCAGCGAGTTTTGGAAAAATAAAGTTTTGTTGTTTAAGCACATTAAATATTTATATTGATATTAATAAAACTTTTCTCATGGAATTTATTCATATTTTCATTGCTCTCTTAGAGAAAAAATAACATTATGAAGAAAAAATACCTATCAATCTCGCAGGCTCACCTCAGGTGTGTAACGTGATGAAGTAACTTGAGTATTCTAGGGTTAAACATGCATTTCATTCGGAACTGATGTCCATCATCAACATCAGTAGACGATGCGACCACCACGGGCACAGATACACTCTTGTATGCCCTGTGACTTCGAAGGTGACAGCCTCTAATCTCATCTTGAGGAGTTTCTTACCATGCCTGAAATAAATTCTGTGTCATCTTAAGAAGTCTGCAGGCTGATATGCTCCCATCGTAACTCAGACAAGCTCTATGGGTGACGATAGAGGGACTGGACAGAATAGTCAAGGAACCATGTATTTATATTGTGGGGTTTTGTATTATCGTGCTGGAATATGCCATTTGGTACCCTGGTCATGTAGGGTACGCAAACAAGATTTACCATTCTTGCCACATGCTACGGAGCGTTCAACTTCCCTTAAACAGTTACCAAATCTGTTATCATATACAATATTGGAGAGTATGTATCTCTAGAATAGTTGCTTCCTGAGATATTTTCACCCAGCCGTTTACGAGGACCTTCGCGTCGATCTGTCCGCTACCAACAGAAGCGAGACTCATCGCTGAACACCACAGAATGCCACTAAATGTCCCAATGGACGCTGGATCTACATCATGTAATCACTGTTGTTTGGTGTGAGTTGTAAACTACGCTTGGTAAATAGAGATCTCTACTCGGCTTCCAATAATCTGTTTCTAACGTTTGGTTGTGACACTGCGTGCTGCATATGTGCGTATTATAACTTACGTCATCCGTCGACTCGTCACAGGCTTCAAACATACGATCTTCTCGTGGAGCCCTTCTGGAAGGACCTGTGTCTACTTTTCTTGCAATATCGCTGTCCTTGATACATCTCAACATCACTCGTTCTGCAGCCATTGCACTACAGCCAGTAGTCTGTGCAGTCTGTTGTTGTGATGCTGCCTTGTCCCTCGTGCAATTACTCGGTCTTTCTTAAAGTCCGAAAGATGAAGATAAGCTATGCACGCCATGTTCTCTGGGCGTACTGTGTTGAAAATTCCACCTGAAAAGTTCTAGCAGCGTTAGGCAGTCGAATAGCCATAATATTCACATACCATTTTTCAGGTGTAGGAATGGCCTTTTCTGTTCTGAGAATAAGCTCGCATAAAGATGAAATTTTTATCAGCATGCCCCAAATGCATAAAAACAGTAGAGTAGTACAAGTTCCGTCAAAGTGTTGTTGGTGTAACACATTCCATTCAGGTTATCAGCCGTTCTGGGAGCGCAATGGCCAAGTCGTCGAAGGCAGTTTGTTAACGAAAACATTTCTTTACAAAGCAAACAAATTGTAGCGACTCTGACGGATCGGTGTGAGCACTAAGATAGAAAGAGCAAAAGAAAGAAGAGTAACTGCTCATGGATGAATAGTTAACACCAAGAATTTCTTTATTACGGTTTCCGTGCCGTAGCTGATCGCAAGGAGCATCGAGAAATACAGAATGAAAGAAGAGCAAATGGTCAAAGATGAATTGCGAAAACTAAGAACCACTGTATTACATATTCTGTGCCGTAGCTGATCACACTCTGAGCTGAGGAGGAGGTTGGATGGTGTACACTTAGCAGATAATTCCGTGTATCGTGTTGATCACTTTTAGGATGCTTGGCAAAAGGACGTGTTGTAGACAATTTGGATGAGAATGGTAACAGCAGTACAACGCACAGGAGGGTGGGGAAGTGGTGGCGTGACTGCAAAAAAATCCTCATTAATGGAGGTGAAACTACACTGCTGGCCATGTAAATTGCAACACCACAAAGACGGCATGCAACGAACGTCAGACTGGCGCAAAGTACACTACGTGCTGGGATATGCATATGACTATCATTTCAGTGCAACCTCACAAAGTAGGTAGGAATAATGCCATCTATATTCTGTATATAAGGAGAGATTAAGAGGTGGCATACTTATTCATAAATCACATTTGAATGTGAACTGTTTCTGAGAAGACCGTCAGCGGCAATATCGTAGCCTCCGCGATATTGTTACATTCGTTGGTCGGGATATTACCGTTGTCATGCGAATATGGAATCTATGGGTCCAGAAAGGCCATTCTCAACGCCATGTGGGATATTAACGGCCCCACGCGACGCATTGTTCGTTCCACTTTGCTGCACCGTACGGCCATGGCACGAACATTGAGACGGGAGTGGGTTGAACTGAATGAAGTAAGACAGCCATAAACATGGAGAGTGCTATGATGTCTGGACCACGACGGTCTGTCAGGAGGGCATACATTGTCGAGGCTTCCCTTAACGAGGCAGTAGAGAGCGTGGGCGTCGGCAGTGGTGCGCCCGACGACTGTGGGCCTAAGAGTAATACCATATCGTCTTTACACACGAAGCTCGGTCGTGCGAACATCACTATGCACGTATCCGTGTATGGAGGCATCGAGAAGAACTACATTCGTCATAGTCATATGGGGCAGAATCTATCGTAATGGTAAAGTGTGTAATTGTGTACAACATGAACACCTCTGGATCATGGTAGGCGTTAAACTAAACAACGGGTGCTATATTTCTGGCGTGTTAAGTTCAGTGACTGTGCCCTATCTTGAGTAAGATAATACTAGACCTCGTGTTGTCCGTGCTCTCCAGACTTACCTCGATACAAATGTTCGGATGTTTCGCTGGACAGTGTGTTGTCCAGGTTTGTCACCCACTGAAATATCTGGTCACGGGCATAAACACGGATAGTGCGATGATGTCCGGACCACCACTGTCTGTCAGGTGGGCGAACATTGTCGAGGCTTCCCTTACCGAAGCAGTAGAGAGCGTGAGCGTAGACAGTGGTGCGCCTAGCGATGACTGTGGACATAAGAGTAATACCGCGTCGTCTTTTCAGACGAAGCTCGGTCGTGCGTAGAACATCACTGCAAAGACTGGGAGGCCACTGTTAGCTAGGCAATATCAAACTGGCTCAAATGACTCTAAGCACTATGGGACTTAACATCTGAGGTCATCACTCCCCTAGACTTAGAACTACTTAAACCTAACTAACCTAATGACATCACACACAGCCATGCCCGAGGCAGGATTCGAACCTGCGACCGTAGCAGCAGCGCGGTGCCGGACTGAAGCGCCTAGAACCGCTCGGCCACGGCGGCCGGCAGGCATTCATTATCACTGATGAACTCTAGCACAAAGTTAAACATGCATGAAATGCCATGCCTACATATGATCCAAGATCTGACCGACTTGCGGCGCAGGCACATTAAAGGTGGCAGCTCTGTGTATGAAGTTTGGCACACAAATTCACCTGCAAATTTAAATGCGTGTTCTTTCTATCATAACGTAAGAGCACAAGGAGTAAATTTTTCAAAGAATGTTATTCTTTCTGGTTCGGTAATTTTAATGGCAAGTATTGTATACAGGTTGATTCAGCTCAGCTGCTTACCTCAAATGTTTCCCAAACTGTTTGATATACCTTAATTCTATTTTCACCCAAATTAATTCGCTAAACAGTGCAATCTCTTTTCATAGCTACATTAATCACAGAGATATCTTTATCAACTTCACTTTTTTAAGTGGAGCTATAATATTTTCTGCTACTGGTATTGTGCTTACAGAAAGGGCAAATTAAACGATGTTTTGGCTCTTCAAACTGCAGTAAGTAATTACGGAGAAATTACATTATTTTGAAAATAGGCCATATCTGTTTTGAACATCAAACGGGTTTCTGCCTTATGCGGAAGATCGCGACTTCATTCCCAAATAAGCAAATATGTCACGTCGGACAGAGAAGGAACAGAATGTTGCACTGCCGCGATACCGGTATGAACGGAGCAGAGAAGAAATGTAGCCTTTATTTTGCCTCTGTGATTCACTTGTCCCAGGTACTGGTTAGTTTGCAATAATAAATGTCTTTCGTAAACCAAGGAGAGGTAAGTACGCAGGTTCTTTGTGGAGAATGCGAAAGGAAGACGAAGAGTATAGTTGGGATGTTCACACAAAGTTATAACGGCAGATGGTCTCTAACACAAATGAGAATTCAGTGAATGTGCGTAAACGTGTTACTGCAAAGGCTCTGGTATACTATGTTGAAGGTGAGAAGGAAACCTACAACAATGGGAGCGAACGAAACAGATGTTCTGGCAGTTGTTGGCCATAATCCACACGTAATGCCAAGTAAAACTGCGAGTGCCTCTGCAATAAGTCAGCACTGCCTTGTTCTCACTTTGCACACGAACGCTTCCACCCGGGATGTTTTAATGGCACATTAAACGGCGCGATTGCGTAATACGCATGGAGTACTGTCGCTCGCTTGTGATGCGGCATAGGACAACAGATTCTTTCGCCAAAGAATTTTCTTTGTCAGTGAAACTATCTGTAAAAATAACGGAAAGCTGTTTGTATGTAAGATGCATTGTTGGGCCGCTTAGAACCCGCACTGGTCGAGGCACGTCCAACATAAGGGGCAGTGGAGTCTGAACATTTGGTGCGAGGGTATTGGAGACTACCTGACTGCTTCTCACTTCAAAATGGTTCAAATGGCTTTAAGCACTATGGGACTTAACATCTGAGGTCATCAGTTCCCACGACTTAGAACTACTTAAGCCTAACTAACCTAAGGACATCACACACATCCATGCCCGAGGTAGCATTCGAACCTGCGACCGTAGCAGCAGCGCGGTTCCAGACTGAAGCACCTAGAACCGCTCGGCCGCTTCTCACTTCCTCGAAGAAAGCTTAACAGGTAAAATATACGCTCAACTTCTTACCGCAGTGCTTCCATTTCTCCTGTAAGAAGTATCACTTGAAACACGTAGATGTATGTGTTACCAGCACGACGGATGCCATCCTCAGCACCCGCTTGGATGTAGGAAAGCGCTCACCCTGTTTTCTGGTTACTAGATAGGACATAAATGTGTTATAGTTGGTCTGCTCATTAATCTTATTTCACTCCACTGAACATTTTTGTTTGGGGTAAACTCAAAGATGAAGTCTATACAAAAGTTCCAACGACTCGAGGGTATTTTTAACATCTCATTGTTGCAGTATATACAATGATAACGAAGGAGTGTTCAGTCTCTGAAGGCATCCTTCCACCAGCGGCTGAAAAAGTGTACTACAGTAGACGGTGCTCATTTCAAACAGTTAATGACATAAATGGAATTTTAAGGAATATTTAGAGATATTGTTTTTGTTGCTGTTGCTGATGTAATTGTGAAACCTATGTTTGTATCTCAAAATTAAATTCATAAAACTAAGTTATTATTTAACAGTCTTTCTACCGCAGTTTCCCGTTTTATAGATGCATTCAAATTTTGTAGTTCACGTTTCTTTCAACGCTCTGGCAGAAACAAGAGCAAAGCTGTTGCCGCAGTGAAATGGCGAATCATCCATGATGCCACGTCCTATGACATCCAGCTCTGTGTCGGTCCAACCACATACAGGGTATCTCAGGAGGAACTGCAAGTATTCGGGGATGTAACACGTACCATCATTCGAAACAAAAAAGGCTACTAAACATGGGCTCTAAAATGTATACCTTAAGAGATATGAGCACGTTCATCTTAGATATTGTGAAACAAATCTCTTCTTCTGCAAGTCCTTCTTTCCGTACGTAGCAGGAGGTAGTACGAACCAAGACAAGAAAAAATGCATAACTTAAGTGCTATGAGCACTTGTTCAGCAGAAGAGATGTGTAACTGCTTATTGCTCTTAAGGTATGAATTCTAGAGCCCATTTTTACTAGACTTTTTATCTTCGAATGATCGTTCCCGTCATTTTCCTGAATATTAACCATTCCTCCTGGGACACGTTATATAGCCAACTGTGGTTAATATGTTTAAATTTAACTTTCCTCCGAAATTCCGCTTTTGTATGTTGGCTTAGATGCGTCAAGCAGGGGAACCCCATCAGCCTGATACGACATTTCTGTATTAAATTATTTTCTGTATAAATCTGCAATCGGATCCGTATCGAAAACAGGGAAGTCCTAACTTCTAAGTACTGTAATTTCTCGTAAATTGCCTCTTTTAGAACTCCGATACTATCAGCAAAAGTTACTATAGTTCCAAACTAAAAGAGAAGTTGTTACCGGCAACTCTGTAACTACTGTAGCTATAAAAAGACATTAAATGTCATTTAGAGAAGACTTTGTTATAATTCATTTGGATGGAAATAGAATGCGATATCTTAAACGGTTCAGGAAATAGGCGGTGAACAACTCCTCTGAATCATCCTGCATTGCCTCGTCAGGTAAGAACAGACATTGAGACTAACGAAGGTTATCAGAACATTCATATACAGAGACAGCATACTGAAAATCAGACACAATGATGCAATGAAGCTACAAAACATATCTTCGACATTTGTTTTCCACAGCACGTTAACTTTTTAGCAGTGATGGTGTTTTCTATAATTTTTGGCAACCAAGAGTCTCATTTACCTGTAAATGTTATTTGACTTTTTGCATGATAAAACAATTTCAAACATCCACCATAGGTAAACTGATTTTATCGTTGAAGACTTACGTCGAGTCTGTGGATCCACGCATGAAGAAACTAGTTATTTGAGTTTGCTGTAGGTCTATGAATTCGCAGACGAATGTGACTTACTTGAATCGTTTGAGAATAACTGGCAGTGTCTGAACATACTGGAAACCACGGTGCTTCACTTTAGACAAAAGTGCGATGTTACACACAACTGCGTGATGTGGTTTCTTTCCTGGAATTAGGTTTCACGAATTTTTTCC
Source organism: Schistocerca serialis cubense (assembly GCF_023864345.2). Taxonomy (NCBI): domain Eukaryota; kingdom Metazoa; phylum Arthropoda; class Insecta; order Orthoptera; family Acrididae; genus Schistocerca; species Schistocerca serialis. The sequence continues at coordinate 55,249,230 of NC_064640.1, read as the reverse complement.
CAATACAAGGAAGCTACACATTCCTGATGCGTTTCATAAATGAATGTGAAGCAATAGCATTCACCGCCTGACAAAAAAAAAAAAAAAAAAAAAAAAAAAGGATCATCCAGAAGAGGAGGAGGGAACGAAATGAAACTTGGCAGGTTGTGAAGATATGTGATGTTATTTCAGGGATTACAAAACCGCGTCAAAGTTTCATTGAACTTGGAAGTATGAAGTCACTTACCAGTATAATGTTACACCACCTCTGGCCTGGACGCATGCACTGATTCGTTTGGGAAGGGAGTAATAAAGCCGTCGTATCTTCTCCTGAAGCAAGCTGACCAATAACTGATGTAACTCTTCAGGCTTTCCCGGCGAGATCTTGACATGTGGAATAATCGGGTATACTGCCAGATGTTTGTGTCGCTCTGTCACAATATTTCGGCCACGTAACTCGTTGCCTTCTTCAGGTGCTACCTGAGACTGCCGTATTGGAGGATTTTGTCCAGTATTGATGCCCAGAGGGCTCTGGGTGTTCAGGATAGGCCTCAGAGAGTTGCCACAGATGGCGACCAAGTTGGGCGCGGACGTCCGAGGGAGCACTGGGGAAGAGACAACACATTACAGGCAGCGCCAGGCGGGCGCGGACGGCAAAGAGAGCACCCAGCACCCTCTGGGCATAAATACTGGACAAGATCCCCCAATAAGGCAAGCGCGCAGAGCGGCCTGAGCTGGCGAGGCGAGCGCATCGCTGCCGTTGAGAGCTCGTGAAGAGGTTTTCTGTGCTGTGGGCGCCGCGGAGAGCAAATTGTCGTGCGTTGTTTTTACAACGTGTGCAAATTGTCGTGTTCCGCGCCTCGCAGCATGGGAAAGAAGGGTGCGCAGAGGAAACCTGCCGCTACGAAGGGTCCTTCGGTTGTGCAACTCACCGAGTCTGCAGACCGTGCAAGGAACTCCCGAGAAGACGAGTCGCGGCCTGTCCCCCCTTTGTACGTCAAGTGCAAAGGCGGGTGGACAGCGCTGTTCGACACCATGACGAACTGCGCTCGGAACGAGGTGGTCTACGAGTCTGTCTATACAGACTCGCTGATCTGCGTTCGAGCCGCAAACGTGGCCGACCACAGGGCGATCAAGGTCGCAGTGGCCGACCACATCGTCGACGCGCCGCCGGCGCGTGAGAAGGCACCTTCCCTAGGAAGGATGAAGACGACTAAGGCACTCCTCAGGGGGTTGCCTTGGTGCTGTGACGAGGCTGCGGTCCGGGAAGGGCTGCTGCGAGCCGGGTTTGGTAATGCAGCCGCAAGGTTGCACAACCGGACCAACAGGAAGAGGGCGTCGCTCTATGCCGTGACCGTGCAAACGGTCGACGGCGGGAGCGACATCTTCGACTTGCGGAAGTTGCTGAGCTTCCCGGTTACGACGGAGGCTCTCCCGACCGCCACGGACCCTCAGCCCCAGTGCTTCAGGTGCCAGGGCGAGGGCCATGTTGCGAAGTATTGCCGCAACGCGGCGCGGTGCGTCAAATGCTCAGGTGAGCACGACAGCCGCGCCAGCGACCGCGGCAGCAACGCTCTGCCGACTTGCGTCCGGTGTGGCGGCCCGCACGTCGCCAGTTGGCGCGGTTGTGCAGCTTTCTCAAGCCGCAACCGTGCCGGGGGCGGCGAAGCGGCCGCGGCCGCACCGACGCAGCAGCAGAAGAGAAGACGACGCCGGAAACGGAGTAGGGCGCAGAACAGCCCGGCGCAGCTGAGGGACGGCGCAGCAGCAGATCCACCTGCCAGGGGCGGGGACGGCCGCTCGGAAACGGGCAGCCAGGACGCAGCTCGCTCTCCCGTGAAGAGATGTGACCTCGAACTCGGCACCGCCGTGATGGAGGCCACAGCAGCCCTCAAAGCCGTCATGGCGGCGGAGAGGGCTGCCTTCGCAGCCGCCGTGGCTGCAGAGAAGGAAGAGGCCCTCAGGCAACTGCGAGCAGTCTTCGCCCGAGGCCTCAGCGCAGTCGTACCCACGAACACTCCTCCTGCGACCTCGCAGAAGGACGCTCGCGCGCCTATCCCAGCGGTTGTCCCAGCAGCACCGCAGGTGAGAGGCGCAAAGAAGACAACCGCCGCCCCAGCGGAACCGGTGGCGACGCCGACCGCTGCGGGAGCGTCCATCATCGCGACAGCGAGAGCGAACGGCATACATTTCTCCGACGCTGAAGCGGCGCAGCTCACTGAACAAGCGGAGCGGTTCGAAGCTGCAATGCAGAAGTCCTGCGCCGTGCAGTAGAGGAGGACGCTGAACGGTAGCCGATCGCCGCCGTTCTGCACCAGCCTGATGAAGCTGCACCAAGTCACTGACGACAAGGCGCAGCAGAGGGCCTAACAGCAACGCATGCGTTGCCGCGCCGGACTCTTTATGTTACAGGGAAGAAGTCACTGCGGCCGGCCCAGGAGACTACAAGCGAGCCCAGCCGCAGCACCCGGACTGACCCAGCTAACGACCACGCAACACATAGGTAACGATGCACGATACCTCATGCTAACCTTCCCTCACCTTGCATGCTCTGTCGCAGCTAGCAAGCCGCTACTGCCCTCACTACCCGTCCTACTGTCGCAGAGGTTTTTTTCCCTTGGCGCTGGCCTTGGCACTTTTTTTCCTCTGCTCTTACAACCGCTACCCTTCGATCGTTTTCGACCACTTCTATCTCCTGATGGACCATGTTAATGAGTAATCTTACCCAGCCTGCATCCTGTGACGCCTGATTTAAAAACTAACATGTTTACGGAGGTGACAGTAGAACTTTTGGTTTGGTCACCACATTGGTGCGGGCGTGGAGCGGCCCCATCCTTTATTATTATCCAATGCGGCAGTCTCAGGTAGCACCTGAAGAAGGCAACGAGTTACGTGGCCGAAATATTGTGACAGAGCGACACAAACATCCAGCAGTAGACCCGATTATTCCACATGACCAATAACTGTTGGTCTGGTTCTTGATATGCTGGATGCTGGCACTGGGACACAGTTTACGACCGAGCTGGTCCCACATATACTCTATTGGGTACAAATGTGGGATTTTGGTGGCCACTGGTGGCACTGTCGCATGAAGAGTAACATATGAGGACGGAGAAAGTCTGTGACTTATCTTCGAGCCGTCAGAGTTCCTTCAGTCCCTACCAGTTGTGATCTAAATTCATTCCCAATAGGCTCCCCACACCACGACCTCAGGAGGAGTAACACAGCTGTGTCTCCGCAAAACATTGGAAGAATGGCACCTCTCCAGCATACTTGCCAATGACGGGCATCCAGGGTATTGCACAACCACGATTCATTACTGAATACAGTGAGACGCAATTTATCAGCAGTACATTTTGCCCGGTCACAGCACCAATCAAGACGCAGCCATCTACATCTACGTCTACATCTACGTGATTACTCTGCTATTCACAATAAAGTGCCTGAGAGAGGGGTTCAATGAACCACCTTCATGCTGTCTCTCTACCGTTCCACTCTCGGACGGCACGTGGGAAAAACGAGCACTTAAATTTTTCCGTGCGAGCCCTGATTTCTCTTATTTTATACTAATGATCATTTCTCCCTATGTAGGTAGGTGGCAACAGAATGTTTTTGGAATCGGAGGAGAAAACTGGTGATAGAAATTTCATGAGAAGATCCCGTCGCAACGAAAAACGCCTTTGTTTTAATGATTGCCACTCCAATTCACGTATCATGTCTGTGACACTATCTCCACTATTTCGCGATAATACAAAACGAGCTGCCCTTCTTTGTACTTTTTCGATGTCATCCGTCAGTCCCACCTGATGCGGTTACCACACCGCACAGCAATACTCCAGAATAGGGCGGACAAGCGTAATGTAAGCAGTCTCTTTGGTAGACCTGTTGCGCCTTCTAAGTGTTCTGCCAATGAATCGCAGTCTTTGGTTTGCTATACCCACAATATTATCTATGTGATCGTTCCAATTTAGGTTATTTGTAATTGTAATCCCTAAGTATTCAGTTGAATTTACAGCCCTCAGATTTGTGTGACTTATGCCGTAATCGAAATTTAGCTGATTTCTTTCAGTACTCATGTGAATAACTTCGCACTTTTCTTTATTCAGGGTCAATTGCCACTTTTCGCACCATACAGATATCTTAACTAAATCATTTTTCAAGTCGTTTTGATCATCTGATGACTTTACAAGACGGTAAATGACAGCATTATCTGCAAACAATCTAAGACGGCTACTCAGATTGTCTCCTATGTCGTTAATATAGATAAGGAACAATAGAGGGCCTATAACACTTCCTTGGGGAACGCCGGATATTACTTCTGTTTTACTCGATGGCTTTCCGTCTGTTACTACGAACTGTGACCTTTCTGACAGAAAATCATGAATCCATTCCCACAACTGAGGCGATACTCCGTAGGCACGCAGTTTGATTAGAAGACGCTTGTGAGGAACGGTGTCGAAAGCCTTCTGGAAATCTAAAAATATGGAATCAATCTGACACCCCCTGTCGATAGCACTTATTACTTCGTGAGTATAAAGAGCTAGTTGTGTTTCACAAGAACGATATTTTCTGAATCCGTGCTGACTATATGTCAATAAATAGTTTTCTTCGAGGTACTTCACAATGTTCGAATACAGTATATGTTCTAAAATCCTACTGCAAATCGACGTTAGTGATATAGGCCTGTAATTCAGCGGGTTACTCCTACTTCCCTTTTTGGGTATTGGTGTGACTTGAGCAATTTTCCAGTCTTTAGATATGTATCTTTCTGTGAGCGAGTGGTTGTATATAATTGCTAAATATGGAGCCATTTTATCAGCATACTCTGAGAGGAACCTGACTGGTATACAATCTGGACCGGAGGCCTTGCCTTTATTAAGTGATTTAAGCTGCTTTGTTACACCGAGGATATCTACTTCTATGTTTCTCATCTTGGCAGTTGTTCTTGACTGGAATTCAGGAATATTTACTTCTTCTTTGGTGAAGGCGTTTCGGAATTTGTGTGTTGTGGTGTTAACGGCAGCTTAGGCATGGGACTGGAATTCCCTTGTCCAGATGCTGCTTATCTCCACCCAATGGTGCGGGGTAGCACACAACATTGCAAAGAGTCCATTACTTCTTCTTGGATGGCAGGCACATATGTGAAGGGGCTATGATGTGCTTTGTGGACGATATGTCGGTCCTCTCGTCTGGTGATCAGACGAGTATGTCTGCTGCCCACCAAATCCGATAGTGCGCCAAATGGAGACTCGCAATGAGCTCCCTTTCAAGCTCTCACAGCTGCTATTAGCAATGCTCACCCATTATCTAACGCTTTTCACGTCCCTTACGTGCCCTAGCACGGCTGGTAACAACATTAAACACGAACAGTGCTAACGCACTCTGGTGGCGATTCTGCCTGTCACAGAGAACTGCAACTCTAATAATTTACATACCGCAGTTGGTATCTACATGCACGCAGCTACACTGACATCCGATACTGTCTGCTGGGCGCTTCACTTTTTTTGTCAACCAGTGTATTTATTTACTGGAAAAGGAGTAGGAACTGCTACCATAAAACTGCTGTGAAAGTTACTACTTACTCATGGCACTATAGTTTGTTTTTATTTCACGTAGTTAAGTTTAAGCGCCACCTGTAGTGCCTTCGCTACTTTACGATGTAGTACTTGCAAACGCTGCTAGATGTTTCTATATTTTTAATACTAAAAATTATAGCTACGGTAATACTTTCTGTGTGAACGTTGTGAAGTTAAATTATGCAATACCATCGTCTGCTTCATATGGTTACTAAAGATAAGAATAGAAAACTATTGCTTTAAGTACCGTGAGAAAGTTAATGGTGTACTTCTAGATGTACACCTGAGCTATTATTTCCACTTTCTGGTGGGAGTACACACAACAGCGAGTACACATAGCACCAAAACTCGCAGTACCTGAAGGCGACGACCTGGTAGTTTGTCGTAATATTTAGCAAAAATGGGAACACGTCAGCTGTAAACTCGGAAGTACACGGCAAGAAAACCTGAGAGATCACATCAAACTAAAGTAATTAGTATTATCTTACATAGGAATAGTTAATTTAATTTCACCGAATTTTAACAGTTGCGGACGTGACTGTACTGAATACTTTGAAAGTATACCGAAACAACACCTTGTGTCACCTATAATTGTGCTTTATTACACTGAACTATGCATTTGAGAACCTGTTGGTCCATTTTTAGGTGTGTCTATGTGGTTACATAAATTTTCTTCCTCTTGAGTGAGATAATACTTCAGTATAGTGCGTTCATGTTATTACAAGTTTTTGTGTTAAATCTGGAAATCGTGGCTAAAGAAAACGAAATTTCTCTCAGCTAACGCCATTTTCAGTAGTTTTGTATTATTCACGATTTCCAAATTTAAGACATCATCTAATAACAACAACACACTAAGCTGAAACATCATCTCTGTCAAGGACAAGAAATTCAATGTTACCACCTAAATACATTTGAACATAGACCTATGAGGACTGAAATTCACAGCGTAATGCACAAATATTAGTGACTAAATTCGTTGTTCCAATATGTTTTCAGAGGAATAGCTACTGTCTTGTACTGCCGATACCATATACTATATTTACAGTTTATCAAATTCAGGTTGAAAGATTGTCTCGTGGCACACTCTTTCTACTCTGTACGGGAGTTCATCGCAGTAGTTCCGAACGCTTTATCTGTAAAGCAATTTTTTTGTTTTATAAATCTTTAATTATTTTATTACAAATTTTTTAATCAGCGTTATATAAACTACGTAGGTCCTACTCACTCGTTCCACAACCAACTATGTTTGTTCCATACCGACCCTAGGAAGCTGATAAATAAATAAATGATTAATTAAAGTGACCATCATCAGAAATGTTTTGTTTATTTTTCTCTTAATGTTGAGAATATGAATCACAAAATCTTATCTTGTTCTCGAGTGGTACTTGGATTTTCAGTTACCTTGCTCATTCTGCCTGAAAATTAGAAAACAATTTAAACAGGTTACTGTACAAAAATCTTCTCATCAATAAGGACTTTCTGTTGGTTAATACAGTAACCACAATATTACTTCGGGTGGGACGAAAATCTTACTTGCTATACAGGTTTTGTGTACATCACTTTTGGTCAGTTGTTTATGTATTTATGAACATAGTCAGCATTTCATTTTCCATAATGAGTACAATAAAAGATCACTTTTTTTTACTTACTGATGGTTTATCAATATTACATGTAGCGTATTATAAACACAATCATGTGAACAAAAAAAAAAAAAAAAAAAAAAAAAAAAACACAAAAGTGTTCCACCACGAACAAATTATACGAAGGGGCCGGAAATCGGTAGATGTAATGAACATGAACAGGCAAACAAATCATTACAATATCAGAAAAATTGGATGATACATTCAAGAAAAAGAGCTTCACAAAATTAGCAAGTCAGTAACACGTTGGTCTGCCTCTGGCTCTTATGCAAGCGGTTATTCGGCTTGGCACTGGTTTATAGAGTTGTTGGATATCCTCCTCAGCGATATCCTGCCAAATGCTGTCCGATTGGAACGTTAGATCGTAAAAAGCACGAGTTGGTTTGACAGTCTGCCCATAATGCTCCAAATGTTCTCAATTGGGGAGAGATCCGGCGAACTTGCTCGACGCGGTGGGGTTTGGCAAGCACGAAAATAAACAGTATGTACTCTCGCCCTGTGAGGATGTTCATTATCTTGCTACACTACTGACCATTAAAACTGCTGCACCAAGAAGAAATGCAGATGATAAACAGTTATTCATTGTACTAATATATTTAACTAGAACTGACATGTGATTACATTTTCACGCAATTTGGATTCATAGATCCTGAGAAATCAATACCCAGAACAGCCACTTCCGGCCGTAATAACGGCCTTGATACGCCTGGGCATTCGGTCAAACAGAGCTTGGATAGCGTGTACAGGTACAGCTGCCCATGCAGCTTCACACGATACCACAGTTGATCAAGAGTAGTGACTGGCGTATTGTGACGAGGCAGTTGCTCGGCCACCATTGACCAGACGTTTTCAATTGGTGAGAGATCTGGAGTATGTGCTGGCCAAGGCAGCAGTCGAACATTTTCCGCATCCAAATAGGCCCGTACATGACCTGCAACATGCGGTCGTTCATTATCCTGCTGAAATGTAGGGTTTCGCAGAGATCGAATGAAGGGTAGAGCCACGGATTGTAACACATCTGAAATGTAACGTCCACTGTTCAAAGTGTCGTCACTGCGAACAAGAGGCGACCGAGGCGCGGAACCATTGGCACCCCATACCATCACGCCGGGTGATACGCCAGTATGGCGATGACGAATACACGCTTCCAATGTGCATTCACAGCGATGTCGCGAAACACAGATGCGACCATCATGATGCTGTAAACAGAACCTGGATTCATCCGAAAAAATGACGTTTTGCCATTCGTGCCCCCAGGTTCGATGTTGAGTACACGATCGCAGGCGCTCCTGTCTGTGATGCAGCGTCAAGGGTAACCGCAGCCATGATCTCCGAGCCGATAGTCCATGCTGCTGCAAACTTCGTCGAACTGTTCGTGCAGATGGTTGTTGTCTTGCAAACGACCCCAACTGTTGACTCAGGGATCGAGACGATGCGTTACAGCCATGTGGATAAGATGCCAGTCATCTCGACTACTAGTGATACGAGGCCGTTGGAATCCAGCACGTCGTTCCGTATTACCCTCCTGAACCCTCCGATTCCATATTCCACTAACAGTCATTGGATCTCGACCAGCGCGAGCAGCAATGTCGCGATACGATAAACCGCAATCACGATGGGCTACAATCCGACCTTTAACAAAGTCGGAAACGTGATGATATGCATTTCTCCTCCTTACACGAGGCATCACAACAACGTTTCACCAGGCAACGCCGGTCAACTGCTGTTTGTGTATGAGAAGTCGGTTGGAAAATTTTGCTCATGTCAGCACGTTGTAGGTGTCGCCTTGTGTGAATGCTCTGAAAAGCTAATCATTTGCATATCAGAGCATCTTCTTCCTGTCGGTTAAATTTCGCGTCTGTAGCACGTCATCTTCGTGGTGTAGCAATTTTAATGGCCAGTAGTGTAAAATGTAAGCCCATAATGTTTGCCGTTAAGGGCAACAAAACATGGCGTAAAATATCGTCGACGTACCGGTTTGCTGTAAAGGTGCAGCGTATTCGACAGACTGTTTGGTATCCTACAGCTGTCAGGGACGTCTTCAGACACGTCTTCGGCCTGGAATCTGATTCATTGGAGTAGAACTGTCTTCAGTGATGAGTCTCGCCTCGAACTGAGTCTCGAAGACGTGTCTGGAGACGCCCCAGAGAACGGTGGGATACCATCCTGTCACCCACCATACGGCCTGACAACCAGTAGCGATGGTATGGGCTGCCATTTCCTTTCATAGTGGGACCCCTTTGGTCACCGCCTCACCCTTACAGCAACGCATTACGTTAACCATATTCCACACCCCGTTTTGTTGTCCTACACGGCAAGGCATCCTGGGCTTACGCCCTCTCGCAGACGTCGAGAGTTTCTATTGCTTGTCTTCGTGCTTACGAAACACTACTTTGGCCAGCAAGTTTACCGGATCTCGCCCCAATTGAGACTCATTGGAAAATTATGGACAGGCTCCTTCAGGCAGCTCTGGATTTTTACGATCTAACGCGCGAATTCTACAGACTTCGGCACAATATCGCTGAGGAGGACATGCACCACTCTACCAATAAACGCCAAGCCGAATAACTGCTTGCATAATGGCCAGAAGTGGACCAACGTGTTATTGAGTTGCTTAATCTGTGAAGGTCTTTTTCTTGAACGAATCATTGAATTTTTCATTTGTTTGTCTGTTCGTGTACATCACATCTACCGATTTCCGTCTCATTCGGCTAATTTCTTCGTGACCCATCGTTTTTATGTCGCAGAGAGTATTTTGAAAAACTGTTAATTATAACTGTCTTGCAATACCTAGATTTTTTCATTCATAATTTTCAATTGTTTGTAAATAATGCTTTCTTGTAATTTATGTATATTTTGTTAGCGTTTATATTTATTTTGTACCGAATGTGAACCATTCTATACATGCCATGTAAGCTGTGAACATATTGTATGGTTTAGTTGTCCATGTATAGGGTAGCTGTAACTGCAACGACAGGACGGGAAAAGCCAGGGGGAAGTACCTCTGCGTTAAGGAGGCATAAACAAGCCGATGGAAAACGTGGAGGGCATGAGGAGAGCATGTCAGCAGAACACAAAGCACCTGTAAGTAGTCAGCCATCAGAGTGGGAATATCTCGGCTTGAATACGACGCTAAGTTCTATACTGTTATAAGAATTTCCTGGTTCTTTCCACTGGTAAAGATGCAGAGTGTTTAACAGTGCTCAACGGCTTTTGTTATTTGAAGAGTCATATGTGAGTTATGTAAAAATTGGAAATTTGTGGTAATGACTAAGGGCCCAAACTACTGAGGTCATCGGTCCCTAGGCTTACGCACCCGTTAATCTAACTTAAATTAACTTACGCTAAGGCCAACACACGCACCCATGCCCGACGGAGGACTCGAAACTCCGATGGGGGGAGCCGCGTGAACATTTATGTAAACGCCAAAGCTAAAACCAAGTACAGATTGTCAAATGGAGACCCTGATTTCAAAATTAAATATCTAGAAAATTAAGATCGATAGACGAGTGCAATAAAAGGCACGTTTATTGTGAAAGCTGTGAGAATTTTATGTAGAAGTTATACAGAAGTTTCGTCCGCAGCTCGTGGTCGTGCGGTAGCGTTCTCGCTTCCCGCGCCCGGGTTCGATTCCCGGCGGGATCAGGGATTTTCTCTGCCTCGTGATGACTGGGTGTTGTGTGATGTCCTTAGGTTAGTTAGGTTTAAGTAGTCTTAAGTTCTAGTTGACTGATGACAATAGATGTTAAGTCCCATATTGCTCAGAGCCATTTTTTATACAGAAGTTTCGGAATAGTTCGGAAACATGCTAACGGATGGCGCTCTATGCTGTGCAGGTCGTGCATATCAGCGTGTATAATTAAACTCGTCTTCTGCAAGCAGTCTTTCAGTCACATCACAGTCTTTTCGAAATCGTCATCGCTGCAGTACGGATGTGTCAAATTTCAATGTTTGTTTGTGTCATCATATATCGTAGTGTCTAAACGGAAACTGGTTCAGACGCCACACAGATCGTCGATTCAAGTTCGTCCGGAGTTTTGGGAGTGGTTCCGATAGACCGTGTCTTTCAATGCTCCCCACAAAAAGTAGTCACAGGGGGTCAGATCGGGCGAATATATAGGACAATCCATCCCTGCATCAGTAAATTTGAAATAATCCAGTGCAATAACTGTTCCCGAAACATTCTTCAAGTAAGTGGTATTCCAGTACCAGAAAAGCACGTTGTTCAATGGAACACATGATTTCAACCTCTTACTTCGGCACGCTAACCTCCTTTCACGTTTCAACTGTGGAACTGATCACCAAACTGTGTGCACTTTTTATAGACAATGTGCACTGAGATTACAGCAAAATAATTCAGCAGCTTTCCGAACTATTTCGAGACTTCTGTATAAATTTCTTTCAGCTTTCACAGAACATACCATTTGTTGTACTCGTATGTCGATCTTAATTTTAGAGATATATTTAATTTTGAAGCTAATGGCCTTGCCATTTGCGAACAGAAACCAGACTGTCGCCGTGTTTTTTTTAGTTGTCTGTCTATTGTTTTACCTGTCTGCTTCGTATGTATTTTATCATTCCCCTGTTCTTTGTTTTACGTTCCACGATTTTTTTTTCGCCATGTTACTCTTTAAGTCTCAGATTTTATCGCCTGTTTTTATTATTTATTCTCTTCATCTTTTTAACAAAATCTGTAGGCTGAAGAGAGGCATACTAAGCTGCTGCCAGCCCGCCCCCTTCGGGGGGAATTGAAATTCAATAAAGAAAAAAAAAATGGCCTTGCCACAGTAGTAACATCAGTTCCCATCAAATCACCTAAGCTAAGCGCTGTCGGGCTTGGCTAGCACTTCGATGGGTCACCGTCCGGTTCTGCCAATTTGCTGTTGACAAGCAGGGTGCACTCAGCCCTTGTGAGGCCAATTGAGGCGCTACTTGATTGAGAAGTAGCCCTGGTCACAAAAACTGACAACGTCCAAGAGAGCGGTGTGCTGATCAGATGCCCCTCCGTATCCCCATTCGGTGACGCCTAAGGGTTGAGGACGGCACGGCGGCCGGTCGGTGCCGTTGGACCTTCAAGGCCTGTTCGGACGGTGTTTGCTTTACTTTTGACATCAGGAAATCCTTCGCTGCATACGTTATATTATTCGACGAGCAGGCCATTTACGGCCGAGCGGTTCTAGGCGCTTCAGTCCGGAACCGCGCTGCTGCTTCGGTCGCAGGTTCGAATCCTGCCTCGGGCATGGATGTGTGTCATGTCCTTAGATTAGTTAGGTTTAAGTAGTTCTAAGTGTAGGGGCTGATGACCTCAGATGTTAAGTCCAATAGTGCTTAGAGCCATTTGAACCATTTTTTTTATTCGATGATGCTGATTCAGCTCTTCGAATTGTTGGCTATTGTAAATCGCAGGTTTCATTATTAATTGTGTTTAATTTACGTGTGCATACAAACTGTTATGGAGCCAAGTGATACTACCTGTGATAGGTTAGTGGCCCGAAACCTAAAATTTGCCTTAGTGTTAGAATTACAATGCAAAACCTTCTTTAACGAAGATTGGCAGAGATTTTTGTTATCCAAGAAAACAATTTACCAATTCATTATAATAAAGCTGTGTAGTCAGTTAGTTGCAAAATATTTTAATATATTTTGAATTTTGTGAAAAGATAACAGGTAATCTAAAAATAACTTAATTCTGACAGTAACATTTAAAAAAGATTCATAATAAGTGATTTAAGTGTGTTTAGCATTTCATTGTTTGTAAAGTGTGGCAAGGGTGCATTACTTTATGTGTATTTGAGGTTATGGAATATCGTTGTAAAGGAGGACTTCAAATTAATTAATTCAATTACTTCAGATGTTGCTTTACTCAAAACTATATAAAGTATTTTTGTAGTCGTTAATGTGAGGAAGTTATTTGCTGGTTAATTAGTATCTCACACTAATTAATTACATAGATGTTAAAGTTAATGCAGACAGTTTACCAGTCACTGAAATTTTTGCTTTTGAAGGACACCAACTGTTTCTTGGGTATCCAAAACGCCTAAATATTGGTAGTTAATTGTTTGACGTTACGATCTATCGGCCTATAAAAGGGACTTTTCGTAGCCGCCAGCTTCCAATTTAAGAAATGCAGTGTTTAATATTATCTAACTTGCCCTGACTGGCGAAGTCGCCTAAAGTGTCATTATCATTAACAGAATTTAGCTCTAGTTCTTATCACAAGGGAAACGTGCAATGGAAGTCTAACAACAAGATTCAGACTAACTGATCAGGGATTGAATTTCACTATATGCTTCCCAATAACTTCCTGTTACAGGGTGCAAGAGGGTAGCGATCACAGGAGAAAGGATGGCGTGCTGGTGAGCAGCTTGGGGAGAATTTAGTATGCTAAATTGAAACCAAGAGGACATTTATTCAGATAGTGGAGTGTACTCCTGAACTGCATTATACATGGAAAATGTATAAGATCTTAATGCTATGGTGCCGTTAGAGCAAACTGTATGATGAAATGGCTCTGAGCACTATGGGACTTAACATCTGTGGTCATCAGTCCCCTAGAACTTAGAACTACTTAAACCTAAGGACATCACACACATCCATGCCCGAGGCAGGATTCGAAACTGCGACCGTAGCGGTCACGCAGCTACAGACTGAAGCGCCTCGAACCGCACGGCCACACCGGCCGGCAAACTGTATGATGATTATTATTCAGTGTGGATTAGGCTGGGTCGGGAGCACAACATGGATACACATACGCTCACATTCATAGAAATACCGAAGTTAGTATTTACCGTTTTCTATGCAAAATTGAGTCCTGAAAACAGGCTTGTGTCTGGCAGTGGTAGGCAAACACGACGTATAGTCAGTATCACTATGCATGAAATGAAACGTGTCCGGATAAAGAACTATTTCTGCCGCACCTGACTTTAGTTAAATGATTGCAGAATCAATCACGAGAACTCCAAACGATTCTGCCAAAGAAATTTAAAGTTAGAGAAAGTTTCCACTTCGAAAAATCTCAACTAATCGTCGTCCAAAGTCACCGCCTAAGTGAACACAGAAGCGGCACATCATACTCACTGCACAACAGCCAAGAGACTCCTCAGCGATTCGGCTACTGCATCTCCCTGACGTCTGACCTAAAACGAGTCTGCCTCGCCTCCGAGTACAGAGGCCAAAAAATCCTGGAGGGGGCGAACAGACCAATTAAAAAGACGAATTCTTTAGTGGTATCAGGTATCTCGTCCAGTCAGAAGACATTTTGTATCAGTTAAAACGAACCAAATACGAGCGATTACGTTCCTCGGGTGTGGCTCTCAATGAACTAATTCCAAGGTCACCTGTTACGAAAACGTGCGCAATTAACACTTCGTCATCCCACAGGGTGGCGCCCAAAGACAGCTATGAAAGTTGTACTCAAACAGTTTCCACAACGAAACTTTGTCTCGAAACATGGCAGAAAATCCAAAGAGATTGTGGTTGTATGTAAAGTATGTTAGTGGCAAGAAACAATCAATGCCTTCTCTGCGTGATAGCAATGGAGATACTATCGAAGACAGATCCCAAAGCAGTGTTACTAAACCCAGCCTTTCGAAATGCCTTCACAAAAGAAGACGAAGTAAATATTCCAGAATTCGAATCGAGAACAACTTCCAACATGAATAACGTAGAAGTAAATATCCTCGGAGTAGTGAAGCAACTTAAATCACTTAATAAAAGCAAATCTTCTGGTCCAGACTGTATACCAATTAGGTTCCTTACGGAGTATGCTGATGCATTAGCTCCATACTTAACAGCCACATACAACCGCTCACTCGACGAAAGATCCGTATACAAAGACTGGAAAGTTGCACAAGTCACACCAATATTCAAGAAAGGTAGTAGGAGTAATACACTAAATTACAGGCTCATATTGTTAACGTCGATATGCAGCAGGATTTTGGAATATATATTGTGTTCAAACATTATGAATTACCTCGAAGAAAGCTATCTATTGACACACAGTCAACACGCATTTGGAAAACATCGTTCTTGTGAAACACAACTAGCTCTTTATTCACATGAAGTGTTGAGTGCTATTGATAAGGAATTTCAGATCGATTCCGTATTTCTGGATTTCCGGAAGGTTTTTGACACTGTACCACACAAGAGGCTTGTAGTGAAACTGCGTGCTTATGGAATATCGTCTCAGTTATGTGACTGGATTTGTGATTTCCTGTCAGAGAGGTCACAGTTCGCAGTAATTGACGGAAAGTCATCGAGTAAAACAGAAGTGATTTCTGGCGTTCCTCAAGGTAGTGTTATAAGCCCTTTGCTGTTCCTTATCTATATAAACGATTTGGGAGACAATTTGAGCAGCCGTCTTAGGTTATTTGCAGATGACGCTGTCGTTTCTCGACTAATAAAGTCATCAGAAGATCAAAACAAATTGCAAAACGATTTAGAAAAGATATCTGAATGGTGCGAAAAGTGGCAGTTGACCCAAAATAATGAAAAGTGTGAGGTCATCCACATGAGTGCTAAAAGGAATCCGTTAAACTTTGGTTACACGATAAATCAGTCTAATCTAAAGGCCGTAAGTTCAACTAAATACCTAGGTATTACAAATACGAACAACTTAAATTGGAAGGAACACATAGAAAATGTTGTGGGGAAGGCTAACTAAAGACTGCGTTTTATTGGCAGGACAGTTAGAAAATGTAACGGATCTACTAAGGAGACTGCCTACATTACGCTTGTCCGTCCTCCTTTAGAATACTGCTGCGCGGTGTGGGATCCTTACCAGATAGGAAGAAGGTGAAAGAAGAGCAGCACGTTTTGTATCATCGCGAAATATGGGAGAGAGTTGGGCTCGACATCATTAAAAGAAAGGCGTTTTTCGTTGTGACGGAATCTTCTCACGAAATTCCTATCACCAACTTTCTCCTCCGAATGCGAAAATATTTTGTTGACACTGACCTACATAGGGAGAAACGATCACCACGATAAAACAAGGGAAATCAGAGCTCGTACGGAAAGATACAGGTGTTCGTTCTTTCCGCGCGCTATGCGAGACTGGAATAATAGAGAATTGTGAAGGTGGTTCGATGAGCCCTCTGTCAGGCACTTAAATGTGATTTGCAGAGTATCCATGTAAATGTAGATGTAGATGCAGTTCGCATGTTCTTTGATTCAAATGCTAAACAAAGAACGTCCACCTGAATTCACCCAGTTGCATGCGTTTGTGTTTACACACACATTCATTTAGTCCAGTGATAGCCCTTGATCAGGACAGGTGGTTACAGCTACACGATGTGCTGAATATCATAAAATGTAATAACGATGAAAATAAAACACAATATTTCTGTTCCCAGCGTTATGTCCCTCTCTGGCATGGAAAACATTTGAGAAAACGCAGGCAGAGAATAGACAATCGGCACAACTTGACAAAAAGACAGATTTATAAAACCACAAAATTATATGATAGGTGGACTGACTGCAGCGTTTCACTCACTACAAAGTAAAAATTGGACTAGTGACCGTAACTTTGTCATGCTTCGAACGTTCGATATTAGGAACGGGATTATTTGACTTTGGGGCATGTTAAATTTGGATACAAGGATCCTTGATTGGTAAGCCACTGAGCATTCTATAACGGGCCTTGGCTCTTAAAGCAGACAATGCAAACCAGGGGTGGCCAACATTACGGCTCGTGGACCACGCCCGGGCCCGAGTGCCAATGTGCTGTCTCGCTTCACATTCTCCCACTGCCACATAGTGAACGCGCCGCATTTAAACAGCAGTAGAGTGGTAATGCATATCACTTTGTTTTATATTTCACATTTCTCAAAAACATAGTTCACAAAAAACTAAGGTTTCAGTATTAATTATTTATTTTCGGTGCGCTGAAGAAATATAATTTTTATCTGTTACAAACTGTCGGCATGCAGACAGACGTAGACGGTTTCACAGTCTCGAACTAAGTAGCCATGTAATCGTGCCTTATTTAGTTTCATAATCGAAAAAAGGTCTTTCACTCAAATATGTCCATAGAAATGTAGTACTTTTGCAACATCATTATGAAGACTTGGAAAATCTACCTGTGAAAAGCAATGGAGCTGTCCTAAATAGTGTTAATTGAAACTGGAATTATCCTGCAACTCAGTAAGTTACATCTGCACATGCAGAGGGGCGCTTACAACTCAAACGTCAAACGGTCTCGAAAATAGCTCGCAAACAGATGTAAGATTGACAGTGTCCTCAAAACGTTTATAAAACTATCGTTGTAATTCTTGCGAGACAGCAATGAATTCTTGAGACCTCGCGCTTTCTTTAACGCCAGCGAGCTAAGGGAATTGGATTGTCTTTTAAATGAATCTCCATCAAATCAGAAAGAAGTTACCCTCCAGTGTCTTTCTGTGGGGAGTGTGCGGTAAAATCCAGTCAAAATGAGAAGTCTGCAGTCCATTCCAGACGTTCTAATTTTTGTTCCTGCACTCCTTTTCCCTTCATAAATTCAACAATAGCTAGATTTAAATCGAAAAATCGTTTCAGGCATGTCCCTTGACTTAACCAACGTACTTTGCAGTAAAATGTAGAGTGAATCACGTAAGACTTAATATCCGTTTTATTTGTGAACGGTTACATATATCGAAACGCGATTTTCGGCAAATGTTATAGCGCCGAGGGGCATGTATGTTTTTGTTTCGTTAATGGCTTTAGCGCTGGTATCAACTGAGATACTTAAGTAAGTGCTTTTTTAAAACTGAACCGTATACTTTTTATAACAGCATTCGATAGCTGTTAAGAAAATGACAATGATGTAGCGTTTGTTAATGTTGACGTTGAAACCTGTCGTAAAAGTTCGAGAAATGTCCTAGAATGTGAGACCACAGTGGCCAGAAACGGCGTCTGGGGTGCAAACACTGCTAAGCAGACGTCTTGGACCAGGCTGCGTAGTTGTATATGGTAAGGTAGGCCTACACTACGAGAATGAAGCTTTATTTCCCTTTCAACTAACTTACGACCTAGATACAGGTTCACCTATGAATGTTGTACACGGAAATACTACATAGGGAGAAACCTAACGTATCGCAAAGGGCGTAGGAAAACTATTTCACATTTGTGTATTCTCCCAGATTTACGTGAGCTGAAACAGAGAAATCAGCTGTTCGTTTGTCAACAATAAAAAGGTTTTATACGCTGAAAAAACCAACTTCTGTATTAAATACGTAAATTTTAGGAGGAAGATGTGCCCATCTTTTCCTGTACGATGCTGTGTGCTTCTTAGAGGTAAAATACGTGCAGTCGGGCAACTGCATCTACCTACATTGCTCTAAATTATTTCATATGAGATACATTCGTTGAACTAAAAATTTTATTAAAAATACCTTGGTGACCACCTGTACACCGCAAAATAAATATTCTTCTTAACGTAGCGTCGTTTCGTGCTGAACCTAGGCTTGTAATGACAATGTTACCAGCTATTTGCAACGTGCGCTGTCGACTTATTTGGTACAGAAAGAAGTAAATGAAATAAACAATTTACCAACAATGATTTGGTAATCTCTCAAGTCACGTAACAAAAATTTTGTCTTACAATAAACTACCTTTATCCTTTATTTAAGCATATGTTGAAACTATTGATCATGAACTCAAAGGAACATTTACAATCGCCTTTCGAAAGAACGATGAACAGGTTGAACTGGCGATTCGACGACACATATCGACTGGCGTAGTTGAGGCTTCCTCATAGACTGCATCTTTGAATGCCCCTCAAAGAAAGAAATCAAGAAGAGTCAAATCGGGGCCCTCACAGGCCGTTTGACAACAGAATTTCGTCCCATCCAACGTCCAGGAAAGTTCTCATTCGGTATTTGCGTTGCAACACGAGTCAACCGAACAACCATGGAGTATCCAGTGATACCTCTTCTAGAAGAATCGGCAGAATGTTCATTACAAGCTGTGCGTAAGAATGTCAATTTAGAACACATGAGATGAGTAAGGTCCCACAGTGTAATTTAATATGATACCGCATCATAAATTTACGCTCCACGGCCGTTGACATGGCACCTGACAAAGCGAGTGTGGATTTTCGGCTGTCCAGTAGTGCATGTTATACCATACAAATTTACATTTGCGTGATTAGTAAACGTTGCTTAATCGGCAGAGAGCGCACGTTGGAAAAACGTAGAGTCGTCTTTCAATTGTTGAAGGACAAACCGAAAAAATTCTATACGACGTTCTAAACCACTGTCGTCGAGTGCCTGATGTAGTGGCATAATAGGGATGGAAATTCTGTCGATGCATGATGCGAATGACGCTCCTTGGCAATATGTCTTTCTGTGCCAAGTCATTGGCGTCGTAGACAGAACAGCTTCTTCGTGTTCTCTGTCAGTTTCAGTCTTCTTTCTTGTCCTCTTTTTGACGTTCAAGCAACCTGTCCGCACTAGCGTCTTAATAACTCGGGCAACTGTCTAGCGCATCCGACATTGGCGATAGGATAGATAGCCCTATATCCATGAACTGTTTTTACGGCATTTCCTTCACATTCACCACGTAGAAGCTGTATGTACAACTTCTCCTCATTGGTGTACATGTACGCACGCAACGAGTGTTGAAACAGAAATGAGCGGTCTGCAGTGCAGACCAGTAAAAAGCAGATGTGTTGACATTCTGACACAGTGTAGCACCAGATCTCTGCTTGGCGGTGTTTGCACCGCTAATGCCGATTCCGACCACCGTGCTCCCAAATTTTAGGACATTTCTTGAATTCTTTTTTGATTGGTTTCAACTTCAACATTAATAAACGCTATATCACTGTAGCTATCTTCTCAAGAGCTATCGAATGCAGCTATAAAAAGTATATAGTTTCATTAAAAAAGACATACTTGCTTCAACTCCGTTGATAAGAGAGTTAAAAATATTAACCAAACAAAAAATACGTGCCCCTCGACGGTCTAGCATTTGCTGGAAAACCGCGTTTCTATATGTCTAACCGTTCACAAATAAAGGAGGTGTTACATCTGACGAGACTTCGACCATTTCCACTGAAAACTGTTGTGACTGATAATCGGATAATGGGCGGGACTTCTAAAATTTTACTATTCATACCACCAATTTTAAAGGACAAAGTGCTTCTTGATTTTCAGAACAATGAATCCTGTCTGTTGATCATCGTAATTTTTGTGCTTTCATTGCCACCTAAAAGTCTAAATTTTTTCTGCATGGTACTACGATGTCGTTTCGCAGCAAATAAGCAGTAACCGTCGCTTATGCGAACTGAGGCTTCTCATCTTGTCTTCCATCATTCCCATTCATTTTCAAGGATTGTGGCGACAGAGGGCAGTAGTAGGGCAAACTATATTTCAGCGCAATTTGTTAGTGTGGGTTGCCTACACCAGGGCCAAGCATATATTCAGGGCAAACCAATTGTTCTCTTTTGATTGACATATACTTAACCTATTGTTCTGCTAAGAGGATTAAGACTCTGTGTGGAGAATCCACTGTTTGATTGACACATTATGAACCTCTGGGGGTACTCCACCCTTTTGACTGACAGGACATTAACCTACTGTTCCCCCATCCTCCCGCCTACCCCTCCTCCCCCTCCACCTCCTCCTCCCCCGTCTCTCAGGGAACACCACTAGCCAATACGAACACACTTTTGATATAAATCTGATTGATTAATTACTTAAACCGATCAGTTAATTAAATCCACCGGCTGGAAAACCCCCAATCCTCCCCCTCTCCTCCCCCTCACGGAAGTTGGCGGGAAAAAGACTCATCAGATCGGTTATATGGTGGGAATTCCATTGCAGTTTATGGAATATTGTTTAAACAATTAAGACACTGTGTGGAATATCGCTTATTTATTTATGGCAGTATATGGAATATAGTTTATTTATTTTGTTATAGAATTTGCCAGGAAATCGATTGCAGTGTATGGAATATTGTTTGCACAATTTACACAATGTGTGAAATACTGTTTATTTACACAATTTACGTGTTTAAAGGTAGTGTTTGGAATATAGTTTACTTATTTAGTTAAAGAATTTGTCGGCAAATTGACTGCAGTGTGTGAAAAAAAAAGCACAGATGGAAAAATCGGAGCAGTTACATATCTAAAACTTCATGACATTTGTCGAAATTCAACATCACTTCCTGCAGATTGGCAACTTACTAAAATCTCAGCGGCAAACTATTTTGTACAGATCGAGAAACATACAACCGTCATATTGCACTGACAATTAAACCATGCAAAATTGGTCTACAAGTCATGTCTGGAATGAAGTGCAGTAAAGTAGCCACCTTTTGGGGTCTCCCGTGTGTGTCTCTATCGTTAAGGCACCGCAGCGAAGGTCAAAACAATCCAATGACCTAATTACATATCACGTTACTAAATATCACCGATCACGGACCGGATATTGGCCTCCTTTTATCTCGCGGCCCCTAAACAAAGCATCAAGAGGCAGTATTCTGTTGGTCGGCAATTTCCAGACTCGCTTCCTGTCACTCTCACTCCCAAGAAGCCACTCCACGCTTGTCTGTGTGAACCAAAGTCTCCAAACACCTTACGATGACCCTTCTTCATAATGAAACATATTTTCAACGTTTGAGCATCACATACAATAATTATGCAAATCAAGTAATGAAATTTCCACAACAAACAGATTGTAGTGCTAAATATATCCGAGATCTTGTACATGGCCTCCTCAACCACAACATTTCCACTAAACATACCGATCACACAAACTAGCAATTCCTAGGCGTGCGCCGTTAGCTGTCTACAGTGTAGCCTCCATCCGCATTGACCAGGAGAGAGACCCATACCCAAATGCATGCGTGCACGCAATACCACCATCTCTAAAATTTGTATGTATGTATGTGTGTATTAAACCAGATACCTAGAAACGACAAAGAGGCTGCATCTCGCTGTAGCCTTCAGTGGTTCACAACGCCACAACAGGCCAAAGTGGTCCACCCACCCCACCGCAGCCCCACACCGAACCCAGTGTTATTGTGCAATTCGGCCTCTAGTGGACCCCTCTGGACCCCTCTGGGAATGTCTCATACCAGACGAGTGTAACCCCAAATGTTTGCATGGTAGAATAGTGATGGTGTATACGCACATGTAGATGGTGTTTGTGCAGCAATCGCTGACACAGTGTAAGTGAGGTGGAATAAGGGAACCAGCCCGCATTCTAGGAGGTAGATGGAAAAAACCTTGAAAATCCATCCACAGGCTGACTGGCACACTGTTAATCGACACTAATCCGCCACGTGGATGCGTGCTGGGGACCGGCAAGCCTTCCTGGTTGGAAAGCAGCGCGTTAGACCGCACGGCTAGCGGGCGCAGACCACTAAAACTTGGATTATAAAAAAAATGATTCCAAGATTGTAATGAGAACAATGCAAAATTCAATTATTTAAGTTGAAGTACTATTTGCATCCAACTGACGGTAGTTTGAAATCTAAACTCTACTCAGCTCGCTACTTTGTGAGAAATTCAGAATCATTAATCATTAAGAATAGATAAAATACAAATGCCCAAAGAAATAGCAATAACAATAAACCCAAGAGTTTGCTAAATTTACACCAGACACTGGCTTGACTCATCTGCACAAATAATGTTTCAGTGGTAGGCATTCAGGAAAATAACGCACCTGGCTGAGGCGAAACAACTCAGACAGCTATTTGTACAATCCACCAGTGTGCCCGAACCTAGCGTCAGGTTACTTTAACACTTACAATTATAATGGACTTATAAAACAGAGAGAAAACCACAATTAGCGTACAGATTACAATAAAGCAAGTCAGCTATTTATGAATTCAACAAATGGCTCAAGCTAGGCACGCAGCCGGCCGATGTGACCGAGCGGTTTTAGGCGCTTCAGTCCGGAACCGCGCTACTGCAACGGTCGCAGGTTCGAAACCTGCCTCGGGCATGGATGTGTGTGACGTCCTTAGGTTAGTTAGGTTTAAGTAGTTCTAAGTATAGGGGACTGATGACCTCAGATGTTAAGTTCCATAGTGCTCAGAGCCATTTGAACAGGCACGCAAATGGCTGAAACAGCTAGCTTGAATATCTATGACTGAAGTAAATCACGACTGCATTAGTTAACACCTTAATATTAATACAACGAGTGGACATATTGTAGTAGTTCAATGTTTAGAGAGCGCATGCTGGCAGCCATTCATTTGGTAAACACAATATGCAGTTTCACACATTAGTTTAAAAGCACAACTAAGAGAGTATACACTACTGGCCATTAAAATTTCTACACCACGAAGATGACGTGCTACAGACGCGAAATTTAACCCACAGGAAGAAGATGCTGTGATATGCAAATGATTAGCTTTTCAGAGCATTCACACAAGGTTGGCGCCGGTGGCGACACCTACAACGTGCTGACGTGCTGAAAGTTTCCAACCGATTTCTCATACACAAACAGCAGTTGACCGGCTTTGCCTTGTGAAACGTTGTTGTGATGCCTCGTGTAGGGAGGAGAAATGCGTAGCATCACGTTTCCGACTTTGACAAACGGATTGTAGTCTATCGCGATTGCGGTTTATCGTATCGCGACACTGCTGCTCGCGTTGGTCGAGATCCAATGACTGTTAGCAGAATATGGAATCGGTGGGTTCAGGAGTGTAACACGGAACGCCGTGCTGGATCCCAACGGCCTCGTATCACTAGCAGTCTAAATGACAGGCATCTTATCCGTATGGCTATAACGGATCGTGCAGCCACGTCTCGATCCCTGAGTCAATAGATGGGGACGTTTGCAAGACAACAACCATCTGCACGAACAGTTCGACGACGTTTGCAGCAGCATGGACTATCAGCTCGGAGACCATGGTTGCGGTTACCCTTGACGCTGCATCACAGACGGGAGCGCCTGCGATGGTGAACTCAACGACGAACCTGGGTGCACGAATGGCAACACGTCATTTTTTCGGATGAATCCAGATTCTGTTTGCAGCATCATGATAGTCTCATCCATGTTTGGATACATCGCGGTGAACGCACATTGGAAGCGTGTATTCGTCATCGCCATACTGGCGTATCACCCGGCGTGATGGTATGGGGTGCCATTTGTTACACGTCTCGGTCACCTCTTGTTCGCATCGACTGCACTTTGAACAGTGGACGTTACATTTCAGATGTGTTACGATCCGTGGCTCTACACTTCATTCGATCCCTGAGAAACCCTACATTTCAGCAGGATAATGCACGACCGCATGTTGCAGGTCCTGTACGAGGCTTTCTGGATGCAGAAAATGTTCGACTGCTGCCCAGGCCAGCATATTCTCCAGATCTCTTGTCAATGGTGGCCGAGCAACTGGCTCGTCACAATACGCCAGTCAGCCGGCCGAAGTGGCCGTGCGGTTAAAGGCGCTGCAGTCTGGAACCGCAAGACCGCAACGGTCGCAGGTTCGAATCCTGCCTCGGGCATGGATGTTTGTGATGTCCTTAGGCTAGTTAGGTTTAACTAGTTCTAAGTTCTAGGGGACTAATGACCTCAGAAGTTCAGTCCCATAGTGCTCAGAGCCATTTGAAGCAATACGCCAGTCACTACTCTTGATGAACTATGGTATCGTGTTGAAGCTGCATGGGCAGCTGTACCTATACACGCCATCTAAGCTCTGTTTGAATCAATGCCCAGGCGTATCTAGGCCGTTATTACGGCCAGTGGTGGTTGTTCTGGGTACTGATTTATCAGTGTCTATGCAGACAAATTGCGTGGAAATGTAATCACATGTCAGTTCTAGTATAATATATTTGTCCAATGAATACCTGTTTATCATCTGCATTTCTTCTTGGTGTAGCAATTTTAATGGCCAGTAGTGTAGTTTGTCACTGACATGCCACTTAACAGCCTAACCACCTAGCCAAATTAAGAATGAAGGTAATGTGGGGAAACTTTGTCCAAATGGAATGTCCGGCAGGTTCTCAACGTTAATCAGACTGCAGAGAAAGTTAAGACAGCAGCCTTCAGCACAGTCCGGCTAACGTGCCCTGCACCGCGACCCACTGGGCCAACAATAGCACGCCGCGCTCTCAAGTACCTCTTCCGGTCGGAGGCGGTTACGAGACAGCCTCCTTGCTCACCGTCCGCCTCGGAACTGGCGGCTTGCTCGTGCCCATTACAGATGGTGGCGTCGCTCTCCATCACCAGCGCAGCGTCCCGCTCTGTGCTCGACAGCCAAAAACCGGACACAGCTCACTTTTGTGTTTGTGCGCGCCTTAAGACCCTTCCCTAGACAAACAGTACACACGCTGTCAGCGGGAGGTCTAAACTCTTTGCGTGAGCGATACCTACCTGGTGAAGAATAGATACGGATTATCGGTGATATTCCTCGTAGTCACAGCTTTATGTGATCTTACAGAAACTATTTTCAGCCCTCATTTTTTCTGTACTGATTATATGTTTGGGGGATGAATATGTATTTTGAGACCAAATGCCTGAACTAACAGTCAGTAAGACGATAATGGCCAAAATTTAGTCAAAATAGCTGCACCATAACAAGTATGCAATTGTGAGGGGTGTGTGTTATCGTCTGTAGGATTACATTAATATTTCGTGGAATGATGCGGAATGACCCAAATGTAACGACTGTCCAAGTTTTTGACAGTTACTGAAATTTGTAATGAACTCTCGCTACTCCGTATTGACATTTGTGAATAATGCACTTTGTTAAGCTGGATGTGACTGTTTCACTTAAACAAATATTAGCTGATTTTATTATCCCACATCAACTTATTTCACGTCTACATATTAACTGTGAAGTGATATGTAGAGTTTTTCAAGTAAATTGATCAAACGTAAATGCGCAAAATAATCCTGGAACGATCATACGGTGACGAGCGTAAATCATAAGATGTTTTTTAAATGAGTGCAAACGTTTTTTATATTGCCTGTACGTGCATTATTAAGAAAAGCACTCCGTCTTCAGGCCACAAGTGGCCCATCGGGACCATCCGACCGCCGTGTCATCCTCAGTTGAGGTTGCGGATAGTAGGGGCGTGTGGTCAGCACACCGCTGTCCCGGTCGTTACGATGGTTTTCTTTGACCGGAGCCGCTACTATTCGGTCGAGTAGCTCCTCAATTGGCATTACGAGGCTGAGTGCACCCCGAAAAATGGCAACAGCGCATAGCGGCCTCGACGGTCACCCATCCAAGTGCCGGCCACACCCGACAGCGCTTAACTTCGGTGATCTCACGGGAACCGGTGTATCCACTGCGGCAAGGCCGTTGCCCGCATAATTAAGAAGCCCGACAATATGTGCCCCATTCAGCGCACCGCAGGAAGAGAAGTGATACTTGCAACACGACGGATTTAAATGTAATGTGATATACTCCTTACCACTTTGGAATTTTCAGTGCGAAGACTGAATAATCTTTGGCTCGTATACTTGATAGGGGTTGTAGCTGAACTACTTTATAAAATTTGAAAATTTTAAGTAAGTTCCTAAGGGACCAAACTGCTGAGGTCATCGGTCCCTAGGCTTACACACTACTTAATCTAACTTAAACTAACTTACACTGAGGACAAGACACACACCCAGGCCCGAGGGAAGACTCGAACCTCAGACGGGGGGAGCCGCACGAACCGTGGCATGACCCCTAAGAACGCGCGGCTTCTCCGCGCGCGACTTAACATCTGAGGTCATCAGTCACCTAGAACTTAGAACTAATTAAACCTACCTAACCTAAGGACATCACACACATCCATGCCCGAGGTAGGATTCGAACCTGCGACCGTAGCGGTCACGCGGTTCCAGACTGAAGCGCCTTTAACCGCACGGCCACACCGGCCGGCCTCTCTCAATAAAAAGTTGAATAAAATGTCACTTGTATGTATAATCAGAAAAAATAAATTTGTTAGGCTGTTTAAAAAAATGGTTCAAATGGCTCTGAGCACTATGGGACTTAACATTTATGGTCATCAGTCCCCTACAACTAAGAACTATTTAAACCTAATTAACCTAAGGACATCACACACATCCATGCCCGAGGCAGGATTCGAACCTGCGACCGTAGCGGTCACGTGGTTCCAGACTGAAGCGCCTAGAACCGCACGGCCACACCGGCCGGCTGTTAGGCTGAATACATAGGTGTGATCTGTTAATCAATTTCACACATTCAACAGGGACTGGTGCTGACAGATCTCACTGCTGTTCCAGTTTTGATCTACGAGTATGATTTCAGCACCTATATAGTGGTTCCATAATCACTATTCATTTAAATAAATACTTTTTGTAACAGCTTTTAAAATTTAAAGTTCCTCCGAATCATGTATAAATTCACAGAACTGAAAGCTACAAAAATATAAATTCAACACAGTCCGAATTGGCTGAGGCAGAATCCCAAGGACATGATCTGTAAAATAATTCAGAGGGCAGTCCGGCTGTGCAAGCAGCAAACACAAAAAGCGGCTAAATCGCCGCCCAGAGCGACACGGATCTTGGGTCTTCAAACGCTTCCAGTACACTGCCCCAGGCCTACATGGCCGCTCCTTTTATAGACAGTACCTGAGTTTCGCCTTAATTGCGATGAGATATTAGTATGATCGTTCAGCGATCCGAATTACAGCTTCTACTCTTACGTATTACTTAAGACTAGAGACACTTAGTATGATCGTTCAGCGATCCGAATTACAGCTTCTACTCTTACGTATTACCTAAGACTAGAGACACCTTAGTATGATCGTTCAGCGATCCGAATTACAGCTTCTACTCTTACGTATTACCTAAGACTAGAGACACCAAATGATGCACGCTGAAAGGGTGATTAAAATGGTACGTCATAATAAATATCTAGGTGAATAGTTCGCGGGCAATCTTAGCTGAAGTGAAAGTAATTTTTAGCTAATTAGGAGTATATTAATGATGTATGCCTTGGACATTTACAGGCTACATCTAACAAGGGAAACGCCACATCGCACTCCGCTCTGATTCAGTGGTATGAGGGGCCAGTGTACAGCCCGTCAAAAACTGAACACAAATAAAGTATGAAAACAAGAGGAAGATTTACTGAACTATGAAAAAAAAGCAAAGTAGAAACAGTGAATGTGAAAGGTTCCCTCTACTACTTCACTTTAACACTACGCGCCACAGATTTATTTGCGGGACGTTTGCATAAAAGCTATGTCAATTCTGCTTGCCCCAATGATTAACATTCAAACATGTACTAAAATCATTAAATAAAATTTCTTTTTTCAACAGATAATAGAATAAAATAATGACAGGTATGTCTACTCTTATAGAAAGCATGTTCCGACTCTAATTTGAATTTGATATAACAAATGATTTATTCATTAAACATTTCAGATAATTATAAGAACAAAAAATTCACTTCTTTAAACAAATTTTAACGCATCCGATCTGTACACAGCATGAAATTTGCATCAGATTCCACAATGTAAATTAAACGCAATAGACTTTCTTATTAACAATGTAAAATTTAAAGCATCTGACTTTGTATTTAAATTTATCGTTAATGCATCTGACTTCTTTACTAAAACTATCTTCTCCTACAGAATGGTTTCTCTTATTACCACAAATGTCCACTTTTGGATCGGAAGAAGAGGATGTTCCACAACTGTATCCATTAATCAACATGCACACACAATTACTGCACCAACATATGCGCAGGAGAAACCTAAGGATCGAGCAGTTAGCAGTTCCGATATTCACCATTCAATAACTCTTTCTACACAAAATTATCCCACCGAAAACCAAAATTATCACATATAAATTCCACTCCTATTTGATCATTCATTTTAATAGCCACTATTGTACTGCTGCCTACTCCCGACATAACTTCACCCATTGAAATATGAAAAACCTTCCAAAATTACACATACAAAATACACACACTCAAGTTCAACTACTTACTTTGTTGCAGCGAAAGTTCACGACTACGATATCAGTTTACTAATCTCTTTCCCCGCTTTTCAATACTGATTATTCCGAAAATTCCCTACATGGCTCTACATTCCAATAAACATGAATAAGCAAGCATTATCTTCACTTGGTTTGCTAAAATTCGACACACGCTTTCACACGAAATACCACGTGTCCTTAACAAAGGATCCACTTTACTAAATCTTTCAAGATTGCAGATATGTAAGAAAATTGAAAAATTATAACAGTACTTAATTCAACACGCATATTTCATGTAATAGCACGCTTCCTACTTGCATGCTATAGGTCCCTAGCACTCGTGCCTCCACTAGTTATAAGATTCTTGATGAGCCCCACGTAGTGAGTGCCAGGTGTACAACTAAGTAAATTGCCACACGCACTTAAATATTTCGTTTTTCCTAATGAACTTGCTCGCTCAACAAATTAAAATTAAATTATTCACCGCGAAATTGTTATAAAACCCCAAAATAGCGAATTACTATCACAAAGCAAAGCAACATTTCTACATCACCTACTATTGCAGATTACCTACTTAAATAAATTTCGTTACCCCAAAATATTAATATTACTTTACGTCAAGCTGCAAAAAGAGGATTGTTCACCTAATGTGAAACCATTAATCATAAATATAGCACACTTCCCACACTCAAATCGAGCATCGCTCGACCCATCTCAGGAAAGCGTCCTCTCTCGTCCAAGTCTTCAGCAGCAGTTCCCCACTCGGACCCACGTTACTGTTCCGCTCGCTTGACCGCTCATGGCAGGGACGATTCCCAACCAATCATCAGCTCAGAATTTCCCAGGTTTAAAATTTCCAGTTGAACCTCCCGTTTACTCAATGGGGAAGATCCCGCGCCTTGCCTCCCAAAGACTTAAACGTAAGTTTTGCAGACTATCCAACCTTCCTACACCTCGCTTCAGCCAAAGACTGAAGTTTCAGAGCTTCCATAATCGCTGCCTATCGACTAGTTGTTCCCTATCGTACACCCACAATTGATAAATGTCGTTCGATCCTTATTCTCTCCCCAAACATTCATCCTGCAATTATTTTCATACATTCATTTCTTTCCCCCTCCTGCTGTGGACTCAATAGGATAAGGAAATATAGGATACAGTCGGCATTCTTAACTTATACAATCAATAAAAACATTTCGATTCTTCTGGTCATTCTTTTATAACTTGGTGTTGATTTGCAGATACCGACAGTAAGTCTGTGCTAAGTAAATTAAATGATTTTATTACGATCAAACTCGTATTCTCAGAAGAACACGACGATCAATTGCATTAAATATTGTTACATTATTCGAAATATAAGTGAGAGTTGCCACTGCCGAAGACAATGGCCACCTCTCAAATGGTCCAGGACTAACAAGTTAGGTATGATGGTGAATGCCGGCACGGTAGCTCAGCGTGTTCGGTCGGAGGGTTAGTTGCACTCGGCAATACAAAAAGCTGAGTGAGGGGATCAACAATGAACTTCAACGGGTGTCATGGGCTGTCCGTTCTGAACAAATGTAACGAAAAATAATATACGAAATGAGATAAGAAAAAAAGAAGTGTCCACGCTGTTTTATTGCAAAGCGGGCGATCCGGCTTAAAGCTTCCTCATGCCTTCTTTTCTTTTTTGATTTTTTTTTCGCTGTTCATTGTGTTAAAATTTGTGTCTGTGTCGTGGTGTAACGTCCATTTGCAACAGCGAGGTGTAAGGAAGGAATCTACAAGTAAAGTTGATTATGCACAACTACTCTATTAGCAGCCGAAAGGCATGGGAACCACAAAACTGTGATGACAGGACGACAAATCAACCGAATGCTCCGCCGGAAAACACGTCTGGTTTATCACACACGGTATTAGTGACAGTACATGTGTCCTATGACAGGACCAAATTTGTACGCCTGGTGAGTGAGTGAGAAATGCCTCCTTGACGCGATTTCTGTGTACGTATGAATGTAAATGTGATCACTCCCAAGGGAATGATGAAAACATATTAGTTTGTCACATAAGCTGCAACGAATGACCGCAACAGTTTCACAGTCACACAGTTTCCCTGTGCTCTGTCAAAACATATGTTTTTACCGTTTTTGAAGTTTCATTCCGGTCTGGGAGTTTTGACTTTTGAATTCCTCTGTTGTAACATAGTTCACATCCGTTTGGAACCCATCTCACGCATTTCATAGTACAATAACGTGACTACTTATCCACGACGCCATGGCTATTAACTTCTCCACACTCTTGCACTTGTTAAAGTTGCACCGTTCACCGTTCCTGTTTTGTTTTCTTGTGATAATTCATTACACCTTCTTCCTGTTTTCATGCTTCCTCTGTGTTCAGTTTATGATGGGCTCTCCACTGGCCGTCCCACCACTAAATGTGATGGGGAGGTTCCTTGTAAGTGGCACATCGGTTTCAAGAATATGAGGTGTTCATTCTGATGGTGCCATTCCAATTTGTGCAGCTCTCGAAATATTTAAATTATGGGTAAATTTGCCCAGAAATCTAACAAATTAATCAAAAATAACAATTACACACTATAAAATTACAATGTAATTGTAGTTCGTAATGTGTGATTACGTTTTCCAACAAATGCTGCAATGTTATTTGTGTATTTGCTTTGTATAATTAGATGTGCTGACTTTAATTGATCACTTAATGCATATGCTTTTATTGGCGAGTGAAGTGTATAAATAAACACGTTAGTAGCTCATACACTTTGCCTACTCTCGTGCTTTCATTTGGTAGGTCGATCTTCTGTGTGGCTTAATGAGTATAGATGTTATTACGGTTATTGTAAAAAGTCTTGACCGATTTGTTTTCCGCTCAGTAACTAAATAAATACTTCACTTCCCCAGGCAATCTATAGACAATCTAAACCTCTCATTGAGCTCTTTAATTTTTTTTGCTGCGCTTTGCTGTGTTTGTTTACGCTGAATGTGCGTAAACGTCCATCAAGATGACTGTCGTTGTGCAAACTGTTAACGACATTGGTGGCGTAACGTCCGAGCACTAGCGACTCTAACAGGGGCACCTGGACTCTGTCGCTGCCTCAAAGTTCCGGCGCCACGTCCACCAGCCTCCCGTGAAATTTCAGAGCACATGGAGGAACTAATAAAATCCAGAGCGTCGCACAGACAAGCGGCCACGTGCACAAACCAAAAAAAGCCATCTCGGAGCTCTTTTCAGTTTACTCTGTCACATACTTTAAGGTCTCGTCCACGTCGAGGTCACTAGGGATCACTAGCTCAATCGAAGAAAAATGTACCAAAAATCTGGACCCAGGTTTATTGAAGGAATCATCTCAGCATTTAGTAAAACTGTCGGAAAGCTAAACCGGAAGAACTGAAAGGGAACTGGAAACTTACAACTCCCCAATGTCACTTCAGTGTGATTTGGGGCACTATTAAGGTGCTGCACGAGTGGGGCTCTAAATTTCCGTGTGGACTTCAACATTAAGTAATTTCGTGTTTTTCTTAAATTGATTACTCCTAACCTTAGATTAGTTTCTTTCATTCTTCTACAATCCTGCACTTTTGCTGCACTTCTAATGCAAATAAATGCGAAGTTCAGTGCTCTGGCCCTGATGGGCCAACCAGGACCGACCGGCTGGCGTGTTATCAGCTGCCATATGGCGTCACTGGATGCGGAATGGGGTCAGCGCACCGCTCTACAGTTCGTTGTAGACATTCTTGACCGTCGAACAACTGTGTCTCACTCAAGAATCTCCTCAGCTGGTATGACGAGGCTGAGTGCATCTCGTTCCAGTCATCCTATCAATGAAAAATTCCTGGCAGTACCCAGAATCGAACCCAGGCCTCCTCATAGAAGCACTGAATTACAGATGTGGACTGCACCTTTAATGACGAGGCGTACATCATCCTTTCCTTTCAGTGCCTTAAGTTAGGGTTCCTTTAGGAATATGTGGTAATATATAAGATGTGGCAGTTAAGACTGGTCACCTTAGGTATACAGAGAACGAGTGCGGGTTTCGCTAATTTATAGTGGACAATATATGAAATTTTCTGTCGTACTTATGTAATTTTTAATGTTTATAGCTTCCTTTTTATGGCACGGACTTCTTTTAAATCGAACTATGTACCCGTTCCTGTGATAGAAGAAAGAGGTTCGAAGAGGACTTCACCGACGTAAGACGTGTGGAAGTTCATCATGTAGTAAGAAGGAAACGGCGCAGCAAACCGCTGTCGCCCCATCCCACAAATCCTGCCCTGCTGTGTCAAACATAACGTAATGCTGGTATGGTTCTTGTCCGCCTGAAGCTCGTCAGTCTGTGATCTGAGTTATTGATCTGGAGCTATTCAGACTTTCAAATAATACGAAAGTCGAAAGTGGATACGGTTTTTGTTTATGGAGAATGTCAATAAATTGCAAGAGTAACAATGCGATTCCACACTGATATGTGTTCAGAACGAGCCAAGGGCTGATGATCTATCTTTCCAAACATCATCAAAATATCAAGGACTGGAAGTATGATGAATTCAATACGCCAACGAAAAAGAACAACTAATGATAGTAATACAATTAACATTTTAGCAGCGATAACACACAGTACACACGTCACTACGAGGTAGTTTGAAAGTGCGAGTAGAGTCAACCATAGGATTTTTCAGCAGTACCACAGTACAAACAAAATCGATTCCACCTCTCCGAATGGTGTCCGATGCGATGTTCTCATATAATACTCGTATTTTGCTGACGGATGAACCATCGTTTACAAAACCGTGGGCAAACTAGTCTTCGCAACATGCAATACTGTCAGTTACTGAAGATACACGCTGGCTGAGAAAAGTGCATAAACAGCGACAGTGATCTGTCAGAGTGAGGTGTGGGCTTTTCAAGAATTGCACCATTGGTTTTTTTGTACTGGTTGGACTATAAAGTAGCCTCAAGTATCAGTTCTTTACAAATTTACTGCCGAAGATTTTGAAAGACGTTTCACTGAACACAATACAGTCTATGTTGTACCAACATGACGAATGCCCCGACAGTTGCTCACGAATAATTACAGACCTTCTTAACAGAACATCTGGAGATCGTTGGATCGGTCGGTCGGGGACATAAAACGGCACGCACTAAAGTTAACACCTCTTTAGTTATATATGTGGGTAAATTAAAATAACACATCTGCAAAGGAACAGTTACTATTCGCGACGACATGGAATGGGAAATAACACGGTCGTGTGGTAGTATAAGTCATATGAAGTTCAACGTGCAATATTGTCTGCGAGGAACCGTTTTATAATCATCTTGGGGTTGAAGCTCTTTTCTTCCGTGTTTGCTTTAACAATATGTATGTTTTTGGATAGGGTTCTCCTTTAGCAAAAGACATTTTTTGCTTTTAGCCCAAACATGTTTCACTGCAATTGCAGCATCTTCAGTGGGCTTTTATTTTCCATCTATTAAAGATAAAGAGTGTTCTTTGCTGTTTGTATACATGTAGCTATTAGTTTTTAAATTGGAATTACAAATGTTTGAAAAAAAAAACACACAAATTACGAATTCATACCTTTTTACCACATGGTGTGGTTTTTCTGATGTGATGTGTTTCTACAATGACCGTTTTTTTTTCTGCACAGTTTGTCATCTGCAAGCACTTATACCTTAAAGTAGACAAATTGTTTAAGTCAAACTTACGATTTGAAAACTTGTTATTTCTATGTCTGAGATTCACTTACGTTTTCCTTTTAATCATCTTCATCACTGTTGAAAACTATATATTGAGCTGTCACTGCCACTGTCACTGTAACTGTTTCACTGCTTTACCAGCTGTAAATACAAACATGACGGGCAGTTTTTACACCTTCAATTGTTACACTGCCCACCATGTTTGTTTTTACATTAATTCCCCACGAAACATGGACCTTGCCGCATCTTGTGGCTTCTTGACCTCAACGGCACAGATACTCGTCCGATGTCGTTATCCGCTCGGTCCGGCTGTCTGTGGAGAGGTCAAACTAACACATTGTTCCTGCAGAGAGGCAGTACCCTTCTCAGTAGTTGTAGGGGCAATAGCCTGTGTGATTGAATGATCTGGCCTTGTCCTTGCCGTGCTAGTAGGAGCGGTTATTGTCCCTATAGGATAGTGTATCTAGGAACACACGATGTTTTCTGGTTGCTACTCGAGCCTAGAGATTAATTTTAGACTCACAATATGTAATGCGCGCTAGAGACCACCATAAGCAGTTGCCGCCATTTCTACTGTTTTTGTTGTTGTTTGAAATGAGTATGTGTTTTACTCAGCATTTGTAAATATTTCGCGTTCTGCACATTTAACTGATGTATATTATTAGACAGAAAAGGACTTGGAAGAGCAGTTGAACGGAATGGACAGTGTCTTGAAAGGAGGATATAAGATGTACATCAACAAAAGCAAAACGAGGATAATGGAATGTAGTCGAATTAAGTCGGGTGATGCTGAGGGAATTAGATTAGGAAATGAGACACTTAAGTTAGTAAAGGAGTTTTGCTATTTGGGGAGTAAAATAACTGATGATGGTCGAAGTAGAGAGGATATAAAATATAGACTGGCAATGGCAAGGAAAGTGTTTCTGAAGAAGAGAAATTTGTTAACATCGAGTATAGATTTAAGTGTCAGGAAGTCGTTTCTGAAAGTATTTGTATGGAGTGTAGCCATGTATGGAAGTGAAACATGGACGATAAATAGTTTGGACAAGAAGAGAATAGAAGCTTTCGAAATGTGGTGCTGCAGAAGAATGCTGAAGATTAGATGGATAGATCACATAACTAATGAGAAGGTATTGAATAGAATTGGGGAGAAGAGGAGTTTGTGCCACAACTTGACAAGAAGAAGGGACCGGTTGGTAGGACATGTTCTGAGGCATCAAGGGATCACCAATTTAGTATTGGAGGGCAGCGTGGAGGGTAAAATTCACAGAGGGAGACCAAGAGATGAATACACTAAGCAGATTCAGAACCATGTAGGTTGTAGTAAGTACTAGAAGATGAAGAGGCTTGCACAAGATGGAGTAGCATGGAGAGCTGCATCAAACCAGTCTCAGGACTGAAGACAACAACAACAACAAGATTACATTGAAGCTATTTGAAATATATTGTTAATTCTTCAGGTAGAGAATTTTATGGTGAGCACAATACTACACCTGCCTCAGTAGCCGCGCTCTGTAACGTACATTTGTACGGCGGCGCATGACTCAGAAATAAACTGCTTTGAATCCTGGTGGCGATGATATTTTCTCTGCCAGTGTTTGGCCGGCAAGGGACGGAGAAGTGTTGTCGTACAGTTCTTGATCACCAGTCTTTGCGCCAATGTCCTGGATTGATTTCCAAACCTCTCAAAAATGGTTCAAATGGCTGTAAGCACTATGGGACTTAACATCTGAGGTCATCAGTCCCCTAGACTTAGAACTACTTAAACCTAACTAACCTAAGGACATCACACACATCCATGCCCGAGGCAGGATTCTAACCTGCGACCGTAGCAGCATACGGTTCCGGATTGAAGCGCCTCGAACCGCTCGGCCACAACGGTCGGCTCCAAACCTCTCCTCGGTGTCTCATGCAATGAAGGCATGTGACACTATTGATGTTGATGATCCGTCCGTCGGATGGGGACACTGAGCTCAGCGCCCCCCCCCCCCCCCCCCCCCCACCCCCCTAGCGCTACTCGCTTGGAGTAGGCTATGTGCCGACACCAGGTTTCACCCTTTGCTTTCCTTTCATCCATAACAACGCAAAAGCCAACACTACACCATACAAACAAGTCATTCACACGACGCAAATGCACACTTAACATTTCATAACAGGTCGGAGGAAATCAACGGCAAACCACTTCCATTCGGACCATGCCATGAGTGGCGGTGCGGGATTCCTACATCTGCCCCCCTACGCTCATGTATTGTGTATTGGACTACTTATTTATCATACTATGCCACAAAATTTTAGAATTATTTACATAAAAAATACACAGTTAAGCCATACTTCTTCGGTCATAGACCCTGTTGTAACTTGCCACTGAAGAAGATCCTTTCCCATGTGTAGGGAAGCAGCCTACTCACGCTGTAGTAAATTCACATCAGTTTTTCCATTGTGTGCCAGCCAGTCTGCAGTAACTAGCTCTAACGTCATAAATGTTTTGCAATACTTTAAAAATCAAGCAAATAACCTGAAATGTTTCTAGCATGTCAGGAGTAATACTAAATTAATGTGTGTTGAATATCAGTTCGATAACTTTAGCCATTTTCGAAATTTGGACGTTTTTCTGTAAAAATCATTGGCGCAACAGAAAAGAGCTAGAGAAGTAAAAATTCATATTTAGATTCCTCTTTCATAATAATTTAATCAAAACAGTCTTCTGGATCACACAAATTAAGATTTTAGTGGAAATTCATGATTTTCTGGTTTTCGTCTTAAAACTTAAGGAAGCAAGATAGATTAAGTAGGCTAATAAATAAGGCTAGGATGTTTATATTTAAGTAGGTTGGAGATCATAACTATGAAGATGTGAGAAGTTTCATTTGAATACCTATAAAACTATAGCGATAGCGTATCTCCAAAGGGCCAGTTCAGAGCTCGTCTACTGCGTGCAGTGTAATTGAATTATTTCTCTCGCCCAAAATATTTAACTTAGCCACGTCAAAATTTTATTATCAATACTTACCTGCGTGCTGAATGCACATTTAAATTAAGAGCTTCATCGGCCATTCAAACAAACATTTATGCAACAGTTAAACAATTAATACTATCCGATGCACCATATGTGGGGCGGCGGATAGTATTAATTGTTTAACTGTGCATAAATGTTTGAATAGAGAAGCACTGCATTTCCCGTTATTTAGAATGTTATTTATGCTGTCTTTCGCCGTTCTCAACACTGGCTCTCTAACTACAATATTGGCAACCAGAAAGTGATTAGCAAAACGTGAAGCCTGTAGTTAGAATTCCTAGTGCCCACTTCACCTGAGAATACACTTATAGTTACAGCTCATAGCTCTGAGGAATTAGGAGATTGTCTGGGATTTATAATCAAAAACGATTTTCTAAAATAGTTGAGTATATTCTGAAAGTCACAGATGAAAAACAAAAGAATCCACACAACCTAACTAACAGAGCAGTTCAGAGTCTAATGCGCTGATGCAACTATAAATGCCCAAATTAAATGTTTAAATGAATGCTCGCCATAATTTGATGATTAGGTTCATCAAACGCCACGCTAAATAATGGTAGAATGTTTGTCCGCGACGGCACGTGAAAATACGACAATACGCAAACTGAAGATCGATAATTAAAGTCAACCCAGAATTAACACTTCACTCGCAAATGATTTCATGGTTACGCGTATCTCGAGTAACTTAATACGGCATCCGAGGCTGTTTGTAGCCGTGATACCGACGCGACGCGACGCGACGCGACTCCCGACACAGATGACGTGCTATTCAGCGTCTGGAGAGAACTGGGGCCTTGCCTGCTCGCGCAGCGTTCTTATATATAAAGCCACGGTGCGGACGGCTAAGGGAACGCCTGATCAAATCGGCTCTCCCGACCAGCCGCTGGGCTAGTAATGCACCACTTTAAGTTACCTAATAAATCATAGCTTGTTTTGCTTATGGCCGATGAAGCTCTTAATTTAAATGTGCATTCAGCACGCAGGTAAGTATTGATAATAAAATTTTGACGTGGCTAAGTTAAATATTTTGGGCGAGAGAAATAATTCAATTACACTGCACGCAGTAGACGAGCTCTGAACTGGCCCTTTGGAGATACGCTATCGCTATAGTTTTATAGGTATTCAAATGAAACTTCTCACATCTTCATAGTTATGATCTCCAACCTACTTAAATATAAACATCCTAGCCTTATTTATTAGCCTACTTAATCTATCTTGCTTCCTTAAGTTTTAAGATGAAAACCAGAAAATCATGAATTTCCACTAAAATCTTAATTTGTGTGATCCAGAAGACTGTTTTGATTAAATTATTATGAAAGAGGAATCTAAATATGAATTTTTACTTCTCTAGCTCTTTTCTGTTGCGCCAATGATTTTTACAGAAAAACGTCCAAATTTCGAAAATGGCTAAAGTTATCGAACTGATATTCAACACACATTAATTTAGTATTACTCCTGACATGCTAGAAACATTTCAGGTTGTTTGCTTGATTTTTAAAGTATTGCGCAACATTTATGACGTTAGAGCTAGTTACAGCAAACTGGCTGGCACACAATGGAAAGACTGATGTGAATTTATTACAGCGTGAGTAGGCTGCTTCCCTACACATGGGAAATGTGATAATAACAAATTAACAGAAATTCTTTGTGTCTTAACAATTTTTACTGTTTTGAAAAAGGAAATTTGTGTTTGTTTGCAATAAATGCTACTGCAAAACTTATTTAACTTGCAACTGGTTTCTGATAATACTTCTGCTCACTTTGAATTCACTTACTAACCGAGTAAGGTGGGGCATTGGTTTGCACACTGGACTCGCATTCGGAAGGACGACGGTTCAAACCCGCCTCTGGCCATTCTGATTTAAGTTTTCCGTGATTTCTCTAAAATCGCTTTAGGCGAATGCACGGCCGATTTCGTTCCCCATCCTTCCCTAATCCGAGCTTGTGCTCCAACTGTAATAACCTCATTGTCGACGGGACGTTAAATACTAATCTCCTCTTCCCTCACTTACTGATTATTGGTGTGTAGTAGAGTAATAATGTAAGAGAGAGACGATTAAATGCAGTAGTAATAAGATTTTATTGATTGCGTAACATGGCCGTTTTTATCCCATAGATGATACAAAACCTGAAAGAAAAAGACAAATCAGATTAGGATAAATTAATCTTAACCAGTAACTGAAATATTGCCAGTATTTAACTGTGTAGATCACATTTTGCTTTATTGGACTGCACGTACATCTAAGTAAGAAGCCTCTATGAAAGCAAGTTGCCATTAGCAATAGGCGAGTGGGCACGCCGTGGCTCATAAAAGCTGGCAGGGAAACAGCCCTCAGTATAATTATAGGAAGGCCCACTCACACGTGGAAGGCACCGCTCCAGGGAGTCAGACTGGACAGTGCTTTGAAAGAAGCTGCCTTAGCGCTGGATGCACCAAAGTCATAACAAAAATTGTATCTCTAAGCTGTGCAGGGACAATAGAGATTGTTTTTAGCGACCTGTGTGGCTGGGGGCTTCATGCCATTTTGGCAGTCCCGGAAGACCGGCTACTGCGTACAGGACTGCAGGCAGTCAGAATTCATCGAAATTCACGGGAAATTAACATAAAGCCTTAGCAAGTGGAAGGGAACAGAAAAGTTAAGGGCTCCTTTGAAGATTGTGAGACACCGACACCACGTACAGGACATGCAAAGACAGTTACGATTGGTTAACATAAATAATTTAGAAGTCGCAGTAAGAAATATAGCAGTGCTTACAGAGATCCACCCTGACTCGTCAGCGGTCGAATATACACTCCTGGAAATGGAAAAAAGAACACATTGACACCGGTGTGTCAGACCCACCATACTTGCTCCGGACACTGCGAGAGGGCTGTACAAGCAATGATCACACGCACGGCACAGCGGACACACCAGGAACCGCGGTGTTGGCCGTCGAATGGCGCTAGCTGCGCAGCATTTGTGCACCGCCGCCGTCAGTGTCAGCCAGTTTGCCGTGGCATACGGAGCTCCATCGCAGTCTTTAACACTGGTAGCATGCCGCGACAGCGTGGACGTGAACCGTATGTGCAGTTGACGGACTTTGAGCGAGGGCGTATAGTGGGCATGCGGGAGGCCGGGTGGACGTACCGCCGAATTGCTCAACACGTGGGGCGTGAGGTCTCCACAGTACATCGATGTTGTCGCCAGTGGTCGGCGGAAGGTGCACGTGCCCGTCGACCTGGGACCGGACCGCAGCGACGCACGGATGCACGCCAAGACCGTAGGATCCTACACAGTGCCGTAGGGGACCGCACCGCCACTTCCCAGCAAATTAGGGACACTGTTGCTCCTGGGGTATCGGCGAGGACCATTCGCAACCGTCTCCATGAAGCTGGGCTACGGTCCCGCACACCGTTAGGCCTTCTTCCGCTCACGCCCCAACATCGTGCAGCCCGCCTCCAGTGGTGTCGCGACATGCGTGAATGGAGGGACGAATGGAGACGTGTCGTCTTCAGCGATGAGAGTCGCTTCTGCCTTGGTGCCAATGATGGTCGTATGCGTGTTTGGAACCGTGCAGGTGAGCGCCACAATCAGGACTGCATACGACCGAGGCACACAGGGCCAACACCCGGCATCATGGTGTGGGGAGCGATCTCCTACACTGCATTGTTGCGAAAGGTGGATATACACTGTACTAGTGCCGACATTGTGCATGCTCTGTTGCCTGTGTCTATGTGCCTGTGGTTCTGTCAGTGTGATCATGTGATGTATCTGACCCCAGGAATGTGTCAATAAAGTTTCCCCTTCCTGGGACAATGAATTCACGGTGTTCTTATTTCAATTTCCAGGAGTGTAGACAGAGAGAGGGAAAGAGAAGGACATAGTTTTGAAGAGCCAAATGTACGAATTTTGTAACTGGTGAAATACTTAAGAGTAATGGAAGGAGACCAGCATCTTGTAAGACAACTTCTCACTCGCAATCTCTATCATTCAGCCAATCAAAGTTATGTGACGCGAGAAACACGCAGAGAACGTTGTCGGAAATGCACTGCAGAAAGTTACTTCTTATTCGAGCGTGTCGATGGGCGCCCTTCCGCGTAGGCTTCTCAGCGAGGCGACTTGATGGGCAGACTTTACATCGGAGACGGGAGGCTCTCAGCTGGCTGAACTGAACTTAGATGCAGACAGAAGTGGTTGGTACAGAGCCAATGCCTGATACTGCAGGCACTTTAACCGCCAGTTGCAGATTGTGAGTAAGATGAGATCCAGTTTCAATATCGAGGCGTAATGTAGGGGAAGCAGAATCATTTTTAATGATATTCAGTAATTTCAATGATCATTCTGAGGGCTTGTCTGCAGCTAGAGGCTCAACATGCTTTCAAGTCTGGCTTCATAAGCAAACGCTTACCCTCCTGTAGTATTTTCTATCCTTTTCAACTAATCTTCGTCAACCACGGTATAACTTCTGCGCATGTAAATGTTTGATCCAGATACGCTTTCATTTGAATCCTATTTCAGATCCCTTGTCCAGATTTGCCAAGGTATTGGCTTATTGTTACCAATGATTGATAAACCGTTTCTTTTCATTTACTTTCAATAAACTGAATTAAATGACATTCTTGTTTAATTTCATATTAAATGGGACTCCTTTGTCGTTATTTTCATGGGGAGCGATTTAGTTGTGTCAGATACACTGGGCCACATTACTATTTCCAATGAACCATTCAATACAACGACAGCTTACAGCTGCTATGCTATTAAATTTCAGTAGAAAATTTGTTCGTAAGTACATAACCGTGTTGTGACTTGGAACACGTTTTACATTTTCAAAGGTTCAAATGGTTCAAATGGCTCTGAGCACTATGGGACTCAACTGCTGTGGTCATAAGTCCCCTAGAACTTAGAACTACTTAAACCTAACTAACCTAAGGACAGCACTCAACACCCAGCCATCACGAGGCAGAGAAAATCCCTGACCCCGCCGGGAATCGAACCCGGGAACCCGGCCGTGGGAAGCAAGAACGCTACCGCACGACCACGAGATGCGGGCTTTACATTTTCACAAGGCTTATTATGCATTTGTAATTTTTGTAATTTCAGAAAAACACTGCAGCAGATAGAAAGTGAGTGCCATCATTTACGAGAGTAATAAAAAAAGGTATTAAACTACACTACTGGCCATAAAAATTGCTACACCAAGAGAAATGCAGATGATAAATGGGTATTCATTGGAGAAATACATTATTCCAGAACTGACATGTGACTACATTTTCACGCAATTTGGGTGCATAGATCCTGAGAAATCAGTACCCAGAACAACCACCTCTGGCCGTAATAACGGCCTTGATACGACTGAGCATTGAGTCAAACAGAGCTTGGATGTAGTGTACAGGTACAGCTGACCATGAAGCTTCAACACGATACCACAGTTCATTAAGAGTAGTAACTGGCGTATTGTGACGAGCCAGTTGCTCGGCCACCATTGACCAGACGTTTTCAATTGGTGAGAGACCTGGAGAATGTGCTGGCCAGGGCAGCAGTCGAACATTTTCAGTATCCAGAAAGGCCCATACAGGACCTGCAACATGCGGTCGTGCATTATCCTGCTGAAATGTAGGGATTCGCAGGGATCGAATGAAGGGTAGAGCCACGGGTCGTAACACATCTGAAATGTAACGTCTACTGTTCAAAGTGCCGTCAATGCGAACAAGAGGTGACCGAGACGTGTAACCAGTGGCACACCATACCAACACGCCGGGTGATACGCCAGTATGACGATGACAAATACACGCTTCCAATGTGCGTTCACCGCGATGTCGCCAAACACGGATGTGACCATCATGATGCTGTAAACAGAACCTGGATTCATCCGAAAAAATGGCGTTTTGCCATTCGTGCACCCAGGTTCGATGTTGAGTACACCATCGCAGGCGCTCCCGTCTGTGATGCAGCGTCAAGGGTAACCGCAACCATGGTCTCCGAGCTGATAGTCCATGCTGCTGCAAACGTCGTACAACTGTTCGTGCCGATGGTTGTTGTCTTGCAAACGTCCCAATCTGTTGACTGAGGGATCGAGACGTGGCTGCACGATTCGTTACAGCCATGCGGGTAAGATGCCTGTC
The DNA here is from genome assembly GCF_023864345.2 of Schistocerca serialis cubense. Taxonomy (NCBI): domain Eukaryota; kingdom Metazoa; phylum Arthropoda; class Insecta; order Orthoptera; family Acrididae; genus Schistocerca; species Schistocerca serialis. Next base: position 55,205,368 of record NC_064640.1, on the reverse strand, counting down.
ATCTCGACTGCTGGTGATACGAGGCCTCTGGGATCCAGCACGGCGTTCCGTATTACCTTCCTGAACCCACCGATTCCATATTCTACTAACAGTCATTGGATCTCGACCAACGCGAGCAGCAATGTCGCGATACGATAAACCACAATCGCGATAGGCTACAATCCGACCTTTATAAAAGTCGGAAACGTGATGGTATGCATTTCTCCTCCTTACACGAGACTTCACAACAACGTTTCACCAGGCAACGCCGGTCAACTGCTATTTGTGTATGAGAAAACTGTTGGAAACTTTTCTCACGTCAGCACGTTGTAGGTGTCGCCAACCTTGTGTGAATGCTCTGAAAAGCTAATCATTTGCATATCACAGCATCTTCTTCCTGTCGTTTAAATTTCGCATCTGTAGCACGTCATCTTCGTGGTGTAGCAATTTTAATCGCCAGTAGTGTATTATTAAAGGGCGAACGTCTGAAAAGTGTACCACGGTACAACACCCCGCCACCGCGGCTAGCCAAAATCAAGTAGAATCTACAGCATTTATATTTCTCGAGTACATGCAACTCTGATATATAATGTTATTATAAAAAAATCCTCATGAGTGAAGTGTTCTAGGCGTAAATTAGTTCCCCATCGGACCACTGTGTGTTGACTGCTTAAGAAGGCGTTAGCAGAAAGAAAAAAATTATGTGTGGCATTCTGCTGGTCGGAGAGTACAACCTTAATCGGGTTTGTAGGTTATCGAATCTAAAACGAGAAATCGACACGTTGAAGTTAGGTGTAAAATATAGCAGTGAAGAGCGGTGAAAAAAAACCAGGATATCTGGTTAGGAGGGTGCAAAGCTATCTACACAAATCAAAATAAGAGCAACGTAAGAATAGGACTAATAATACATGAGAAAACAGGACTGCTGGTGAGCTACTAACAATTGCATTGTGGGCGCATTATCGTAGGCACGCCGGCCGGAGTGGCCGTGCGGTTCTAGGCGCTGCAGTCTGTTACCGCGTGACCGCTACGGTCGCAGGTTCGAATCCTGCCTCGGGCATGGATGTGTGTGATGTCCTTAGGTTAGTTAGGTTTAAATTAGTTCTAAGGTCTAGGCGACTGATGACCTCTGAAGTTAAGTCGCATAGTGGCCAGAGCCATCGTAGGCACAGCTGACACAGTGACTGTGCCACCTCTGTAAAACAGGTTTATTTGCCTGTTAGCTGTGAGGATATTGAAAAGATTGAAATAGCGTGCAATGAGATACACTGAGAAGACAGAAGTCACGGTATACCTTCCAATATCGTGTCGGACCTTCTTTTTCCCGGCGTAATGCGGCAGTTTGACGTGGCATGGCTCAAAAAGTAGCTGGGAGTACCCTGCAGGTATACTGAGCCATACTGCCTCTATAGCCGTCCGTAATTGTGAAAGTGTTGCCGGTGCAGCATTTTGCGTACGAAGTGACTTCTCGATTACGTCTCATAAATATTCAATGGTATTCATGTCGGACGACCTGAGTGGCCAGGTCATTCGCTCGGACTGTCTAAAAAGTTCTTCAAAACAATCGCGAACAATTGTGGCCCGATGATATGGCGTATTGTCATCCATAAGAATTCCCCTGTTGTTTGAGAACGTGAAGTGTATGAATGGCTGCAGATGGTCTCCAAGTAGCTGAACATAACCATTTCCAGCAGATGATCGGTCCAGTTGGACCAGTGGACCCATATAAACACAGCCCACACTATTATAGAGCCACCACCAGCCTGTACAGTGCCTTGTTGACAACTCGGGTCCATGGCTTCGTGGGGTCTGTGCCATACTCAAACCCTAGCATCAGCTCTTACCAACTCTGGACTCATTTGACCAGACCCAGACCACAGTTTTCTAGTAGTGTATGACCAACCGGTATGGTCACGAACCCAGGAGAAGCCTTGCTGGCGATGTCGCACTCTTAGCAAAACACTCGCGTTAGTCGTCTGCTTCTATGCCTATTAACGCCAAATTTCGACCCACTCTCCGAATGGACACGGTCGTCGCACGTCCCAAATTGATTTCTGCGGTCGTTTCACGTAGTGTTGCTTGTCTGTCAGCACTGAGGACTGAGCAAATGCTGTTGCTCTCGGCCGTTAAGTGAAAGCCGTCGGCCACTGCGTTGTCTGTGGTGAGAGGTAATGCCTGAAATTTGGTATTGTCGACACACTCTTGACACTGTGGGTATCGGAATACTGAAGTCCCATGCGTCTAGCGTCAACTACTATTCACGTTGAAAGTCTGTTAGTTCCCGCAGTGTGGCCATAATCACGTCTGAAACCTTTTAACATGAATGACTTGCGTTCAAATGACAGCTCCGTCAGTGCAATGCACATTTATACCTTGTATTCGCGATATTACCGCCATCTGTGTATGTGCATGTCACTATCCGATGACTTTTGTCACCTCGGTGTAAAATAAATTTAATTCATTAATGGAGACAGAAATTTAACGGTGATAGTAGGAAAAGGAAGAGAAGGAAAAATAGTAGGAGAACATGGACTAGAGGAGACGCATAGCTACCACGCACCCTGACGACAAAAGCTAAATAATAATTAGATCTGGTGACTGGTGGCCATGGGAGGTACGACAACTCATCGTAAATCACAAAACCACACCTGGGTGTGTGACCTGATTGAATACACCAACAAACATTGTACCATGGGATGGAACTGATCAGCCACAGCGACCGCATAATCGTTGGCGGTAATGTGACGTTGCAAAGTAACCATGGGGCCCGTGGAATTCCACGATGTGGACGCTCAAACAACACCGAACCCTCACCATGTTTCACTCTTGGCGTATAAACTTTGCCGGATGTTGGGAACAGTGTGAAACAGGACTAATCTGACAAAATGACTGTCTTCCATTGGTTCATAGTCCCGTTTTGTGGCTTCAGCACAACGTGTCCCTGTCAAAGGCATGTGCATTACTGATAAGTAGTTTTGGAATTCCATCTTGCCCTGCGATTCCCTGCTTATGGACCTCCCTTCATATTGTCTTGGGGCTGATAGTGGTCGTGAGTGCGATATTCAGTTCAGCAGTGACTTCTGCAGCTGTCGTCCTCTTACATTTCGCCACAGTTCTCTTCAGTGAGCATCTGTCATGATCACTCAACTTACACATTGGTCCATATTGTGAAGTAGCGTATGAAAGTTTTGGCCGGCCGGTGTGGCTGAGCGGTTCTAGGCGCTTCAGTCTGGAACCGCGCGACCGCTACGGTAGCAGGTTCGAATGCTGCCTCGGACATGGATGTGTGTGATGTCCTTAGGTTAGTTAGGTTTAAGTAGTTCTAAGTTCTAGGGGACTGATGACCTCAGATGTTAAGTCCCATAGTTGTCAGAGCCATTTGAACCATTTTTTGATGAAGTTTTTCCACTGTCCCTGTATGTGATTAAAATTTTCGATGTAGTGCCTCTTGAAACACCAAACACTTCGTCTACCTTGGTTATGGGAGCAGCTACCTCACGAGCACCGACAATTTGCCCACATACGAATGCACAGAGCACTGACACAATGCACTCACAACTACACAGAACACTGTTCTGATCATGACTAACACTTGCAACGTATTTGGCACCTCACAGATTTATCATTTGTGGTGAAATACAACAATGCAACCTGAAGGCTTAGCTAGAATCTGCATTTGTGTTCAACCATGAATTTCTCATGATGTTTCCATATTTTTGTCCATCCCCTGTAGAAACTGATTTACTCAGTGGTTATGGGTTGTATCGTTGAGATAAAGGAGGATGTTTAGCTGAGACAGAGTTGAATTAAGACGCTTCAGAGGAAATTCAGCCTGTAATTAATTTAAGAGTGGGTAATATAACTGAAGTTACTCTTCAGTTACTGTAGTACTATCTGTGATCTATCAGAAATATTTCATGATTACATTACATCCAAGATATTGAAGAATTCCCTTGCAACAGGTGCAAAGATAAAAATTCCTCTGGAAATTTCAATAAACTATTGAAGAGAGAAGTTGCGTTATAAACAGATGTAGGAGGGGAACAGTACACTCAAACTTTTCTTGTAATTCCACTGTTGAGTGTTAGACTAATTATAGGTGCAGATTTTATGGGGAAACAAGAGGAAGCTAGTTTTGTGTGGCTCAATGTGAGATGGATAAATTAAAGGTTGTTGACGAAGTAAGAACGAAAATGACAGTGAGAGAATGGGCTTATTTTGCAGATTAGTGTGATATGTTCCTTTAAATAGTAGATTTGACAAAAGACAACAAAAATAATTCCAGCTTGTATCAACAGTTGTTACAATAAGCAATATTTTGTTTCAATTTAGAGTATGTGAGACGCCTACTGATGAAACTGCTGAGTTAAATAGTAGAGTGGGAGATAGAGAAGTTTAAGTGATATCTATGTGATAATCTGATCAAGTCCCTATCGAAGATTTGCTCAGTTCAGTTGTGTGGGAGTAACACTGATGCAAATGAAGAAACTGTTAGAAACTACGTAACGCGGATTTATGTGGACAGAGGACTCTGAAATGTGACTGACTCAGGCTGAAGTTCAGTAGGGAAACAAGAATCTTAAATGTCAAGCCAAGTGAATTTTTTTGTCTTTATATTTATTGAGATTTGTCATTTTGTCGTAGATCCTAGGTTAAGGTTCCGTTTCGGAATGGAGTAAAATATTTATTATGCAACATTAAATGTATTTGATTAAAATGTAGTCAAGTTGCTTGTAAAGGACAGTTGCTGCGGCTGGTAACGAGATAGAAACTTGTTGGTTTTGTTCATGAATTGCAGCAGTTTATAGTGCTTGTGTTCTTTTATTTTGTCATGAAATAATGTGTCTGCAGTCAGCAGGCAGTTGATAAGATGTGGGAGATTAAATTTATTTGTTGTTACAACTATATTGTGTTTTTATGCATTTTTGGATGGTGATGTATCTTTTAGATACATTCCCAACTTTTTGTATGTTGGGGTCAGCTATGAACAGATGGCACTTCCGCAGATTTTATTAAATTTGTTGTAAGTGTTAACTTAAAAGTTCGTTGGCATAGGAGTTGGATTAAAAGTAATGAAAGGATCTTAAGTTTGTTACTCTAGATGTACTTGATTGGTTGATTCCTATCCATGTTCCATGAAACGTGAGCACTGGTTAATGGGTCATTATAGATTTAGTGTTGTTTTGTGTTCTTTACGGTAACGGTTAAACTTTTAATTTCGTGCCATACTTGCGATCAGGGATGGTTTTGTCATTTCCATTGTGCAGAAAGATAATGGTTTTGCAGATATCTGTTTACAGTGGGAAAGTTGGGGTTGTTGAGCTGCAAGCTTGCAAATGACGCTAATCGTAGAAAATTACGCTTTCATAGCTTTATTTACTCCATGTCTTCATATTATTTTGCTTCAAGAGGATTTGTCTTAGAGCTGTGCAGTTTCGAAGCTTGTGTTCCGTTATGTTAGAAATGCATGTGTTGTTGAAAGAGAAATGACATGTCTGTACTAGTATTAAGCCGTGAGAGTACAGGCGATATGTTTGCGGGTGTCTGGTCTCTTCTTAAATATTGTTTGTGACTGTGGCAAGTATGAATAGCAAAGGAGACGGGTTTAGACTTACAGGTTCTTGTCTCATAAGACACACATATTGACGAGTGACTCACTGAGTCATTTTTCTTTGAGTTTTCCTGGCACCAAAACTGTCTGTCTGGTAAGAGAGACTGCAATAGCGCTCACGTTCAGGCTGCACCAGTGTCACGAGTGCAGGGATTGACAGAGAACATAATGAAAAGTGTAGCGAGAAGAGCCTATTGTGCTATCAAGAAACATTAAATTTGTGTACAAATGTCCAACAGAAATAAATCGCGTGATTCATAGTGAAAACAAGTTGATAAATAGTCAGTATGAACGTGTCAGGCCACCTGAATAATTCAGCCACATTTAGTGATTAATTTTTTTTCTTAGTTACTCTCATCACTTTTAAAAAAATAATATTTGTTCATTTCACGCTCTTCGTTTGGCTATGAAAATTCGAAAGAAATGTCTCCCTCAAATCACTTATTAGTATTTTCTGAATTATACTGCTTACTTGCAAGTAATTAAATCTTTCTTTGTATAAACAGACCTCACACTGGTCAGTTTGATACACAGCTTCACCATTTCCCACCCTACATTTGGCTGTGAAAATGTGGACCAAACTACATTGTGCAATTTCATAGGAGTCTTGATTTCGATACACGCAAACATTTGACCAAAGAGTAGTGGTCACAATGCCACAAATAACGTTTAAGTATACAGAGTCACCATTCGTCCATCCAGAACAGAAAGGGATGTTCGTGTGTTGAATAACTCATTCACTTTTGGTGCTGGAAGAAAATCTGTCAAACAAAAGCTGCTTAGCTTGTGGGAGGACATGATGCGATGCTCACCATTTTTCGTTGCTGGAAGGGTAGAGAGATACGATAGCTTTATTATTTTAAATGGACTGGCATCTTTTATTACTTACCTTTGAATAATGCGTTTTAAGACGCTGTTTGGTTTGGTTACGTATGAGAGTCCGTTAATTATGGCGTATCAGCGACAAAGAACAAGCACACTACGTGGTTGCTTTAATTTTCAGGTTACATCGAATGTAAACAACATTTCACTCATTGCAGGGTTAGTGTGTTTATCTGTTGCATGAGGAAAATTAGTCTACCGTTTGCTGTCGTAGCAAGTAGATGACACCTTCATAAGTTTATCAGATTTTCACAATGCTCTAGGCACGAGCTGAGAAATCTGATATGGGTTTTATTTACGGCGAATATCGCCAAAATATGAGAGCAGCAGTACGATTGTATGTTGAGAGATATCCTGACAGTGCTACAGCTTCGTTGTCTACCTCTGTAAACATAACAGAAAACAGGAAACGTCGATAGTAAAAAATTTAAACGGCTCAAATCAGCAACCGATGAGCCACACGCAGTTGACATCGGCGAATACTACATTCCAACATATGTCACCTATACCACATACCACTATATCAGTAGCTCCATGGCGACCACTTTCGACGAATGGTACAATTTTCCGAATGGGGACTACGGAAACTGCAAACATGTGTGATGTTCCTGACATTCTTGACCCAAGGACATACGAAAAGTCACTTGGTACCAACACGACGGATATCCTGCACATTCTGCACAGAGAATTACAGAGAATATGAACAACAGATATGAGGTTCGTTCGATTGGTAGGTGCGGCAACACAAAATGGCCTGCACGTTCGCCAAACCTAACGCCTCTGGACTGTTACTTGTGCGGTACATTGAAAAAACAAGTTGTCCTACTATCTCCTCGGAAATTCAACGTACAGTATTGTCCACATCCAATCGTTTTACAGCATGTACGGCTGCTAATGGTCACTATTTTGAGCACCTGTTGTAATAACGTTATCAAACGTCATTAGGTTACTTACTATACATTTTATCCTGGTCTCACTGCATGCATTTGCAGATACATAGTAAAAGGTCAACACATTGATCTGATGTAAGGTAATTACGGCATAACCTAATATATTGTACGTGTTTTCAAACATATTATTATTAAAAGGTAAATAATATAACATGCCAGTCCATTTAAAGGAACAAAGCTATCATATCTCCTCTACCCTTCCACTAATGAAAAATAGTGAACACCATACCATGTTTCCCTTGAAGTTAAACATCTTTTGTTTGAGAGATTTTCTTCTAGCACTAAAAGTGGCTGAGTTATTTAGGTCTTGGGCGCCTCACTCCGTATACTTAAATATTACTTGTGACATTGTGACCACTCATAATTCTGTTTCTCTTTGGTCAAGTGTTTGAGTGTATCGAACATCTAGTTTCCCTATGAAACTACACAATGCGTTTTTGTCTATATTCTCATAGCTAAAGGGAAAGTCGGAAACGGTGAAATTGTATATAAAATTGACCAGTGTCAGATCTGTTTATACAAAGAAAGATTTAATTACTTGAAAGTAATCAGTGTAGTTCAGAAAATCCTAGAAAGTGATGTGAGGGAAACTTTTTGTTCGAATTTTTATAGACAAAGAATGTGAAATGAGCATACAGTAATTTTTTAAAAGTAATAAGAATAATTAAGAAAAAATTAATTACTGATTTGAGGGAAAATTAAAATGTTTCACGAAGAGCTGCTACTAGCTACGTAAATGAAGTGTTGAAAAGTTCAGCTCTTCAAGGCCTAGCTATTTTACGCAAATAAAAAGTTACAGTGGTGCAGAAATTGTGGGATTCTTTATTTCATGTTGAAAAAATAAAATAAATATAAAATTACAACCTAAATTGGAACTTCAGTGTGTTCTCTTGACTTTGATACTCTTCATAATAACAGAATATCGTTTAACATTTAAATATATTGCATTTCATGCTTTCTGAAAAAAACATGAAAACGATAAATGAGACTATAAATGATCTAATGTTTTATGCAATAATTTGTCTAAAAGTAAAAATAAAATAAAATAGAGAAATATTTGACGCTCCTTTGAATGATACTCGAAGTCTTGTACAGAACTGAGAGGCTTATACATTAGTGACATATGGACAGAAAAATTCCCCCCAATCCATAACATACACAGGAACTTAATATCTCACGCAAAATGCCAACTCGGCAAAATTCCTGGCCCTTAAAATAAATGTAACTTAAGAAGAACAGACGAGCACAAGGTAAATCAACAATACTGCAATTAATTAACTGTGCAAGGTGGAAGGAACAATAATTTATTAAGATATCTGGGCACAAGCTATGGTGGACTTCACAGATAAAATACAGGGTGGTCCACTGATCGTGACCGGGCCAAATATCTCACGAAATAAGCGTCAAACGAAAAAACTACAAAGAAGGAAACTTGTCTAGCTTGAATGGGGAAACCAGATGGCGCTATGGTTGGCCTGCTAGATGGCGCTGCCGTAGGTCAAACGGATATCAACTGCGTTTTTTTAAATAGGAATCTCCATTTTTTTACATATTCGTGTAGTACGTAAAGAAATATGAATGTTTTAGTTGGACCACTTTTTTCGCTCTGTGATAGATGGCGCTGTAATAGTCACAAACGTATAAGTACGTGGTATTACGTAACATTCTTCCAGTGTGGATGGTATTTGCTTCGTGATACATTACCTGTCTTAAAATGGACCGTTTACCAATTGCGGAAAAGGTCGATATCGGTTGATGTATGGCTATTGTGATCAAAATGTCCAAAGGGCGTGTGCTATGTGTGCTGCTCGGTTTCCTGGACTACATCATCCAAGTGTCCGGACCGTTCGCCGGATAGTTACGTTATTTAAGGAAACAGGAAGCGTTCAACCACATGTGAAACGCCAACCACGACCTGCAACAAATGATGATGCCCAAGTAGGTGTTTTAGCTGCTGTCGCCGCTAATCCGCACATCAGTAGCAGACAAATTGCGCGAGAATCGGGAATCTCAAAAACGTCGGTGTTGAGAATGCTACATCAACATCGATTGCACCCGTACCATATTTCTATGCACCAGGAATTGCATGGCGACGACTTTGAACGTCGTGTACAGTTCTGCCACTGGGAACAAGAGAAATTACGGGACGATGACAGATTTTTTGCACGCGTTCTATTTAGCGACGAAGCGTCATTCACCAACATCGGTAACGTAAACCGGCATAATATGCACTATTTGGCAACGGAAAATCCACGATGGCTGCGACAAGTGGAACATCAGCGGCCTTGGCGGGTTAATGTATGGTGCGGCATTATGGGAGGAAGGATAATTGGGTCCCATTTTATCGACGGCAATCTAAATGGTGCAATGTATGCTGATTTCCTACCTAATGTTCTCCCGATGTTACTACAAGATGTTTCACTGCATGACAGAATGGCGATGTACTTCCAACATGATGGATGTCCGGCACATAGCTCGCGTGCGGTTGAAGCGGTATTGAACAGCATATTTCATGACAGGTGGTCGTCCAAGCACCATACAATGGCCCGCACGTTCACCAGATCTGACGTCCCCGGATTTCTTTCTGTGGGGAAAGCTGAAGGATATTTGCTATCGTGATCCATCAACAACGCCTGACGACATGCGTCGGCGCATTGTCAATGCATGTGCGAACATTACGGAAGGCGAACTACTCGCTGTTGAGAGGAATGTCGTTACCCGTATTGCCAAATGCATTCAGGTTGACGGAAACCATTTTGAGCATTAATTGCATTAATGTGGTATTTACAGGTAACCACGCTGTAACAGCATGCGCTATGAGAAATGATAAGTTCACAAAGGTACATGTATCACATTGGAACAACAGAAATAAAATGTTCAAACATACCTACGTTCTGTATTTTAATTTAAAAACCTACCTGTTACCAACTGTTCGTCTAAAATAGTGAGCCATATGTTTGTGACTATTACAGCGCCATCTATCACAAAGCGAAAAAAAGTGGTCCAATTAAAACATTCACACTTCTTTACGTACTACACGAATATGTAATAAAAATGGGGTTTCTTATTTTTTAAAAAAAGCAGTTGATATCCGTTTGACCTATGGCAGCACCATCTAGCGGGCCAACCATAGCGCCATCTAGTTTCCCCCTTCAAGCTAGATAAGTTTCGTTCTTTGTAGTTTTTTCGTTGGACACTTATTTCGTGAGATATTTGGCCCGGTCACGATCAATGGCCCACCCTGTATAAATGGGACCTGAATGAAAAACACTTAAAGCTAACATTAAGTCTGTCACTCAACTAATTCCACCCTTCGAGTGAAGCAGCTTTTGTTTGAAAGATATTTTTCTGTCACTAAAAGACAGAGTTATTCAGATGGCCTGTCAGCTGTCTCTCCCTGTCGTAACGGAACATCCTCATCTAGCATTACTTTTCCTCAACGGTAGTTGTTGATACCAGTATTATTTTTCGAATTTTGGACAACTCATTAATATCTCAGTTGCTTTTCTGAAAGCTTACATATAATTTTATACACAGTATGTTCTATTTCAAGCTAAAATTTATGAAAGGAATTACTTTATTTTGTATGTCATAATCGATAAGTACTAGTTCTGAATGTAAAGTTAAAATGATTTTTTTTAGGAATCTTTGAAATTACGAATTATTTGGCACACGTAAGACTTCAGTTATTAATTACACTATCTAGTACTGTTTACTATGTTTATTTGTGGATTCATTTATGAAATAATAATCGAATCTAATAGAAATTCATTTGACAAGAAAAACTGCAAACCCTTTGGAATATTATTTCCACTGAGTGACACAGTAGTAAGCATGCCTGAGATGAGATCGGGTGTATTTTTGTATTTTGTGCGAACAATGTAATTTCGGCTATGTTAATGCGAAAAATCAAAAGACAGTAAGGTATACTAAAATGTGACAAAATATATTGACGTAACAAAAAAATTCTGCAACAATCTTAAAATTTATTTAGATCAACTCAACCATGGGGACCTAAAACGTGAAAAGCTTCAAAAAACAGACACCTAGACAAGAAGAACTGGAGCCAACTCTACGTCAAAAGTAAGTAAACTAGAAAGTATATTGTAATCTTCGCTCCTCTCAAAACTTAATAAAAGACTAACGTGGAGAGCAGCTGCAAGTAGGAAGGAGGGGTTAGATTGCACTGTGTCCTTAAATGTTGATTGTGGCTCTGTGACCACTTAAAATTCTGATTCTTTTTGGTCAGATGTTTGAGTTGGTCGAAAACTAGACTCACTATGAAGTTATATAATGGACTAACGGCAGCATGAAACAGACAAGTTAAACAACACAGTAAAGGCCTACACTACGCTGGAAGATAGCCAGATCAAGCGAAAGCAAACTCAAGACCAATCGATTAGATCACAAATTAAAACATACAGAATTATACAATAAAAACACAAACAATAGTGTAAGAGCAACCTCCCTCCCAAGTCTACTTCACACAATTTTTTAACAAGTGAAATGTAAACACACGTAGGCCTTTCAGTGACCCCATCTTTACGACAACAATAAACAGGAACACTGAATCCTCCAGGTGCTAGTCTAGATTGAAGGTAAATGTAACCAGATTGCAAGCCACTGCACAGCCCATTTTTTCATCAAGCACCACAACCATGACACAGTGCTTGTAGACCGCCGATAAAAAGCGTACACTAGATGTAGTATGCACTCCTGTATCGTCAGCATGTCCTCCTCTGGAGCTAAGACGCCAGTCACCGTTTGTTGATCCAGAACAGGAAGCGATGTTCGTGTGATGATAACAAGTTCTACTGGCTGGTAGCTAAGGTCCGGACATGTGGCCCTGTGAACTTCCAGCTCTGTCCGTAGTGTACACACCCGCCTCTTTTGCCCCCTTGTTGTCGTTTCTCGGTAGCTCTCCATAGATTCTCGTCTTCCTGACTTCAGGCTCCAGTCCCCATGAAAAGCGCGGCTGTTCCGAGCTTCATATATCCTGCTCCTCTATAGCCGGCTGCCAACAGTGAACCACCAATTATCCTCCGAGGTACCCCCTACCAGATTTCGCGTCTCCGCTGCCGCGCGACCCGTGCGCTGACTGAGAGTGACAAAAATCGTAGGATACCTCCTAATATCGTGTCGGACCTCCTTTTCCCCGCCGTATTACAGCAACTCGACATGGCATGGACTCAACAAGGCATTGAAAGTCCCGTACAGATGTATTGAGCCATGCTGCCTCTATAGCGGACCATAACTGCTAAAGTATGGCCGGTGTAGGTTTTTGTTCACAAACTGACCTCATGATTATGTCCATAAATGTTCGATGGGAATCATGTGAGGCGATATGGGACGCCGAACCATTCGCTCGAACTGTGCAGAACCTTCTTCAAATGAACTGCGAAAAATTGCGGCCTGGTGACATGTGCATTGGCATCCATCAAAATCCAATCGTTGTTTGATACCATGACGTTAATGAATGGCAGCAAATGCTCTACAAGTAGCTGAACACACAGAGGATCTAGTGCATTCCATGTAAACACACCCTACGTATCCACCAGCTTGTACAGTGCATTGTTGACAACTTTGATCCTTGGCGCCGTGGAGTCTGCGCCACACTCAAACCTACCATCACCTCTTACCAACTTAAATCGGCATTCATCTGACCAGAGCAGTTTTCCTGTCGTCTAGGGTGCAACCAATATGGTCACAAACCTGGGAAAGGTGCTGCAGGCGACGTCGTGATGCTAGCAAAGGCACTCGGTTGGTCGTCTGCTTCTGTGCACCTTAACGCCAAATTTCGCCACACTGTCCTAACGGAAACGTTGGTCGTACGTCCCACATTGATTTCTGCTGTTGCTTAAGGCAGTGTTGCTTGTCTGTTAGCACTGGCAGTCGTACGCAAATGTCGCTGCTCTCGGTCGTTAAGTGAATGCCGTCAGCCACTGTGTTGTCTGTAGTGAGAGGTAATGTCTTAAACGTGGTACTGTCGATACACTCTTGATACTGTGGATCGAGGAAAATTGAATTCCTGAACGATTTTCGAAATGGATTGTTCCATGGATCCAGCTCCAGCTACCAATCCGCGTTAAACCTTTTTACATGAATCACCTGAGTACAAATGAGAGCTCCGCCAACGCACTGACCTTTTATACCTTGTGTACGCCATACTACCGCCATTTGTATGTATGCATATTTCTATTACACGACTTTTGTCACCTCAGTAAATTTCCCAAGAAGCAAAATCTTTCCGACCAAGCATACCCGCTGTTGCCATGAGGCAAAGATGTAAAACTAACTAGAACTGAGTTTTGTCTAGCAATGTCTTTTCCCAGCCAAATATATTCATTATGAAGAATTATGTTGAAACATTTTACGACTTGACGTAGTGCTACTGACAGACGGCGCTGTTATAAGTATATAGATTTGCAACAGAAATTTAATCTGTTCTTTTAGCTTCGTGGCTAACCACATCTTCTGAAACTGTGACATATTTTGAAACAAGCAACCAAATATTTCTGACAAGCAACTACATCCTCGGCAATTGCTACGTATTCGTAAATGAACAGTCAAATATTTGTGATAAGTAAGGAATATAAATGTCATTCCTGCTTGTCTTACTGGCAGCAGTTTGAGCTCCTACCTAATGATTCCATCGGAAATCGCACATACACATATCGAAGAAGGTTTCGCATCACCTCGGTCCGAGAGTCCCGGAACCTGTACAGAAAGTTGGAATAGAGATCAACACAAACATCACTTCCGTCGCTTTTATTTATCATGAAAACCACACATTGCATGTTGTACCACAATACAGCGAGACCTTCAGATGTGGTGGTCCAGATTGCTGTACACACCGCTATATCTGATACCGAGTAGCACGTCCTCTTGCATTGATGCATGCCTGTATTCGTCGTGGCATACTATTCACAAGTTCATCAAGGCACTGTTGGTCCAGATTATACCACTCCTCAATGGCGATTCGGCGTAGATCCCTCAGAGTGGTTGGTGGGTCACGTCGCCCATAAACAGTCCTTTTAAATCTGTCCCAGGCATGTTCGATAGGGTTCATGTCTGGAGAACATGATGGCCACTCTGGTCGAGCGATGTATTTATCCTGAAGGAAGTCATTCACAAGATGTGCACGATGGGGGTGCGAATTGTCGTACATGAAGACGAATGCCTCGGAGAAGGCTAACCAAAGACTGTCTTTTATTGGCAGGACACTTAGAAAAATAACAGATCTACTGAGGTGGCTGCCTACACTACGCTTGTCCGTCCTCTTTTAGAATACTGCTACGTGGTGTGGGATCCTTACCAAATAGGACTGGCGGAGTACATCGAAAAAGTTCAAAGAAGGGCAGTACGTTTTGTATTATCGCGAAATATGGGAGAGAGTGTCACAGAAATGATACAGGATTTGGGCTGGATATCATTAAAAGAAAGGTGTTTTTCGTTGAGGCGGAAACTTCCCACGAAATTCCAATCACCAACTTTCTCCTCCGAATGCGAAAATGTTTTGTTGACACCGACCTACATAGGGAGAAACGAGCACCACGATAAAATAAGGGAAATCAGAGCTCGTACGGAAAGATATAGGTGTTCGTTCTTTCCGCGCGCTAAACGAGATTGGAATAATAGAGAATTGTGAAGGTGGTTCGATGAACCCCCTGCGAGGCACTTAAATGTGATTTGCAGAGTATGCATGTAGATGTAGATGTAGAGTATGCTGCCAATATGGTTGCACTATCGGTCGGAGGATGGCATTCACGCACCGTACAGCCGTTACGGCGCCTTCCATGACCAACAGTGGCGTACGTCGGTCGCACATAACGCCATCCAGAAACAGCAGGGAACTTCCACCTTGTTGCACTCTCTGGACAGTGTGTCTAAGGCGTTCAGCCTGACTGAGTTGCTTCCAAATATATCTCCGACGAGTGTCTGATTGAAGGCATGTGCGACACTCATCGGTGAAGAAAACGTGATGCAAATCCTGAGCCGTCCATTCGGCATCTTGTTGGGCCCTTCTGTACCACGGTGGTGTCGTCGTTGCAAAGATGGACCTCGTCATGGACGTCGGGAGTGAAGTTGCGCATCATGCAGCCTGTTACGCACAGTTAGAGCCATAACACGACGTCCTGTGGCTGCACGAAGAGCGTTACTCAACATGGTGGCGTTGCTGTGAGGGTTCCTCCGAGCCATAATCCGTAGGTAGCTGTCATCCACTGCAGTAGTAGTGCTTGGGCGGCCTGAGCGAGGCATGTCATTGACAGTTCCTGTCTGTCTGTATCTTCTACATGTCCGAACAACAACACTTTGGTTTACTCCGAGGAGACTGGACACTTCACATTTGTTGAGAGCCCTTCCTGGCACAAGCAACAATGCGGACGCGATTGAACCGCGGTATTGACCGTATAGGCAAGACTGAACTACAGACAACAAGAGCCGTGTACCTCCTTCCTAGTGGAATGACTGGAACTGATCGGCTGTCGGACCCCTCCGTCTAATACGCGCTGCTCATGCGTGGTTGTTTACAACTTTTGGCGGGTTTAGTGACATTTCAGGACAGTCAAAAGGACTGTGTCTGTGATACAATATCAACAATCAACGTCTATCTTCAGGAGTTCTGGGAACCGGGCAGATGCAAAACTATTTTTTATGTGTGTATTAGGAGAAAACGGACAAATATTTGTGACAAGCAAGTCCTTGATGGTTGTTTCATCTGTAGCAGTTTAATTTTTTTGTTCTCCAATCGCCAGCCTGTGTGGCTGAGCGATTATAGGCGCTTAAATCTGGAACCGCGCGACCACTACGGTCGCAGGTTCGAATCCTGCCTCGGGCATGGATGTGTGTGATATCCTTAGGTTAGTTAGGTTTAAGTAGTTCTAAGTTCTAGGGGACTGATGACCACAGATGTTAAGTCCGATAGTGCTCAGAGCCATTTGAACCTCGGGCATGGATGTGTGTGATGTCCTTGGGTTCTTTAGGTTTAAGTAGTTCTAAGTTATAGGGGACTGATGACCTCAGATGTTAAGTCTCATAGTGCTCAGAGCCATTTGAACCATTTTTTGTTCTCCAATCAGACAGGAATCACAAAACTGAGGAAATTCATTTGTGAGAGACCGCAATCTTCGTATGTAAATAACATAGAATATTGCAGAACATATTTCTAACAAGAAAGTACACGAAAGTGTTACAAAAGCTGAGATGAAAAGAAAGTTTTTAGTATGTAACAGGACGCAAAACTAATTCCTTATATTCCTGAAGCCGAACCTACGACACTGTCAGTGCCCTATGCCGAGAACTAGCAAGGTGGAACTTTATTTATTTTCGAGTCTCTTGAGGCTCTTATCGATTATTTGTTATTGATGCGTTACTATTTACTTAATTACTTATAAGAAATCGTGCAGGGTTGATGTTTTTATGATAAATCCTCAATGTACCGTTGCCTTGAAACGGAATGCTAAACTTACAATACCAAAACTGTGAAATACGACAAATCAATACGGCGTCTGATGCATGGACGCATCGATTGACACGTCATTTTGAAGTCACTTCCTTGCAAGCCGAGCGTGGTAGGTCTAGCCTCTCCCGCTACAGAAACTCTTGTTGCAGAAGTTCTTTGGCTGAGAAGCGACTCATTGGCTAATAGCATAACCGAGTTTCATTGTTGCGAAGGAATTTTATGCGCGACGAAGTACAGAACTGCCGAAGAAATCGCGTGGCTCACGCTCCTTGCATATGGGGCCGTTCGCTTGTGTTGTCAGCTTGCTGCAGTGACACGGGTTGCTACAGTGCTTAAAGCCATTATAGCCATTGGTCGCCGGCCAACTCTATCAACCATACACTCTACGACGTAAACAAAACCGGACGGCGCGTCGTCCGTGACCCGGCGGCACACTCGGAATCATGTGCTGCGGCTGCTGCATGAGACCACGGCGCTGGATCCAAGTTGTGTACGCTTCATGTTTCACTGTGACACTCTCGATTGCTCTCTGCTGTCACTCGCAGCCGCCCGTCACCTTGTAGAGGCACTGGGCTTGGCTTCCATTAACAGAACAATAACAGGGTAACGCGACAGGTGTGTGACTGTGTCCTAGATACGTACAAGGTCAATGAACTCCAAAATTCAGCCACGCACTTAGTTAAACTTTTTGCCACACACAACAGTATGAGGAAAGAATTAAGTGAATTGTATCAAATACAGTAAAAGGCGTATGAAAGCTTTGAGAGACCAAGTATTGAAGGCAACAGAGGATCAAATAGGCAAAAAAGTGTAAAAACAACTAATGAAGCATGTAAAATGGAATAAAAGCATGTAAAATAGGATCGAAATGAAGTGCAAAACTGCAAAGTAGGAATGACTAGAGGCTATGTACAATATGTAGAAATTTGCTTGATTATGAGGATGAAAGCTGTCATATACAAGGAAAAATACAAACAGAAATTGGTGGAAAACGGAGAAACAGCTGCATGAAGATTATGGCGATCCTGATCGCAATGAATAGTAATCAACGAAATTAGTGTGTGGTACCCTCCCTGTGTTACAACAGTTGGCACGTACTTGTCTCCATTTGTACTGGTGTAACAGGACGCGTAACGGGCTTACATTTTCTGGTGATAAGTATCGGGACAGTTATATATAAAGCCGAACTGACCAGCAAATGTCGGTAGGGGCGGACACGCCAGTACAAATTGTGTTGTCAGCAGAGGAGCAGTGACTGCAGAACTGAACGATCAGGAGAGCTCACTCGCTTCGAACGTGCCCTTCATTGGATGTCACCGATGTCACCTGAGTAAAAAGTCCATCAGTGACATTTAAACCCTTCTAAAGCTTCCCAGGTCGACTGTTCGTAATTTTATTATGAAGTGGACATGTGAAGGAATAACTGACAGATAGGGACCGTCGAGTTCTTCGGAGACTGAGCGTAGACAGTTAAAAAGAGTAGAGTAAAATGGTCTAGCAGATACTCGTAAACCACACATTTCTGTAGTCACTACCAAGCGTCGCTTGGTGGGGTGTAAACGGTGACGTCACTGCACATTAGATGACTCGATACGAATGATTTGGATGATGAATGAGTTACATCCTGTGGCAATTCGGTGGCAGCCTTTGGGTTTGGCCACTGCCAATTGTAACGCCCCAAGGACAGAAAACCCCAATTAATAAACTTTGTTGAAACTTAAAGTAAGGAAGTGAGTCATCTTGACAGTGACGGCAACTATTGATGATAAAATCTACACTGGTAAGATTTTGATTAACACCTATATTATTCAGATACTGAGAATAGCACACAAAGAGGGGAGATAAAAGGAAAGGATTATCCTAGATTCTTTATCAAATATCTATAGAATAAATTCAAAATCATATGAACGAAGGTTTGAATCCAAGAAAGTAATTCAGTCAAAGATAACATTTACCAGGGAAGAGAGCTGTAGCCGCATCGAAAAGGAAATTCAATGCGACTACAATGCAACTCGGATATGGAAATGTTCAGTTAGTTAGCTTCTCTTGAGCCGTCCTAGAGTACTTTTGCGATAGTTTTCAGGACGCAAACGCTATTAGATTGTTTCAGTTTAGGAAGTTAGATATTCGTGAGGTAGAGACTGAAGTATTGTTCAGTCATTCGACTGATGAAAGTTAATCTTTACCGTTATCAACGCGACGGTATAGTAAGAAGAATGTTACTTCGATTGAGAGATATTGGTTTATCGGACTTCGCCTTCAGTACCTGTGTGCCTAGGTACTGAGTACCTAGCTTGCGCTTGTATGTGAAGGAGACACGTAACATTTATAATGTCATCTCTCTTGGACGTCTATGTGTTACTTACGACAATTTTGTAAGGCCTGCGTGTTTTAGGCAGCTAGTAATATCACCATTGTTTGCCTTGATGTTGTAACCTGTATGTGTTCTAAGATTCGATGATGGCGGCTTTAGTTTCGCCGGAACCGGTAATCATGGAATAAAAAGAATTCCTGCGATCTTGGCTACCAGTTTATTGTTTTACAAGCATTTAGATCGCTCCCACATGAGCACAATGTGCTCCCTACAAAATTGTATGCCTATTTTTTTATTCATTATGAAACCTACTCCTGCATTACCCCTATTTGATTTTGTATTTATAACCCTGTATTCACCTGACCAGAAGTCTTGTCCCTCCTGCCACCGAACTTCACTAATTCCCACTATATCTAACGTTAACCTATACATTTCCCTTTTTAAATTTTCTAGCCTACCTACCCGATTAAGGGATCTGACATTCCACGCTCCGATCCGTAGAACGCGTTTTGTTTCTCCTGATAACGACGTCATTTTGAGTAGTCCCCGCCCGGAGATCCGAATGGGGGACTATTTTACCTCCAGAATATTTTACCCAAGAGGACGCCATCACCATTTAACCATACAGTAAAGCTGCATGCCCTCGGGAAAAATTACGGCTGCAGTTTCCCCTTGCTTTCAGCCGTTCGCCGTACATCTACATATCTGCATATACATTTATACTCCGTAAGCCAACCAACGGTGTGTGGCGGAGGGCACTTTACGTGCCACTGCATTACCTCCCTTTCCTGTTCCAGTCGCGTGTGGTTCGCGGGAAGAACGACTGCCGGAAAGCCTCCGTGCGCGCTCGAATCTCTCTAGTTTTACATTCGTGATCTCCTCGGGAGGTATAAGTAGGGGGAAGCAATATATTCGATACCTCATCCAGAAACGCACCCTCTCGAAACCTGGACAGCAAGCTATACCGCGATGCAGAGCGCCTCTCTTGCAGAGTCTGCCACTTGAGTTTGCTAAACATCTCCGTAACGCTATCACGCTCACCAAATAACCCAGCACAGCAAGGCCGTTTTGGTTGATATTACAAGGCCAGATCAGTCAATGATCCAGACTGTTGCCCCTGCAACCACTGAAAAGGCTGCTGCCCCTCTTCAGGAACCACACGTTTGTTTGGCCTCTCAACAGATACCCCACTGTTGTGGTTGCACCTACGGTACGGCTATCTGCACTGCTGAGGGACGCAAGCCTCCCCACCAACAGCAAGGTCCATGGTTCATGGGGAAGGATTTTAGTCCTACTCATGCCAACAAAAAATAAAATAAAACAAATTGTTCTTTAAGTGTATTTTAGTCCTACTCTTACAAATACACCTGAAGAACAAGTTTTTTTAAATTTTTTATTGGCTTTCCGTTTTTAAGCGGAAATTCGCCATTTGAATAGAAGAAATTAACCAGGACAAATGATTTTAAGTTACATTTAAATCTTGCTTTGCTACATGTCAGACATTTTATGTTACTGGGAAAATGATCAAAGATTTTTGTTGCTGCATACTGAAATACTTTCTGAACCACTGAGAGCTTTATAATGAGTAATAGAGGCAATTTCCCCCTAGTATTGTAGGTATGGACATCACTGTTCATCCCAAATTGTGACCGACTGTTTACGACGAATTTCATTTGCGAATATATGTATTGTAACGGCGCTGTTAAGATGCCTATCTCCTTGAAGAGGTACCTACATGATGTCTGCGAATGAACATCACATATTATTCTTACTGCTCGCTTTTGTGCAATTCCAGCATGGCAATGTTGGGTGCTCCAAGTGTGCATCCGTTCGCAAGCAATGTGGCTACCAAATGCTCGTCTGTGGCTCCGCATCATATGTTTTTCCGAGCAGTTTGTGAGCAGGTCGCGAGCATGTTGCTCGAAAGTGTACGGGCACGTTATCACAAAATACCGACACAGTTTTTACAAGCCCATCAAATCGCAATTGGTTGGCTGAGCGGCTAGTTAGTGCTGTGAGTGGGTCGCGTCGTCGCGTGTTAACGCGCCGCCGTGCTAGTCGCCGCCTGGGACGCCCTTACTAGATCAATGTCAATTACATTTTTTCCACGCTTAAAGGCCGTTCGCGAGGCTTCTTTTGATACTACCGACGCCACCGGACACCGCTATCTGCTAAAATGCTTGGCTGTGCACCACTTACACCCCAGCTGCCCTATGGCAGAAATGCTTCGCTCAGTGACATAATTCTCAAATTAATTTCGCACCATCTATCATTATTGCACATACCTAAATTGTACACAATAAAGCCGCCATTAGCACTATGCTGTAAAATGCGTTTCTAGCCATGTAGGTTATTTCCCCTTATTTACGAGGGCGTGCTGAAAAGAAATGCCTCCGATTTTTTTATGTGAACACTCTTAAAGATTTTTGAATAGAACATACTTTATTAAGGAGCTCCGGAACGCCCTATACTTGCAATGTTAAAATAACGCTTATAAATTACATCTTTCCTCACAAAGTATTTGAGGTAGGAAGTTGAACTTTTTACAGATTATTTATTGGAATATGGGCTACAACTTAACACAGGGATTTTACAAAATTTTAGTTCAGTTATTAAAGATGATTTTTTTCAATTGTAATGAAAATTCACAACATTTTTTTGCAATTTTTTGTTTATATATTCAAAAATGTACAGTTTTTTGGAAAAAGGCTGTGTTAAATTATGCAGAAGGTACTGTGTAACATTTACTGAAAGTTTGAAACAAATATGTTTGGAAGATCCTTAGAAAACATGTAATTAGTATGAGAAAATAAAGGTTTTGGGAATCGAGCGACAAAGATTGGATTAACTTTTTAGTGCATTCCAGGTCCATAGGATGGATTATCTTCATCCTCTGCAAACTCCTCCTCCAGCTTCCTCTTGTTCCTCCTCCTGTTTACTCTTGCTTGTATTTCTAGACTCTTTACAGCCCTGTCTGCAGCCCGAAGGCGTTCCTTGTCTAAAGCAAGCATCGCTCGTTGTTGTGTTCGTAGATTTTGCTACCATTTTCTTCAGTTGCAGTTACTGCAACACTGTTCCAAAAGGTGGTCATGTATGAACACTTATCACATTTCAGTTGTATTTCACTAGCAAGTCCTACGTGCTTTATTATGGAGAGTTCCAGACCAACTTCACTGCATTGAATACATCTTACACAGTTTGAAAAAATTCCTTTGAGAACCGACATATCAAATATTTCATTCACATCCGATTCGCCCATAAAACATTCATAGTTTTCACTCATTGAACCAAGCTTCTTCTGTGAAGTATTTTCTTTCCCACTTTGACTGCTATAGGCAGGTGTACGTGAGAGGTTAGGTTCACTCACTTGGTTATCGTCTTTATTGTTTACAATAATAACACATACCTTTGGCTTTTCAACATTTCTCCTATTCTTAAAAGCCTTCAGAGGATTTCTAATAACTTTACTTTTACTCATTATTATACTTCAACAAAACAGAGACTCAAGAAACAGAATTAATTACGAATATTTTCGAGATAACGACAGAGTAAATAAACATGAAACAATCGACAATCACACCAGCGATATATATTGAACCATCACAGGTTAGCCACAACACATACTTTATCTTACATCACTAAAATGTACCTGATGAACACGGACGTTAATAATAACACCATTTGACAGCAGTTTAACAGCTCCACAGTGGGTCACTCCCATGTAGAACACATTTAAAAAAAAATTTAAAAATAGTTGTAGTCTTCGGAATTGAATAAATTATACACTCCTGGAAATGGAAAAAAGAACACATTGACACCGGTGTGTCAGATCCACCATACTTGCTCCGGACACTGCGAGAGGGCTGTACAAGCAATGATCACACGCACGGCACAGCGGACACACCAGGAACCGCGGTGTTGGCCGTCGAATGGCGCTAGCTGCGCAGCATTTGTGCACCGCCGCCGTCAGTGTCAGTCAGTTTGCCGTGGCATACGGAGCTCCATCGCAGTCTTTAACACTGGTAGCATGCCGCGACAGCGTGGACGTGAACCGTATGTGCAGTTGACGGACTTTGAGCGAGGGCGTATAGTGGGCATGCGGGAGGCCGGGTGGACGTGCCGCCGAATTGCTCAACACGTGGGGCGTGAGGTCTCCACAGTACATCGATGTTGTCGCCAGTGGTCGGCGGAAGGTGCACGTGCCCGTCGACCTGGGACCGGACCGCAGCGACGCACGGATGCACGCCAAGACCGTAGGATCCTACGCAGTGCCGTAGGGGACCGCACCGCCACTTCCCAGCAAATTAAGGACACTGTTGCTCCTGGGGTATCGGCGAGGACCATTCGCAACCGTCTCCATGAAGCTGGGCTACGGTCCCGCACACCGTTAGGCCGTCTTCCGCTCACGCCCCAAAATCGTGCAGCCCGCCTCCAGTGGTGTCGCGACAGGCGTGAATGGAGGGACGAATGGAGACGTGTCGTCTTCAGCGATGAGAGTCGCTTCTGCCTTGGTGCCAATGATGGTCGTATGCGTGTTTGGCGCCGTGCAGGTGAGCGCCACAATCAGGACTGCATACGACCGAGGCACACAGGGCCAACACCCGGCATCATGGTGTGGGGAGCGATCTCCTACACTGGCCGTACACCACTGGTGATCGTCGAGGGGACACTGAATAGTGCACGGTACATCCAAACCGTCATCGAACCCATCGTTCTACCATTCCTAGACCGGCAAGGGAACTTGCTGTTCCAACAGGACAATGCACGTCCGCATGTATCCCGTGCCACCCAACGTGCTCTAGAAGGTGTAAGTCAACTACCCTGGCTAGCAAGATCTCCGGATCTGTCCCCCATTGAGCATGTTTGGGACTGGATGAAGCGTCGTCTCACGCGGTCTGCACGTCCAGCATGAACGCTGGTCCAACTGAGGCGCCAGGTGGAAATGGCATGGCAAGCCGTTCCACAGGACTACATCCAGCATCTCTACGATCGTCTCCATGGGAGAATAGCAGCCTGCATTGCTGCGAAAGGTGAATATACACTGTACTAGTGCCGACATTGTGCATGCTCTGTTGCCTGTGTCTATGTGCCTGTGGTTCTGTCAGTGTGATCATGTGATGTATCTGACCCCAGGAATGTGTCAAAAAAGTTTCCCCTTCCTGGGACAATGAATTCACAGTGTTCTTATTTCAATTTCCAGGAGTGTATATCTATTAAAAGGTAATAGTCTGCAGATTCAGAAAACGCAAAAAAGTACAAATTGAACTTTTCATGATATTGAGCCTTTCCGGATCCCCTTAACGTTCTACACCTTTATTGTTCACGTCTACATATTTATTTCTCAACATGGTCACCATGGCGGTGAACACATTTCTCCCAACGGGAGACCAGTTTGTTGTTTTCCCCACTATAGAATGTTTGTCTTTCTTAACAGAGTTACAGCTTCACATCTGCTTGCACCGCTTCATTACTACCAAAGTGAAGTCCTCGAAGGTGTTCTGAAAGCTTTGGAAACGGATGGAAATCAGATGGGCCAAGTCGGGACAATATGGGAGTGATCGATGACAGTGAACCCAAGGCGTCGGACTGTTGCAGGTATCGCGGCGCTCGTGTGTGCTCTGGCGTTGTGATGCTGAAGGCGGAGGAGCTCCACGTGTGTTCCAAGTACTCTGCAGATAGAAACTCGATTACAGCACACTGTTTCTCACGCACTGACGTAGTTACGCTACACACTGTCATGTTACAGGCTACAGTTCGGAACCATCTAGCGGGAGAACGCTGCAAATACGTAGACATGGAGAATAAAGATGAAGAATGTTGATAACGTTTGTTTCATTTAGAAATATTTAAGAGTTTTCACATAAAAAGTTCGGAGGCATTACTTTTCAGCACGCACGTTTATATTTTCGAAACACATGACGAATAACGCAGCATTATTAATTAAATGTAGAAAACAGCGTCTGGACCATTCAGTGAGTTTCTTATTCTGATTACCGGATCGATCCTGTGAACAGATCATGTTCACATATGGAACTGAAAGAAAAAGAAACGGGTGCGATAATGCAAAAATTGTCAGGATGTTTAACTGGTTACCAAATTGGCTGTTCCTTGGTTGACTAGGTTACGTCCTCTAAACGGTTCCCTTCTTACAGTACAGTTGTTCCACGATCTTTACCTCCATAAATCAGTTCAGTACCTCTTTATTATTTATCCGACCTAACCATCTACAGTCCAGCATTCTTCTGTACTATCACATTTCAAAAGCTTCTTTCTCCTCTTTTCAGTTCTGTTTATCGTCCACATTTCAGTTCAGTGCAATGCTATACACCAGACAAATACTTTCAAGATAAATCTCCTAACACTTAAATTTATATTAGACGTTAAAATATTTCTTTTTTTGGGAAACACTTTTCTTGCTGTTAGGAGGCTGCATTTTGTATCTTCTCTATTTCAGAAATCATCCGTTATGTTGCGCTGCAAATAGCAAAACTCATTTACTTTCAGTCTACCACTTCCTAAAGCAATTCCTTGACAAGTGCTGTCTCCATTTCATGTTCATTGACTAATATAACTGCAGTCTGGTTTCTGAACAAGTTGAAGACATTCTGCATTTTGACCCAGATAATTTTAGGATTTGCAATACTGTATTGCAGTCAAAATTTTCAAAGCTTTCCCTCAAGCTAAAAATGCTTTTGTTAAATAAAAAAAATACGCACTCTCCTCAACCTACCGTTTACCTCTGCTAATGTCTCACACACAAAAAAAATCCACTACCTGATAAACAATATCCGGTCATCGCTGTGCAGTGCACAGTTGGCCACTAGATGGCACCAGAGGCAGACCCATTAGTATACAAGGACACGAGTTGTATTGTGTTGTCAGCAGAAAAGCAGTAATAGCAGAATGGCTCGGATATGAGTGGTCGGTGACCTCGAACGTCGACTAGTCATTGGACGTCACCTGAATGAGAAAGCCAGCAGGGACATTTCAACCTTCTAAAGCTGCGCAGGTCGACTGTAGCGTAATGTGACTGTGAAGTGGAAACAATAAAGCTAGACCAGGCAGATCTCATGCACATACGTACAGGGACCGTCGAATATTGCGGAGGGTGACTGTAAAAAATCGCTTGAAATTAGTGTAAGAAATTACTCGTGACCTCCAAAGTGCTACCAGCTGACCAAGTAACACAATTATTGTGCGTAGGGAGTCAGAGAGCAGTACTGTGATCAAGCAGCACATTCATGTAATCATTGCCAAGCGACGCTTCAGGTGCTGTAAAGGGCGACGCCACATTTACATCTACATCTACATGACTACTCTGCAATTCACATTTAAGTGCTTGGCAGACGGTTCATCGAACCACAATCATACTATCTCTCTACCATTACACTCCCGAACAGCGCGCGGGAAAAACGAACACCTCAACCTTTCTGTTCGAGCTCTGATTTCTCTTATTTTATTTTGATGATCATTCCCACCTATGTAGGTTGGGCTCAACAAAATATTTTCGCATTCGGAAGAGAAAGTTGGTGACTGGAATTTCGTAAATAGATCTTGCTGCGACGAAAAACGTCTTTGCTTTAATGACTTCCATCCCAACTCGCGTATCATATCTGCCACACTCTCTCCCCTATTACGTGATAATACAAAACCAGCTGCCCTCTTTTGCACCCTTTCGAAGTCCTCCGTCAATCGCACCTGGTAAGGATCCCACACCGCGCAGCAATATTCTAACAGAGGGCGAATGTAGTGTAAGCTGTCTCTTTAGTGGACTTGTTGCATCTTCTAAGTGTCCTGCAAATGAAAGGCAACCTTTGGCTCGCCTTCCCCACAATATTATCTATGTGGTCTTTCCAACTGAAGTTGATCGTAATGTTTACACCCAGGTACTTAGTTGAATTGACAGCCTTGAGAATTGTACTATTTATCGAGTAATCGAATTCCAACGGATTTCTTTTGGAACTCATGTGGATCACCTCTCATTCTTCGTTATTTAGCGTCAACTGCCACCTGTCACAGCCGGCCGGAGTGGCCGAGCGGTTAAAGGCGCTACAGTCTGGAACCGCACGACCGCTACGGTCGCAGGTTCGAATCCTGCCTCGGGCATGGATGTGTGTGATGTCCTTAGGTTAGATAGGTTTAAGTAGTTCTAAGTTCTAGGGGACTTATGACCACAGCAGTTGAGTCCCATAGTGCTCAGAGCCATTTGAACCATTTGAACCACCTGTCACACCATACAGCAATCTTTTCTAAATCGCTTTGCAACTGATACTGGTCTTCGGACGACCACTGCCACGGGGCAGTGGATGGCGAAAACAAGTGATTTGGAGTGATGAATATGTTATTCCTTGTGGCCATCCGTTAGAAGGGTTCGAGTTGGCGAATACCTGGACAGCGGGTTCAAATGACTCTAAGCACTATGGGACTTAACCTCTGAAGTCATCAGTCCTCTAAACGTAGAACTACTTAATCCTAACTAACCTAAGGACATCACACACATCCATGCCCGAGGCAGGATTCGAACCTGCGACTGTAGCAGAAGCGCGGTTCCGGACTGAAGCGCCTAGAACCGCTCGGCCACAGCGGCCGGCAAGGAATAGGTGTATTTTCGTGTCTAGGTCGTGGTCTTCTTATTCCGATTTACTGGGAGAATTCTGAGAAAGTGTGGTCATCTGTAAAGGTGACCGCATATACGACGCTAGTGCACGTACTGAGTACTGTTCGAGTTTTTGGGTTTTGTACCATGTCAGTTTAAAAGAAAATATCGAAGCAGTTCAAAGGTTGGCTACTAGACTTGTTACTGGTGGGTAAGAACAACTCGAAAGTTAAGGAGATGCTTCAGGAACTCAAATGGGAATCCCGGGATGGAAGGCGACGTAATTATCGAGGAACATTATTGAGAAAATTTAGATAACTGGCATTTCAAACTGACTGCAGAACGATTCTGTTGTCGCCAGAATAAATTTCGTTTAAGGACCACAAAGATAAGAAATGAGTAATTAGGGCTCATATGGAGACACATAGACAGTCGCTTTTCCCTCGCTCTATTAGCTAGTGGAAGTGGAAATGGAACGACTTGTCGTGGTACAGGGTTAATTTTGCGGATCTGTCGTTTTATCCTTCTTATATACAGGAGTCACTTGCTCTTCTTTCCAGTCGCTTGGAACTCGCGGTGGACGAGAAATTCGCAATAAATACAAGCTAAGTACGGGGCTAATGCCGTAGTGTACTCTTTGTAAAACCGAACTGTGATTCCATCTGGATCTGGTGACTTATTTGATATCAACTCTTTCAGTTGTTTTTCTACGCTAGAATTGCTTATTACTATGTCTTACGTACGGGAGTCTGTTCGCTGGTCAAACGACGTAATGTTTGTGTGATTCTCCTGTGTGAATCATTTCTTAAACGCGAAATTGAAAACTTTGCCTTTGATTTTACTATCTTCAACTGCCATACCAGACTGGTCCACGAGCGACTGGCTGGAAACCTCAGATCCGGTTAGCCTTTTTACATAAGACTAGTATTATCTCAGGTTTTCGCTCAGGTCCTTTTCCAAGGTATGAAGATGGTAGTTGTATGCTTCGCGCATAGATCTTTTCACAGGCGCACGAATCTCTACTAACCTTGCCTGTCGTCATTTGCGCGTTTTCTTTTGAACCAAGAATGCAACAGCCTTAGCTTCCTCAGCATTTTCGGAATTAGGTTGTTAAACCTTGGGGGGGAGGGGTCTTTTTCGTTCTTAATCCAAGGGCGAATTTAGTTATTTTCCGCCTCTAGGCGGAGAAAAGTATTTCTGTCCCTCATTTCGACATAAATGTACCTCCAACTAACTCGCATCTGTACGTAACTGAATACTACGTCTGTTGGTGCTAATAATAATAAATACCTGTATACTTTTTTTAAACATGTTAGAAACAAACACTATAGCTTACAAGTTATATAAAATGTTCCAAAACATGGTACTATAAGAATTACAATTACAATTAAATGGGGCGTGACCAGTATGCAGAAACTTCGCATGCTTCCTTGGTGGCATCGGTGACATTCTGTGGCGTGCATGACGGTGGACATAGGCTGCAGACAAGAAGATGATTCATTGTCTGTTCTTCACCATATTCACATTCTGTGGAGTCTCATGCAAAACTCCACTTTTTCAAGTTGGTCTTCGTTCTTCCAACTCCAGAACGCAGCCTGTTGAGGGTCTTCCGTATTGACCAGCTTTCTTCGCGAACTGATGGGAGGCTTTGGGTCGGAATCATCCACCCTGCAAGGTGACTGGATCTGGAACGCCATGAGTTGACTCTGAAGTTCGAAGGTGGTTCAGTGAGGCTTTCCGTTGAATGGAGAAAGCTTTTCCTTGACTTGAGCCTGTATATTGAACTCAACGCACTGAAGTCAGCCAAAGCTGTTTATGGCATGCTTTCTTTGTAAAAAATTTGTCTATTACATTTTCGTAGTCTAATTGCTGTGATACGTCAGAATTCATGGAGAGGACGGAAAGACTGTTAACCCGATCCTGCGACGTGGATGACCGCAAATAATTCTTGAGTCTTTTGAGGAGTGATAAAGAGCTCTGGACCGAAGAATAATTTGGTTGCAGCAATTGAAAAAAATATTCGTAGTGCAATATCCAAATCACGTATGCTGGAAATGAGTAACTTCATCATTCAAAGATTATTCCAAGTCGTCTTTGTAGCCCTGTTGCAGTTTTCTAGCACAATTCAATTGTCCAGTGTTGCCCCGTCCAGGAAAATTTCTTAGGAACTCTAAATTCCTACGAAACTCTTCCAACGATTCTTTCTTTTCTCCATTTCGGATCTCAGTCTGTGTACAATTAACAGAAATGTATTTGCCCCAGTATCTTCCTATCCTTCAAAAGTAGTATCAAGTTCTGCTGTTTCGTTCAGTTCCAGTTTTATTGACCTGTTCCTTTTTGTGGCTGTTTTGTACATATTTATCTTACAGTTTTCGATTGAAGCGTTTTCATGTGTGTCATACACAGAACGATTCTTTGGAACATTTACAAGCGAAGACACGTATAACATTATTACAGTCCCAGTATCGCTGTCAAGAATTAGTGAAGTTCGGTGGCAGGAGGAACAAGACTTTTAGTCAGGCGAATACAGGATTATAAATACAAAATCAAATTGGGGTAATGCAGGAGTAGGTTTAATAATGAATAAGAAATATGAGTGCAGGTAAGCTACTACAAACAGCATAGTGAACGCATTATTGTGACCAAGATAGACACGAAGCCCACGCCTACTACAGTAGTACAAGTTTATATGCCAACTAGCTCTGCAGATGACGAAGAAATTGAAGAAATGTATGATGAAATCAAAGAAATTATTCAAATAGTGAAGGGAGACGAAAATTTAATAGTGATGGGGGACTGGAATTCGGTAGTAGGAAAAGGGAGA
Organism: Schistocerca serialis cubense; assembly: GCF_023864345.2. NCBI lineage: Eukaryota > Metazoa > Arthropoda > Insecta > Orthoptera > Acrididae > Schistocerca > Schistocerca serialis. The sequence continues at coordinate 55,174,749 of NC_064640.1, read as the reverse complement.
GAAGGAAACATAGTAGGTGAATATGGATTGTGGGTAAGAAATGAAAGAGGAAGCCGCCTTGTAGAATTCTGCACAGAGCGCAACTTAATCATAGCTAACACTTGGCTCAAAAATCATAAAAGAAGGCTGTATACATGAAGAAGCCTGGAGATACTGACAGGTTTCAGATAGATTATGTAATGGTAAGACAGAGATTTACGAACCAGGTTTTAAATTGTAAGACATTTCCAGGGGCAGATGTGGACTCTGACCACAATCTATTGGTTATGAACTGTAGATTAAAACTGAAGAAACTGCAAAAAAGTGGCAATGTAAGGAGATGGGACCTGGATAAACTGACTAAACCAGAGGTTATACAGAGTTTCAGGGAGAGCATAACGGAACAATTGACAGGAATGGGGGAAAAAATACAGTAGAAGAAGAATGGGTAACTTTGAGGGATGAAATAGTGAAGGCAGCAGAGGATCAAGTAGGTAAATGGACGAGAGCTAGTAGAAATTCTTGGGTAACAGAAGAAATATTGAATTTAATTGATGAAAGGAGAAAATATAAAAATGCAGTAAATGAAGCAGGCAAAAAGGAATACAAACGACTCAAAAATGAAATTGACAGAAAGTGCAAAATGGCTAAGCAAGGATGGCTAGAGGACAAATGTAAGGATGTCGAGGCTTATCTCACTAGGGGTAAGATAGATACTGCCTACAGGAAAATTAAAGAGACCTTTGGAGATAAGAGAACGACTTGTATGAATATCAAGAGCTCAGATGGAAACCCAGTTCTAAGCAAAGAAGGGAAAGCAGAAAGGTGGAAGGAGTATATAGAGGGTCTATACAAGGGCGATGTACTTGAGGACAATATTATGCAAATGGAAGAGGATGTAGATTAAGATGAAACGGGAGATATGATACTGCGGGAAGAGTTTGACAGAGCCCTGAAAGATCTGAGTCGAAACAAGGCCCCGGGAGGAGACAACATTCCATTAGAACTACTGACGGCCTTGGGGGAGCCGGTCCTGACAAAACCCTACCATCTGGTGAGCAAGATGTATTAGAAAGGCGAAATACCCTCAGACTTAAAGAAGAATATAATAATTCAAATCCCAAAGAAAGTAGGTGTTGGCAGATGTGAAAATTACCGAACTATCAGTTTAATAAGTCACGGCTGTAAAATAATAACACGAAATCTTTACAGAAGAATGGAGAAACTGGTATAAGCCGACGTCTGGGAAGATCAGTTTGGATTCCGTAGAAATGTTGGAACGCGCGAGGCAATATTGACCCCACGACGTACCTTAGAAGCTAGATTAAGGAAAGGCAAACCTACGTTTCTAGCATTTGTAGACTTAGAGAAAGCGTTTGACAATGTTGACTGGAATACTCTCTTTCAAATTCTGAAGGTGGCAGTGGTAAAATACAGGGAGCGAAAGGCTCTTAACAATTTGTACAGAAACCAGATGGCAGTTATAAGAGTCGAGGGACATGAAAGGGAAGCAGTGGTTGGGAAGGGAGTGAGACAGGGTTGTAACCTTTCCCCGATGTTGTTCAATCTGTATATTGAGGAAGCAGTAAAGGAAACAAAAGAGAAATTCGGAGTAGGAGAAGTAATAAAAACTTTGAGGTTTGCCGATGACGTTGTAATTCTGTCACTGATAGCAGAGGACTTGGAAGAGCAGTTGAACGGAATGGATAGTGTCTTGAAAGGAGGATATAAGATGAACATCAACAAAAGCAAAACGAGGATAATGGAATGTAGTCTAATTAAGTCGGGTGATGCTGAAGGAATTAGATTAGGAAATGAGACACTTAAAGTAGTGAAGGAGTTTTGCTATTTGGGGAGCAAAATAACTGATGATGGTCAAAGTAGAGAGGATATAAAATGGAGACTTGCAATGGCAAGGAAAGCGTTTCTGAAGAAGAGAAACTTGTTAACATTGAATATAGATTTAAGTGTCAGGAAGTAACTACTGAAAGTATTTGTATGGAGTGTAGCCGTGTATGGAAGTGAAACATGGACGATAAATAGTTTGGACGAGAAGAGAATAGAAGCTTTCGAAATGTGGTGCTACAGAAGAATGCTGAAGATTAGATGGGTGGATCACATAACTAATGAGGAGGTATTGAATAGGATTGGGGAGAAGAGAAGTTTGGGGCACAACTTGATTATAAGAAGGGATCGGTTGGTAGGACATGTTCTGAGGCATCAAGGGATCACCAATTTAGTATTGGAGGTCAGCGTGGAGGGTAAAAAGCGTAGAGGGAGACCAAGAGATGAATACATTAAGCAGATGCAGAAGGATGTAGGTTGCAGTAGGTACTGGGAGATGAAGAAGCTTGCACAGGATAGAGTAGAATGGAGAGCTGCATCAAACCAGTCTCAGAACTGAAGACCACAACAACAAAGCTATCAACACCTCGCTACAGATTATTTGTAGCAGTAAATCTCTTCAGTATTGCTGACCAAAAAGTTGTCATTATCGCATTTTCTAGACTCTGGAGACTGCTCAGCGTTCCTGTCGCCTTGGCTCTTACTGAAGCCTATTGAGTTTCATCATCCTGAATAGCTTCCAAAGCTGATATTGTTTCTACCTACTTAATATTGAGAATATAACAGCCATTGTGACGCGCAGACCAGAGTGTTTCTGAAGGTGGATTTACGAAGACTGAACTATTTAATTTTGACTGCAAAATATTCCTACGGTTCGTTGAAGCAGAGAAGAAGCTGTAAATTTGTTGCAACAAACAGCAAAATGAAGCCGCTTGAGGACAACAATCTACTATACTCGATCCTACTAAGTTAAGTTAAAATCCTACTAAGTTAAGCACACGGAATATACACAGCAAGAGAGGTGATTTGTTTAATTCTAGTTTGGTGACCAGAGTAAGTATCAGCCATATCCCTTGCATTGTCATATGACTGACCCCTGCATAAGTGACTGCCTGAATCTTATTTATTTAAAAAAAATTATTAATGAATCAGCTAATTCTTCTGATTTGTGCCTTGAATTTGGGGCAAAACAGATAAATGTTTGAACAGGGAATTCATCTTTTGATAAATACCCTGTAACCAAAGAACCATGAACGATGGACCTTGCCGTTGGTGGGGAGGCTTGCGTGCCTCAGCGATACAGATGGCCGTACCGTAGGTGCAACCACAACGGAGGGGTATCTGTTGAGAGGCCAGACAAACATGTGGTTCCTGAAGAGGGGCAGCAGCCTTTTCAGTAGTTGCAGGGGCAACAGTCTGGATGATTGACTGATCTGGCCTTGTAACATTAACCAAAACGGCCTTGCTGTGCTGGTACTGCGAACGGCTGAAAGCAAGGGGAAACTACAGCCGTAATTTTTCCCGAGGACATGCAGCTTTACTGTATGACTAAATGATGATGGTGTCCTCTTGGGTAAAATATTCCAGAGGTAAAATAGTCCCCCATTGGGATCTCCGGGCGGGGACTACTCAAGAGGACGTCGTTATCAGGAGAAAGAAAACTGGCGTTCTACGGATCGGAGCGTGGAATGCCCGATCCCTTAATCGGGCAGGTAGGTTAGAAAATTTAAAAAGGGAAATGGATAGGTTAAAGTTAGATATAGTGGGAATTAGTGAAGTTCGGTGGCAGGAGGAACAAGACTTTTGGTCAGGTGATTACAGGGTTATAAATACAAAATCAAATAGGGGTAATGCAGGAGTAGGTTTAATAATGAATAAAAAAATAGGAGTGCGGGTTAGCTACTACAAACAGCATAGTGAACGCATTATTGTGGCCAAGATAGACACAAAGCCCATGCCTACTACAGTAGTACAAGTTTATATGCCAACTAGCTCTGCAGATGATGAAGAAATAGATGAAATGTATGACGAGATAAAAGAAATTATTCAGGTAGTGAAGGGAGACGAAAATTTAATAGTCATGGGTGACTGGAATTCGTCAGTAGGAAAAGGGAGAGAAGGAAACATAGTAGGTGAATATGGATTGGGGGGAAGAAATGAAAGAGGATGCCGCCTTGTAGAATTTTGCACAGAGCATAACTTAATGATAGCTAACACTTGGTTCAAGAATCATGAAAGAAGGATGTATACCTGGAAGAATCCTGGAGACACTAAAAGGTATCAGATAGATTATATAATGGTAAGACAGAGATTTAGGAACCAGGTTTTAAATTGTAAGACATATCCAATGGCAGATGTGGATTCTGACCACAATCTATTGGTTATGAACTGCAGACTGAAACTGAAGAAACTACAAAAAGGTGGGAATTTAAGGAGATGGGACCTGGATAAACTGAAAGAACCAGAGGTTGTAGAGAGTTTCAGGGAGAGCATAAGGGAACACTTGACAGGAATGGGGGAAAAAATACAGTAGAAGAAGAATGGGTAGCTCTGAGGGATGAAGTAGTGAAGGCAGCAGACGATCAAGTAGGTAAAAAGACGAGGGTAGTAGAAATTCTTGGGTAACAGAAGAAATATTGAATTTAATAGATGAAAGGAGAAAATATAAAAGTGCAGTAAATGAAGCAGGCAAAAAGGAATACAAACGTCTCAAAAATGATATCGACAGGAAGTGCAAAATGGCTAAGCAAGGTGGCTAGAGGACAAATGTAAGGATGTAGAGGCTTGTCTCACTAGGGGTAAGATAGATACTGCCTACAGGAAAATTAAAGAGACCTTAGGAGAAAAAAGAACAACTTGTATGAATATGAAGAGTTCAGATGGCAACCCAGTTCTAAGCAAAGAAGGGAAAGCAGAAAGGTGGAATGAGTATACAGAGGGTCTATACAAGGGCAATGTACTTGAGGACAATATTATGGAAATGGAAGAGGATGTAGATGAAGACGAAATAGGAGATAAGATACTGCGTGAAGAGTTTGACAGAGCACTGAAAGACCTGAGTTGAAACAAGGCCCCGGGAGTAGACAACATTCCATTAGAACTACTGACGGCCTTGGGAGAGCCAGTCCTGACAAAACTCTACCATCTGGTGAGCAAGATGTATGAGACAGGCGAAATACCCTCAGCCTTCAAGAAGAATATAATAATTCCAATCCCAAAGAAGGCAGGTGTTGACAGATGTGAAAATTACCGAACTATCAGTTTAATAAGTCACAGCTGCAAAATACTGACGCGAATTCTTTACAGACGAATGGAAAAACTGGTAGAAGCCGACCTCGGGGAAGATCAGTTTGGATTCCGTAGAAATGTTGGAACACGTGAGGCAATACTAACCTTACGACATATCTTAGAAGAAAGATTAAGAAAAGGCAAACCTACGTTTCTAGTATTTTTAGACTTAGAGAAAGCTTTTGACGATGTTAACTGGAATACTCTCTTTCAAATTCTGAAGGTGGCAGGGGTAAAATACAGGGAGCGAAAGGCTATTTACAATTTGTACAGAAACCAGATGGCAGTTATAAGAGTCGAGGGACATGAAAGGGAAGCAGTGGTTGGGAAAGGAGTGAGACAGGGTTGTAGCCTCTCCCCGATGTTATTCAATCTGTATATTGAGCAAGCAGTAAAGGAAACAAAAGAAAAATTCGGAGTAGGTATTAAAATCCATGGAGATGAAATAAAAACTTTTAGATTTGCCGATGACATTGTAATTCTGTCAGAGACAGCAAAGGACTTGGAAGAGCAGTTGAACGGAATGGACAGTGTCTTGAAAGGAGGATATAAGATGAACATCAACAAAAGCAAAACGAGGATAATGGAATGTAGTCGAATTAAGTCGGGTGATGCTGAGGGAATTAGATTAGGAAATGAGACACTTAAAGTAGTAAAGGAGTTTTGCTATTTAGGGAGTAAAATAACTGATGGTGGTCGAAGTATAGAGGATATAAAATGTAGACTGGCAATGGCAAGGAAAGCTTTTCTGAAGAAGAGAAATTTGTTTACATCGAGTACAGATTTAAGTGTCAGGAAGTCATTTCTGAAAGTATTTGTATAGAGTGTAGCCATGTATGGAAGTGAAACATGGACGATAACTAGTTTGGACAAGAAGAGAATAGAAGCTTTCGAAATGTGGTGCTACAGAAGAATGATGAAGATAAGGTGGGTAGATCACGTAACTAATGAGGAGGTATTGAATAGGATTGGGGAGAAGAGAAGTTTGTGGCACAACTTGACTAGAAGAAGGGATCGGTTGGTAGGACATGTTTTGAGGCATCAAGGGATCACAGATTTAGCATTGGAGGGCAGCGTGGAGGGTATAAATCGTAGAGGGAGACCAAGGGATGAATACACTAAGCAGATTCAGAAGGATGTAGGTTGCAGTAGGTACTGGGAGATGAAGAAGCTTGCACAGGATAGAGTAGAATGGAGAGCTGCATCAAACCAGTCTCAGGACTGAAGACCACAACAACAAAAGACAACTGATCTACGTGTGTAATATCGAGGATGGAGTCTAAAATGATGAGAAAAATTTGTTTCCTTCACTTCATATCATTTCACCACTCTTTCTGCCAGTCTTCACACTTTGGAAAAGGAAAAATATGATGTCCTCCCCTTTCCTTGGTTTCCATTCTTTACCTTTAGCTAGAAAAGGACTGAATTCTGCTGTTAGTTGTAGTGTCACCTCGACATTTCCGCAATGTGTTGACCGAAATCCGTAGTTGTGGCCCCTGAAAGATGTCTTTTATGGAAAAGTTTTTGGCCACCCCAACAATTCGTTGTAACACGATCGTCCAAAATTTTACTTCGTTTCAATCTGAGATTTTAGTTTCTTATCTATTGTCCCCATGATTTTTGTCCTCTAGCTTTTAGAGTTAACACACATTTCCTGTATCCAGCTAAATTTTCATAGGTATCAATCGGTACTGACCGTTTCTCCAGTCATTACAGCCGTCATTAGGTTTTGCTAACTGTGATGTTCCACTACAAAGTGAGCATGGGACACAAAAAACACTACTCTTGCTTTGAGAGTATACTAAAAATAGTCTTTCCTTATGGTTCTGAAAAACAAACATTTGTTTATCTCGGAAAGTCAGTATATGACCCGCATAATTTACTGAAGTCACAATCATACTCTGTGCCTTATTACATTGTTTAGCGATGTTACAGCGAAGGAATGCATTTCTTATCCGGTTCGCAGGAACATCAGGAACTGAATCACCATCATCATTCTCTTTATATGCGTCATTTGGTTCAAATGAATTGTTTGTTTTTGCGCCGTTATTACTGTTTCTAACATCGGAAACGCCTGACTAAGGTAAACCACAAGATGCACTATTTTAGTTAGTGTTCACCACGTTATTAAATCGACATTACAACACTCTGAAGTTTCCAGATTCGAGCTGTAACTAGCTATCTGTATTTAATTTTTAAATAACACATGAATTTTTGCCTTCATTCTCACAATTCCCTCTTCCTGTATTGCCTTATCTTTCGTGACTTCCCGGTACCAAGAACCACTTTCTCTTCTCCGTCTGTCCCTCATTTTAATTAATACTAAAATATTAATCACGAACCAAACACTAAACAAATGCACTCTTTACAGTTTCAAATTAAACTGAACTGCCAGCCAAGCGGCCAACTGTCAGAATGACTTTCGATATTTTCTTTATGTTTGAATTTTGAATAGGTATGACTGAGCGTCGTCACTGGCTGATCCTGTGACAGTGTTAGAGACATGTATTATTCCAAAGTTTAATTGTAAAAAATGAGAATTTTCTTCCTAGCGTATACCACAGGAGAAGGCACGACAGTGAATAAAGTGAATCATGGTCACATTGTAAGAAGTAATGTCATTACTAAAACAAAACCCTTCATTTTTCCGTCTCCTGACCAGACCGTTCATGATGGGTCAGACCGTCAGCAGCGCTGCTAGTTCCTGCTGCTGATAAGGCGAGTACACCGTTTGCTTGTTACATATTTTTATGAGCTTCAAACAGGAGCAACTACAGTAATGGATAGGAACTGTGATTGTTGTGTACAGATGCGAGCTGAGTGGTCGACCCTTCGCTTACAGCTCCAGGCTGCTTTGGCTTCCATCACACAGCTTGAGGCTGCTGCCAAGGGGCGTCACTGTGGGGGTTCGAATGCGGGGATGCGAGGGACATCGAGCACGTTCCACGTGTCGTCCGATCGGTCCACTGTTGTGGCCACCCCGGGTACTGCCTGCACTGAGGTTGACCCCTCACCCGTGGTCGAGTGGGAGATCATTCCACAGTCTGGCAGGCAGCAAAAAACTTTCTGAGGGGCCGATCGTAGGGCCTCCCCGGTTCGTTTGACGAACAGATTTCGGGCGTTATCTGTGGCTGACGATGTCTCTGAGCAGGATGCAGTGGTCCACCCTGTTCCAGAGGAAGCTTTTCGGCCCGCAAGATCTGGGCATACACAGAGGGTGGGGTTGCTGGAAGTTGGGAGGTCCAACATTAGGCGCATAAAGGGGCCCCTTAGGAACACGGCTGCCAAGGAAGGGAAGGAAGCCAGTGTGCACTCCGTGTGCATTCCGGGAGGAGTCATTCCAGATGCGGAAAGGGTGCTTCCGGATGCCATGAAAAGTACAGGGTGCAGCCAACTGCAGGTGGTGGTTCATGTCGGTACCAGTGATGTGTCTCGCTTTGGATCGGAGCAGATTCTGTCTGGTTTCGGGTGGCTAGCGGAAATGGTAAAGACTGCCAGACTTGCTTCCGAGGTTAAGGAGGAGCTCACCATCTGCAGCATCGTCGATAGAACCATCTGTGGTTCTTTGGTGCAGAGCTGAGTGGAGGGTCTGAATCAGAGGCTCAGGTGGTTCTGTGATTGTGTAGGCCGCAGATTCCACCATCAGGTGGTGGGTTTCCGGGTTCCGCTTAATAGGTCAGGAGTCCACTACACACAGGAAGCGGCTACACTGGTAGCGGGACAGTGTGGAAGGGAGTAGCATTGTACGTGTGGAGTGCACATGGGGGTTTTTTAGGTTAGAGAATCCCCTCCCTAGGCCTGACAAGACGCCTCCTGAGACGCAGCAAGGTAGGAGTAGGCAAAATGCAACAGGGAATAACAATATTAATGTGCTAATAGTAAACTGCAGGAGCGTCTACAGAAAGGTCCCAGAACTGCTCTCATTAATAAACGGTCACAACGCTCATATAGTACTAGGGACAGAAAGTTGGCTGAAACCAGACGTAAATAGTAATGAAATTCTAAACTCAGATTGGAATGTATACCGCAGAGACAGGCTAGACAGTGAAGGGGGAGGCGTGTTTATAGCGATAAGAAGTGCAATAGTATCGAAGGAAATTGACGGAGGTCCGAAATGTGAAATGATTTGGGTGAAGGTCACGGTTAAAGCAGGCTCAGACATGGTAATTGGATGTCTCTATAGGCCCCCTGGCTCAGCAGCTGTTGTGGCTGAGCACCTGAAGGATAATTTGGAAAATATTTCGAGTAGATTTCCCCACCGTGTTATAGTTCTGGGTGGAGATTTTAATTTGCCGGATATAGACTGGGAGACTCAGACGTTCATAACGGGTGGCAGGGACAAAGAACCCAGTGAAATTTTTTTAACTGCTTTATCTGAAAACTACCTTGAGCAGTTAAACAGAGAACCGACTCGTGGCGATAACATATTAGACCTTCTGGTGACAAACAGACCCGAACTATTTGAAAAAGTTAACGCAGAACAGGGAATCAGCGATCATAAAGTGGTTACGGCATAGATGATTTCAGCCGTAAATAGGAATATTAAAAAGGGTAGGAAGATTTTTCTGTTTAGAAAAAGTGACAAAAAGCATATTTCAGAGTACCTGTTGGCTCAACACAAAAGTTTTGTCTCAAGTACAGATAGTGTTGACGATCAGTGGACAAAGTTCAAAACCATCGTACAATATGCATTAGATGAGTATGTGCCAAGCAAGATCGTAAGAGATGGAAAAGAGCCACCGTGGTACAACAACCGAGTTAGAAAACTGCTGCGGGAGCAAAGAGAACTTCACAGCAAACATAAACATAGCCAAAGCCTTGCAGACAAACAAAAATTACGCGAAGCGAAATGTAGTGTGAGGAGGGCTATGCGAGAGGCGTTCAATGAATTCGAAAGTAAAGTTCTATGTACTGACTTGGCAGAAAATCCTAAGACATTTTGGTCTTATGTCAAAGCGGTAGGTGGATCAAAACAAAATATCCAGAGACTCTGTGACCAAAATGGTACTGAAACAGAGGATGACAGACTAAAGGCCGAAATACTAAATGTCTTTTTCCAAAGTTGTTTCACAGAGGAAGATTGCAATGTAGTTCCTTCTCTAGATTGTCGCACAGTTGACAAAATGGTAGATATCGAAATAGACGACAGAGGGATAGAGAAACAATTAAAATCGCTCAAAAGAGGAAAGGCCTCTGGACCTCATAGGATATCAGTTCAATTTTACACAGAGTACGCGAAGGAACTTGCCCCCCTTCTTGCAGCGGTGTACCGTAGGTCTCTAGAAGAGCGTAGCGTTCCAAAGGATTGGAAAAGGGCACAGGTCATCCCCGTTTTCAAGAAGGGACGTCGAGCAGATGTGCAGAACTATAGACCTATATCTCTAACGTCGATCAGTTGTAGAATTTTGGAACACGTATTGTGTTCGAGTATAATGACTTTTCTGGAGACTAGAAATCTACTCTGTAGGAATCAGCATGGGTTTCGAAAAAGACGGTCATGTGAAACCCAGCTCGCGCTATTCGTCCACGAGACTCAGAGGGCCATAGACACGGGTTCACAGGTAGATGCCGTGTTTCTTGACTTCCGCAAGGCGTTCGATACAGTTCGTTTAATGAACAAACTATCAGACCAATTGTGTGATTGGATTGAGGAGTTCCTAGAGAACAGGACGCAGCATGTCATTCTGAATGGAGAGAAGTCTTCCGAAGTAAGAGTGATTTCAGGTGTGCCGCAGGGGAGTGTCATAGGACCGTTGCTATTCTCAATATACATAAATTGGATTGAGGAGTTCCTAGATAACAGGACGCTGCATGTCATTCTGAATGGAGAGAAGTCTTCCGAAGTAAGAGTGATTTCAGGTGTGCCGCAGGGGAGTGTCATAGGACCGTTGCTATTCTCAATATACATAAATCACCTTGTAGATGACATCGGAAGTTAACTGAGGCTTTTTGCAGATGATGCTGTGGTGTATCGAGAGGTTGTAACAATGGAAAATTGTACTGAAATGCAGGAGGATCTGCAGCGAATTGACGCATGGTGCAGGGAATGGTAAGTGAATCTCAATGTAGACAAGTGTAATGTTCTGCGAATACACAGAAAGATAGATCCCTTATCATTTAGCTACAAAATAGCAGGTCAGCAACTGGAAGCAGTTAATACCATAAATTATCTGGGAGTACGCATTAGGAGTGATTTAAAATGGAATGATCATATAATGTTGATCGTCGGTAAAGCAGACGCCAGACCGAGATTCATTGGAAGAATCCTAAGGAAATGCAATCCGAAAACAAAGGAAGTAGGTTACAGTACGCTTGTTCGCCCACTGCTTGAATACTGCTCAGCAGTATGGGATCCGTACCAGATAGGGTTGATAAAAGATATAGAGAAGATCCAACGGAGAGCAGCGCGCTTCGTTACAGGATCATTTAGTAATCGCGAAAGCGTTACGGATATGATAGATAAACTCCAGTGGAAGACTCTGCAGGAGAGACGCTCAGTAGCTCGGTACGCGCTTTTGTCAAAGTTTCGAGAACATACCTTCACCGAAGAGTCAAGCAGTATATTGCTCCCTCCTACGTATATCTCGCGAAGAGACCATGAGGATAAAATCAGAGAGATTAGAGCCCACACAGAGGCATACCGACAATCCTTCTTTCCACGAACAATACGGGACCGGAATAGAAGGGAGAACCGATAGAGGTACTCAAGGTACCCTCCGCCACACACCGTCAGGTGGCTTGCAGAGTATGGATGTAGATGTAGACTAGGCGGTTTTTTAGGTGAGAGGGTCTCAGGGAACCACACAAGGGGCGTCCGTCTAAAAGTGGGCAGGTAAAACACAGTAAGGTAGTTGTAGAAACGATTGGTATTGTAGTTGTAAATTGTCGTAGATGTGTTGGGAAAGAACCAGAGCTCCAAGCTCTAATAGAAAGCACTGAAGCTCAAATAGTTGTAGGTACAGAGAGCTAGCTAACGCCGGAAATAAGTTCAGCCGAAATTTTTTCAAACGATCTAACAGTGTTCAGAAAGGATAGATTAAATACAGTTGGTGGTGGAGTATTTATTGCTGTCAGAGGTAGTTTGCCTTGTAGCGAAATTGAAGTAAATAGTTCGTGTGAAATAGTATGGGTAGAGGTTATACCTGACAATCGGACTAAACTATTAATTGGATCGTTTTACCTACCCCCCCCCCCCCCCCTCCCGACTCAGAAGATATAGTTGCTGAACAGTTCATAGAAAACTTGAGTCACATTTCAAATAAGTACCCCGCTCATACAATAATAGTCGTTGGTGACTTTATTGTACCCTCGGTATGCTGGAAAAATTATACGTTTAAAGCCGGCGGCAGGCATAAAACGTCATCCGAAATTGTACTGAATGCTTTCTCAGGAAATTATTTTGAACAATTAGTTCATGAGCCCACTCGAAGCGTAAATGTTTGCGAAAGCATACTTGGCCTTTTAGCAACAACTAATACTGGACAAATAGTGAGTATTGTGACGAATACAGGGCTTAGCGACCACAAGGCAGTTGCTGCTAGGCTGAATACCGTAACACCTACAACCATCAAAAAGAAACGCAGGGTATATCTATTTAAAAAAGCTGATAAAAATGCTCCTAACGCCTTCCGAAGCAATTGAGAGATATATACCACATAAATTAATAAGTGATGGTACTGATCTCCCATGGTACACGAAACGGGTCAGATCGTTGTTGCAGAAGCAACGAAAAAAGCATACCAAATTTAAAACAACGCAAAATCCCCATGATTGGCAAAGTTTTACAGAAGTTCGAAATATGGCGAGTACTTCAATGAGATATGCTTTTAACAATTTCCACAACAAAATTCTACCTAGAAATCTGGCAGAAAACCCAATGAGATTCAGGTCAAACATAAAGCACATGAGTGGCAAGACGCAATCAATACCCTCACTGCGCGATAACACCGGTGAAGTCACTGATGACAGTGCCACTAAATCAGAGTTATTAAACACGGTTTTCCGAAACTCCTTCACCAAAGAAGACGAAGTAAATATTCCTGAATTCCAATCAAGAACAACTGCCAAGATGAGAAACAAAGAAGTAGATATCCTCGGAGTAACGAAGCAGCTTAAATCACTTAATAAAGGCAAGGCCTCCGGTCCAGATTGTCTAACAGTCAGGTTCCTCTCAGAGTATGCTGATAAAATAGCTCCATATTTAGCAATTATATACAAACACTCGCTCGCAGAAAGATCCGTACCTAAAGACTGGAAAATTGCTCAAGTCACACCGATACCCAAAAAGGGTAGTAGGAGTAATCCCCTGAATTACTGGCCTATATCACTAACGTAGATTTGCGGTAGGGTTTTGGAACATATACTGTATTCGAACGTTATGAAGTACCTCGAAGAAAACGATTTATTGGCACATAGCACGGTTTCAGAAAATATCGTTCTTGTGAAACACAACTATCTCTTTATACTCATGAAGTATTAAGTGCTATCGACAGGGGATGTCAAATTGATTCCATATTTTTAGATTTGCAGAAGGCTTTCAACACCGTTCCTCACAAGCGTCTTCTAAACAAAGTGCGTGCCTACGGAATGTCGCCTCAGTTGTGCGACTGGATTCGCGATTTCGTGTCAGAAAGGTCATCGAGTAAAACAGAAGTAATATCTGGTGTTCCCCAAGGAAGTGTTATAGGCCCTCTATTGCTCCTGATCTATATTAACGACATAGGAGACAATCTGAGTAGCCGTCTTCGATTGTTTGTAGATGATGCTGTCATTTACCGACTTGTAAAGTCATCAGATGATCAAAACGACTTGCAAAATGATTTAGATAAGATATCTGTATGGTGCGAAAAGTGGAAATTGACCTTGAATAAGAAAAAGTGTGAAATTATTCACATGAGTACTAAAAGAAATCAGCTAAATTTCGATTACGCGACAAGTCACAAAAATCTGAAGGCTGTAAATTTAACTAAATACTTTGGTATTACAATTACAAATAACCTAAATTGGAACGATCACATAGATAATATTGTGGTTAGAGCAAACCAAAGACTGCGATTCATTGGCAGAACACTTAGAAGGTGCAACAGATCTACTAAAGAGGCTGCTTACACCACGCTTGTCCGCCCTGTTCTGGAGTATTGCTGTGCGGTATGGGATCCGCATCAGGCGGGACTGACGGATGACATCGAAAAAGTACAAAGAAGGGCAGCTCTTTTTGTATTATCGCAAAATAGGGAAGATATTGTCACAGACATGATACGTGAATTGGAGTGGCAGTCATTAAAACAAAGGCGTTTTTCGTTGCGACGGGATCTTCTCATGAAATTTCAAACACCAGTTTTCTCCTCCGATTACGAAAACATTCTGTTGGCACCCACCTACATAGGGAGAAATGATCATCACGATAAAATAAGAGAAATCAGGGCTCGCACAGAAAAGTTTAAGTGCTCGTTTTTCTCGCGTGCCGTTCGAGAGTGGAGCGGTAGAGAGACAGGTTGAAGGTGGTTCATTGAACCCCTGTCAGGCGCTTTATTTTGAAAGCAGAGTAATCACGTAGATGTAGATGTAGATGTAGATGAAATTTTAGCTGTTGTTGCCATGTTAATCATATCCATTTAATTGTGAGCTAAGTTCTCAATTTCTTTTCAAGAATTGTGAACAATTTTTTTTAACAGGAACAGCTTATAAGTCACCCTTAAAATACGCCGCCCTTTACAATTTGCCGCCCCTGACAGTTACCTTGAGTCTACCTAGTCCTAAGTACTCCTCTTCCTTAATCTACTTACGAGGTACATAGTTCTCCAGACCACGATTCACAATCTCTTTAAACGTCGCCCTTACTCCGTCTACTGTAACTAAATGATGTCAACTCACTGTGTATGTGAGATGCCGACAACCGCGTATCTGCTCTTTCTATCAGAAACACTCTTCTAGCCTTCATGACTGATTTATTAACTACAGTAAGCATAGTTGCCATAGTGACATTATGACTGCTAATTTTCGCACCTATGTTGAAGCTGCCGATAAGGTCAAGGTCCAGCCTGTTTGTAGCTACAAGATCTGAGATACTTCCTTTGGGTGTGGGCTACCGAACTAACTGTTCAGACAGTTTTCAGAGCAAGTGTTCAAAAGTACTTCGCCGGACTGTCCGTCTGTACCCCCACAATGAATCCATAGACGTCCCTGTCTATACAAGGTAGATTAAAGTCGCTTCCAAATATTATTGCAGGATCTACTGACCACAGACTTTCTTTGAATAGCTCTAGAACATCAATAGAGACAATATTTCTGTCAGCTGCAATGAACACTCCCCCTCCTGTGGTATCTAATCTGTCTTTCCGATATATGTTCTATGACTCGCTAAATATCTCAGAAATTTCTACTTCATGTCTCAGCTAGCTCTCGGTCCCAAGAATAATTAGAGCACGACATCCTTTCTGGAGAGCAGTAAATTCAGGAACTTTGTTACGAAAATTTGGACAATTTATTGATAAAATTTTGACAATTGAAGTGTTTTTACTGTGACAGTGGTCTGATTTCTCTTTCTGCATACCGACTGGCAGCGTTCAGCAGATTTCCTGAAACTACCGCCAAGGCTAAAAGACACTGATGTGCGTTCCACAAGTATTCTGTTTACCGAGTAGCTGCTTCCTCTGTGTAGTGCACCCCTAACCTTTCAATGGGACTCCTACAAACCCCCACCTGATAACACAAGTCTATAAATCTGTAGCCAAGATTGCCACAGGGTCGACGAATCCTTTGGCTGAGGCCCTCCACTCGGTTCTAAACAAAAGGACCCCGATCAACTCTGGGAACAATGCTGCAAACTGCGAGCTCTGCTTGCATCCTGCGCACGAGGCCAACAGCCTTCACTTCTCAGCCAGACGCCGGTATGATCTGAGGGTGGCCTCAGAACCCATGCGACATTTGTCTTTGGTACCGACATGAGCCACAACTTGCAGACGATGGCACCCTTCATGCTCGATAGCGCCAGGCAAGGCCGTCTCCACATCCCCAATGAGGCGCCCAGCAGACATACCGAGTTCACATTGGTTTTCTTTCCAGACTTTCTAAGGGGCTCTATAACGAGCCTCACATTGGATCTCCCAATAACCAGCAAACCTCCGCCCACATGTGAGTGCTTGGACCCTGTTGAAGGGACGGCCACATATTCACTCATAGGGCGAATAGGCGAGGCCAGATGGTCAGCCTGTTCATTGGCCTTCCACCTCAATCGGCACGCTACGCGTTACCAGTAGCCACTCGCCCTGCCGTGAGGGCAGATATGCCGCACGGGGTACACTAGGAAGTGCCTCAGCAGCAGAGTCCATGGGCGAAGTAAGCGACACTTGGGGGTGTCATATGCGACACGCCTGATTCTCCGCCGGTCTGGGCAGCAGTCTGAAGGCGACAGACCGTAGCCAAAAACGCATATAGCTGTTCGCGAACTGCGGCCAGCTACTCCGGCATTCGTACACAGCAGGCCCACATCCTACCCATCCTAGCAAGACTGACTGAAGTAGTGAACTATAAAAGCAGACAGAAACCTAGATATGCAACTTGCAACCCTTCTGACGTATCACCAACAGACGCTGATGTCCTCATGAGCTGTGTAGCTGGCTGGCTGGCGAGAAAGGTCGCCTGATCGAGAACGTTTGTAGCATTATGGGGCGGCCTCTCCAACCAGTGCAGTAGTTAGCACACTGGACTCGCATTCGGAGGGACGACGGTTCAAAAACGCGTCCGGCCATCCTCATTTAGGTTTCCCGTGATTTTCCTAAATCGCTTAAGATAATTGCCGGGATAGTTCCTTCGAAAAGGCACGGCTACTTTCCCTCTCCATCTTTCCGTAATCCGAGCTTCTGCTCCGTCTCCAATGACCTCGTTCTCTACTGGGCGTTAAACACTAATCTGCTCCTCCTCCCTTCCTCCAGCCAACTCGTGACTTTGGCGATCTAACGCTTCAGTTGGACAGAATTCGGCGCGATATCCCTCCGGAGGACATTCAGCAACTCTGGCAGGCAATACAAAGCCGAATAACTACTCGCATAAGGATCAGGATTGGGCCAACCCATTATTGACTTGCTGAGTTTGTGAAACTCTTCCTCTTGAATAAATCATCCAGTTTTTATGAGATTATAATCATTTCTTTCTCTGTACATTTACTTAACATCTACCGGTTTCCATCCCGTTAGGATAATTCCTTCGTGCTGAGTCTTTTCTTTCTTTTCCTTTGGTTGGGATGTTGTTTATCTGTTATGTAGACTTACATGGAAGTGAATTCTGAAGATTAGATGGGTAACTCACGTAACTGTATTCAATCTGAGAGAAAAGAAATGTATATCGCACAACTTGCCTGAAAAATATATCCGTTGATAGAAAACATAGGGAATAGTCAGTTTATTAGTAGGGGGATGTTAACGTTGGGGATAAAAATCGTAGAGGGAGACGAATGGTTGACTGTAGTAATCACGGTCAAGTGTATCTGGGCTGCAGCATTGCCGGCCGCGGTGGTCTAGCGGTTCTAGGCGCTCAGTCCGGAACCGCGCGACTGCTACGGTCGCAGATTCGAATGCTGCCTCGGGCATGGATGTGTGTGATGTCCTTAGGTTAGTTAGGTTTAAGTAGTTCTGATGTCCTTAGGTTAGTTAGGTTTAAGTAGTTCTAAGTTCTAGGGGACTGATGACCATAGATGTTAAGTCCCATAGTGCTCAGAGCCATTTGAACCATTTTGCTGCAGTATTTTTGTAGAGATGAAGAGACTTGCACAGGATACACTAGCCTGGAAGGCTGCATCAAGCCAGTCTTCGGACTGAAGACAACAACAATAACCAAAACAACAAGTAAAACCTAAAGTCAAGTTGATCTTTATTGGCTGGTAGTGGTCTAGGAGCAGTCCGGCTTTCGCCGCCGTGCGGTGCGGACGTGTTGTTGTTTCCGCCTCCGGAGCGCGCGCGCTCGCTGTTGTTTACATTTCAGCGGCCGTCACTTACGTGTCGCTTATGTGCACCGTGCACTAGAACCATGGCCAACCGTTTTCGTAAATCAACATTACAATTCAACTTCTGCAACGAATACGCACGACCAAAGGCCTTGGAAGTGGAACGCTTCCTACGCGACGTTGCTAACAAGGAAACCTCCCCATCGCACCCCCCTCAAATTTAGTTATAAGTTGGCACAGTGGATAGGCCTTGAAAAACTGAACACAGATCAATCGAGAAAACAGGAAGAAGTTGTGTGGAACTATGAAAAAAATAAGCAAAATATACAAACTGAGTAGTCCATCTTCATGATATGTAACATTAAGGATAGCACTACCTCAGAAGCGCCGTGGTCCTGTGGTTAGCGTGAGTAGCTGAAGAACAAGAGGGCCTTAGTTCGAATCTTCCCCTGAGCGAAAATTTTAATTTTTTATTTTCAGACAATTTGGTTGGTTGGTTGGTTTGGGGAAGGAGACCAGACAGCGTGGTCATCGGTCTCATCGGATTAGGGAAGGATGGGGAAGGAAGTCGGCCGTGCCCTTTCAGAGGAACCATCCCGGCATTTGCCTAGAGCGATTTAGGGAAATCACGGAAAACCTAAATCAGGATGGCCGGACGCGGGATTGAACCGTCGGCCTCCCGAATGCGAGTCCAGTGTCTAACCACTGCGCCACCCCGCTCGGTTTTCAGACAATTATCAAAGTTCAGGCACACACACACACAATCAACTTCGTTCTCCAAAATTCCAGGACATGTTCAGATTTGCTTGGACATATGCAAGATTTGACGGTCTACACACGGAAAAATTTGGAAACGTTAAAAACATATGTTTTGACAGAGCACAGGGAAAACTGTGCGACTGTTGCAGTCATTTGTTGCAGTTTATGTGACAAACTCTTATGTTTTCATCACTTTTTTGGGAGTGATTATCACATCCACAAGAAAACCAAAATCGGGCAAGGTAGAAGAATGTTTTTACCTATTCGCCAAGTGTACAAGTTAGGTGGGTCGACAACATATTCCTGTCATGTGACGCACATGCCGTCACCAATGTCGTATAGAATATATCAGACGTGTTTTCCTGTGGAGGAATCGGTTGACTTATGACCGTGCGATCAAATGTTTTCGGTTCCCATTGGAGAGGCACATCCTTTCGTCTACTAATCGCACGGTTTTGCGATGCGGTCGCAAAACACAGACACTAAACTTATTACAGTGAACAAAGACGTCAATGAACGAACGGACAGATCATAACTGCGAAAATAAAGAAATTAAATTTTTCACTCGAGGGAGGACTTGAACCAAGGATCTCTCGTTTCACTGCTGCTCACGCTAACCACGGGACCACGGCGCTCCTGATCTCACACTGTCCTTGATGTTGCACATAGACTACTCAGTTTGTATATTTTGCTTATTTTTTTCATAGTTCCACACAACTTCTTCCTGTTTTCTCGATTGATCTGTGTTCAGTTTTTCAAGGCCTATCCACTGTGCCAACTTATAACTAAATCTGAGGGGGGTGCGATGGGGAGGTTCCCTTGTAAGATCCCAGCTTCCGACATCTTGGGCATCCATTTGTCCATATTAAGCAGTACTGTGTACGTCAAAGTCGTCAATGACGCGGTATGTGAAAGAATACTTCGTGACACCAACCATGGATTACGCTTTTGCCACGCCGACGGCAATGTCGGAGCGGTCACTGTCGACCATGCCGGCTTAGGAATGCGCACCATACAAGTTTTCGAACTCCCGTTCGAGCTTCCGGCGGAAGACGTTATCGCGGCTTTCCGCCCCTATGGCACTGTACATGGTCACACTGCCGAACGCTGGGCGCAGTTCCAAACGTACCCCGTTCTTAACGGTGTACGGCAGATCACCATCGACCTCCATCGCCACGTGCCATCTTACCTGCAAATTAGCGGGTGCCGCGCGGTTGTCATATACGACGGCCAACCCAAGACCTGTTCCGGGTGCGGCAAAGAAGGCCACCTCAGATCTGAGTGTCTTCAGCGACGAATCACCCAATTGCCAGCCGCTACCGTGGCACCTCCGGCTCCGACGACGGTTTTACCGATCACCTACGCATCGGCGCTCTCTTCTCCTCCCACCGGCCGCCGCCCATCGGACCACGTACCGGTGACCCTTCCAGCTGCTACGGATACCGCCGGGGCCGACAAGTCGCGCTCAAAGCCTGACGCTACTCCGGCGCCACTACCAACAGCGACGACTTCCGACACCCACCCGCTTGAACACATGGACGCCCCTTCATTTGACGTTCCCGGGACGGTCTTCCTCTCAGAGCGACGCGACTCCCTTCCGTCTTCCGACACGGAGGGACGAACCCGCAAACAACGTTCACCTAAGAGGCGCAAGAGGAGGCGCCGTACTGTCTCGAAACGAGACGGATCACCTCCCCCTGATGCTCCAGAGGCCGTCCGACTCTACGAGGCCTCGGAGAACCTACACGACGATACGAATGCCGACAACATGACGCCGACTGTGGCTGTGCCGATGCCTACTCCACTGGCTCGCTCAGGTGCTCCTGAACCAATGGACTCCACCGTTGCGACTGCCGCCGAGACGTCCACCGCCCCTACGACCGAAGTGGAACGTACGACCATCACAACGACAGCGCCTTCAATGGTGTGGAGTGAGGACGTCGATGAGGATCCGGACCACACGCTGGGGACAGAGTTACCCCAGACGGAAGCATCGTCACGCCGCTGATAACGCCGTCAGGTGGCGTACGGCACGGCTCGCCGTTGCCTCGCCCCTCTTCATCCTCCACCGGTGGAGCTCCCCTCCACGGCGGGGTACGGTTCCAAACCTACCGAATAGCGACGATCAACACTAACACCATTAGCTCACCAGTGAAACTTCAACTGCTGCGAGAGATGATACGGGCGTCGGACGTCGATATCGCACTACTACAGGAAGTACACTTGGCCACACTTCCAGACGTCGCGGGATATAACACTTATCCTTCTCCTGGTGACCACCTGGGACGCGGCGTAGCCATCTACGCCAGAGAAGGCATTCCAGTGGCCGATATCACATACCTTCCATCTGCCAGAGGCATGGCCGTCACCGTCATGGGGACGCGTATCGTCTGTTTAGATATCAAATATTCTCCTTTTAACATAGACATCACTGAACACAAGATTCTGTCTTGCACTGTGATACTAAGGGACTGCTCTTTCCTTTAAGAAAAGCCTAACAATTTGAAGTTCACTCTGCTATTGAAGATACACTTCTTGAAACAATATTAAAAATGTTATGAAAGGTAAGGAAATGAAAAACAACCAAGTGCATTACATGTAAGAATGTGAGCAAAGGGCTGAGGCTCTCTTTACTTACCAATTTCAATCTCTCTACAGCTTATTTCCTTTTCCACGTAGAAATCACCAACTGCAAGTCTCATTATTGCTGTCTGTTACTAACAAAGTGCTTTTCTATTTAGAAAACCTGACAATTTGATGTTCATTCTGTTACTGAAGATAAACACTTTTCAGAGGAGTTCTAGAACCTATTCATGCCCGTATATGTAATCTGTATTTCGTTATGAACCTTTATGCTGTTTACAAGAATATATATAATTTGGTCTTTGGCTCGAATTATAGTTCACTCCTTTCTGTACGACGGACAGAAGATCGTTAGCATCAGGCGCGTCTGTACGGAGGTGTCCGTGGACTGCTGCGTCGGCTATGGGCCTCTTAGTGTGACGTCACTAACACTGCTGGGCGGCCTTGTTATCCCGGGGGTGTCGCTTGAACCAAGGACCTCTCACTTCCCAGCTGCTCACGCTAACCACAGGATCACGGTAATCCTGAGCTCGCAGTATCCTTGATGTTGCCTATCTTGTGCATGGGGTACTCAGTTTGTATATTTTGCTTATTTTTTCATAGTTCCACACAACTTCTTCATGTTTTCTCGATTCAGTTTTTCAAGGCCTATCCACTGTGCCAACTTAAAACTAAATCTGAGGGAGCTGCGATGGGGAGGTTCCCTTGTAAGAAATCCTAAGATCTGCTTCGGGTGGTAGTCAAACAGGGCCAAATCTTCATTTTCGCGTTCAAAATTTTCCGTTGCGCACATTCATTTTACACCAGCCTGAGTAGCATCAAGGGATATGTATGATATACACATACATCCACTCTGTGTCTGCCCCCCAAATGAATAGTCCAAATATGGCAGGATAGCCATTCCATCCTCATGTAATGATATGACATTTCTTTTTAAGCTGTGATGCATTATGTATCACGTGGTTTCCACATTTAATACTAGCTTAGTGCACCATATATTGGGAGCCATCATCTGCGTCACCATATGCACATTCCAAGTCATCATCAACTGTGAGAGCCATGGAGGCCACATGCCGCATATCCTTTGCCCACCTTTGGATGCGTCTGTCACTGTTAGATAAAAGTACAGTTGTCATCTAAGATTTATGAACTCCTCAATCTGCGACTCATTCGGGTCGTCTTTAATTAGACTAATAACCTGATTGTTAGCAAGCTTTACGCCATGAAGATTATTGACCACATATACAGACATGTCGAAAACATCAGGGTGTCTCCTTATCATTTCATATGGATCGAAATCCTTCACCCAATAAATGAAACAGCCTGCATCAATGTAAATCAAATTTTGGTCTCCAAAGTGAGTTTTTGCAAACTCTTAATGAAGATGGTTCATATGTAGCTTAGATAGGTCCAGTATACACAAGCTGTTGCGAAACGTTTTCCTAAATTCTACCGAAACCTTTGTCATCTCCAGGGCCATGAATTTTTTGTTGAGGATTTAATCTCATTTTCAAATCTGGCTTGGTGACCAACTGTATGCGAAAAATTGACTAAATAAATATTTTGATGGTTTTCACATTTTGCATAGTTTTCCAGAAAATTGCATTATTCGTAATCTTGCAAAAACCTTTCAAATTCACATTCTATGGCAGTTTAACAGGACATTAAGTAACCTGTGTCCATATAAAATTTCCCATAACCCCCTAAATTAGATATTTTAAACTACGGATAAACACATACCGCATGCCTATGTTCTACATTCGTTATGGCATTGCCTTTAAGGTTACTGGGAAATGTGGTTATGTCAGGCAATGTGATTTCGTTGAGTTTCTCTATCAGATCAGACATTCATATGGAAATGCCCCTTTCTTCATCACAAGATGAAACATAGCATCATCAGGATGTGAAAATAGGTATGTGTTGTAGTAGTTTATGGTTCAGATGGCCTGCAATGGGCGTTGCACCATGGAAATTGCCATATAGATGACAATAATCTCCACATGGAGGTTCGGCTTTTCTAGCTAACGACAGCCCACAAATTCAGCAGTCAACTGAATTTTTGTATAGTAATTTATTTTGCTGAGACTTGGTCACTGGAATGTTGATGAGATAAATAGCGTGAATTTTCCTCGCAAGTGTTTGCACCCCAGAGAATAACTACCCTGCAGGATTATCCACAACGTATGTCCCAAAACGATTACAAGTCATATGAAAACAAAACCCGATATGTTATTGCATATGGTATGCGCCATGTGTGAATGTAATATATGAGGTAGTGCGATTGCTCGCACAGAACGCCACAGGAGCGAGAAGGCACTCGAAATCGGCATATACAAGGAAGAATACACGCACAAGGGCAGGCTGCTGGACTATCGTCGTAAAAAATTCATCTTATACGAGGATCCTCTGATGCCCACGTTGAGGTCGTACCAGGCCTGCCGCGATAGCACGAGTGCTTGTTTCCACTTGTGCCATTTCGCAGTCCTGCATTCTTTTGGGCTAGGGAACGGTGAGGTTGGCATACTGTTTAGGCTTCCTCACGCCGTAGAAGTTGAAATAATAGTAGTCAGTCCCATCCCAACAAATGAAGTATAGGTGGCAATTATTGACATTATATACAACATAAAAGGAAAGAAATCCAGGAAAAAACGAAGGAGACAAGCGCACTTATATGGCTCTACGGCGCACTCGAAAGCGCAAGTCCACACCTTGGGATGCGGTATGAATTTATTTATTTATTGCTAATAATTAACTAAACATGCAGCCTCGTTAACTAATACTGGTTGTATACAACGAATTATAATTGCCCCAGTATTAAGGCATGCATTCATACGATCATACAGCTATAATTATCTAGCCTAAGAACCCACCACCGGACCCCTTACAACTAAATACTAGAATTATATCACTTGGAGTAGATGTGCCATTTTATATATTAATTATGAACTGTCATACCTGGAGCAACTGATGCTCCAGCATTCACAATCTGTGTTCAATCAGAAAAAACATAACTACTCACTACAGCTATTCACTTTATTACTAAAATCAGAGTACTAATGATTTTATCTGACCAATCTATAGAGAAGGACCATAATAATAATAACCAAACATGGTAGTCTAGCTCATTGTAAAGATATGTTCAAAATAATGGGGATTTTAACTACACTATGTGAGTATACCCACCAGTAAGAAGTGATATTGATAATTACTGCACATACAGCTCTGTCCATCGATAAGTACTGCACAAACAACTCTGTCTATGAGCGTAGAATCAAACCTAGACTCAGCTGACATTTCTCTAAGAAGCATAACTATAAAACTCAAAGCAACATTTTCTACCAAGGAATAAAATTGCACAATCGGTTTCACGAGGAGAGAAAAGAGAATGCTGAAACATACTTGATAGTAAAGGCAGTTAAAAAGTACCTGTTAAACAATACATTGAAGTATTACTTAGCTAACACATCGTGGGTGTTTGGTAAAAAATGCAACACATATAAAAACGGAAACAGACTTCATCGCTATGAACCTGACATTAGATGACAGTTTGTGTACTGTTACGTTAAGAAACAAACTATGTACAGTGTCTACAGTGACTGGGGGTGAGAAAGCAATGAACGGTCATTCTCTAGCCTTTTACATGGTAGACCACTTGTCCGCAAAAGGCGAAGGTCCCGAGTTCGAGTCTCGGTCCGGCACACTATTTAAATCTGCCAAACGTTCCAGGTTCTTATACTATTATGTAACTTATTGGTAAAACAGTACTGTTCGCTGGGGAAAAACCGAATGAAGTAGCACCGATTTAAACAGACTTGCCTTATATTCGGTGGTGTGGAGGCTCCAGTCTTCATCTGCCCACCCTGATTTACGTTTTCCGTAATTTCCCTTAGTTACTTCAGTCATATCCCGGGATGGTTCCTTCAATAAGGCCACGGCCGTCCGCCTGTCTGCTTGTCAACCTAGATCTGTAAGTATGCTTGTGTGTATGACTTACGTTATTTTTTATCTTATTAAATTTTAATACCAAGACATGCCCAATATCCTTGTAAAATTAATCTGCAGATGAATAAAACTTATACTACTACCAATGTTACATTGCTGAATGCACTAGAAGTGCACGAAACTACTTTCTTTTGCTGAGCGTGAGATGATCACCGTGTCCACAGGAAAGTGTTTGCTGGTATGGCATCGCTGGCTTTACTCCCTCCGGATATCGCTGCGCCAACATCCAACACCGCATTCCCACAGGAATCATCAGGAGCCATTTTTCCCCAAGGTCCCGGGAGAACGCGGCACCGGACACCCGACCACACTCCCTCAGCTTTACTCACAAAAAAGTCTACTATTACTACTCCTTTCGTCACTGATCTTCCGTATACGTTTGACTACTTGCATCGTTGGGGAGGCAAGTCTTGAAATGGATCTTCGCACAACACCTAATAATGTTCCTTCACCTACAGCCTTCATTAGAACTTTCTCACGTGTAGTCTGACTGCTTCTGATTTCAATCTCTTACTGAACATCTCCTTTTCTGACATTCATCTAGTTTAACTTTGGATATTATTATTTGCTAGAGTATCAGCTGCCACTTTCTTTCATTACGGATTATTCCATAGACACTATCAGATCTTACGCCCACATCCTGTATAAATTCAGTGCATTGACCACATTCAAACTATGTACAAGGTGGTTCTAATTAAACTTTCGCTATTTCAGCAAGTGTAGACGAAAAAATTATTTACAGTACGGGTACCCAACTTGATAGGAAAGATGTACAGACTGTACGCTGCAGGATTTGCGTTATTAGTAGAGTTGATGTTATCACTTGCCATTAGGCACCGACACGGCGACGTAGGGTGGAAACACAAGCATAAATTTGCATTACAGTTGCCGACAGTCAGCGTGGCTCTAGACAAGTTGAACAGAGCTTCACCCGTAATCCTATTGTATCAAAACAACAGGAACAGCAATTTTGCTACTGCTCTCTACGAATATCGACACGTTACGGAGAGGTCCGCTTTCCGCACCGGAATTGAAGAACATGATTTGGATGTTGGAATTAACTGGCAATATGGGAATTGCTCCTGGGAGAGGCTGTGTTCAGTTTTTCAAGGCCTATCCACTGTGCCAACTTATAACTAAATCTGAGGGGGGTGCGATGGGGAGGTTCCCTTGTTAGTGGTGATATAACCTCCTCTTTCTTGCTCTTTAACATATAAATTACAACATAAACATAAATGAATGACTAATGAAACTAGTAACTACAAAATGATAAATGCTATTTCTGCTTATACATTTATTGTAGATTAAAACCCCTTTATATATCACAAATATTTATATATCAATCTCCAATGGACATAAAGAGATACAAATGAATTTCGTAACTAATACGATTGATCAATTGCCCAAATCTGCCTCTTTTTATGGCTACGCGATCTAATACAAATAACGCGAGATGACTGATATCATCTACGCACCGAACACTACAAGACACTACTTTCAAAGATGATCTACAGTGGTGTGCAACCTCAGTGGAAATAAAATTTACGTAATCACAGCTGTTGAGCTTTATAGCCCTAATAAACCGAAGCAATTAGCAATATCACCGTATGTACTGCATCCGGTGCGTCGGAGTGATGGTTCTCGTACATGTCTCCGACGACAGAAGAACTTCAGCAACAAAATATAAAAAAAAACATCATTCAAACACTAGGATGGTAGAAGACGGACCGCTGACTAGTATAATCTAATACTGTCTTCTCCTCTCTGTGTTCTACAGACGAGAAACGCGAACTCCAAGCCACAAGGACGGAGTTCAGATAACGTGTCAACGTGAGTATAGGCACAAGAAGTGCTCTCAACCACTGAACGCTGCGTACTCAACGACGACTCCCTACCTGGAGGCGAAGTCCAGAACCGTGTAAATTCTCAACAGTACGGTGCCTAACCTTTCTAGCTATAAAATCTCCTCAGAGCAAAGACAGCAAGTCCCTCTGTACCAACAAAAGCTGATACTGAGCGACCGTAAAACACGGTTGCTCAAAACGGAAGAACTATTTGTCATCACCGCTGGCTTCCCAGCAAAGCTCGGTTCCCCTCCTTCATATCTGCAGAAGGCGAATTATATTCTCGAAACCACGGAATATTCACCCTCTCTACAAATTCTTCCGTACGCCAACTAACCATATATTACTCTTTTGTCGTCCAGCGCGGAAAGTTTGCGAGGAAATACCTATCTTCGTTAATTAGGAATACATACGATGGTACGCTTCTCAGAGTAAAAGCCCTCGGAAATAGCCGAGCCTCCGTGATTTTCGAGGTAACACTTCCTCGTTCCTCTATGCTGCGTCCAAGATTTTCAGAGCTTCCGAAGTATTATCTGCTTATTCTTCGGGTCACGCTACAAACCGGCCAGCCGCCGCTGTACTGTGCTTCAGCGCTCAGGTGCCCCGACCGTCCATCTTGGCTACTTCCTGTGTTAAGCAGGACCAACACCTGTGCGGGCTTTTCCATCCAGGGCTTGAGTTACGCCTGCTGTTTCATTTCCACTGGCGTTCCAACCTCTACTACTATAGGCAATCATTCATTACACCATTTTGATAATAATTACGCTCCGTCACCTGCCATGCAATAAGCGTTAACTACTATTTACAAGGTATACGTGAAAAAGTCAGTATTCTTTAAATATTCATATATACGTTGTACAACCTATCAAATGATGCCTAATTCCGGTTGTAAATCACGGCAAAGTATGTAGACGAGTGCTTGTAAGGTGCGAAATTTAAACCACCTTACAAAATAACTAAATTGTATGTGTTTGGAATTGCATGGCCCATTTATCAGACTGTAAATAGGTGTATAGACATGGTGGTCCCATAGGAATGGTCAATATTCACGGATGTGACAGGAACACTCATCTGAGGAGAAAACTTCATATGGTCATATGAACTATTCTGAATGATTTCGGAGATAGAACACATTTGATGTATATTTCTTTTTTGCGCTAGTGGAGCACACGTGTGTGTCATATCCAACTCATCCTACCTTGTTATTTTTAATCTCTTTGCTCTGGAAGTCCTTTTACCATTATAACAACCTATTGAATGCAAAGCCACCCATGTTGTTTTGTGCGTGAAGTAGTACAATGGATTTTGAGATTATAAGAGAGAAACACCAGTTAGTTGTGTTTGTACACATGTCGACTAAAATGCCACACATCTACACTAATGATGAATATGAAGATATGGTCTATGTTTATGGCTTCTGCGATGGTGGTGCTTCTGCTGCTGTCAAAGAATACCATTGGAGCTTTCCTGCGCATCAAATTCCTGATCATAGAGTAGTTACAAGAGTTTTGAGCACATTGTTTGAAACAGGTATTCATCCAGGTTCACATTTTTAGTTCAACAACCTGTGCAAGAAAGGCAACATGTTGTGGAAATGGTACTCCATAGATCTACTACCAGCACATGGCGACTTTCTACAAATATCAGTGTCTGAAAATAATGTGTAAGGCGAACATTACATGTGAGAGAAAAGCCTGGTTCTGTATATGTATATGCTCTGAGTTGAAGCCACTCATTACAAAAGAAAGGGTACAGGAAGTGTTCGACATTACACATGTTGCTAAGAATGTGTAGTTTGTAGATAAGAAGTAAAACTCAGTTTATAAAATAACTGCATGGGATTTTGCATATCAAGCAACACATGTTGTTTCATGAGAGGAGGGGGCATGTGATCCTAGCAAGTTTCATAAATATATTTAAGAACTGTACTAGATGGAAGCCACAGACATCACACGTGGATGAAATGTTATGACAAAATAACTGTATACCTACCAAGAATAAACAAATAATTTTTTTACCATATGTCCTTGTTTTTATTTGAAGAAAACTTATCTGCATATGTAGGGCACCCTGTTCAAAGCTACTAAAGTCATCAGGAGGAACATGATGCATTAATGTCCACACAGATGTATATAGAAGTTTTGGTAGCATCGCAAATTGTAGAATTGTTGATTGTTGGTAAGGTAAGGGTATAGCTCTTCAGGTGAGCATAACTCTCTGAATAAATCAGAGTAGTACATGATACGCCGTTTTTTAGCATACGCAGACAAGTCATATCCAAGTTCTCCTGCACCATCTATTTTACTATCCTGCATATTTAGATTTGCACGTATTCTTATGCATCATGTTCCACATAAACACTCAACAAGATCTTAGAATGCATAATTTTTTGACGAATTTAAGCAGATCGGCATTTGTAAGCTCTTTCCTGTCTGGTTTTAAATATAATTCTTTTCTGATAGTGACGGATTCCATGATCCTATTGCCACTGTGCCTCATCAAGCTGTTCATGAGTGCTTCATGCAGTTTTCACTATTAGGGCTGCTACTTCTGCATCTAATGATTCCAATAGCTGAAAGGCATAAGAAATTACGAATGTGATAATAACACCTGACGTCTTAGATAAAAGTGGAACATAAGGTGCTACAACGATTCTTCTTATTATTCCTTTCTGTTTCAGTGTTCTTTAAGCTGCTAATACTAATGATTAGATGCTATTTTTTAAACTTCAGTAGATTTCTTCTTCTTAAGTGGGTGATGAGCGACACTCAAAACTCGTGGGAAATTCGTCCCAGCACTGAATTTAAGTCACGTGCACGCTGCTTTAACAAGTGAAAATTCTGCTACATGTTATGCTATACCGACGTCCCTTCTTACATGTATTTGCTTGACTTCATCTGCTAAAATTCGATCTGCAATGTGACATTCCACCAAACATTTAATTGCAGTCTATGCAATATCGTACTCTTTGCAAGTTTCGCTCAACAGATTGATTTCCTTATCACCAAATGCTAGTTGCTTTTACAGCTTTGTACCTCGTCCACAATAACTGTGTGAGGAACTGTGTAATTCTACAGGCTGGATAGTTTGTGTGCCTTATACTATACCTCGTCTTAAGCTGTTGTGTGATGAAGGGAAGCCAAGCCACTGCACTGCATCATTATTCTCTCATCACCTTATGACACACTATATGAGAAAAACGTCTGGTTCGCTGCGTCTCTGTAGGTCTTCTGTGCAAAAACTGCCAGCTATTCCACAAATGCTACCATTCATTAAGATGTAAGTTCTAGGGTTGGTTTGCTGCACTTTGGGAACTAAATAACTTCATCGACCAGTTCAGTAGATACGTTTTCTCAGATGTAGACTTGTGTTTTGAAATATGTACAAATCACCAACAACAAATTTCTGATTGCATTGTTCCACCATTTTAATTCAGTATATATTTTATTTAAAAGCTCATAATTACGAACGCCAATTGGTTTCTTTTTTATTCGATTGATGTACAGTTTAGTTACACCATTCAATTTTTTGTGGAAGAGTATCCATCCATTTTTATGATTTTGAAGATTAAAATGTATCCACATATAGGTTTTTATTGTACTGTTGAAATGTTCTATTCTATAATATATGCTTTCATGTGAGTAAATACTGAGTAGTGGTGCAGCACATACTGTTCCAGTAGCATTGTGAAATAACTATTATAAAACTCACAACCTTGATCATATTGAAGCTGGAGGACACGGATTTGACCTCATCTGCAGCAACTGCAATCATACCAGATTCCTTCTCCATCATTGTTTTGAGATGTAGGTTCCAATAAAATTAGGAATATGTATGAATGACCACATAAACGTATTTGAAATCTTTTTTGCTCATGAATAGTCTTTCATATCTACATGATCTGTCTGCCATAAATAAAAAAAAAACTTGTTTTAAGATATGTCCACATGAGAATGTTTTGCAAAGTGGTTTGTGGAATTCTTGAACTATTGACTTCAATAATGTGTCCTCCTCAGATCTCTCAAATGACTGATAAGATTTCATTCACGTGAGATGTTTTTCTGACAGTGGCTGATGCTTTAGTCATAACTGCTCTGTTATTTCATTAGTATAGCCAATGTACGTATATAATACACAATTCTATTGTTCATATTTTTATGCTGAATGTCAATAACTATGTAGATGCTATGTCTACCAGTTAACATGGATATAATAATGTTTTTGCATTTCCTAGTGTTTGGGATTTTCATTCGTTGTATTTCATGTGTACATTATGCAAAAGTAATATTTAATCACATATTTACATCTGATTCGATAAATACTTGGGCGGGGTTTGAAGTATTGAAGAATCTTAGATTAACTAAATCTGGCTTTCTTCCAAATTCTCCACTGTCAGTCTGTTTTGCATATGTGGTTATAGGTATAGATTACACACCCAGCATATACAGCCGTTCCCTACCACTTCCATATGTTCCATTTATCTCAGTATCTCCATAATGGTTAACGAAATGGACAACAGCTTTCCTCTTCTTCTCTTTCTTCATCTTTGCTCTTTTTATTGGGTGTGTGCCAAGCTCATTTAAGAGTTTCAGTTGCAGGTTTAAATGTTTCTGGGAGAAAATGATCTTTTTCCACCTGTCCTAATCTTTGTAGTCCTAATTTTTGCCAAAATTTCGTTCATGCCTCAATAACTTCGCTTTTTGTTGACATGGCGTTTCATACTAAACAGGCTTTGAGATAGTGTACAACACATATACTCTCAGATTTGTCACATCAGATGTTTGCTTCAGTTTTGCCAACCTGTACAGTTAACATATTGATTAATCTCAAAATGGATCTTACATTACCAGCACGCTCAGCTTTCATATCCCAGATACATTTGTCAAATGGTTCAAATGGGTCTGAGCATTATGGGACTTAACTTCTGAGGTCATCAGCCCCCTAGAACTTAAACCTACTTAAACCTAACTAACCTGAGGACATCACACACATCCATGGCCGAGGCAGGATTCGAACCTGCGACCGTAGCGGTCTCGCAGTTCCAGACTGTAGCGCCTAGAACCGCTCTGCTACCGCGGCCGGCATACATTTGTCAGTGATTTCTTCTTGAACAGTTAAATTTTTGATAATTTTCTCATGCTTGATACTTTCTTTGATGTTTTATTCTTGAGAACTTATATTACTTGCTGGTTTTACCAATGCTTTCTTCTCAGACATTTATATACAGAGTTCTTTTGCAGATACCTTTAGGAGCGAGCAGTTTCATGTCTTCTTTGACTGCCATGGTCTTTGCAGCTAGCATATTGGTTATCTTCCACATACTCTCAAAACTTACATTTAACAACTACTCACTCTTCATGTGATTTTCGTTAATGTGCTAATCACTCCACTCAGAATTTGTATTAAACATTCTAGTAACGCTTTCAGTTTCCATAGTACAGCTTTTAAGATCTCTATAACTTATCAATTTTCCAACTACGACATTTAAGAATTTCGTTGATATACTCATTTTTTGAATGAATGTGTAAACAGACGATTGACTTCTGCATCATAATCTCAGAATGACTGCATGGCATGTGCGCAAATTTGTCCATCGTATATAATTTATGGTGTATTTATCTTTATATAAAGATGCAAGTTTAGTTTCAAGTTACATCACCTGATCTGTTAATATACTGAGTTCTTCCACAACATTCCATAGTTTCGCAACGCTAGATTCATGTTTTGCATCAATATGTTGAATAGTTTTGTATGCATCTGTGAGAATATTCAGTAACACAATTCTCAAGTTTGCGTGCATTTGCTTGCAAGAACGTATCATTTGACTGCATTTGATCATCTTTTAAAAAGAACCCTCTGGATATCTCATCTCTATCACCTGTCTTTAAATTTCCTTGTTTTACCACTAACCAAAAGTATTACAGCCTCCACATGTCTCGATAGCTTACCAGAAGATGATGAGTATGATACTCGTAAAAATGTAATTGTATTTTAAGGCCGACACACGGCTGGAAATTCAACCAAAAACCAGCACTGAATGTTTTTTCGGCTATCTCTGCATATTGTTATAATAAAATTATTGAATATCATTTCACTTCCTACCAGTGCTTGATAAATGTGTTTTAAATTTAATTGTCTCCTTTGAAAGGCTTGTGTTAACCTTTACAAATTGCATCAGAGTCGTAGATTATGTTTTACTCAAATAAAACGCATCTAGCCCCATACGATGACCGAAACAGATATATTTCCGATATTGTAATGCCTGTGTTATTCTGAATGACGACGAGAATTTCCTTCGGACATGCATGCATGTCTGAAGGAACTTCGCATCGTAATTCAGAATAACACAGGCACTGCAATGTCGCATTCATTCCCCGGCACTGGGCAAGCGACTTTCAAGTAAAACATCTTTCCTGTACGGGAATGTACGTAATGGGTATATGAGTGCAGGTTGTCGGCACATGATTGACTACATTTGGAAGTTTGGGTCTGACTATGAGTCGTGCTCGGATAGCCAAATGGTAAGGAAACTGCTCGCGATAAGCGGGAAATCCGGGATCGCTTCATGGTCTGGTACAAATTTTCGTTGTCATTTCATTATACAACTAATGGTTGTCCACATTAGCAACTGCGAATACATTTCTTGTAGATATATTTCCATAACAGCTGAGTACCTGGCGTTGTCCAGTTTGTATTTAGTCTATTGTTCTTTTAGTCCATCTATACCTTCCCTTTACACTCTTCATCTCCTCCTTCCCTTCTCTGTCCATTTCCTCCACCCGTCTCTCCATATGCCTCCTCCAACTTCCCCTCCCCCCCCCCCTTCTGTCCATCTCCTCCTGCTCCTCTCTTTGTCCATTTCCTCTTACGCCTCTCTCTGCCCAACTACTCCTCTTCAACGTCTCTGCCCATGTCCTCTTCCTCCTCCTCTCGCTGCCCTCTTGTACTCCCCCTCAGCATATCTCTTCCTCTTTCCTTTCTTTGTCCATCTCCTCCTCTCTCATTTCTCTGGCCATTTCCTCCTCTTCTCTCTCTCTGTCCATTTCGCCCTCCTCCATTCTCTGTCAACGACATTCCACTATCTGTGTCCGTCTCCTCTCTTCTCTGTCCTCGTTATCACCCTCAACCTAATATGGGGCTGGTCGTTCTTATTCACACAGTATATCTTCCTAGATGTAACTGAAATGTGTATCAAATTTGGGCGTAATCGTTCCAGCGGTTTAGGATGAGATTTCCACTGTGACTGACGTGCCAAATATATTTAACACATTTCACAAGTATTTGTGCACATATTTCTAGCGAATTTTTCCCTGTGTTTCATTTTCACTGAGCTATATATTTATACTATCATATCTCCTGAACTATGTGTCATAAAACGATATATTTATATAGTTACATTCAGCGACATATGTGGGTACTGTCTGCGAAATGTTTTGGAAATACAGAGGTGTAAAGAAACAATAAATTAAATCGTCATGCATGATATGGCAGTCTTTCACTCATCTCAGTGTTTGATGTCATATTTCCTGAACTATGTGTTGTGTAATAATAAATTTTGTAGGTGCATTCAGCAAGATACGTGAGTAGTGTCTGCGAAATTTCTCACGAATAGATTTAGGAACGAAGAAGCAATAAACTAAGACTTCAAGGATGATGTGGCAGTTTTCCACGCATCTCAGTGCTTATGATTTTCTCCTGACCCATGTGCCGTACAATTATGTAATTTTTCTGGTACATTCAGTGGTGTATGTTCGCATTCGGGAGGACGCCGTTTCAAGTCAAAGTCCGTCAAACCAGATTTCAGTTTTTTGTGCGTCTCCTAAATCAAATAGGAGCTTGTGCTCCGTCTCTGATGACTTAGCTGTTTTGACGGGGAGTTCAACACCAGTCTTCCTTATATTTGTAATAAATTAAAACTTAATGATTCATGCGCTAGTTTTACTGCATACACAGTGAAAATGTAGTAAGCGATAAACGTTTTCCTTGCATCTTTTTTAGGGGCTGTCAGCGAGAAAAAGTTTTGTAAATGTTTGAAATTAGGTGCAAAGTTAGTTGTAAGTTGTTAAGTGATTTCATGCTCAAATACTGTATGTATAAAGGCTGGGAATTCGCACATTATGAACTACACTGCTTTTTCAATCCCACCCCCAACCCTTTGGTAGATAGGTGGTCCTTACCCTCACAGCGATTCTTTCTAGACAATATGTGTACCAGATTTGGTTGAAATCGATCCATTTAGGAGGAGATGTGGAACATACATACATACACATACACATACGTTCATACATTCTTACAATATGTATGGATTTGATCATGGCTTTCCCTATATACTTCGACAAATATAAATACAATGTTTTGCTATACTCTTTCTGCCAGCAGGATGTCACTGTTGTTGTTGAATCTCATCTATGTTACACCGTCTTTAGCAGTCAATATATCCTGCAGTAGCTGATGTATGGGCTGAATTTTTTCTTTCTTTTGAAAATACATACGCATGCTCGTGGTGAATTCCATGTGGGTTTGTCAGCAGTGACATAATAATATTCGTCTGGACACAGTATGATAGACCTACACTTATCAATCGTATATCATCAGGAAGGAGAGTCCATTCTTCTTCTTCTTCCTCTGTTTCTCTATAGTATTGTACGACCAGGCAGTTACTACGAAGTCCTTGCAACGAAGGTGTTTCATTCACTGAGCCATGGTGCAGAATATACATTTACATTGGAATACAAGGGATATTACAGAGGAAACACATGTTCATGTTCTTCTTACACATTTTATTGTTTATTCTTAAATATTATTGGATATATGAACAAAGGACGTAGTTCAGTGGCTATGTCTGCCGTGATGGGTTCAATACATGTTACCACATATTCACGCACAGCATTCGTCATAATGTTGAATGATGATATCTTCTGAAGGATGCAGAAGTTGGCATGCTTACTCGGTCAAACTGGTCCATGTTTTCTACTAAAGTCTAGAGCATGCAGTATTGCGTAACTGGCATGCATTAAAATATTAAACGTTTGCTCTTGCAGGTGAATGGACTCTCTCTCATTATAAAGTTTAACCACTCATGGGAAATCCACTTGAGAGATCGTACGGTAGCCTAATATCAATGAAGAACTTCGAGCACTTCTGCTGAATATGGCAGCAATTTGCATTGAAGTCTCTTGTAGACGAATCCACTTACCCGAGGATAATGTCACTTTAGTATAACTATAACGAGAGTTTTCGAAAACTAGCACTGGATGGAACCTACTACCTGAAATTCCAACACTAATGCATTTATTGTGCCTGCTGTTTAAAGTGTATGTTGAATTAAGTAAAATTATTTTCACCTCAGATGGATACGTTGGCTTTGCCTCACTGGCAATTAAAAACACCAATAATGAATTATGTATATAGAACTACATCCTACAATCGTCACCATCACTAATACTTAGATGATGGCTTTTTTGTTGCTGCTGCAGTGAGAAAAGGAGCTGCACTTATACTGCATATTTCAACATCTTCATCCTTTGAGAGCTCTTATGTGAGAAGGAATCATCTTTTTCAAGTATTGTTAGCAAATATCATTCACATCAGTGTACAAGTACGCAAATCTAAAACACAGAAAGAAAAATGTACAGAGATACTATCTCTTCGTTGGGCATAAAAGAAACATAAATTGGGTTCAAATGGCTCTGAGCACTATGGGACTTAACTTCTGAGGTCATCAGTCCCCTAGAACTTAGAACTACTTAAACATAACTAACCTAAGGACATCACCCACATCCATGCCCGAGGCAGGATTCGAACCTACGACCGTAGCGGTCGCACGGTTCCAGACTGTAGCGCCTAGAACTGCTCGGCCACTCCGGTGGACAATAAATTGGGCTCCACAGTCATTTCATCACTATTGCTCATGTAGTCACCTCATACACTACCGAAAAATGAATACGGTTATCGTTTGATGTGAAACACGACAAACTACAGAGTGACAGTATCAATTGTTACCTGAAATGATGGCAATGAATGTACACCACAGCTTCTGAACAATGAAGCATTTTTCAGTACTTTGGACTTACTCATTAAATCACTGCTAAAGGAGAATGACGACTGGAAGATGTTGGATTTCTCGAAATGTACTAAGCCCTGTGATCCTATAGTCAACAGTCGATGCAGTAAGCTCTGTCATCCTCAGGAACAAATTATTCCCGAAAATGTCACAATGCTGTAACTGGAAGACTACGGATTCGATGAGAAAGAGATGGTTAATGTTTATTGCTTGTTCAGGTGGCTTAAATCTAAAAATTTGTGTAAGCTGCGTCTTGAAATTTATAAAAAAATTACAGAAGCCTGTCGTAATTTGAATGCAATTGCCTATAATTTGTTTCATAAATAACTGATACCTTTATCATGTGACATTTTATGCAGCTCTTACGAGTTACTTAAAGTAATCGGGCAGCGATGTAGCTTCTCCTCATTCTATCATTTCGGCTCTACAGGCGTTGGATACACAAATTCTACATTAAGCTATGTTCCATGCTTTTTGCGCCGATTATCATCCCACATTCAAAGTTGGTTAATTTGCAACGTGTTGCCATGTTCATTACGTACGTTTATGTAACAGACTGCTCAGATATCGTGTCTACACTCACGCCATACACATCAAATTGCAACATGTCAGGACCCTACTCATCTTATTTTCGAATAAGACAACGCTTCCTGTAAGTTGTGGCAAACAATGAGTGAATCATAAATGAGAACATTAAATAAAGAATGATTACTTTTGCTGTCGAAAGTTTCTTCGTTGATGAGGATATGTTTCAATCATGTTGGTTTTTATGGGAAGCACCATATACTTAAATCAGTATGTCCGATCACCGGTTAATTAGTCTCCTCCGAGGCACTTTCTGGAGTGGCGATTTACACGTGTGGAGGACATGAAAGATTCACGATTAACACTGTTGACCACAGTTACGTGGTCACGTACTTTCAGAATTATCGTGGATTTGGCTGAGGGCATTTTCATGTAAATCGAATACCACTCTCGAGTGAATCGATCATAAATCAGATACGCTTTGACAGTATACAAGACAAGGCATGTATCTCTTTCATTGAAAATACTGTGGTGCTGGCTTTCAGTCTTACACATAGTCTTGCCTTGTTAACTTATTCGTTTCAATCCTCTACTTCCACCACAACCTGCGGTGATGCAATGGTTAAGGCCTGCAGAAATAGCTGGGAAAGATTTTTAGAACATAGTCCATTTTTATGGGATACATTTACCCTGTGTTCCTCCGATCATTTCTCTAGACTGGCGAGATGATTCGTTAACGAAGGCGTGGGACATTATCATCCCATGCTTGCCAGAACCGTGTTCCTAATCCCGCATTAACGAACCTATCGCGATCTCAGCTGACTGGATGTTTATCCGCAACGAAAACTGAAAAGAGCAATCAGTAGTTTAACCGCTTTTAGTTTTTAAAAATAGATCACGTATTTATTCAACGGCGTTTGCATTTATTAGAATGCTTTCTCTGATACAAATAAATGTCGAAGAAACTGATTAAATATGCGCAACTGAGAATATAGTTTATATGAATCTTGATTTTAAAAACTGCTTGTCCACAAAATTGACACTACGTACTTTTAAATTTTTATCGTTCTTTCAGTAGCGCTAAGTTTATTGGACAAATTAATTACTAAAGTATCTCAGAGATAGAGAGATTTTGTTGGAGAGCAGTTATTTTGTTCCGTCGCGTCTGTTATTTTTACTGTGCTCTCTACTTGTTTACATAAATACAGAAGGGTTCTCGTTTATTTGCTGCTCAATTGCCTCACTGAATACAGCTATTCATTTAACTACATGGCTGTTGGCGTAATGTTTCATTACTCTGAAGTGCCTAACGGTAAAGTAGACCTCTACGAATGACCGTTCAGAGTTAAAGAGCTAAAGGTCACGAATACTGCAATCCGAATCAATAACACTTCATTCCTTCATTTCCTTTCATGTTAGCTCCGATTTTTGCGAGCGGTTTTTCTTGTTCTACTGAAAATTAATTTCTTAGTATAGTCTGCTGCAAGTTTATTTTTCGAGTTTCTTTCAACTGATTTCCCAATATATCTCATAGGGAAGTCTGATCATTTCACGCTTAAGTACAAATAATGACTTTTAGCTCTTTTTAGGTATGTGGTCCTTAGTAACAGATTTTTTTTAATGCAAGCCTTTCTTCAATGTACAGTTAAGATTTGTTACACATGACAATTCGCGAAAGCCAACTTGTTTTTCTCGATTTATGCTTCCTTTATGTTTGATACGTGGGTATCTTTCCATGTCCCTTGCTCTACTGAAAAATCTGTTGACAGTGTTTGACCAGAACGTTTCTTTTAACATTATGTCTCTGAAAGGTAATATCAGTTTCGTGGTCGGTGGGTTGTCAGAATTATTAATGCGTCAATTTGGCTACAAAATGTTTGCAGCTTACGTAGGTATCGAACCTAAACATTTTCTGTAGAAGACGTATGTTATATTTGTAGTGCTAACGTATCGATGATAAAACCCATTTATTTTAGAAGTCTTAATTAACTTTCGTATTAAATTATTGTTATTAGCAGTAGTAAGTTATTTTAAACCGTTATGGGTGTATCAATACGGCCTAACAAAAACAGTCCTAAATGTGCACGTAAAGTTGATGCAATATGATGCACAAAGCAGGCACTAAATAAGTTCGCGGAAAGAATAAAAACTTTGTTTCGGATCTAGCTCGTTCTGTAGTACGGCTCGAGGCACCAAAATTTCCCACTGTCAATACCCTTAGGAGGAAGAAGGATTTCGGTTTAATAACCTGTCGACGCACGGAGCCATTACGGACAGGAGTACCAGCCCGCGTAGCCGAGATCGTTAAACCACGTCTGTGCTGTAGTGCTCGATCTGGAGGTAAGCCAGTTCGAATGCTGGCGGTGGATGAAATTTTCACTACAGTATCTGGCCCGCAAGGGGAGCAGAGGTGTTGGCATGAAGTTCGCGTTCACCAGTCTTTGTGCCGATGTTCTGGATTAAATTCCAAATCTCTCTGCAATGTCTCATGATGTGAAGGCATGTGACACTGTTCATGGTGATTCCCCCGTCCGATGGGGACATTAAGTTTGTCAGCCCCTTTG
The DNA here is from genome assembly GCF_023864345.2 of Schistocerca serialis cubense. Taxonomy (NCBI): domain Eukaryota; kingdom Metazoa; phylum Arthropoda; class Insecta; order Orthoptera; family Acrididae; genus Schistocerca; species Schistocerca serialis. The sequence goes on along the minus strand of NC_064640.1, from coordinate 55,134,357 downwards.
GTGATGTTGCAGAGGAGTACTCTATGTGCCGCCATGTGTTTCAGCATCCCCCTTCTCTCATCATCATACAAGACGAAAAGATGCAATCCTCTACACTCTAGAAAAGTACATACGACACAGCTCTCACATATTCGCAGGAAAAGGGGCCTGTGCAGAGGAAGAACACGCTTTCCGATAAAAAGCTAAAACGCACACCTTGTGATATCCCAACTAACAATGCCATATGACATTTGCATTTTTACACTAAGACGGAGCACAAATTCGGATTGTGGACGGATTCGGAACGAAATCGTTCATATACTGTACACAGGAACCATCCCGATATCCGCTTTAAGCGGATTAGGGAAACCTCGGAAAACAAAATTTTGATCAACAGATAAAATTGAACCCTGTTTCTTCCGAATGCAATTCAGAGCCTTAACCACTACGCCAACGTGCTTAACTTACATTCTCAGGGCTGTACGACATTTAATCCCTTGCAAAGGCAATGCATGAATCCTTGTTTCAAATGGAGTTTCGCTACGCTATTCCTTCTCAGGTCAACGAAATAGCTATTTCACTGAAATTTTCTAATCTAGAACTGGTACTCTCATACCAAAACGCTATACTGTTCTTGAATTTATCAATGTCTTGTAGAATGTTTTGAAGATTGGGACTGGTTGGTATGTTTATGAAGTAAACTATACTGTTCTATTAAAAACGTTTGCTTGTTTCAGGTATTCTTGTGACAGTGTTGCTTTGTAGGATAACCAAAATTAAAGCAGAAGATTGTCCTCCAGTTTGAACAATCAGTTTCACATAGGATTCACATATAATACGAATCAGAGAGGACTGAATGATTTGCCTTGAAAGATGACACGGTTGATTAGAATCTCACCACTTTCAGTAATTTCTGGAGTTGCATGCAACACGATTTTAGTTATTAACTGATATTTCGTCATGGGCTGTCCGTGGCTGTAGCTCCTAGCCTAGGTATCTTTAGTCAGTAACGCGCCGTCTTCATCCACAATAATTGCGTATATTTCCCTTTATGTCCAACGCGTTTCGGAACTAAAATTTCATTTTCAGGGACTACATTGACCTTTCTGGGCGTTACATAAGCTTCAGTTTATCACCTTCATTTGGTCACATTTTGCGCTGGCAAAGGACGTCCACATTGGGTCTTACACTTCAGCAATTTTTAGTAGTCAGTCACGTGTAATAAATCATATTCTCTTTTGCTGTGAACGAGAGAACTTATAAAGTTATAATTATAAACTTATAAAGTTATAATTATAACTTTATGTTATTATTATAACATCAAAAAAATAAAGTTACGCAATTAGTTTTTGTTTGTTTGCAAGTTCACGTCTACAGCAGTTATATACAACGAAATTCCCTCTCCACACTACCGTAGTACGCCACTTGAGAAGCCAAAACAATTGGCACAACCCACTTATAAAGCGGAGTATCGTGCTGCGAATTTGATGGATAACAACGCTGCGGCAGTACACGTTGAGTTGGTGGAAGAGTACGCGAAGAATGCACTGTCATATGACACTGTGGCTACCTGCAGAGGACGCTCCAGCGAGGTCAAAAAAAGGAAGGATGATGAGGCAGTCGATCTCTCTTTGAAGAGAGTTGTATTCTCATGACTTCTTACTCTCTCTTGGGATGAAGAGACCTTTGCGTGGCAGGAATTACAGTACTGACGAAGAGGTGTTTTTCGAGGAGGAGCGTTTCCTGCAAAATACAGATTTTTAAACCAAAGTCTCCGTCAAGCCATCCATCCATTATTTGGAAAAATGTTTCACACAGATATGTGAATTTGTAGTGGTGCTAACATCACCACGTAGTTACATGGTCGTAGACTGAATTTTTAAGGATGATAATTAAAACTTTGAGACAACCCCTGGTATGTAATTCACGAACAAGACGCAATGGTTTTTATGCACCTAATTACAGTCTTGTCATTCTGCCATTAACAGGTCATTTTACTCACAGACAATATTATTATAGTACTTTCAAATTCCTTGGCATCATGCTACCAACATGCATGTTTACTTTGTATGAAAATAATTAGTCGATTTCCGTGAAGCACAAATTCTGCGTTTATCGAAAAAAACTTGTTACAGTGTTCGCAGTGGTAAGACATTAGAGTAGCATTTGGGTAGAAGGCGGGTCATAGCTTTGCAAAATTATCCGGAATTAGATTACTGTGGTTTCCCTAAATCCCTATAGGTAAACAATTTCTTAAAGTAGAACACGTGCGATTTCAGCTAACTTCTTTCTCAGTCAGAGCCTGTATCCCATCTCTGATTACTTCTTTGTCAACGGGACGCTAAATCCAAATCTTACTTCCTTATTGCAAATGCGGAATAATAAAAAAGTTGCAGGTGCTTTTGTAAATGTGTTTAATGAATAAAAAAGCCGAATACACAATGCATAATAAAACAATTATCCCGCATCTGATTAAAGACGCTTTAAAAATCCTATTCTCTACTGAATTATTCTAATTCATGTATTACGAGGGCACAATGGAAAGTAATGCCTCTGAATTTTTTTATGTGAATACTCTTAGATCTTTTGAAATAAAACAAACGTTATTAACATTCTTCATCTTTATTCTTCATGTTTACATATGTGCAGTTTTCTGCCGCTACAGGTCTTCGAACTGTAGCGAGTAACATGTTGGTGCATCAGAAACGGCGTGTTGTTATCGATTTTCGAATTCGACGGCTTCGTCCACACACGGAGCACCCTGTCCTTCAGCACGACAATGCCACACCACACACGAACACTGCGACATCTACAACAGTCCGACGCCTTGGGTTCACTGTCATCGATCTTCCACCATACAGTTCGAACTTGGCCCCATCCGATTTTCATCTGTTTCCAGAACTTACAGAACACCTTCGAGGATTTCATTTGGATGGTGCTGAAGCAGTGCAAGCCGGGATGAGGTTGCAGCTTCGTCAATAAAGTCACACATTCTACAGTGACGGTATCAATAAACTAGCCTTTCGCTGAGAGAAATGTGTTCGTCGCCATGATGATTATAATGAGAAATAAATATGTTGATATGAAGAATAAAGACGTAGAATGTTAATAACATTTGTTTAATTTGAAAGCTTTAAGAGTTTTAATGCTCTCCTACGTCGCTTTGATAACTATTAGGCTTAAAATAGGGATCACCACCGCTAGTTCATTCTTTCAATCTATAATTGATCAGTTCGTCACAGTAAACTAATTTATTAGTTTATGTATATTTTGCTACACTTATTGCTTTTTTATTTACGTTTTAGCAAATAGTTTAGAATCAAAATTAGAATTGATGCATAATGTTTTGAACGGTGGGTTGCAGTGACTGTGAGTGGGAAAGACGAAGTGAGATTATTGTCAGCTTTCATAGTGTAGACCTACGCAATTTAAAAACGATATATAACAATCATCTGTAATTGTTTCAGTGAAATCCTTAAAAACATAGGTATTGAGTGCCCTTCTACCAAATCATCACAACCATCCTGCAAAGTGCAACCCATCTTACAACCAGACGAATTTGTGAAGCCCTTGAAAATGATATAATAGGCTTCAGCGAATGAGAAACAACGAGTTTAGTAATTAGGTGATAATGACTGACATGAAGAGCAATTTTAATTAGATGAACTTACGTTTTACTATGCTCATCTTTATTGTCGCTTGAAAATTCTGACGATTAGTTTCCTTAAACCTCTAGCGTGTAAGTCGTAAGACGGTTTTAGAGACAATGTTTTCACTGGATGTATAAAATTCTGTTAAGAGGTGAATCCACGCATACTCTGAGCGACAGAGTAATTTAAAGCTTATATACAGTGGTTAAAGCCGCGGACGCGAGAGAAGCAGAATGCGGGTAGCTGCACGTCTCACGTCTGCAGCGAAAAGTCCGCCCTAAATCCTCCTGACTCAGGTGCCTCACCTACCCGCCACCTGGCTTAGGCTGACATTTCGTATACTTCAACCAAAAGTCTTTACCGCACTTCGAAACGGCGAAGGGCAAAAAGATTTCAACAAGCCTCTTTCTGTATATAGCTCTCCCGCTCCTCAACTTAAGCCAAAGGAACAGAATACTTTGTAAGAGGTACTTTTAACAGTATATGTTGCGAGACGATGTTTTTCGAAAGTTCATTTTCGTTATCCTCAGATGCATTATATTTAGTGTCATGAAGGGTGAAGGGCAGTCTTGACAAGATGTCTACAACACGGACAACTTTAGCAAAAAGTAATAAATTTCTAAAAACCTTTATTTGTTTATTTTATACATTTTTCCATAAAAAACCAGGCATATATTCAGTAACAACAAGCAACCAGTTTTAATAAGTAATGCCATTAGAAAGGGGAACTGTACCATGATATGAACAGCCCTTCCTTTGAAAAGAGCGCATCCGATTTCCTTCCCCATCTTTCCCTAGTCCAAGCTTGTGCTCCGTCTTTAATGGCCTCATTGTCGACGGGACATTAAACTCTAATCCTCTTTCTTCCTCCCTTATGGTTCATATAATTCTCGACCCCGACCATAGGTGCCTCATCTACTAACAGCACCTGCCCATCGCCAGCACAAGCAGAGGGAACGAACAACTCGCAACCGCCGGTACTCCGCAGGTACCGTGGCTTGGTTCCTAGTCCCACCCGTGCAGCAGGCATCAGCAGCCTTCCCTGACAGTTTGCCTCCATCCACTGGTCATGAGGAACACGACATGACGATCCCACCGTTGCTGTCGACGTTATCTCGAACTGGGAGGCGGGAGGCGAGCTTAACTGTAGCTCTAAGAGTGCCCTACTTCACCTTCAAGGGATGTAGAGGTGACTCTCAGCTGGAGTTGCGCTCAACCAAAACTACGGTTCAGTCATTTTGGTACAGCGCATAACTGACGAAGTTAATGGTAGGTCTACCGGCAGTATTGGTGGGGAAGGTCAGCAACTGGAAGCAGTTAATTCCACAAATTATCTGGGAGTGCGCATTAGGAGTGATTTAAAATGGAATGATCATATCCAGTTGATCGTCGGTAAAGCAGGTGCCAGACTGATATTCATTGGAAGAATCCTAAGGAAATGAAATCCGAAAACAAAGGAAGTAGGTTACAATACACTTGTTCGCCCACTGCTTGAATACTGCTCACCAGTGTGCGATCCGTACCAGATAGGGTTGATAGAAGAGATAGAGAAGATCTAACGGAGAGGAGCGCGCTTCGTTACAGGATCATTTAGCAATCGTGAAAGCGTTACGGAGATGATAGATATACTCCAGTGGAAGACTCTGCAGGAGAGACGCTCAGTAGCTCGGTACGGGCTTTTGTTGAAGTTTCGAGAACATACCTTCACCGAGGAGTCAAGCAGTATATTGCTCCCTCCTACGTATATCTCGCGAAGATCTGTAGCGTAGCTGAGAACCGGACAAGGGTACATCACGAAACGGGGGCTCAAGGATGCAACAGTGTGTATCTATTAATACACTTATCGCCTGACCTCTCTGACCCCACGGTCTTACGCAATCGAGGCGCGCGCCAGCGGACGGGAGCACCTAGTACGGCTAGTGCTCCCGTCCTGGATAACGTTCCGCTAGCACTGTGAAAATATTCTAAGTCCAAGCTACCGCACATATATACACTCCTGGAAATTGAAATAAGAACACCGTGAATTCATTGTCCCAGGAAGGGGAAACTTTATTGACACATTCCTGGGGTCAGATACATCACATGATCACACTGACAGAACCACAGGCACATAGACACAGGCAACAGAGAATGCACAATGTCGGCACTAGTACTGTGTATATCCACCTTTCGCAGCAATGCAGGCTGCTATTCTCCCATGGAGACGATCGTAGAGATGCTGGATGTAGTCCTGTGGAACGGCTTGCCATGCCATTTCCACCTGGCGCCTCAGTTGGACCAGCTTTCGTGCTGGACGTGCAGACCGCGTGAGACGACGCTTCATCTAGTCCCAAACATGCTCAATGGGGGACAGATCCGGAGATCTTGCTGGCCAGGGTAGTTGACTTACACCTTCTAGAGCACGTTGGGTGGCACGGGATACATGCGGACGTGCATTGTCCTGTTGGAACAGCAAGTTCCCTTGCCGGTCTAGGAATGGTAGAACGATGGGTTCGATGACGGTTTGGATGTACCGTGCACTATTCAGTGTCCCCTCGACGATCACCAGTGGTGTACGGCCAGTGTAGGAGATCGCTCCCCACACCATGATGCCGGGTGTTGGCCCTGTGTGCCTCGGTCGTATGCAGTCCTGATTGTGGTGCTCACCTGCACGGCGCCAAACACGCATACGACCATCATTGGCACCAAGGCAGAAGCGACTCTCATCGCTGAAGACGACACGTCTCCATTCGTCCCTCCATTCACGCCTGTCGCGACACCACTGGAGGCGGGCTGCACGATGTTGGGGCGTGAGCGGAAGACGGCCTAACGGTGTGCGGGACCGTAGCCCAGCTTCATGGAGACGGTTGCGAATGGTCCTCGCCGATACCCCAGGAGCAACAGTGTCCCTAATTTGCTGGGAAGTGGCGGTGCGGTCCCCTACGGCACTGCGTAGGATCCTACGGTCTTGGCGTGCATCCGTGCGTCGCTGCGGTCCGGTCCCAGGTCGACGGGCACGTGCACCTTCCGCCGACCACTGGCGACAACATCGATGTACTGTGGAGACCTCACACCCCACGTGTTGAGCAATTCGGCGGTACGTCCACCCGGCCTCCCGCATGCCCACTATACGCCCTCGCTCAAAGTCCGTCAACTGCACATACGGTTCACGTCCACGCTGTCGCGGCATGCTACCATTGTTAAAGACTGCGATGGAGCTCCGTATGCCACGGCAAACTGGCTGACACTGACGGCGGCGGTGCACAAATGCTGCGCAGCTAGCGCCATTCGACGGCCAACACCGCGGTTCCTGGTGTGTCCGCTGTGCCGTGCGTGTGATCATTGCTTGTACAGCCCTCTCGCAGTGTCCGGAGCAAGTATGGTGGGTCTGACACACCGGTGTCAATGTGTTCTTTTTTCCATTTCCAGGAGTGTATAAGCGAGCGAGAGCCGCGCAGAGGCTCATTCGCGCTGCTGCTGCTGCACAGGCAACTGCATTGAACGCCGCCACGATGCGCAGAATTCGTCGCCGTTCTAGACAGACAGTGTATAAAACAATCGAGAACATCGAGTTTGCTACATCAGCTGGTGACAAGAAGAATAGGATTCCAGTGAAGAGTGTTGCTGCTACCGCACTTGTCGACGGACCTTGTGATTTTTGTGGATGTAGAGATTAGAGCCCACACAGAGGTGTACCGAGAATCCTTCTTTCCACGAACAATACGAGACTAGAATAGAAGGGAGAACCGATAGAGGTACTCAAGGTACCCTCCGCCACACACCGTCATGTGGCTTGCGGAGTATGGATGTAGATGTAGATGTAGATGAATGAATGTGTAAGATAGAAAGTGAGAACCAACGACTTCTCTTTTCTTTTTTTTTCACACGTGATTAGAATCACTCATCATTCAGTGTTGGTCCAATGTGTATCTAACATCCTTACAGAATATAAATTATATTTCACAAGTAATACAGATCAGTTGATCACGTAACTTCTGTGCTTTTTTGTTACCAAAGCGATTACGTTTGATGGATGTACAGTTTACATTCACAAACATAAAAAGTATATGTAATTATTGTTCTTACTTTGTACTAAATAGATAGTGCAATCCAAAAGTTTCCTGTAATTATTGGTAAATGTGAAACTTGTTTATGAATAACAGATTACAAATGAACAATTTTGGAATAAAACCTGAACTAACCCAGTGACAATGACAGTTTTGCTATAAACATTGCTTATTTTTAACTAACAGACAGGAGGAAAATTATGTAGAACAAAAATATTGCGTAGGTTACCCAGCCCTTTATATATCCTCACTCAGTTTCTAGACGGTTCAGCTCTTCCGGTTTTCAGGGCAATCTAGTAAGACACTGATCACATACGTAAAGAAAGAGAGCGTTATGAGGTAACGCCCGAAAGGTATTCAACAGACGAAACCTACAGGTATCACTATTATGACCTTAACTGACCAATGCTACTAGGAAAGCTACCGTGGTCTACGCTCTCTTGTGATAATCTACAGCACAACTCCAATTCCAGCCCACGGAATCGAAGGTAGCAGCGCTTCCCCCACGTCGGAGCCGGAACAAGTTGCACTGATTCCGACGCTACGTGCCGTCTCAGGTGGAGCAGTGATGCATAGCCGTCAGCGAATGTAACAGACATTCCAACGGCGAGGTTTGCCAGAGCACGCCGCCGGGGCGCTCCCTTGCAAGTGCTGGCGCCGGGAGCGATGCCCAGTGCAGCTGACAGACTCCGTGGCCCCATGCTGCAAACTCGCAGTTTCCGGGGTTGCATAACGAGGCCAGCGCAGCGAGGTGCAGGGGATTCATGTGTTTGTGCTCTTCATGTGCATCAGTTACGGTTCGACCGCTTCTCCGACCGTGCTTACTTCTACGCCCAAGCACTTGCTTTGGTTTGCTGTGATGGCAGAGTTTTCGCTTGCTGTTCGCCGACGATTACGACTGGTCTTGGATCTTTCCATTGGACTTGTACTTTGTGTGTATCGCGTCTGTATAACACTACGGGAGGTGTTGTGTACAACTCCCTATCGGGACTTCCTATTTAAGTTTTCAATCATTTTTGTAAATCAGTTGATACAAACAGAGGGATAATTTCTTCCGCATATATTGACTTTGACGTGGACAACACTAAACTCTAATACCAATTTCTCGCATTGAGAGAACATCAGCGCCCCTATTTTTAAATTTTCTTATTGTGAAACGTAGCGTTTCAATACCACTTTAGCTGCGGATGATACCTTCAACCAAAATTTTAACTCCTTGAATTCAGTATTCGACATTATTATTGTGCTACGGCTTCTCATCGGGATTCGGCAGATTTGTAGTTGGAAGGCTGATGCTTTAGCACAACTACATTTTTCCTTTTATTTCAGTACTACGGATTCGCTTTAACTCTAACTTTTGAAGGCTCTGTAAAGAAGAATTTTGAAAAAAAATTTGTTGTAATAGAAGTTATAACGTGAACAATAAAAAATCTCACAACTTCATAATGCCTATGGTGGATATACACTCCTGGAAATTGAAATAAGAACACCGTGAATTCATTGTCCCAGGAAGGGGAAACTTTATTGACACATTCCTGGGGTCAGATACATCACATGATCACACTGACAGAACCACAGGCACATAGACACAGGCAACAGAGCATGCACAATGTCGGCACTAGTACAGTGTATATCCACCTTTCGCAGCAATGCAGGCTGCTATTCTCCCATGGAGACGATCGTAGAGATGCTGGATGTAGTCCTGTGGAACGGCTTGCCATGCCATTTCCACCTGGCGCCTCAGTTGGACCAGCGTTCGTGCTGGACGTGCAGGTCGCGTGAGACGACGCTTCATCCAGTCCCAAACATGCTCAATGGGGGACAGATCCGGAGATCTTGCTGGCCAGGGTAGTTGACTTACACCTTCTAGAGCACGTTGGGTGGCACGGGATACATGCGGACGTGCATTGTCCTGTTGGAACAGCACGTTCCCTTGCCGGTCTAGGAATGGTAGAACGATGGGTTCGATGACGGTTTGGATGTACCGTGCACTATTCAGTGTCCCCTCGACGATCACCAGTGGTGTACGGCCAGTGTAGGAGATCGCTCCCCACACCATGATGCCGGGTGTTGGCCCTGTGTGCCTCGGTCGTATGCAGTCCTGATTGTGGCGCTCACCTGCACGGCGCCAAACACGCATACGACCATCATTGGCACCAAGGCAGAAGCGACTCTCATCGCTGAAGACGACACGTCTCCATTCGTCCCTCCATTCACGCCTGTCGCGACACCACTGGAGGCGGGCTGCACGATGTTGCGGCGTGAGCGGAAGACGGCTTAACGGTGTGCGGGACCATAGCCCAGCTTCATGGAGACGGTTGCGAATGGTCCTCGCCGATACCCCAGGAGCAACAGTGTCCCTAATTTGCTGGGAAGTGGCGGTGCGGTCCCCTATGGCACTGCGTAGGATCCTACGGTCTTGGCGTGCATCCGTGCGTCGCTGCAGTCCGGTCCCAGGTCGACGGGCACGTGCACCTTCCGCCGACCACTGGCGACAACATCGATGTACTGTGGAGACCTCACGCCCCACATGTTGAGCAATTCGGCGGTACGTCCACCCGGCCTCCCGCATGCCCACTATACGCCCTCGCTCAAAGTCCGTCAACTGCACATACGGTTCACGTCCACGCTGTCGCGGCATGCTACCAGTGTTAAAGACTGCGATGGAGCTCCGTATGCCACGGCAAACTGGCTGACACTGACGGCGGCGGTGCACAAATGCTGCGCAGCTAGCGCCATTCGACGGCCAACACCGCGGTTCCTGGTGTGTCCGCTGTGCCGTGCGTGTGATCATTGCTTGTACAGCCCTCTCGCAGTGTCCGGAGCAAGTATGGTGGGTCTGACACACCGGTGTCAATGTGTTCTTTTTTCCATTTCCAGGAGTGTATATCCTCCTCCATAATTTCCTTTGCCAGCCGCAGTGGCCGTGCGGTTCTAGGCGCTTCAGTACGGAACCGCGAGACTGCTACGGTCGCAGGTTCGAATCCGGGCTTGGATGTGTTTGATGTCCTTAGGTTAGTTAGGTTTAAGTAGTTCTAAGTTCTAGGGGACTGATGGTCTAAGATATTAAGTCCCATAGTGCTCAGAGCCATTTCAACCATCTTTTGAAATACGGCAGAGCCGTTTCTTATCTACTGGGTTTCCAATTAGATGGTTGAGCAACATCTGCAAGGGTACTTTATACTTCTTCTCTGAGTTTAATGCAGGTCAGTGTTGCTAATTTTCGGACACACATATACTGAAAGTTAAGATTTTATTTCCTGGGTCGTTGTGAGTGAAACGTAATTTAACGACGTTTTGCGTAGTTGTATATTGTATCAATACGAGTTTTTAAACCAGCATTTTAAGTAATTCATGTTCATCTAAACTATTCGTTAGAACAGGTTCAAATGGCTCTGAGCTCTATGGGACTTAACATCTGAGGCCATCAGTCCCCTAGAACTTAGAACTACTTAAAGCTAACTAACCTAAGGACATCACACACATCCATGCCCGAGGCAGGATTCGAATCTGCGACCGTAGAAGTCGCGCGATTCCGGACTGAAGCGCCTAGAACCGCTCGGCCAGCGAGGCCGGCGTTAGAACAGGGTGCTGAAACTGATGGGGATGTAAATAGTCACGCATGACCAGGCGAACTTCAATGTCTAAGCAAATATAAATGTCTCATGTAAGTCGGAAAAATATTCCAAGGAGCTCTGATATACACTCCGGAAACTTTGAAGTGCAGTTCTGGACGGTTGCTGAAAAAGTCAGATATTTCAATCGAAACATGTCGGCACGGTATTATTTTAAATTCCTCTGTTGTATTTTATACGATGTTTAAATATGCCCTCATCCATCGCTTAGTGGATTACAATAATTTCTTTTCGTAAATCTACTGTTGATTAATTATTTAATTATTTCACCACCACTGCGAGCGTGTAATGGCCCCACAACACACTCTGCTTTACGTACAGATACAAATTATTTTGCGAATATACCTCGGTAAAAGCTCCATTTGTTAACATTGCCATAGCCTTCCGACTGAAAATATTGGTTTTCGGGATTTGCGTGCATTTCATCGCATGATTGCTCGGCCGAGGTGGTATCGCGCCCCGGTAATATTAGCTGCTGCTGCAGAGGACGCAAATTAATTAACTGCTGCAGCCACGTAAATCGTGATCGTGCCATGAACCCTCCCACCCTCCCCCTTCCACCCCCACCTCTACCTCCCGACCCTGCTGTGGCTATTTGGATGCATCCGTCCTTTTGAATATCGACGGGGAGGATAGGAATCTTAGGCCCTTGTTAGTTTTTATTTGTTCCTTTTACTCTTGCACACTCATTCAGTTGTCTTTCCTGCGTATACTTGGTGAACACTTAGGATTCCGGTTAGCTGTGAGATTACATGGTTGCTTTAGAGGTGAAATAAACTAATATCCGATATAGTTCTCATCACCAGGTATGACTTCTCTATCTAAAGCGATTACCACTCAAACTGTGATTTATCATTAAGTAATCGCAGAATTCTCAGTGGTTGAGAAAGTGTAGTCAGTCATAGAAAATAAAGAGGAAAAAAGGTAGCTCGTAAGTAGCAAACCAGTCAGAGTAAGAAATTCGAACGGCCTTCACACAGCTTCGATAAAGAACAAGTTTCGCCTCCCTTTCGTGATCATTACAAAATATAGAAGCCTTTGCTGTCTCACTTTATTGCTAAATAAGTCGAGCCTGGTGGTCTAGAATTAAAGCGCGTGCCTGGAAAATGAAAGGTCACGGAATCAAAACCCAGTCGGACCACAGATCTTTCAGTCTGCCTTTAACATAGCCTTAACCTCTCAGCGCTGTAGAGATTCGCTGGAAACAACACGTAATTCGGATTCACAGTGGTACAGTAGGTTGCCAGAGTCCAATTGAAGGACTGCCGTAATTTTGGGACACGCAAGTCACCGAAGTGTCGTATAACTGAAAGATTGGCACCCAGCCATTGAGCTACACGAAATTATTATTATCCAACGGTTTTTGAATAGATACACGAACTCTCATTTTCTAGGCTGTGTACATTACACTTTGGGACTTTTATTTCAGTTTTAAAATGTTCGTCCTCATTAACCATTTCTTCTTTACATTTTATATTTATATATGGAAACGCAGTTTTACAGTTAACCAGATAATGGTCACTCTGGGTTAATCCTATGTATACTCTGACGTCTTGTATTTTTAAAACTGTTTCTGCCGAATTATTATGCAATCAGTTACATATTTTAATTGGGGCGTAGGAGTGTTTCTCGATGGCATGTCTATTTATGAATTTCTTTATGTGGTTAGAAACCATTTAAATTTGTAGTGAATTTTGTTCACACATATTAATTAATCTTAGAAATATAATCTCAGAAATATAGAAACTGCCGAAGATATCCTTACGAGTGACCTAGGGATTCTCAGCGAGTACTTTAGAAAATGGAGGCTACAACCTAGTGCTACAAAGACGGAAGTATCTGCCTTCCATTTGAACAACAAAATGGCCAACAGAGAACTACAAGTCTATCTAGACGGGAAATTACTAAATCACAACAAACACCCTATAGTACCTTGGGGTTACCCTAGATAGGACACTAACATTCAAAGAACACCTGACGAAAACTGCAGCGAAACTTAAAACACGCAACAACATATTGCAGAAGCTCTGTGGCACCACTTGGGGCTCCACAGCATCTACCTTAAGAACATCCGCTATTGGCTTGGTGTATCCAGTGGCAGAATACTGTGCCCCAGTGTGGCTCAACAGCAAACACACACACATGGTAGATAGCCAACTTAATGCAACAATGCGTATTATATCAGGCACAATCAGGCCAACTCCTACACTGTGGCTGCCCGTTCTCAGTAACATAGCCCCTCCTAACCTGCGCCGTGAACACGCTCTGGTTAGAGAATTTCAAAAAATCATAACTAACCCTCAATTAAAAATCCATGAAGATACTCACGACATCCAAGGAAACCGACTCCGGTCTAGGCATCCTCCACTAAAGACCGCACAGGCTCTGCACGAAACCAACTTTAAAATAAATGACCGATGGAAAGAGGAATGGGAGAGCAGAACAGCAGTAAACTGCCACAGTATGCCATGCATCTTTAGTAAACCAAAAGGATTTGATTGCCCTCGCAAAGTTTGGTCAACTCTTAATCGCATCAGAACCAACTGTGGGAGATGCGCTGACTCCTTACACAGATGGGGTAAACTTGTAAGTAGGCTGTTTAGGTTTTCTTATTGGTAACGCCACGTAGCGCTCTGGCTGTGCTGTGTGCAGTCTGTGGCTAGTTTGCATTGTTGTCTGCCATTGTAGTGTTGGGCAGCGGCAGCTGGATGTGAACAGCGCGTAGCGTTGCGCAGTTTGAGGTGAGCCGCCAGCAGTGGTGGATGTGGGGAGAGAGATGGCGGAGTTTTGTAATTTGTCATGAACTGCTATATATATTATGACTATTAAGGTAAATACATTGTTTGTTCTCTATTAAAATCTTTCATTTGCTAACTATGCCTATCAGTAGTTAGTGCCTTCCGTACTTCGAATTTTTTATTTAGCTGGCAGTAGTGGCGCTCGCTGTATTGCAGTAGCTTGAGTAGCGAAGATTTTTGTGAGGTAAGTGATTTGTGAAAGGTATAGTTTAATGTTAGTCAGGGCCCATTCTTTTGTAGGGATTTTTGAAAGTCAGATTGCGTTGCGCTAAAAATATTGTATGTCAGTTTAAGGACAGTCCTGTACAATTTTTCAAAGGGGACGTTTCAAACTTCCTTCGGCCGCTTGCCACTGTGGCGCTGAGAGACAGACGGTCAAACACATCGTGCAGGAATGCCCACTAAGGGCATACGAGGGTGACCCACAGGATTTCCTAATGGCGACCCAAGAGGCAATCGACTATTTATTATCTAAGCTGGACGTCTGCTTGTGATTGCTCTTCTGTGAGTGTAAATTTACAATTGGCGGTGTTCTTATATACAAACTGTTATTTATTGCTCTGTTTATACATATGTGATTTTTCTTAAATCGTGTTGTTTCTGTAATTTTTACTGTGATGTTATGAGCCATACGCTAAATAAAATAAATAATTAATCTTAATCCATTATCATTTACTATATTTTCTCCATGTGGTGCTACTACTTTATTTCCTGCTTGTTGCCCTGTTCTACTATTGAAACCTCTATCTATTATTATTTCTCTTGTATTTACTATCCCTTCTACTAAGTAAATTCGTTTATTGTATTATTTTATTGAAGAATGTTTTCTGGTATGATCTGGTTCATCCTCACTTACTGCATAGACAAATATTATAGTAGTTTTGTGTCCATATAAAGTTATGTTTACTTTAATCAGGTTTTCATCAATAGGTTCCTAACTTGCAATATGTTTTTGTAATTCTTTGTTTATCAATATTCGCACTCCTCGCTTTGTCCTTTGATGTTTTTGCACGGCGCTGTATAAGTGTACATAGCATCCTTTGTTTTCTATGTCGTTTCCATTCTTTCTTGTTTGCGATAACACAATAATATCCTGTTTTCTAACACAAATTATTTCCCTTTCTTTATTCTTGACTCCTCTAATGTTCCATGTTCCAATTTGCATACTCCGTTTCCGTAGCTTTATCCGTTTACCATTTAATCCATCTGTCTGTATCATCTTGGGTCTTTTAACATTTTTTCCCCAATGAGTGGGGAGTTGGCCCATTGCATCAACTCCCAACCTGAAGGACCAGGTATTTTTTTTTTTTCAAGATTGTCTTCCTTTAGCCTTTGATGAGCCAGTATCTCACTACAAGGGAGCAGTTTTGGTCCACCTCCCACGCTACCCACTATGTCTAGCGAGACCTCCACTCTCCGTCATCTGGGGAAGCGCCCGATGGGCGACTAGCAACTCCACAGTATGCTATATGGATCAGAAGTATGGACAGTTAAATCGCATCTAGTAGAAAGGATGATGGCATCGGAGATGGACTTTTGGAGGCGGTCCGCAGGGATATCTAGGCGAGAAAGAATCAGAAATGAAGTCATCAGGAAGAAAACGGAATTTACAAATTCAACTGAAGATTTTATAGAAGAAAAACAACTGTTATGGTATGGACACACAAAAAAAAGTCAAAGGAGAAATTGCCACAGAGAACTATGGAATAGAAACCACCAGGAAGAAAGAAACGAGGAAGATAGCCGACCACATAGATTCAAGAAATTCAGACCTGTATCAGAAGAAAAAATGTTGAAGAAAATATATGGACAGATAGACAAAAACGCGGGATGAAAATCAAATTTCATGTGTTATCTTGGGGTACCGGAAAATGTAAAATGTTACGTTGTGAAACCGGATAATAATAATAATAATAATAATAATAATAATAATTATTATTATTATAGCTACTACTAAATTTGTGTATAATATTAATATTCATGTATGTTGAGCATACAAGGGAATGTCCATCAAAAAATTGATTTTATTTTACTGTCAACAAAGAGTATGTGGGAGACAGTGAATTATCCATGAAAAGGTTTCATCAGCTTCCTATTTAAGCAGAAGAAATGCTTACTGAATTTCCACCACTCCCACCTCACCGTCAGCAGACAGCCCATTGAAACAGCTGTCCAGTTTGCTGAATACATTCACGGTTCTCTAGATTACTGACAAAGCTTGATAGTGCACACATTTATTTCTGTTTTGGATCAGTGCTAGAGAACGTATGAAACACTTCTTTCCTTTATGTATAGTTTCAGATAGTGGTACCTAAAGTACCCTCTGCCACACACAATTAGGTGGCTTGCGGAGTATGATGTAGATGAGATGTAGATGTTTATGTATAGTTGTTACACTATCAGATGGTGCAAAGCACTTTTTCACTTCTTTTAAGAAATATTAAACGCTGCTGCTGTGAAAATCTTTGCTACTTTCCTTGGAAGTACGAAAGTAAGTAAGATGATAAGCAACACATATTGACCAAAAGCCAGGGGAAGGCACTAGGAGTAATGTTAATTGCGACTCGATCCCCACGACCCGTCAAAACTGCAGTAACACTCAAAGGCATGTAATCTACGACATGTTCGAATTGTTCTGGAGAGATATTGATCTGATTCGCAGTAGATCGTGTGGCAGTACGACGGAAAGACGTCTGTTCGTAAAATACTTGCGACAGTTCTGTGCGATGGTTTACGCGTGTGGAAACATTGTCTCTGCGATGTTAAAGATGCTTCCTAGACACTCTTGTCCTGGGTAACACGAAATCCTGTGTGATCTTCGACATGTTATGACCTATACGCATCGCACCGATTGTTCCCACGTTCAAACTCGGTTAACTCTCGGCGTCACGTTCAGTACACACTTGCCACTGCTAAGATACTGTATCTATACTCCCGCCATACGCTGCAATTAGCCGCAACATTCGCGAGTAATAGAAGGCACGTCTTCAAATAGGACAAACCTTCCCGTGCCTTTTGACATTTCAGCTTATATTTTCGTAACATTTTCGTTTTACTCTAGAGGGTTATCTGCTTCTGATGACGTTTTGCAAGCAGTGATATCCTATTCTTTTGCAAGCTGTGAGCGAAGGTTTTGATTTGAGACCGATCGAAGCATTGATATCACACGAAGGCGCCATCCCACGCAGTGTTGTTGGCAATACTTGCAGTGTTTCCACTTGGACGCCCAGGCACTAGCACGGCTCCGACTACTGCAGCGCTACGCTTAAAGCGTCAAAGCACTTCCTGTCTGTAAATAGAGGTGGGACCGCGATCCCTCCTAAGTATTTACAGGGCGAATGGTTTTATTACAAGAAAATCAACACGAGTTAGGATCCAGAAACAGCCTGATTTCCCAAAGCTAAAACTCGTTTGGAACTGAACAGACGCAAATTGGAATGAGAAAGAAATTTATCAAAAACTATATTTATGGGCAACATCTTTTGAAGGAAATTATTTATAATAATGAAGAATAAAGTAAATATTAATCCTAGTCATGTTCTTCAAGTTAAAAAGTTAGGAAATAATGGATTTTTCTCTCTGCTACGTTGTAATCATACCGTAAGCCATAAAAAAATGACACAGATGTGACATATTCTGTTCTTCCATCACTTACTTGTGTATTTCGTTAGTACTTCAGCACATTTCTATCTCTTTCGCGATGGAATTACTGCTTTCTCTAACTAATTTCATCTGAATATCATTACAGTATGTGTGCAGTAATGCCAATAAAACCATCTAAAAACGAAAAACTGCCACCTGTAGATGTGTACAAAAGCTGAAGCAGTTTTTACATCTACATTCATACTCTGCAAAACACCGTGAAGTGCATGGCAGAAGGTACTTAACATTGTATCACATGTTAGGGGTTCATCCCGTTTCAAACTCGTATGTGGCTCTGCAAGAATTGCTGTTAATTACCTCGTTTCACGCTGTAATTACTCTACTATTGTACTCGTGGTTCTGACAGGAGTGATGCGAACAGCGATGAAGTATGTTAGTACATTATTCTCTTAATACTCGTTTTTGAAACTTTATAAATAGGATTTCGCGGGATAACTTATACTCGTATCTGTCTTCAAGTGTCTGCCAATTTAGATTTTGCAACATTTTCAAGACGCTGTGTCTTGTGTCAGTGAAACCTGTGACCATTAATACCATCCTTACTTGTATACGTTCAATATCCCCAGTTAGTCCTATTTTGTGTGTCACACACGCTTGAGTCGGTCATCAAAGAAGGTTGTTTGTAAAACATTTGTGCGACCTATCCTAGAATATGGCAGAATTGTAGGATGGGTGCCACAAGAGTGTTTTGTAGGCAGTCTCTAAATCGGTCACCTACTTTAGCTATTACTGAGCCTATCATATCATTTCATTCCATATCCACACAAGGCGTTACACCTACGTATTACATTTAGGTATTTGTATGAGTTTATTGTTTCTACGTTTTTTCCTCTTCCGAAGTGCGCACTTTTACATTTATGTACACATAAAGCAAGTTACCAGTCTTAAGACCACTTCGAGATGTCATCACGGTCTGTGTGGTTATTTGTGCACTTGTTTTAGACAGTACTCCATCAGACATAACTGCATAATTTACAAAAAGTCTTAGGTTTGCTATTAATATTGTCTGCGAGTTATTAATATAGAGCACTAACAGCAAGAGCCACAATACACGTTCTTGAGAGACACATGGAATTTCCTGCACATCCATTGACAACTCTCCATCCGAGGTAACATTGTGAGACACCTCTGCTAAGAAATCCTGAATCCAGTCCATGGAGGCGATTGCCACATGATCTAGACATTCATAGGAACATAATGTTCGTGCATTTTATGCTACGTATGACGCGATAGTTAAGGCATTTGCCCCGCGAATACTCAGGCTCTAGCTGACACGGGGCCACTACACCACACATGTTCGGACGTCCGTCGAAATATGGTGCAGGAATTTTGTACTAAACTGTGGAACAAAATTGAAGAATGTCGTTTTTTGAAACCACGTCATTAGCTCCCATTGTGAGGCAGAATTTCGAAATTAAGCGCGATGGTGCCTACAATATTCCTTTGTAATGGTGCAAAAGCGTAGCAACCTGTGACGTCACCATCGGGCACGGCAAGTTTCGGACATTAAGGTGCCGACACATGCAATAAAAAAGCCAGGGATCAGAAGTTCTTGTGAGCCGTAATGTGGGTCATCGATGCCACAGTGTCACCACATTCCTGCCCGACGCCACCGTGGACGTGTCTAACCTTCCCTTACCCATATCTCACAGCTTCGGCTAACGCCCATGTGACTGAGGTCGTACCATTGACATGCACGTGAATAAAACGCCCGGCACTGAAACAATGCGATTTACCTATGAGTGGCCGGGGATAACATTTCGGACACATAGCTGCTCGTAACTGATAAGAATGAAACAACCCGTGTCCTTGGTGCGCTCATTTTCGTTCATTTCGCGGTCGAAAACGACAGTTCGCTTTGGGATGTGCAACAGGATGATGTTCGTCACAACCTGTCCCCCTTCCCCGACGCTTCAACGCGTCTCTAAGGACGTTGCAGGGCTGCAACTACGTAGAACGTGTTCTCACCCCTTCTGAGTGTAGCGTGAATGCAATTTTTGCTCCGGTATACAGGGTGCAACTTCTAGGGATGGTTCAAAACCATCCGGCGACACTCGAACGTAATCTCAATCAGAAAACAGTGTTTACACTTTTTCATTGCAGCTTTTACATGCACGGAAGCAGTCCGACACTGAATAAAACGTAAATATAAAGTTAACACCGTCTGTGTCCCCTACTCCCCCCACACCTTTGATGGATAAATTAAAAATTTTCTTGTACACACACGCCCAGTCATCAATTCGTTGGCGCCGGTGCGACAGGAAACGCTTTTGACACGCCTCAGATTTTGCATGCGGCCAGCAAGCTTCAGTGCAGTGGCGCAGCACCACTCACCTGTTTTGTTTTGTCTTGATGCAATATCAAACCATTCTGCAGACAGCTCTCGCACTGTGCTCTATATTTTTCTTTCGTGTCGCTATCATGGTTTTCGGTGAAAGTTAAGGCTTCTGTGTATAATGACGTGTGCCTTAAGATCAGGGTCATCTCAGCGCTGAGGAAATGGAATGTTGTTTGTTTTGTTATTCGCACCTGTGTTAAAAAGAAAACTGTCTTCGATTGGAGTTAGTCAAGCCATTGCTCTGCCTAGAGATGGCTGGTAACAGTGACTTACTCCGTACCTGCTAGGCGTGACACAGAGTGTGGGAGGAAGAGTGCCGGGAAACAGGCCCTACCATGTGACGTCCAGATCACTGCCGTCACCGTAGCACTACACCACGAGAGGATCGAGCTATTGGGCGGCAGGCGGCTCGGAACCAACGAGTGACAGCATAGTCTCTAGCCGATCGCGAGGCTGCTACTACTCGTGGAGAGCCGTGAACACATGCAACATTATCTGGGGCAGTTGGTGTAAGTGCATAGAGTTTGGCGGTGGTTGCGGGAATTATGCATTCGTCCACGCAAGTCAGTGAAGCTGCCCAACATGACACGTAACGACCAAGTTGCATCCTCAGCCAGGAAGAGTTGAGGAACTGGGCAATGCGTTATAAAACATCTGGAACAACGAATTCAAGGCCTGCATCAATTCCTTATCTGCAGCTGTAGGCACCGATGTGAGGCCGTCGTTAATGCTAGAGGTGGTACTAATTGTTACTGAAAACTCACTCAAATAATTAAAAATCATTAAAAGCAGAACGTGAACCTTTCTTTGCCATGAAAATGATTTGATCGTGCGTCGTAACGAAACAGTAGAGTTGCGCTATGCTGCTACACTTTGCGCTTGCTGGCCACGTACGAAACCTAAAGGGAGTCGAAAGGGTTGTCTATCCCAGTGGCGCTAGGAATCAGAGAATGGGTTTCTCTGTGCAGAGACATGTTTAAAGCGTCCAACAAAGGAGCGTGGGTGCTACCGAGTGTGGTGTAAAACTGGGGGGTTTAGAGAGACCCCTTACCATTTTATTCATGTGTGTGTCAATGTCACATCCACCTGTGCCACAGGAGGCCGCAACAGAGCAAGAATGGGAAAACATAACCACCTTTTCTGTTTCGGATCACGCTCCGATTTCGTCAAATTGCTTTGAACTGTCCCTAGTGGCTCCATCCTGTATACCAGCGCAAAAATTTCGGTTTCTCTACACTCCAAAGTGCTGAGGTGATGTTCTATGTGGTTCCAACCAAGCGATGTCTTAGAGAAGGGTTGAATCAACCTGAGGATGTCAGCAGTCACGAAAGTTTTCAAGAACGACGTCTTGTTGCACATAACACTGCAGACCACGAAATGTGTTGAAATGAACCTCTCAAGGAAAGGGGTGGTTTCATTGACACCTGTTATGCCACACCCTGAGGAGTTTTTGTGTCGAATCTGAGCAGCAGTGTGTCCTAAATGTTTTTCTCGGCCACTCATAATATAACTACGAAGTTGGGAATAATGCCTTTTTGTACGTTGCCTTTAGATCTGCTATTTGCCTAATTTTGTCTGTGCAAAGTGATAGTTATGGGGGGGATTGAATCTGGTACCGCAAGCTGCGGAATTTGAATACGTGCCAGACAGCGTGGACGTCGAAGACCCTAGAGGTCTCTGCACCATCGCGCCGTAAGCCGTGGCGGCGCGCGCCTCCTGGCCCGCTTTTAGTGTGAGGGCGCCACTGTGGAACACGTGGTCTCAGCAGCCAATACCGGCGCCCCCGATCATGTATTTAAGCGCCTGCCTCTCGCTCAGCCGGTGTCCCTCCATATCCTTGAGCGTCATGCACTCCGCCTCGCCTTCCGTATACGCCTCCCGTCCCCCACGCAGATCCTCTATGATCTCATTCCTGTCCCCCATCTGCTCCTATTCCTCGAACATATCCGCATTCTCTACACCTCCCGGCGCCTTGATCCCCCTCACCCCCTGGGTGTCCTCTCCTCTCCCATCCCCGCCCCCTGCCACGTCTTCACTGTTGTGTCCCCCCTACCCTCCATCTCTACACCCTTCATCTCCTTTCCCAAGGTGGCTTCCATCAACTGCCCCTCCGGGATGATGCCCTCTCTCCCTCCATTTATCCCTCTTATCAACTCTGATCCTCACTCCCCCTCCTTTCCTTTGTCCTTTTCCCGGGCTCCCTCTCCCCCCCTTCCATCCTCTTTTTTCCCCACCTCCCCTCTCTCTGCCCCCTTCTCTCCCCCGAGTACTTTTGCATTTCCCTCCTCTGCCTCCTCTCATTCCCTCTTGAGTTTGCCCTGCCCCTCTCCCCCTTTATGAGTCCTCTCCCTCCTTGGTCCCCCCCCTTTTCGTTTTTTCCTTCCTCCCTCCTTGTTCTTCCCCCTCCTCCAGGTCCCCCCCCCCCCATCTGACTTTGGCTCGGGAATGTCATCTTTGTGCCACCATTTTCGTGCAGCGTTTAACAATGAGTATTTTACAGTGAGTGTTCCGTGTTGTTTTTTTTGGGAAGTTTTGCGAACGGCCGTCATACTGTCGCTGGGTGTGCATTCTATCTCTTGCGAAAAGAAACCAGACTGTCGCCATGTTTTTTAATTGTGTGTGTACTATGTTACTAGTCTGATTCCTGTGTCTTTTATAAACATTGCCAACCCCTTTTGCTTTCTGTTTTAACTTTCCCCATTTTTCTGCCATTTTACACTTTAAGTCACCGTTTTATCGCCTGTTTTTCTTGTTTCTTTTCTTCTTCCATTTTTAAAAACAAAGTGTGTAGGCTGTAGAGCAGCGTACTAAGCTGCTGCCAGCCCGTCCCCTTCGGGGGGAATTGAAAATCAATGTTGTTGTTGTTGTTGTTGTGGTCTTCAGTCCTGAGACTGGTTTGATGCAGCTCTCCATGCTACTCTATCCTGTGCAAGCTTCTTCATCTCCCAGTACCTACTGCAATCTAAATCCTTCTGAATCTGCTTAGTGTATTCATCTCTTGGTCTCCCTCTACGATTTTTACTCTCCACGCTGCCCTCCAATACTAAATTGGTGATCCCTTGATGCCTCAGAACATGTCCTACCAACCGATCCCGTCTTCTCTTCTCCCCAATCCTATTCAATACTTCCTCATTAGTTATGTGATCTACCCGTCTAATCTTCAGTATTCTTCTGTAGCACCACATTTCAAATGCTTCTATTCTCTTCTTGTCTAAACTATTTATCGTCCATGTTTCACTTACATACATGGCTACACTCCATACAAATACTTTCAGAAATGACTTCCTGACACTTAAATCTATACTCGGTGTTAACAAATTTCTCTTCTTCAGAAAAGCTTTCCTTGCCATTGCCAGTCTACATTTTATATCCTATCTACTTCGACCATCATCAGTTATTTTGCTCCCCAAATAGCAAAACTCCTTTACTACTTTAAGTGTCTCATTTCCTAATCTAATTCCCTCAGCATCACCCGACTTAATTCGACTACATTCCATTATCCTCGTTTTGCTTTTGTTGATGTTCATCTTATATCCTCCTTTCAAGACACTGTCCATTCCATTCAACTGCTCTTCCAAGTCCTTCGCTGTCTCTGACAGAATTACAATGTCATCGGCGAACCTCAAAGTTATTATTTCTTCTCCATGGATTTTAATACCTACTCCGAATTTTTCTTTTGTTCCCTTTACTGCTTGCTCAATATACAGATTGAACAACATCGGGGAGAGGCTACAACCCTGTCTTACTCCCTTCCCAACCACTGCTTCCCTTTCATGTCCCTCGACCCTTATAACTGCCATCTAGTTTCTGTAGAAATTGTAAATAGCCTTTCGCTCCCTTTATTTTACCCCTGCCACCTTTAGAATTTGAAAGAGAGTATTCCAGTCAACATTGTCAAAAGCTTTCTCTAAGTCTACAAATGCTAGAAACGTAGGTTTGCCTTTCCTTAATCTTTCTTCTAAGATAAGTCGTAAGGTCAGTATTGCCTCACGTGTTCCAGTATTTCTACGGTATCCAAACTGATCTTCCCCGAGGTTGGCTTCTACTAGTTGTTCCATTCGTCTGTAAAGAATTCGTGTTAGTATATTGCAGCTGTGACTTATTAAACTGATAGTTCGGTAATTTTCACATCTGTCAACACCTGCCTTCTTTGGGATTGGAATTATTATATTCTTCTTGAAGGCTGAGGGTATTTCGCCTGTTTCATACATCTTGCTCACCAGATGGTAGAGTTTTGTCATGACTGGCTCTCCCAAGGCCATCAGTAGTTCTAATGGAATGTTGTCTACTCCCGGGGCCTTGTTTCGACTCAGGTCTTTCAGTGCTCTGTCAAACTCTTCACGCAGTATCTTATCTCCTATTTCGTCTTCACCTACATCCTCTTCCATTTCCATAATATTGTTCTCAAGCACATCACCCTTGTATAGACCCTCTATATACTCCTTCCACCTTTCTGCTTTCCCTTCTTTGCTTAGAACTGGGTTTCCATCTGAGCTCTTGATATTCATACAAATCGTTCTCTTATCACCAAAGGTCTCTTTAATTTTCCTGTAGGCAGTATCTATCTTACCCCTAGTGATATAAGCCTCTACATCCTTACATTTGTCCTCTAGCCATCCCTGCTTAGCCATTTTGCACTTCCTGTCGATCTCATTTTTGAGACGTTTGTATTCCTTTTTGCCTGCTTCATTTACTGCATTTTTATATTTTCTCCTTTCATCAATTAAATTCAATATTTCTTCTGTTACCCAAGGATTTCTACTAGCCCTCGTCTTTTTACCTACTTGATCCTCTGCTGCCTTCACTACTTCATCCCTCAAAGCTACCCATTCTTCTTCTACTGTATTTCTTTCCCCCATTCCTGTCAATTGCTCCCTTATGCTCTCCCTGAAATCAATAACGAAAAAAAAAAAGCTCAGCCGGTCAGTTTAATCTTTGCGTGCGTTTCTTGACATATCGCCTCTACAACAGACAGTGTGTTTACCGTTCTTTGTTTTCGTTACTAGTGGATGTGTCTTGGATTCGTCTGGTTATCTCTGTCACCCCACTGCTTCTTGCGTGTTGTCGTCGTAAGATCTCGCTCGATCGTCCGTCGTTGTTTCGTGTCCGTCCTTTCCGTTCGTTTGTTTGTTCGATGGCCTATCTCCGTGTGGTCCCGACGCGCTTCGTTCTCGGCCACCCCGCGGCCGTTCTGGTCGCGGTCACAACATTTTTGGCGACGAGGTAAGCGGTGATACTTGTTAGCATGGAGGCGATGTTGGTCTGTCTGCTGGAGCAACAGCAGCAGCTCATGCAGCAGCAGCAGCTCCAGTTAGACATCCTACAACAGTCGCTGCGGTTGCTAACGGACAAAGTCGATGCCCGGGACGCGTTACCACAACAGCTTCCGAGTCCTCGGGTGTCTGATTCTTTCCTACGTCCGCCATCGTGCCCACCCTTTAATGACGCTAAAGAGGACTGAAAAACCTACTTACATCAGCTGAAACAACATTTCACGGCTTTTCAAGTCACCGACGACTCCTTGCAGCGGTCGTGGTTTTTGTCTTGGGCCTCCCCAGACACGTTCTTTCTTCTCCACAAGTTGGCACCGTTGTCCGATCCTGTGGCTCTCTCTTTCCAAGCGATATGCCCTTTGTTGACAAGCTATTATTCCCAACGCTACCATTTGATCGCCCCGCGGCTGGAGTTCCACCAGTACCATAAACAGCCTGGTCAATCTTATTGCTCCTGGATCATGGACTTGCAGGGTCACAGCCGTTGATGCGATTTTACGTGCACCATTCAGCAGTGTAAGGCTTTGTATGCGGACTACCTGATCCTGGATGTGGTGGTTCAGCTGGATCTCGAACCTGAGGTCCGTACTGCGGCGTTGAAACTCGATAACCCTTCCTTGGACGAGATTCTCCGCATTGCCCACTCCTTTGAAATTGCTCAAGCGGCTAACGAGCGTCTTATGGGGAGGCCGCAGTGGCGGCGATCAAGGCGTCACGGCGGGTTCCGCCCTTGCGACGTCGACGTGGCCCAGCCGACAGAGGTCAGCGCCGTCGGGACTCCTCGTTGTCTGACGTCTCTATGGCATCGGCGCCTCCGGTCGCCCCTCGTCGCCCGTCGCGCGGCCCCCTTCCGTCTTGCCCACAGTGCTTTACTGCACATTCTCGAGCTGATTGTCCCCACCGCTGGAAAACGTGCACGCTCTGTAACAAGGAGGGCCACATCCGATCGATATGTCGTAGTCGCTCGACTCGCTCCAGTCCTGACCCTCCTGGGCCTCAAGATACCGTCCATGCTCTGCAATCGGTCGTCCCACAGGATGACCCATCAGCGCGAAAGCTTTTCCTCCCGATCCGCCTTTTCACTGAGGATGTCAGCTTTCAGCTCGACACTGTGGTCAGCGCCTCCCTGATTAATATGGCGACATATACCCGGCTGGGCTCTCCTGAGTTGTCACCTCCCTCTCGCCGTTTGGTCGCCTACAGAGATAGTTCCATTCCCCTTCGTGGGTAGTTCGTCGTCCAGGCGGCGTACAAGTTTGTTCCTCGGCTCCTTACCCTATTTGTCGTCGACCATCCGTCAGCTTCGAATATTTTTGGCCTGGATGCGTTTCAATTTCCGACGAAGTTAAGGTCGTTTCCACGGCTGTTCCTTTTCAGGACTTGGACGATCTGTGCTCCGCTTTTGCGTCATTGTTTGCAACGGATCTCGGATGTGCTTCCGATTTTCAGGCGCACATCACCCTTCGGCCATACGTGCAGCCTCACATTTTCCGGGCCCGGCCCCTTCCGGTGGCCTTACGGCCAGCAGTCAAGCAAGAACTTGATCTGCTCCAGGCCGCTGGCGTTCTGGAGCCTTTGACTTACAGTGCCTGGGCGACACCGTTGGTGGTCATACTGTCAATTCTCAGTCCCTCATCGACAAAAAAAAAAATGGTTCTGAGCACTATGGGACTCAACTGCTGAGGTCAGTAGTCCCCTAGAACTTAGAACTAGTTAAACCTAACTAACCTAAGGACATCACAAACATCCATGCCCGAGGCAGGATTCGAACCTGCGACCGTAGCGGTCTTGCGGTTCCAGACTGCAGCGCCTTTAACCACACGGCCACTTCAGCCGGCCCCTCATCGACACTTACCCCATTCCCCGACAGGAAGACCTTCTCGCCAAGCTTGCCAGGGGAGAGTATTTTTCAAAGATCGACCTGGCTCAAGCATACCACCAGTTACTCTCGGATTGCGAATCTCAAAACATCATGGTTATCAACACGCGTTTGGGATTGTACAAGTACAAGCGTCCTTCCTTTGGTGTCTCTTCAGTGCCGGCCATTTTCCAGCAGTTCTTGGAGCAGCTTATGCAGCCTATCCCTGCCTGCGTGAATTATCTAGATGACATCTTGGTCACTGGGCGTTCCCACCAGGAACATTTGCAAAACCTCGGCGCCTTATTTCACGCTCTGAAATCTACAGGTTTACTCTGTCAGCTGGACAAGTGTTGTTTTTTTTTCCAACTGGAAGTGGAATACTTAGGGCACTAGCTTAACCTCGCCCTTTGGGTCGTAATGTCACGGCCATTGAGGCCCTTCCTCGTTCCAAGGACTTATCTGAACTCCAGCTATTTTTGGGTAAGGTTACTTAATACTTAAGGTTCTTGCCCCAGGCTGCCTCTGTTGCTCAACTCCTCAATCGCTTCCGTCGCAAAGAGGTACCTTTTGGTTGGACTCCTGCCTGTGACGAGGTTTTTCTCCATTTAAAGGCGATACCGAAGTCCACCCCTTGCCTTACTCCCTTCTCGCAGGACCGCCAATTGCTTGTGGCGGCTGATGCGTCGGCATACGGCATTGAGGGCCGTCCTTGCACACCGGGATGCCGATGGCTCCGAACAGCCCATCGCTTATGCCTTTAAGACGTTGACCCCAGCAAAATGTGAAAGTGTTGTTAATAAAAATTCTCTATTTAAACTAGACTGAACTGCATGTGACTGCTTTAGTCTTTAATAAAACTTACATCTGACTGCGTATTTAACTGAACTGAACTTTATCTGACTGCATGAAAATATTGTTGGAAAATTAATACTCAAAATACACATCTGACTGCCTGAAAGTTTAGTGGTAAAAATAAATGAAAGTCACCAACCTGCATCTGTCTGCGTCTCTGGACTTAGCTCGTGCACTCCTTCCCGTTTAGCCGATAATAAAACATGTATTCAACTCAGCCGTAGTGCAATGGCATAAAATTGTCATTCTAGATAACTTTATTCATTTTGGCCCCGTTTGTTACTTAATAACAATTCTGTCCTGGTCTGAATAATTTGCCAACTGTGCAATGGCATATAGATTATTTTACTCTGATAAATGAAATTATTAGCTTTACTCATGGGAACTTTACTTTAATGTACCTTTTGGTTCAATGCAAACACAGGATGCGGAGAACGACATAAGGTGTGAGATGAAACTCTAATTTTATCTAAAAACTATTTATTGTTCAAACTTTTAAGGCACATGTGAAAAACTAAAAAAAACTTCTATAACATGGATTTACGAGAAAGTTTCACAAAACGCTTATAGCATCAACAATGGGATTTCTGTCTAGCTTGAGGACATTATTTAACCAAAGAAAACCTATTTTATTAATTATTCTTTCTAGTTTCCCCAGGTATGTGCCGAGTTTCGCTCAATATATAGCTTATTATGTGCGTAGCGCCAATTCTTACTTTGATGCTGTCACGACCCGGCTACCTCCTGCAGGCATCTAGCTCCGACTCGAAACACGTCTGCAGTCTGTGCGAATCTCCTCACCACTACTCAAACTTTTACCGCGTGCACCTAGCTCTGTTAGCTGTCAAAGATCTTACTACTCGAAGATGTACTACTCGTCCAACCTTGCGGTTGGGAACTATCGACATTTTTCACTGGCTCTATCCTGATCGAATCTCAGCACATACCTTTCAAATGGAACTACTCCCAGACTGAAAAGGAGGCCCGGGTGATCGTGTTCGCCGTCCAAAAATATCACACGTAACTCTTTGGGGCAAAGTCCACCCTCCTGACGGACTATAAACCCTTGGTTACGCTTTTCGGACCCCACTCTCACCTACCAGAGCGAACGGCTCAACTTCTCCAGAGCTGGGCGTTGTCTTTAGAAATAACGCTTACACCATCTGGTATAAGCCCACTGCTCACCATGCTAACGTGGACGCTTTGTCACGTCTCCCAGCAGGTCCAGGTCCTCCTTTGACAAACAGGAGGTCTTTTGCTTTCCCATTGATTCTGCCTGCTGGGATGCGCTGGACGGTCTGCCTCTGATGGTTTCTCACATCGCCGCGGCTACCCGCTGCGACCCTATCTTGCGGCAGGTACTCCACTACATGGTCCATGTGTGGCCCTCCTATGTTACTCATCGGATGCAGTCCAATTTCAGCGCCTGGCGCCACCTGTCCCACAGGCTCTTTGTGGCCGATGATGTCCTTCTGTTGGCCACGGAGTCGGATGCCCATAGGGTGGTCAGCCCTCCAGATTTGCAGCTTCGGGTGCTCAGTTTGTTACACTGCGGGCACTGGGGTGTGTCCCGTATGAAAGTTTTGGCTTGCTGGCACATGTATTGGCGTGACATCGATGGCGATATTGACCGCCTGGTTCGGGGGTGCACTGTGTGTGCGTGTCACCAGGCAAGCCCCCCTCAGTCGTTTGCACCCTGTCCTGTGCCTCGCCGGCCCTGGGATCTCATCCGTGTCGATTTTGTGGGCCCATTTTTGGGGTTCATGTGGTTACTTACCGTTGATGCCTACACCAAATACCCATATGTCGTCCGCATGGCATCCACCACCACGGTGGCTACACTCACGGCCCTGGCCCAGGTTCTCACCACTGAGGGCCTGCCACATACGTTGGTCTCCGATAATGGCCCACAATTCACAGCAGCCTCCTTCCACGACTTCTGTCAGGCCAATGATATCAAACACATCCGTAGCCCGCCTTTCCACCCTTAGTCCAATGGCGCGGTGGAAGGCTTGTCCATACTTTTAAACAGCAGTTGACAAAGGCGGTCCACACATCTCCAACCACATCGGCCCTCACCCTGATTTTGAGCACCTATCGCATTACCCCAATTGACGAACGCAGTCCGGCGGAGCTCCTTCATGGGCGACAGCCGCGGACCCTGCTCCATTTGCTGATGCCATCCCCCTCCCGCCCCCACTTCCGGCCCTCTCTGCGTTATGCCTCCAGCGCGGCCATGTGGGCCCGCAAGTACGGGCGCAAGGCGGGTTGGACGCCTGCCACGGTCGTCACGGTCCATGGGCGGCGTGTGACATCGGTGCAGACGTCGAAGGGTTGGAGCGCCGCCATCATAATCAGCTCCGCCCGCGTGCCCCCACGGGACTCACGCTGCTGCCTCCTCCTCCGCTACCTCCTCCTCCGCTGCCTCCTTCGGGTGCGGATGTGGTCCTCGAGTCGCCGCCCCTGCCCCCGGTTGTCGTCCCCCGCGGGCCTGCCGCCGGCCCTCTCCACCCCCCGAGTGAATCGGCAGCTGCCTACCCCGCCCTGGACTCTGGGTCGGCCGTCATGGACAACTCGAGCATCCCTTCCTCCCTCATCAACGGCAGTTGCTGAGTCCGGCACATCTTCCCACTGCCACCCACCTCGGCACCGTCCGGGGCGTTGCCGCCCCTACGAGCAGGTTTCAAGGGGGAGGGATCTGGTACCGCGCGCCGCGGAATTTGAATCCGCGGCAGACAGCATGGACGTGGAAGACCCCTGGAGGTCTCTGCACCATCGCGCCGTAAGCCGTGGTGGCACGCGCCTCCTGGCCCACGTTCAATGTGAGGGCGCCACATGTTGCCAGCGGCCAATAGCGGCGCCCCCGACCATGTATTTAACCGGCTGCCTCTTGCTCAGGCAGCCAGCCAGTCAGTCTAATCTTTGTGTGCGTCTCTTGACATACCACCTCGACAACAGACAGCGTGTTTACCGTTCTTTGTTTTCGTTACTAGGGGACGTCTTGGATTCGTTTGGTTGTCTCTGTCACCCCGTTGCTTCTTGCGTGTTGTCGCGGTAAGATCTCGCTCGATCCTCTGTCGTTGTTTCGTGTCCGTCCTTTCCGTTCGTCTGTTTGTTCGTGGGCCTCTCTTCATGTGGTCCCGCCGCGCTTCGTTCTCAGCCACCCCGCGATCGTTCCGGTCGCGGTTACGACACTGAATGATTACGTCGTTATTGGACAATCATGGTGTTGTGTAATACAAAATACTGATACCGCACAGAAGCAAGTAGTTGGTTATTGTATCTCCTCAAGTAATTTCAAACACAGCCACAGAGCACAAACCATCACTACCTTTTTCGGATATATATAAGGTATTTGTTTTAACGTTTTAACGACGCATTTGATTCTACATTTCATTTAAATTGTAAATGTAAACCTTTGTGTTCTAACGGTTTATAGGTTCGAAATTTACTTTAGGGTTGCAAATTTGATCGTACAACGCTATATGGTTAGCCGTTTCAGTGCCTGGCTAGAAACTACGTTTAGCATGACCCAGGATCAACGATGCGGATGTAATAGCTTCCAGTTCCCATCGGGATGCTTGATATCGGTGAGTACCCTGGCCTCTTACCATTCGAATGCTTGGGTTCTGTGAGTCCCCTTGGCTTTCACCGCTGGTGTGCTTGATTTCGGTGATTATCCGTGCCAGGTGCAGCAGTCACTATCACTTAAAGGACATTGTACCTTATTACAATGCTTGTGATTTGTATTCCACCGGTTGCCACGTAGCACAAGCACAGGCCTTAAGGCAGCTGGATGGAAACACACACCAAAATCAGCGACCCTGTTGCCCAGGTTTCAGGGCAGCCACCGAAATCCAGCATTCCTGTGGTCTGGGGATTCAGCACAAGCAACCCTATAAGGAACAGAAATAAGGAACAACAATTGAGAGATATATACCACATAAACTAATAAGATATGTTTCTGATCCCCCATGATACAAAAAGCAGCTGTTGTAGAAGCAAAGAAAAGAAAATATCACGAACTTGAATGCGAGATGCTTTTAATAGTTTCCACAACGAAACTACGTCTCGAAATCTGGCAGAAAATCCGAAGAGATTCTGGCCGTATATAAAGTAATCTAGCGGAATAACGCAATAAATACCTTCACTGGGCGATAACAACGAATGACAGTGCCACTAAAGCAGAGTTACTGAATACCATTTTCCCAAAATTATTTCACCAGAGAAGACGAAGTAAATATTCCAGAATTCGGATCTGGAACAACTGCCAACATGAGTAACTAAGAAGTAGATAGCCTCGGTGTAGCGAAGCAGCTTAACACTGTAAATAATGGCAAGGTCTCTGGTTCAGATTATATATCGGCCAGGTTAATTTCAGAGTATTCCGGTATAATAGCTCCATACTTAGCAATCATATACAAGCGCTCGCTCGTAGAAAGATCTGTACCTAAAGACTGTGAAGTAGCACAAGTCACCCCAGTACTGAAGAAATAGGAGTTATCCGCTGAATTACAAACCCATATCGCTAAGGTTGAGCCCGCCGGAGTGGCCGTGCGGTTCTAGGCGCTACAGTCTGGAACTGAGCGACGGCTACGGTCCAGGTTCGAATCCTGCCTCGGGCATGGATGTGTGTGATGTCCTTAGGATAGTTAGGTTTAATTAGTTCTAAGTTGTAGGGGACTGATGACCACAGAAGTTAAGTCGCATAGTGCTCAGAGCCAATTGAACCATTTTTTATTTTTTGAGCTAAGGTCGATTTGAAGTAGGCTTTTATTGTCACCCACCAATGTAGGGAGGAATGATCATCATAATACAATAAGAGAAATCGGAGCTCGCAAGGAAAGATTCAATTGTTCGTTCTTCTTTTGCATTGTTCGTGAGCGGAACGGTAGAGAAAGAGCATGAAGGTGATTCGATGAACCCTCTGCAGGCACTTAACTGTGAATTGCACAGCAATCATGTTGATTTACATGTGGAAGGTTTACATTTATATCTTAAACGAAATACAGAGTTGAATGTGTCGGTTCTTAATTGCAAAAACAGGCACACTTGGTAATTGTCAATTATAGCGCCATCTGCCAAGGATGGGAAACAATGGTTTCAGTAAACCGTACGTATTTTTGGCATAAAACCAGTATATGCAATGAAAATGGGGGTTCGCATTTGAAAATGCAAAGTTAAACACACCCATGCGCGAGGCGTGGCTAGGAGATGGTCATTTAGAGCTCAGACAAACGTCCCGTTTACTAATAATAACTTTTCACCCAGAGCATTTTTTTCATTCGATGCATCGTTTTCGAGGTATTTAGTTGTCTCATAGTTAAACAAACACTCCTTATATTAATCTGCAGACAGCTTGAAATAAGTAGAGTATGTGTTTTGATGAAAGCAAGCACGCTGTCTGAAGATGGATGCATAAATTCGAAACCGGTAATTGTGATTTTTTTCATTGAAGTATAGCACAAGGAAATTGTGGTGGGTTACTTCTGTAGGCTATCAACGTTCTGCGTTCTTAAGGTTTTCTGAACAAGTTCTCTCGAGATGTACGCCGCCTTTCTTCAACTGTCTCCCAGTTAAGGTTTTTCTACATGTCTATTACATCCTCTTGTCTTGTGACCACTAGCACCGTCATTCTTCGTGTACTGTCTATGTCTTCCCTTATCCAGACCTGCTGCGGGTCTTCTTCCACTGGAATAGTTTGCATATATGGGCTGTAGATGAAGTTTGTATAGAATCTCTCTTCAGACAAACTAGAGTTTCTCAGTTTACCAATGAATAGTTGCCGGCCATTAATTGTTTTTAGAACTGAACATATATTGTTGTTGCACTGTAAATGTTTGCACATCGCTATTGCCAAATATTTGTATGATATGCCTGACTCATGAATTCTTTAGTCAAAGAATATTATGTTTTTTCATTTCTTGAAGGCGCAACTTGGCATTTCACTACAACAACAGTAAACAGCCACTGCTTGAACAAAGGTGATATTTTATGGACGTGTAGCTTAGTATTTAACGGATAGAATTCCCTCGCAGATAACTAAATCATCTATGTAAAGACTGAGATTATTACGAATGTAGTCAGCTAAATAATTAAGGTATAACATGAACAGCAAAGATCCTCTTACAGTCAAATGGGCCACTCCAGATACTACCTTCAAATCCGTAGATGACTCTCCATCCAGGATAAATTTCTGCGTCAGGAAATTTCCATCCAATTGTAAACTGATTGAGGTGTCTTATTGCGTCCTATCTTCTCTAGAAGGCGTCGATTTCTTACTGAATCAATCACTTTTAAAAAGTCTATAAACACCATATCTACTTGATTTCCTCTACCAATGGCGCTAAGAATGTCATTTGTAAAGGCCACGAGTTGAGTTCCTCATAATTTATTTCTCAGAACCCATAAAAATTGTTATTTCTTTCCATAGTTTTTGGAGTTAGAGTATGTTCTAGTTCACTTCTACAAATGCACTGACGAGACAAAACGTTATGATCACGTACTCAATAGCTTGTTCGTCCTCATTTGGAATGCAACAGGGCAGCGATTCTGCGTGGCATGGATTCGACAAGTTCTTAGTAGATTTCCTGACGTATATGGCTCCAGATCTCTACGCACAAGTCACTGAAGTTCCGTAAATAGCGGGCCGTTTGTTTGTGGGCGCGGAGCCCGTGCTCCATAGCGCCCCAGTTATGTTCCAGTGGGATTACATCAGGCGAATTTAGTGGCAAAGACATCGACGTGAGTTCTCTATCACGCTTCCTACATCGCTGTAACACGGTTCTGTCCTTGAGACATGGGCAACTATCCTGCTGCAAAATGCCATCGTTGTTGCGGAGGATATCAAGCTGGAAGGCATACGGGTGCTCCGCAATAATGTTCGCGTAGTCCCTAGCTGTGATCATGCCTTCGATTATTACCACAGGTCATTCGTAAGTCCAGGTGAATATCCGCTTAGCGCAATATTGCCCAAATCCAGCGTCCGTGGCGCGGTGCTTGTTCTGAGCAGCCCCTCTCCTGGAAGACGATGTATCCAGAAACGACCATTGACGTAGTGGAACAAAAAACATATTTCATCTGATCAAGCGATACGTTTCCACTGATACACCACCCAGTCTCGACCACCCCTTCCCCGCATCAATCGTAGCTGACGATGTCGTTGGGTCAGTACAGTAACTCCTAGGGGTCATGTGCTGCAGTGTCCCATGTTAAACAATATACTGTGTGCCATGAAACATTTGTAACTGCACCAGCACTGTCACAACTGCTGCAGACCGCCGCCTATCGTTGTTTACAGTGTGGGCTCTCCTGGGACCTCCACATATTTTGATCAGGGCTGGACGTCCAACACCTTGTCGTCTACTTGTGGTTTCACCGTCCTTCAACAACTATCCATTAATACTCACTACCGTATACCTGAATAGCCCGCCAACTTCGACGTTTCTGAGATACTTGTCCCCAGGTACATAACAATCTGCTTTCTGTCAAAGTCGCTTATGTCAGCGGGTTTCCCCGTTTTTGGTCAGCATCGCTGCTAGAATTAACCTCCATTGGTCCGTGTTCAGCTTATAAACTCTTCTTACCCCGGCTCGTCTCTTCAACGCCATTAGGCTGCATTTAGTCCCTCTGTGGGCTCATGAGTGTAGAAGGGAGTGACGTAGTTAGAAGTAAAACAAAGTAAAATTACAAGAAAAATATTAAAAGATGGAATAAGGAGTTCATATCCCTAAAATCACTGTTGAAATGCATATGCGAAGAATTCAACTAATGGGACAGACAGAATGGACGCAAAAGAGCTAACCCATCGGAGTCACAAATTCTTGAAACATAAGATTACTGGACCTACTGGTACCTATAAACAGAAAAAAGGCTGTAAGGAATTAGTGTCACCAAATGTACAGGACCGAGATGCAGTCAGCAAAGTTACATGAAAACGGAGTGTTTACGAAGGAGCGAAAACGGTCGAACGACGGAGATGGATGGAGGAACGGAAATAAACTCAGTTGTTACGCATGGAAAAATACTGGTTGATTCCGAGGCGTTTTAAGCCCCGCTGAAAAAGAAAATATTTATCATTTTAACTGAAAAGTCTACGTATTTATTCTGAACGTCATTTGGTTGAAGAGCAGCAGAATGACTGCCTCCAATCTCCCACCTCTCCTTCCCTGTGTGAGGAAAATGACAAGGTCGATAAAGAAAACAGAAGCTTGTATCACTTCAAAGAGAAAGATTTGGAGACAGGCGTAGCAAAGAAAAAATAAACAAATGCAAGAACAGCAAAGGAGATTTAAGGTAAAAATAAACTGGGAAACAGGTGCAGAATATCAGTAGCGTGTCCAGTTGATGCAGAGCTCAACAAAGCTGCGGCCGTTGCTTATCGCCGTTATTTGGATTTGTATTGTGTGTACTGCTGGCAAACCACGACTACGATTACCGATAGTCTCTTGAAACGACAAGTTACTTCTGCCTTAGTTGGCGCTTTGTGGACGGGCTGATTTAGATAATTGAAATTGCTGCGCAGACTCAGGTTATTTAGCTAAAAGCAAAGCTGGTTTTCGTAGGGTAGTTCTGACAAAGAGTTTTGTGATAACGAAATGGACCGATGCAATACTCAATGCGCAGTTGCTTTGATCTAGTAAGTGATTACTAGTGTAGGAGTTGGCGTCCATTTGAAACCGTGGTCACCAAAGCTGGAGTGTTATTTGCTGACGTCACCAGTTGGATGTTTATTAAGAAACCGGCTGTATTAGTGTGGGGCAACTTCTTGGCCGATCGAAGCGGATGGAATTGAACGCAGGAGCTCGGCAATTAGTTAACGCCCGGCCGGCTGCGACAGGGCACAGAGGGCGGCTAATTGCGCAAACACCGCCCGGACAACCGCGGTCGCTCCGAAATACCTGTTCAGCAGCAGCAGTGTGGCGTGGCTTTCCTCGTGGATATCACGAATCTATCGCATTCGTACTCGGGGTGTCCGCAATTTGCGATTGTGGAGTCAGAGGAAGCAAGCTCCCGCTGACGACGAGATTTTTTAAGTTCTTATTTGTTGGCCTGTGGCATTAACCATTAAGCCAGAGAAGTAACTACAGATTTTGTATACATTACCATGTACAGAGTGTTCGGGAATTCCAGTTACAAACTTGTAGGACTTGTAGAGGAGAGTGAGTGCATAATATTTTGAATAGAAACCCACATCCGCAGACGTACCGTTTCCGTTCTATGACGGTATCGGTTCAGATGTGTAACGCGATCACATCTGCTGAGGGAAAGATAGACAGGCCGAGGTGGCCCAACCGCGTGGCCGCCGCAGTCGACAGATTTAACACCTATGGACTACTTCTTTGAGATTGCATGCATAGTTTAATTTACGAGACTCCTATAGAGAAGATCTGCTGGTACGAGTTACGGCCGCTGCACAAGAAACTGAAGAGACACCAGGTCGTACGGAGAGTGTGTAGCAGAAAATGCTTCGTAGGTTCAAATGGTTCAAATGGCTCTGAGCACTATGGGCCTTAACATCTGAGGTCATCGGTCCCCTAGAACTTGGAACTACTTAAACCTAACTAACCTAAGGACATCACACACATCAATGCCCGAGACAGGATTCGAACCTGCGACCGTAGTGTTAGCGCGGTTCCAGACTGTAGCGCCTAGAACCGCTCGGACACCCAGGCCGGCGCTTCGTAGGTAGAACGTCTGTAACAGCGTTGGCCGTCGTCACAACGAGCCGCTGTTGTAATGCATCAGTACTGTTATGTATGTACAGTATGCTGGGTTATTTTTTGTTTTGGAATAATGTAAACACGCAATGCTTAGGTGTTACTACAAACAAATGTTCTTAAGTGACAAATGGATGTTTCGTTATGTTTTCTTTTGAAATGTTACCTAATAATTGTACGCGTCACGCCTAATTCGTTTCCGCAAGTAGAAGTGGATGAGTTTAATATCTGAATTGAAACCGCAGTAGAATGGAAGCGGTAAGTTTCCGGACATGGGTTCCTATTGAACATACTATGTACTCACTCCCCTCTACAAGTCCTAGAAGTTCATAACGGGAATTTCCGAACACCGTGTATACAGCATAACAGCATAGATATTAGAAATTACATTAATAACAGTTAAACTTCACGGTAAACTTTGTACATTCCCATAGTCAACAGCGTCCATATATCACAACTTCCTGGATCCTTTGTGTCTGACTTATAACGGAATGTCCACTTCTTGCAGAAACATGGAAATACTTACATTCTCCGTCGTGGACAGCCCTGCCGAAACAGGTTCGAGACAGACATAAGCTGGGGAATTCCTGCTCAGATCAAGGCCTTGAGAAACTTGAGGCGTTGTCTGTCATCGCGTGAAGTATCACATAGTTGAGGTTTGCATTCACAGTTGGGTACGGCTAACATTTATCCCATAAAAATGTGAAGGATAACAGCTATGGCCCAGCCAGAAGCACGTTATAGTAGTGGTATGACGTCTAGATAGCTTGATTTGGGAGTACCAGGACTGTATTGCCGCACAATGACTTCCTTTGGTATGTTGTGAGATCTCTCACGTCTGTGACCATTCTCGAAGGACTTTTTTCTTTGCGCCAGCAACAAAATCTGTGAGTGGAAGGCAAATGCAGTAAGGTTGGCCATCAAACACACTTTGTTTTGCCAGGTGGTCCGCCAAACGATAAGATCCTCGGAGACGGAGCATAAGCGCAAACTGGACCAGGACGGTGATTCGAATATCGCCGAAAGAAACCAAGCAAACCAAGCGCCGTATCATTTGTGAGATACAGAGGCGAGCGAGTGCGCCGGGACTTACCCCAGTTCACTGCTAGTAGCGCCACGTCACCTTAACGTGTCTGCATGTAGCGCACAGGTATTGCACCGCAATGTAGTATGAAATTAAAAATCAAAATTTATGTTCAAAACTTTGTTAAATTATAGTTTAGTGTAATAATGTTCAAAATACCAAGTCTTGATGTTCCATACTTAATAGTTTACGGAAAAATGCCGTTTTAAGAGAAAAATCAGAGGCGTTAAATAATAACGCTAGGAAGCCAGAATTTGGTCAGAAGATGTAGTTAGAAGTTATAAATAAGTGATGTTGGTTTCCAAAACCATAAAACAAAAATTAACGCCAGAATCCACTTTTATCGGAAAAATCAGAGGCGCTAAATAATGAACTTAGAAACCTGAAAATTTGTTTTATGCTTCAGAACACCCCAAGAATAATAACAGAGTCCACGTTAATCTACCTCTTATAGTTTTTGAGTAATTAAATAAAAACTAATTTTGTAACTAAAATGTACCTAAGTGTTGTAGATTAAGTACTCGAAATTTTAATGATAGAGGATTTTGGTTAAACCAGATGATCAAATATGTCAAATAATAGAGCTACACCAAGTGTAAGACTTGTAACATAAATAGCAACTGATATAAGTCTTAGTAAAGGTATGGTTCAGAGGTAACAATCTACCGTTAGTCCCACTAAATAAATTCTATTAAGCAAAGTTTTCATTCTAGCGAGCTGAAACTTTCTACGTGCTTTCAAACTGCTTATCTGCATACCAACAAAAATTAAGAAGTTTCTGAAGTAATTGGTAACTATATTATTGAAGATTATGTGCCAGAGATAGCGGTCGTTTGTAGACTGCCGCCGTATGCAAGTAGACAGAGACAACAGATGTTTTCTCGGCAGTCCGCACCGGCACCTTATAAATACAACCCCTGAAGCAGTAGGAAGGTTCACTTCGTTCTCAGACACTGTGAGGTCCACGCCAGTTAAACGTCTGCTCGTGCTCTGCCTCGGATGACGTCAGAGCCGAGCTGTGACAAGCGCGTATTTGCCAGTGAAAACGGATAGTAAACTCGCGAGGACTGTACACCGTCCTGTACACCGTCCTTTCTTTCGTTTAGAATTCGGTAAAATAACAATTATTGTGCCGTCCGTATGAAATTCAATTCCGCGTGGCAAGTGGTGAATTTATTTCCACTTTTAGAGCGAGCATTAATTTTTGAACATTTATTGCGAACTTTCAGTTGAGTGATGTTAGTCAGGGCGAAAAAAAATCTGGTTGGAAGTTACCGTAGAGGTCGCCTCTGAACTGCTAAAGGTGCTGTTAGATTAGAAAGACTTGTTTTCAATTGAACATACCGCTATTTTAAGTGTGTTGTGAGAAACTTTAATTAAATTAAATCTTGATTGGAACTTTAGACTTTTGCTGAAGTCTTAGTCCTGATCCCGCAAAGAAATGGGAAATAGACACTTTTCATTCAGTGGGCTGGACCGGAATGTGGCCGTGCAGACTGGAAACTAAGGTCAGTATGTTTCCCTTCGCTTTCTGGCTGACCACCAAATTAGTTGCCAGGCTCACGTGCTTAAAGACGGCATCAAAACTTTAAACCAGTAGTAGTAACTTACTCGCCGCCCCACATGATGACCTCAGTTGTTAAGTCCCATAGTGCTCAGAGTCATTTGAACAATTTGAGTCCTTTTACTGTAAGAGAAGATATTTTTCTCTGTAGCTTGCGAAAAATTAGTGAAAGGAATATTTATTTAGATAGATAAACGTAAGAAACGTGTTTCTTTCTGCGGAGTTGTGGAAATATTCCACTTAGTTACATTCCAGATAGTTACAGCAATGTGTTATAATTTTTTTCGTTATCATGTAGCTATTGTATTTCCAAATTAGTTTAAACCAAATTTCTGTTGGTTTTAGTTAGGAACCTTCAAATGTTTGACGTGTTGTAGGTGAATGCATCATGCTGTACACGCAGCTGCTGGTATTGCTCCCATGCAGCTCCTGTCAGTGACAGGAGGTACGCACGGAGCAGGTGGCTGTGCGTTGTTCGCCACACAGTGAGTCTGACCAGTCTCAGCAGCAGCTTCTCGTAAGTTGGCTTGCTGGTTGTGACGTATACCGAGGTGACAAAAGTCGTGGGATTACGATATGCACATTCACAGTTGGCGATAGTATCGTGTACACAAGATATTAAAGAGCAGTGCATTGGCAGAACTGTCATTTGTACTCAGGTGATTCATATGGAAAGGTTTACAGCGTGATTACGGCCGCACGACGGGAATTAACAGACTTTGAACGTCAAATGGTATTTGGAACTAGACGGATGGTACATTCCATTCCGGAAATCGTTAAAGAATTCAGTATTTCGAGATCCACAGTCTCACGAGTGTTCCGAGAATACCAGATTTCAGGTATTACCTCTCATCACCGACAACGCATTGACTGAAGGCCACTTAACGACCGAGAGCAACGGCGTTGGCGTGGAGTCACTGCTAACAGACAAGCAACACTGTGTGAAATAACCGCAAGAAAACAATACGGAACGTACGACGGACGTATCCGTTAGGACAGTGCGGCAAAATGTGGCGTTAATGGGCTACGGCAAGAGACGACCGACGCGAGTGCCTTTGCTAACTGCAAAACATCGCCTGTGTCGTCTTTCTTGAGATCGTGACCATACCGTTCGGACCCGGACGACTGGGAAATCGTGGCCTGATCAGATGAGTCCCGATTTCAGTTGGTAAGAGCTGATGGTAGGGTTCGATTGTGACGCAGACTGCACGAAGCCATGGACCCAGCTTGTCAACAAGGCAATTTGCAAGCTGGTGGTGGCTCCATAATGGAGTGGACTGTGTTTACGAGGAATGGATTGGATCCTCTGGTCCAACTGAATCGATTATTGACTGGAAATGGTTATGTTCGGCTACTTGGAGACCATTTGCAGCCATTCGTGGACGTCATGTTCCCAGACAGCGATGTCGTATCACCGTGTCACAGTTGTTCGCGATGGGTCTGAAGAACATTCTGGACGGTTCAAGCGAATGGTTTAGCCACCCACATCTCCGACATGAATCCCATCGAACATTTATGGGATATAGTCGAGAGGTCAGTTCATGCATAAAATCCCCATCCGGCAACACTTTCGCAATTATGGACAACTATAGAGGCAGCATGGCTCAATATTTCGGCGGGGCACTTCCAACGACATATTTAGTCCATGCCAGGTCGAGTTGCTGCACTACACCGGGCAAAAGGAGACCCGACAAGATACTAGGAGGTATCCCATAACTTTCTTCATCTCAGTGTATTGCAGTTAAAAGAAACCAAACAATTCCATATAATCAATTACTTTTGGTCTTCTTCTTTCACCACCCTGCCTTCACAAACTACTTATTACTCGAAATCGTTGTTCAGCACGTAAGATCGTAATGGCTGAGGTAACTCATCGACCGGGATGTTTCATGGTATAAGCCATGGATGGTTCACTGTCATCGTGTCGGCATTGTCCATGCGTCAGCAACAACATGTCAAATTACTCGTTGTGTGACGCTACAACGCAGTCCTTGCTATGAATTTTTTCGCTTACTTAACACATGAAACTATTTGTATACGATGTATTGTATAGTGTAAATATTTATTGTAAATACTATGCTTAAATTATGTAATATTTAACACTGGCAAGTCAGGGCATATTTAGTTAACGTTGAAGTCA
Source organism: Schistocerca serialis cubense (assembly GCF_023864345.2). Classification (NCBI taxonomy): domain Eukaryota; kingdom Metazoa; phylum Arthropoda; class Insecta; order Orthoptera; family Acrididae; genus Schistocerca; species Schistocerca serialis. The sequence goes on along the minus strand of NC_064640.1, from coordinate 55,091,755 downwards.
GAGAGATTGTTTTGTCGCGTCTCTGGGCGCGGGAGCGCGCCAGCGAGTAGTAGTAGCAGTAACGCCGTGCTCGGAGTAAGAAGTACAGTCGAGTGCTGCTAGTCCTAGCTGTGTTACATCTAACGGCTAGTGTGTGGATCTAAGTACGACGGGAAAGTAATGGTCGGCATATCTGGAAGCATTTCAGGGCAAGTTACTATGGATTAATGGGCATAGTGCTGAAGAAACGAGGGCTTAAATGTGAAGCGCACTGTGGGTCCAAGTCACAACAGTAAAAGCCCGATGCCACATTGTGTCGCTGCCGTGGAGTTCCATCTATCCACCGACAACGAGGGAAGTAAGATCTACGTAATTTTCGTAGGATAAAATTGTAGAAGGCTTGCCAATGACTGTGCTTTTCTCTGAAGTTGAACAATTAATAACAAGCGCTTTATAATCGAAGTGTTGCAGTTACATTCCACCCAACAATAACACCAAATAGGTTCCTTCCAATCCTTACGTTATTGAACCGAGTGTGTCACGCCATTATCAAGAGAAAATATGTTAATTATCAAATTATTTTCATAGACGGTGAAGAGTAAATTTCAGACTGATTATCGTAGTTAATTGTTGCACTCAATAAGCTTACGCCAACCGTAGTAACTTAATAATGGACTGAAGTAATAAATTTGATTATTAAGATTTATTTTTAATTGCTTTTACAACTTAATCATATCTTTCGGCAAAATTTTCACTGGCAAAATTTATTTCCAAATTATTTCCATTATTTCATTTACCAATCGTTATTGAATGAAATTACTCATTCAATAACGATCAAGTTATAACGTCTCCTGTTTCCCGCGGAATAATCATTATTTACTTCGGATTCGGATGCCTTATCCCGACGCGGGTCAAAATTCATAATTCACAGTCATTGCCAACTTGTAATTTCGCAAAATCCCGGGAAGCAAACACAATGGCTCTGAGCACTATGGGACTTAACATCTACGGTCATCAGTCCCCTAGAACTTAGAACTACTTAAACCTAACTAACCTAAGGACAGCACACAACACCCAGTCATCACGAGGCAGAGAAAATCCCTGACCCCGCCGAGAATCGAACCCGGGAACCCGGGCGTGGGAAGCGAGAACGCCACCGCACGACCACGAGCTGCGGACTCCCGGGAAGCAGGGGGGTGCTATAGTTGTAAGTCTATGCCACGTTTACTCCACGTCACTATCCGTGGCATTTCGAACACCGCTTGTTGCTGCATTCGGTCCCACCTTTTATACAGCGATATCAGTTTCCGTTCGACCGTCTGCCCGAACATGACTTCAAACGGCACCAACAGGTTGCATCCGTCCCTAAAACGTTTTACCTTCCTAACTAAAATTGATAGAACTATGATTTAAACTAATTAGTGCGAAGCTGGTTTAAGTATATCACCTACATGACACGGCCGGCCGGGTGGCCGAGCGGTTCTTGACGTTACAGTCTGGAACCGCGCGACCGCTACGGTCGCAGGTTCGAATCCTGCCTTGGGCATGGATGTGTGTGATGTCCTTAGGTTAGTTAGGTTTAAGTAGTTCTAAGTTCTAGGGGACTGACCTCTGAAGGTAAGTGTCATAGTGCTCAGAGCCATTTTTTACATGACACAAAAAACATTGTTATATTTAAAAAAAGTATAACCTGTTGCTGTAACTCTGAAAAATACCTTAATAAACAATGTTCAACCGTTACTTCTTTTAGTAGTTAGACATTTCTATAATGCGAACAGGTCTTATTAGCAATATACCCTAGTTACCTTTGCATTCTCAGATCGCTTCAAACACCTACCCTACAGAAAGAGTAGTGTTTCTTACGTATGTCTATTAAAATGAATACAATTTTCCTTTCATGTATTATTTTGTGAGTTACAGAAATGGACCCTATCTGAAACACGCTGTGTGTTAAGGTTTGTTCCCGTTTCTTTAACTGATGGATCGTGGAAGAAGACTGCATGCATGCGTGTGTGTAAGCTTTTTATCTTTTTAATTTTAGTTTCGGTATCTTTGCAGGGACTGATAAATATTCTTAGTTTTCGTCTTACAAGCGGATTCTTCGAATTTTGTAGCAAAGTTTTGGCGTGATATACAGCGTCTCTTTTAGAGTGCCGGACAATCTCAACTCTTGTGGGTACCACGTAGTGGAGCGAGATTCCAGTATGATCGGTACAGCATTGTAAACGACTTCTTTCGTAGGTAAATTGTAGTTTTTTATTATACTATCTGAAAATGGGAGCCACCGACAACTGAATCTATCTGACTGTTCTGCTTCATATGTTGGCATGTTATTATGTCCAGGTATTTTATAACAAGGATAACTCTAGCTATATTTATTTAAATTAATAGCTAATTAGCAGTCTTTCCATCAAGTCGACATGATGTGAGGAGCTTAGTGGATTTCACTATACTTTTTATCGCCTGAAACGTTCTCATACATAACTGTATCATCTGCAAAGAGTCTGAGACTACAGGACGGTGACTACGTGAAAGAGAAGAAGTTATTTATTTTAGTAGTTAGATATTTCTATAAGGTGAACAATTCTTACTAGCAATATGCCCTAGTAAATTTGACAGGTGGAAAAATCAGTGAACCAAGCTTATGACAGTACGGTTGCTATGTTGCATTCCCAGATCGCTTCAAACACCATGGCAGTCACCCTAATTAAGTCCTATAGATATGCTGGTCTCTGAGTGTCAATTCGAAAGGTATTTCCTAGATGTAAATGTATGAAATACCAGGAAACGTAACGCATGCAGTATTAGATTTATGCAGAGAACTTTCTCCTTCTTCAGATTCATTCAATAATTGTAGCAAAGACACTGTATGTCGACAGACCAGAAGGGTTGCCTACAAGGTATTTCTTATTTACAGTTATTTAATACTATTTCTTTCACTTGAAAGGCAGCCATTTCGTCGCAAGACCTTTCATACAACCGGCGTCCGTGCCCATACGCAAGTCACTTGTTGATTCATAGACGATCACTCACGAGACATCCGCATCTGAGGAAGCGTGAAAGAGCATGTGGTGTTGTGGCAATGCTAGAGCTTCGACCAGTGCGGCAAGTCCGCATGCTGGGCGCACGTAGTTCGATTGGTTACCTCATGCAGTTTGAAACACAAAAGCACTTTGCTCTCCTCTCTTGACATGGGCAGTACATGGGAGCAGAAATGATTCACACTCCTATCTTGTGTGTTTAATGTGGGCGCATTTGACCAGCAGCTTTCAACAGAACGTTGAGATTGCAACAAGCTGCGAACATTCAGGTTGTATTCACATGATTGGAAAAAGTGGCAGTGTTGAAGTCAGATAAAAAAAGTGTCCTTTCTGCATTGCATTTTACATTTGGGCTTGCCGTGGATTACGTCGTGCATTTGGTCTCGTTTTATATATCACCAGAACACGTAGTGATCGGTATCCCTCTCCGAGTTAACAATATGTGAATTCAATTGACTTACAATCAGATTCTCTTACTCACAAGGCTCCGCTAGTTCACTGTCTTAGACTTTTCCTTTGTTCACAGATTCTAATACGCATAGCTCCGTCATGTTTGAATATGTAATATCTGTTTCATACAAAACTTGTTCCATTCACTTGCACTGCAGTTTCCACAGGGGCTACGCTCTGCATGTTTGTAGTGCTTGCATTTATTTCCCGTAAAATTTTTTGACAATCCTGGTATGACATCGCTAATGCAGTTCCTCAAGTTATAGGGCAACGTAGATGGCGTCATCATAAGTTATTTCTTTCACCACACAAGCTCCATATTTTCAGGCTAACAGGTGGCGTAGGAACTGATGACAAAAACATTTGTCCTGAATACAGGCCTGTAGAGTGTAAAAAAACCCAATTTCAGTACAATTTGAGGTTAGAAATTAATGTTCTAATTTAATAATCAACTTTGTCACTTCCGAGTAACACCCCCGCCCCTCCCCCTTTCGTTGCCCTTTTGAGTAGACTTTGTCATTTGCGAACTGAAACTTTGAAGTGAGATTGCGCTATTAATTCAGCGTCTGTGGGTGTATTTCAGAGCAGAGACCGGATTCATACTCTTGTATCAACACTCAGATACAGTTTCAGAAGGAGTAAGCAGAAGAATATGGTTTTTATATCACATCATGCAAAAGTATCTATAGATTTCTGCACACTAAAAATTTTGAAAGAGATATTGAGTTACAAAACTTAATATTCCCACTAGCGGTAAGGCTAACGCTTGTTGAGTGCCACTGTTTTTAAGGGAGCAAATATTGCTGTTACATACTCTAGGTGTGGAACACTTACCGGCAGGTACTGTGTACGGTATAAGCGTAAGTAGCGGGGAAAACTTCATCTACAGGAAACAGTTTCGTTTTACTTATACGGTTAGGATACTATTTCGCAGATGACTTTTAGTTAGGTATATATACACTGATAGATTTTAGAACAAAGAATTATAAAGTGTTTTTGCGCAATGATTGTATAAACTTTCATACGTAGTGTGGAAGGGCAAATGGATTAATTTGAGATGGACATTGTGTCGGAACTAACTGACTCAAAATTGTTGAAGCCAAACGTACGTAAACTGTCAGTGGAATACGAAAAGCAACAAGTTGTTAATTGTCATAAATTATAAGACACTGATTTATTATGAACGTATTTGCTGACAGTGTGTGGCAGTCAAACACATAATGAGTGTCCCTGGTTCGAGACCGGCTCGTTCAACTGCTCTGTCCATAGTTCATTTCTTCTTGCGGGGTCATATGAAGGGACACCTGTCGAGACTGAAAGGGAACCTTCTGGCAAAATCTGTTGCTACCTATCACAGTTTTTCTGAAAACTCATAAGTTGTTGGACGGATAGGACCGAACTTTCAGTGAGATGTTGTGCCTCTAAAGACGCTAAGAGATGCCAGTTTGGATTACTGTTGTGCACGCAAACCCTGTTTATGCTATGCTGATAAATAAAATTACTACCAAAAGTCTCTTCTTGGATTTACGTCACTGTCAAAACACTATCTGCAAATCTGAAATTTTCATGTTTTCAGGAAGGGAGCATTGTATCTCTGAGAGACGATTTTACGAACAAGGCACGCCAGATCACTCTTAGCTAATCATACGCTCGGACGAGTTAGGCCATTTTCAGATCAATAAGTAAAATGACGAAAAAACTTCGCTGTCTATTACACGCACAGTTCAGAAGTGATATGTGAAAAGAGCTATAAGCATATTTATCAGATTACCTTAAGTATCGAGAGGATGATAACTAATTTTTGCCCGCCGCTGTGGCAGAGCGGTTCTAGGCGCTTCAGTCCGGAACCGCGCTGCTGCTACGGTCGCAGGTTCGAATCCTGCCTCGGGCATGGAGGTGTGTGATGTCCTCAGGTTAGTTAGGTTTAAGTAGTTCTACGTTCTAGGGGACTGATGATCTCAGATGTTAAGTTCCATAGTGCTCAGAGCCATGTGAACCATTTGAACTAATGTTTGGCCAGCTGAGCATTGTGGTAGGTGTCAACAGCAGCTCAGCGATTATACGGGATGTTTCAGCAAGTACTTCCGGAACCGTTTAAGATACCGTAATTCGACAAGAACAGTGGATATCAGGTGCAAGGAACATCAAAGGCACACCCGATTAAGACAGGTGACGAAATCAGCCATTGCTGAACACTGTCCAGACCTAGATCGTGCCAAGAATTATGATGAAACCAAGATTCTAGCACAAACACCCAGATTTTGGGACGGTGTTATAAGGGATTCGATAGACATAAAAGTAAATGACAATTTAAAATGATTCTCAACAGAGTGCCAGGCTCTCCGGGCCGAAGACGGAACGTACAGGAGCGCGTCCGACGGGCGCGCACCGCAGAGGGAACACCCAGAACCACAGTGGACCCTAAACGGAACGGCGACGCTCCAGAAGATCGCAGTGAGCGGGAGAAGGCCTCAGGGAGAACGCCTGGCAACTCAGACAAACTCCAAACGCTCCAGGTTCAAATGGTTCAAACGGCTCTGAGCACTATGGGACTAACATCTGAGGTCATCAGTCCCCTAGGACTTAGAACTACTTAAACCTAACTAACCTGAGGACATGACACACATCCATGCTCGAGACAGGATTCGAATCTGCGACCGTAGCGGTTGCGCGGTTCCAGACTGAAGCGCCTAGAACCGCTCGGCCACACCGGCCGGCCAAACGCACCAGGATGAAGATGGAACACCCAGGAGCGGTCTGGTGGGCGCGGACCGCAGAGGGAACGCCCAGAACAGCTGCGGATGGAAAGCGGAACGGCAGCGCTCCAGCAGATCGGACCGCAGAGGGAACGGGTACCTCTGCCTGTGTAGGAGTAAGGCCACAGACATAAATACTGGACCGGATTCACTCGAGGAGCAGTCTCAGGTCACACCTGATGAAGGTTCCAAACTACGTTACCGATATATCCTGTAAGAACGACGCTGATATCCAGCAGAACATCCGACAACCCAAGATACCATTAGATCGCCGGGAAAGCCTGAAGAGTTTATCGTAATTCTGTTTCCACCGAGATGAATTGTGAGACAGTCTTCACACGACGTATAGCCCCTTCCCATAGCTGTGTTAATTACAGAGATATCGGTATCAAATCTGCATTTTTAAACGAAACTATCATTTCTGCTGCTAGTATTGTAGTTATGAAAGGCACGTTTCGCTCTTCAAAATCCTGTTGGTAATGTAGAAGAAATTATGAAGTTTAGAACTTAGGATTTATCAGGTCTGAACGTGAATCCAACTGCTATCTTTGAAGAAGATCGTGATTTTACACCAAAAGAAAGAAACGAATCGCGTCGGAAAAGAAGGAAGCAGTTTTGCAGCGCCACGATACCGGAATAAAATGGCAAAGAAAATGTAGCTTAAATTCTGTCTGTTTCGTTTCCGTGTGTCGAGTGCTAAGTACTTAGAGAAAGTAAATGCCTTTAACAGACCAAGAGAAATTAGATATGCCGCTTCTTTACGGAGAATGCAGAAAGAACGCGAAGAACACAGTTTGGATGCCCGCACAAAGCTATACCAACAGACGGTGTCCAACAAGAATGAAAATGCAGCAAACGCGTAAAAAAATGGATCCTTGCACAAAACCATTCGTAACAGAATGTGATGTAAGTCTGCCATCAGAGTGAGTGTCTCCATTTGTACTGGAGTAGCAGGACATGTTGTATTTTGCTGTATCCAAGCAAAAAACAGAATTCCTAAGATGTAGATCTTGAGTGCTTTGCTGTGAGGCTTTAATGGAACTACTAAGAAACAGGGTACGGCTTTCTTTTAAAGAAATATTGAAGTCTGTAATTTAAACGGATACTAGCATTTCTTATCAAGTACACTTTTTCAAATTAAACTGAAAACTGTGCGGTGATGTGGTGTGGCGATGCTTACGCCTACGGGAATCACACGCAAAGTTACAAATCATTGTTATCAATCAAAATGCAATAAGTGTTTCAATTTCAAAGTAAATGGCAAGTATTTCTGACATTTCATAAGCAAAATTAAGTTTTCCAAAACTCAATCATACTCGGCATTGCTCGTCGAGTCGTGATCTTTGACGCCACTGAAATCTTTCCATCCTAACTGTTCGGCCTCTTCACAAGCAACTGAACGGTCCTGGCGCTCACGTCTTCGCTAGTCGGTCATTCGACGTGAAGCTGATGACATTATGTGAATTGACTGTTTATAGTTTCTCAGACGCTTTCTGGATGTTGAGAAAAAATGTGTTTTCATCACGTAGTGGAAGCGCAGTGTCAGGTGGTTCTTCCCTATTATTATAAATAAAATATGAACGTTAATTTAGCCGTAATTAATGAACATAAATAAGAATTTAAGAGTTTTTGCGCCCAAGACTAAAGGTATGGTCACGATCTTTTATTAGAGCAGCCAGTCATAATACAAGCCAACGGCCTCGCCGCAGTGGTAATGCCGGTTCCCGTCAGATCATCGAAGTTAAGCGCTGTCGGGCTGGGCTAGCACTTGGATGGGTGACCATCCGGCGTGCCGAGCGCTGTTGGCAAGCAGGGTGCACTCAACCGTTGTGAGGCCAGTTGAGGAGCTACATGATTGAGAAATAGCGGCTCCGATATCGTAAGCTGACATACGGCCGGGAGAGCGGTGTGCTGACCATATCCGCATCCAGTGACGCCTGTGGGCTGAGGATGACACGGCGGCCGGTCAGTACCGTTGGACCTCCACGGCCTGTTCGGTCGGAGTTTAGTTTAGTCATAATACAAGTCAGTTCAGCTGGAGTAGTTTTCCACGGTTGCTATGCTAGGATATGTTGTTCTTGTCTCACTACATCTTATGATGTCATAGGTTAGTTACTGTATCTTTGCTCATATGAGATATGAAAGGTTGCAAGATCCCCTCGCTTCTAAACTGATACTGTTATTACTTAGCTTAGCCGCGAGTCCGTAGAGGGTGGTATATGTGACGTACAGTATAACTGGTCAGCATTTCCACCCGGAATTTGCGAGTGTAAGCCGGACCTTCCTTGATCCGCCTTGGTGGGTCGTGTCGTCGGATTTCCTCCTACCTGTGCGCGGTGCAGCTCTCGTAAATGTCGTCCCGTGCAGATTATCCATTGGCGCATTGGATGTCTCTGTCGGTGGAAGCTAATTATCTGAAATTGCAGTCGACCAACTTTGGGTTATCTATTTACTCGAAATTAACATTCAGAATGCCGTAATATCACTTTTATTTCCAATAGATCAATAATGAAACACTCATGTCACAAACTACTCGTAACCGAGAGCATGGCTACCATCGAATAAGACATGAAGAGCTCTTAGACATATGATCGCTTCGTCACCTAGCCAGCCAGCGTGGGAAATGCTCTCCGACTCATGGCCGGCTACGGACACAGCACTTCGTAACTATCGTGAATACGTCAATAAGAGACAATAATTTATTAAAACTGGTAAAAATGTCTTCCTCACCTAAGAGGCACCTTATATATTCCCCCCGTTGTTTCTTTCAAAAAATTTGCCTTTTACGTGAGACAAAATCGCAATTTTGGAAATAACAAAATCGTGGTATTGCAAAATTCTAGGAGTAACCTTTACATTTTGGTCATTTGCTTTCTATTGAGATCTTTAACTTTTCCTTTAACTCAGTATTTCTTTTCTCCTTTTAACTGGACGTAAACAAAATCATTTTTTAAAATTTTCATTACAAAATTGCTAATCGTTCTGTATCATTGCTCTTCTATGTCACCATATTATTAGAATATTAATTCCCACGATCTCGTTATGAACACCTATACTTTCAGATTAAGCACAATATATAAATGAATAATTGAAATAGTGAAAGATTATAAACATTTCCCAAATAACACCAATACAAAACGAATAACCAAGATACAAGACAATTTGTTATACAGTTCAGTTTACAAAACATTAGATACACATTTTATGTAGAGACTTTTTCAATAATTCGTAACGCCGGTCGAAGAATACGTCACCTCAGCACTAAACAAGACGCTCGACTTTCGTATTGGCTCTGTCGCCGTTTTTCAAAAAGTTACCAAGAGCGTTCTTTCCTTCATTCAAACAGACCACTACATGCATTGATGATAAACTATATCTTCAGCACACTTAGAGACACAGCAAATTTATATGTCCTATTTTACAGCACCAGGCCGTCCACTACACCACTGAACAACACCCATGGCTCAAGACAATTTTATTTATTTCTTTTTTCGTACGCCACTGACCACAGTTTCTTTCGAACCACTATTCGCTGTAATCCTGAAGTTAGGGTTCTTCGGTTCGCTGGTTCCGCTGGGATCCGGAAGCAACAGCCATTATCAGTTCTTCCCTTTTAATTGATATTGCTTTGCATAGGTTTCCCAGTTTCCTACGTCAGCTTACAAGGGCGTCCACATTATGCCTCATCATTCATCAGTTACATTACAATGGTACATGAAACAGAAAAAGACTACTTTGTACAGAAGAATACAATAATATTTTACAACAGTTCCTGGGGAATCAAATAACAAAGCTATAAAGCAATAATAATACTAAGATTTATGTACCACATTTCATTACAGTTCATCCTGCTACACACCACTGTGTCAGTATGTAAGCCTTCGTTTGTAAACAAAGTCGTAGGCACACCCTCATGACGTCACTTGCAACGGTACTTTATCGTTCTCGTCAATACGGTACCAGAAAGTTTAAGTTCTATCACTGTAAAGACGGAAGATCCGCTATTCGGAATGTCAGAACTATGCAGTAAGTAGCGGCAGGAACACCACCACAAAATCACGCAGCACTAACACTCCAAACCATCGACTCTCGGAGAGAGATTTTAACCGTGTTCAACCCAATGGTAAAGTATCGAACTATTTTTCTCCGAATCATACAGTTTGGGGGGAAAAGCAGTGAGAATAATTACTTTTGGAAACCTTTTATTAGACAAAGCCTGTTATAACAATAAACTGTTTCGCTTAATAAAACTACCGCCATCCAAAATCGGGCACAGTGTCTACACAAAAAGATGAAGTCAATTTTCGACACTGAATAAATAACTACTGCCATTTACTACGGTCACTTGGCAATAAGTACTATTAATTCCACTTTCTGTTACTTATGGAATTTATCGCTATGCTTCAGTAATTATTTAAAGAAGACACACATATGTTTCAACAACGACACAAAAAATATTAAACTTATATGTATCATTCATATGACCAAAACTATTATTTAACACGACTAAATTTCATTTCTTTAGGACTGTTATTTGTTAACGTTTTACTTAACACCAATATTTGTCTGGCTTTCTTTGACATGGAGAAGCAACACGAACAATTACTGTTAAGATTGTTGCAGTTAAACAATTATGTTACTTTACTTTCATAAATACTATTGAAAACCTATCCTCATGGTCACGCAAAGCGGTGGCCCTTAAACTGATACGTGCAAACTTTAGTATTTAATATTGATTTTCAGAATTTACTAACAAAACAGTACAACTGCCAGTAATTTACTATTACTCGAGCTTCAGTAAACATCAGGATACTCGGAATAAATTCGTTTAGGTAAGGACCCTACTGAGGTAAATGACATAGGAAAATCACGGTTAAACACAAAGGTACATTTAACACTTATATTCCACTGATTGAAGATGGATGTTTTATACTGTGATACACTTCTAAATAAAGTACTTTGCCTGTTCCTGATGTCGAAGGTGGCGTGAGGCAGTGCTGCGTATTAACATTGCGCAGGTACGGCTCTTGATGTACATAGCTCTGTCTTCCTCTTGGTGGCGACGATAAAACTGCAAATTTCTGAGCTATTAATTTATTGCCGTACTGCGCCAATCATGTAGAACACGTCCGAGGCCAAAACCCAGTCTTGCAGGTAAATTCGGGGCCTCTAGTGCTTGACCAACGTAATGCGTGTTCACGACTTGCAGGGCAGCTACCGGCTATATTAGCCACTTGCGCTCCAAATCTCACTCGCGCGCCCCACCACCTTTTCCATTCCACCACAGGACGGTGTTCCGTTCTATCTATGATCCCTACACCTTTTCAATTTACACTTCTGCTTACAAAAACCCTAAGTGTGAACCATCTACAATTGCATGACAGCATATACGTACAAAATTGACATAATTAATTAGAGTTGTACTTGAAATCTTACATAATTATTTACAAAATATGTTTTAATACATTTATTCCACCTACGTCAAAGAGGTTATTTTAAATAGATAAACTATACTTAACAAAGCCTACTCTCGTTATAGTATTTTCTTAATTTTTCAAAATTATTATGGAACAAAAAATTTTTTTTAAATATACAGGTTAATGGCAGTATTCTATTTACAATAGCATTACATACTCTCAGACGCTAGGGCACCGACCCATCAGCTGGGTCGGTCAGAGAAAAGCTCATTAAGACCAACTGGTTCCTCGCATGATGTAACACCCCACTTCTCATTCATGGACACTGGGTCATTCACCTACTGATCTACTCTTAAAGTAAATATTATGATTTCCTCATTCCACTTATGTTTATTACGGATTCTTTCCATAGTATCATGTCTTTCTATATTTAATACACAAATAAGTTAGTTGCTACGTCGGATTAAAGTGTTTTTCATTACTTTTTTTTGCGCTAAAAAGATATCTGTCTGGCAGCTACTATTCATGCTCAGCTTAAGAGGCTTCCCCGTAACTACCGCGATATCGTTTTACATCCACTACATTGTAAATTCCTCTGAGTACTTTCGACTCAGGGTGAGCCACTTTCACGACTTTAGGGTGTGGTACCCTACTTACCACATAAGGACCTTAAGAAATCTCATAAAATTTCTTTATTTCAGCGTCAAGTTTGGACGATTTCCTGTGAGTTCTAATCAGTACTACGTCTCCCACTACATATTCCTTGGGTATAATATTCCTATCATGCCTTGCCTTCCGATAAGCCCCTTTTGCTTTCATCCTGTTTAACACCAATTCCCGTTTTTCTTCTACAGTCATGTCTGATCTCTTTGGGAATTTAACTACATTCTCAATCATATTCCTAAGCTTTTCGCCTGTTAGCAACTCACTCTCAGTTGTCGAATGTGGCAGTTCGTTCAGTATCTCCTCAAACTCTTTAATATACATTCCCAAAGCAGTGCGATGGTCGTGGCAGTAAGCCCTACAAAGCCGTCCCAGTTCTTTCATCACTCTCTCTTCTGGGTTCAAAGCTGGGTGAAATCTTGTTATATATATGGCTTTGATGTCTAGCTTCTCCAACATCTTCTTCCATACTCTGAATGCGAATTGAGACCCATTATCACTGAGCATTTGTTTTGGTTTACCCACGGTGCGAACGTAATCCTTTTCTAACTTATTTGCCATTACTTTCCCTGTACATCTCGTTAATGGATACAGCCTCAAAAATTTCTAAAATACATCCATTATCACCAAACCGTATTTAAACCCCCCTCACGAGGTCGGTAGTGGCCTGAATACATCCTCCGATGCCATCTCTCCTGTTTCTGCCGGTATAATACAATACATCTGACCCTTGCTACTAGTTGTAGGTGTCTTCGTTTTCTGACACTTCTCGCAGCTTTCCAGTACCTTTCTAGCCCTCTTCACCATATTACTGAAGACACATATTTCTGCCAATTTTTCAGAGCACTTTTTAGGTCCGAAATGTCCATAGCTCATGTGAATACACTAGAGAAACTCATTGATGTTATGTTCAGGCCAACACAACTTCCAGTTTTCCCATACCAAGTTAGTCCTGCGATATAGTATTCCCTTTTCTACTAGGTAATATTGCCTCACTTGTGGTTCTTGATTTTCTTCCCATTTCTCCTTTGCCTTACGCAACCTTTCGTCCTTCTCTTGTTCCTGTGATATATTCCTCAGATACCCTTTATCTTATCCTCATATTCCACCCCTTTCATATATAACAAATGGATTTCTCGAGAATCCGACACATCTTGATTCTCTGGGTTCATCCCCAATGGCAATCTGGACAGCGCGTCCGCTACTACGTTGTCTTTACCAGGTCTGTAATGTATCTCATATTGGTATTCCTGAAGAGCTATAGTCCAACGAGTGAGTCTGCCATGTGTTAATCTGCAGCTTTTCATAAAAGATAAAGCCTTATGGTCTGTGTATACTTTTACTTTTCTATCCATTAAATAGTATCTGAAATTGTTGAAGGTCCATACTACGGCCAGTGCCTCCCTTTTCAGTAACGGTATAGTTACGCTCGCATTTTGTCAACAACCTACTCGCGAATCCGATAGTTCGATGTTCTACCCCCTCTTCCGTCTCTATCAGTTGGAATAGGTGGGCACCAATGCCAAAGTCCGAACTATCTGCTGACAGACAAAATTCAGTGCCAGTTTAGGGTGGTAGAGTATTCCCCCTTTACATAGAGCTTCTTTTATGTCATCGAACTCTTTCTAACACTGCTCTGTCCACACCCAAGGTACATTCTTTCGGGTTAAATTATGCAGTTGCTTTGCATTTAATACCTGTTTATCCACGAATTGTCGGTAAAAATTACACTAACCGAGAAACGACTTTATTTGTTTCTTATTTCTTGGCTGTGGGAATTCTTTGATAGACTCCAATTTCTTAGGATTCGGCTTAATACCCTCTGCTGATATAATTTGCCCTAAAAATTGCATTTCGCTCTTTCCGAATTCGGACTTAGTTAAATTCGTAGTAACATTGCCCTTTTGAAACCCTTTCAACACGTCTTCCACAATCCTATTGTGCTCTTGCCAATCACTGGCAGCAATCAGGATGTCGTCCACATAAACGGTGATCCTAGACTATAATTCTTCTCCCAGTATGTCATACGACTCTCTTAGGAACGCTGCTACCGATATATTCAATCCGAATGGGAGAACTTTGAAATGATAACACCTGCCTCTATATACAAAAGCTGTGTACTGTTTACATTTGTCAGCCAATTTTATTTGCCAGTATCCGGCAGTCATATCGAGGCTAGATAATTTACTGGCCCCTTCGAACTTTCGCAACAATTCTTCAAGAGATTCTGGCCTATCATTCTGAGGCTCTATTATCTTATTAAATATCCTAGCATCCAAGGTTACTCTCACTGAACCATCTTTATTTGTCACATATACTAACGGATTGCAATAGTGACTCGTCGATCTTTCGAAAATTTGCAATTTTACCATCATTTGTAACTCTTTTTCTATTGCCTCCCTTCTTGCCAAAGGTATCACATGGGGTCTCAGTTTGAATGGTTAGTGCGGTTTGACTTTAAACTCGTAAGGTTCTCCTTTCATTAACCCAGGTCTATTTGAAAATACCCTCTGATACTTTACCAGCAACTCTCCTAGTTCTTTTTTTGCACCTTGGTCCATATCATCGATACTACTTAATTTAGCTTTGATATCTTCTACTGACCATTCTGCCTCAACTGGCTCTCGTCTCTCTTTCCTACAGTCACTCCCCTTCTAATCTGCTTCCCATTGGAAACACTCACGCATTATTTTCATGTAGAATTTTCCCTGCGACTTCTCTTTAGCTTGAATGGCCCTGCAAAACTTAAACTCGTTTGTAGTACCATTTACCGTCAGGATCACACTACCCCTTTCTAAATCTACAACAGCTGCATGGTCTACCAATAAATCCATCCCTAATATAAGCCCTATGGAAAGGTCAGGTACCACTATAGCATTAACTTCCAATACAATACCTTGAAATCTCACTTCCAATAACACTTGGTTTTTTATTACCTTACTTTTTCCTCCTACTGCACCCGCGATTCTAACGCCTTGTAACGCTAAGATAGGTACCTCTTCCTGGTCTCTTATTTGCTCATAAAGCCCCTCTGCTATGGCGCACAACTCACTACCTGTATCAATGATTGCTACTGCTTCGATACCATTAATATCCACATCTATTATCGGTCGATACTCTTCCTTACTCACCATTTCATTTTCCTCTAAAAGAGTTTCTTTAATATCGCACCAATCCTCTTTTATTACCCTTTTGATCTGTATTGGTCCACTGTTCACTTGAGTTCGTGCTCGGACCCCACACGAACTCCCCTCTAGCTTTCCTGCTCAGTAATTTCTCTTTCGGGACCTCTTTCGGTTCTGCCACCCTCGTACTTCTCCTCCTGTTCTTCGTACCGTCTACTACCATGGCCGTTCGATCCACCTCGGTTCCAGCCTCATCAACCACGTCTGTTACGCCCGTTATCACGCCTCTCGTTATCCCTCATGTTATTGTGATTCCTGTTACGTTCTCTACAGTTCTAATTTTCTCTTGACCTCCAACTTACACCTCTCCAGCCGTTACTGGATTTTTCCTCCCCTGATAAAGCATATAATTGGTCAAGTGCTAGTAATATGTCCTTAGTTTTCTTTTTACGTATGCCTATCAGCTTTTCTTGCACAGATATCGCCAGTTTCACCAACACTACTGCAATAAGATCCTCCTCACTCAGTGGATTATCTAAATACACTACTGGCCATTAAAATTGCTACACCACGAAGAAGACGTGCTACAGACGCTAAATTTAACCGACAGGAAGAAGATGCTGTGATATGCAAATATTAGCTTTTCAGAGCATTCACACAAGGATGGCGCCGGTGGCGACACCTACAACGTGCTGACATGAGGAATGTTTCCAACCGATTTCTCATACACAAACAGCAGTTGACCGGCGTTGTCTGGTGAAATGTTGTTGTGATGCCTCGTGTAAGGAGGAGAAATGAGTACCATCACGTTTCCGACTTTGATAAAGGTCGGATTGCAGCCTATCACGATTGCGGTTTATCGTATCGCGACAATGCTGCTCGCGTTGGTCGATATCCAATGACTGTTAGCAGAATATGGAATCGGTGGGTCAGGAGGGTAATACGGAACGCCGTGCTGGATCCCAACGGCCTTCTAGCAGTCGAGATGACAGGCATCTTATTCGCATGGCTGTAACGGATCGTGCATCCACCTGTCGATCCCAGAGTCAACAGATGGCGACGTTTGCAAGACAACAACCATCTGCACGAACAGTTCGACTACGTTTGCAGCAACATGGGTTATCAGCTCGGAGGCCATGGCTGCGGTTACACTTCACGCTGCATCACAGACAGGAGTGCCTGGGATGGTGTACTCAACGACGAACCTGGGTGCACGAATGGCAAAACGTCATTTTTTCGGATGCATCCAGGTTCTGTTTACAGCATCATGATGTTCAAATGGTTCAAATGGCTCTGAGCACTATGGGACTCAACATCTTAGGTCATAAGTCCCCTAGAACTTAGAACTACTTAAACGTAACTAACCTAAGGACATCACACACACCCATGCCCGAGGCAGGATTCGAACCTGCGACCGTAGCAGTTCCGCGGTTCCGGACTGCAGCGCCAGAACCGCTAAACCACCGCGGCCGGCCATGATGTTCGCATCCGTGTTTGGCGACATCGCGGTGAACGCAATTTGGAAGCGCGTATTCGTCATCGCCATACTGGCGTATCACCCGGCGTGATGGTATGGGGTGCCATTGGTTACACGTCTCGGTCACCTCTTGTTCGCATTGACGGTACTATGAACAGTGGACGTTACATTTCAGATGTGTTACGACCCGTGGCTCTACCCTTCATTCGATCCCTGCGAAACCCTACATTTCAGAAGGATAATGCACGACCGCATGTTGCAGGTCCTGTACGGGCCTTTCTGGATACAGAAAATGTTCGACTGCTGCCCTGGCCAGCACATTCTCCAGATCTGTCACCAATTGAAAACATCTGGTCAATGGTGGCCGAGCAACTGGCTCGTCACAATACGCCAGCCACTACTCTTGATGAACTGTGGTATCGTGTTGAAGCTGCATGGGCAGCTGTACCTGTACACGCCATCGAAGCTCTGTTTGACCCAATGCCCAGGCGTATCAAGACCGTTATTACGGCCAGAGGTGGTTGTTCTGAGTACTGAGTTCTCCGGATCTATGCACCCAAATCGCGTGAAAATGTTATCACATGCCAGTTCAAGTATAATATATTCGTCCAATGAATACCCGTTTATCATCTGCATTTCTTCTTGGCGTAGCAATTTTAATGGCCAGTAGTGTACAATTTTTTCACAGAAACTCTTGGATATAATCTTTGTAACTATCGTACCCACTCCCAAGAAAATTTCTCCCTTGAAAGATACTATTACGTATATTACCTTGTGTACCATTAGACCAATATTTGTCCAAAAATTTCTTCACAAATTCGTCATAAGTTTGGCATGCTTCTCCCGCTCTCATTCCCCACGACAGAGCGTCCCCTTCCATTCTGCTAGTGACACAACTTATTTTTCTTCTGTCATCCCAATTTTCTGGTAAAACCCCTTTAAATTGCTTTATAAATGCTTTCGGATGTAACTTCCCTCTCGCATCGAAATTTTGGAAAGTACACACCCTGAGGTAGTGGTTCTCATTATTAATTTTTCCACTATTATTACCTGTTTCCATTAGATTTTTAAATTTAGCATCTAATTTTCATGTCTACCTTTTCAGCAAAGATATCAGTACCTCTGTAAAATCACTGACTTCTTGCTGAATACCAGCTACCCTGTCAGATATCTCTTTAGTATTATTCTCTACCAAATCCGACAATTCTGAGTTTAATTCCTCCACTCTCTCGTTTACTTTGGATATTTCCACTTTTTGCTTTTTAGTCTCTTTAGTAACATTCTTATCGAAAGTTGTGATACTTTGTTTAAGTTTACTGATATCTCTACTGTGATGCACTATTGCAGTCTCACCTGTGGTTATCCTCTTTGACAAATCACTTGCTACCGTTTTCTGCTCTTTTTTTACTATTGTTGATAACCTTCCCTCTATTTCGGTGAATTTATTGTCAGCCTTTTTGATATACTCATCTAGCCTATTAGTATTTTTCTTCATTTTCCCAGTGATTTCTTCCCTAGTTTTCTGGTTAATTTCCTCTATTTTCTTACTCAACGCTTTGTTACCATTCATTGTAGCTATAAACATTTCCCTGATGCCCATTTCTTCACCTCTACTTTGTATAGCCTCCGGTACTGTGTTTGCACCCTCTCTAACAACGTTTCCAGTGGGAGACCAAGCCCCTGTTTCTGCCGTTTCTAAAGTTTCTACCATCTTTCCCTGTTCATCATTCCCTACTACACCAACCATTTCACTTTCCGGTCGCTCTTTAGATCTAGCAAGTGTTAACAAATTCATCACTACTCTCCACTAAATTTGCGTTGGCTTGGGCCATACTTTGCTCTAATTTTCCTTTAAGTCACTCATTTTAACGTTTTTCCCATTTCTCAACTACATACCCTTCTGCACCCGAATCTCGAATCTGTCACCCCTATAATATTTAAAGTTCGACTTACGTTAGATAAATTTCATTGATCTCCAGCCATGTCATTAATTTGAGGGTGGCTCTACTGCTGCGCCCGAGAGTCAAACTCCGAACAGCCGAGAGCGCGCCTCCGGCTCACCCCTGTTATGCCGCTCCTTTGATCTGCCTGCCGCGCGCTGCTGCCTCCTCTGTATCTGTGGCGGTCCTTGCCACGTCCGTTGTTGCCGCCTCCTTTTACTTGGTGTCTTCCCGACGATCGTTCCACTCGCAACCGCGAAATGTTCGTAATCCTTAGACGCGATTTTTCCACAACACGACTTTATTGCGTTTCGCGATAACGATTACGCACTCCGCGACGCGTACCGTTCACATTTAATGTTGCTTCCCTCTACCCGTTGTAAGTTCACTATTCACTTCCTGCTTCCGTTTCAGTCACTTGAAATCACTATTACTTGCTGTTCAGAACACTTTTTACAAGTCGAATGCAAATTTGGTATCTTAATGCTCTTCCTCCCACGCAGTTTTATTCCGTCGCAAGGGATGCCAAATGCAAGATCCCCTCGCTTCTAAACTGATACTGTTATTATTCAGCTTAGCCGCGAGTCCGTAGAGGGTGGTATATGTGACGTACAGTATAACTGGTCAGCATTTCCACCCGGAATTTGCGAGTGTAAGTCGGACCTTCCTTGATCCGCCTTGGTGGGTCGAATCGTCGGATTTCCTCCTACCTGTGCGCGGTGCAGCTCTCGTAAATGTCGTCCCGTGCAGATTCTCCATTGGCGCATTGGATGTCTCTGTCGGTGGAAGCTAATTATTTGAAATTGCTGTCGACCAACTTTGGGTTATTTATTTACTCGAAATTAACATTCAGAATGCCGTAATATCACTTTTATTTCCAATAGATCAATAATGAAACACTCATGTCACAAACTACTCGTAACCGAGAGCATGGCTACCATCGAACAAGACAGGAAGAGCTTTTAACGCCGACTGCCGACTTTGGCGCGCAGTCCGTATATCTTACTAGTTTCGTCAAAGTTCGTGGATTTCCGATCAAGTTCGTACTTACTAAGATATGCATTTGTTAATGACTTCCTTCCCTGTACTTCCCTAATCCGATGAGGCCGATGACCTCGCTGTCTGGTCTCCTTCCCCAAACAACCCAACCCAACCCAACCCTACCCCACTACGCGCGACATATGGTCGCTTCGTCACCCAGCGTGGGAAATGCTCTCCGACTCATGGCTGGCTACGGACTACAGCACTTCCTAACTATCGTGAATACATCAAGAAGAGACAATAACTTACTAAAACTCGTAAAAATGTCTTCCTCACATAAGAGGAACCTTACAACGTGAGTGAGAATAAAGTTTATGGCTCCAAGAGCCAGAAATGTAAAACAGGGCAACGAAATACTACCCAGAGAGTAAGGAGTGAGCCTGCAACATGCGGAGCGAATGAAATAGTTTTTACTGGAGCTGTTGCTCATATTATACATGTTATCTCAAGAGAAACCGTGAGTGCCACTGGAATAAATCAGCCCAGCGTTTTCTCCGTTTTGCGCCCTGACAGATCCCATCCATATTACATGTCACTTCACCAGCGTATTAGCCGGCGGGATCGTAGAAGTCGAGTGAAGTTCTGTGCTAGATTCTGATGCAAGATCAAGAGAATAGGTTCTTTCTTAAATATTTGATTTATCTATACAGCTATCATTACAAATCGTGGAAAGCTGAATGTAAGAAATACGCATTACTAGACCGCTCAGAATCCGCACTGGCTGAGCTAGGTTGCACTTCAGAGGCAATGGAGTGTGAACGTCTGGTGTGGCATTATGGGTAACAACGTGATTGCTTCTTACTTAATTGACGAAAATTTAACATATAAAAACAGACGCACAATATCTTACCGAAGAGCTATCGGATCTCGTGGAGGAAGTACCACTCGAAATGCGTGGATATGTGTGGTACTAGAAGGATGGGTGGTCGGCTCACTACTCGCTTGTGACAGCGGGCCCCCGATAATGTCTGTAGTATCGGTTCGCGTTGCCACCTATGGTGTGACAATTCAATCTCTGTAGGAGACCATAATATCTGCACATAAATCCAAAAACTGCGTGTATAGCGTGCCTTTCTTCCTACACTACTGAGTAAAATCACGTTTCTCTGCCAACATCTTATACCGCTACCGATCCTCCCACGAAAGTGAAAGATGTCTTGTAAAATACATTTAATTAATTACAGTATTTGATAACTCTAACGATTTGGTAAATCATTATTATCTCTACATCAAGGTCTTAAAATTGTTCAAATGGCTCTAAGCACTATGGGACTTAACATCTGAGGTCATCAGTCCCCTAGACTTAGAAATACTTAAACCTAACTAACCTAAGAACATCACACACACCCATACCAGAGGCAGAATTCGAACCTGCGACCGTAGCAGCAGCGTGGTTCTGAAATGAAGCGCCTAGAACCACTCGGCCACAGCGGCCGGCCGTCAAGGTCTGTTTGCACCGAATTTTATTTGAATTCTCTTCACAATACAATACATACGTTCAGGTATCTTAAATGATTTATTTTTAGTTAACAAACACTTCTTTCTCAGCACTGTACCTTCCACTTACAAATGACCATTCTTGCAAATTTGCTTTTCTGATAACCTAGTAAACAACATGAAATTACTTGTAACAGTCATTTATTCTGTTCAGACGTCAATGGAGGTCATAAAAACCAATGCGAACCCTTTGTAATGGCTAATCAGGCTTTGTCTTGGTTACATCATTCTTAATCACGAGTAATCACATGTGGTTAGTTCGTAACAACATAGTATTTCTTTTAGTTTCCTTGAGGTATAAAACTTCACACCTTTATTTACCGTAAGGAGTTGCATACTGACATTACAATCCATCTTTCTCTCCACGTCCTCAAATCTCACACTTATATTCATTCAATATGTACGAAAAACCAAACATCAAAAGAACCAACAATGGCCGGTTAAATCCATATGCTTTAAACTACTTTTGCAGTTTCGCATATCTATACTAACTGCACTCTCCACCAATTCTCCGGTCAGATACTGTGATACTGCGCATGTGTCTTGTTGTATTTGCGATGCAACTTGGTGCGTAGCATACACAGTATTGCACCATAACCTAAGACTGAAATTTTAAAAAATGAAAGTAACTTTTCCAAACGTTGTCAATATATGCTTCAGCATATTAATGTAAATCGCAGAATGATCAAATGAATACGTTCTGCTAAATACATTGCAGCTAGAAAGCTAAAAATTCTTCAGAATGTGCAAATGTATGTCACAATCAACTGTTACAAGTCTCATCTTGAACGGAGCAACAGTTGGATCAAAAGGGGCTTTTTTACGAAGAACTGAAGGCGCTAAATATTAGACTCAGAAGGTAGAAAATTCGTTTGTAGCCTCAGATTGATGTAAAAACTTTAACTATGTGACTCCATTAAGCTAGCTCTAATAGTTTTCAAGAAATTTACTAAAAACTAAATTTGGAACAAAAACGTCCTTGTTTGTAATAGATTAAGTATCTTTTGTATTTATGATAGAAAGTTCTAATTACAGCACTCCATTACATTCTAAAAATCCTAGTTGGTAAGGTTTAAATGCCTTCGAGCTGAAACTTTTTCAATAACTAAAGCCAACTTAACTTCATTCATATAAAAATTGTGGAAATTGTAAATTGATACCAAACAGAGTTATTAAATAAAACGTGTCCGAGAAAGCGGCCGTTTAGATTGCAGATGACTGTGCCCAGAGCAGTCGACAGCAGATATTCCTTTCGGCCGTCTGCTGCGCCCATATATAAATACGGCCAGAGAGGCCGTTGGGAGACACACTTCGCACTGAGCTATTATTCTGTCTGCGTCAGTCAAACGCTGGCATACGTAGTGTCTCGGGTAACATCACAGCCAGGCTGGCACCAAACACATGTTTTTGGTAAAAGTAGGAAGTGAACCCGCAAGGGCTGCACACCACCCTGGATCGCTTAAATTTCACGGAAGTAACTGTTTGTGTGACGCTACTAATGTTAAAAAAACCGCGTGGCAAACAGTGAAATTATTTTCCACTTTTGTGGCGAGTAATTAACTTTGATAATTAGAAGTCAAGGCGATAGACCAGTCTACTTGGAACTTACCGTAGT
Source organism: Schistocerca serialis cubense (assembly GCF_023864345.2). Lineage (NCBI taxonomy): Eukaryota > Metazoa > Arthropoda > Insecta > Orthoptera > Acrididae > Schistocerca > Schistocerca serialis. Next base: position 55,068,754 of record NC_064640.1, on the reverse strand, counting down.
TGTCGCCTCTGAACTGGTTGGTTTGAGGATTAAAGGGACCAAATTGCATAGGTAATCGGTCCCTTGTTTCATAAACACACAGCGCACAGTGAAACGATCCATTAGTCATTCGAAGCACAAGAGAAAATCCCATGGGAAGAAAATCCACAAGGTCAATAATAAAGCAACATGGAAAACGGAGCACAGCAACAAAAACAACATAGAGAAGAAAGGCAGAAGAATTAAAACTGTACAGCAGAGGATCGTGGCTGACTGATCACGAAAATAAAAGGATGAGCCAGCCACTCTGCAACACATTAAAACCTCCAGCCTAAAAGATTAGGGTGGAGTCTAATTACAACACAAAACTAATTAAAAGATGCAGCTCAAAAGAGGGTGATGTAATAAAATTAAATGGACCTATAAAAGCCGCTTGCGCGAATAAAACTTAAAACCCGATCTGCCATAGAGACAATGTCACCTAAAAGAGATGATAAATCACCCTGGAGATTAAAAGCTCGCCTGAGAGCGGTTAAAAGAGGACTTCCAACAACATATGGGCCACCGTCATGGTTGCACCACAGTGACAATGATGGGGGTCCTCTCGACGCTACAGATGACCATGCGTCAGCTGTGACCAATGCGGAGCCTACAGAGAGTAACAGAATCTCTGCGAGAGGCCCGCATGGAGGAACCCCACACAGTCGTGGTCTCCTTTACTCGCCGCAGCTTGTTGGGTACAGACAGAGTGCGCCATTCGTCTGCCCACATCCCAAAGACCCGACAGCGCAACACCGATCGGAGATCAGTTGCCGGGAGGCCGATCTCCAACGTCAGTTTGCGGGTAGCTTCTTTGGCTAACTTGTCGGTGAGTTCGTTTCCCGCTATTCCAACGTGTCCCGGGGTCCATATGAACACCACTGAACGTCCACGCTGTTCAACAGCATGAACGGACTCCTGGATGGCAACAACAATGGGATGGCGTGGGTAGCACTGGTCAAGAGCCTGTAGACTACTGAGAGAGTCACAGCAAATGACAAAAGACTCTCCAGTGCTGGTACGAATACGCTCAAGGGCACGAAAAATGGCTCTTAGCTCTGTGGTGTAAACACTGAAGCCTTCCGGCAAGGAGCACTGGTCTACATAGTCCGCATGAGCATAAGCGTACCCCACACGGTCATCAACCATGGAGCCATCTGAATAGATAGCCTCAGAGTCGCGGGATGCGTCGAGGAGAGAAAGAAATTGGCGACGCAAGACTGCAGGAGGAACTGAATTCTTTTGCCATCGTGAGAGGTCCAGCCGAAGCTGCGGCGGACGATACACCAAGGTGGTGTATGTGAGTGGACCTGAAAAGCAGATGGAAGAGGCAAAGACTCGAGTTCACTAAGGAGTGACCAAACACGGATCCCAATGGTATGGCCTGATCGCGGCCGCCGGTGTGGGATATGGACTGCCGCATTAGCAAAAAGGAGACGGTAGTTAGGGTGACGGGGCGAACAACGGACGTGGGCAGCATAGTTGGCTAACAGTTGTTGACGCCGAATGCGAAGCGGAGGAACCCCAGCCTCAGCAAGTAGGCTATTAAGAGGGCTGGTGCGGAATGCTCCTGTCGCCTGTCGAACCCCACAGTGGTGAACGGGGTCCAGCAGTTGCAATGCTGAGGGCGACGCTGAGCCATACGCCACACTCCCATAATCCAGTCGGGACAGCACGAGGTCTTTGTAGAGCTGCAGCAGCGTATTACGATCTGCACCCCAAGTTGTGTTGCAGAGGCAGCGGAGGGCATTCAGATGCTGCCAGCACTGACGCTTGAGCTGATGAATATGTGGAAGCCAAGTAAGCCGGGCATCGAACAGCAATTCCAGAAAACAGTAAGTGCCAACAACCCTGAGCATGGCATCCTCAAGATAGAGCTCAGGGTGGTGATGAACAGTTCGACGCCAACAAAAGTGCATAACACAAGTCTTCGCAGGAGAAAATTGAAACCCATGGGCTAGGGCCCACGCCTGCGCCTTGCTTATGGCTCCCTGCAATCTACAGTCTGCAACACTAATGGTGGAGGAACTGAAAAAGATGCAGAAATCGTCAGTATATAACGTGGGTGAGACAGACGACCCTACTGCTGCTGCAAGGCCATTAATGGCCACAAGGAAAAGGGGCACGCTCAATACAGAGCCCTGTGGAACGCCGTTCTCCTGGATATGAAGTGAACTATGTGCCAATTAAAACGCGGAATGTCCGAAGAGATAAAAAATTCTGAATAAAAATGGGGAGAGAGCCCCGGAGACCCCACCCGTGCAACGTGGCGAGAATATGGTGCCGCCACGTCGTGTCATATGCTCTGGAGAGGTCGAAAAAGACGGAGACGAGGTGTTGGCGCCTGGAAAAAGCAGTGCGGATTGCAGACTCAAGGAAGATCAAAGCATCGGCGCTGGAACGGCCCTGACGGAAGCCGCTCTGGCACGGAGCCAGAAGAACCCGAGACTCGAGCAGCCAACACAGCCGTCGACTCACCATACGTTCCAGTAGCTTGCACAGAGTATTTGTCAAGCTGATGGGCCGATAGCTATTCACATTATGCGGGTCCTTACCAGGCTTCAGCACCGGAATGATGGTACTTTCTCGTCACTGCGACGGAAAGACACCATCGCCCCATATGCGATTGAAGATGGCAAGAACACATCGCTGACAGTCCGGGGACAGGTGTTTGAGCATCTGATTGTGGACGCCATCTGGCCCAGAGGCTGTATCAGGGCACTGTGCCAGGGCGCTTTGGAGTTCCCACAAACTAAATGGGGCGTTATACGCCTCAGGGTGGCGAGAAGCAAAAGAAAGCCGTTTGCCTTCCTCCCGGCGTTCTAGCGCGCGAAACGCGGGCGGGTAATTCCCCGACACAGAGGCCCGAACATAGTGCTGTGCGAAATGCTCGGCGATTGCATCGGCATTGGTGGATAGCGCCCCGTTGATGGTAAGCCCTGGGACACCTGTAGAGTGCTGCAATCCAAAGATGCGCCGAATCTTCATCCACACCTGGGAGGGTGAAGTACGGGAACCAATGGTGGAAACATACCTCTCCCAGCACTCCTGTTTCCGCCTTCTGATGAGCCGCCGGGCCTGAGCACGGAGACGTTTGAATAAAATGAGGTTCTCCAAAGACGGGTGCTGCTTACGTCGCTCAAGAGCCCGCCGACGTTCTTTAATGGCTTCAGCGACCTCCGGAAACCACCAAGGCACTGACTTTCGCCGGGGGCACCCTAACGAACGAGGAATGGTACGTTCCGCAGCGGAAACAATCGCTGCAGTCAGTGTCTCAACCGCCACATTGATGGTACGATGGGGGAGAGATTCAACAGTGGCAGCAGAGGAGAACATGTCCCAGTTTGCCTTGCTAAATGCCCATCTAGGCAAGCGTTCATGGGAGCGACGCTGGGGTAGTTGAAGGAAGATGGGAAAATGGTCACTACCACACAAGTCGTCATGGACTCTCCAGTGGACTGACGGGACAAGCCCTGGGCTGCACAACGACAGATCTACGGCCAAGAACGTGCCATGCGCCACACTGAAATGTGTGGAGGCGCCAGTGTTTAAGAGGCAGAGGTCGAGTTGGGAGATGAGATTCTCGACATCTCTGCCTCGGCCAGTAATCTTCGTTCCACCCCACAGGGGATTGTGGGCGTTAAAATCCCCCAGGAGAAGAAAAGGCGTGGGAAGTTGGGTGACAAGTGCAGCCAATTCGTTCAGGGAGACTGTACCACCTGGAGGGAGATAGACACTGCAGACGGTTATGTCCTGGGTAGTCCTTACGCGGACAGCCACAGCTTCCAATGATGTTTGAAGGGGCACAGGAGCACTATATACAGAGGTAAGGACATACACGCAGGCTCCACCTGACACACTACTGTAAGTCCTACGGTTGCAGTAATAACCCCTGTAGCCACGAAGGACAGGGGTCCGCATTGCCGGGAACCAGGTTTCCTGGAGGGCAATGCATAAAGCAGGTGTCATGCTTAGAAGCTGACGTAGCTCAGGTAGATGGCTAAAATAACCGCCACAATTCCACTGGAGGATTGTACAAAGCGTGTCCTGTAGGGGCATGCAGGCACTGAAAAGGCAAATTACTTCGCAGGGTCACATGCTACCACCGACTGAGTGATGGACGTCGCTACGTACATCGTTTCTGAGGAGACGGCGAGATCGAGGTCATGAGGGGACGCAAAGAGCTCGACCTCATCCTCAGAGGCTGAGCTGACAGGAAGCGGTGGCGCGGGAACCACTGGGTCCTTATGCTTCTTGGAGAGCTTCCTCTTCTCTCTCTTGTCTTTGGGAGGAGGGTTTGCATGCTGGGAGGGCTTTCCTGACGCATTATCAGGAACAGAGGAAGAGCGTGAAGCCCTTCGACCAGCAGCTGGTGGCTTGTTCAGTCACTGGCTAGTGTCTTGTGAGACACTGGGGAAGTCCTTGGAAGGGACTCCCCCAAGGGATCCCTTCCGAAGAAGTGAGGCCGGGGGAGGCTGTTGCATCTCCGGCTGAGCAGCTGGAGAGGGCTGTCGCTTCTCTGGCTGAGGAGCCGAAGAGGGCTGTCGCCTCTCCGGCTGAGAGGTGGGGACTGACGTCCCCGATTGTTCGAGACGCACTGCTCCCAAACTGGGTGTTTTGGGAGTAGTGGAAGAGAGAGTGGCCCCCACCAGTGGTGGGGCAGGCGTAACGTGACTGTTCTGTGGGCCAACTGTGAAAGGAGTCTTAGCAGGAACTGGTGGTGGCTGTGTTACAGCAGCATAACTCCTCAACATAGGTGTGGGGTTCAGCCGTTCTAAATTCTTCCTCGCCTCTTGGTAAGTTAAACGGCCCAGGGTCTTAATTTCTTGTATCTTCCGCTCTCGTTGGTAGACTGCACAGTCTGGCGAGCAGGGAGAATGATGCTCCCCACAGTTAATGCAGGTGGGAGGCAGAGCTCACGGAGCATTGGGATGCGAAGGTCGTCCACAATCTCGACTCGTGGGGCTGGCAGTGCATCTGGAGGACATGTGTCCGAATTTCCAGCACTGGAAGCATCGCATAGGGGGTGGGACATAGGGCTTGACATCGCACCGATAGATCATGACCTTGACCTTCTCGGGCAAGCAGTCACCCTCAAAGGCCAAGATGAATGCACCGGCAGCGATCCTATTATCCTTAGGTCCCCTAAAGACACGACGAATGAAGTGTACACCTCGCCGTGCCAGGTTCTCCCGTAGCTCGTCATCAGACTGTAGCAGAAGATCTTTATGAAAGATAATCCCCTGGACGAAATTTAAGGACTTATGGGGAGTGACATTAATGGGTATGTCACCAAGCTTCTCACAGGCGAGTAACGCCCGTGACTGTGCAGATGAAACTGCTTGTATCAAAATAGCCCCACTCCTCATTTTGGAAACAGATGCCACTTCCCCAAACTTATCTTCAAGATGGTGAACAAAGAAGAGAGGCTTAGTCCCCAAAAATGAATCCCCATTGGTTCTGCTGCACATAAGGTATCGCGGTGAATACGGCTCCTGTCTGTCCGTAGCCCTACGTTCCTCCCATGGCGTGGCTAGGGAAGGGAACGATTTGGGGTTATATGTCACAGCATTAAATTCTGTCTTACCGCGCTTAGAGACGTTGGCGGTCGTGCGACCACTGGATTGAGACTTCACCCGCTTCATTGCGGGGCATCCGCCACGATGCCACCCACTCCGACCAGGGGCTCTCCCCACAAGCGCCACCCAGCCACAGCAAAGGCCACTTGGCAGGATAGCCGTTGCCGGGAGTCCTGATGCCCCAGAGAGACGAGCATCGACTCCTTGGCTTACGTGGGGAGGTGTCAGCTCAGGCATCGGCAGTACGATCCCTGTGTTGTCAGGGGGCTACAACCTAGAGGGTACATGACGACCCCACCACAACGGGATGGCTACCGTGCTGGATTTTGGGTGCCATGGGTAGTCCGTAGCGATCGTGGGTGCAGATGGTGACGCACTAAGGGCGTAACTTACACAATCAATCAGGTGTGTAAGCCCAAAATGAGGGATGGAGGGTGCAGTGACGACGCCAAGAGGATAAAAAGTGCCAAGGTCTTAGGGCACAGAGGACTCGTGGTGCACCACGTAAGGTGTCCTTACCCAAAAGGCTCGTACTTCTGTTGAATTTGGAAAAATGGTGGTCAAACCCGAATGGGGACCATCACATTAAAGGCCGAAACAGTTGAGACTCCTTTTAGTCGCCTCTTACGACAGGCAGGAATACTGCGGGCCTATTCTAACCCCCGAACCCGCAGGGGGGGTTGAGGAGTATGACGGGCGATAATGTTCAATCCGTGTGCCTCCATCTGTTGGAATGGGGGCCGCTAATGACAGCAAGTCATGGTACATCCCTTTCCAACATGGGGCCATTACATACTGAAAGATCTGGCAAAGGAAAACCATCTGGCCCCGGTGATTTATTATCTGTCCCCTTAGCAAGGGCGTCCGCAACATCACCGCTGGTGATCTCCTCAAAAAGGGATGCTGATGCCATATCATCAAGTGTGCCAGAGAGGGTCTGGGGGACTGCTGCAAATGCTGCATCATCATGGTAAACCTGCTGATATAGTCGGTGATAATGTGTAACAACAACAACGCTGTACTATTGTAGATATAATGATTTTTTCTTCCGATTTTCGATAAATTAGTGTAATCGATGTTCTGAATTCATTTCTTTTCTTTTCATGTCATTATGTTAAAGAAACTGTAAACAATTTTCGATGTAAATATTAATGTTTATGTCAAATTGCAAGCAATATTATGACAAAATTGAAATGTTAGAAATGTTGAAACTGTTGTAAGATGTTAAAGTTGTAATTGTGCGCCTGGTCCATACGTAGGCAATGTATTAGGATATGTAGAATGCAAAACCTCGGTGAATACCCTGTCTGTAGGGGAGCGGTAAACGGTGGATGGCAGGCGAGCGCGGGAAAATGCACACGGGCGCTGCACGGCATAACGGGCTCAACAGTAGTAGTCGGAGTTGGGCATCGGTCTGAGAAACACGCTCTGGATCGAGGAGGCTCTCCTGGAAGACGTAGTTTCATTGAGCCTCGGATGTGCCGTTTCCGACGACTATACAGCATGGCAAAATTCCATAGGCACTAAATGGAAAAATATTGCGACGCTATGAAGAAGTAAAGTGCCGATACATCAAGAGCCATAGCTGTATGTGTGCTCTGCGCCTCGCCATCTCGCCGCCCGCCAACCGCCGCATCGATACGAACAGGTTGAAACTTTTAGTACTGTATTCGTGTGGACCAGTGTTACTTTTGTTCCATACTGTTCAATAACAACTTAACTTTTACCAGAACTGTCCTATCATTTAATTATCCTCATCACTAACCTAGACAGGGTCCTTTCCACATGTTGTGCAATCCGAGTGTCCCGAGATGAAAATTTAATGTTTATGTTAATAATAATTACCTGCAGGCCTATCTATGTTAGAATGATGTTTAAAGAACTTTGTTGTTAATGAATATATAGGTGAATAATATAGGCCTGACGAAGTTGGAAGATAATGTTGAAATTGGTTTAGTAATGAAGGCTAATTAATTTGAGACAAAAATAATGGTAGTTAAATGAGCAAGAAATAAGACAAAAAGAGTAGTAACTCATATATTGGAAATCTTGAGTGCTTAACGATTACGATAATCAAAAATTTCAGTACAATGATCGTAGATCGTAACAGTTTCAGGCCCCCCCCCCTTTTCTTTTCTATTCATTTAAATTCTGAAGTGTACTGAACTGATTTGACCAGCAAAGTTAAAGTCAATATAAAACCAAAATTTATTAGTGTTTTACCTTTTTCAAAATTGACATTGTATGTGTGTTTCGAAAGTGCTATTTCTAGGGTAACCTATGCCCGATTTTAATCAGATCCATAGACAGTACGAAGTTTGTAGTAAACATTATAGTCTATTATTGTGTATTTATGGCTTGTCCATATTAGTACAGAAAGTGAAATTATTAGTTCAGTAGATTTTCTGGTTCTAAAATTTACCATATTATGCAGTGTTATTACGTGTTGTTTTGTATGAACGTGCATCAACTTGTAGTGGGAAGAAACTCAGTTAATGCCTAATTAGGCTGGCGACCGTATTATTAACAATTTGGTAGCATCTGCTGTGTTGTTTCTTGTCAGTCCTAACGTGTAGTTGCACTTCAGACTTACTTGACGTATCATTGTTGTTAATGAGTGGGTGGAAGTCTGATTTTGCCTCCATTTAGGTACACGCGGTCAACATATATACCAAAATCCTTTCTTATAAGGTGAAGCCCGTCAACTTACCATAGTACAGGCTTTAAAGAGTATCGTGCGCCCGAGCGAAGGGTTACAAGTGGTCGACGAATGCATGGGCGATGTCTGTCCAGTTCGTCTCCCTGCTACCATCTGGGAGATCCAGACTGGGCACCAGTTTTCGTCGTATTTTTCGTTGTTAGGAGATTATGTGGTGCGTGGATGGAGGTTCTTCGTGGATCTCATTCGTACCATAACGCCTTCAAGACTGGCGGGTAAGGATGAGAATCTTCGTCTAGGCGCGATGGATCTCTGGCGATTAGGGGATGGTGGGAGCTCAGTGAGTTCTCGGAGAAGTGCGTAATACAAGTCCGTCATTTATCAGTGCCAGAGCGATCGTTCCCTACCACAGCCAATCAACGCATCGTCGTAAGGCTGGTTTCACACACTTTAGGCACCTTTGAAAGCGTGACGGGTACCGTAGCAATCTACGTTAACATGAGGCCCACGTACTTGTCATGAGTTGCCTACATTCCTGATCTTGTAGGAGTGACAGATTCAGTTTCCATAATAAGCGACTTCTCCACACCGTTTGCTGCTGTAGGTTGACCGTGCACTGTCGGAAAATGTCGTGGGCCAGCACTCTGCTGCTAGAATCGCCGTCACAAGGTCAGAGAAAACGTAGACGCAATCGAGTCCGCCGGCAGAGTGTCTGGTCACGTAAGTAAAGCCAGGGGCGATCACCATGTAACACCTCCGAAGTCTCAGCAAGACGCAGGTGTTGTATCAAGGGACACAGTCCAGGGCACAGGATGTAGTTTGGTTGTTGTTCTTTCTGAGACAGCACACTATTGAAGTCTGTACCAATAATGATGTGGTTATAGCGGCCCAAGAAGAGACGCGTAAATTTTTCTAAATAAAACCGTGACCAGTCTCACCTTTTATTTGTCCCAGAAGGGGCGAATACATTAACAACTCAAGTCCCCTGCATATCGAACGCCATTCCCCGTGCCGCTGGCAAGTATATCACATTGGTTACCCCTATTCCATTTGGCACAAGGGCACCTGTTCCACTGCCTCCCGAAGCAGCAGGAGAGACGTTAGTAGTAAACCAATAAAAGTCTGGGAAGGTCTCCAGTCGACCTCCCTGCAGTGTAGCCCCGAGCTTATCGCACAGCACATGAAGTTCGATACGTGTACAGATCATGTTGCGATTGATGGAGACAATCTTGTAGCTTGCAGCTAGTCTGCGGGCAGTGGGACATTCATAACAACAGGGGGAAGAGGATTAATCGCAGCAGCAGATTAACCACGTCGGGCGAACCCTTCACCGCACAATACAGTAAATCGAAAGATAGAATGTTTCTGCAGAGGCAACAGTCGCCTGTGCATTCTCAGTCGAAGGTTTGGGGACAATATCATTCGCCCATGCCATCGGGTGAGTGGTAAGATCTTCAGAAGCCTCCGTAATGGGACGTGGTGGCACACGGGATACTTCACATAACACAGGGCGTCGTTCGTCGCGTTTGTCGACAGTCAACAGCTGCACGTTCGACAAGAGCGAATCGGAGTCCGGACCGGTGGAAGGACACGCGTCAGAATCTGACGTGGAGGAGTCCATCGGAAATTCATCGTGGTGGTGAGAGGTCGCATTGGCATGCGACTGTGTCGTGGGCTCACTGGCTTAGATCATCTTTTGCTTCTTATGGCTCTTTGGGGACCGCTGAGACTCGTCTCTGTGTCACATGACGGTAGTGAGTGCTGACGTCCAGGCACAAAGGCGACAGTGCCAATACGAACGTGTAAACTTCGAAACCACCGTGGACGTCTCTTCTATTCCTTTTAGAGCCGGCGGGGCGTGAGGGGGGCTGTGTTAGATGTCGGTTGCACCTCGTAGTTCCGTATTGACATAGCTGATTACGGAAGATCCTCTAAGTGGTCGGGTCCGTGCATATGACTAGGATCCGTCCGAAGTGCCGCTACATACGTGAGAGGTAGAGATGACGGGATGGTGGAAAGCATCAGATCCGTTGGTCGGAGCTGGGCAATCCGTCACTGCAGACACTGTGAACGAATGTGCAGGTCTTAGGCAGGCCATCATACACTGAAGAGCCAAAGAAACTGGTGAACCTACCTAATACGTGTAGGGCCCCCGCGAGCATGTAGAAGTGCCGCAACACGACGTGGCATGGACTCGACTAATGTCTGAAGTAATACTAACACCATAAATGCTGCAGGGCTGTCCATAAATCCGTATGAGTACGAGGAGGTGGAGATCTCTTCTGAACAGCACTTTGCAAGGCATCCCAGATATGATAAACAATGTTCATGTCTGGGAAGGTGGGCCAGCGGAAGTGTTTAAACTCACAAGGGTGTTCCTGAATCCACTCCGTAGCAATTCTGGAAGTGTGGGGTGTCGCATTGTCCTGCTGGAATTGTCCAAGTCCGTTGGAATGCACAATGGACATGAATGGATGCAGGTGATCAGACAGGATGCTTACGTACGTGTAACCGATCAGAATCGTATCTAGACGTATCAGGAGTACCATATCATTCCAACTGTATACGCCCCACACCATTAGAGGGCCTCCACCAGCTTGAACAGTCCCCTGCTGACATGCAGATTCCATGGATTCATGAGGTTATCTCCATACCCGTGCACGTCCATCCACTCGATACAATTTGCAATTTTAACTTCTGATGTCATCAGTCCCCTAGAACTTAGAACTACTTAAACCTAACTAACCTAAGGACATCACAGACATCCATGCCCGAGGCAGGATTCGAACCTGCGACCGCTCGGCCACTCTGGCCGGCCAACATGTTTCCAGTCATTAACGGTGTTGACGGGCCCAGGCGAAGCGTAAAGCTTTGTGCCGTGCAGTCATCATGGGTACACGAGTGGGCCTTCGGCTCCGAAAGCCCGTATCGCCCGCATCTCGTGGTCGTGCGGTAGCGTTCTCGCTTCCCACGCCCGGGTTCCCGGGTTCGATTCCCGGCGGGGTCAGGGATTTTCTCTGCCTCGTGATGGCTGGGTGTTGTGTGCTGTCCTTAGGTTAGTTAGGTTTAAGTTGTTCTAAGTTCTAGGGGACTGATGACCATCGCTGTTAAGTCCCATAGTGCTCAGAGCCAAAGCCCGTATCGACGATGTTTCGTTGAGTGGTTCGCACGCTGACAGCTGTTGATGGCCCAGCACTGAAATCTACAGCAGTCTGCGGAAGGGTTGCACTTCTGTCACGCTGAACGATTCTCTTCAGTCGTCGTTGGTCCCGTCCTTGTAGGACCTTTTTCCGGCCGCAGCAATGTCGGAGATTTGATGTTTTACCCAATTCCCGATATTCACAGTACACTTGCGGAATGGTCGTATGGGAAAATGCGCACTTCATCACTACCTCGGTGATGTTGTGTCTCATCGCTCGTGCGTCGACCATAATACCACGTTCGAGCTCACTTCAATCTTGATAACCACCCATTGTAGCAGCAATAACCGTTCTAAAAAAATACGACAGGCACTTTATGTCTTATATAGGCGTTACCGACCGTTGCGCCGTATTCTGCCTGTTTACATATCTCTGTATTTGAATAAGCATGCCTTTACCAATTTCTTTGCCGCTTCAGTGTATATGATGTTCGCCCTGCATCCCCAATGTAGAGGTGTGACGGAACATGATTACGGAGTTCATTGTGTACTTGTCGCATTCAATTCACTGCAGTGTAGGTAGTAAATAGTGTCCACTTCTTCGCGACGCGGCTACGAATCCTCCCATAGGGCCTGACCGCAGCCACTACTTCGCCCGCCGGTACTTCGAACGGGATTTCGAATACGCAGATCACCGTGAGTCCGTGAGTCCGTGACCCGCACGATCTGCTGTCACTGGATTAATATTGCCATCTACTCGTACATGTCGGAACTTGAGCCCGTCTCTCGTCTTTTCTAAAATCGTGTCACATGCAGCACAAGTTACTAATTTAACGTTAAGTACACTACTCACTGTTGAGAGATGGATTCCAACTGGATCGGTACAAGGAATCTTCACATCGTCTCGAAGAAAGTGTTTAATTTCACGTGCTTTGGGACGTGCATATTCATTCGAGAAACTGATTTTCAGCGTCGTCGATTTCCTATATGAATTGGCCATTTATTTCGGAAGACACTCACTCGCACGAAAGCCGCTGTAGTACGTAAACACTTCGAAAGCGTGCGCCGTGGCAAGGACGTAAACACCGCTCTGCCGACTAACAAGGGGAGGCCACGACGTTTGGAACGCGGATTTACTGCAAACTTCGTACACTCGTAGTACTCCATAAGGACAAGTAAATGTATAAGCAGTGGCGCGTACTTCTCAAGCGTTATTGAGAAAATCGCAAGATAATTTCGGTCGTCAACTATATACCTGTGCGTGGCCATTTTTACTATGAAGCCGCGGCAGCCGAGTGGTTATCGTTCAAGCCACGTGATCGCCGGATCCAGCCCTGTTCGTCAGTTTTTTTTTTACATTTTCAACACAGTCATTTTCTTTATTATTTATATTACAATTGATATAATGGAAAAAATACGTGTAATCGAATGGACTTCCATTGAATTTACAATGTTATTTGGCAGTCTATAAATTTATATTATCACAAATAATATAATACTCGTAACTATCGACTAGTAAACGACCAAACCCACAAAGTGGTACTGAAAATGTATGCTTGTCCGTGATCTGAGAAATCCCTTATACTTGGAAGGAGCCCGAAACTACTTCTTAAAAATGGCTATGAGCACTATGGGACTTAACATCTGTGGTCATCAGTCCCCTAGAACTTAGACATCACACACATCCATGCCCGAGGCAGGATTCGAACCTGCGACCGTAGCAGTCGCTCGGTTCCGGACTGAGCACCTGAACCGCTAGACCACCGCGGCCGGCGAACTACTTGTTACCTGCACGTTTTGACCGCCATAGACGGCTTTCGAAAGATGTACAATTAATCGTCGCTTTCGGCATTACAAACTGCAGGATGGCATTTTTCTTAAAACCATGGAAAACAGAGTTAAACGCCACCAGCTGCATTGAATAAATGCTATGTTTTTCACATACGCAAGATCTTTTGAGGTTTTCCGTGGAAAAACAAACTTCGTTAACATTTTCAAAAACCTCTCTTTCAGTGGGTAATTTGGAATCAAACCATGCATAACGCAGTATTTCCTTAAATATCGGCGCTGATAATTGGTCATGCAGTATCGAGTGTATTTTAATAGCGTCTTCACGAAAGGCAATTTCTCGTTCTCTTTCGATTAAATACTAACAATTTTGTAGACACGGACAAGCATACATTTTCAGTATCACTTTATGCGTTTGGTCGTTTACTGGTCGATAGTTATAAATATTATATTACTGTGATAATATAAATTTGTAGACTGCCAAATAAATTTAATAAAAGTCCATCCTATTACACGTATTTTTTTCCATTATATCAATTGTAATATAAATAGTAAAGAAAATGACTGTATTGTAAAAAGAAAACAACTGACGAACGGGACTCGATCCAGCGTTCACGGGGCTTGAACGCTGACCACTTTTTTTTTTCTTTTTTTTTTAGATGGACACAATGTGCACGACTAGCACTTCATCATATGAAAACAAGAACTCTCTCTGCCCGAACAGGCCTTTTTTTAACCTTACAGAACTAGCACTCTTTTTTTTACAATTTTTACACAGAAATATACACTCAAATGACAATGTTTTCCTTCAAAAAACGAAAGTATTCTCTTTTTTTCCAGAACATTGATTGAAAGCAATTAATTAAAATAAAACAAAGAAGTCATTTCGACAAAAACAAAAGGGTGAAATCAGAAAAACGTATAGGAAGGAATGGGGCGCCAATTTTAAGGTGCCCACACATTCTTTCTTCCGTCACTTCTACATCGTGGAACATCTAAATCCATAGAAGTGTCCACAAATAAAAAAAGGGGGGGGGGGCATGGCAACTCATCCAATGCCTTGTCGATTAAAAACAAGATACAACATATTAGAAAAAAATTCACGATAACGGGGCATCCTGAGCCACATCCAATGTGCGGTGGCCATATAGTGGGAAAAGGCACACGGATCTGCGTCATATCCACTCACCATCACGTAGTGGACATAATGGCCAACAAGCCACATGATGGTATTGTTCTTTGATCGAGGGAAGAACGTTGAATCGGGGCGTACGAGAATCTCCCCCGAGATAGCCGCCTCCGACGTCCTGAGCAGAAAAACCAGTTGTCGGCGAAGCCATCTCCAATGGTTATGACCGCAGGAAATCAACCGAAGAGGTAATGTATCAGTTTCATGGCACCGAATGCAGCGATCCGTCACACTGAGGCCAATACGAAAAAGTCGCACGTTGGTAGGTACAATATCATGAACAACTTGGTATCACGAGGACGCCACTTCCATCGGGAAAATCGGGAGGCTGATGTTAGACCAAACAATCTTCCAGTTCGTTTCTGCCGACAGGGCTTCCACAGAGGGAAGACTATAACGAACTGGTCAGCGGCTTAACAGCATTTTTAGGGAGAGATTCGCTTGGGAAAGAATATTTACTCCTAAATAACTGACCTCAAGAAAAAATTCCTTAGGGTGCCGTAATTTATAACTAATCCGACCAATATCTACTGGAGGTGTTAAAGTCGCCGGTCTGATACAGTCACAAAGGCGAGCTGTAAGTGACTGGGGGGCGCGTTGACATGTTAAAATGGTGCGACGGATGAATGACCCCATAACGCACGCGAAATACAGAGTGGCGCCAGATAAACCTGCCAGTTAGACTTTGCAACTTGCGGGACATCATCGCAGGAAGTTGTGAAGGCATTGCTAATTACGCATATAAAATATTTTTTCGTGATTTTCTGTGGATTTCTGTTCTTTTTCTTTTGTTCATATGGGCATTTCTAATTGTGATTATGTAACATTCTACTGTGGTTTTTAAATGTGAAGATGTAATTGTGATTATTTCGTTTGCCAATGGATAAATATGTTTCTTGCTTTGTACCTGTGGTAAAGTTTCTAAAGTTCTCTTTTGGAATATTATTAATTGTGAAAAATGCAGTCAATAACGTTTATAAATGTTTATGTAATTTACGATAACGATATAACATCTATAGACAGGGGACAGCGATAGTGATATCGAGAGTTGAAAGGTTGTTGCGTAGTAGAGGGGATGGTGGATGGCGTGTCTGTGAAGCGTGCGCGGGAAAAATAGTACTGTGTTCCATGAAAAGCATACGTAATTGTATGGACAGTGATACCGAACTATCAGATTGTTAATTCTCTTTACCACTGCGGTATGTAATGCCATCGCCAGCGAACTTTAAGAACAAATAAACCGGACTTTGAAAGTGCCGCTAACATTACTTTGTTGTGGCCGACACGAACTGTGCCTTTATTCGAATGAACATTTCTGGTATTGGTTTTGAGTGGTGGAACTGTTGTATATCACATTCTATCAAGCCATGAAAGTGAAGACTAATTAACTGTGCAATACAAATGGCTTTCAGTGACGTTGTCGAAGTTTGAAATGCGAGAACAGAGTGGATATTGTTTACGGTGAGCTTCACACACAAGAACAATTCTATGAACTGTGTATTTGTGGCTAAGACTATATGAATGTGACGAACCGTGTAATTATGGACGATAGCGTCACGGACAGTGCATAAAGTGTAAAAATGAGCGATGTCTATGTCATGTACTTTGAAAGAGAGGACATGTCAACAACGTTCGTATACTGGCGTCTTGTGGTTTGTTAATCACCACGGGGTTAATGATACAGCTGTGCCGGAACTTTATTTGCGTTTCGCCGGAGAAGATTAACCAGCGAAACTGTCTGTATCCTGCTCTCATCATCGTAACCCGCCGACATCGTGCTGCCTAACGCAACGCTTCGTATGCAACAAAAAGTTAAGGAATTTCGCTGAACGCTATCCCCTGCCTAGAAACTTTCTTTCTCTATTAAAAGTATAAGAATTACAGACTCTGTTTAATTAAATTCTTTGTTTAGTTTGTTTGCTTGCTGTTAACGAAAATAAAATTACAATCAGTGAATTAAAAGTTGCCTGGTAGTCATTGTTGAAACACCAGTAAATATAAACTACTTCCTCTCATTACGACTAATTCTCCTTGCATGTCAAAATTATTGTAGTTATTTTATGTAGTTTTATGTATTGTTATGAGACTAGGTATATGGCAGTAACTAATAAGAGTATTTTGTTCCGAAATATGGCTTCGCGCGAAAATTACGGCGACTGCCATAATTGCTTGCGTTCTGACCAATAATGCAAAAGCTGCTATTCCCGTATTGGTGCTTTTCCTGACGTGAACCGGAATTATAAATGTCAGCTGTCAAATCGCGTAGTGACTCTTTACCCAGTAATAAAAGTTTTTTGATATTGTATTGCTACGAGTCGTAGTATTAAGAGACACTGGTTATACTCAGAAGTGGGTAGATGCATGGTGAAACCCCCCAGTGTTCATGCGATTGTTAACAGTATTGTGTGTGATTCACGAAATTTTGTCACTTTTTTTAATTCCTTTGAAGTTTCAGAGAATGTATACACAATTTTGTCGGTTCAGGTTAATTTCAGAGCAGTTTCTCGTGAATATTAGAGTTTTCAGTTCATAAACAAAGTGGGATCGTGACCAATTGAGAAGTATAACAAAGAGTGTGGTTTTCCAACTAGAATTTTGGATGACTTCACAGTTCAGATTTTGATAATTATTTTTCCTGTGGGTTGAGGTCATCACAAAGTGGAAAGATTTGTGCAATAAAATAAGCCTTACTTAACACATACGTTTCCATGGCCCGAACCTTATGAAGAAGTGAGAGGGAGCGACGCTCATGTTCAATGACTGCACCCTGAATCTTATCCGTGACAGACTTCCAGTTTATCGTAGCCATCTTTAGCCGACAACTGTCAATTATAACACCCAACGATCGATATCGGGTGACCTTCGAAGCCCATGGAATTTCAACAGCGTTAAATCCTCGCAAACTGAATAAACGACATTTCTGGTCATTAACTCGCGCTCCCATATGACAAAAGGCATCCAAAACTTCCTTCAGCAATGGTATATCATCATGGGTCCGGAGGAGAACCATAACGTCATCAGCATATGCACGAACGGTAAACCTTTCACCCAGCGGCAACCAGCCACTCAAACGAGCAGCTATAGTTCGCAATAATTGTTCCAGAAAAAGCACGTGGAGCGACATTGATGATGGACTCCTTTGAAGGACGCCCTGACACACCGCGATGGGGGAAGTAAGACTGCCATTTACGTCAATGGACGCCCGAATAACAGTGATTAGAGAGCTAAACAGCCGTCGTGCAGCATCATTAAAACCAACAGTCGTCAATATTCGCATAAGGAATCCATGACTGACGCGGTCGAACGCTTGGTGAAAATCAACGAAAAGCAAAGCGCTTGGCACGGGAATGGTGGAAGCAATCGAAAATAAATCTCGACATTCAGCAACGGGAGTCAGGAGAGTACGACCCGGAAGACAACTTTGATGGCTCGCGATGATGGTAGTCAACAATACAGATAGTGGGCTATTGACCGCTGGCGCCATTATTTTATAATCATAGTTGAAGAGGGTTATCGGGCGGACCTGATCCACTCGCAGATGTCCCTACTTTTTTGGGACCAGGGCTATTTTAGCAACCTTAAAGCTGGGTGGGAGAAGGCCTCCTTGTAACACTTCATTCACCATGGAAGTTATCGTATCTCCTATTTGGGGCGAAAGTTGAATATAAAATTCTTTGGGAAGGCCATCGGGGCCAGGTGATCTGTGTCAGGGAGAACGAGCCACAATATCAAGTATATCATCGCGATGGAATACAGAGAAAAACTCTTCCTGGAGAGCTGGTGTAATACGATCAAGGAGGGAGGTGACATCAACAGATGGTGGACCGTCTGAATCCACTTCAGCATAAAGCTCGGAGTAGTACTGGTAAAGTTCACGTGTAATCTCAGATTGGTAGGACCACCCACGCCCATCTAGAGAACGAATGGTAGAAAGACACGTCCTTCGAGATCACTTGTGAAGCCAGAGAAGATGATAGTGAGAGGTCAACTCATCCTGTACGACTGAACAAGGCTGGGAACGCAGTCGGACCCCATCCATTTGCCTACGTTTGAGTTGGAGAAGTTTTGCCTTCACACGGTGGATGTCGACGACCCTCAAGAGGGCATCACGAGCATTATCGTAAAGATCGCGAAGGACTGCATAAGAAAATTCCCTAGTGCGCCTTATTTCAGCCGCTTTTTCAGCGCTAAAATGCTTGAGTGTATTTCGATCCGGGGTTAGCAAAGGTAACCCACCATTCTAGAAGTGAGGAATAACGCGTCTGGGACTGGGCTGTCCGCCGCCATACGTCTGCAATGATACCTTCCAGAGAGGGGTCCGTGAGATGTAGAGTTTAGCTTCCATAAAGGGCGCGAAAAATGGGCCCGCTGCGGGACGTGGCTAAAAGTCATTGAAACAGCACAGTGATTAGTGAAACTGGCAGCAATTACATCAATCGATAGAAGCTGACTACTTATGGGGGCAGATAAACAAAAGCGGCCCAATCGGCTACTTGAAGTAGCTATAAAAAACGTAAAGCGCACCAATGTAGGATATCTGCAAACCCAAGCATCCTGGAGATGCAACGACGTCACCATATCATTAAGTTCACGACAAAATGTATAATTGGGGGTCTGATCTACACGGCGTAAGACGCAGTTAAAATCGCCCCCTAACATAACCTTGCGCGGGTTCCGTCGGAGTAAAGAAACAACTTCTTCCTTATAAAACCGCGCGCGATCGAATGAACGACCGGATCCAGACAAAGTGTAAAGAAAAATTAAGGCGAGGTCATAAAAACTACAGCCTATACCGCGACCATCATCTAGCGTTTCGAAGTCCGTCAGCGGGATTCCATCTCGGTAGAGGAAAGCAATACCGGTAGAATGTTCAGGCGCGGCATTGAAAAGCATAGAATATCCAGAAAGACAAAACACATCAAATAATACGTCTTGTAAACACATGATATCAGCTCGGGAATCGTAAATAAACTGGCGTAACGCAGCAAGCCGTAACTGGGAACGTATCCTATTAACATTGAGGGTCAGAAATGTATACGCCTGCATCCGTTAAGACATGTGAGATCAATAAAACAACATTAAGGAAAAAGCACTATCGGATCTGTCTCTCCCCAGCGTCCGGAGGCGGGGAAAAGAAAG
Source organism: Schistocerca serialis cubense (assembly GCF_023864345.2). NCBI lineage: Eukaryota > Metazoa > Arthropoda > Insecta > Orthoptera > Acrididae > Schistocerca > Schistocerca serialis. The sequence goes on along the minus strand of NC_064640.1, from coordinate 55,049,243 downwards.
TATAATGCTAGTCCTCCCCACCTGACGCCGAGGAGTCCTCGTTTTCCTTTTTACGACGCGCCGCGGCACGTGCAGATTGAAAACGCTGTTTCACACCACTCCGTGAAAACATACACTCTTGATGCGGAGGGGCTGGGGGCACGTCAAGCTCCGATTTGATAGAGGAGCCATCGTCACCACACTTATCGGAAATCGGGGAGCACAACTCAGAACGACCAACAGCAACATCAGGTACAGAAGAGACAGGTAATGCAGTGCCGGTATCAGGTGACATCTCCTGAACATCAGGAAGAGAACCCGTAGAATCCTGTTGCTCGACCGTCGCAGCGTGGAGGCGGGATGCTACTGCACTAGAACGCTGAAAAGACTGGCCAGCAGGCGACGTTTGTGCGGGAACAACGGAACCCACGGGAACCGTCACGTCGACGGGTGAAGTGGGGGACGTAGATTGAACGCGCATTTCAGCATCAACAGAAGCAGCTACATCCTCTCTGGTAATACTGGAATCACAATTAACATCAAACACATTACCGCCAGAAGGTGCACCCTCTGTCAACGCCGTGTCAGAAGAACGAGACTGGAGTGGGACGTCCTCGAAATCTTTACCGTCCTCTGTCCGCCGGCGTTTGACGTGCGCTGCAGGAGCCGTCGTCTCCTCGTGGACAGAGGCCGCGCCGGTAACGGTGGAAATTCGCGAGGAGTAGGGGGTAATGTTGCCCCTGCATCGCTTAAAGCTGGAGACTGACTGAAAGCTGACTGCGAAGTTACTATGTCTGCTAACGTTAAAGGAAGACGTTTTTGATAAGACTACGTCAGAACAGTAGTACGGCGCGGGCAATCAGATCTGAGATGACCGCTTTCGTTACAGAGAAAACCAGTTCCTTCTTGTCCTGTATACGTAACATGGATTCGGTAACCACAAAAAGTTAAGTGGGAAGGAATATTCATTTTAACGCACATGTCCACAGTCCGGATACCATTATAACACTGGAAGCGATGTTGTGCTGACCAGCGTTCCCATCGGATATGCCGTATGACTCCAAACGGAAGCAACGCTGTTTCCAGAAATGAATCGTCCACTTCAGGAGGAAGGTTATAAATTCTAACCGGAGTACACTCGAGTGCCACATTTTCAAGGAGGACGTGACCAACGGAACCATCGCGGTGTGTAAACACTTTAGAACCAACCCGGGAGAGAAGTCTTTCTACTTGAACGGGATCATAAAACTTCACAATGAATGCACACAAATCAGAATCAAAGTAAGCAGTTTCTACCTGATCAGGTGTAACACGGATCACATCAGCCAACCAATCGTGAATTTCTAAGGAGCCAGGTTGAACACTACGCGTACTTTAGTCAAAACTGAAACGAACAGTAGCTCGACGAGGAACAGATTTAGGAGACTCGACAGACACCATGGCGCGGGCAGAAAACGCCGCCGCCAAGAGCAAGACGACAAACTCCGCTACGCAACTACGATGTGGCTCCGGCCGATACACCAACAAGACTGAGTAGCTGCGGCAGAGACGGAAGTTAACGACAACCTGCTCGCTCGACGCGCAACGCGACGCTGACCACCACCGACTCAAAGGAAGGCCTCGGCGCTTGCTGGTGACGTCACGTCAGCTATACACGGCGAACGCCAGGTCTGTTGCAGGCAGAAACGCCTGGGCGTGCTTATCACTATAAATCTCTTATTTTTGGACAAAATGTTTGGTATTGTTTTGGATTCTGCAGTTTTATATAGATGAAAGATTTTATTACTATCGTAAAGCTACAAATGAAGATCATAGTTCTGAGTTACTGAATCCTGCCGAAACAAACGTAGGTCAATACGAGAAGATGCTTTGCCCCATTGCAAGCTTCGGATATTTTACATTCAAGTAACTATATTTACTTGATCCATTTTGTTATCAAAACTTTCCCCAACCCCCTTACAATTAACTCGTTTCTTTTATTTATTTTCGTTTGACATCGTCCCTGGAAATGTGAACTAATTTTCATGTGTAAATGTCCAACTGTTTCCAGTCATTAGATTACGGTCGTTTTCAGCGAAAGGAATTCTAAACAGGAAACAAAATAGCTTCATACATCGAAAATACTGCTGAGCTTAAACTGTTTTAAACATGCGCATTAGAAAAGATAAATATTCCCCTCTTGCAACTGAAAGGAAAAACTTTATAAGGTAAAAATTTTATTTGGTAAAACAAGTATCTCTCTTTTGCCTATTCTTCTGTCGCCCACTCCCTCCCCCAACGTGTACAATCGCAAGATATTTCATTAACATTCAGTGCTCCTCACCTCATAGTCAACCAAGATAGCTAAAGAAGAGACCAATATGTTCACAGTTTCTTGTAAAAGCAACCCAGTACAAACGTAATTTCCTCAGATTTACAAGTAAGGTAAAGAATCACGAATTCTGTTGCTGCTGGACCATGAAGTTTTTTTTGTATGTCAATCCTTAAAACAGGTGGAAATTTAAGTTCAGGAGGACACTATTTGTTAAGAAGTGTAATGAGTTGCACAATTAATTGATTGCGGAAATTTCTCAGAACAATGTGTGTTGATGAACTACCGCCAATAGTTTGACATTTCCCTGTGTTAGTGAGGGAGACACCACCATTATGAGTATGCCTGCAACAGGCCTGGCGTTCGCCGTGCCTAGCTGACGTCACGTCACCAACAAGCGCCGAGGCTTTCCTTTGAGTCGGTGTTGCACTGACTGGCTCTCTGCTGCCGCCGCTGCGTGGTAAAAATGGCCACGCACAGGAATATATTTGACGACCGAAATTATCTTGCGATTTTCTCAATAACGCTTGAGAAGTAGGCGCTACTGCTAACACATTTTGTTGTCCTCATGGAGTACTACGAGTGTACGAAGTTTGCAGTAAATCCGCGTTCCAAACGTCGTGGCCTCCCCTTGTAAGGCAGACTCCCATTTGGCTATCCGAGTACAACTCACTCGACCACGTGGCTACAACATGTACTCGTGCATCAATTGTGTATAGTCCCGTACAGGGGACACATTTTACTTGGAAGACGCTTGCCCGCTGCCGGCGGATAAATACGATATTGCATTGCCTGTGTTATTCCGAATTACGATGCAGTGTTCCTTAGGACATGCAATATCCCAGCCGATATTGAGAACAGAGTAAAAAATTTGGAGGCAATGCTTTCGGCACGCCATCGTATTATATACTTAAAATTTCTTTAATGTCTTACATATAAAGAACTTGGATAAAGGTATTCACTATTTTAATGGTTTTTATTATTGTTCTTTTACATCTGTATACAGCCTAATTCAGCCGAAAACAGTAATTATAGTACAAACAAGTGATCTATAGAGCGCTTTGATCACAAACATTTTCTTTTCGATTATAGATTTAGTCTCTGTTATTTCATGACCTGGTTTCCAGACCTTAAATTCATAGATTTGCATTCGCCACAATCATCGAAAGTGTGTATCACTACCACGGAAACAATCTGAAATTGATGCAGTGGTCATCATACTGTAAACAGATTTCATTAAATCATTATCAACGTGCAGGTTGTTTTCAAGCGCCAATCAGAAAGTCGCAGGATGTGTAGAGATCACTGGGAAGATATAGAGATGTGCCGTTTCCTTGGCAGAGGTGCATACACGTCAAGTAAAGCGCTTCAATGTTCCATGTTTGACGTGTGAAATAGCGATAGCAATTTACTCTTACAGTTAACGTTATTTCTAAGTAATTGGCATGATCGGTGTCAAAGTACACAAACGATGCACAGTACTCTCATCTGAAACATCTGTGTTAAAGACTACCTTCTGACGTAAACAGAGGGCAGGCATCAGGAGCCATTTATTTGAAGTTCCTGCAGTTTTTGTTCGACAGGAAGAGAAGGTCGCAGAGACTGGCCGAGACGGAACGAACCCAACGCCCGGGGAAAGTCCTCTTCGTGATCAGCATTAATCTGACCTGTAGTAAGGCTAAACATGATTGTACAATCTGGCATCCGCGATGTAGCCCCATGAGGTACGCATAATTATTTTCCAAAATCGTGATAACGTTTTTAACACGGAAAATGGTGAATGCACCTCCTTGTTCTGTCCGAATACTTGAAACGGGCTGCTCATTACTGTGCGCTAGAACAATGAAGAGCTAAAGCAGCCAAGGTCATTTTTGTAGTCGAAGCGATGCATGCCGCAGGTTGAACACGCTAGCGGTATCTGAAAACGAATACACACAATCCACTGTCACCATTGTAGATTAACTTTGATATATTTCAATATTTGTGTTGTGTCTGTCTTTTCGTTGTATCTTCGTTGCACTTGTTCACATTTTCTTTAAAATCCCATGCATTTATGTAGTACTATGTCAATGGGATGACGTCTCCTCCATTGCTATGTTTAATAACAGTTCACTAACTTCGAAAAGACGCACTTGGAACCCAAAATACCGTTGATAACTGTAAATGTTATCGATTAGAGTAACAAAGCACACGGAGCGTTTAGTATCGGACACGGCGTGGGTAGTAGAAGGTCGAATGTCATTAGGCACGCAGTGACGCGGTGACCAGCAGTGCAAATGGCACTTCGTAGTGAGTGAAGAGTAAGTTCACGTCGTGAATGCCTTACTTTAAACAGAATCCAAAACCACAGCAAGGTTTTTGTAAGAGAACAAGATCAGTCCAGAAAAAGCACCGAAAGAGAGAAAACTGAAGACAATGAACAATCGCCGGCCTTGGTGGCCGAGCGGTTCTAGGCGCTACAGTCTTGAACCACGCTACCACTACGGTCGCAGGTTCGAATCCTGCCTCGGGCATGGATGTGTGTGATGTCCTTGGGTTAGTTAGGTTTAAGTAATTCTAAGGTATAGGGGACTGATGACCTCTGATGTTAAGTCCCATAGTGCTCAGAACCATTTGAACCATTTGAACCATAAACAATCGATCACTGTATCAAATGGCGCTGCCTAAATGCTCCAAGTGACAAACACTTTTTTTTAGAAGCAATCTCAAATGTTTTGTGAAACGATTTGTCTGAAAGTAAGAAATAAAATAAATTAATGAAATATTTGACATGCCTTTGATGGTGCTCGAAATCACTTACAGCCAATGAGGCACGCGAAATACATCTCCAAATTGTTTTACTTACCACTTTCAGACAAATCATTTCACTAAACATTTGACCGGTATCTTTACAATTTTTTAAAATTTTCAACTTTTGTTAAGAAAGCATGAAATGAAATATATTTAAATATACGTCGTTGTACTATTGCTATGAGGATTTTACATATAATGAGAAAGCAGGGAAGTATCAGTTCATACTGTAATATGAAATTTATTTTATTTTTCAACCTGAAAGAAAGAATTTTGCAGTTTGTGCACCAAAGTAACTTCTTATGCGCAAAATAGCTAAGTCCTGAAGAGAGGAACTTTTCTACACTTCATTTACGTAGACAGTAGTGGCTGTTAATGAAATATTTGAATTTTTTCATAATTATCTAGATTACTTTCAGGCAATAAGACTTTTTGTTTGATACCCGTTTGGCCATTTCCCACTCTTCATTTGGCTATGAAAATTCGGAGGAAAATCCTTTGTGTAATTTTCCCTCAAATAAATAATTACATGTTCCTTAATAATTTCATTACTTTCAAGCAATTAATTTTTTCCGGTTGGCGATGAAAATTCAGAGAAAAATTTTATCTCAAATCATTAATTAATTTTTTCTTACACTCAGTACTTTCGAGCAATTAAACTATTTTTTGCAAAGCTAGACCTCACGCTCTTTCATTTGATACTCAACTTGTCCTTCTCCGACTCTTCGTTTGGCTATGAAAATTCGGACAACTATCCGTTTTCTGATTTCTAGGGATTCTTGCTTTAGTTCCGCTCAAACATTGGAGCAAAACTTGATTAAATACAGAGGTCCGCTAGAGGGAGAATCTTGAGCAGTCTCAGGGGGACTTGCCAGGCCAAGTAGCGCAATATGAATCTCATAGATTTGGAAGAGTTTATGTCATCAGTTATAACTGTGGCAGTTGAGAGAGTTATGACATCACGTCTTTCAACTAGTCAAAGAGTATGACGTTCCTCGTGAGTCCTTTGAAGTGACGTCAGTAAACAGTTATCATTAGAGGTGTTACAAGATACCAGAAAATTTTGGGAGTACGGCTTTCTTGTAATGCGACAAAACATTTTCGAAGAAAAGTATCTGAAGCAAGAACGCTCGTTTTGGCAGAGATGTAGCTAAAAATTTTGCTTTGTGTAATGTAAGACTGACAGGATTAGTTCGAGTAATACTTTTGGCCAACAGATTAAAAATTTTTCTTTGCAAATGTATGCTACCGTTTTCATTACATATTGCGTTAACAGTTGCTGATTGAGTGTGAGTTGTGTGCTGTTTTAAAGTTCAGGCAGTCTGAAACATGTTTATTGTAGAGTTCGAGGAATGAAAACCTGCAGACTTGTAGAGGTTCACGTTTTAATATCTTAAGCACATTGCAGCAAAGTCGACCAGCGCAATTAAAAGAAATGAGTATGCGTCCATACGTCATTCCATTCGGTTAACTTGGGGAAAGTGTTCACGATGTGATAGCGGTGAGCTCATGCATTGGCGTCTACTAAAATGAACCCGCCACCGAGATGTTATCTTTATGGCTAGATAATAGGTTAGAGGTTCCTGTTATATCTACTACTTTGTAGTAAGGGCAATCACAGCTTAAATTATACACTACTGGCCATTAAAATTGCTACACCACGAAGATGACGTGCTACAGACGCGAAATTTAACCAACAGGAAGAAGATGCTGTGATATATAAATGATTAGTTTTTCAGAGCATTCACACAAGGTTGGCGCCGGTGGCGACACCTACAACGTGCTGACATGAGGAAAGTTTCCAACCGATTTCTCATACACAAACAGCAGTTGACCAGCGTTGCCTGGTGATGCCTCGTGTAAGGAGGAGAAATGAGTACCATCACGTTTCCGACTTTCATAAAGGTCGGATTGTAGCCTATCGCAATTGCGGTTTATCGTATCGCGACATTGCTGCTCGCGTTGGTCGAGATCCAATGACTGTTAGCAGAATATGGAATCGGTGGGTTCAGGAGGGTAATATGGAACGCCTTGCTGGATCCCAACGGCCTCGTATCACTAGCAGTCGAGATGACAGGCATCTTATCCGCATGGCTGTAACGGATCGTGCAGCCATGTCTCGATCCCTTAGTCAACAGATGGGGACGTTTGCAAGACAACAACCATCTGCACGAACAGTTCGACGACGTTTGCAGCAGCTTGGACTATCAGCTCGGAGACCATGGCTACGGTTACCCTTGACGCTGCATCACAGACAGGAGCACCTGCGATGGTGTACTCAACGACGAACCTGGGTGCACGAATGGCAAAACGTCATTTTTTCGGATGAATCCAGGTTCTGTTTACAGCATCATGATGGTCGCATCCGTGTTTGGCGACATCGCGGTGAACGCACATTGGAAGCGCGTATTCGTCATCGCCATACTGGCGTATTGCCCGGAGCGATGGTATGGGGTGCCATTGGTTACACGTCTCGGTCACCTCTCTTTTCCATTGACGGCACCTTGAACAGTGGACGTTACATTTCAGATGTGTTACGACCCGTGGCTCCACCCTTCATTCGATTCCTGCGAAACCCTACATTTCAGCAGGATAATGCACGACCACATGTTGCAGGTCCTGTACGGGCCTGTCTGGATACAGAAAATGTTCGACTGTTGCCCTGGCCAGGACATTCTCCAGATCTCTCTCCAATTGAAAACGTCTGGTCCATGGTAGCCGAGCAACTGGCTTGTCACAATACGCCAGTCACTACTCTTGATAAACTGTGGTATCGTGTTGAAGCTGCATGGGCAGCTGTACCTGTAAACGCCATCGAAGCTCTGTTTGACGGCGTATCACGGCCGTTATTACGGCCAGAGGTGGTAGTTTTGGGTACTGATTTCTCAGGATCTATGCCCCCAAATTTCGTGAAAATGTAATCGCATGTCAGTTCTAGTATAATATATTTGTCCAATGAATACCCGTTAATCATCTGCATTTCTTCCTGGTGTAGCAATTTTAATGGCCAGTTGTGTACATTGTTACCGTACATAAATTTCCAAAAATTCTCCTGAATAATCTTAAAGAATTAAAAAAATTCTTTTTGAAAGCGAATGAAAATTCTTTAACGCTGCATAGGCTGTATAGACGTTCCTTTGTTTGGGAACATAAATGGTTTCACACCATTACAGGTGCATATTTAGGTGACAGATCTGTTGCAATTTAAAAGTTTAGAATATACCTTTTTTGCACGGCAGGCACGTTAGTACAGACTGTTTTGTAGTAAGAGCAACCACAGCTTAGATTATAATTGGTACTGCAAAGAAATTTTCAATACTTCTCTAAAATAATCTTAAAAAATCCTTTAAATATTTTTTGAAAATGAACGAAAATTCTTCAAGACTGTGTTATCTGTCTACAGTCCTATCGTAGTGGTCGCCCGCTCCTGGGTGTACCTCCAATAGTTTTGTCACGATATGTGGCCTGAGGACCTGTGGGCTGTTAGACGCTAATAAGACAAGATTATTTATTAGTCAATTAATTGTTCAACACAAATCTCGTAGCTGCGGCCTCGGCAACAGCTGGCTGCTATGTAGGCCGTAGTGGAATCTGTTGTCATCAGTGGCAGACTCAAAGTACCGGAGGTCGCTGTGTCAGCCGGGGCATCGGCCAGTAACTTATAGTGTGGCAGGTTGTCCATACGCCGATCCATAGGCGCTTCCCGTATGGCAGATACACTCCTGGAAATTGAAATAAGAACACCGTGAATTCATTGTCCCAGGAAGGGGAAACTATATTGACACATTCCTGGGGTCAGATACATCACATGATCACACTGACAGAACCACAGGCACATAGACACAGGCAACAGAGCATGCACAATGTCGGCACTAGTACAGTGTATATCCACCTTTCGCAGCAATGCAGGCTGCTATTCTCCCATGGAGACGATCGTAGAGATGCTGGATGTAGTCCTGTGGAACGGCTTGCCATGCCATTTCCACCTGGCGCCTCAGTTGGACCAGCGTTCGTGCTGGACGTGCAGACCGCGTGAGACGACGCTTCATCCAGTCCCAAACATGCTCAATGGGGGACAGATCCGGAGATCTTGCTGGCCAGGGTAGTTGACTTACACCTTCTAGAGCACGTTGGGTGGCACGGGATACATGCGGACGTGCATTGTCCTGTTGGAACAGCAAGTTCCCTTGCCGGTCTAGGAATGGTAGAACGATGGGTTCGATGACGGTTTGGATGTACCGTGCACTATTCAGTGTCCCCTCGACGATCACCAGTGGTGTACGGCCAGTGTAGGAGATCGCTCCCCACACCATGATGCCGGGTGTTGGCCCTGTGTGCCTCGGTCGTATGCAGTCCTGATTGTGGTGCTCACCTGCACGGCGCCAAACACGCATACGACCATCATTGGCACCAAGGCAGAAGCGACTCTCATCGCTGAAGACGACACGTCTCCATTCGTCCCTCCATTCACGCCTGTCGCGACACCACTGGAGGCGGGCTGCACGATGTTGGGGTGTGAGCGGAAGACGGCCTAACGGTGTGCGGGACCGTAGCCCAGCTTCATGGAGACGGTTGCGAATGGTCCTCGCCGATACCCCAGGAGCAACAGTGTCCCTAATTTGCTGGGAAGTGGCGGTGCGGTCCCCTACGGCACTGCGTAGGATCCTACGGTCTTGGGGTGCATCCGTGCCTCGCTGCGGTCCGGTCCCAGGTCGACGGGCACGTGCACCTTCCGCCGACCACTGGCGACAACATCGATGTACTGTGGAGACCTCACGCCCCACGTGTTGAGCAATTCGGCGGTACGTCCACCCGGCCTCCCGCATGCCCACTATACGCCCTCGTTCAAAGTCCGTCTACTGCACATACGGTTCACGTCCACGCTGTCGCGGCATGCTACCAGTGTTAAAGACTGCGATGGAGCTCCGTATGCCACGGCAAACTGGCTGACACTGACGGCGGCGGTGCACAAATGCTGCGCAGCTAGCGCCATTCGACGGCCAACACCGCGGTTCCTGGTGTGTCCGCTGTGCCGTGCGTGTGATCATTGCTTGTACAGCCCTCTCGCAGTGTCCGGAGCAAGTATGGTGGGTCTGACACACCGGTGTCAATGTGTTCTTTTTTCCATTTCCAGGAGTGTATATGCGAAGAAGGCGTGCTCGTGGTGCGTACGTAACTTACTCGCACGCCACCCTGAGAATTTTCGGTCCATCTCTCGTCACTGGCCGTATTGTCCCATAGGATGGACTGTGGAGTAGGATGCCGTGAAGTCTGATGCGTGATATACGATGATCTTGGCCCACTGGTTAGGTAGGTCATCTGGTCTGTACGAAGCTGAAGTATGCCCGTGCTCTGAACTGGAATGATGATGGTGGAACCATGCACGATCCATCAGTGGCAACTGCGGTCCTGGACTCTGGAGTTGGTAATCCGTGGTTATGGAAGTGATGTCATTACGCTAGGCAGCTGGACTATGATTGGCACAGTATAAAAGTATTGGAACAAACTTACACAAGACGTTACAACACAATAATCAGAGAATCAAATGAGAATGGCATGGACGCCATCGATCCTGCTGATCGACTCCTAAGCTAATTGGTCGGAGTATTTATGGTGAACTGAGGAGAGGGTTTGCTGTGAGACATCATTCATAATGACTGAATAGGTCCCGTTTATTGTGAGTGACCAGTGGCCTCTGACCCGCTACATTTGCTTAGTGGGTTTGTTTCAGTACCACAACTGCTCTCTCAGATACGTGATTGGCGTTGTTGTGTCCTATATAGTGCGCCTTGCTGAATGTTACGAGGGAAACGAGGGCAGTTTGGTGTGCACTTGTCTTACTCTTTTCTGCTAAACTCGCTCTCACTTACACGCAGAGGTGTTGATCACTCTTGGTGTGACTAACTGTGCCGAAATGTCACCTCACAGCTGGCTTTTGACGACACATGCGTGTGCTGAAGCCGTGCTGGGCTGTGGAGACTTCGAAAATTTTTACTCTCCCGTTCCCGTACTATTTGGTGTCTAGCACTGTCCTGATACTACAGAGCCTCCAACTTACCCTTAATAGCAATGAGATGTATCCGTCTTCGTACATGAGATTGATCCTACACATGAGTGTTGCATCTACCTTCTTGACCCTTGGTACGCATGGCTGAACGTGCATTGGTATGAGCTGCCTCCACACTATTCTATGATGCACCAGTCCGCTGCTTGTGGTTTAGTGGTTAGTATCGCTGCTGAATCCCTTGTTTCATTCTCTGCCTGATCGGACATATTCTTCACTTGGGAACTGGGCGCTCTTCCTAATCATTTCATCTTCTCGTCATCGACGCGTAAGTCGCCGTACTGACGAGAAATAGAAAGAGTTGCACCAGGTGACTGAACAAGTCCAGACTATCTCCTGGCCAAAAATACCATAAGTTCATTATATTTCATTAGGTGTCAGACAGATATTTTTGAAGTCGATGAAGAGAACCTGACGCTTTCGAGCCACGTTCCATCGCAGGTATTCCGCTGTTCACCTTCTTCGAGCACCACGGTGCTGTGAGTATTACTCTGTTGTTCATAGTGGATGTCTAGAGGCCAAATTACCACTTGGAGAATGTCACACACTGTCTGGGTCGACACAACGTACTAGCGTTGCCTTCTCCTCTGGTACCAAAGAGCGATAATTTATATTTAGTTGTTATTAGCTGATATGTTTCACAGCAGGCGACTAATAAGTGACATTTATTCAATGTTAGGTCTCGTGGTAGCGATTTCCTACTGTCACAAGAGTGCTGACAAAGAGGTTTGTTATTTAAAAAAGCTATGAATGATATGTAGGTGATGTGAACTATTTTGGAGTAGTTTACATACATGACATGGTGGACGCCAATGGAAGCTTCACGGGGCCGTGCGCTGATGATTTTGTCTCGTATATAGGTAAGTAGCAACGCCAGAAAATTGTAGCGAAATGTGGGAAGACCTGTAGACGATTGGAAGTAGCAGCTGAAACTCAACATAAATAAATGTAAAGTTTTGCACTGAAATAAGATTTCGCTTTTGGTTTTCTGTTTGGGATTTTTGCCCAGCATTTGTAAGATTTACTCTGTCAGAATCACCTCCTATTCGCAGAAACATATTATGTTATTTCAATCATAGTGTCCATGAACTAATCCTATCAAGTCTCATACAAGTGCACTTCTGGCTTATTTTCTTCTTCTTAACACCTTAAAAACCTTTTGAAGCAGTTGAGGTATCTCAGGCAAAGAAGGAAGTCAAAATACCTCCATTCACATACCTCACTGTCACGGAAATTAAAACATCGATAAAAAGGCACCATAGGTTTCAAAATTATTTAAAGATCAGTTTGAATTGAAAGAGATGTTGTGATTGAGACATATGGCCTTATTAACACCATAACAATGACGTCAAAAGCCGCTATTACAGAAGGAGCGCCGGCTCTGTGGCCGAGCGGTTCTAGGCGCTTCAATCCGGAACCGCGTGACCACTGCGGTCGCAGGTTCGAATCCTGCCTCGGGCATGGATGTGTGTGATGTCTTTAGGTTAGTTAGGTTTAAGTGGTTCTAAGTTCTAGGGGACTGATGACCTCAGATGTTGAGTCCCATAGTGCTCCGAGCCATTTGAACCATTTTTGAACAGAAGGAGCTATTCCATCTGAAGGAACCCTGAAAGTGGCAGTACTACCTCTGTCAGCAATTGTGTAGGCACTATTCTTCTTATAGTTGGCAAAACAAACTACTAGAGTGTGGCGTACTTCCTTCCGGCCATTGAAGCGCAATGATGTACGTCTCACGTGCATATTGCAGTACGCCACATTTTAAATGAATGTGCTTTGCATTCAGACAAGAGGACAGATATTAGTTTGCTAACAGATTTTTCTCTCTTGTAACAGACAGTGAGATGAATGTTGTACGAGTTTTAGGATTTTGTGAGATGTAGAATGCTGTAAGATGTAGAACTTGCTCCCTAACGTATTAGAAAGATTATTTTAATGTGTTGTTGGCTCATTCTGCGTTTTATGCAAGTTATCAGCTAGCTACACTTTCCTAAATTTGTGAAAACTTTTAACCTTTAGCTCAGTTCGAGCTAAAGAGACAAAGACAACGGTACACCTGCCTAATCTGCCTAATATCGTTTAGGGCCCTCGTGAGCACGCAAAATTACCACAACACGAACTGGCATGGATTCGAATAATGTCTGAAGTAGTGCAGGACGGAACTGACACCATGAATCCTGCAGGACTGTCCACAAATCCGTAAGAGTACAAGGGGGTGGAGATCGCTTCTGAACAGCACGTTGCAACGCATCCCAGACATGCTCAATATTGTTCATGTCCGGGGAGTTTGGTGGCCAGTGGAAGTGTTTAAACTCAGAAGAGTGTTCCTGGGGCCACTCAGTAGGAATTCTGGACGTGTGGAGTGTCGCATTGTCCCGCTGGAATTGTCCTAGTGCACAATGGACTTGAGTGGATACGGGTGGTCAGACATGATGCTTACGTATGTTTCACCTGTCAGAGCCGTATCTAGACGTATCGTGGGTCCCATATCACTCCAACTGCACACGTCCCTCACCATTACAGAGCGTCCACCAGCTTGAACAGTCCTCTGCTGACATGCTGGGTACTTGGATTCATGAGGTTGTCTCCATACTCGTGCACGTCCATCCGCTCGATACAATTAGAAACGAGACTCGTCCGGCAAGGCAACATGTTTCCAGTCATCAACAGTCCAACGTGGATGTTGGCGGGCGCAGGCGAGGTGTAAAGCGTTATGTCGTGCAGTCATCAAGGGTACACGTGGGGGCCTTCGGCTCCGAAAGCCCAGATCGATGATGTTTCGTTGAATGGTTCGCACGTTGACTCTTGTTGATGGCCCAGCATTGATATATGCAGCAATTTGCGGAAGGGTTGCACTTCTGTCACGTTGAACGATTCTCCTCAGTCGTCGTTGGCGCCATTCTTGGAGGGTATTTTTCCGGGCGCAGCGATGACTGAGATTGGATGTTTTACCGGACTCTTGATATGCACGGTACACTCGTGAAATGGTCGTACGGGAAAATACGCTCTTCATTGCTATCTCGGAGATGTCGTGTCGTGCGTCGACTATAACACCACCTTCAGAATCACTTAAATAGTGATAACCTGCCATTGTAGCAGCAGTAACCGATGTAACAACTGCGTCAGACTCTTGTTGTCTTGTATAGGCGTTGCCGACCGCAGCGTTATATTCTGCCTGTTTACATATATCTGTATATGTATACGCATGCCTATACCAGTTTCTATGGGGCTTCAGTTTAATTAAAGTTTTGCTAGTCATAGATGTCCAGTGTGGGCTGTAATTGTCGTTATGGCAGCTAAACTTGGTAGATATTCTAATGCGCTAATGTGAAACCGACTTACACTGTAAAACACTTAGTTCCAGTTTTGGTCACCAGGTTCAAACAGGGCACTGTGGAGTTATATATTTACACATATAATGTATTAGAAACGGGACGTGGAAAGGAAAAGTTCAAACAGGTAAGAATGGCATAACGTTGATTTTATTATTAACTGCCGCTTACGCAATTTGTTCAGTATGAACATCAGAGACGTCGACGAGATACTGCACAGCGCCGGTTTGCACTTCTTGCTAAACTGGAAATAATTTTTTTCAGCGTTAATCGGTTTTTCATTAACGCATTAGTATATCTACCAAGTTTCGCTAACATACGATGACCCTTGAGTAGCTGTACTTTAATTATAACCACCCGGTACATTTTCACAGCTGGATATGACTGGGCAATGCGAATGGCTGACATTGTACGAGTTTGAACGACTTTAACGACTTTCGTTTCAGGATATTGCAACGATGGCGCTGGTAACCTCGCCTCAAGCGCAATTCAAAATGACCATTGAAGCCTAAATCACCTGACTTTGTGAGATGTATACTTTTTTGTCTGATAGTTACGAATCACGAAGAGAAAATATCTCTTAAATTTTCCACTGGATAAGAATTTATAACTATATTCTCATAACAATTTTCCATTGAGTTCAAATGCTTTGATTAAACAATTTATTAGCCCCCTTATTGTCTCACTTTTACTGAGTTGCTTGTATTCATCCATTCTTCCTAATTCGGTTACTGTTTTTGTTTTATTTTCTTAGACATATTGAAGACCTGTACTTCACTTCTTGAAACACAATTAAATCCTCCAGCAATCTCAAAGAGGCGACACTGTCAAACTGTTCAAAATATTAATCATTAAGGAATTAAATTACTTGTAGGTTAACACTTGATAAAATTAACACATTATCACGGAGTCAAACTTTCCGCCAAACTGTATAAAAGAATCAGCAGTGAATACTTTAGTCAAGTACGAAACGCCAGAAAAGATAATTATTAAGAGTATTTTACGCTCTCTAATAAAATCACCCATATCATGGATATGGAGTGCACATTTACCTGAACAATGTCTCAACGACGTAGAAATACAAGGTGCTTAGAAATTGTCACATATTCTTGCGGGAGATGGTAATCATCAAAACTAGAAACAGTGGCTATAAATCTGTGTCTGGAAACAAATACGTCTTCTGCTACTTGTTTCGAGAAAGATCAGTACTTAGTGGTGGTGTAAGCTTTTTTAGTATTGCAGTTCATGGCTCATTTCTTATTGGTTGCGCTTGTTTCTGTACTTCGTTCACTGACTGAGGCTGTTGTCAGACATAGCATGTACAACAGTCTTCTGAGACTGTGCGGGCATCGGAAAAAGCTTAGTGTTTCTGTGGAGTGTTAACAACATAAGCAGTAAAATGGTGTCCTATTATTTAACACAGGAAGTGGAAGACATGGCATTCTGCTGGGGTGTAGCCAACGGCATTACCGAGAGGTACGTGTCATGTATACCTAACAACAGATTTATTGATGCATCCCATCTTAAAACTGTTCAGCAGAGTAATACAGCGACTTGCAGACTCCGATAAATCTCAACAAGAACAACGATTCACCATGGGCCTCTCACAGTTCGTATGACGGACACGAAAGAGCGAGGGTTGCGACAAGTACAAGATGATGCTGAAACAAGAGTGCAAAGCAGTGGAGCTACTCACTCTTTCTTGCTTTGTCAGTTCTGAATTAGCAATGCACTTTGTCGTGTGCTAACTCTCTGCCCACAACATCACCCTGCGTAACTTCGGTTCGGCCAACGAATTATAAGACAGCACTGAAGGTCCGTAGTTCACAACTGACTTTTGATTTAAGGATGAGACGGGATTCACACAAAGTGAAATAATACGCTTAAGTTACCACAATAATCACGAGTAGGCAACTGCAAATCTTCGCGCGATTGCTTAGTTAGAATCTAACGAGTTTCATTTCCATTCTTTGACGGTCTATTTATTTTGCTGCGGTTTCGCGTTGCTCCTATATGTGTGCTGCTTGATTGTCTAAAAACATGCTTATCAAAGATTGACTTTTGGAAGTGGTAACAACGCTTAAATGTAGAAGATGAGCTGTAAGAGCGTACATTGACGCAGTCGTATGTTTATTTTGCTTTCGTGTCTGAGCACATATGCAAAGAGGCGACGGTGCTTCCTTATGGCTCTGCAAGGAACCAGACAATACGTTATTCTGAGGCCAGATGACGGGAGGGTAGCATATACAGGTGTCCCCGCGATGATTTTTTTTTAAAGAAAGAAACAAAGATCGTCAGGAAGATGAACGATTAATTAGTTATCAATCTTTGAGGAAAGTACATATGTGAAATCTATTTTATACGTTGAGACATACGGTAAGTAGCTCTTCGTCTGTAAGCCTATATTAGGCTAAGATTTCTCTGTTAAGTCTACCTCAACTGCAATTTTTTTTATTCAGTTTAACCAATATAACATTGCATAGAGTAATAGTATAAGAAAAAAGTAAGGGATTATTTGAAACCTAATTTTTCATTGTATGAATCTCAGAGAAATGCATGTAAAAGGAATTTCATTATAGTTACTATGTAACAATTAAATATGTTTTTAATTCCCACTTGGCGTAGAAATTTATTTTGTTGCATTTAATTATTCATGCACTGACTCGACTAGGCGACTGTACACCTACGCTATTCTTAACGTATTCAAATACCAAAAATCAATTGTAAGATTCAATCACAAACTTACTGTGCCTTCATGAAAAAAGCCTTGTTCGCTGGAATTTTCTGTTTTAGCTTTATAAGTAATTCTAAAAAGATGAACTAATCTGGTAGAACTTCGCATCAAGACAAGAAGTAAGCTGAGATTTTTCTTTTCACTTCCTTACCATTAGGATATCCCAACGACAATCTAAGACGAAGTGAAATGTGTTGGAGTGTACTTCTCACAGTAGATGGCTTTGTTTTTGACTGATATCTGGATGGTTATTTTGAGGCATATAGCGATATCTTCGTCACACCAGGCAATATAGCAGGTGCTCTTTATCGCTAATTTCTGAGTGACACAATACGCTCGGTAGTGGAGCACGGTACCATTGTAAGATGAGAATGAATGTGGTTTATGCGCTACAGGGCACTACCCCATTTTCCACGCCTCACAACAAAAGCACCTAACATAAAAGTTTGACGAACGGTTGGTTGATCTAATGCAAAAGCATCGACGACGTGAACACGTTAAGTTGCGTGTGCCCTTGGATGTGACCAAATCCCAGGGCACCAGGTGTGTTTGCACGAGCTGCTACTTGTTTGAGAAGGAGGAGGAGGTATTAAGGATGTGTTAGAGTAAACCACATCGAGCACCTCCTGTCGACAGTCAGATAGCAACTGGAGAACAAAATGGGCAGTATCTCAATAAGTATTTGTTTCTGGACATATATTTATAGGACGTTTTTCAAGTTTTGACAAGTACTGTGTCATACTACACTACTGGCCATTAAAATTGCTACACCAAGAAGAAATGCAGATGATAAACGGGTATTCATTGGACCAATATATTATACTAGAACTGACGTGTGATTACATTTTCACGCAATTTGGGTGCATAGATAGTGAGAAATCAGTATCCAGAACAACCACCTCTGGCCGTAATAACGGCCTTAATACGCCTGAGCATTGAGTCAAACAGAGCTTCGATGGCGTGTACAGGTACAGCTGACCATGCAGAGTTGGGTTGTTTGGGGGAAGAGACCAAACTGCGAGGTCATCGGTCTCATCGGATTATGGAAGGATGGGGAAGGAAATCGGCCGTGCCCTTTGAAAGGAACCATCCCGGCATTTGCCTGGAGCGATTTAGGGAAATCACGGAAAACCTAAATCAGGCTGGCCGGACGCGGGATTGAACCGTCGTCCTCCCGCATGCGAGTATCAAGATTTGTGACTGGCTGAAATGCAGGGTTTCGCAGGGATCGAATAAAGGGTAGAGCCACGGGTCGTAACACATCTGAAATGTAACGTCCACTGTTCAAAGTGCCGTCAATGGAAAAAAGAGGTGACCGAGACGTGTAGCCAATGGCACCCCATACCATCACGCCGGGTAATACGCCAGTATGGCGATAACGAATGCACGCTTCCAATGTGCATTCACCGCGATGTCGGCAAACAAGGATGCGACCATCATGATGCTGTAAACAGAACCTAGATGCATCTGAAAAAATGAAGTTTTGCCATTCGTGCACCCAGGTTCGTCGTTGAGTACACCACCGCAGGCGCTCCTGTCTGTGATACATCGTCAAGAGTCAGCCATGGTCTCCGAGCTGATAGTCCATGCTGCTGCAAACGTCGTCGAACTGTTCGTGCAGATGGTTGTTGTCTTGCAAACGTCCCCATGTGTTGAGTCATGGATCGAGGCGTGGCTGCACGATCCGTTACAGCCATGCGGATAAGATGCCTGTCACCTCGACTGCTAGTGATACAAGGCCGTTGGGATCCAGCACGGCGTTCCGTATTACCCTCCTGAACCCACCGATTCCATATTCTGCTAACAGTCATTGGATCTCGACCAACGCGAGGAGCAATGTCGCGATACGATAAACCGCAATCGCGATAGGCTACAATCCGACATTTATCAACGTCCGATACCTGATGTTACGCATTTCTCCTCCTTACACGAGGCATCACAACAACGTTTCACCAGACAACGCCGGGCAACTGCTGTTTGTGTATGAGAAATAGGCTTGAAGCTTTCCTCATGTCAGCATGTTGTAGGTGTCGCCACCGGCCCGAACCTTGTATGAATGCTCCGAAAAGCTAATCAAATGGCTCTGAGCACTATGGGACTTAACATCTATGGTCATCAATCCCCTAGAACGTAGAACTACATAAACCTAACCAACCTAATGACATCACACAACACCCAGTCATCACGAGGCAGAGAAAGAAAAGCTAGTCATTTGCATATTACAGCATCTTCTTCCTGTCGGTTAAATTTCGCGTCTGTAGCACGTCATCTTCGTGTTGTAGCAATTTTAATGGCCAGTAGTGTACTTCGACAATAAATTTATAGTGTTGACGTATGGCGAGGATAAATTAATAGACCTCTTGGAGCACCTCATCTGCGTTCATATGAGTATTACATGTGTTTTGGAGCAGGAGAAGAATTGGTTTCCAACGCTCCTGGACGTACTGGTTCGACGGAACGAGAATAAGCCTTCACGGAACGATGTGACCCCGTAAGCCCATCCGTACAAATTAAATTTGTGTGCCTTATGCTTCTACCGTTTATTGAACACGATGAGCATCCTTAGAATTTCAGCTCGTAGGGCTGATGTAGTGTCACACCGACAGTCTCCAGGACGGGCTGGTACATTAAGAGACTGTATTCAGAAAAAATGAATGCTCACACAGTTAAAATAAGAAATCTCCTCCAGTCTAAGCACAGGAAGAGGAAAGAGATGTTATGAAAGCTACAACGGCTTAGCTACGTTTTACAGCCGAACAAACAGCTGGTGGCTGAACACTGTATTTCCAATGGTCAATCCATGAATTACGACAACGTTATAGGCCACAGCCTCAACGTTAAGGGAAGATGGGGAAATACAACTGCAGACTACGTGGACGTAGGTCTCCCTATACACAGTTAAGGGAATCTTGTCATTTCACGTCTTCGCTCTTGCAGAATTTCTGTGTCTTCACTGCCCATCTTTCACAACCGCCACTAATTTGAACAATGATCCAGTGAGAAACAAACACAGAGCATTTGTAGCACCTGTAGGCCCTCTGTCCTTGCTTTTACTCGGCATTTGCAACGTTTTATATTTGATACATTGATTTTTGCTTCTTCGCGCCGGAGATCATCGCCATCAGTGTCTCGTGTGTGTGCCTTCGTTTTGCGTTTAGTGTTCTTTCGCCGTCACACCACCACTGTTTACGTGTGCATCCGTGTTATGTGCGCCGTGTCAACAAGTGTTAGTGTTTTTTCTCGTCCAGCGTGAACGGCTTCATGTTTATTGTTTTTCGTATCTGCAGTTTTTGCCCGCCTTTTTTATTGTATTATCTGTGCCACCTATATGTAATATTGTTGTACCACTCACGGCTGAAGAGCAGCGTAATATGCTGCTGACAGCCCGCCTTGTATAAGGTGATTAAAATAACAATAAAGAAAAAAAAATTGTCTCTTGCCTGCTTGTTGTGCCATCTATTACATTGTTGACCCATACGCCTTGAACCTCCAACTACAACATCGAATCAGTTGGTTTTGGAGTCTCAATGAATAAATATGCACGTTTTCAGCTGCGGGAGTTTATCACCGACTTTACTTGTCGATAGCTGGAAAGTTATCGGTGGAAATATCGGAAAGGCAAAAATGATGTCCTGGTTGCACGCCTGAAAAATTGTAGAATAATCTAACGACCCCCAAAACTACAGAACGCAAACAATCTACAGTTACGATTCAATGCTGTGGTATGTTTCGTCCACCGACTGACAAAAGCCCTTCAACATGAAACAAGCTTTTTGTAAGAGATTACTGAAATATAACAAATAAAGTACGTCATGAGGTTGTGATCTGTAATTTGTTTTTATTTTTATGGGATACTCACGATATTCTATCTCATTCCGTGTGGTGTCAGGAAAATAAACGTATCTTCTAACCCGAAAACATTTCCTTGCCCTTACACAATAAAGAACATTCTGAAACTCTAGGGACGCCAGTATTTATTTCCTCGCCTGAGGAGTCCAATGGATTACAGGAGGAAAAAGTACGTTGCGTGGAAGCGTAACGGTAGGTGCGAGGCTGCCGGCTTTCCCTCGGGAAAAAGCAACGCGGGGATTTCGGGTGGTATCTGGCAGCCTAACATTCAAAATACTTTTTCTTCCTGTAAACGGCATGTTTCGCTATGAGCGCATTCACCTCTTCTGCCGTTGAGGTTCCGCACTGCCTGCACAGCAACTCACACGAAATTTGATAATTTTAATTTTAAATTTCTTGGTATATTTATTTACTCGTGCATTTCACCTGGTAAGACTAGGACCTTCAGGCGCTCTCTCACATCTACCCTATGTTCTTAGTAATATATGTATTAAATGAGCAGTATATGATAGTAATAATAGATATAGCGGTCATTGCAATATGCGTAATCCCTGATCATTACGTAATAGTAGTAATAATATTAGTTGTACTGATGAATATGTAGTGTTTAAGAAGTACCAGTCTAGTTAACAGTCTCGTAAATAATTTCTTCCTTACGTTTTTGTCGAATGTGAGCAATGACACCTAACAAAAAAATGTGGCAGCGGTATAGGAGGAATCAAATCTGTAGAGGAAGTTTACCGGTCTGGAGAAGAGCAAAAAATGATAGGGTGAGGTTAGCTTACTACACGGAGGAAAGAAAACAGACGTATATAGTTATCAGGAAAGCGTGGATATTGTTGACTGTGTGGAAGGAATTAAGAAACATAGGTTCGCTTTTACACAGAAGGAAGACAGCTCAGCTATGTCGAGATCGAAGCTACGACTATGATCCAGGTAAAGCTTTAATCTCCTCTTTAATACTGAGTGATTTGCGTTGAGGCACACGTTACTGGGTACAAAAAAATAGAGATCTGACCACCTACTAACCTTACATCTATTGATAATCTCACACCCAACGCGAAGTCCGAAGGGACTGAATGAAAAGTGCAGTTAACTCCTGCATTCAAGAAGGGTAAAAGAATGGAATCGCCGAATTGCAGACCAATATGCTTAATGTCGGCTTGCTACAGACCTCTTGAGCATATTCTAAGTTCGAATATAATAAATTACCTTGCAAGAGAAAAGTTTCTGTACACAAATCAGCACGGATTTAGAAAGCATTGCTCGTGCGAAACTCAGATTGCCCTTTTTTCGCACGATATCCTGCTCACTATTGGTGAAGAGCAACAGATAGATAACGTATTCCTAGAATTCCGGAAAGAGTTTGACAGAGTGGGACACTGCAGACCGTTAACGAAGGCCTGTGCAGATGCAGTAGGTTCTGAGTTATGTAAATGTCTCGAAAACTTTTAAAGTAATTGAACCTAGTAGGGGAGACGGAGGTACGATTAAGCACGGGACATGTTTGCACAGAGCACTTTCCTCGGGAACCATTCTTGCTAGTGCGCTACCGACAATGGAAGATTTAGTGCTGCCATCTACTGAGGGCTTTTACGAACTTCCGGGCACCAGTTGAGTGAACGTGTTAGCATGAAGCACATAGTTGCGTTTTTGTGCAAGGTGAGCAAACTTTATTATTCAAACAACGGAGCTCCTAGGAAGCATCCCATTGATGACTGAGAATAGATAAATATTTGTTTGTTCACAGGAGATTATTCTACTTTACAAGCTACATTTGTATAATTTGAAAATCTGAAAGTTACTACTGTCCTTTCGAAATTAATTCAAACATTGCCACGGAGCACGTTAGGGAAGTGCTTCTGTGGCACATTTACGCACTATTTTGCATTACCGTCGTAACTGACATCCAAGTTTAGGAAACATTAACAGAACAGCAATTGGAAATGCAATCTAAAGAAATGAAGACAAAGAAAAATAAAGGGTATGAATGGCTAAGAAACTATGTAAATCTAATGAATCTCAAGCAGAAAGGAGAAGTTCTATTAAAGTAAGAACTTATGAGTAACAAATTGATAAAAGCAAGAACAAGGAAAAATGTGGGTAGGCCTACTTCTGATCGCATCATTAGTGCTATGCCCAGAGGCAGGTCTTCGCATGTCAACCCTCCATGCTTTCCTGCTTTCTGTCATCCTCTTCAGGTACGCGTAATCCCCGCTTTCCTTCCTGCCGTCCACCAACTTGTATCTCCACCTTCTTCTCAGTCTCCTCTTACAAACCAGTCCTTACGAAGCGTCTGTTAGCATCCAGTTGCAGCCAATATCCCACCCATTCCTTATTCCTTCCTCTAATAACCTGCAGCAGTCTGATGAAGAGGATGAAAATTACCTTTGTTTTACTGCTTGAAACAATACAACCTATCAAGAATAGACCCAATGCCTTAGATGTAAAAGGTGGGCTTACGAAGATGATGCCACAGGAAACACATTATTTTTTTGTGTGCATAAATTGCAACTTGGATAATGATGGCGAATGACCTTTAATTAGTAGCAAACATCTACAGCATGACAGTTATTGAACTATATGAAATAAAATCATCGTAACTTCTGAACGGTTTGCGTTAGAACGTTCAAACTGCACGGACGTGATGGGAATTAAATTACAATTAAATCAATACCATTACCATTAGCTGCTGACAGCTATTGAAATCCATCAACGGGGACAGTTGAAAATGTGTGCTCCGGCTGGGACTCGAACCGGAGATCTCCTGCTTACACGGCAGACGCTCTATCCATCTGAGCCACCGAGGGCACGGAGGATACTGCGACTGCAGGGACGTATCGGCGGTACGCTCCCCGTGCGACCCACATTCTAAACGTATAGTCCACACACAACATTCGTAGTGCCCCTGTCATTATACTCATTACTCGCAGCAGACAATCCCGTAAGAGTTCAGGCAATTCGTGTGCATCCGCACTGAAGAGAGTCATCAGCCGGTTAGCCTTAACGATATGAAGATGGCATCTGTTCTTTCGGACCGTCTGATGACCTTCAGTGCGTATGCACACGAATTGCCTGAACTCTTACAGAGCTCGGTGGATTGTCTGCCGCGAGTAATTGGTATAATGGCAGGGGCACTACGAATGCAGTGTGTGGACTATACATTTAGAATGTGGGTCTCGCGGGGAGCGTGCCAGCGATACGTCCCTGCAGTCGCACTATCCGATGGATAGAGCGTCTGCCATGTAAGCAGGAGATCTCGGGTCCGAGTCCCGGTCGGGGCACACATTTTCAACTATCCCCGTTGATGTATTTCAACGCCTGTCAGCAGCTAATGGTATTGATTTAATTGTAATTTCATTCTAGAGAGCTGCACGGTCACCAATGGCATCTGTTTTTTCGGACATGTCCGAAAGAACAGATGCCATCTTCATATGCTGTTTCACAGAGGAAGACCGCACTGCAGTTCCTTCTCTAAATCCTCGCACAAACGAAAAAATGGCTGACATCGAAATAAGTGTCCAAGGAATAGAAAAGCAACTGGAATAACTCAATAGAGGAAAGTCCACTGGACCTGACGGGATACCAATTCGATTCTACACAGAGTACGCGAAAGAACTTGCCCCCCTTCTAACAGCCGTGTACCGCAAGTCTCTAGAGGAACGGAGGTTTCCAAATGATTGGAAAAGAGCACAGGTAGTCCCAGTCTTCAAGAAGGGTCGTCGAGCAGATGCGCAAAACTATAGACCTATATCTCTGACGTCGATCTGTTGTAGAATTTTAGAACATGTTTTTTGCTCGAGTATCATGTCGTTTTTGGAAACCCAGAATCTACTATGTGGGAATCAACATGGATTCCGGAAACAGCGATCGTGTGAGACCCAACTCGCTTTATTTGTTCATGAGACCCAGAAAATATTAGATACAGGCTCCCAGGTAGATGCTATTTTTCTTGAGGAAGGCGTTCGATACAGTTCCGCACTGTCGCCTGATAAACAAAGTAAGAGCCTACGGAATATCAGACCAGCTGTGTGGCTGGATTGAAGAGTTTTTAGCAAACAGAAAACAGCATGTTGTTATCAATGGAGAGACGTCTACAGACGTTAAAGTAACCTCTGGCGTGCCACAGGGGAGTGTTATGGGACCATTGCTTTTCACAATATATATAAATGACCTAGTAGATAGTGTCGGAAGTTCCATGCGGCTTTTCGCGGATGATGCTGTAGTACACAGAGAAGTTGCAGCATTAGAAAATTGTAGCGAAATGCAGGAAGATCTGCAGCGGATAGGCACTTGGTGCAGGGAGTGGCAACTGTCCCTTAACATACACAAATGTAATGTATTGCGAATACATAGAAAGAAGAATCCTTTATTGTATGATTGTATGATAGCGAAACAAACACTGGTAGCAGTTACTTCTGTAAAATATCTGGGAGTATGCGTGCGGAACGATTTGAAGTGGAATGATCATATAAAATTAATTGTTGGTAAGGCGGGTACCAGGTTGAGATTCATTGGGAGAATGCTTAGAAAATGTAGTCCATCATCAAAGGAGGTGGCTTACAAAACACTCGTTCGACTTATACTTGAGTATTGCTCATCAGTGTGGGATCAGTACCAGATCGGTTTGACGGAGGAGATAGAGAAGATCCAAAGAAGAGCGGCGCGTTTTGTCACAGGGTTATTTGGTAACCGTGATAGCGTTACGGAGATGTTTAATAAACTCAAGTGGCAGACTCTGCAAGAGAGGCGCTCTGCATCGCGGTGTAGATTGCTCGCCAGGTTTCGAGAGGGTGCGTTTCTGGATGAGGTATCGAATATATTGCTTCCCCCTACTTATACCTCCCGAGGAGATCACGAATGTAAAATTAGAGAGATTAGAGCGCGCACGGAGGCTTTCAGACAGTCGTTCTTCCCGCGAACCATACGCGACTGGAACAGGAAAGGGAGGTAATGACAGTGACACGTAAAGTGCCCTCCGCCACACACCGTTGGGTGGCTTGCGGAGTATAAATGTTGATGTAGATGTAGATGATGGAAATTAGTGAGCGCATGCGCGTTTGATTTAGCGACGAAGCCCACTTTCATTTGGATGGGTCCGTCAACAACCAAAATTGACACATTTGGGGGACTGAGAAACTGCATTTCGCGATCGAGAACTCTCTTCACCCTCAACAGGTGACTGTAGGATGTGCAATGCCCAGTCACAGAATAATCAGTGTGACATTCCTTGGTGGCACGATGACTACCGAACGGTACGTGAAGGTTTTGTAAAATGATTTATTTTCATTTATTTTTTATTATTTACACGTATAGTTCCGTAGGACCAAACTCAGGAGCAAATCTCCAAAGTCATGGAACGTGTCAGTACATGAAATTACAACACAAAAGTAATAACAGGTAAAATAAAATGTTTTTGAATCCAAAAAGTCAAACCATAAATGCAATCAACAATATAACATAGGAATCAGCTTAATTTTTCAAGGAACTCCTACACAGAATAGAACGCGTGACCCATGAGGACATGAGGAAACTCTTCAGTTCCGATTTGAAAGCGCGTTGATTACTGTTAAAATTGAATTCTTGTGGTAGCTTATTGAAAATAGATGTAGCAGTATACTGCTCACCTATCTGAACAAGAGTTAAGGAAGTGCGATCCAAATGCAGATTGCATTTCTGCCTCGTATTAACTGAGTGAAAGCTGCTAATTCTTGGGAATAAGATGACGTAGTTAACAAGAAAAGACAGTAAAGAATGTGAACTAAAGAGACACAGAAGTGCCGCAACACGACTTAGCATGGAATTGACTAACGTCTAAAGTAGTGCTAGACTCTATGAATCCTGCAGGGTTGTCCATAAATCCGTAAGAGCACGAGGGACTGGAGATCTCTTCTGACCAGCACGTTGCAAGGCATTCCAGATATGCTGAATAATGTTTATGACTGGGAAGTATGGTGCCAGCAGAAGAGTTTAAACTCAGAAGAGTGTTCCTGGAGCTACTCAGTAGTAATTCTGGACGTGTGGGGTGTCGCATTGTCCTGTTGGGATTGCCCAAGTCCATCAGAATGGACAATAGACATGAATGGATGCAGGTGATCATACAGGATGCTTAGTACGTGTCACTTATCAGAGTCGTATCTAGACGTATAAGGAGTCACATATCACTCCAACTGCACACGCCCCACACCATTACAGAACCTCCACCAGCTTGAACAGTCCCCTGTTGACATGCAGGTCCACTGATTCGTGACACTGCCTCCGTAACCGTACTCGATACAATTTGAAACGAGACTCGTCCGACCAGGCAACATGTTTCCGGTCATCAGCAGACTAATGTCTGTGTTGACGGGCCCAGGCAAGGCGTACAGCTTTGTGATGCGCAGTCATCAAGGGTACACGAGTTGACCTTCGGCTCCGAAAGCCCATATCGATGATGTTTCGTTGAATGGTTCACACACTCACACTTTTTGATGGCCCAGCAGTGAAATTTGCACCAGTTTGCGGAAGGATTGCACTTCTGTCATGTTGATCGATTCTCTTCAGCCGTCGTTGGTCCCGTTCTTGTAGGATCGTTTTCCGGCCGCAGCGATGTCGGAGATTTGATGTTTTACCGGATTGCTGATGTTCCTGGTCCCCGTACACTCGTGAAATGGTCGTACGGGAAAATCCCACTTCATCGCTACCTCGGAGATGTTGTGTCCCATCGCTCGTGCGCCAACTATAACACCACGTTCAGACTCACTTAAACTTGATAAGCTGCCATTGTAGCAGCGGTAACGGATCTAACAACTGCGCCAGGCAATTGTTGTCTTATATAGGCTTCTCGCTTCCTTTTTTGTCGTTAGATTTACATGTGCTGTCTTAGTGATTGTGGCTTATTGTGAGACGTCGGCCTCGTCTTGGTCTTTTCCTCACTTTTTAACCAGCGTAGAATCACATCACATGTAAATAAGTGAGTCTTGCATTCCAGTTTTAATGGAACATGAAATGTGAGTGGATATCAGATTGGATGGGTGCTGCAGTTGGCTTTATACTGATTACAATCTTCTTTAACCTGTTTTAGTACTAAATTTTTTTTGTCTACCATTTGTGCATGTGGGAGCGGTTTCTGGAGCTAGGTGTGGGGTGCCTCTGAACTATGGTTTCCAACCGGTCTAACACAGGCGAACCTTCACACACCAGACCATGGCTAAGTGACCTATAGAGAAAAGAGGACCTTGTGTCGAAGTTTCTGTGTAAGGTGGTCCGCACAATAATGGAACCGAGCATGAAGACAGGGCAGAGTGAACCATCCCCGTTAGCCAGAGCGGAAATGGAGTGGATAATTGCTGACCTGAAGAGCAAACATTCTGCAGGAAGGCAGTGGGACACGACTTTCCAAGCCAAAAAAACGTCCCTTCGAGAATACTCCCCGCAATACAGACTCAGAATGTATACCTCTAGAATTTCCAGTTCCTGTTTCTAGAAGTCTTATGAAAAGGGCGAGCGATCGCCACACAGTGGTAATCGGGCCAGCTGGCCGATGCTTCGTGCAAAATTTGTTGATTCGTTGGTCCACTATTACCATTCTGATGGAAGGAAGAAGGTCGTAATAACCTGTTGTAATTAGAAGAGCGTTACGGGGCTGCACAAGGACAGGCTATGAAGGAGAAATGTTATCGGTGCTCCAAGGTTAAATGGGAAGTCAGAGATATGACGACTGGTCAGTCTTATTCAGGTATTACAAGTGACTTGACCATCCGTTTAAGTTCACGGGAATTCTTAGTATCTACGCAGTGCACAAGTTCAGAGGTGCAGCACGAGCATTATTATTATATTTCTCCTCTTGTGAGGGTAACGGATCAAATAATCACTCATGTTCTTAACTAATGATGCAGATAGCCACTAACTTGTTGATGCTAAAGCTAGGTGTTCTTATGTCCATAAAATCCCAATTTTGGGATTTGTCTTTTTTTCCCTCAAGTGTCAGTTTATGAGCTGTAATGTAGTTCCATTTGTTTAGTGACCGACATTTGGATGTTAACTGACCAACGCCTTCCACAGGTGGCGACCTGTTATTATTCTGTATTAATTCATTTTTGTTTGAATTTCAAATCATTAACTTCACTTATCGTTTTACTGAATAAATTGTCTTGTCAGATCTATGAATCTCATTTGGTGACTGGGAACATTTTCACATTGATTGCAGCAGGTTCTTCCACCATAAGCTAGCCTTCACGGTCACGATAAAACCTAGTATGATAACAAGCATTCCCTTTATGCGCACAGTTGGTTCACCAAGATAATTGCTGGTTTCAAGGGAGCTCCCTTCAACACTCGATCTGGCGCGCCGGGGGAAAGAACAAATTACCTTGGCAACCCAGGAAGCACAAGCAGAGCCGATTGTTAGTTCGCAAAACACCGGATTCTTGTACTGTAAATACTTATCGACATTAACTCCATCGTTCAAAGTTGTTAATATTTGTGAATTAGTACCGTTAATGCGCACTTTGATCAAACATGTACTTTTCTGGTACCTCATTAGCAGGATGGCTGCTACAGACTCGTCCATAATTCATCATAGATCCGTGGCGTCGTTGCGTCCAGTGGGAAGTTGGTAGCGGGTATCCACAAGTATCGGCTTATTTCGCTAATGGACGCACAGAAACACCGAGCTTACCCGCTCCCTTGTGGCGCAAGCAGGTAGGCTATACAGCTTAAAAACGAGTAGGCACCAATCTGGAAAATTATCAGCTTTCCCAACCAGTGTCTCCACAATAGATTGCGCAGAAAAAGTGAGACTGTAAGAAAGAAATGAGGCACCAGACATACACAAATAAACACCTAAGAAACATAACAAAGACACAAACTTCATTGAACAGAATCATTATGTCACATTTTAAAATACGAAAAACATATACGGGACAAAGAACGTAACAACAGAAGTGAAAAATAATCACACAATGAAGGCTTTCAGGACCGGATGGTACTGTTGTTGATAATTCTTCCGGGTTATATGGCCGTGGTCCATGGAATTCTTCAATTCCTAACGTTTCGTCCAATACTACGTTGGACATCTTCAGAGGTATGGCTGGTCCTGCTGAGTGCTGCCGACTGACGAGTCGGGCGTCGGAGAGCGGCCTAAATACCGAGGAAAGTGGGCGTGGTCTAGCTTGCACATACTAGCAGAGAGAAAACTAGTCAAAGCTAAAATGTGACTATCGATAATAGTCCATCATAGATAAAAATCACTTGTTCAATTTGTGAAGCTCTTTGTCTTGAATAAATAAATCAGTTTCTCTGAAAATGTAATCGTTTGTTAGCCTGTACATGTGTATTACATCTACCTATTTCCGCCCCATTCGGATAATTCTCCCTGCTGCGTGTCCTTTTTTTTCTTTCATCGTAGAGCGAATTTCGCTACCTCCCTCGAATTTTGATGTTTACAGGCGATGTGTCAAAAACTATTGTGTCTGTTCTACAACTACCGTTGTAGTTTTATGCAACCTGCAATGTCACATCTGGCCATCAAAAACCACGCGCTAGATTTTCATATTCTCTCGCTCGCTATGCGCAAACTATTAGTCCTACAGAAAGAATGAATAGGACCTTTTTTAGGAAATTTAATGTTGTTAAATTTTGTACCGCTATACGTTACCGCGATAGGCCATAGTTTTCGAGTTATTCAAGAAAAACGTTCAGAATTGATCGTCAAACGCACCCTGTAACTCAACGAGTCTTGGCAGAAACCCTTGATGGAACTGGATATAACAAGTTGACAATTTTTGGTGAGCGGTCTAGAACGCGCTTACAATATATGTATCGAGTCTTGGGAGTATCCCGAGGCTCTAATGGAACATAACAAATAATTATGGGGGTTTTGGGTCTAAGCAAGGACGTAGCCAGGGGTTTGACAAAGGGAGAGTCGGATTTGTTAGGTTTGTTAAAGACGACCTTAAAAAGGGCCATATTTTTCATTTATTCATAAAACACATTTCTTTTTCAATTACAAAAAGTATTGTTCTCTAAATTAAATCGATAAAAACGTTTCCCAAAAAAAGTATAACAAACACTATATATATCAATGAGGTAACTTCACTCTATTGCCAAACTAATATAATACATTGCATTACCTCTTTTCTACAAAAAAAAAAAAAAAAAGAAAGAAACAGCTCAGTCTTATAGTATATGGTTCACAGCCATACAGCAAAGGAAGCTGAACGTTGGGATGTATAGCTCATAAAGTTAACCAGGTTCAAATCTCGTTTGACAATAGCTATCTTTCTCCTACAACAATCTTGTACAGAAATTTATGACTTATCTTAAAGCAAGTCAGAATTCCTTCAGCACATCAAATTATCTCAGGTGCCTCAGTTCAGTCTCAAACTTTATTAAAATATATTTCATTTGATTAAAATGCTTCAGTTCCCTTATGTTACCAAAATCTGTTTTTAAATTTATTATTTCAACTGTCAACTTGGAACTACAGGAACCAAACTCATGTACTAAACAAAACGGAATACACAGATACTATGAGATACAGTCTCGGGATCTTAACATTGACTTTAACTAGACTTCTAATCTATGTGACCTCATAAATCGGATTGTATTTATTCACAGCAACACGGTGATACAGCTCTGATGCTAATAAAGCCTTCTACGACGTACACCATACATTATCGTTTTTACAACTTTTATTTTTAAATATGTTAGAGTTGTGATGGTTGAACTCACTGTTTCAAGGATATCACAAATAAGACATTTCACAATAGACCGTCATTCCTGTAGTAAATCTTGAAGACTGATGTATCAGTACGTCATTGGAAGAGATGTTTGGCTCGCTTTCGATGCAGCTCTTTTCATTCAGGCACCTTTAGGCGAATTGTAGCCTTTAAGGAAAGAAAGATATTCAGAAGGAATTAACTGTGGCCTATAGTACGGGACCAGCCTCGGCATTTGCCTAAACTGAAAATGGGAAACCATAGAACACCATTTTCAAGACTGCCGGTGAATGGATTCGAACCACCCCGCCTCTAAATAATGGGATTGCTAACTCAGTGCCACAACGCGTAGAGTTACCATGGTTGGTGGAGAATTTGGGAAGAACCGGCTGCCGTAAATTGTTTCAAAAGATGTAATTCTTTCTGATACTGTATGTCCTTCCTTTTAATTGAGCATGATTAGTCATTTCGTAGTCCATGAATGCATCCATATTTTAAGATTTAATTGTGCATGGAATTCCGGCTTCAGTTATTATAGTATTACAAGAGCGTAAATAGATTTTGGCAGAACTGGTGGGGGGGCGGGGGGGGGGGAGGGGAGGCGCGGGAGGACGCAGGGCGCAGTCACTCGGACGAATTGAAGCAGTCCGCTGAAAAAAATCTCTTAGAAACTAAGAAACGAACGAACTGCAGAATGTGCTGTTATCAAAATACCTCTTCTGCTCTCCGCAAAACCCTCCCTGTCGTTCCGCATCCGAAACAGTTTACGTAACTGAGTACCACCCGGGTGACCAGATTGGCCAATATTTTGCATTTCCGAAGCTAATGATAGAATTCTGAGCAGTTGTTTTAAAGAAATGAGGAGCATCGTTTCAAAACGTATTAAATGCAGCCTAGTTCAAAATACAGTTTGATGAGTTTCCGCCACAATTGTGGTATGCTCTTAAGGCTGTTTAGTCAGATAAGGTCATTTAGAATTCTTTACCATACTAATTTAGTGTTGAAAAACTTGAATTGGGTCAAATCGTGTTATGCACATAGCAGCCGACGGTTCAAAACGTGTTATGTCCACGGGAAGTTTCGCAGGCTGCGTTATTAGCTCGCCCTTTTGCTTGCTGTTTTCGTTACTTTCATCTTACAGCTTACAGTGTGGTGTTGAATTCATTACTGTATATTTCCGATAACCATGGAGGTAAATTTACCCGTGGGAGAGCGATCTAAATGAAGTAGAATCAGAATTAGAGCTGTGAAAACTAAAAGACAGAGTGAAAAGAAAGCTTAGTAAGTAATAACGCCTGATGTATTTACGAATGATTACCTTCAGTTTGTGCACTGATGTGTTATTCATGTGGGAAATATTGCCTTAATGCATGTTTCTGTACTTTGATTGAGCTTTACTATCTGTAGTTAGGACGTGAAAAGACGTATTTCGTTTTAGGTACTTCAACTGATCCACATTTAAGTAATTTTGAGTCACCTTGTAATCACAAAGGAGGCAGATTCAGGCATGAAAGAATTCCGATATTCTGCCTAACGAAAGCAAAAAAAAAAAAAAGTTTACATCTTACAGAACAAAGTGGAACGAGATCATAACTCAGTTATATGATGAAGAACTGGAAAGCATTAAGGATGAAAGCGTAGTCAAAGTTCCATTGATAAACCGAATTACCTGACACTAAGAAACTGGAAGTCGATAAACAGTTGAAAACAAGATTAAGAGACAACTGGAAATAGGTTGATTGATTGCAATGTTATGTTTAGTTACTTAACATCGATGCGAAATCAGCTGGCACTGTCAGGCCGACTCATGAGGACGACAACTCGAGGAAGAAGGGCTAAGTACAAGACTATAACACATCGATCTAAAGTCAAAAATATGTTAGTTAGGGGTTAATGGTGGGTTGTGTACAACAATAAAATAAATAGAAATTGAAATGAACGTTTTAGATCATATTACGTGAAAATATGATAAAATTAAAACGTATTTTGTTAACTAAATTTATTAAAAATGTATAAAGTGCATGTAATATCCATGACACTATGTTCTAGCCACAAGATGTTAAAATGAACTAAGTGTACAGACTTCAACAAATATTATCGATACTACGTATAAAAGACTGTATCGTGTAAAAATGACGATAATTATTTCATTATTTCTGTAATAATTTAATTTCTGTGTGAATTAAAACTATTATCAGAGAACTACATTCATGGACAACGACAATTATAATCTTTTTTTTGCTATCTGTGATAATTGTGGTTCAGTTGTTCTTCCTGTGCTAACCGATGAACTGTTGGGACGTGAGACGTGTGACGTCTGCAAAAAGAAAACCTGTATCTATATATACTCTCAATTATTATTTGAAAAATAGAGTCGCTATTGCCTATACGTGGATTTGTATTTATTTCAGTTGTAATCCAATGTAGTGAATGTTTTTAAGTGTTAATTTTCAGCTCCGCAATTAGGAGAGCAGCCGTTAGCGGCAGTAACTTACAGCGGAGTTCACTATAGGCTGGTATATATCATTAAGAGTAACTTTAAATGCTAAGGAATAGAAAGCAAAAGGTTTAAAGACTTTTATCTGAATATATTAACTTGATATAAAAGGAATGGAAAATAACAATAGACAAATTGACTATCGTCTGTCTGCCGCCATCTTAGCAAAATTATCTCTGCGGCAGTTTTGAAAAGAGAATTCAGTAGCGAGCCAGTGGGTGTGTTGGACCTTCCATTGTGCTACGGACCCCCTTGAAGATGTCTCCCGCAGTCGGAGACGAAACGTTGGGAATCGACACAGAATTCATCAACCGACCACAGCATAACAGCCTGGATAATTATAATAGACAAAATATGGATGCGTTACTCACAAAGCGGCATTTTAGGCTACGTGAAGAGTGAAAGTCTGCCACCTCTCGAATAAATTTAATTTTTATGTGTGCTCGCATACTGATCGTCCTGATGCTAACGGGATCAGAGATTTAGAAATATTCGATCGCGGCCTAAGGACAGTCTTGCCGAGTTCTAGCTGTCTTGACAAGTTCTTCGCCTTACGGCAGGCTAGTGCACTATGACTGAGATTTTCGGAGGCTTTGTCACCTCGTGTGACCTTCACCCGCTTTGTTACTCCGGCCTGGGTGAAGGAAGGTTCCGAGTGGTGGACTGAGGGGATTCAGGTAATAGCGTCTTGTAATGGGGCAGGCCCAGCACTCATGCGTCCACACCTAGCTACACGACTCTATGAAAATGAAGTAGGGATGGGCTGGACATTAAGCCGAGCGAGTACTGCTTCATTGATCAACCTAATTCTTTCCCTGGTTAGCAAAGTGTGAGACGACAACCCAACGAAACCTGGTTGGATTATATCAGAAAACATATAAGAGTAGCATGGATACATATCACTGGAGATCACAGTGCAGAAGTTTTATCCACCTACGGCTGTCAAAGGTCTGATGATTACGATGGACCAGAAAAGAATATTTGTCCCAGCTCCTTCTTAGCACAACAATCCAAAATACGGTAGAGGATTGACAGAAAATCGACGTTTAAACGTTTGTAAATTATGTTTCTCAACCTTCACATTTGTCACATATTAACCAATATCTTTAACAAATCGAGACGATTAGAAGCAAAGTGTTGTGTATGATCGTATAGCTTATCACACAAATTCCTTCATTGTGGGGTGAGCGAGGCATGTAAGAACCACTATCACCAGTTTAGCAACTGTTAACATAGTAAATCGACCGGTTTTTAAGCGTTACTTGACATCTGGTGGGACGACTATGCTGATTGCCTACGTCCCTCAAAAAAATGGTTCAAATGACTCTGAGCACTATGGGACTTAACTTCTGAGGCCATCAGTCCCCTAGAACTTAGACCTACTTAAACCTAACTAACCTAAGGACATCACACACATCCATGCCCGAGGCAGGATTCGAACCTGCGACCGTAGCGGTAGCGCGGTTCCAGACTGTATCGCTTAGAACCGCTCGGCCATCACGGCCGGCTTACGTCCCTCCACTAGAAATATCACGCAGACAGTTGAAACCAACGGTGTAGATGTTATACGATTTTCAGAGAGACGTCTGTCATTTGTGGCTGAACTGTTGATGTGGATACAAGTCATTCTAACACAGAAACAAAATAATGCTAATTACTTTATGAGCAAGTGCTCAGTGTATGCGGACGCTGATGCCAGGGATAACTAAGAGAGAAAGAGACACGAAAAGATCTCTTTTGTGAATAATGTTGAAATATTGTGCTGTTCTCTCTTTAATCAAGCGATTCTATCATGTGACACAAATCCAGAGGAGCCTACCATGTCTATCGTGTCCTGAACAGAAGTCAATATCGTACCATAGCACCGCAACGCTAGGAGATTTATTCTTTTCTATTTACTAATATGAACGTATGAATTAAGTACTTCCTGATGGTGATCCCCTCCGTTGTCTCATTGCGAATGGCCGTTGGATCTGCATAAAAAAAGCGCTCTCTTTTCTCTCTAAAGCAAAGAATCAATGTGGAGGACGACGGAAAAAATCGCAAATATGGAATAGCGCTTTATCGTTGAGGAGGACGTAAGTCTCACGCAAATACGTGGCAAGACCTGCAAGTGGCTGTGTAACTCATTTCTGACAATATCTGCAGCATTCGCAAAGAATGATCTTAGGAAGAAATTGATGGCAAGGGAACCGGTAAATACTGGGGGAAAGATTCGGTCTCCTTTACGTTCCGCTGAATTGTCCTGTGAAAAGTTATATTCTCGTAAGTGTCTGGGTGGGAACTGCGGAATCAATTTAGTAGCAGAATCAACAGGTACGCGCGGCCGGAGACTCTGTGCCGCAACTTTTAGTTAACCAGGCGCTCCTGTTCATTACTCGCCCCCACAACAGCACTCCACTTGCAAACTGCTGCCGGCGCAGCTCGCCAGCTAACAGTAACACGCTGAATGATAAACCAACATGTGACTCGTTAACTCATTCTCTGCCTGCTAAATACCAGTTCCTAAACAGGAGGTTTCTTTGGATTACAGAGAACGATATGATCATGTTGGGATAGCCACGGAAGAAATTTAAAAATTTGGTAGTTTGTCAAAACTGGAATTTTGGGATAAATGGCTGGAATATAATATGTAAGAGATTTATCTTGAAAGACAGCAATAAAACTCACATTTTGCTTAAGACATTTTTGAAGATGCGCCAGCATCGGTCTTGAACTTGGTAAATCCGTTGTGGTTGTTACAGACATACGTGTTCAAGTACTCTACTTGTAGTGAAATGTCATGCAAAACACTCCAGCACAACGAAATCGTGCTGTGTGAAGTTTGCGCGTTTCTATAACGAATGCTTTGTGTGTGCTGTTGTACTGTACAGTGAGTAGCGGGGAGGCGTAGGCATCCATCTTCTGGTGAATTAGGTGGCGTAGAATCCAGGGTTTTTGAGTTAAAAAATTATTTGCTCATCAAGAGCAAACGATTATCTAAGTGCTCTTCCCTGAACAACTTCCATTCCAGCCGCTGGTTTCTAACCAGACTTGTGATGTTTGCAGCCATCAGGTCACACAAGACACGGTTTCTGAATAATACTTGATCCAGTATTTCTAAAGCGAGACTCACAATTAATTTTTATTTACATAAACAAGTATTATTGAAAACCAAACAGAGCCAAAAGGTTAAAGCGTGATGAGGGAAATACATAATGCCCTAAACCATATAAACCATTCCACAACGAAACAATTCCCTGAAACAATTGATATTGTAAACTATTATGAAGAAGTGATGTATAAGAGCCGTAGAAGGTGAAGATACTCATATGTTGATGTAGTGCGCTTGGAAGGCTGACTCGGAATGAAAATCCAGTCTTTCTCTCACCTCTCGGCTCACTGTTATCATGTCTGTATGTGTGGGAATGGTGGCTTTGTCTGCGAATTCCACTGATTGAATCTTCTCAGGCAACACCTGAATATAAAGCGTGAAAAACCACGGAACGTTGAGAAAAGACAACGCCACGACTCGGCTGATAATAGGAGACTGTTTCATCATACCTGTGTAATTGTGAACCTCTAACGGCTCACCTCGATTTAGTCAGTGGATCACCAAATCTCAGGTCTGTCATATGTACTACAATAGATGTATTTATAATAGAGCTAATACTAAAAGATAATGACGCTACTCTACACCAATACTCACAAAACTGGAAGCTATGTAATAGAAAACCGAGCTAAAACTGACATAAAATTACTATTACATGAAAAAAATCATAGTTTTTTTTGTATTGGTATTGTTTCTGCAAGAAGCGTTCTTCACCCCCCTCACGACTTCCACAGTTTGTCCTTCTTTGATATGATGCCTCTGTCTCAGTGTACTAAAAGTACATTGACAAGGCAGCAAAATCTGCATCAAGACTGAAACATCCTAGATATTTATTAGCGCCTTGGTGTGTCAAATGATGTATGTAGTAGTGCTCCTACCACTGAAAGTACTGAAAGTTGCCAAGATGACTACACATGCGATTCTTCTGCTTCGTTGATCTTCAGCGCAGATATTAAGCATCAGAACTGGCAACGACGGCCCTTTACAACACTAGACACTCTAACAAGAAAAATCAGTACACGCACTAAGATCAAATAACACGACGCGGCACGAAAGGATTATCCGAAGCCGGCCGGTGTGGCCGAGCGGTTCTAGGCGCTTCAGTCTGAAACCGCGTGACTGTTACGGTCGCAGGTTCGAATCCTGACTCGGGCATGGATGTGTGTGATGTCCTTAGGTAAATTAGGTTTAAGTAGTTCTAAGTTCTAGAGGACTGATGACCTCAGATGTTAAGTCCCATAGTGCTCAGAGCCATTTGAACCATTTGATTATCCGAATTGGACGGAAATCGGTAGATCTAATGTACGTGAACAAACAAACAAATGATTATAGTTCCAGAAAAACTGAATGATTTATTCAAGAGAAAGGGCTTCATAAATCAAGAAAGAAAATAATGCGTGGATCCCCCTCTGGTCACTATGCAAGTAGTTATTCGTCTTGTAAATTATTGATAGACTTAGATGTCCTGCTGCCGAATATCATGTCAAATTCTGTCCAATTGGCGTGTTCGTCGTCAAAATCCCTCGTTGGTTGGAGGGCTCTGCCCAAAATGGACGCTGAATGGCGCGATCGGTCCACGCCCAATAAACTCCGTGGCATAAAGGAGACGACGACTGTGTGGCGGTCATCCATGCGAGTCAACCGCAGGGACTCAGTCGTCCTTTGTCGGCTCCGCATTGGGCACAACCGACTGACACACAGTTATTTACTGTGCCGTGGGGACCCACCTCTTTGTCGTTGTGGGGCGGCCTTGACGGTGGTCCATATCCTGTTGGAGTGCGCCCTTTTAACTGTGCTCCGGCAGACGTTTGCGCTGCCTGATACGCTCCCTGCCCTTTTAACTGACGACTCTGCCATAGCGGACTTAGTTTTGCGTTTTATTCGGGCAGGGGGCTTTTATCGCTTAATGTAAGTGTGTGTCTTTTTGTGTTGATTCTGGCCTATGGCCTACGATTTTAGTCTGATTTTTTAATGTGTTTCTCTGTGTTTGGCTTTTCCTTTTTTGTTTCTATGGTCGGCCAACCACTGTCACACTCTGTGTGATTTTAGTTCGTCTTGTCTGGTCTTTGTCTAAGTTTCTCTTGTTCTCTGCCGTCTGTCATCTATTCTGTTGATCGTTTTTATTCTCTGTGGGTACTTTTAGTATTTGGAAAAAGGGACCGATGACCATAGTAGTCTGGTCCCTTTAATCCCGCAAACCAACCAACCCAAAATGCACCAGACGTTCTCAATGGGGAAGAGATTCGGTGACATGGCTGGTCAAGGTAAGCCTTGGAAAGCACGACAATAAGGAGTAGAAACTCTCGCCGTGTGTGGGAGGAGATTATCGTGGTGAAATGAAAGTCCAGGATGGCTTGCCATTAAGGGTAACATGACGAGGTGTAGAATGTCGTCGACGTACCGCTGCTACGAAAAGAAATGGCACACCAGACGATCACCTTGGTTGTCGGGCCGTACAGCGGGCGACAATCAGGTTGGTATCTCACTGCTCTCCGGGGCGTCTCCAGACGTGTCTTTGCCCTGGAATCTCATTGACTGGTATAGAATTGTCTTCAGAGATGAGTCCCTTTTCGAACTGAGCCTCGATGACCAGCCAAGACGTGTGCCTGGGTTGCCATTTCTTTTCACAGCAGGACCCCTTTGGTTGTCAACCACGGCACCCTTACACCACAGCACTACGTCAAAGGAGGACATCCAATAACCCTGTCAATCAATGCCAACCCGAAGAACTGCTTCCATAAGGGCCAGAGGTGGACCAGTGGGTTACTGACTTGCTCAGTTTGTGAAGGTCTTTCTCTTGAATAAATCATTCACTTTTTATGAAATTGTAATATTTGTCTGTTGATGTTCATTATATCTGTTATAGTCAAAATCAGTTTTTAGTTAAAACTAGTTTATAATGAGCCACTTCGTCAAAACGCGTTTTGCCTAGTTAAAACTAGTTTTAACTGACTTTCGCTTTTGACCAGCAGTAAATTATAGTTGTAACTAAGGCTATCAGTAACAACTAGTTTCAACTAGTAAGAATGCGTTCTAACTAAACTAGACAGAACTAGTTTTCACTAAATTTATTTAGGGGCAAATATTAAAATTAAGAGCCACTACGTGCTGATTGAAATAAAAAACAGCATTTTTGTATTGTGCGACGCAATATTTATTGAGAATATTGATCATACATCTAAGTCATTAATATTAACTACAGAAATACAAAAATAACCGTACACTAAAGAAACATTTTAAGGAACATTACAGAGTCATATTAACAGTATTAGTTACGGAAGTGGAAAAAAAATAACCATACAGTAAAAGTATATTAATTACTCATACGTTTGACAAAAGTTGCTACAGTCTTAATAAAAGAGAAACGTACCAAACAAATTTTACAATTAAATTTTGATTATTTGTTGTTGCAAGGCAAACTGTCGTGACATTTTGAGTTACAAAGGTTTTCTTTTTTCCTACAAAAGCACCTTTTTGAAATACATGCCTCCTTACACACACAGCAAACATATCCTTGTCATGATCCTAAGGCTGCCATCTTGGCAGCAGTTCTTAATGATACCTTTGTCTCTGGCACGTCTTCCAGAAGCAAGAATTTCTCTTTGGACACGTCGAATTCGGATCTGGAAGAAAACTTTTAATTAGCTTGTTTGACAGGCTTTTAGGTACTTAATACATATTATAAAATATATTACAATGTAAGTATTAAAATTTAAATTTTAATATATTACAATTATACTTGAATAGTTATCAACATTTTCAGAGCATTAAATCAGTGAAGTAGTGAATATGTGTGACTGTGGGGCGGCGGTTAAGTTTGTAAAAATAAATGAACTGCTGTATAAATGCTTGCATGTTGAATCCGTTTCAGGCTTTTAGAATGTTGTTAATGCTGTCTTTCGCCGTTCTCAACACTGGCTCTCTATTTACTTTTTTAGCACCCAGAAAGTGATTTAAGCAAACGTGAAGCCTGTAAATAGAGTTCCTAGTGCCCACTTCATCTGAGAATACCATTATAGCTGCAGCTTATAGCTCTGAGGAATTAGGAGATTGTCCGGGATTTCTAATCAAAAACGATTTTCCAAAATAGTTGAGTATATTCTGAAATTCACTGATAAAAAAAACACAAGTATCCCTACAACCTAACTAACAGAGCAGTTCAGAGTCTAATGCGCTAATGCAACTATAAATGTCCGAATTAAATGTTAAAAAGAATGCTCGCCATAATTTGATGAGAGTATTTCATCAAACGCCACGCTAAATAATTGGTAGAATGTCTGTCCCGCGACGGCACGTGAAAATACGACAATACGCAAGCTGAAACTAGATAATGAAAATCATCCCAGAATTAACCCTTCACCTGAAATGATTTCATGGTTCCACGTATCTCTAGTAACTTAATACGGCACCCGAGGCTGTTTGTAGCAGTGATACTGATGCGACGCGACTCCCGACACAGATGGCGTGTCATTCAGCGTCTGGAGAGAACTGGGACCTTGCTTCCTCGCGCAGTGTTCTTATATATAAAGCTGCAGTGCGGACGGCTAAGGGAACGCCTGATCAAATCGGCTCTCCCGACTAGCCGCTGGGCTAGTAACGCACCACTTCAAGTTACATAATAATTTATAGCTTCTTTTGCTGATGGCCGATGAAGCTCTTAATTTAAACGTGCATTCAGCACGCAGGTAAGTATTGATAATAAAATTTTGACGTGGCTAAGTTAAATATTTTGGGCGAGAGAATTAATTTAATTACACTGCACGCAGTAGATGAGCTCTGAACTGGCCCTTTTGAGATACGCTATCTCTATAATTTTATAGATATTCAAAAGAAACTTTTCACATCTTCATAGTCATAGCGGACCTCCAACCTATTTAAATCTAAACATCCTAGCCTTATTTATTAGCCTACTTAATCTATCTTGCTTCCTTCAGTTTTGAGACGAAAACCAGAAAATCATGAATTTCCACTAAAGTCTTAATTTGTGAAATCCAAAGTACTGTATTTATTAAATCATTATGAAATATGAATCTAAATATAAATTTTGAAGTCTCTAGCTCTTTTCTGTTGCGCCAATGATTTTTTTAGAAAAACGTCCAAATTTCGAAAATGGCTGAAGTTATCGAACTGATATTTAACACACATTAATTTAGTATTATTCCTGACATGCTAGAAAAGTTTTAGGTCATTTGCTTGATTTTTAAGGTATTGCGCAACATTTATGACGTCAGAGCTAGTTACAGCAGACTGGCTGGCACACAATGGAAACTGATGTGAATTTACTACAGCGTGAGTAGGCTGCTTCCCTACATCACCCTCTACTTAAATTTTTTTTGTTGATGAATGTTAATGAATGAAAAAAAATTTAATTACAAAAAGGGAAGGAAGAGTACAGTTTAACTCCCTATGAAAAAATAAAATTGAAATATAAACCTGTAGAAACATTAAAGAAAACTGATTACCTACATTAATTATTTAAATTGTAGGCATGTTCACTGCCTTTTAAACAATGTCATTACTCAAAATTTTAAGCAAAGTCAATGAAATATTTTGGCATACATATTGCCTTAGACAAACAAACACATATAAATTGAAAAATTATGAAAATCTTAGATCCATTAAAATACATTAAATACAATTTTTACATACACAAATTCAAAGAAAATAACATGATACATAAACAGATGATTATCTCTTAGCAGTCTTTTCTAAACCCAAAAGAAAAGTTCACAAATAATTTTTACACACATGGTTGTAGCCGCTTTGGCTGGCGTCCTACACTTCCATTCACAAGGGTAGAGGAGGGGAAGTTGCTATGGTGTGTGTCCTTCATGTTCTCTCTAAATTACATTGGGGAAAGAGGAGGGGTCACTGTGAGTTGTGTCCAAGTCACTCCACGCTTTCATGCAGCTACCAGGCTGCCATTATCTGGTTTGTCCTGTAGAACAAACAAAAAGAGTGCCTCAGACTCTGTTCACTTAATATCTATGGGTGGGTCACAATGAAATGGGGATATATACATTTTATCCTTCAATATTTTGCTGGAACAAAGTTAACAGAACTTTTTCAATTTTACTCTTACGGTTACTTAACTGTCATAAAATCGTTAAACAAATGGCTCAAAACGCCTTTAGTCATGTACTAGAGAAAATTTATGCTCCTAAGGCATAAAATCATAAATCATATTTAATCTGAATTTATTATTTCTGGGCCGGAACACTGAACCAATGCTCGGTACATTCCTGATACATTTGTATTTTAAGCACTTAACTGACTCATCTTTGATTACCTTATTCTTAGAGATAGTATGAGTATGATTAGTGGTTGTTTTCTCAGCTTCTTTGTACATGTGAGTAACTTTTGGTAATAGTACAGTTGTGAGTGTTCAAAACACACTACGTTTAGTTGACTACTAAATCCACTTATTGGTCCTCTGCTGTTGTCAGTTCCACATCTGCAATTAGGTACTTACTTACTTTGAAGTGTATTTATGCTGAGCTAAAATAATGTTTCACGTCTATCAGTATGTCATTTATTTATTTTGCTAGTGTATGTACTTATTTAACACTCACTCTATTAATATTTAAAGCATAGGATAGCACATTTATTTCATATTCATAGTGTATTGCAGCTGATTAGTTTGCTCACGTGGCAATCCATTTCCACTCGATCGGACGCTGAAACCTCAGGTAGTCTCTCTCAGACCTACCACTAAAGTGCATCAAGTAATTATGGACGAGCGTAATGCTAAATTCCTTAAACCTATAGGACACCATGAGCTGCTCTGTCTCATCTAACATAAGGGTACCTATGGTCGCATTCACGCCTCCAACTCATAACCTCAATACGTGTAGGTGTATCCTGTCACACTACACTAAAATAATGGCCAGCTCCAATCTTATAAATACTTCAGGGACGTGTCCTTCACGTCTCAACCACAAACACTGCTCAATTCTATTACACTGCCTTTCCTTGCTACACCAGGTGAGTTTAATCTTACAACTTATCTGCATATTTTTCCTAACACTAAGCAATCTCTTTTACTATTTCTTAGTTAGCTCTAATGCATACACTAGGTTTCACTACCACTTCAGATCCTGCTTGTACATGAATTCATATATCTTTTTAAATTACTGTTGGTGGACCATTTCCAATAAAACAACACTTTGTACTTACTATATTACCAGGGTTCTATACATACTTGTTACTCCAATACATTTTATCTTAATTACGTCATACTTCTCTATTGTTTGTCACTATTAGGTTTGTCACATTAGGTATTTTTCATCACTAATCGGTGGATAGAATGGTTCCAGAAACTAATGGCTTGATAGTCATAAGGGAAATTTTATTATTTGGAAAGAAAAGGTCGAAATTTTTGAGGACAGGAAAGAGGAAGAATGAGTGAGACCTGAAAGGGA
Source organism: Schistocerca serialis cubense (assembly GCF_023864345.2). NCBI lineage: Eukaryota > Metazoa > Arthropoda > Insecta > Orthoptera > Acrididae > Schistocerca > Schistocerca serialis. Next base: position 55,004,478 of record NC_064640.1, on the reverse strand, counting down.
AAGAAGATCTCACACAGCTGGGACTGCACAGCTGCCACACTGTGTAGAGGTTACAGAACAACCTCCTCCCTACAGCATTCATTGGTTTAATGCTGTATTGATAACCATACCGGAAACTTTAATGTATGAAAGAAGAGGTCGAAATTTTTGAGGACAGGAAAGAGGAAGAATGAGTGAGACCTGAAAGGGAAAGAAGATCTCACACAGCTGGGACTGCACAGCTGTCACACTGTGTAGAGGTTACAGAACAATCTCCTCCCTACAGCATTCATTGGCTACCTTTGACTATGCCAGGTCGATCTGAAAATACCTCATGATGCCTTTTTAGAACCTGTCTCAGTTCTTCCTTTTGATTGTCTGAAATCTTATAGATTTCCTGCAATTTAGCTTTTATTTTGTCTAAAATAATTGCTTCTTCTTCTTCTTCTGTGTTCAGCTTACTGTTACTAAGATTAACACCTTCGTCCCAATACCTCCTATTTTTCAGAACTCGTATAGGCAGCTCCCATGTTTCATGATCAGTTACTACATGTTTATCACTAAAAGGTACTATAATTACTCCGGTTATTGGCAAGACCATTTTTAACTGGCTTCTTTCAAAGTCAACAACACTCTGATATTTTGACAAGAAATCTATGCCAATTAAAACCTCAATACTGAGATTGTTTACAATTAAACATGGATGATCAATTAAATTACCGTTAATGTTAAAGGGTAGTAAAGCTTCTTGCTTTACCGTTTTTGAAACCTTGCCAGTAGCACCAATTATTCTTAGTCCTGATACCCTCATTACTGTAAGCTTGTCTTTACCAGGTAACGCATCAAAGAAGGACTGAGATATTGCACTCACCTCACTTCCACTGTCTAAGAGACAACGTACATTGATACCCAACATATTCACTATTATTATAGGGTGGCTTATTCTAGGTTGTACAGGTGGTTCCTCAAATTCATCTAGTAGTTCCTTTTGGATTTGTCTCCAACTAAAGTGATCGACATCTGTCTTCATTACATCTAGGTCACAGGGTGTAGTGGTTTCCTGAATTACATTTTCAGCTGCCTTTTCCAGTCGGTCTATTAATTTTAAAACGAAACACCGCACGACTTCATTACATTTAGTTTGCTGAACATAACCCAAATTACTGTAGTCTGAGCGAATCTGCGTCTCCAGACCGGGCATAACACTAGTTACAGCTAAACCACTTTTACCATTATCGTCGGTTTCCTTCTCAAGTGACAACTGGTCACAGCTACTGGGTTCATCGACCCTCAACAGCCTACCCTCTACATTCTCACTTATCTCCTGTCCTAAATCTATTAGTACATTATCAACATCCTGCACAGGCACTTTAGATAAGAGCACATCATCTTCATCGTAAATATAAGCATGAATTTCTTCTGCTTCTTCACCTGTCAATTCAGTATTTTTTAGGTCCTCCCTATCGTTACACTGCTGCGCCTTCTCTTTCTCTTCCCACTTAGAAAGCGTCTCTAACACGGTATCTATCAAATACTGTGAGTGATCTAATATTTCTGTTGTATCCTTAGATGCTACCGACACTTCATCCACCTGTTCAGTTTGAGTATTCTGATTTATCTTACCAATTCCCGTAACTACTGGCTTAGGAAAAGTAACCGCCTGGTGAGCGCCAGTGTCCTCATAGACGGGAACTAGTTTTCCTGCCTCGGCCTACTACTGTTTCCTTTATTTTCATTATAGTTGACTGGCACAGCATTACTTTCCGTACTGTTGTTTACATGCATATTTCTGTTTGGATCAAAATTATTATCCCTTCGACGCCATTGTTGGTTCTGATAATTATTTCCCCAATTCCTACCTCTCTTAGGATGGCGAATACCTACTGTTCTGATGTTTACGTTGCCATTTTGCTCGTTCCTAAAATTACTATTATTGTTACTGGCATTTCGGTTATTACGTGCTTGCTCCTCATTGGCAGCAACACGTTCCAAATACTCAATGAAACGATCCAGATTGTCTCTAGGGGCAGATATAATTCTAGTTTGCCAATACCATGGCAGTTTGGCTTCAAGACCTAGTATTATCACTTCAGGTTTCAGCTTTTCGTCCAAATGTGACAAACGTGACATCCATGACCTAGCAAACTCTTTAATGGACTCCTTGCCTGCATTGAAGCGTTTTCCACTCCAAAATTCTCTCAACACTTCATTTTGCTTATTGCTAGACCAATACTCATTAATGAAAGCTGTTTTAAACTCCGCTAATGTTTTACACTTCAACATAACATCAGCTGACCAACGCATGGCGTCACCTGCTAAATGGCTTCTAACAAATGAGATTTTCTCTCGCTCAGACCAAGTTGGTGGAATCACATCTTCAAAATCGTTCCAGGAATCTAGCGGATGGATATTTTTATCTGGACCGAACCGCAAGAACTGCCGACACCCGATAAAAGCGGCATTTGCAGCTACAACTCGCTGTATACTACCATTACCAGAAGTTACTGCAGCTACTTTACTCTCAATGTTAGCAATGTTAGTACTTATATTTTCTACTTTCATTTCCAGATTATCTACTCTTTGTACAATATGAGTAGTTTCATTTTTGATTGCATCTATGTCTGCTTGACATATGTTTACTTTTATATTAACATTTTTAAATCTGAGCACAGTTCAGACTCCGCCTCGATCTTTTCTGTTAACTTGTGCTCCAGCTTCGCATCTTCCATTTCGAAGTCCTTGCGAACCTCAGCAACTTCAGATTTTACTGTTTTATACGTTTCAGAAAACTGTTGAGCAACCTTTTTCTTAATATCCTCATGGTTGTAATCAATCTTATAATTCAAACTGTCTAGATCCTCTTTCATCTTACTGCAACCAGCCTTGAAGGTATCGTCCATTACCTCCAATTGTTTATTAAAATTTGTTTGGCTGGCCACAATCTCAGACTTTAATTCAGCATTACTGTTTTTGACCTCAGTTATTTCAGACTTTAACTCAGCTGTCATTTGTGCATTACTGGCAGCTATTGCTTGTAATATAACATTTAAATCAACAGCCCCAGCATCTTTGGGTTGCTCACTAGCTGGCTTTTTATCACACTCAGGTGACGAAAAACTGGCTCCAACACCAGAATCATCAAAACTAAATGAAACTTCTGATTGATTAGTCTTATCTAACTTCTCCTTCTTAAACTCTACCATCTCTGATGACTGTTTCATTTTTAATTCATCAGAGAAACTATCATCCAATAAATTTACAATTTCTAATTTCTGCTTTACTACAGGGGTCTCTATTATTGAATCATTGCCCCTTCGCACACTACTGTCAGGAGACAATACTTCATATTTCACTTTAACATTATTACTTTCATGCATGTTTATACTTGAAACGTTGTCTGAATTTACAGTTCCCTCAACAGACATAGGATCTAATTTAAGTTTAAACTCCGTTTCTTTTGGCGGTTCCATCGCCGACAGTCTTTTAGTGCAGGTTAGTAAAATTTTTAACAGCTTTTCACTTAACTTAGTTCCTTCTGCACGACGTATGGCGTTGCCGGCGCGGCGTACCAGGATTCCTGATGCGACGTGGCACGTTGAACTGCAGACGGCTCTCCGACGGCTGTTGTGTGTTTGCGTGGCCCGCAATTGCAGGCGCTGCGCCGGCTGCTCCAGCGGACGACTGCGGTGAGGCGAAACTGGCTTCTCGCGATGCCGGCAGCACCGCTAGACTCAGTGACAGTTCCGTCAATCCAGATGTGTTGTTAATCCAATTGCGTCGTCCACATTCACACGTAACACATTCACTCTTCTATACTCAGTTGCGTGTCGCCTTTCACTCGCGAATCCGAATAGTTAAAAATCACTTTCACTTAGTTGATTTCCCGGCCGATGCACCATATGTGGGGCGGCGAATAATTTGTAAAAATAAATTGCTGTATAAATGCTTGCATGTTGAATCCGTTTCAGGCTTTTAGAATGTTGTTAATGCTGTCTTTCGCCGTTCTCAACACTGGCTCTCTATTTACTTTTTTAGCACCCAGAAAGTGATTTAACCAAACGTGAAGCCTGTAAATGGAGTTCCTAGTGCCCACTTCATCTGAGAATACCATCATAGCTGCAGCTTATAGCTCTGAGGAATTAGGAGATTGTCCGGGATTTCTAATCAAAAACGATTTTCCAAAATAGTTGAGTATATTCGGAATTCACTGATAAAAAAAACACAAGTATCCCTACAACCTAACTAACAGAGCAGTTCAGAGTCTAATGCGCTGATGCAACTATAAATGTCCGAATTAAATGTTAAAAAGAATGCTCGCCATAATTTGATGAGAGTATTTCATCAAACGCCACACTAAATAATTGGTAGAATGTCTGTCCCGCGACGGCACGTGAAAATACGACAATACGCAAGCTGCAACTAGATAATGAAAATCATCCCAGAATTAACCCTTCACTTGAAATGATTTCATGGTTACACGTATCTCTAGTAACTTAATACGGCACCCGAGGCTGTTTGTAGCAGTGATACTGATGCGACGCGACTCCCGACACAGATGGCGTGTCATTCAGCGTCTGGAGAGAACTGGGGCCTTGCTTCCTCGCGCAGCGTTCTTATACATAAAGCTGCGGTGCGGACGACTAAGGCAACGCCTGATCAAATCGGCTCTCCCGACTAGCCGCTGGGCTAGTAACGCACCACTTCAAGTTACATAATAATTTATAGCTTCTTTTGCTGATGGCCGATGAAGCTCTTAATTTAAACATGCATTCAGCACGCAGGTAAGTATTGATAATAAAATTTTGACGTGGCTAAGTTAAATATTTTGGGGGAGAGAATTAATTTAATTACACTGCACGCAGTAGATGAGCTCTGAACTGGCCCTTTGGAGATACGCTATCTCTATAATTTTATAGGTATTCAAAAGAAACTTTTCACATCTTCATAGTCATAGCGGACCTCCAACCTATTTAAATCTAAACATCCTAGCCTTATTTATTAGCCTACTTAATCTATCTTGCTTCCTTCAGTTTTGAGACGAAAACCAGAAAATCATGAATTTCCACTAAAGTCTTAATTTGTGAAATCCAAAGTACTGTATTTATTAAATCATTATGAAATATGAATCTAAATATAAATTTTGAAGTCTCTAGCTCTTTTCTGTTGCGCCAATGATTTTTTTAGAAAAACGTCCAAATTTCGAAAATGGCTGAAGTTATCGAACTGATATTTAACACACATTAATTTAGTATTATTCCTGACATGCTAGAAAAGTTTTAGGTCATTTGCTTGATTTTTAAGGTATTGCGCAACATTTATGACGTCAGAGCTAGTTACAGCAGACTGGCTGGCACACAATGGAAACTGATGTGAATTTACTACAGCGTGAGTAGGCTGCTTCCCTACATGACATTTGTCCTTAATTATTCAAATCAATTCAGAAATACATACCTGCAATACAATTTGTCGAGTATCCCATATTTCGTTCCAATCTTGGGCAACCCCTGTTCATCTTTCTGAAGAACAACTCTAATAATATTGGGGAGATCTGCTTTTCCTCTGTCGATAACAGGAATCGGTATAATTATATTGTTACTGATTTCTACAGTGGCGTGTACTGAAGCTGAAGCCATCTTCATTATTTGGCCTGTTTCGTCAGGTTTTCATGAGCGTTTTCTCTAGCTGTTCGTATTTGAGATTGTCGTTTTGTAATAGCTTCAGCTTCTGTATCTTCGTGACAAGGTGGAGTTATTTGAGACTCTGCACTCGTACTACGGCTTCTGGATCCTCTTGATTGGCTGCTGCTGTTGTTGGAGACTGTATACTTGTACTGGGCAAAGCGTCTGCATCTTCTTGTCTGCCTGCAACTGTAATCTGTCCGTTGCTACGAGCCATAACCGCTATCTCCTCTGAGTCGTGTGATAGTTCCAGTTCATCAGGTGCCTCATTTACTGCGTCTATAACATTAAATTTATTTAAAGCCTCTTTAAGATCATCTTCATCTTGTATCTCCTTAATAACATCTAGAGGCAAACTCGAAGTCATAAGCCCTACCTGTGGTTATGTGCCAAACATAGCATTGTAAGGTGTTTGCTTCATACCAGAATGACATGCCCGATTTTTCATAAACTGTCAAAACGAAGACCATTTGATCAGTTGGTGGTGATGTTGTATTGCACTCATGAAGCCAATATTTTTTCTACGTCTTGGTTGAGGCGTTCAACAGAACCTTGGCTTTGGCTGTGTGAACCAGACTACACTCAGGCCAAAATACAACCAGCTCGTTTATGACAGAATTAACAAATTCTCTGCCGTTGTCAGAGTGTAAAATACAACGAGCACAAAATGTCAAAAATATATCTGCTAAATGATGTGCCACTTCCTCTGTTCTCTTGCTCTGCAGTATTTGACACGCTTATGTGCGATTGTTGTGGGGCCGTGATTATCTAACAACTGAATGCCTAACAATTTGAAGGTTTTCACAGCAGTAACGCTGTTGCAGGATTAAAAATTATTTATTATTAATTTTTATATAATGAGGAAGGGTTTTAGTTGTAGATCTAAAGGAAACCCAGTTTCTTCAAGAATATTTATTATAAATGACTCTTTTCACGGTGCAGCTCAAAGCATGGTATTGCACAATCCAACATCGCACTCTTCACAATACACACACGTTTCTCTTCTTATGTTTTTCCCGTTGTCATCCAGTTTGCAGCAACACTCGCCATTTTCGTGGAAGCGCCTTCTTGTTTTCACTATCTGGAATGTGATTGGATGTATGATCAATATTCCAATAAATATTGCATTGAACAATACAAAAATGCTGTTTTTTATTTCAATCAACACGTAGTTTTTAGTGAAAGCTAGTTCTGTCTCGTTTAGTTAGAACGGGTTGTTACTAGTTGAAATTAGATGATACTGATAGCCTTAGTTACAACTAGAATTTACTGCTGGTCAAAAGCGAAACTCAGTTAAAACTAGTTTTAACTAGTCAAAACGCATTTTGACGAAGTGGCTCAGTAAAAACTAGTTTTAACTAGTAAGAACGCGTTATAACTAAAAACGGGTTTTGACTGTAACATATCTACCGATTTCCGTCCTATTCGGATAATTCCTTTGTGGTGCGTCGTGTTTTTTTGATCTTGGAGTTGTTTGTTTGTACCAGTACATCACAGCTACCGATATTCGTCCCATTTGGATATCTCCCAGTACGGAAACAGTTTCTGGTAGTATGTACCACATCAGTCACCACAACGTCACATCTGTGGATTTAGACCACACGGATAATAAACCGCACCCAAACAACGTCTTGTTTTGCGTCGCCTGCATATCCGCAAACAAGCGTGGGTCTAAATTCAAGTGAACATGAAAATAGAAGACTGTGCATTCTGAATCTGAATATACAGCTTCAATGTTAAATAAAAACAAAAAATACTAAAAGTTAAGGCAGTGTTCCAACGTCACATCTTTGTACATCTGTGATATTTACTAACAGCTGACAATAGGTTACAGATGTCAGACTCGATTCTGCACGGCATTGAAATTATCCCATATAGCGATAAAAGACATCGGACATCGGCTCAAAACGTGGCTGACCCACCTCTCTGCTGAATATATGGGACAACGTGCCTGAGACGTACATTGATACCCGGCTCTTCTACGATGATCAACACGCGTAAGACATTTCCTGCAATCGTCAGTGAAGAAACGCGAATAACGTTGATCAAGGTATTGGCTCAAGTTTTCGCCTACTTCACGCAGCACGGTGCTTAGGGCTTTCGCAATATTTGTACTGTCCTGGTTGACATAATCATTTGCCTCAACAAAGACAGGATGTAATTCTATTCCATTATCATTGGGGCACTTACAAGTTAGTGTCTCATGATAATGACAATGTTCAAATTTTTGCTATGGTATACGGCGATTATGTTGGTAATTTGCTGTGTGGATAAACCTTCTTGCTACGTGCACAACGTAAACTAAAAATTATCCATCAACACATGTTGACAGACTGAACAGAATATACAATCCGCAATGATCCTTTATAATTGAAGAGTGGACATAGGAAACCTTGTAAGTGCCATTTTTTTCATAACGTGTTTTCGTTGCTGTTGCGTTCTCTGTTCGCTGTTGAATTTCCCTAGACTTATTAAAAGTGTCTGATCATCGGGAAATTTTTTAACATATTCATTACCAGAAGGTTCACGGACTTCGTGCCAAGTAGTACTGTCCTCAGGGGGTCCAGATGTCATTCTAGTGTATACAACTGACTTGTTTGATTTTAAATATGCTGCTGAAACATTGTTGTCAATACAGGCGTGTAAGATCTCCAAACACAGTATGAGCAACGTGTCTCATACTCATCCACCTCAAATTAATTGTTAAAAAACGTTACTCTTAAGCAGAAGAATAGAAAAATGTCATTGTTTCCAAAAGAGGAAATGGCATGGCAGAGTTATATCACGCCGTACTTTGTTTGAAAGGTCCGCTGTGTTAATCGCTCAGAAAGACCTATTGACAATATTCGTCATTTCTTCCTCAGCAGCACAGGGAGTAACTTTGCAACATGTGATCCCAAGAATGGAGTTGTGTAAAAAACGTAATTCAATACTGACAGATTCTTTTCATCCATATAAGTACGTTATTCTCTTGTAAAAATATGTAAAGGAAATGAGATGCTGTTTTTGTTAACTACAGTTTTATTACTTAAAATTTTTATGGTGTGTACCTGTACTAGTATTACCACCAATAGAACGTGGAAGCCCGGTATTATTGGCACTTGGAACAAAAACTTCCATATTGGCCCTAATAACCAGTCACTTTCCTCGTATGCACTTAGAACGTTCTTAATAAATTATTTGTTTCCTAATTTGCCTCCTGTTCCTTGCGGTGATGAGGTGAGCAGTATAACTCTGTGGTAAAAGAATACCTTCCCAATTTTAGGATATAAATAAATTATGAACAAAATGAGATATATAGGTTTTGATTCTCCTGCCAAATGTACGAAATGTCACTTAGATCATTTTCACTTCAACACTAAGCTCGAAGGTTCACTTTTAGCTCCATTACAGTGATGCTTTGGATTCGCCACCACAACAGTTCGGCACAAACTCGTCATGTTCGAGTACACATTTAGTCTTTAGAAGGATAACTGGACTCTGATTAATCCCCTGTTCTTTTAAAGTAGCGTAATGGGCCAGCCGGCATGAGAGTTAGGATGTTGGAAGGCAGAGGCTACTTGTCATGTCCTTTAAATGTATGGAAACCGGAATTATTTTGACTACACCCAGAATGAATCTTTCGCCCTACATTAGAGTGTGCAAAGGTTTCGGATTTAATTCCTGGTCCGGGAAACAGTTTCATCACAACATAATGTTTTATTACTTGTATTAAAAGGCGCGCACCAAAGATATTCGTGGTCATTCGCACGCTTCCTGTGTGGTGTTTTTTTTTTCAGTGTATTAATATATCGGAGATTAATCATTATTATTGAAATTTTTTTTCAGCCATAGGCAAATTGTTTCCGAGGTATTATAATTTTTGAATACTGTATATTTTACTAACAATGTGGCAGTTCCTTATTTAAGCGCTATAGTCGTCACAAAAATACGAATTGTCTGTTGAATGATGAAAACAATCTTTTCATTACACCAGGCATGCATGACAAAAGAAAAATCACTCATCTCATTTAATATTAACTCCCAGTTTTATTTGTTGCCCGCTCGGCTAGCTGCGCGAACTAACGCGCTGCTTCCGGAGTGGGAAGGCGTGCCGGTGCCCGGCTCGGATCCGCGCGGCTGATTAGTGTGGAGGTCCGATGCGCCGGCCAGCCTGTGGATGGTTTTTAAGGCGGTTTTCCATCCACCTCAGTGAATGCAGGCTGGTTTCCCTTATTCCGCCTCAGTTACACTGTGTCGGCGATTGCTGCTAAAAACACTACTCTGGTATGAGACGTTCCCGGAGAGGGTGGAGGGGGGAGGGGGTGTCCACTAGGGGCCGAACCACACAATATCCCCGGGTTCGGTGTGGGGCGGCGGTGGGGTGGGTGGACTGCTGTGGCCTGTGTTGGAGTTGTGAACCACTACCGAGGGCTACGGCGGAACGAAGCCGCTCCGTCGTTTCTAGGTCCCCGGTTTAATACGCAATACAATACACGCCACTTTTATTTAGACGGAATTGGAATGATGTAAGAAATGGTCTCAGTCGTCCTGTATACAGTGCTAGGTAGAAGTTACACCTGACACAGTTCATATAACATGGAAATGCAAACTCATAATGCATAAACGACTGAAGTTCAAGAATACTGTTCCGCTGATAAACCTGAAGTGGCATAGAGCTATTGGAAATGACATTGTCTAGCTGCTTCCTGAAAAATGTTTTCCACTCTCGAAAAAACTTTTTATCGGGAGATCGAATCACATTAGTATTCCGGGTAGAAATTGAATCACGTCAACTGCCTTTTCGTCATTCTCGACGACTGAGGTATCGTTATATCCAGGGCAAGAGTCCAAAAAAAGCAGTGAATTATTTTCTGCAATTTGCAACAAAACACTTCGAATGAAATGTTGAAAATAATTCTTTCCCATTTTTCGAGATTCAGCTACGTCGATTACAAGATTTTTGCAACTAAACACTCCTTTTTCTAATTTTGGTCCTAGTATGCCTTGAGGTTCCTGAAGACAGATATATGGCTGCAGAAACAGTAATCCACTCATACTTATCGCCGGCATTCACAAACTAATCTGGCCTTTCTACGCCCTGAATTGATAAAGAGCTGCTTGCACTTAGTTCTTTCACGAAACGTTGGTTATAGGCTTTCTGAAAAGCAGATGCTGGGATAGCAGGAAGCTTTGTCTTCATGTCAGCTGCGTATTTCTCCGTCGTAGTGCCTATTATCGGCATCGCCATTACATAGTTACTTGAGGTAAACTTCGTAATTTTGCTACCTCTTAATTTGTATGATTTCTTGAATCTGATTAACCAGGTCGAACAAACCTGGAAATCAGTAGTGCTCATCACACTTGCAGTTCGGAAGGTCCAGTGTCGCAGACCTCTTTCATTGTCTCTCATGAGAAGTTCTAGCTCTTTCGAACAGTTTTTCTTTCACGTTTCTGCCAGTTTCATTTAGGCGCACATTTCTTACATCGTGTAAGTCCGTTTACAAGATTCACGTTCAGATTTTATGAACTGGAACTGGCTTTACAAACTTCTTAAATTCAACCGTTTCCTCTCTCCTTCTTTTAATCAAAAGCTCACAGCCTTATCTTCGAAACTGAAACTATTGTTATAAATGTTTGCTTTGGGCATGGAATGTACTCTTGTCCCGGTCTTTTATTGGTGCAACAATTATTGCTCGTATCACAGTTCACTGACTCATCACAGTTGTTTCCTATTTCTTCTGATGTTTCCACAGTTTCTAAGGAAATGTCATCATCATTCGAATAAATGTTCAAGAAATTACCTAATGAATAGCATATTGTACGTCTTCAGGAGAAGTAAGTGATTTCTATTGGATAATACGTTTTTCATATTTCATCTTCGCAAGTTTCTTTGCCAAAAGAAAAATTAAAAGGGCAAGGCCAACCTAATGACGACTTATTTCGTGTTAGCCTCAAGTGGCATCCACATCTCTTGTTTCTTCTGTGTGTCTGCTAAGCAATGAATCACGCAACGCCTCTGGTGCGTGCTTTGGGCTAATTTTGAGAACTTGCTTTTCCTTGCTGGTATATATACAGTATTATTCTTTTCGTCGTATACACGGCCTATTTCAATATCTAGTATGCCCTGTCGGTGGATATAAGACTAGCGTGCAACTATCTCACAACCTATTTTTACTTTGTTAAAATTGCTGGAGAACAGTTGCGCTTACTTATTCCATTTTGTACCACTTTAGTATAATTTTTTTGCTAAAAACTCTGCTCTTAATGAAAGAAAAACTATCGTTGTAATTCGATATATATATATATATATATATTTATATGCCCTACTGGAATATGTATGGCATATCATAATTTTTCAAAAATTCGTCTCTCCAGTGGGCTTGGCTTAGAAAAAATTTACAAGAGTAATAATACTAGTAATATTGCTTACTACACGAGATGTGGATGCCACTTGAGGCTAACACGAAAAAAGCCGTCATTAGTCTGGCCTTGCCCTTTTAAGATTTTCCTCTGGCAAAGAAACTTGGAAAGATGAAATATGAGGAACGTGGTATCCAATCGAAACCACCTACTTCTCATGAAGACACACATATATGTTATTCATTAGGTAATTTCTTGAACATTTACTCGAATGATGTTGGCATTTCCTTACAAATTGTGGGAACATTAGAAGGAATAGGAAACAACTCTGATGATTCCGTGAGCTGTGGAGCGAACGATGTTTGTTGGTCCAGTAAAAGTCGGGGATAAGAATATCTTCCTAGCCCAAGGGAAAAATTAATAATAATAGCTTTAGTTACAAAGAAAAGACTGTGAGCTTTTGATTAACACAAGGATAGTAAGACGGGGACTGCAAGTATGTAGAGAACAACGTTGTTATGACCGCAGATTTTATATTTGCTGGGTTTCAAGTGTTTTTAAAACTAGGTACTTCGTACCGAGAAGTGCAAGTGGGGAATAATTGTTTACTGATCTTTTTCAGTGACAAAAGGGCTTCAAAGATTGATGTCGGCGGTAGTTAAGTAATGTTCAAAAGTTGGAAGAATCTTTTAAAATCCCACCGAGGGTGTCCTGAGGCACATTGCCTGACAATAAAAGGCAAGCACTCAGAAGACATGCTCAAATGTCAGTTAACTTCGCATGTGTACACAACAATGGTGGGAATGTAAATAATTTGAGTTCAGATTATCTGTGACTGGTACAACGACTACTAGAGAACTTTAGTGCTTTTCGCGTTTAGTGTTGTTATTAGACCTGATAGGGAATATAAGGTACGTGAACAGGGTCAAATACTGAGTGAACGCTGTGTTGGAAACGGAGCCGCCGTGTATTCTTCTGAGACGTTATGAGCAGCTGACAGTTTGAAAAGGGTCTCACTGTAGGTCTCCATTAAGCCGGCTGATCGAATCGTGCAGTATTCAGATTTGTGAGGCATTTGGATGTAACAGTGGCGCGATAATGGGAATGTGACAGCACATGTATTAGTCATCAAGGCCCCAGTTGTCGACATCTGACCACCACAAGAAAGTATAGTCGGACTGCACACATCATCACATCTGCACCGACTATCCGGAGTAAGTAATGGAACATTCTGTGTCATCCCACACCAGTGGTGGTAGACTTGTTGCAGCTGGCCTACTGCTTTACCGTCCATGCGTAGGGTGCCGTTAACACTACAACGCAAACGGTTGGCTTTGGAGTGGTGTCATTACTGGAGGGCATGACATGCTGATGATTGGCGTCGCATTGTGTTCATCGATAAATCTCGGTTCTGCGTTACCCCGGATGAACATAAAAAAAAAAAGAAATGGTTCAGATGGCTCTGAGCACTATGGGACTTAACTTCTGAGGTCATCAGTTCCCTATAACTCAGAACTACTTAAACCTAACAAACCTAAGGACATCACACTCATCCATGCCCGAGGCAGGATTCGAACCTGCGACCGTAGCGGTCGCGCGGTTCCAGAGTGTAGCGCCTAGAACCGCTCTCGGTCACCCCGGCCGGCGGATGAACATCGTCGGCGAGTATGGGGACAAGCTGGGGAGGACTCCCGTTCTTCCAGTGTATTGGTTACGCACAGTTGTGATACTTCTGGCGTTATGGTGTAGGGACGCATTGCGTGTGACTTGAGGGCATGGCTGGTTGTGATTGAAGGAACTCTGACGGCACAACGGTGCGTCATGAACATCCTGCGTCTACATGTGTCACGTCTCATGGGACAGTACCGTGGTGCCATTTTTCACCAGACAATGCTCATAAACACTTGACACCTCTATAGGCTCTCTGCGTGATGTTAAGGCACTCCCGTGGCCTGCAACATCCACAGATCTGTCACAGATAGAACATGAGTGGTTTCAGCTCGGACATCGTCCAAGTGTCAGTATCCAGAATATAAAGCACCCGTTTAAATGTTGTCGCTCAGCTTGCCTTAGGAGAGGATACAAAATATCTGTGTAACCAATCCCAACCGAATCAGATCATGCTTTCGAGCCAGATGGGGTGCAACATCATACCGATAAGTATGCTCATACCACCAAGTTCTTCATAAATTTGACTTGATTTCGTAATCACTGAAGTAACATCACAAACATTCTCACCGGCCGGAGTGGCCGTGCGGTTCTAGGCGTTACAGTCTGGAGCCGAGCGACCTCTACGGTCGCAGGTTCGAATCCTGCCTCGGGCATGGATGTGTGTGATGTCCTTAGGTTAGTTAGGTTTAATTAGTTCTAAGCTCTAGGCGACTGATGACCTCAGAAGTTAAGTCGCATAGTGCTCAGAGCCATTTGAACCATTTGAACAAATATTCTCAACCTGTGAAATTTAATTTAGTTTACTCCTCCCCTTCTGAGTGTCTTACTTTTTTTGTCAGACTGTGTAAGTTTCCAGTGCTTTTACTGAAGTAAACCGGGAATAGCAGAATGGTTTGTACAAAGCCAACAGGAATTTCTTCGTCCATGTTAATCAGTACTGTGTCGAATACCCTCGTTGCCTACCGGAGTTTGAACGCTAGCACATAATCAGTCTATTGTTCATGGTGAGACGTATAAAACTGTGCAATTCCAAAAACAAAAATGGGTGAGCGCGAATGTTCTCAGGCTTGTTAGATTCGCAGTAGACAGCAACAGAAATGCAGGAAAAATCTCAGCTAACAACCCTGTAAATACTCTAGTTTTTACTATCTGTAAATTGTGAACAAGTTTCTTGTTTCTTTGTGTCACACATTTGAGCACTTGCGATAAGCAAATATGATATACAGGCTGTAGTCACCGCAAAGGAAAGTAGATCCACTTATGGGAATTAAGTAACTATTGTGTCAAACACATTATCTTTAGAAATTATGCAGTTCCTGTCGAATTCTAAGATAACCAAATATTCTGTGAGCGACAAGAGTGTGCCTACCAACATAAAAATGAGTGAAATGATGGTGAAGCAAAATTTCGAACTGGGTATCGTGAAGGTGACTGCAGATCTTTTCCTATTGATGTATAAAAGGGAAGTATAATCTGTTATCCATCAAGAAAGTCTCATTTAGCTAATTCTTTGCACCAGCCTAGCTTTTCTGACATGCACTATTGTAACGTGAAATTGGCTCCTGTTATTAAACCAAGCAACGTCATCCAGAAAAAGTTCAAAAAATGGTTCTGAGCACTATGCGACTTAACTTCTGAGGTCATCAGTCGCCTAGAACTTAGAACTAATTAAACCTAACTAACCTAAGGACATCACACACATCCATGCCCGAGGCAGGATTCGAACCTGCGACCGTAGCGGGCACGCGGTTCCAGACTGAAGCGCCTTTAACCGCACGGCCACACCGGCCGGCTCCAGAAAAAGTCACGTAAACTCACTAAATATGAATGCTCCCTTTAAAATAGCACACTGGTAGGTCTGGAGCGCCGTTTATGATGTAGAACTCTTACCGAGCGGTCATGTGAGCCTCCATCGCTGATGTAAGTCATGGTAGTCATGTGCTGTATGTGCCGGTCAGTTGTATGGAATAGCGCAGTAAGATGGCGAATCGACGTGGATACGTGGTAGAGTGGAAGAGAGGACCACGCAGGATTAGCCGAGCGGTTGCCGGCACGGTAGCTCAGCGTTTTCGGTCAGAGAGCTGGCTGGCCTCTGTAATAAAAAAAACTGAATGAAAAGATCAACAACGAGCTTCAACGGATGTCATGTGACGTCCGCTACGACGAAATACAACGAACCATAACGAAGAAAAAAAAAAAAAAAAAGGTCTAAAGCGCTGCAGTCATGGACTGTGCGGCTGGTCCCGGCGGAGGTTCGAGTCCTCCCTCGGGCATGGGTGTGTGTGTTTGTCCTTAGGATAATGTAGGTTAAGTAGTGTGTAAGCTTAGGGACTGATAACCTTAGCAGTTACGTCCCATAAGATTTCACACAGGTTTGAACATTTTTTGAAGAGAGGAGTTTGGAAGTTTCCATTAGTACACCATGAATGAATACGAGGGGAACTGCATGCAGTGGACTTTGTAACATCATAGATTAAGGGTCGATCTGCGACAGCAATCGCACAACTTGCGTACGGGCCGTTAGACGCCGCCGCGAGCGCTAAGAGTGCATTGCGATCGCAGGCGCGCGTGTTGCGTACGGGCCGCGAGGTGCCGCCACGAGCGCAACCGTATATAAGTGCCGACGGAGTTCGGCCAGGTTTGTTCCTTAAACCCGGTAAACCGCCATCCGCTGTCTCCTCCTACCGTCCCGTCAGCCTTACCTCGGTCTTTAGCAAGGTCCTGGAATCTATTCTCACCCGACGCATCCACCAGCATCTCCACCAGCACCGCCTCCTTCCCGGTACCCAGTGTGGCTTTCGGCCGTCCTTCTCTTCCGATTACCTTCTCCTTCACCTCACTCATCTCCTCTTCGAACAGCTTAATTCCCGTCATTCCGCTATCTTCCTCTCCCTTGACCTTGAACGAGCCTATGACCGCGTGTGGCATTCCGGTCTCCTCTTCAAGCTCCAAACCTTCGCCCTTCTTATTAACTAAGTCCATCTGATCGGCTTCTTTCTTTCCCGACATCCTTCCTACGTCACCATCCACAACACGGATTCCTACACCTTTTTCCCCTCCGCCGGTGTGCCCCAGGGTTCCGTCCTCTCCCCTCTTCTGTACCTCTTGTATACGGCGGACATGCCGCCGCCTTCACCCCCCCATCCACCTTCTCCAGTAGGCCGATGACACCGCCTTCCTTGCCCTTGCCCCCACCCTGCAGCGCTCCCAACACCTTCTCCAATCCCATCTTGACCGGTTCACCGCTTGGTGCAACCAGTGGTTGCTTAAGGTCAATCCTGCCAAAACCCAGGCGATCATAGTAGGCAAAACTACCCCTTCCTTCCGCCTCCTCGATTTCTACATCACCATCTATGGCCATCCTATCGCCCTCACCGCCATCCTTAAGTACCTTGGTGTCACCCTCGACCGTCACCTCTCCTGGACCCCCCACCTCCGGACGATCCAAGCCAAGGCACGCTCCCGACTATGTCTCCTCAAACTCCTTTATGGCCGTACTTGGAGTCTGGACCCCTCCACCATCCTCCATACCTATAAATCCCTCATTCACCCTATCCTTTGCTACGCCCACCCTGCCTGGATCTCCGCTCCCCCAACGTTTTACGAATCCCTTCAGATCCTAGAATGCCATGCTCTTCGCCTAGCCTATTGCATCCACCTCCCCTCCCCCACGTGGTTCCTGTACGACCTTATTTTTTCAGTTTGTACTACATTTTTATTTTTAAAGTGGATCATTTAAGACTTTTTGCATGGGTTCGCCCCTCAAATTTCTTCCTCATATAACAAAATTGTCGTCTGATGTAGTACAAACTGAAAAAGTAAATTCCGTTTAAAGCACAGGGTCGTATATAATGAAACGTCCCCTTTGAACAATTAAACATGACTGTGCTTAAACTGACACAGAATATTTTTTTAGCGTAACGCAATCTGACTTTCAATAATCCCTACAAAAGAATGGCCCTGACTAATATTAACCTATACCTTTCATGAATCACTTACCTCACAAAAATCTTCGTTACTCGAACTACTGCAATATAGAGAGCGCCACTACTGCCAGCTAAATAAAAGATTCTAACTACTGAAGGCACTGACTACTGATAGGCATAGTTAGCAAATGAAAGATTTTGATAGAGAACAAACAATGTATTTACCTTAATAGTGTTGAAAAATCATAATATACATAGCAGTTCATGACATCTAGTCTTACAAATTTCAAAACTCCGCCATTTCTCTCCCCACATCCACCACTGCTGGCGGCTCACATCCAACTGCGCAACGCTATGCGCTGTTAACAGCCAACTGCCCAACACTACAATGGCAGACAACAATGAAAACTAGCCACAGACTGCACACAGCACAGCCAGTGATTTTCATACAGAGCGCTACGTAACGTTGCCAATAAGAAAACATAAACAGCCTACTTACATAGCCCCCATGCTCCCCACAAAAAATTTTACAAATTGTTTTGGGCAGTGGCCAATAATGATTTGATAAAATTTTTCATAATTACAATAACAAAGAAATCAAATGCACGCACTTATTGATACAATGTTGGTCAGAAGCTAAAATTTTCTCACAGTCCATAAAGACAGTCCTGATCATTCATCACAGTAAAACTGCAATGTTTTTCTCAAAGTCTGAGCAGTAAAAGAAAATGCACACGGAAGTAGTGGATTTCCATGCAGTCTTGAAGAAGTAGTGTTGCCCTTCCAACGGAAAGACAGTGCTGACTCTTGACATGCAGACAGGTATTGGTCCACAACAGAGCAAACCCACAGCAGAGTCAGTCGAAATTTTGAAGAGTATTGGTAGGCAGGTCATCACAGAGCAGACCCACTGTAGTCCTGGTAGAGATTATGGTATTGGTGGGCTACCAGAGGTGCAGACCCACTGCAGTCCTTGTAGAAATAATGGTATTGGTGGATCATCAAAGATGCAGACCCACTGTAGTCCTTGTAGAGACGGCCAGCAACCATCTGTTGCGACTGTGCAGGTGCACAATCACCATCGAAGAGTCTTGCGGACAATATAGCAAGTCCATAAACCACCACTTGTGCACTCACAAAATTTTTTTTGAAATGACCTTCGAACCAGCAATGCTGTTATCCAGTCCCTTGCTGAATTATTAACACACGTGCAAACACTATCAGTCCCTACTTCTCACATATTGTCCATATACTATGACCAACAGAAACGTGTGCAGTGAAATGTAACTTACAAGTTACTTAATTTGATGAACTGGTGTCAATTACAATTTCATAACATAAGAATACAATAACAAATGTACAAAATACATCATTAAAAACATAACAATACAGATAACATTTGTAGTACAGGCTTTACAAAAGAATAGAAATAAACATATACATCAGTGTTACAGGAATTATGACATAAGTAAATATATAAAAGATCAGAATAATTATTGAAACATCAACTTCACACATGATCATTAAAACAGAACAGAATTAATAATGTCTAACATCTTTACAAAGTAAATAACATATTATTAATGCAAATTATATTTGGGGATAACAGTATTCCTCATCATAATTCATGTAGCTGAATATTAGAAAAATTCTACAACGTAAGTCTTATCAGATAAACACATAAAGACAGGAAAAACACAAATATACATAGTGTAATAACACAAAAATACAGGGCAGGGTTTGTTTTCAGTGTGGCATTTGGTACTGCAGTCCAACCCAAAACTTCATTCCATATATCTTTCGTCTTATTTCAACATTTGTTTCCACCAAAAAAAATCCTATCCAAGCATGCTTTCTGTATGTATATGTTCACATATTTCTTACCTTATTAATTATTTTCCATTATCTTATCTCATCATTTATTTCCAAGAAAATCCTACCTAAACCTGTTGTCCCTAAACCCTACTTTTTTGTTCATATCCTCTTTCAAAATACTTTTTGGCCAAACCATTTTCTTATAGCTTCTTAATGCATTTCTTCCAATTCATCATAGTTAGTTTCTTATGTAGTCCACCCCCTCTTAAGCTAACTTAAATCTACTGAGCTCAAATGCATAAACTAAGGGACGAGGCAATGCAGCAGCACAAAACAATTAATACAAACAGCAATGCCAAAAAATGGGAATTGGCGAAGCAAGCAGCATTATAGAAATTAGCAAAGCAATTGCAATATTACAACTAATATAAGGCAATATGCAGCAAACAATAAAAATAAATCAGTAGTAAAACTGGCTTAACAGAGTAATACAAAGTGAAATTCAGTAACACTATGCCTGGCAAACAGCAGCAGCAAATGCAATAACTTATACCTAAATATGACATAGCTCAAGCAGAAAAAATATTACACTAAAGACAGCAATGCAGATAAGGGAAATGTCTATTCACATCTTAATGTCTATGTAATTAAAGTGGTGCACCACAACTTATTCTACCATAAAAATTACCAAGTACTTGAAAAGTAAATTATGTATGCAGTTCCTGTGAAGGGAAATGTCTTTGTGCTCCCTCATTTTTTGGGAAGTGTATTACAAAATTAGTATTTACTGGATCTGTAGACAGAAAATATTTATATTACTACATCTATAAAATTCTATTTTAACCAATGCTGCAGTGCAGCTAGAAACCAGATATTAAACAAAATGAGTAAATAAATACATAAAGCAAGCCATATGGCATTTCTCTCAACTAGCAAGACAATAACCGTGAAATGTTTCTCATCGTTTCATTAGGCATTTTATTAAATATCATAAATTAAGAGGTCCACAGTGTAATTATATGTTTTTAAGTTTGAGCGTGTCGTATTTGCGATGCTTTCGACAAAGAAATGTCAATAGGGAGGATAATGGCCTCTTTTTTTTTTCTACCTGTGCCTCTGAAAAGGCACACACTAATGGCTTTTTCTCCAGGCGTTTGACACAGCTGGCCGCTCAAGGCGCATTACGTCAAGGTCACTTGGCTTTCTTACCGAAATATTTACGACACCAGTTTGCACTACAGTGACAGTCTCATATACAAAATTTCACAGGTCTAGAATTTGCATTACAAATCTGTAGAAACAAAATCCTATTGATATAACAGTGTCCAAAAAATTTTCGTCGGCATTGTAATACATTCACGCATTTACATACATTTCATAACTCTTAAAGTACGATTCTTGGTTTCCAACATCCTTTTTCACAAGTCAGAGTCCCTAACCACTACTCATTATTCCTTACCTTATAACACATATACATATTCGTCGACACTTCTTCAATATTTCATCATAATAAATACATAGCATAATCTAATTCCTCATATAGCATCAGCTTATTGATCATAAACATACAGCAGCAGCGCAATACACATCGTCATCATAACATCATGAAACCTCAGCCAAATCTCAAAATCGTCATAGCTTCCTTCAATAAATTCAAAACCTAAAAAAAAATTCTCTGCTCATGTCAAAAGTGTCATCTACCTCAAACGTACTTTAAAAATCATGATCCCATACCAAATACATCATTCAAAGCTCTCATAGTATCACAATGGTTCCGAAAAAATATGAACAGCTCACAAAATACAGACGAAATACGTAAGTAGGCTGTTTATGTTTTCTTATTGGCAACGTTACGTAGCGCTCTGTATGAAAATCACTGGCTGTGCTGTGTGCAGTCTGTGGCTAGTTTTCATTGTTGTCTGCCATTGTAGTGTTGAGCAGTTGGCTGTTAACAGCGCATAGCGTTGCGCAGTTGGAGGTGAGCCGCCAGCAGTGGTGGATGTGGGGAGAGAAATGGCGGAGTTTTGAAATTTGTAAGACTAGATGTCATGAACTGCTATGTATATTATGATTTTTCAACACTATTAAGGTATATACATTGTTTGTTCTCTATCAAAATCTTTCATTTGCTAACTATGCCTATCAGTAGTTAGTGCCTTCAGTAGTTAGAATCTTTTATTTAGCTAGCAGTAGTGGCGCTCGCTATATTGCAGTAGTTCGAGTAACGAAGATTTTTGTGAGGTAAGTGATTCATGAAAGGTATAGGTTAATATTAGTCAGGGCCATTCTTTTGTAGGGATTATTGAAAGTCAGACTGCGTTGCGCTAAGAAAATATTGTGTGTCAGTTTAAGCACAGTCGTATATAATTTTTCAAAAGGGGACGTTTCAATAATTTATATTCAAAACCTTACACCTGTGTCACAGAACAAATCCTACATCGAGAATACTTTACACAAGTTTAAGGGAAGAAATGCTTCCGATAATTATTGCAGTATTTAAAGAACATCAAAATATGAACAGGCTGAAATGAACAAACAGCACATGAGACTATGTTAATTAATTCAACTGTAAAAAGCTAAGGAGCATATTATTAGCAAAATGAGAAATATGCAAAAGTGAAATGCCAAAATGAGCACTTCTCAATTGGGAGTAAATCAAAACAATCAGAATGGCTGAAAGAGAGCACAATAACACGAGCCATAAACGAATAAGAGCTAAGCAACTAAGCAAATAAGAGAATAGGCAAAAATGAGATGCCAACAAAATGAACCTGGCCGAACTCCGTCGGCACTTATATACGGTTGCGCTCGCGGCGGCGTCTAGCGGCCCGTACACAAGTTGTGCGATTTCTGTCGCAGGTCGACCCTTAATCTATTATGTTACAACTCCTAGATTCGTGCAATTCTTAAGCCCCTTGCTCACAGCAGTGTATGAAGAAGCACTCCCTCAGTGGGCCAGAAATCACTGAAACAAGACAGTAACTGGATCGAGACGTGTAGTATGGTCTGACGAGTCACGATTTTCCCTGTTTTCAAATGATACAAAACGTCGTATTCATTTAGTGACGCGTTTTATCTATGGTGTGTGGAGGTAGTACTTCAACCCGGAGATGGTTCTGTGACTTTTCTAGGTGTTTTTCTCAAACGTTCTTGGTTTGACGAATAATCAGGCGCCCTATCACAATCCAACTGATCCGCTAAAGATTCCGCTTTCTTTCCCGCACAAACTGTCTGGTAAGACATGAGCTAGTGGGCGAAACTTAACTGCCAGCTTCCCCGCACTTTGGTAGCTCGACAGGACCTGGACATCAATGAACGGCTGCAGCTGGATATGGAGTACCTGAAAAAACTTAAGGAGTCTCGTCCTCTCAAAAGGATGGGAATTATGAAGGAAAGAGGCGGCATTACACGGTATTAACGTGCTGCTTCCTTGGGATGGCAAATTATTTGTCCAGTGTGCTTATTTCCTCTTGGAGAGACAGAAGTAAAGAACACTGAGGTTTTACGTCATGTCGACTACAATGTTAATATAAACGCATTTTCCGTAACGCGCATTACCGGGGGGGGGGGGGGGGGGGAGGGGGTACTTTATGCCTATCTTTGAAAAAGTAAAAAAATACGATTACTGTTGCTAAATTCTATTAACGATATACTTTTTAAAGAGGTTGTGATGTGTAAGTAGAGTCCAGAACCCGAAAATATCTTTTAGCACACTTTTAGCAACATCAACTCGTTTCGTCCGCAGCTCGTGGTCGTGCGGTAGCGTGCTCGCTTCCCGCGCACGGGTTCCCGGGTTCGATTCCCGGCGGGGTCAGGGATTTTCTCTACCTCGTAGTGACTAGGTGTTGTGTGATGTCCTTAGGTTAGTTAGGTTTAAGTAGTTCTAAGTTCTAGGGGACTGATGACCATAGATGTTAAGTCCCATAATGCTCAGAGCCATGTGAACCATTTTTTTCACGTATACTGCCAAGCTGGAGGAAGTTTATGAGCACCACATAAAAAACTTGTGGAAGGAGGAGAAATGCGTGCCATCACGTTTCCGACTTTGATAAAGGTAGGGCTGTAGCCTATCGCGACTGCGGTTTATCGTATCGCGACATTGCTCCTCGCGTTGGTCGAGATCCAATGACTGTTAGCAGAATATGGAATCGGTGGGTTCAGGAGGGTAATACGGAACGCCATGCTGGATCCCAACGGCCTCGTATCACTAGCAGTCGAGATGACAGGCATCTTATCCGCATGGCCGTAACGGATCGTGCAGCCACGTCTCGATCCCTGAGTCAACAGATGGGGACGTTTGCAAGACAACAACCATCTGCACGAACTGTTCGACGACGTTTGCAGCGGCATGGACTATCAGCTAGGAGACCATGGCTGCGGTTACCCTTGACGCTGCATCACAGACAGGAGCGCCTGCGATGGTGTACTCAGCGACGAACCTGGGTGCACGAATGGCAAAACGTCATTTTTTTCGGATGAATCCAGGTTCTGTTTACAGCACCATGATGGTCGCATCCGTGTGTGGCATCATCGCGGTGAACGCACATTGGAAGCGTGTATTCGTCAGCGCCATACTGGCGTATCACCAGGCGTGATGGTATGGGGTGCCATTGGTTACACGTCTCGGTCACCTCTTGTTCGCATTGACGGCACTTTGAACAGTGGACGTTACATTTCAGATGTGTTACGACCCGTGGCTCTACCCTTCATTCGATCCCTGCGAAGCCTTACATTTCAGCAGTATAATGCACGACCGCACATGTACGGGCTTTGCTGGATACCGAAAATGCTCGACTGCTGCCCTGGCCAGCACATTCTCCAGATCTCTCACCAATTGAAAACGTCTGGTCAATGGTGGCCGAGGAACTGGCTCGTCACAATGCGCCAGTCACTACTCTTGTTGAACTGTGGTATCGTATTGAAGCTGCATGGGCAGCTGTACCTGTACACGCCATCCAAGCTCTGTTTGACTAATGCCCAGGCGTATCAAGGCCGTTATTTCGGCCAGAGGTGGTTGTTCTGGGTACTGATTTCTCAGGATCTATGCACCCAAATTGCGTGAAAATGTAATCACATGTCAGTTCTATATATATATATATTCAATGAATAACCGTTCATCATCTGCATTTCTTCTTGGTGTAGCAATTTTAATGGCCAGTAGTGTACATTGAAACGTCCATATAATTATAGCCGTTACAGTCAGTAACTGCAAGCACAGATTTGCTGTGTAAGCTGTACGTGAAGTCAAAAGTAAATCATGAAATATGTGTTCAACATCACACACTGGGTAAATTGTGCAAGAGGTAAAGATATATGTACACTTTACTGCTTGGACAAGAACACGGTTTATGATGAGCAGCAACGCTACTCGTCCTATAGATGACTCTCTGATAGGTTGTGCATGGGCACGAAGGGGATTACACGTACAAGTTTTTAGTGTTTTTTTCTCTTTTTCTTCCTTTTTAATAAGAAAGTGCATTTCCTCTATCATTCGTATCCTATGGTGAGGCGATGGTTTAGAATGCGATAATTTCTTGGTGCTACACAGTGGGATCCTGACTCAGAGTACTGATACGACATGTACCCTACTACGCTATTATCCAATATGTGTGACCTCGTCTTAGTTAGTATCTGGTCTCGTATTGGTACAGTGGATGGGTGACCTTCATTTTCCCGCCTTTAAATTGCCCGAGGTGCGCGACCCCGCCATGTTCCACGAGAAGAGCGAGTTTTCGGACATTTCGAGCCATACAATTGCCCTTGAGACGGCGGCGGCATGTCACAGGGGAATCACGTTACACCACGTAATGCAGGTTTCCCACGTTGGATGGGCGTAGGGGTTCCGGGACACCTTATCTTCTCAGTGACCTGGATTTTGAATCCCGTACCGGGCCTGATACTCTTCTTATATCAATTAACAACGGATGACATGCAGTTTGCTAGTTGAGGTAATGCTTAATCGAAGACCCAGTACAATGTCAAGCTGAAGCACAACGAGATGTTAGCAGAGGCGGAGGTGAGAAATGGCTGCGACCACAGGGCATACGACTCCCACTGCTAACCGATATTACGAACTTTCCCAGGCGAGGAAAGGTCAGCGACAATAACGTGCCTGTAGTCTTCCTGCCTTTAGAAATGTGGGTAATAAGATATAATCTGCACGACACAATTAAAGGCTCACATTTTCGAAACCCCGTAACTGCCTGCCACTGTGATGCAAAAGTCTGAAATTTGGCTTAGAGCCGGCCGGGTGGCCGACCGGTTCTAGGCACTTCAGTGTGGAACCGTGCGACCGCTACGGTCGCAGGTTCGAATTCTGCCTCGGGCATGGATGTGTGTGATGTCCTTAGGTTAGTTATGTTTGAGTAGTTCTAAGTTCTGGGGACTGATGACCTCAGATGCTAAGTCCCATAGTGCTCAGAGCCATTTCTTTGGCTTAGAGGTGCAAAAGCGTGGCGCCCTGTGGCGTCACCCAGGGGCACGGCGACGCTTCAAACAGCAGGCGGAAAAACGGCCGCAGGTCAGGCGTAAGGTGGATTAATGTTGTCGCATGGCCACCATATTTCACCACAACTCTGCCACACACTACTGTGGACGTGTCACACGTTGGGAAGGTCGTCATACTCCTTCCCACGCACATTTAACTCTTTCTTTCGCTACATCTGCCACATCTGCAACTACCGGCGTTCAAATCACGCGGTTTTGTTATGGGTGGCCGAGAACAACATTTCAGCCACACGGCCGCTCAGAAACGATATGACAAGGCCGTATGGGGTGATATAAATGGCGTCAGTGGAACTATCCCCTCGCTTGTGGCGTCGGTTCCCGCTCACTTTGGCGTCGAAGACGACATTTGGCAGAGCGATGAGTGACAGGAAAACTTTCTTGACAAACTTTGACACTGCTGACACAGACTGGCTTGTTTAACTCTTTTCTAGGTTTATAATGGCCCTGCAACTCCAATGAACGTAATCACATCCCTTTGGAATGTAGCGCGACAGCAGTGTTTGCTCTGGTGTACAGGGTGGAAGCACTAGGGCGCTTGAAAACTATTCGAGGAAGTCTGAACATCATCCGAAGCAGCAAAGTATGTTTATACTTTTTTAACCCTTCTGTTGCATGTCCTCCTATGGTGTGATCACGGGGGATGTGACATTGACACATGTGAGCGTAAAGCGGCAAAGGGTCTATCTGATCCACTAGTTCGGTAACAACCTCGGTTCTACTCGAGTGTCTCTTCTGGGCACTTTAAAACGATTTCTGTACAGAGATAGCCAGTACAGTTACGCTGGCAGCGTGGGAGGTATCAATTTCGGCACACCTTAGATTTCGCATGTGGCCAGCAGGCGCTAGTTCAGGTACATGGTGCCACTCCTCTGACGGATGTCGAACTGGTTGTCTGTCACTCTAGTATCTACGAATCAATGACTAGCTGTCTGTGTACAAGTACATTTTTAGTTTTCAACAAAGAAGCTCCAAGGGTGCTGCCGGACTGTTAGGTCTTAGCATGACCCTTTGCCGCTTATTCACGCATATGTCATTCTCTCACCCCTCTGTGACCATGCCACAGGAGGCCTGATGAACCAAAAACGCTCTTTGCTGTTTTGGATCTCTTTTACATTTCTTCGAATGGTTTTCAACGATCCCTATTGGTTCCGCCCTGTACACCGGAACAAAGATGTCGTCCAATGGGTTTGAGTACTCACGATTTATTTAGAGAAGGGTTTAATAATCCGAGAGGTGACAGCAGTGTCAAATGTTGTCAAGAGCTTCGTTCTGTTGCTCATCAATTTCAAAATGTGTGGGAATCAATGCTCCAAGGAGATGGGTGGTTTCATTGACGTCTTTTATGATACTCCCTGAGACTTTTTCGCATCGATAGCTATCGGCGGTGTGTCTGACATGTTTTACCCTGCCGTCGATAAGAAAACCGCGTGGTTTCAACCCTGGGTACCGCTGATCTGACCTCTATTGCAGAGGTGTCGAAAGAAAGGATGAGATGTGGGTGAGAATGAGTGTGACGACCTTCACATCGAGCGACACTTTCACGGCGTCACTGGACAGAATTTTGATCAAATATGGTACTAATGTGACATCATTAACACACCTTAAACTTCGCACTAGCTGCTGACCTCTGGTTGATTTACTCGTGTGTCTCACCTTCCTGGCTAAGGTGTCGCCGAACTCGGGTGTGACATCGCAGGGAGCCATGATTTTGAGCTGTTACAGATGATCTTTGTAGGTACTTTTGAGCTAAATTTCAAATTTCTGCTTCGCATTGGAATGCCATTACGCCGTCTCGAAAAAATGAACCTTTAATTTTGTTGCGCGATTTATTTAACGAGAAAGTTGAACAATAATTTGGTTGAACGGAAGAAGAACGAGAGCTGGCTAATAGACCGTATGGACTGTCCAGAGAGAGAGCTTTGGAAGACGCGAAAAGGTCTTCCTGGAAAGACACTTTTCGTCGAGACAGAAAAGGGGACACTTAGTGGAGAGAGCTCAGAGAGGACGCTTTATTTGGATACACCAGAGCAGGGATATCGGTGATGACCTTGATTGGATTTGGCGTGAGGACATCACTGCCGCTAGCGCTAGGCATCAAGCTCTGTCAGCTGCCAAAGACACGCACTGTCCGTCGCATTCTCAGACTCTTGCCACTAAGAATGGGAAAATTATTTCACTAGTAATAGTAGTTTGTAAAATGTATCTGTGCAGCTGTGGTTCGATAGAGTTTTCCTTGTAAAAATAAATGTTTTTAACAAATCTCTTTACATTCTGGCGGATAGAACGTCCAGTCCTTTTTTACGTAATATGAAAACAATGTACGTATGTACATTTAACATACTGAAATTAGGAAATGCCAAATGTCGATCGAAACATAAATGGCGCCGAACGTGGGGCACGTTTTATCATTAACATTCTTATGTCTTTAAATGGACATACTTTTTTGATTTGAGACACTGATTTTTCTAAAAGTAACAAATTTTTTATTAAATACAAACATAAATTAATTGAATAGCATGGAAGAAGTTAATAGTAAATTTATTGAAAGTGTGCATCTGTGTATGCTGCATGTTGCTTTATGCGTGGTTTTCATTTGAAGTACTGTTGCAGTTGCGATTTTCCGTGTTTGTATGTTCTACCTCATTTGTGTTGTTCTGTCGTAGCATATTTGGAAGTTCACATTCAAAGAACAGGTAGATACACAATATATAGAGATACGGAAAGACTATGCCAGAGATTTCTGGGAAGAAACTGACAGGATGTTTGAGCAATAGAGAAAGCCAAATCGATAGGCGGATATAGATGACATATGTGATTTTTCGAAGAAAAGGCTGTAGTAAAGAAAACGGAGCAACGAGAGAGTGAACGCATCTCAGCGTTCAAGGGACAGTAGAAAATAATGATGGAAGTGTAAGTGAGATACAGAGCAAAATCACCTCCGATGCAGATCTATTTAACGGGGCTCCTGCACTGACTCATGTTGCACGAGATCAGGCCACCACACACCTCTAATAAGTAGTTACTGTGAGGATGACAGTGTTGCGAACGAAAGTAATGGTAGTCCTGAAAAAAGTCGTAGTATTGTAACTTTGCCAGAAACTGAAATTGCTCTTTCTAGATACAGGCGTTACAGAAATGTGAACCCGAAAAGGTTTCTGAAAGATCTCGAGGCGTATTTTTGCTTTAAAGGAATCAGTGAAAAATATAAGATGTTGATAATCCAGCAAGCGTTCGGGTGCGAAGAAGGTGCGTGGTTCGCAGTGTCGTGTACGGAGAAGACGATTTAAGGCGAGAAGTTCTTGGCGAAGTACTGAAACATTTCAGCACAGGTAGCTGTAAAGCTCAAAAGTTTTTCGCTGACAGTCTGATGCAGATTCAAGGCAGAGTATGGTAATCTGTGCCTCTAACTTAGTCTTTCCTGCAAGTCATTTACATTGTAAAATATGTGAACAAGCGTGGTATGACGCTATAAGGTCACATTTACCGGCACATATGTAACGAGTGCACGTCAGCGTAGAATCGATGATTTTATTGAAACACTTAGATCTTTGGATGATGTTGAGCAAACGAGCGGTTGGCAGTCACGACCTTACGTACCCCAAAGAAGACGTAATGGGGCACGAAGATTCATCCGCAATAATAACAGTAGCTTCCCTAACACACCACGGGACAGAAGTCACAGCTTGAATGGAGGCGCAGAGGTTACATAGATCAAACCGTACCAAGCAGAAGTTGTCGATCAATAAATACTGTGCACAGACAGGAGCGAGATGACAGTGACGAAATCCCAACACCGCAGACTATTTGAAACAGGTAACGCAGAACAGGGAATCAGCGATCATAAATCGGTTACTGCATCGATGATTTCAGCCGTAAAAAGAAATATTAAAAAAGGTAGGAAGATTTTTCTGTTTAGCAAAAGTGACAAAAAGCAGATTTCAGAGTACTTGACGGCTCAACACAAAAGTTTTGTCTCAAGTACAGATAGTGTTGACGATCAGTGGACAAAGTTCAAAACCATCGTACAATATGCATTAGATGAGTATGTGCCAAGCAAGATCGTAAGAGATGGAAAAGAGCCACCGTGGTACAACAACCGAGTTAGAAAACTGCTGCGGAAGCAAAGGGAACTTCACAGCAAACATAAACATCGCCAAAGCCTTGCAGACAAACAAAAATTACGAGAAGCGAAATGTAGTGTGGGGAGGGCTATGCGAGAGGCGTTCAGTGAATTCGAAAGTAATGTTCTATGTACTGACTTGGCAGAAAATCCTAAGAAATGTTGGTCTTATATCAAAGCGGTAGGTGGATCAAAACATAATGTCCAGACACTTTGAGACCAAAATGGTACTGAAACAGAGGTTGACAAACTAAAGGCCGAAATACTAAATGTCTTTTTCCAAAGCTGTTTCACAGAGGAATACTGCACTGTAGTTCCTTCTCTAGATTGTCGCACAGATGACAAAATGGTAGATATCGAAATAGACGACACAGGGATAGAGAAACAATTAAGATCGCTCAAAAGAGGAAAGGCCGCTGGTCCTGATGGGATACCAGTTCGATTTTACACAGAGTACGCGAAGGAACTTGCTCCCCTTCTTGCAGCGGTGTACCGTAGGTCTCTAGAAGAGCGTAGGGTTCCAAAGGATTGGAAAAGGGCACAGTTCATCCCCGTTTTCAAGAAGGAACGTGGAACAGATGTGCAGGATTATAGACCTATATCTCTAACGTCGATCAGTTGTAGAATTTTGGAACACGTATTACGTTCGAGTATAATGTCTTTTATGGAGACTAGAAATCTACTCTGTAGAAATCAGCATGGGTTTCGAAAAAGACGATCGTGTGAAACCCAGCTCGCGCTATTCGTCCACGAGACTCAGACGGCCATAGACACGGATTCCCAGGTAGATGCCGTGTACCTTGACTTTCGCAAGGCGTTCGATACAGTTACCCACAGTCGTTTAATGAACAATGTAAGAGCATATGGACCATCAGACCAATTGTGTGATTGGATTGCAGAGTTCCTAGATAACAGAACGCAGCATGTGATTCTCAATGGAGAGAAGTCTCACGAAGTAAGAGTGATTTCAGGTGTGCCGCAGGGGAGTGTCGTAGGACCGTTGCTATTCACAATATACATAAATGACCTTGTGGATAACATCGGAAGTTCACTGAGGCTTTTTGCGGATGATGCTGTGGTATATCGAGAGGCTGTAACAATGGTAAATTGTACTGAAATGCAGGAGGATCTGCAGCGAATTGACGCATGGTGCAGGGAATGGCAATTGAATCTCAATGTAGACAAGTGTAATGTGCTGCGGATACATAGAAATAAAAATCCCTTATCATTTAGCTACAATATAGCAGGTCAGCAACCGGAAGCATTTAATTCCATGAATTATCTGGGAGTACGCATTAGGAGTGATTTAAAATCAAATGATCATATAAAGTTGATCGTCGCTAAAGCAGATGCCAGACTGAGATTCATTGGAAGAATCCTAAGGAAATGCAATCCGAAAACAAAGGAGGTAGGTTACAGTACACTTGTTCGCCAACTGCTTGAACACTGCTCACCAGTGTGGGATCCGTACCAGATAGGGTTGATAGAAGAGATAGAGAAGATCCAACGGAGAGCAGGGCGCTTCGCTACAGGATCGTTTAGTAATCGCGAAAGTGCTATGAAGATGATAGATAAACTCCAGTGGAAGACTCTGCAGGAGAGACGCTCAGTAGCTCGGTACGGGCTTTTGTTGAAGTTTCGAGAACATACCTTCACCGAGGAGTCAAGCAGTATATTGATCCCTCCTATGTATATCTCGTGAAGAGACCATGAGGATAAAATCAGAGAGATTAGAGCCCACACAGAGGCATACCGGCAATCCTTCTTTGCACGAACAATACGAGACTGGAATAGAAGGGAGAACCGCTAGAGGTACTCAAGGTACCCTCCGCCATACGCCGTCAGGTGGCTTGCGGAGTATGGATGTAGATGTACAGTTCGCCTCAGATCGAGGGAAGCGACAGTTTTATGTCTAGTCAAAGTTGAATATGGAAAGGAAGCACCCAAGAAACAGCTTTTGGAAAGCGCACAGTAAGTGTGAAATACTGGAAAGCACAAACATAAATAAGGTGAAGATATAGATAACATAGATAGCGAAAGGAAAGAAGTGAAGTCCGAAAGTCGGTGCCCCCGATTCAGATGGAGGCCAATGGAACTGAGGTAACTCCTTATATTGGCACTGGATCGTGAAAGCTATATCCAGTAGCTTTATTGTTGAGATATAAAGGATACATGCAGGAATGTCAAATAAATTTCTGCAAGAGGTATAACATTGCTACCAGCATATAGAGCCAAAAATAGGAGGGCTAGTCAGCAAGAATTGGTTAGATTAGGGGTTGGCGATTGCTATAGAGACGTCATGGCATTTGTGGTGGATAATCTAACGTTATCAGAAAAGAATGTAGTGATTAATTTGGGAAATAACATAATCTGAAATCTGTTTCCTAAGATCGTAAAATGGGAAGATGAAAGTGATGACACGTATGTACTGACAATTCAGGGATGCAAGTCAATGGCATGTTTAGGAGATCCATAACGGTAACCCGTCCGGACCACGAGACGTCGCATATTTTCTGAGGAAAGCTGTTCGGAGCACGGTGAAACGTTTAATGTTTTAGAGGAAACATCCGAGAAGAATGAAGTTTAGCAAGAAGAGCAACGCAATATTTAAAAATAGGTGGCTGGAAGACACTTGGGCGGGATATCGCAAAAATTTCGTGTAATTGAAGGAAGAGGTTCAAATATAATATTGAGTCCCATTGCAGATGCGTCCACAACCAGGGAACTGCATAACCAGCGAAATTTCTGGCACTCAAACAAGGCAGTGTTTATTCTAAGACGTCTGCAGATTACTGATCGATTGAGGCGTTGAGGCTTGTTGTAAACTCTAAAGACTCAAGATGGCCACTCACCCGATCACATGACGCCACTTCTGGTAGAGACATGTAAAACATAACATGTGTCGTACACTGTGTTTCTAAAATACATGTAAAAAATTAGAGGGCTGTTAGACCGTGTTGTAACAAGCAAATTTTCACATAGCAACCCATATCCGAATCAGTTAGCATTCGGCGTCATTTAACAGCCGCCGGACGGTAGGTCTACGACCCACCATCTGAGTCCAAATGGTAACGGGGATTCCAGGTGGCACAACACCAAAGAGCTTCTTCAGGATTTGCTGAATGCGAAGTTGTTGAGTTTGGCAATTTAAGTGCCTGTTTGATACCATGCCGCACAGAGGGCGGCATCTGCCCAAACTGTAGATTCTGATTCGCCCTGCATCAATGTGTCAACAAACTGAGCACTCTTGTGTTTGGTACTATGCGGAACGGACGGGAAATCGAACACTTTTCTTGAGAGGAAGGGGCAGACATGCATTGGACTTGTGAGGCAACGGATGGAAATGCTCTCGCTGCTCAACGGTTGTACATTCGGCTGTTTCCTAATCGTCGTGTGACAGATCTACAGAAGTTCACTGCCATCCACAGGTTCATAAGAGAGGCAGATGCATTCGATGTAAGTTGTCCACAGACAAGGTATCGTAATAAGTATTTAAGGCGTAAATCGAATCTCGATGCATTCATTTTGTGATACAGGCGAGAGGGACGGACGGAAGCGGTCTTCAATTCAAATTTCATACATGAGAGTCTGAAGTGGAAACATTAGCACTGCTACAAAACACGCCCTCTGCAAGCTCACGGACTGTTGCTCGAGAAATGAGTGTAAGCCATTCTATTATCTGGCCTGTGTGGAATGAAAATGATATGCACACTTAACCCTTTCAGGAAGTTCAAGCTCTTACTTAATCCAGACGATTTTCCGTATTGTGTTGACATTTGCCAATGGTTTTTGCATAAGTATACCATTCAACCCGAATTCCCACACCTCGTACTTTTGACGAATGAGACGTCCTTTACATGGGAGGCGTGTTCAGTGTGTTCAACAGCCACAATTAACACTTGTGGGCCTGGGAAAATCCAATGCCGCCTTTGCCCGCGGTTACAAAGAGTGCTTCGAAGCGAACGTTTCGGCTGGTTTGGTAGGTGATAATCTGGGTGGTCCATTAATGCTCCCCCAACGCAAACAGATACCTAATCTTCTTACAGGTTACACTGCCAGAGTTACTGAAACATGTCTCAGTCAATGTGCGACACCACAGGTAGTATCAGTATGATGGTGCATCTGCGTTCTTAGCTCATGCGGTGCGAAGTTATTTAGATGAGGGATAGGGCAAGATGGACCGGTGGCATGAACTGACATTCCGCCGACTTGACACCCCTCGACTTCTTCTTCTGGGGACACCTGAAATATGTTGTTTACGAAACACCTATCGAGACGGATGAAGAGCTGATAACACGAAAAATGGCAGCTCCTCACTCAATCTCCACTTTTCTAGGGGTGTTTGAAAGTGTGCAACGATCACATACGGATGGCTTACATGAAGCAAGAGGGCATAATTTCGAGCGGTTTTTGTAACTATTTGCAAATAAAGTTCATGAAACGTCAACACTACCTCTCTTTTACCTATACAGATGCTCTAAAATTCCCCTTACAAACTTCTAGGACTTGTAAAGGTGGTTGAGTAGACAACATTTTCAATTGGTATGGCGAAGCTCACGATAATGGAAGAGCTCCTCGTCGCCTTTATCAAGACCCTTATCCGCTAAGTCCGACTCCATCGCATACCCTTTTCGCCACAGTTACGCAAGAATTACCCTCACCGTCAGTAGGCTGTGACTGAGGTGCTCAAAGGAGACTCCACACCCCCACTCTGGAAGAGATCGTACTGCATCAACTTGGTACTTTTCCTCAAAAAATGGTTCAAATGGGTCTAAGCACTATGGGATTTAACATCTGAAGTCAGTAGTCCCCTAGACCTAAAACTACTTAAACCTAACTAACCTAAGGACTTCACACACATCCATGCCCGAGGCAAGATTCGAACCTGCGACCGTAGCGGTTGCGCAGTTCCAGACTGAAGCGCCTAGAACCGATCGGCCACGTCGGCCGGCTAAGGACATCACACACATCCATGTCCGAGGCAGCATTCGAATCTGCGACCGTAGCAGCAGCGCGGTTCCAGATTGAGGCGCCTAGAACCTCTCAGCCACAACGGCTACGTGTCCGCACATTGATTCTAATGCAGAATATTATCTACTCAGACCCTCTACAAGTCCTACAACTTTGTATTCTAACAACGCATGCACTGCAGTATCTTATTTATCCACCGAAACCGATCAAACGACTTTCATTTAAAATGCTTCCCCTGTACGAGAACATACATAACGGATGTACGACTGCAGGCTGTAGACACATGGTTGATGACATGTGGAATTTGGGTCTAGTCCCGGTCCGGCACAAATTTTGACTGTCGTCATCGATTATACAGCCGATAGTTGCGACAACTTTTACCTTGACGTCACAAAAAAATTAAAATCATTACCCTGCAGTCCTGCTACCACGTTGACTTCAATGGCGGGTTGTATGTGTACCTCCTGGATCGAGCCCGACGCTGTTAAATGACGCCTACCGTCGAAACATAAGGGGTATGGACATGCGTTGCTATGCGACTGTTGCTGGTTATAACCTACTCCACCAGCTATCTCAATTATTATTTTCGTTTTAGAGACCCCCGATATATGTGACGAAAGTCTTTTGTAGAATCTTGGAACGTGTTTTATGCTCATGTACTACGACGTTTTTGGAGAACAAAAATCTCCTCTACAAAAATCAACATGGATTCCGCAAACACAGGTCTTGTGAAATGCAGCTCGCTCTGTTCTTCCATGAAATCCTCAGCGCTGTAGAAATCAACACTCAACTTGATTCCGTGTTCCTCGACTTCAGGATAGCATTTGACAGTCTGTTACTATCGAATAGTGAAAAAATTCATTATATTCTCTGCGTCCTTCTTTCTCTTCTTCTTCTTTTTCTCCATCTTTTTCATACCCTCGCTCATTTTAACTTCAGATTTTTTTGCACCAATGACTGCTACAGCAGCTGATTTTTCACTGAGGTTAGCGTCTTTTGCCTTCACTCAGTGATACACTTTTAGTCAGAATTCTGTCTGCTCGCTGTCTGTCTTACAAACTGTCTTGGGGCACACCGTAGGCAGTGTCATATTCTTTATTTGCTACATCTGATGAATCGATTCCAGCATCAACCTCAATTTAGCCGTTCCCTCAACTTTATCCCTAGCCTGCTGTATGAGTAGCAAAGTATATGAAATTGGATCGGTAAGTTGTTAATAACATGGATAAGGAGAATAGCTTCTTCTTCTTCTTCTTCTTCTTGCTCAATGCGTGAATTTCACCTCACAAGTAGTGAACTAGAATGTAGAAAATGCTTTCATGTATTAGTTCCTTCAAGGCCGAGGAATCCCTACTATGTTTGAAAATGTGATTCAATAAGCATGCATTTCAACTTCTCAGCATTCCTGTTACTGATTTAAGAGAATTATTACCACGCAATCGCAAAACCGGCAATCTATTTTAAAAAACGATTAGATGCGTTACATCTGGTCGTTCCAGTTGTGGAAAAATTAATGCTATGCTTAACCTTAAATTTAAGGAGATGATATACATTCCGAATCGCTTCAGTGATCCAACTGCAGATTTCTAAGACAGGTGTTCTGAAACTTGGGTTATGTTTGATATTTCATATTTTCGAATAATACACGTTTACGAGTAAGCGGGGTATAATATCACCTGATGGAACACTACTGCTTTCGATTATTATTCTCGACGATATTGCTTATCATAAGCATATGAAGCGTTATGAGGGCGTATTGAAAAATAATGACCGAAATTTTACGTGAAAAATCTCAAACCTTTTTAAATAAAACAAACATTATTGACATCCTACATCTTTATTCTTCCTGTTTAAATATTTATTTCTCGACACAGTCACTTTGGCACGAATACATTTCTCCCAACAAGAGACCATTTTACTGATACCGTCTCTGTAATATTTGCTTCCCTGTCGGAGCCGAAACGTTACATGTGCTTGCACCGGTTCATCTCTATCAAAGTGTAGTCATCGAAGGTGCAATTTAATTCCAGGAAAAAGATGAAAATCGGTTGGGGCCTAATCGTGGCTGTATGGAGGATGATCGATGACAGGGAACCAAAGGTGTCGGATTGTTGCCGGAGTAGCAGCGCTCGTGTGTGGTCTGTAGGAGAGTGTGCTCCATGTGTGGATGAACTCTTCGAATTCGAACGCTGTTTCTCATCACCGACGTAGTTGTGTTACACACCGTCATGTTACACGCTAGCCGGCCGGAGTGGCCGAGCGGTTCTAGGCGCTTCAGTCTGGAACCGCGCGACCGCTACGGTCGCAGGTTCGAATCCTGCCTCGGGCATGGATGTGTGTGATGTCCTTAGGTTAGTTAGGTTTAAGTAGGTCTAAATTCTAGGGGACTGATGACTTCAGAAGTTAAGTCCCATAGTGCTCAGAGCCATTTGAACCATTTGTTACACGCTACCATTCGTAGCCCCTCTAGTGGCAAGGTGCTGCAACTTGCGTAAGCGAAGCGAGAAAGTCGATCGAGTATATGCATGATACGTAATACGTTAACTGATATTGGGAGCAGAATAAAAAGTTAGGTATCATTATTTTTCAGCACGCCCTCATGCTTTTCTGTGCGTTGCAGTGTGGTGTAGACAGCTTTTGTTTATGTCAGACATACAGGAGAATACTGAACCGTTTAATTAGAGACAACGTCAAAGGAATTATTCCTTACAAACAAGACGAACGTAATTTGAGGCATGTATTCAGCAAACATGTTGGCCCAAATATGACTCTTAATCCACTCGTAGAAATGTGTAAACGAGCATGGAGTGAGAATGCATATAATTTTCTACTTATAGGCTAAGATGGTCTTTTAAATAACTGGCATTATCGTATTAATTTCGATAACTTAATTTTTATTTGACATCATCCAGTACATGTGAGCAATTTTATATTGTGGTATATATTGAAACATTCGGTTTTAACCAGTTCAGATTATACACTACGGGCAAATACTGAATTAACAGTTCATCGATAAGGTTACTCCTGTGAAAGGACTCCAATTTTGACCGTTGCTGTGTGCTATGAATAAGATATCTGACTACTCTTCGTGTCTAAAAAAAACTTCTATTGAAAGGAAACCATAGCAAAACAAACTGTATTCGAACTAGGATTCTATGACTTATGAAGCAAACTATGAGTACGTAGAAGGAAACCGGTTGTCAGCCTAATTAAGCAAAGTTGTACCAAGTACTTGCACTGTTCATCAAGAAAGTTAATTATTGTTGCCTATTGTACTTGATACTGAAATACTATTTTTGCTTATGGGACACAAGACAGTAGTACACTTTAGCGAGCATTATACAGTGAATTTGCGTGGATAACTCGGAAAGAATATTAAAGCATTTGGTCAATAACGGACTCACAGAAGCTGTTACTATATGTAGAATGAAGTAGCAAGGTAATGATCATTACAAGTAGATGATTTACTTAGGATGAAGCACTACTAACTTGGACATGAGGTTCTTTTAGCACTTTAATTACTGAAAAGTATTACCATTGAAATGTTTTTCAGATAATTATATCATTTTTACTGGTTACTATTTGTATTCTTAAGAAGCCTTTACTTCCTCATATTATTAAGCTCAAATGGGGCATGTGATACCTGGATCTAGTGTAGTTTGAATAGTTGTAGCTACACTCCTGGAAATTGAAATAAGAACACCGTGAATTCATTGTCCCAGGAAGGGGAAACTTTATTGACACATTCCTGGGGTCCGATACATCACATGATCACACTGACAGAACCACAGGCACATAGACACAGGCAACAGACCATGCACAATGTCGGCACTAGTACAGTGTATATCCACCTTTCGCAGCAATGCAGGCTGCTATTCTCCCATGGAGACGATCGTAGAGATGCTGGATGTAGTCCTGTGGAACGGCTTGCCATGCCATTTCCACCTGGCGCCTCAGTTGGACCAGCGTTCGTGCTGGACGTGCAGACCACGTGAGATGACGCTTCATCCAGTCCCAAACATGCTCAATGGGGGACAGATCTGGAGATCTTGCTGGCCAGGGTAGTTGACTTACACCTTCTAGAGCACGTTGGGTGGCACGGGATACATGCGGACGTGCATTGTCCTGTTGGAACAGCAAGTTCCCTTGCCGGTCTAGGAATGGTAGAACGATGGGTTCGATGACGGTTTGGATGTACCGTGCACTATTCAGTGTCCCCTCGACGATCAC
Source organism: Schistocerca serialis cubense (assembly GCF_023864345.2). NCBI lineage: Eukaryota > Metazoa > Arthropoda > Insecta > Orthoptera > Acrididae > Schistocerca > Schistocerca serialis. The sequence goes on along the minus strand of NC_064640.1, from coordinate 54,965,239 downwards.
CAGTGGTGTACGGCCAGTGTAGGAGATCGCTCCCCACACCATGATGCCGGGTGTTGGCCCTGTGTGCCTCGGTCGTATGCAGTCCTGATTGTGGCGCTCACCTGCACGGCGCCAAACACGCATACGACCATCATTGGCACCAAGGCAGAAGCGACTCTCATCGCTGAAGACGACACGTCTCCATTCGTCCCTCCATTCACGCCTGTCGCGACACCACTGGAGGCGGGCTGCACGATGTTGGGGCGTGAGCGGAAGACGGCCTAACGGTGTGCGGGACCGTAGCCCAGCTTCATGGAGACGGTTGCGAATGGTCCTCGCCGATACCCCAGGAGCAACAGTGTCCCTAATTTGCTGGGAAGTGGCGGTGCGGTCCCCTACGGCACCGCGTAGGATATTACGGTCTTGGCGTGCATCCGTGCGTCGCTGCGGTCCGGTCCCAGGTCGACGGGCACGTGCACCTTCCGCCGACCACTGGCGACAACATCGATGTACTGTGGAGACCTCACGCCCCACGTGTTGAGCAATTCGGCGGTACGTCCACCCGGCCTCTTGCATGCCCACTATACGCCCTCGCTCAAAGTCCGTCAACTGCACATACGGTTCACGTCCACGCTGTCGCGGCGTGCTACCAGTGTTAAAGACTGCGATGGAGCTCCGTATGCCACGGCAAACTGGCTGACACTGACGGCGGCGGTGCACAAATGCTGCGCAGCTAGCGCCATTCGACGGCCAAGACCGCGGTTCCTGGTGTGTCCGCTGTGCCGTGCTTGTGATCATTGCTTGTACAGCCCTCTCGCAGTGTCCGGAGCAAGTATGGTGGGTCTGACACACCGGTGTCAATGTGTTCTTTTTTCCATTTCCAGGAGTGTATTTGTTCATTATAGTTCACACAAGCTATAAGAATGAAAGTTGTACATCTTGAGTACTGTTATTGCAGTATGAAATTTAAATATGGCTAAACTGTTGGCATGAGGGCCCAGAAACTGATCTATCAGAAGACTCAGATCTAGGACGAACATTTTAGGCACAGCATAATATTAGAAACACTATTAACTATATACATATGAAATTATAAGCACTGTTATTTCCAAAGGTACACAGAAATTAATCCCTATGCTGGCCATTTAAGTCTACTAGCCAGTAACTATCATGAATCAACACAGTTTTTGCAGGTAACTTTTGACATTTCAGTAAGAAGATTCTTTGATCTGAGTACTTCAAATTTTATCTTTGTAATTGTACTTCGGTGAAACTTTAACTACCCTTTTATGAAAATTACGTGGAGTATTTCCAACATAAGATTCACTGAATAATTATGTGTTTTACTACTCCACAAAGTTCGTTAAGGAAAGTACTTGCTTTTCAGTTAGATAAAATAGGATACTCTGAAATATCGTAGCACCTGGGACAAGATCCTGTCTAGGTAAATGACTTAGGATAAAATACGGGTGCTCAACACACAGTTTAAGGGACACAAACTCATTACTGATTAATAAAACACCTAACTGGTCGTGCAGCTGTACGGTATTGAACTGATTCTTTGAGATAAAGGTGGTGGCAGTCTCGATCTCCTGTGGCTATTTAAGAAAGGCTCCAAAAATATCCATGGCTCTTGCGGAACAACAGGCTCTGAAAATTCTTTTCTTGGATTTGCATTTTCGTATATCAGAGCTAACCAATGAGTACCATGAATAATGAACCTAACTTCTTCCTCATTCGAGGCTATATAAAATAATCTTGCTGCTACTGTTGCCGCGTTCAGCTCACATCATGCTAACACTTTACCTTTTAGCCAGCGACTGACTCTTACCTCAAAGGTGCTTTGCAGTTCGAACGCCAAATCCACCTTTTCTGTTCCCACCAAGCCAGTTCCGTTGCGGAGGGTCTTCCCTCCAAGTTTTACATGACTGCAAACCTACTTTCCCTACTTAAGAACTAGTATTACAGGTAAAGATTTAACATTTACATTCTTTTGGAGAATATTACTTTTAAAATTACATCCATAGATTAATTGTATTTGTCATAAATTGACATAAATAATGAGTAAAACATTTACATAGATGCTGCATCAAAAAGCTTGGTGATACGTAAGTCACATTAAGTAAAAACAGGCAAAGACGTTAGATAAGATAAATACAGATAACAGAAGATGTTGATTGAGCATTGCTGTTGCCAACATGCCTTTCTATTCGATTGGACGAAAGATTAGACGTAAAAGCCAGATGCAGAAGTGTCGTTGATGACATATTCGGTATATTCGGAGGAAATTGTTGTCACTTAGGCGGCCGAAGTGGCCGTGAGGTTAAAGGCGCTGCAGTCTGGAACCGCAAGGCCGCTACGGTCGCAGGTTCGAATCCTGCCTCGGGCATGGATGTTTGTGATGTCCTTAGGTTAGTTAGGTTTAACTAGTTCTAAGTTCTAGGGGACTAATGACCTCAGCAGTTGAGTCCCATAGTGCTCAGAGCCATTTGAACCATTTTTAGTTGTCACTTAAAAAAAAGGGGGTAAGTTGAAGCTGAGTCTGTACTGGAAATAGCATTTAGACCAGTTTCTCAACTACTAGAGAGATTAGAGCAGCAATACCAAAATGAGAAGACGACAAACCAACAAGAGGGATATGGGGCAAAGAAAACATAGTAGTTATGAAAGAAGAAGAGGATGATGAATCCAATGAGAAAGATGGTTATGCAAATGAAGAAACGTCACAAATGAAAATTATGGTAGAGATACGTTAAACTTGGAATATGACGTTTAGTAAAGTAATAGACAAAATTCGAAATACCGTAATACTGTACATGGTATCAAATTTCATCCAATATCAGAAATGGGGCGAGATTAGTGACTCACAGTTAGAGATGGGTGGTGATGATTTAATAAATTACAATGTAACATAATATGGGACGTGGGGATTGTACAATCGTTTAAAATTAAGCCTCCTAATAGAAGTTAAACAACACTAGATCTCCAAAATCAAGGTAAAATTCTCAGGTTACTACTGCTCACAAACAAAACACTACTAGCACAGCCATAAATATGTCAATATCATAAGTGGTTGTGAATAGTAACTGACAGGTGATGACTTACATACAGATGTGAGAGAGATCGAACGCGTGCTTGACATTTACGACTGGAAAACAGTCTCCACCGTTTCGTCAGCGCCTGTTGGTGTTGTTCACTGGAATAACCCGAATGAATTCGTGGAGCGATTAGTTTCCTTGCTAGGTTCAAAAGGAGCGCGCAGTAATTCACATGATAATGATGTAATATCTGCTGAAGAAGAGCATCGCAAAGCGTCTGTTATTGTTTGGAATTTGCGATGATTGTCCAAAATAATGAAGTGAAAGACTCAGCTGTAGAATGAGAAACCGTGTATAGGGACGTTACATGAGTTAAAACACGGCTACAAAAGCTAATTTTGCAGATTTTGAAACATTTCACGTAATTAATATGATAAGATAGCAAGGATCATATTCGACTTCAGTAGAGATTGAAAATATGGGCCGAAATTTACTGAAAAGCCAAAGAAACTATTACACCTGCGTAATATCGTATAGCACCCCAGCGAGCACGCAGAAGTGCCACAACACGACGTGGCATGGACTCGACTAATGTTTGAAGTAGTGCTGGAGGGAACTGACACCATGAATGCTTCACTGCTGTCCATAAATCCGTAAGAGTACGAGGGGCTGGAGATCTCTTCTGAACAACACGGTGCAAGACATCCCAGATATGCTCAATAACATTTATGTCTGGGATTCTGGTGACCAGCGGAAGTATTTAAACTCAGAAGGGTGTTCCTGGAGCCACTCTGTCGCATTGCGTGCTGAAATTGTCCAAGTCCATCGTAATGCACAATGGACATGAATTGACGTCACCTGTCAGAGTCGTATCTAGACATATCAGAGGTCCCATATCACTGCAGCTGCAGACGCCCAACATCATTACAGAGCCACCAGCTTGAACAGTCCCCTGTTGACATGCAGGGTCCTTGGTTTCATGAGGTTGTGTCCATACCCGTACACGTCCATCCGCTCGATATAATTTGAAACGACATTCGTCCGAAAAGGCAACATGTTTCCAGACATCAAGAGTCCGATGTCGGTTTTGACTAGCCCAGGCGGGGCGTAAGGCTTTGTGTCGTGCAGTCATCAAGGGTACACGAGTGGGCCTCTGGTTCTGAATGCCCATATCGATGACGTTTCGCTGAGTGGTTCATACGCATCGAAATCTCGAGTAATTTGCGGAAGAGTTGCACTTCTGTCACGTTGAACGATTCTTTTCATTGGTCCCGTTCTTGAAGTATCTTTTCCCGGAGGCAGTGACGTCGGAGATTTGATGTTATACCGGATACATGATATTCGCGGTACACTCGTGAAATGATCGTACGGGAAAATCCTCATTTCATCGCTACCTCGGAGATTCTGTGTCCCATCTCTCGTGTGTCGACTATAACACCCTTTTTTTTTCTTTATTGTCATTTTGAAACCTGTATACAGGTAGGCCTGCAGCAGCATACTACGCCGCTCTTTGACCTCAGAGAAACACAAAGATACAATGAAGACAATGAGAGAAAAAAAGGCGGTGGACATATAAACGGAAACAAACACTTTTTAAAATACAAGGTGCCGTTCATGGGCGTAGAGTCCAAGATAAAATTGTTAAGACACTTGGACACAGACAGAAACGAAAATTGTCACACGTGAACGTAGGTGCACAAAACGAATAACACTGAACCAAGCCGGCCGAAGTGGCCGTGCGGTTAAAGGCGCTGCAGTCTGGAACCGCAAGACCGCTACGGTCGCAGGTTCGAATCCTGCCTAGGGCATGGATGTTTGTGATGTCCTTAGGTTAATTAGGTTTAACTAGTTCTAAGTTCTAGGGGACTAATGACCTCAGCAGTTGAGTCCCATAGTGCTCAGAGCCATTTGAACCATTTGAACCACTGAACCACTTAAGCACAAAACGACGGCACACACAGAACACGAGGCGTTGATCTCTGGCGCGCGAATGTTCACTAAACGTGTACGAGTCCGGGGACCTGCCAAGAGAGGTGGAGGGGGGGGGGTGGGAAAGGGAGAGGGGAGAGAAGATACCATGGGCAGGGGAGACAGGGGGAAGGGAGGAAAGGGGAGGGGAAGCCCGGGGAAGAGGGGTGGAGGGAGGGGACGGGGGAAAAGGAAAAGGAAGGGAGGGAGGGTGGCTCAAGGAAAGGACACAGGAAGTGGGGGGGAGGATCAAAGTTGATAGGAGGGGGAGCTGGCGGAAGCCACCCTGGGAGAGGGTAAGGAGGGTGGAGAGATGGTGACCGGGTGGGACGTGGGAATACAGGCGCGGCAGCGGGCGGGGGTGGGATAGGATGGGTGAGACAAGTGGATGAGGAGGATCGAGATTGCGGGAGGTGTACAGGATCCATATCCTTTCAAGGAAAAGGAGGAGGTGGGGGAAGGGGATGAGATCGTACAGGATTCGCATGGGGGAGGGGAGACAGATGCGATAGACAAGGCGGAGAGCATGGCGTTCAAGGATTTGAAGGGATTTATAAAAGGTAAGGGGGGCGGAGATCCAGGCCGGATGGGCGTAACAGAGGATAGGGTGGATGAGGGATTTATAGGTGTGGAGGATGGCGGAGGGGTCCAGACCCCACGTACTGCCGGAAGGGAGCTTGAGGAGACAGAGTCGGGAGCGTGCCTTGACTTGGATTGTCCGGAGATGGGGAGTCCAGGAGAGGCGATGGTCGAGGGTGACGCCAAGGTACTGAAGGGTGGGAATGAGGGCGATAGGACGGCCATAGATGGTGAGATAGAAATCAACGAGGCGGAAGGAAGGGGTGGTTTTGCCTACAATGATCACCTGGGTTTTGGAGGGACTGACATTGAGCAACCACTGGTTGCTCCAAGCGGTGAACCGGTCAAGATGGGATTGGAGAAGGTGTTGGGAGCGCTGCAGGGTGGGGGCAAGGGCAAGGAAGGCGGTGTCATCGGCAAACTGGAGAAGGTGGATGGGGGGTGACGGCGGCGGCATGTCCGCCGTGTACAAAAGGTACAGAAGGGGGGAGAGGACGGAGCCTTGGGGCACACCGGTGCAGGGGAAAAAGGTGTAGGAATCTGTGTTATGGATGGTGACATAGGAAGGACGGCGGGAGAGAAAGGAGCCGATCAGACGGACGTAGTTAATGGGAAGGGCGAAGGTTTGGAGCTTGAAGAGGAGACCGGAATGCCATACGCGGTCATAAGCTCGTTCGAGGTCCAGGGAGAGGAAGATTGCGGAGTGACGGGAATTAAGTTGGTCGGAAAGGAGATGAGTGAGGTGAAGGAGAAGGTCGTCGGAAGAGAAGGACGGCCGAAAGCCACACTGGGTAACGGGAAGGAGGCGGTGCTGGAGGAGATGCTGGTGGATGCGTCATGTGAGGATAGATTCCAGGACCTTGCTGAAGATCGAGGTAAGGCTGATGGGACGGTAGGAGGAGACGGCGGACGGCAGTTTGCCAGGTTTAAGGAACATTAGGATACAGGAGGTTTTCCACAGGTCGGGGTAGTAACCGGTGTGTAACGCTGCACTTTCGGGGCACACGATACTCCTTAAAGCCTGTACTATGTTAAGTTGACGGGCTTCACCTTAAGAGAAAGGATTTTTGTATAGATATTGACCGCGTGTACCTGAATGGTGGCAAATCAGACTTACACCCACTCTGTAATAACAATGATACATCAAGCAATTCCGAAATGCAACTACACGTCAGGACGGACAAGAAACAACACAGAAGGTGTTACCAATTTGTTAATAATACGGTCGCCAGCCTAATTAGGCATTAACTGAGTTTCTTTTCTGTACAAGTTGGTGTACGTGCATGCAAAACAACACGTAATAACACTGCATAATATGGTAAATTTTAGACCCAGAAAATCTACTGAACTGATAATTTCACTTTCTGTACTAATATGGATAAACCATAGATACATAACACCATTATAATGTTTACTACGAAATTTCGTACTGTCTATTGATCTGATTAAAGTCGGGCATAGGTTACCCTAGAAATAGTACTTTCGAAACACACACAGAATGTCAGTTTTGATAAAGGTAAAACACTGATAAATTTTGGTTTTTATTTTGGCTTTAACTTTGCTGGTCAAATCGGTTTAGAACACTTCAGAATTCAAATGAATAAAAAAAAGGGGGGGGACCCTGAAACTGTTATGATCACTGTATTAAAACAATTAATTACTGAAATCATTATGCCCTCAAGATTTCCAATATATGATTTACTACTCTTTTTTTCTTATTTCCTGCTCATTTAAATACCATTATATCTGTCTCGAAATAATTAAGCTTCATTACTAAATCAATATCAAAATTATCTTCCAACTTTGTCAGACCTTGTTATTCGTCTATTAGTTCATTAACAACAAAGTTCTTTAAACATCATTCTAACATAGCTAGGTCTGCAGGTAATTATTATTAACATAAACTTTAATTCTTCATTTCGGGATACTCGGATTGCACAACATTTGGAAAGGACCCTGTCTAGGTTAGTTGTGAGGATAATTAAATGATAGGACAGTTCTGGTAAAATTTAAGTTGTTATTGAACAGTATGGAACAAAAGTAACACTGATCCACACGAATACAGTACTAAAAGTTTCGACCTGTTCGTATCGATGCGGCGGTTGGCAGGCGGCGAGATGGCGAGGCACAGAGCACACATACAATCACAGCAATGGCTCTTGATGTATCGGCACTTTACTTCTTCTTAGCGTCGCAATACTTTTCCATTTAGTGCCTATGGAATTTTGCCATGCTGTATAGGCGTCGGAACAGCATATCCGAGGCTCAATGAAACTACGTCTTCCAGGAGAGACTCCTCGATCCAGAACGTGTTGCTCAGACCAATGCCCAACTCCGACTACTACTGCTGAGCCCGTTATGCCGTACAGCGCCCGTGTGTATTTTCCCGCGCTCGCCTGCCATCCACCTTTTACCGCTCCCTTACAAGCCGGGTATTCACCCGAGGTTTTGCATTCTACATATCCTAATACATTGCCTACGTATGGACCAGACGCACAATTACAACTTTAACATCTTACAATAGTTTCAACATTTGTTACACTTCAATTCTATTACAATATTGCTTGAAATTTGACATAAACATTAATATTCACGTTGAAAATTGTTTACAGTTTCTTTAACATAATGGCATGAAACACAAAAAGTAATGAAATCAGAGCATAGATTACAGTAATTTATCGAAAATCAGAAGAAAAAATTATTATATGTACACTAGTACAGCGTTGTTGTTGTTACAGGTGGACAGGACTACATTGTAGAGGCTGGCCAGGGTGGAGAGGAAAGAGACAGGAGCTTCACGAAGGTGACGGTAGGTGACACGATCGTGACCAGGAGTGGTGTTGCGTTTTGTGCGGAGTGTAGCAATGAGATCCTGTGTAGTGATAGGGGCATTGAGTTCTGTGTGTGCAATGTTGTCCAAGTACTGGAAACCAGGAGCGAGGGGAGGGACGGAGGTGTCAGTTCGATCGCAGACATCCGGGAAGAGGGAGTAATCGAACTGGGGATCATCGGGGATGGAAAATACATCGGAGAGATAGGAGGCAAAGTGATTGGCCTTACTACGGCTGTCAGGGAAGGGGGTGATCGTCATGGAGAAGAGGATAGTAGGGGGAGGGTTTAGTTCTGGTAAGGCGACGGAAGGCTGACCAGAACTTGGACTAGTTGATAGGTAGGGTAGCATTTAAACGGGTGCATGTCTGTCGCCAGTCCCGGCGTTTCTTAGCCTCGAGCAAATTACGAATGTGTCGCTGGAGTTGCCGGTGGCGTCGTAGTGTGTCCGGGGCACGCGTGCGGAGGAACGCACGGTAGAGACGGCGGCATTCACAAAGGAGGAGGACGGCCTCTGGGGGTAAGGTAGGACGGTGGGGGTGGATGGCGACAGTAGGAACGTGGGCCTCCACGGCCTCAGACAAGGTCTGCTGGAGAAAGGAGGCGGCATGGGTGACATCGTCAGGGTGGTGGAAGGTGAAGAGGTGGCTATCGACCTGGGTGGAGAGGGTATCCCTATCCCGGTAGGCATTCCAGTTGGCACGGGAATAGTCATGGACGTACTTAGGGGGAGGGTCATTACGAGGGTTGGGGCGGCGGCGACGACCGTCTGAAACGGTGAGGAGGACAGGGAGATGGTCGCTACCAATAGGCTCCAGGACAAGGAGGTTGGGGGAGGAGAGGATAACATCGGGAGTGCAGTTGTATTCGGGTATAACACCCCGTTCAATCTCACTTAAATCTTGATAACGTGTCGTTGTAGCAACAGTAACCGACCTAACAACTGCGCCAGACACTTGTTATCTTGTATAGGCGTTGCCGAGCGCAGCGTCATATTCTGCCTGTTTACATATCTCTATACAGGATGGTCCATTGATCGTGACCGGGCCAAATATCTCACGAAATGAGCGACAAACGAAAAAACTACAAAGAACGAAACTTGTCTACCTCGAAGGGGGAAACCAGATGGCGCTATGGTTGGCCCGCTAGATGGCGCTGCTGCCATAGGTCAAACGGATATCAACTGTTTTTTTAAAATAGGAACCCCCACTTTTTTAATTACATATTCGTGTTGTACGTAAGGAAATATTAATGCTTTAGTTGGACCACTTTTTTCGCTTTGTGGTAGATGGCGCTGTAATAGTCACAAACATATGGTTCACAACTTTAGACGAACAGTTCGTAACAGGTAGATTTTTTAAATTAAAATACAGAACGTAGGTAAGTTTGAACATTTTATTTCGGTTGTTCCAATGAGAGTCATGTACCTTTGTGATCTTATCATTGCTGAGAACGCATGCTGTTACAGCGTGATTACCTATAAATACCACATTAACGCAATAAATGCTCAAAATGGTGTCCGTCAACCTCAATGCATTTGGCAATACGTGTAACGAAATTCCTCTCAACAGCGAGTAGTTCGCCTTCCGTAATGTTCACATATGCATTGACAATGCGCTGACGCATGTTGTCAGGCGTTGTCGGTGGATCACGATGGCAAATATCCTTCAACTTTCCCCACAGAAAGAAATCCAGGGACGTCAGATCCGGTGAACGTGCGGGCCATGGTATGGTGCTTCGACGACCAATCCACCTGTCATAAAATATGCTATACAATACTGCTTCAACCGCACGCGAGCTATGTGCCGGACATCCATCTTGTTGGAAGTACATCGCCATTCTGTCATGAAGTGAAACGTAGTAACATCGGTAGAATATTACGTAGGAAATCAGCATACACTGCACCATTTAGATTGCCATCGATAAAATGGGGGCCAATTATCCTTCCGCCCATATTGCCGCGCCATACATTAACCCGCCAAGGTCGCTGATGTTCCGCTTGTCGCAGTCATCGTGGATTTTCTGTTGCCCACTAGTGCATATTATGCCGGTTTACGATACAGCTGTTGGTAAATGACGCTTCGTCGCTAAATAGAACGTGTGCAAAAAATCTGTCATCGTCCCGTTTTTTCTCTTGTTCCCAGTGACAGAACTGTACACGACGCTCAAAGTCGTCGCCATGCAATTCCTGGGGCATAGAAATATAGTACGGATGCAATCGATGTTGATGTAGCATTCTCAGCACCGTCGTTTTGGAGATTCCCGATTCTCGCGCAATTTGTCTGTTACTGATGTGCGGATTAGCCGCGACAGCAGCTAAAACACCTACTTGGACATCATCATTTGCTGCAGGTCGTGGTTGACGTTTCACATGTGGCTGAACACTTCCTGTTTCCTTAAATAACGTAACTATCCGGCGAACGGTCCGAACACTTGGATCATGTCGTCCAGGATATCGGGCAGCATACATAGCACACGCCCGTTGGGCATTTTGATCACAGTAGTCATACATCAACACAATATCGACTTTTCCCGCAATTGGTAAACGGTCCATTTTAATACGGGTAATGTATCACGAAGCAAATACCGTTCGCACTGGCGGAATGTTACGTGATAGCACGTACTTATACGTGTGACTATTACAGCGCCATCTGTCACAAAGCGAAAAAAGTGGTCCAAATAAAACATTCATATTTCTTTACGTACTACACGAATATGTAATAAAAAATGGACAAGGGAGAGCGTCATCCAGTACTGAGCGTGATCTGCGTCATCATCAAATTTGAGCACCAGTGCTGGTTTTACTGAGGGACTGCAAAATATATCTGCCATCAAGATTCTCGACTATCAGTGATGCTTAACTTGATTTTCAAACAGTGGCACCATGATATATTCTGGAAGAGTGAACAACATGAACGCAACAGACTTCGAAAATAGTGATACAAAGTAATGTATTCCGTCATGTGTGCCTAGTAGAAAACTGCGTGTATAGAAATGTCAGTTTCTGGTCATAACGTATCACACAGTGGGACTTTAAGAGATGTTAATATTCACTCTGTAAAAGAAAAATATTTTGATGTTCAGTCAACAAGAGTGTATACCTGTGACATCCATTGGTTTCGGCTACGATCTGAAAGCTTTTTCAGAAGTGAATGTGAAAATAATGCTGTCACTTAAGAGGATGTGCTTACAGATAGTGAACACCTTGTAATTTTGGAACTGTCTCATAAGTACGAATGTATGTACTATACCGAACAGTTTCTGTTTCACTGTGAAAAACAGGTTGAGTCTTACATTAACGACATATTATTCATAGAGCACGCAATTTGCCCAAAAAATGCAGTTCAAGATCATTTCTATTTTATTGAGACCGGCACTGTAAGTGGCTTCGTTAGTATGAAATAATCTCACTGCCAATTAGGCAGTGAGATTATTTGAAACTTTTACTTTAAGGCTTATTGCTTGGATATAATATGCTTTGTTCTTACGTACCTTTTGTTACCTTGCGTTTTCCTAACACACATGTTATCTTACAGTTAAAATTCGCTGTTTTTAAAAATGAAACACTGAGTTTTGCATCGACACAAATCTTAATTTTTTTATTCTTTTAAAAAATAATGGTTCAGAAAAATCTTGATAAATTATGTTGTATTCCGGAATGATTTCAATTCTTTTCATCTTTTCATCTCATCGTTTCATTAAATCATAAACTGTATAGCACAATTTAATACAACTAAATAATAAGAATGGAACGCTGCGATATAGGCTTTTGATCCAATATTTGCTCCAAAATGCATGTTTTTCGTGTTAGTCTTTACTAAATTTCCGCTGGCAGAATGCCTACCATAGGTGCAGTCTCTGCTCAGTACATCAAAAATACGACCCTTCTGCACACCAGCGTTTGAGAAACTTGTATGAACACATAACTGGAAACTACTTTATACTGCAGATGACTGACAACACGTAAATAAATAAGATTACAGCACTGTACATAACGTCTGACATAGGAACTTTCTTACAGTGTGAGACACGCGCACTCTGCATTCAGAGCCTCTTAAATGTCGAGGTATAAAACCAAAGAGGACCTTTATACACGGTGCGTTGTACATCAGGAAAATTATTCCGAAGACCGGATGCTGTTATGGAGAACAAGTCAGCAACAGCTGTTATTGTTTCCACCTTGTATTTCTTTTTCGCACACTAAAGAAAATAATTAATCGTTTCATAAGACACTGTTATTCATCCACAGGTGTCTCAAATGTCACACGACAGTCATAATGCGAACCAGTCAGCGCTAGGAGTGACTACATGGAAAAATCACGGCGTATGACCAGTCATCGGGTAGGAACTTGTGAACCATACGCTGCCACCTGTCACCAATGCGGAAAAACTGTGCGGTTTTAACGCTCTTTCTTCGTGTCCTAATCAGGCGCGCAGGAACATCAAAAATTCTCTTCACATTTCGCGATTTTTTAAAACTCCATTGAAGTCCTGTTTATTGTCATAATAACACAGAGAAAACATTTTTTTTTTTACCTCAGTCAGACATCCTGAACGATATATTTTTCCTTGTTTATGCAGCACAGTGTAAAATCTTGAGGAATAGCTTGAAGCAAAACAAGCGCTGTATCGTGTGTGAAATACAGATGCGAGAGAGTGTGCCGGGACTTCCCCAGTTCACTGCTAGTAGCGCCATGTCACCTTAATGCGACTTTGCGCAACGCGCAAGTATTGCACCATAATTAAGTATAAAATTAAAAGTCAGAATTTCCTTTTTAAACTTTGTCACCATATCCTTTACTGTAGTAACGTTTTAAATGTCAAGTCTTATAAAGTAATTAAAGCAATAGTCTTCATAAAAGCACCGTTTTAAGAAAAAAACCAAGTGGCGCTAAATAATAAAGCTAGAAAGCCAGAGTTTGGTCATAATGTGCCAAGGTATGTCAAAAATAAATGGTGCAAGTTTCAACACAATAGAATAAAAATTATAGTCAGAACCCACGTTTTTAATAAAAATTGGAGGCTCTAAATATTAGACTTAGAAATGTAAAAATTTGATTGATGCTTTAGTTCAACCTACAAATAATAAGTAAGAGACAATGATAAGCTACCTCTAATAGTTTTTGAGTAATTCAATGATAACCAAATTTGTAACTAAAACATACCCATTTGTAGTAATTAAGTACCTATAATTTTAATGATAGAAAATTCTGGTTACACCACATGATAAAACCTACTAAATAATAGAGCTATAACAAATGTTAGAATCATAATATTAATAACAACCAATACAAGGTCTATTAAAGTTATAGTTCAGAGATAACGATCTACGGTTAGTTCCACTCAATAAATTCTAGAAGCCAAAGTTTTTATTCAAACGAGCTGAATCTTTTTCTGTGATTTCAACCAACTTACTAGAATGCATGTAAAAATTAAGAAGATTCACCTGCCGTGTGCATAAGGCAGTTGACAGCTGGAGTTCCCTTGGCCGTTCACTGCGGCACACACATAAATACAGCCCGAGAGGCAGGAAAAAGGTTCACTTAGCACTCAGCCACTGTAAGATCCGCGTCTGTTAAGCGCCGGGGATTTTCTCTGCCTCGTGATGACTGGGTATTGTGTGATGTCCTTAGGTTAGTTAGGTTTAAGTAGTTCTAAGTTCTAGGGGACTGATGACCATAGATGTTAAGTCCCATAGTGCTCAGAGCCATTTTGTTAAGCGCCGGATTGCGCTCTGTCTCGGATGACGTCAGAGACAGTCTGTGACAAAACGCGTATTTTCTGTAATAACCGATAGTGAACTCGCGAGGACTGTATACTGCCCTGGATAGCTTAGATTTATGCTAAAGCATCTGTTAGTGTGCCATCAATGGTAATTACAAATCCACGTGGAAAGTGGTGGCTATTATTTCCACTATCGTCGCGAGCATTTATTTCCAACTTTTATTTGAGTATTAGTAGTCAAGCCGGAAGACAATTTGGTAGGAACATACCGTAGAGGTCGCCTCTGAACTGTTTAATAGTGCTGTCAATTGAACGTAGTGACTATCAAATTGTTGTGCCGGAAATACTTAAAAATGGAACTCTATACCTTCATTTATAGCCATAGTCCTGATCCCGCTAAGCAGAAAGAGAATAGAAAAATTTCTTTCAGTGGGCTGGACAAGAATGTGGACGTGCAGACTGGAAACTTTGGTCAGTATGTTTTACATCGCTTTCTGTCTGACCACAAAAACAGTTGCCAGGCTCGCGTGAGAAAGACGACTAACTATAAACAACAACTAAAAACTGAAGTTATAAATTGTATCCTCAACCCCACAAGCTCTCCACGTGTATTTTATGCAAGGTCACTAAGCGTAACGCTCGCTAACGTAATTGTACTGGTTGGACGCGAAGTCCCGTACGCCCGTAACTCCTGTTTAGTATCAAATGTTATTATGCAGATTGGTAGTTATGTTACTTTTTATCAACTGTTGGAATCAATTGTTGGAATTCATGTTTACGTGTTTCCCCATTCGTAGTCGGATTGTAATCTTTAGCCTTGGCAAATGTGAGCAGTCATCGTTACACTGTTGAGGAGTACTTAGTGACAAGTGTAAAGGTGCACGGAAGACAACACGCAGGGCAGACAATAAGACAGATTACGGCAGTGGGATTGGGAAAGACGCGAATGTGCTATAGGCAGTGTTAAAGACAGGCCGCGGAGTGGAAGGAAGAAGACACGAGAAGAAATATCTGCCGGAGTCTCAGCTTCGATTGAACAATCTCCTATGAAGTAGACATGTAAACGTGTTTTGGAACTCGATATACCGAGGACGACACTGAGGGAACACTTGTAAAAAGACCTTAAGGTGAGACATTTCGCCGGCTGGAGTGGCCGAGCGGTTCTAGGCGCTACAGTCTGGAGCTGCGTGACCGCTACGGTCGCAGGTGCGAATCCTGCCTCGGGCATGTATGTGTGTGATGTGCTTAGGTTAGTTGGGTTTAAGTAATTCTAAGTTCTAGGGGAATGATGACCTCAGAAGTTAAGTCCCATAGTGCTCAGAGCCATTTGAACCATTTTCTTTTTAGACATTTCTGACCGATGTTCATAAACAAGTTGTGGGATACAGACCGGAATGAGCATGTTTTAGCATAGAGTGCCTTAACTCAGTTTCGTATAAAGGAATCCGCCTCACGTAATGGTATGGGCAGCGATAACATCGCAACATCTGCTTAGACCGTACTTTTTTTGGAGGGACTGTGAACTTTTTTTGAAGGGACTGTGAATGGCGCAAATTATTTGCACATGTTGCAAATATAGTTAATATATCAGCTTTAGGTGAGGGGCCTCACAGAACACATCTGGTTGTAGCAAGACCGAGTGCCTTCTCGCTTCTCTCTTGCAGTGCACGAATTCCTAAATGGGACAGTTGATAGGTCGCGTTTTATAAGCAACATCAGATCCCTTGAAATTGCCATCAAGAAGTCCTAAGCTCATTAACTCTAACAAATCCTTATGGATAGTCCTTAACGTGCATCTGTCTGCACGTCGTTATGCTATAAACGAAGAACTGCGCAATGCTGCTGAGGATGCATTTCGTACTATAATAAGGACATGCTGAAAAATATGTCACGAAGAACTTAGAGGCGTTTGGAAATGTGTTTAGAGCATGATGGGGAACATAGCAATATATTGGACACTTAATACTTAAGTACTTGTGCCAAATCAGATCAATTAGCATTCGATACAAGGGCGTATGGGGACTTCTCGGCCACTGTGCAGGGATGGTCGATGGTCGACATAAATTATAGAAACATTGGTACCAGGAGTTCTTCGAAATAGGTCTGCACATTCGCCACCATTTGTGGCCGGGCATTGTCGTGCTGATATACCGTATGAATGGTTGCCTGAATAAGGGACCGTACCATGGGTTCTCAGAAGTCCACGTCCTATTCAGACTGCACACAGTACACGACAGCTGAGAATGCATGTATAAAATGGCGCCACAGATTGCTGAGCTATGCACGCTGACAGACTACTGTCGTCAAGGCAGCGTCCAGCATGTATTCGCATCACTGTACGACAGGTTACAGGGCGCTATATTTTGTCACTGAGCGTTGCCCATTGCAGTCGGCCATTGCGGTTTCCGAAGAATGCAGCCGGTCCCGCTATAGGTGACGTCAAATGCTTCGAGTATACATGCTCCGACGAAAGAAACACCGTATCTGTTACACTATTCCAGCCTAGTGACACAGCCAAACGAACATGTGGACAAGATGGCGCAAATCTCGTGCTGTCTGACACTGAGTGGAACGATGGGTTCTCTATACCTTTATCTGCATCTATGTATGTACTCCTCACCCCACCTTGGGGTGTGTGGTGGAGGGTACTTCTGTCAGCACCTTCACTCCCGGCTTTTTCTGTTCAATTCGCATATGACATATTGCTGTAGCGACTGTCAAAAAAACCTCAGTATCAGCTCTAATTTCTCTGAATCTTTCGTTTTGGTCGTTTAGAGAGTCATATGTGGAAGGAAGTAATATGTCGACTGACTCTTCTTGGAAAATACGTTGCCGAAATTTCAGTAGTAAATCTCTCCGTGATGGACAACGCATCGCTCGCTTTTATCGTCTGCCGCTGCTGTTTGTTGGGCACTTTAGTACTCTCGCGCTTGCTAAACAATCTCGTGATGCAAAGCGCTGCTCTTCGTTGTGTCTCCATCTCTTCGATTAATCCTATCTGATCAGGATCGCAGACTGAAGCACAATAATGAAGAATATGTGGAACGTGGTTTTTGTGAGTCACTCCTTTTGCGGATAAATTACATTTTCTTCAGAGGTTTCCAATGAATCTGTCAGGCATGTGATTTTCCTACTTCTACAGATCATTTTACTATAAACCTGTCCGGGATTCTATTCTTACGTGTTTTACGGTTGGTTTTGTTCCAAGAGATTTATGTCCAGAAGCATAATCGGACAGCCTATTAATATGCAATACTTTACATTTATCTTCCAGTATGCCATCACAGGCGCATACATACGTGTATCCACGAGTTCTATAAACACGCATGGCTGTCGCAACTGCGAGCTCTGTCTGAAACGAAATATCTCTATTCCTAAAACCGATTTTTCGGAAACGTTGCGCCCTTTGATGGTGATATGCACCAGCGTTCCAATTTCCATTTCGTTGATGACTTTTCACTTTGATGGCTTTAGTGGAACACTGATCTTCCCAAAAGCCGCTGCTGAGCTTAAGCATACAGTATCTCTTTACAGACTTTACCACTTACTTCTGATAGGCCTTTCTGTACATACTCCGAATTTCGAATCATTGGCGTCAGTTTTTTAGAATATGCAGTATTTTACCTATAAAATTACAGTTACTTTTCAGCACTAACGTTCACCATTGTATTTCCTACAGTTCCAGCAAAACTGATTTGAACCACCTATTCGTTTCACCCTTGATTACACTGCCGAGTACGTACCAGCATATCCTCCAGCCTTACACCTGCGGTATTACAAGTAGTCAGCTCACACAGGATGAGCTGCAGGAAGAATCGTTAACTGTCAGCTCGCCCACCAAGAAAGGTTGGCACCACAATGTGGACGATGAGAGAAGCTCATTGCTTCTATAAGCCTGATTGTATGATAAGTAACAAAGAATTTATAACTATTCTTAAGAACAATGTGATGGACCATAGTAAATAATAACAATGAAACCGTTAGCGCGATCTCTGCATTTAGCATGCGAAAACGCAGCTGGGGACATAAAAAAACGCCTCAGTAGGTGGTATTTCATATTATGCGTATATGTTACAGAGAATTTTATATATAAAAAATATGTGCAGATGTGTGTCAGCCATAAATCCTCCACACGCTGCGTAAAGTATGAAGGCAGTACGAATTGTCTAGTTCCTTACCTAATCATCAGAGATAACGACTACCTACAACTAACTGTTCAGATATAATTTAAGAGTTATATTAAATCGTTTTGAGAGTAGATGTATTGAAAAGTAAAATACTTCCATGAGAGAAAAAGCATTTATTAGGGAGAAGAACGCACTTTTTTCAAGCTGGTGGTATGTATTTTGTAATTTTAATCAAACTTTTTTAAATTATGTAAACCGGATATAAACATAGTTAGGTATTTTGCTAATAACTTACATAATACTGTGTTTTTTTTTTTGTAATGAGAGGACACAATTGATCGTAATAATTATGGAATTATTGTAACAATATGTACATGTGTGCAAATAGCCTTATGTTTTAACAGTGTTTATTGATTCAGCATTTAAAATGGATTCAGTAATGCGTGATATCACGGAAATCGATTAAGGGTGCGTAGCAGATCAGCCGTTGGTCTTTCGTCTTTTGCCCGTAGCGTGTTGTTGGTGAAGATTTCCTTCTTTTACGAATGGTATTGTACGGCGGATGTGCTTGGCAGACGGGTTAGTCTGGCCAAGGAGGCAGTCAAGCTCGTTAAAAAATTTCAGTTTTCATTCGACTTAGAATAGTTTTGGGTGAGAGCAGGCTCATTCTTTGACTTTCATTGGCCTTAGAATATTTGACGGCAGTTTTCAGTGATTGAATCTGAGTGCCCATATGATCATTAACTTCATTTATGGGACTTGAAGCAGCTAATATTTTCAGCTATTTTGGGCCAAGTGACTCTGAGACTCGCGTGTGACGGACTTGGGTGCTTATTTTCTTAGTGTTAAATTCTGTGCTGCGATTAATAGCGAGAAATAATGCTGTCAGGCTTTGAGAGTTTGCTTCCGAATTAATGGGCTTTTAAACGAACTTTGCACGCAATTGTTCCGTTTATTTTGCTCTGTTGTACTACATTAATTCTTATTTACCTCTGTTTTCATTTGAATTCATAACTGTGTTACGCCACTGTTCGCAAATGTGCGAATTGTTTGCAATAAAAATTTATTGGATTTAAACGATAATTAACCTGTTTCGACAACATTATTATCCCACTGGATTTTCCCTGCAGTTTATTGGTTTACAAATTACTTCGCTAACGTACCTTTTAAATTATTATGGTCTAAGTGTTAATTCTTCAGTAAATGCATGGGCTTTAGCACTATTGTACGACAGCCCCCTGCGACATTGACGTGATCCAAGCTCATACTCTAGGTCGTACATTGCCCACAGCATGATCGGACTATGAGACTGCAGGCGCAGTCGTATACCTACTGACTTTCCATGTACAATCTCAACGGAACTTTAGCTACTCGACAATGAAGTCTTAACAGAATACACGTTTTCATTTCCATGGCACTGCCACGCTGCATCACCTCTTCCTCCTCCCTATCTAACAGCTTGATTGGGGGTCTTTACCTCCAACTTTTCCGTTACACAGACTCTTAAAACAATTTCCCACAAATCTCAAAAAATGGTTCAAATGGCTCTAAGCACTATGGGACTCAACTGCTGAGGTCATTAGTCCCCTAGAACTTAGAACTAGTTAAACCTAACTAACCTAAGGACATCACAAACATCCATGCCCGAGGCAGGATTCGAACCCGCGACCGTAGCGGTCTTGCGGTTCCAGACTGCAGCGCCTTTAACCGCACGGCCACTTCGGCCGGCACACAAATCTCATCTCACCTACCGCTCACCTCATAATCAGAACCAAATTGAGTTTTACCTTTTAAGAAAACTTTAAGAAGGTCGTCGCTACATCGATTTATTAACTTTAAATAGATTTAAACTGTTTCCTAACTCATTTGGGCCATTTCTGGACCACGTCCATGTATTTTTGCTTGTGTTTTTGTTGTAGTTTAGTAGCTGTTTTCCTGTTAGTACCTTGAACTCTCCTGTTATCTCAGCAGTCCTTCATTTTGCTGTTCAACTCTATCTTCTGTTCCGGAAACTATTTCCTGTACTTATGGTGCTTAACTTCTGAAGAGATGTTAGAAAGGGTTTCGTTTCAATAGCTAAATGGCAGTCACCCATGTTAATTATTTAGTCCTGTTTAATATGTAGTTTTGCAAAATCTTCCTCTCTGTGCTGGATCCACGGGAATCCATTGGCTTTACCATTGTTGGCTACTTTGAAAATCATACAGGACAGGGTATGGTAGTCCATTCTGTACAGGTTGCCATAGAAAGCTAGTCGTCTTCTTTTGATGTAATGGGTAAGGTTTTCTTGGTGTTTGTAGACATAGGTTTGCAACACCGTCTCCCATCTGGGAGGATCCTTGGTCCCTGTATATTTCAAAGGAATTTCCTTTCTTGTAATTCTAGGATTCTTATTGGGGTTCTCTTAGTTCGGACAGGCACTCTGCTGCATAGAGGACTCACGGTTTGACTGTGGTTTCATAGCGCCTCGATTTGATATTGATCGACAGATGTTTTGGGCTAATGTTTTTCTTAAAGCACAGTATCTCCCGTCTTTTCAAAGTATTTTTACTTCTATTGATGCATTTCTTTCACCTGGTAGATTTAGGGCCTTTGGGCCCTCTTGCAACGCATGGGGCGGTTTTATTAGAACAGATAAATAAACTGAAGTTAACCTTTTGACGAAACCAATTGGTAGCTACTTAATCAGCAGAGGGCAAGCACACAAGGGCTCGTCTGTTAATCTATGGGTCTGGTTGTGCGCTGTTGCATTGTGATCTAATCAACTCTGTTAAATAATGAAAGGGCAAAGCAGTGAAAAATCAATGAAGAAATTCCAAAGCACAAATAGGTGTCAAATATTAACCAAGATGACAAAGGAATAGTCATTTAGGACCAAGATGTACCCTGACAACAGTATTAAGATTCACTCTCAATTCTTATGTAGCACAAGAAACCAGTTATATTGAAGGGTGGCATTACACAGCTTAATATTGTCCACAGTGAAACAAGTAAGCTTTGAAATAACTGACCCACCAGAGCAGGTAGAGTGTATACAGGAACGCCGGCCAGGGTGGCCGAGTGGTTCTAGGCGCTACAGTCTGAAACCGCGCTACCGCTGCGGTCGCAGGTTCGAATCCTGCCTCGGGCATGGATGTGTGTGATGTCCTTAGGTTAGTTAGGTTTAAGTAGTTCTAAGTTCTATGGGACTGATGACCTCAGAAGTTAAGTCCCATAGTGGTTCAAAATGGTTCAAATGGCTCTGAGCACTATGGGACTTAACTGCTGAGGTCATCAGTCCTCTAGAACTTAGAACTACTTAAACCTAACTAACCTAAGGACACCAAACACACCCATGCCCGAGGTAGGATTCGAACCCGCGACCGTAGCGGTCGCGCGGTTCGAGACTGTAGCGCCTAGAACCGCTCGGCCACCCCGGCCTGCTAAGTCCCATAGTGCTCAGAGCCATTTGAACCATTTATACAGGAACGACTAAAGCATGCCGAAGTAATTGTGCAGTGCACCAAATCGTTAATTTGAACAAATTACTACATTCAACCAGTTTGCTGAAGTCTGTTCGCAATAACAGTTCATTAAAGCACAGTTCTGTAACAAATTTCCATACTGGCACTCAGTGATAACATATTCCCAAAGTTGCAAACTGCTGCACTGAAAACGGCTAAAAAAACTAACTGCACACCACACTATCACTTAAACACATGTGGCTCACGGCCACACAAGACCTTACCAACCTTACCCAAACCTTACGAAAATGTTAGAAGACCCCGATACAACCTGTGCTGACTTGTTTAAAACCTCTGTCATGTGACTGACAGATTTAGCCAAAAGAGTAACTTCATGCCTCGCCACCATTTCATGAATACAATCAATTACAAGTTTTAAATATTCCAGTTGCGTATAGTATACAAGTTCGAACAATTGCAACTAAATACGATTTGATTTTAGTGAAACATTGGGAAGCAACTATCATTAAATTTAATTTTCATACTTTATTACTAGTCAATTAAGCATCTTCATTTTTTTCACCAGTCCCTCACAGCTTTAATCAAATGGATATTATACAAACATTGATTAACAAATTTCCTGTTAAATAACAATCAACAATTATAAACAGTAGTATAATTCTTTTATCGAGAAGCTAATCTTTTCGTGTAACTGTGGAGAGCTGTTTGTTTGGGCAATTTGGAACAGATTATAAAGTAATTTATTTATAATAAATCCCTGGTTTAGTTACTGGTTTGTAAAACACGCTCGTTTTACAGTTAGCTTCATATTCGTTGAGACGGTATATCGTATGTATATGAGAAGCTGGTCAGTTTGTGTTCTGACAGAAACTTCGCTGATATCAGCTCAGCATCCCCGGAAACCGTGACATCAGCGTCAATATTTTCCGGAATCAATGAAGCCAGCATTCGATTCTCTGGCAGTGCATTATTCCTGGAGTTCCCTTGGAATTCCCTTCTCCTCCCCCCCCCCCCCCCCCGCCCTCTTTGGTCAGTAGCGTTACGCGTTTTGAAAAAACACGGAGGGGCCTCAGGGCATCAGTGGAGTGCTATCTTAGCGTCTCCGCCATGAGAGCTATTTCAATTTTTATACTTAGATTGCGTGTGAGTTTTCCTTTACCTTCTGAACTTCCGTCCACTATGAAGCGCCGCCGCGATCATCTGGGAAGAAGTAGTCTCACAGTAACTATTTGTCAGTTATTTTCTGTTATACCATATGGATTTTATTAGCAAAAACCAACCAATTTGCATGCGCGCGTCATAGCATTCCGACGTGGCAGTTAACGTTATACTACTCCATGCATGTGTATTTTACAGACTTGCTGACCTATTGTGATAAATTAATAACGTTTATACTTCGGTTTTTGTTGTTATTGCTACAGACGAGGACACGCAGAAATTCCTGCCTGAGTCACAGCACCAGCAACAGTCACCGTTTACAGGATGACTTCCCGAGCTTTCGGACCTGGTGTTTGCGGCTATTCAACTCCACAGCCACAGCTGGAACTGCTAAATCTGACCGAGCCTCAGACAAGCCCAACGAGAGTACTGCTTTCCGTCGACACTTGTAACGTGACTGCAAGTGGATCTAAACGCGTTATTGTGGGTCTATCACCGGATTGTGACTTTGACGTGACAATAGAAGTGGAAAACGCACAACCCTTTGGTGCTAAGGTTCAATATTCATGGTACGAGAGGGGCTATACAGAGCGGTCAGAAACAGTCTAACATGCGCTTGTGAGGTTGTTACTGGGAAGTTGTTAAGAAAAATATTCGATATATTGCGCCGTTTCCGAGTTATTTAGCATTTAAGTAAGCGAATGAGGCCGTCGGGCGCCAATTCAAGGAGCCTGCCAGAGACGTTTGTTTGATTTCCTCAAACCGAACAAACGCAGCTTTTGCTCACCTAGTTTATATTTATCACTTCCGGAGAACACACATTTTAACTGGTAATGAAGAATAGTTGTTAAGAAAAATATTCGATATATTGCGCCGTTTCCGAGTTATTTAGCATTTAAGTAAGCGAATGAGGCCGTCGGGCGCCAATTCAAGGAGCCTGCCAGAGACGTTTGTTTGATTTCCTCAAACCGAACAAACGCAGCTTTTGCTCACCTAGTTTATATTTATCACTTCCGGAGAACACACATTTTAACTGGTAATGAAGAATAGTTGTTAAGAAAAATATTCGATATATTGCGCCGTTTCCGAGTTATTTAGCATTTAAGTAAGCGAATGAGGCCGTCGGGCGCCAATTCAAGGAGCCTGCCAGAGACGTTTGTTTGATTTCCTCAAACCGAACAAACGCAGCTTTTGCTCACCTAGTTTATATTTATCACTTCCGGAGAACACACATTTTAACTGGTAATGAAGAATAGTTGTTAAGAAAAATATTCGATATATTGCGCCGTTTCCGAGTTATTTAGCATTTAAGTAAGCGAATGAGGCCGTCGGGCGCCAATTCAAGGAGCCTGCCAGAGACGTTTGTTTGATTTCCTCAAACCGAACAAACGCAGCTTTTGCTCACCTAGTTTATATTTATCACTTCCGGAGAACACACATTTTAACTGGTAATGAAGAATAGTTGTTAAGAAAAATATTCGATATATTGCGCCGTTTCCGAGTTATTTAGCATTTAAGTAAGCGAATGAGGCCGTCGGGCGCCAATTCAAGGAGCCTGCCAGAGATGTTTGTTTGATTTCCTCAAACCGAACAAACGCAGCTTTTGCTCACCTAGTTTATATTTATCACTTCCGGAGAACACACATTTTAACTGGTAATGAAGAATAGTTGTTAAGAAAAATATTCGATATATTGCGCCGTTTCCGAGTTATTTAGCATTTAAGTAAGCGAATGAGGCCGTCGGGCGCCAATTCAAGGAGCCTGCCAGAGGCGTTTGTTTGATTTCCTCAAACCGAACAAACGCAGCTTTTGCTCACCTAGTTTATATTTATCACTTACGGAGAACACACATTTTAACTGGTAATGAGCATTTCAGTAAGTGGTAAATCACGGACGCACAGATGTCCGTGCACTACAGTACTGCGCGTGTAACTTCTTGAATTTGCACTCACAGCAACCTGATTGGCTATTTTCAGTGATAAATAGCTCGGAAAACGCGCAACATATCGAAGTTCTTTTCTTAACAACTGTTTCTCAGCAAGCTTTTCAGAATGTTTCTGACCACCCTGTATTTGTGGTGCTTTGGAATATAAAGAGAGGAATGTGACCGACGAGTATGACGCATCTCATACTCCGATTAACGTTCACATGCTTGGTCGTAAGATGTTTATATTATAACTTTATCGTGAGGCAATGCTAAAATTTACTTATGGCATATGAACATACAGGGTGATTCAAAAAGAATACCACAACTTTAAAAATGTGTATTTAATGAAAGAAACATAATATAACCTTCTGTTATACATCATTACAAAGAGTATTTAAAAGGTTTTTTTTTCACTCAAAAACAAGTTCAGAGATGTTCAATATGGCCCCCTCCAGACACACGAGCAATATCAACCCCATACTCCAACTCGTTCCACACTCTCTGTAGCATATCAGGCGTAACAATTTGGATAGCTGTTGTTATTTCTCGTTTCAAATCATCAATGGTGGCTGGGAGAGGTGGCCGAAACACCATATCCTTAACATACCCCCATAAGAAAAAATCGCAGGGGGTAAGATCAGGGCTTTTTGGAGGCCAGTGATGACGTGCTCTGTCACGGGCTGCCTGGCGGCCGATCCATCGCCTCGGGTAGTTGACGTTCAGGTAGTTACGGACAGATAAGTGCCAATGTGGTGGCGCTCCATCCTGCTGAAATATGAATTGTTGTGCTTCTTGTTCGAGCTGAGGGAACAGCCAATTCTCTAACATCTCCAGATACTGTAGTCCAGTTACAGTAGCACCTTCGAAGAAAAAGGGACCAAAAACTTTATTGGCTGAAATGGCGAACAAATGTACAACTAAATGAAACTTTATAGCTCCCTTAATTCGCCGACAGATAGTGCTTAGCTCTGCCTTTTGTCGTTGCAGAGTTCTAAATTCCTAAAGTTGTGGTATTCTTTTTGAATCACCCTGTATATCTAAAGCACTCATGTGTTGTTCAACTTAAAGACTTGTTCTGTCCAGTTCTGTAAAATGGGGCTACTTTGTCTCTGATTAAGTGTGATTTTTGATCTAGCTGGTTAGATTCTTACTATGAGAGTTCATTAAAAATGCTATGTACAGACTTAACTCGGAGGTTAGCTCAGCTCATATCGAAACTGGAAAACATTGAAACGAAATCTCAGAAAAAAGTTTATGAATGTGCAAGTAAAATCTTATTTGAGTCTACTTGATCACCTTACCTCGTTTCGAATGAAAGTGAGTTCTAAATTGAAGGCTGCCCATGCTACCCCTTAAATAAGAAAAATCTGCTTCTAGGCTCATTTTAATTATCCTTACAAAATTTTAATCAGCTTTTAAAACATTACATATACTCCACAAACTAAAACAACAAAAACTGATTAAATATACTGGATATAAACCAAACGAAAGTGGTAATATATGAATGCCGCACTAACTGAAAAACAACACATTAACACGAAATGATTAAAGTACTGAAAATAAGTCAAAATTCTATAAACTTCTAATAATATTAGGATACAATTCAAAAAACTAATACCTGGGAGAGATTAAACGTAATTACAAGGCATGTTGTATCTCTTTCTGTGACTTTCACTCTGTTATGTACTCTTTGTCGATGTCACTGTCATCCACAATTTCATCATATGAATCCTCGGAACGGTGGCAGTTTTAGTATGGGTTAGTTCTTACACCATTGCATGGACCACAGATCCATCCGCGGCATTTTACTCATTCGTTCCAATCACGTTTACCTCTATAATTTTTCCAGTTTATATGGCAAATACTGAATGTAAATGTGTCTTCAGTTGTTCTCCGACTTACACGAACTGGTCTGTTTTGACGTATAGTTTGGGTACACGTGGATGAAAGTCCTTTCTGGCAGGATGATGTCTATGCTGACACAGAAAATCTCGCAGAAGTTTCCATTTCATTCTCCTGCACATGTGTATCAGATGCATTTGTTCGTGGTGCTACCTTCTTTCCTTGTTTTCGTCTCTTCTTCACACAGCTTACTCGATGTTGCCTCAACAAATGGTTCAAATGGCTCTGAGCACTATGAGACTTAACTTCAGAGGCCATCAGTCCCCTAGAACTTAGAACTACTTAAACCTAACTAACCTAAGGACATCACATGCATCCATGCCCGAGGCAGGATTCGAACCTGAGACCGTAGCAGTCGCACGGTTCCAGACTGTAGCGCTTAGAACCGCTCGGCCACTCCGGCCGGCTTGCCTCAACAACTGTAGCAACCTCATTTCTACTTATTTCCTTACTGTTGCCATCTAATCCATCAGGAATTCTTTTCAACCCCTCAGTGTGGGTCGAGGGATGCAGGCTGGTAGATTTAAGTCTCTAGACCAAATTTTTGCTCACTGTTTCACTAATTTCAATGCATAGTGTACTTAACAAGAAAGGACACTCTCCATTTCCTTTTCATTGAGACAATTACTGCAACATCGAGGTGTTCCGCCTTTGGTGGGAATGGAGTGATATAAATTTTACTATGTCTGCATGCTTCAATCACTTTAGGAGAAAAGAGGCTAGTAAGATTGTCTGATAATAACACCACTGTGTCTTTAGGATCACGGGTGGCTTCAACAAGTGGCAACAAAATTCCAAAGAATCACGCTTCGAAGAGGTTTATGTCAAACCAACCACTTGGATTGCTGGCATATTTTATTCTAGCTAGTCCGGCTTCAATGCAGTTGTCCTACAGGTTGTGTCTTGTACATATGCTTAGAAGAAAGTTCTCGAGTACGATTAGGCGAACTGAAGACCAGGAGTGCCTTTGTATCCTTTCTACCCTTTTTGTGTTTCTGGAACCAACAGCGTTCCTGCACCCAGGATTGTCCGTAACGTTGGTCTCATCATAAATGTAGAGATAAAACACGAAAAAGTTGTGACTGAAGGCGTTGTTTAATTCATACCTCCAATGTTTTGAATACAGTCACGTTTTAAGCTGCAAAATATGGATAAAATTAAGTAGAGATTTTTATTTTTTACTTCCTGAAGAGGAAGTTCAGCATTATTGAAGAAGTTCAAAATGTCATTACGGTTGACGGATGATCAGAACTGCTTTATATTGGAAGCTATTGTAATGGAGAGATTGTTCGAGCTACCAATTAATTAGGGATATCTGGACCGGGGGTATTCTCTTTGAACACAGGTAGTACTTTCCCCTGTTAGCGGAACTCTACAGTTTTCCGCCGTGCCAACAGTTTCCGCAATGATGTCTTCTTCACTTTTGCTCGAAACAGTTGGATGTCCGTCAGTTCAAAGATCCTTGCCAAGCAATCTTCTTACAACTGCAGATCTAGGAACTTTGAATTTTATTGCAGCCACCCTCTTTGACATCCCCCTCCTTAACAGCATCTCTAGCCTTTTCCATGTCCTCCTTTTTACAGTCGCTCTTAACAACGTTTTTTTCGTATTTCTTACCATTTTTGATGACTAATAACCTTTAAAAATGGAAAACATACTTCACTCAAACAAAAGAATTAATGGATACCAAATTACGAAATTATTATAGAGCAGGATATCCAAAGTAGCCCTGTGGTGCATAAGTAGCGCCTTTTTACTGTATTAATTGCAACGGACGGACTGTACTTTTCTCATCCATATGTAAGAGGGTCATGCTATGAATGTTGAGTATTTGCAAAACAACAGTGTCAATATGGACCAAGTGGATCAATGCATGTTCCCCCCCGGTACCTAAGTGTGTCAAACCTATCAAGTCCGTAGAGGCTAGATTCACGAATGGTATTCCAATGTATGATTGCGCCTGTTGAACTCGGTTCAATACATACTGGATTTAAAGCTTACAGAAGACAACTTTTCG
Organism: Schistocerca serialis cubense; assembly: GCF_023864345.2. Lineage (NCBI taxonomy): Eukaryota > Metazoa > Arthropoda > Insecta > Orthoptera > Acrididae > Schistocerca > Schistocerca serialis. The sequence goes on along the minus strand of NC_064640.1, from coordinate 54,936,527 downwards.
CGGAATACTGTGGTTCAGCGTGATGATAGCAAATAAATGAATACACGAGGATTCATCTCCCCTTACGACTGTCGTTTTATGCAGCCCCCAATGTTTTAGCTGGCCTTCATAATCAGCGAACGAGATTTTCGTATTCTGCAGCTCTTTATGGGCAAAAAAGGAGCAGAAACTTTTGGAAAAAAATTTAATGTAGTTGAATTTTGTACAGGGATATGTTTTCGTTACAGGCCGTAGTTCTCAAGTCATTTAAGAAAAACGTACAATAGTGGCCCTCAAACGCACTACCACTCCCACACTCAGCCCTTAGGGGTCAGAATTTGTGGTATGTTGTTCATAGCACTCCCTCCTACAACTGTAGAAATATTTGAGATGGAACAAATTTTTCCTCAAATTAGACCTTTACTGGGCTTCATTGACTGGCATTATTACGCCTTTGGCTTAATCGAGCACTTACAAATCGTAAAATTAAAGTTTGTAAAAATTTTACCGAACAATTTTGTGAATTTTAACAACATAAAATGAACAATTATATCGTTGTATTCGTCAGACCTTGTGACTACGAAACTGCTGTCCTTTTAAGGGTGAAGTCTGGATCGAGCTGTCAAAGTAATTCATTTTAGAGTTACGAGTACGAAAGTCGTTTTGTGTTCATTACCCTCATGGACAGGTTTAATTTAATATCGTTAACGAAGTAGTCGACTATGCTAGTGGCGTAATAGCCCAATCAGTAAAGACCAAGAAAAGCCGAAAATCGGGAATAGTTCGAGTAGTCCGAAGAGAGTACCACGAGCGAAAAACTAGATATCCTGAATGGTGCGGGATGAGTGGGGTGTGGAGGTACGTTTGAAGGTCAATTTTATGCATTTTTCTAGAATAACTCCAAAACCGTGGGCTCCATGGAAAACGTATCCCAGTAAAAAATTAACTACGTAAAATTTTCTAGAAAAAAGTCTTGTTAATGTTTTTCCGTAGGGTTAAAAGTTTGCGTTTAGCGAGCGAGAGAGTATGAAAATCTCACATGTGGTTTATTATGGCCAACGATAACAATGCGGGTTGCTTAAAACGACAGCGGTAGGGGCAGCTGATTTACCCTGTATATTTAAGTAAGTAAAAGAAGTAGATTCCCTACAAAAAAGTACTTTTGTTATTTCCCTTCCATGAACTCTCCAGTTAGCTATTTTAAAAAAGATATACATTGCTACTTGGCAACGAATCCGTGTGCTACCAGTTAATTGTAGCTTAACAATTAAGTTCTGAGTTATTAGTAGCAAGACACAAACTTGCAATTTATAGAAGCAGTTTCTTTAAACATGTACTCCTACTCGTCTTTGAGTCTGCGTTTTAATTTACACCGCTCCGTGAAGGATGATTGGCACAGAGTGAAGCTAGTATATTTTAAATACTATTTTCTTGTTGACATTTGGATACGCATAGTTAGAAATCGCCACTGTGGAAGATGCTTTGACAGCATACAAAATGGTTCAAATGGCTCTGAGAACTATGGGACTCAACTTCTGAGGTCATTAGTCCCCTAGAACTTAGAACTAGTTAAACCTAACTAACCTAATGACATCACACACGTCCATGCCCGAGGCAGGATTCGAACCTCCGACCGTAGCGGTCTCGCGGTTCCGGACTGCAGCGCCTAGAACCGCACGGCCACTTCGGCCGGCGACAGCATACAAAATGAAACATAGCATAAGACTCTGAAATCAGGATCTTTTACGAATAACTAGGATGAAGGGACTCCCACTGCTTCGGGCAATATGCCGTCCATTCTAGTTCAGTGCTCGGGTTATAAAAACCTGTGTTTTATCCGAAAATATCTGAACGATCTGACGGAGTCCCACCAATGTATACGTAGTATCGCGACAACGTAACGTAGGCGTACCATGTTACGCCGGCATATACACCACAGTCGCACCATCCATACACCATACAAACACCATACATATGAAATACATACGCCATGGTAAAATATTTTGAAAGTGTAAAATAATGATGTCGTAGTACAGTCTATCGAACACGTGCCTACCGATTACTTCGTTCACTCCTGGGGCTGTGATTTGACATTTAGATTTATTGTATATCTTTTACTCTGCAATTGGAGGTCATCCACGTTAGTTAATACCAAATGTCTAATCGTTATTCACAAACACTGCTGTGAGAGAGTTGAAATTTGGGAGTATAGTCATGAGTAAAACGAACGGAATCGGAAAGCCTTCCACGTTCGAATTTACTTTGCTCCAGCGCAATGAAACGTATTGAGGGGAAAAAACTACAACGGTGCATCCCGCTCTAGACATGATTAATAGCACATTAAACTTCTAGGGAACTTTCCAAAGCTGTGAATTGAAGAAACACAACTGCCATTATACATCACGCCTGCTCTGCTTTCGAAGCAACTTCTCTACACAGCAGGCCCGTAGCATGCTGGTACTCAGTACGTCTTCTTGTTTCAGCTGACCCTCGTGGGGTACACAGAAATTCCGTGTGCCTGAGACACACGTTTGTCACAAATCAGTCAGTCATCTCTGCAATGTGGGGAAATCTTAATCTGCAATTTAGTAATCTACAAAGTGTTGGATATTTTTGTACAGGAACACCACTTCCTGTTGTAATTAACAATAAACTGACTTCCACAAATACCCCCAGTCTACGTACTGGGTTTGAGCGGTCACCACAGTGCAACAAGTAAATTATCACTACGAAGAAGCATAGCCATGCGTTATTAGCGTATAACAACTCTATGAGACTACCCCCTCAGTGAGGTATGGTACTTCAGCATTCCAGTTTGTGTGTGTGTGTGTGTGTGTGTGTGTGTGTGTGTGTGTGTCTGAGAGAGAGAGGGAGAGAGAGAAAGAGACAGGGTGTTATCCGACCTAGTAGCCAATGGCGTTACGGCGATAGGTCTCCCAAGGCACCAATGGTATGCAAGCTGCCCCCCCCCCCCCCCACAACCACCACCGCCGCAGCTAATTTAATTTTTACTGTTCGATTGAGTGCGCCCGTCTGTACATCTGTCGAGACCTCACGTGTTCATCTGAAAAGATGACCATGATAGCAGAACTACTGGAGCAGGACATGTGGGTATTCTGCGACGCACTGTTGTTTGAGGTATCAGATCAGCCGCGTTCACAGCCTAACAGACCTCTGGCGGAACTGTTGGGTCAGAATTTACATGTGCTTCGCACTCAAGTACTGCCTGAAACATCGCACCAGCAGCAAAGTCTACAGCTCGTGGGGCTCTGATCCAATACTAGTAGAACTGGCGGACAGGGACCTGCAGACATTCCATGATGCACTATTGTCAGAGTCCGAGCAGCATTGGGGACAACAACATACAACCTTAGGAGACTCATTAACAGATTGGGCCCTCGAATACAGTGAGTGGAACCCAATGAAATTGAGTGAATGTAAATTGCTATATGTGAGATAAATATACATACGTCCAGTTCTCATGTGCTCACACTTGTGAAGACTTTATTTGCTGCAAACGATGTGTCAAATAAAGCCACTGCAGCAGCGTCGCGTCGGTATCATACTAGCGGCAGCTTTCATAATTAATTTAGTGCTCAAAAGCATCCATCATTCATCTGCTGTTGAGGATCAGGGAGTGAGTATTTGTTACAACAAATTAATTTTTTATATCACATACACGAGCCAGTATTATCGTAACGTATGGCTTTTGTATCCACGGTCACAGTTTTGGAGATTTATGTAACTGTGTAGCAGCTGCTACAAGGAAATAAGCCTTGCACATTTACACTGAATATTCGGATGCTGTGAATATGTGTTAGCGGTTGCATATGACCCATTAGTGTATTTGTTCGGTGGAATATGCCGGTTAGGTGGCAGCAAGCCGAAACTACAAGACTCTGCCTGTCAGGGCATCTCAGTGCGAAAATCTAATGTGTAAAACCGATGCCGATGCCTCACTGCTCCTAAGATCAGCAGAATACTACAGAGCTACCAGTCCAGGGGACGAGTGTAAGTTTATACAGACAGCAGTATTTGACACAACACCTCAGGCTTATACTATCTTACACATTTAGTAAACTGCTTACATGTTGCTCCAACAGTTGTCTATATCTGTTATAGACACTCGTCATTAACATTCAATATGTTACATGGGGCTTTAGAGCAATGGATTGCATCTATCCTAGGAATAAATGGATTTCCTGACCGTGTATCACCATCTGTGTGTAGTGAAACTTCCTGGAAGATTAAAACTGTGTGCCGGACCGAGACTCGAACTCGAGACCATTGCCTTTTGCGGGCAAGTGCTCTACCATCTGTGTTACCCAAGCACGACTCACGCCCCGTCCTCACAGCTTCATTTCTGCCAGTACCTCGTCTCCTACTTTCAAACTTTACAGAAGCTCTCCATCAGAGTGAAAATCTCATTCTGGAAACATCCCCTAGGCTGTGGCTAAGCCATGTCTCTGCAATAGCCTTTCTTCCAGGAGTGCTAGTTCTGCAAGGTTCGTAGAAGAGCTTCTGTGAAGTTTAGAAGATGGGAGACAAGGTACTGGCAGAAATGAAGTTGTGAGGACGGGTCCTGAGTCGTGCTTGAGTAGCTCAGGTGGTAGGGCACTTGCCCGCGAAAGGCAAAGGTCCCGAGCTCGAGCCTCGGGCCGGCACACAGTTTTAATCTGCCAGGAAGTTTCGTATCAGCGCACACTGCGTCGCAGAGTGAAAATCTCATTCTGGATTTGTCTGCAGTCTTAAGTAAACTATTGGTGATCATACTAGACTACATAGATCTGTCAAGTCACGTTTTAGACAATATGCTTGCCCACATTTTCGAATTATTAGGAGCAGCATCATCTACAGACAGTCCATTTTCTACTTCAAGCGCTTACTTTGATTATTATTAGATCACCATTGTGGATTGTCAGCAGTGACCTGTGTTATTGTGCTACATCTAAAGGTTGTTTCACAATTAATGTTACACATTTCTAGAGGTTGTAGAGGGATTTGGAGATCAAGTTTTACATAAGAATCCATGTCCAGATACATCATCCAACGTCGCTACAGAACGTCAAAGCTATAGGCGCCGGCGCTTGTGAATGTATGTAAATACGGGGTGATTCCGTAATAATGGTACAGACTTTCAAAAGTAATGGAGAAGAAGAAATGGATCAATTAGGCTAAGGGTCCCTGTAACGGAAACAAACGAGTCGAAAGTTATATGCGGAAACCGTTGTGATACCTCTGACAGTGGAATGCATGCACCGATACTTTTTGTTGCTAATATTGGTAACTTTCAGAGGCGGTACTATGGATCAAAACAAGAAAAAAGTATACTAAACATGGGCACTAAAATGCATATCTTGAGAGCTATGAGCACATGTTCAATATAGAAGTGTTTCACACTAGCGAAGATGAGCAAGTGCTCATACCTCCTGAGCTATGCATTTTAGAGCCTATGTTTACCAGATATTGTTTTCTTGTCTTGTTCCATACTACCACCTCTGAAACTAGCATACCCTGCATTCTTTGCAACAACAGTACCGGTACAGGTATTTCACTGTCAGAGGTATCATAATTATTTTCGCTTGTGGCTTTCGACTCGTTCATTTCCGAACCAGAGACGCTTTCTTCGAACTGATACATTTATCCGTCTCCATCAACCCTGAAATATTGTAAAATAATCTATGTATCACTCTGTACTTTTACAGGAGCCGACGCCTATAACTTCGAAGCTTTGTAGTGTATTTCGATGACGTTTCTGGACATGTGTACATGTGTTCCTATGTAAAACTTGATCTACTAAGGCCCTCTACAACCTCTAGAAGCACATAACATGACTTATGAAACATCTTGTATATATTTCAGTTAAGTTTGAGTCCGCCCCCGGTAGCTGAGTCGTCAGCGCGACAGACTGTCAATCCTAATGGCCCGGGTTCGAGTCCCGGCTGCGTCGGAGATTTTCTCCGCTCAGGGACTGGGTGTTGTGTTATCCTAATCATCATCATTTCATCCCCATCGACGCGCAAGTCGCCGAAGTGGCGTCAAATCGAAAGACTTGCACCAGGCGGGCGGTCCTCCCGACGGGAGGCCCTCGTCACACGCCATTATTATTATTAGTTAAGTTTGAGACTCACATAAGCTGAGATTCTGCACATGTTATCCCTCAACATTGTAACCAGCAGATCTGTACAGTACAACCTTCCAGTAATAGAATGGTCAGTGCAGCAGATGATTGTGTGTACACACAGGAGTATTTGGCTCAGCATCTTGGACGATGTCAAAGGTTACACTTCAGTAAATTGGTCACATGTTGCTCTATCTGCTGTCTGTCAGTAACATGGACTCGACATTGCCGGTCCACCAAAATTGTCAGATGAGACTTTACAGAGATAGTGTCCATCTGTATTAGGCGTAAATTGATTTCGTGATAATGCATCATCACCTTTATATATACAGACTTAAGTAAAATATTGTTGTTCACGGCAGACTACATTGTTGCATTAAATCATTTCTTAGATCATATACCCACCTATGCTGTGGAATTGGAGCCCCATCTGTGGCAGATACTCCATTTCTACTTTTAGCTTTCACATAGATTATTACCAGATCACTGGTGTAGGCAGGCCAAACACCTCCTTCAACATCGACATGCATGTTCAAAGTAGCAAATTATGTTGTCGGAAAGGGCATCCATAGTGCGTCAAAATGTGCAGTACAGTCAAACACAGTAAATTGTTTCCCAAACTAGAGCTTTCTTCTCCACCACTCTCAGTGCCCACACCACTAAACAGACATGACATGCTGGTTGAAAGTCTGTTAAGCTCCATCTGTGCAGCCACGTCTTTAATATATCAGACATCGGCTACGAATGTCAAAAAGCAACTGCTTGGTGTAATTAATATTATGCTTGTTGAAAGCGATAATTAGCTTTCTTAATACTGGAATAATGTGTCAAATTGATGGGAAACATGACAGAAAACATAGGGAAACATACATTAACTTTAACCCATATTTTTTAAAAAAAACTGATATTTCACTATACATGTTGATTCAGAGCATACGTTCCACATGGCACAATACTGCTGGAACTCCACAGCAATGGGAAACAGTATGTCACTTACAGAATGAGATATATGATCATTCGGCATAGCATTTTCTTGCGTGGTGTCACTGGTAGTTGGTGGTAGTTACCGTGTAGGTACTGTATGAGGATGTAAACAACGAATGGTCGTCATGCTTACAGACAATGCATCGACTTTTCGGCGGCCAGTAAACGTTTGTCTTTCTTTATAGTTGAGGCAGTGCCCCTAATCATGTTATCTTAATGTCAGGCAGCTAATTGCACCATTTTTCCCCTCTTGTATTTTAGCCTGTTCCACCACTTTTTACTGGTGATTACACTTGACAGGTGTTGACATAACTCAAATGCAGAAGGTTTTCTCATCTGTTTAGTTTTACACATGGCTGCACACACAGATATCGACCATGTCACAACAGCAATGTGATTGTGAATAAAGATAAGGCAGTTGGGACTGGCTGTTTAACATGGCTGACCGCCAGTTGTAGAGTAAAAATCTATGCACGTCTTTGACACCGTGCTAGAATGTATCAGTGTTTTTTAAATGTTGACAAATGGTGTTAACAACATGCTACCATGTGGTATCATCTAACGAATAATTTACAGGATAGCTGCTGTGTGGTGTTCAACAATGCTCTGCAGTTTGTGTATTGGTGAACACGTAAATCAACAAGCCAATTATTATTATTAACTACTTTCTGTTTGCATATTGTTTAATAAACAACAGTGACTCCTACAGAAACGACACAGAAGAGATATATTAAAGCAGGAGAAATATCTTCGTTTTACCACAGCACCCAAAAGCAATGTTGTTCCATTGGTGCTGCCTTTCCTGTGTACGTAATTTCACATTTATCCATCTCGGCAATTCCTGTAATAATCAATAGTTTGAGCAGTCAATGACTGGGTAGGAATGCATGTATGTCGGGACAGTCTGAGACTTGCAGAAATGTCAGTTCAATCGAATGTTTAATGTAAATGCACACAGAGGACAGCGCAAGACGAATTTCCTTGCATTAATGCTTTCGATCTTGGTACCCGCGTACTAGTCCTCTCACTACAGAGCACAAACCTAGAATGGAGAGCAAATTGCCGAAGAGCAATGAAGGCCTACAGCTGTTGGCTGATACCAACAGTGCATGATTGATAAATAATTCAGATACTTTTGAGTACCAGCTATATTGTTACATTGAAATTAGCTCTTGCTCAAGAGCTGTTTGAGTGAAGACGTACACTTAACGCTACGCAGATAATTATTTACATTGTACACATCTTTCACTGGATTTAGTAGGCAGATAGACACTCATTCACATAAAGTACTCAGTCTCTTTTTTGGCTTCTACATCTGCATTTTGGCGTATGCTACCAATTTCCAAATTTGGCACCACTCGTCTACCATTTTGCAGACTATGATATGATTTTACTATATATTGTCAAAGTATCTTACCACAACATCTGTACAACATATACGCAGTATATGTATGGCATAATAGTGGTCCATTCTCCGGGGTAAGGTGTTACGCTGGCGTAAGTACACCAGCATAATATGCTCCGACAGCATAATTCCGGTGTTAGACCGACGTATACGCTGCAACCTATGGGTTAATTGGTTATATCAATGTTATTCTTTATGAAAGACCCAAATCTTTTAACTATGGAAGTTAGTGTAGGCTGGAAGCTAATAAGAAAGTTTTTGTAGATTTTGTTATTTACACATATACACACACAATCGCTCAGTTTTATGGTCCTGTCCAAACAATTCTTTTCTGTGTGACGTAATAATGTTAATAGGAGTGTGCAATAAGTTGACCTTATTCGTCGTCTTCATCTCTATCAACTCTATCCTACTACACAGACGGTCCCATTTGCACCATGTACACTGCACTCTAGTACCAAGACTTTGAAGGTTCTCTATCTCAATCACCACCTCAAACTCACAGTCTGGTTATAGCCCCACTTGCAGTCACGTTGTAAGTGTTGGCGAAAAGCAGTACATGTGTGAAGCTGCTTGTGCTTAGTGAATTGTGGCTGTGCAACGACATAGTTGAACGACACAGGGTTCGAAAGTTCGCGAAGACGTCGTGTGGATGGTGACTGTTGCTGCTGCTGTCGTTCAGCCAGGAAATTACGCATGTCCTCATCTGTAACAATAACAACTAAAACATTAGTATAAACGTTAATAATTTATAGTAGTAGGACAGCGCATCAATAAAGTACACATGCATGGAAGTAGTATAACGTTAGCTGCCGTGCTAGGGTGCTGTGACATGCTCACACAGACAGATGGGTTGTTGCTAAAAGTAACCATATAATTATACAAAAAAAAACTGGCAAGTACTTACTGTCAGATGTCTTCTTCCCAGTTCATCGTTGCTGTTGAATCAGCGATTCATACGGGGCAGGTGTATAGACAGTAAAAGACAGCGTACATGCAATCCAACTATAAAAATTGTAATTGCTTGAACGGCGGGGGAGGGGGAGTGCTTACCAGCCATTGGTGTCCTAAGTCCTCTCCATGTTTTCGCAAAACGCCTAACGCTATTAGACATAGGGGAAGAGGGAAACGAATTTCAGGAATAATTTCATTGCCCGAATGTTGTTTGCTGATGTCGATGTCATCTGTTCCAGGAATGCTAAGCTGATACTGGTGTAAGCGAAATTCCTGCCAGTCCCTCTCCTACTCATATGTAGTTTGTCTCACATTCATTGTAAACAATTTTACGTATAAACTATAATAAAATCGCTAATATTAGTCGTACAGGTATGGTGATAATTGTATTGTAATCTTCACTTGATTACGAATTTAAAGTTGTAAGGACGTCTGCTATATCTAATGCGGATCAAAGTTTTGAGTTTATGTTCAATACTTAAGACTTCACACATTGACGCTGTCAGATCCTCGCCTTGTTAGCCTGTTTCTTGCAAGTGGCCGCTGTATGTAGACCATAATGACGTGAGAATTGCAGCCTCCTACCAAGAAGCAGATCCTGGCTGGTGACCACTCTCAGCCACAATGTTCCTTACACGCCTGATTTTGCTTTCTCGCTGGAACTCACCAGCAAAAGACACTAAAACCATATTTCCTTTCAATGATTTATTTATATATGTATATGACCTACTGCTTGTAACCTCACACTCACTTATGTCTAACGAAACAACATTGCAATTTGTACAGTACATGAGCAATACATATTGATAACAACAACAACAATAACAATAATAACCACACAAATGGCACTGTATACAGTAAAGAATATACGTAGTCTAGGAAACTTCAGCCCTATTAATATTATGTTAATCAACTTTTCGATTGATTCTTGTCAAATGTGAGTAATGACATCTATCAGAAATGTTTGGCGGGAGTATAAAAGAAATTAGTGTGGAGAAGAAGTTGACTGGTCAAGTAAGAACTTGAAATAATCGGGTAGTATTAGCATATGGGAAGGAAGGAAGAAAACGGAATAAGAAAGATATGAGAAGACATGGATAAAATGCTGTTACATGTTATTTACAGATCTTGAGTTGATCACCAGATGTGTTACAGCTGGCAGTGTATGACTGCCCATGTTGGATTTAGGATGGTGAGACAACATTAACGAAAAAAATTTACGTTCAAAATTTAGGTTTTAAATACATCAGTTGTGTGACAAAGGATGTTGATATACCACCTGCATTGTTGCAAGATCTCTCCCCTCCGCTCCCCCTTGCTGTAACCGTCCACCCTCCATTCTAGTTAACTGGATGAGGTATATGTTGTGTCGGTATCTGGGCCGACACCGTGAAGTTGAGATGGCTGAAAAGGCAAGCTAGACTAACGCAGACGGGCGTGAAGTACTGGAACAGGATACGTAATTAATGTTAGGAAGAAAAGTACGGAGCAGGTTTAATACTTAACTTTACTCAATCATTGTGGTACATCGATCTTGACGATACACAGGAGACTTTAAGTACAATCACTGTATGGCTAATGGCGCCTTGCTAGTTCGTAGCCATTAACTTAGCTGATGGCTATTCTGTCTCTCGGCTAATGAGAGAGAAAGGCTTCGTACATCTGGTCGGTAGCTAGGTTCTCGTACAACTGGGGCGAGTGCTCTCTCGTATCACGAGACCTGCCTTGGTGGTGGCGCTAGGTCTGCGATTACACAGTGGCGACACGCGGGTCCGACATGTACTAAATGGACCGCGGCCGATTTAAGCTACCACCTAGCAAGTGTGGTGTCTGGCGGTGACACCACATCCCTCCCCCGCAAATCGGCGAACGGTCGTGTGATAAGGCTTCCGCCCGCCGTGGGGAGGACCACATGTTGACGTATGCGATGAGGTGGGGAGCCTAACAACAGGCGAGGCTGTGCCACCCGCACCCGGCCATTCGGTCCGAGGGGAGCTAGGAAACGCCTGAAAAACTAGTCCAGGGTGCACGTCAACATGCGGTGTATGCGCCCGTAAGGAGACAGGAGGGACCGAAGGATCAACCTCCATTGCGTCGGGGTAGCCGACGCGCGATGACGTCATGTGGTCCGGAGCGGGCGGGAGTTCCATGGCGGAGGACAGCTGGTCACGGGAAGCGATCGGCGGCGCGTGACCCTGGGAGGCGCTTGGCGGCTGCAACGAAGCGTCGAATGCGGGCGGCGCCGGCGGGAGAACAAGCGGCGGCGGCGGCGGCTGCTGCTGCTGCGGCGGCGGCGGCGCGTCGCCATGGGGCAAAATGGAAGGCATCGACGGTAACACCTGGGGATGAGGCGAGCCAGTAGATAGGTCCCCAGGGCGCAGACCGGACGGCACCGTCGCTGAAAGCAGACGGGGAGCGGCAGAACCCGAGCGACGACAGAGGCGCAGCTGATTGAGATGCCGACGCACCTCACCAGAGGCCCCCAAAACCAAATACATCGCGCGGCCGAGGCAGCGAAGAAGGCGCCCTGCGAGCCAACGCCGTGAACCTCGATAGTTGCGATAAAATACAACGTCGCCTGGAGCAAAAGCAGGAGTCTGCCGCTGCACAGGAACCTGATGCGGCGGATGCAGCAAAGACATCAAGGTGCGATGAGGACGACCGTGGAGCAACTCAGCCGGCGAGCGACCATCTCGGGGCTGAGAGCGATACGAAGACAAAAAGAGCAACAATGCGTCCTCCCGAGAATGCGACTCTTTCAATTTCAACATCTGTGACTTGAAAGTCCGGACCAATCGTTCAGCGGCACCGTTGGACTGAGGCGAAAACGGCGCGGATGTCAGATGTTGAATACCATTGGCCTGGCAGAATGACTGAAATTCTGCGGACATGAATTGTGGGCCATTGTCGGAAACAATAGTCTGCGGAAGACCTTCAATGCAAAAGATAGCAGACAACGCTTGGATGGTGGCGGAGGACGTCGTGGAAGACATCCGGACAACAAAAGGAAAATTACCGAAGGCGTCGACCAGAACCAACCATCGAGCATTCCAGAATGGACCAGCAAAATCAATGTGCAAGCGTTGCCAAGGGGAAGTGGCTTTTGGCCACGCAAAGACTTTCCGCGGCGGTGCGGATTGTTGTTCGGCACACGCCGGGCACGAAGAACACATATTCGTAATCGCAGCATCGATTCCGAACCAAGTACAGTGCTGACGAGCAAGTTGTTTCGTTCGCACTATACCCCAATGTCCTTGGTGAAGAAGCCGTAAAACAGAGGACTGTAACGAACGTGGGACCACGACTCTGGACTGATCATTATCAGAACGCAACAACAAAACACCACGGCGAACAAAAAGTCTCTCCTTGTGAGCAAAAAATCGGCGAACCAACGGATCCTCGATCCGAGACTTTGACAAAGGCCATTGCGTAGCAACAAAACGCAAAACAGTAGCAAGGACAGGGTCAGCAGCTGTGGCTGTAGCTACACGACGAAAATCAATCGGAAACGATTCGACCACTTCATCGGTTTCCGAATCAATGAACATGCAAGCAAGTTCGGAAGAATCGAATGCTTTATCCTCAGCAACAGACAAACGGGACAACGCATCGGCGTTTCCGTGCTTAGCAGTGGACCGATACAAGATATCGTAGCGGTACTGAGAGAGGAAAATAGACCAGCGAATGAATTTCTGCGCTGTACGTGGAGGTACAGGCTTGGTCGGATGAAAAAGCGATGTCAAAGGTTTGTGGTCTGTGATGATGGTAAAGTGACGACCATACAAGAAATCATGGAACTTAGTAACACCAAACACGAGAGCCAAAGCTTCTTTCGCTATCTGTGAATAATTTCTTTGCGCAGACGAGAGCAATTTGGACGCAAAGGCAATAGGGCGATCATGGGAGCCAACTTTGTGCGCAAGCACAGCACCGATCCCGAAATCCGATGCATCTACCATCAACAAAAGGGGTTTCTGGGGATCGAATGGCGTAAGGCAAGTATTAGAAAACAACGCCGATTTCAACTGGCGAAAGGCGCGTTCGCATTCCGTCGTCCAGAGAAACGGAACACCTGTACGGCGTAAGCGATGAAGCGGAGCTGAAATGAAAGAGGCATTGCGCACATTCACTCACACCTTGTGATTCTACATTGTTCAATGTTCTTGCGACCTCCTGACGCAATGCGTGGGGAACATTGCGCGCTCTGAAAAATTTCGGTTGCGCGTTTACCTTCAGTTCTAAATGTGCTTCATAGTTTTTAGCGCAACCTAAGCCCGGTGCAAAAATGTCTGCAAATTCGTCACACAGCCGAGAAACACTGTCTGTAGGCACAGTCTGATTCACTGATAGGACCTGATTTACAATAGACATGTGAAACAACTGAAATAAATCGAGACCAAACAAGTTCACTGCAGAAGAAGAACGAAGAACGTAAAATGACACAAGTTTTGTTTGTCCCTTGTATGTTGCAAGAAGGCTGCACAGTCCTAACACAGGAATTTTCTGTCCGGAATATGTAGTTAGCTTAACATTTGCGGAACGCAACGGAGGTTTGCCCAGTTGTTTGTACGTGTCATGATTGAGCAATGAAACTGCAGCTCCGGTATCGAGCTGGAATGGTATCACTTTGCCTTCAAAGTCTAACTGTAAACTAACCAATGCTAAAGTGTAACTAAATTTGGAGACTGTCCCTTATGATAATTTACAGCTCGACTGGAGCAAAAATAATGTTGGTCTACTGTACGATATGTGTGCAAGGTTTTGTCCTTCTTACTATGAAAGCGATGGATTTGAAATTATGCTCAGCCCTAAGGAGTATAAGGAATTAGCACCTGTAGTGGCAATTGACTACTACAAGCAAAAGGAAATAGTGAAATCTGAAACTGTAGACATACATACTGTATTCAAATCACCGGAAAATACCCCTACAGACACAGCAGCGTACGCGTTACAACTGCACGATGGTCTCTTAAACTACTCACTTCTCACCGGAATCATGCAAGGTATAATATAAATGTAGAGGTCTCAAACTGTGTACAACATTCCTCCCAACTACGTCTCAGAGCCCACATATAGTTGATATACAGGGTTCCACGATGAGTGTGGGCGGTCTGTGTTTATAGATGCATTCGCAGCGTTCGCTAAGAATGGAGGAATATTAAAGAAGTATTTCACAATCGTTGTTTCATCTTAGTCATTTCCTATAGCACAGTGTGCTAGGACTCGTCGAACCATAGCTTGTTTGACTTGCTGCCATCATGGAAAGTGGCGGGGTGCTGAGGGAGTGTTATATGAAAATATGGCAACACGATCTTATGCCAAAGTCCATGAAAAAGTTTTGTGGATGTGTAACATCTTCAAGACTGCATCCAAATGGAATTTTTAGGAATACAGGTGAACAGAAACTCGGAGACTCAAGCAAACGTATGGTGACAACAGCAGCCATGTACTCCATCTTAATCTGTATTCGAACGCTTTGATCCAGTTAGCAGTGGGTCCAATTACATCCCTCTCTATCCAGATATTTCCGCTAAAACGGCATGTAAACGGAGGCCACAAAAGTAATGGGATAGCAATATTCACATATACAAATGACGGTAGTATTGTCTAAAAAAGTTATAAAATGGTAGTGCACTGGCGAAGATGTCATTTGTACTCAGGTCAGTCACGCGAAAATGTGTTCGTTGTGATTATGGCTGCAAGACGGGAATTAATAGGCTCTGAACGCGGAATAGTAGTTGGAGGTAGACGCATGGGACATTCTGATTCGGAAGGGAATTCAAAATTCCAAGATCCACAGTGTCAAGGGTGTACCGAGCGCACCAAAATACAGGCATTACCTCTCACGACGGACAACGCAGTGGCCGAAGGCTTTCGCTTAACGACCGAGAGCAGCAGCGTTTGCTATGAATTGTCAATGCTAACAGACAAGCAATCCTGTGTGAAATCAGCGCAGAAATCAATGTGGGATGTACGGCGAACGTAACTGTTACGACAGTTCAGCGAAATTTGGTATTAATGGGCTACGGCAGCAGACGACTGACGCGAGTGCCTTTGCAGGCAACACGACACTGCCCACAGCGCCTCTCTTGTAGAGTCCTGCATGACCGAGTAAGCGAGCACAAAATACGAGATGGGGCGAGCACACCCTAACTGGATAGGCTGCCCGCACTAGTTCTAGTGACCGAGCATAGAAGCCGTGACCGAATACGTAGCACGTAACTTCAAACACATTATACGTGTCATTATCCGTGAAAGACCGCAGCCAGTACGGGCTTCTCATTTGTGGTGTGTCTCTCTCTCTGTAATCATGCAGTACGAGGAAGCCAGTGCAGTAAGACGTAAGATTGAAACCAATGTTTGCACATTGAAGAGACGGGAAGGTCTAAAAAGCCAAGTATGGAGCACATTTTTGTTGGTTGTAGACGAAAACAGTACGTCTACTGGGTACGTATCGTGCATAAACTGCTCCACATTATTGTGTTTCCAATCGGGAACCACTCATTTAAAGAAACAAAGTTGCAAGAAACCTCACAAAGATACAGCTCCTCCAGGAATACCGGCAATAATAAAAATAGTATTACAGCAAAGTGTGTTGCAATGTGTGCTAAAGATATGAGACCTTTTAATGCCGTTTCTGGTGGTTTCAGAGAACTAGGCCAAGAATTAATACATCTAGGTGCCCATTATGGAGAAGTTAACGTGGCAGATGTCATGCCACATCCCTCTACTATAAGCAGACATGTCAAAGAACAAGCTGATGCAATACGAAACAACATAATGCCTTCTGTTATTGCGGAAGTTATTAAATGGTTCAAATGGCTCTGAGCACTATGGGACTTAACTTCTAAGGTCATCAGTCCCCTAGAACGTAGAACTACTTAAACCTAACTAACCTAAGGATATCACACACATCCATGCCCGGGGCAGGATTCGAACCTGCGACCGTAACGGTCGCACGGTTCCAGACTGTAGCGCCTAGAACCGCTCAGCCACACCGGCCGGCGGAAGTTATTAATAAAACATTTGCTGCGAGAGTTGATATGTGGACTGATTCGCATAATCAGATGCACTATATGACGCTTACAACACATTACGTTAACACAGATTTGTCTCTTGTGATCAATGTTTTATTTACAACAAAATTCCTGGACGTTAGGTTGGTTGGTTGTTTTGGGAAAGGAGACCAGACAGCGAGGTCATCGGTCTCATCGGATTGGGACGGACGGGGAAGGAAGTCGGCCGTGCCGTTTGAAAGGAACCATCCCGGCATTTGCCTGGAGTGATTTAAGGAAATCACGGAAAACCTAAATCAGGATGGCCGGACGTTAGGAAGACGGGAGTAAATATTTTAAAAGAAAGTGCTCTATGAATTTAGCTGTGTTACGTACCCGTTCTTCGAAACGTTACTTTTGTGTTAAAAGAGAGAGAGAAAATGGTTCAAATGGCTCTGAGCACTATGGGACTTAACATCTATGGTCATCAGTCCCCTAGAACTTAGAACTACTTAAACCTAACTAACCTAAGGACATCACACAACACCCAGTCATCACGAGGCAGAGAAAATCCCTGACCCCGCCGGGAATCGAACCCGGGAACCCGGGCGCGGGAAGCGAGAACGCTACCGCACGACCACGAGCTGCGGACAAAAGAGAGAGAGAGAGACAGAGATAAATACATTTTGTGTGTGTGTGTGTGTGTGTGTGTGTGTGTGTGTGTGTGTGTGTGAAAGAGAGAGAGAGAGAGAGGCGTTGGATTTGTACAGTACAGTGCAGCGAGCCGGGACGAGGCGAGGTGAGACTTCAGCGGTGACCGGTCATGCTCGTTTATCCGCGTGGCCGGAATCCGGACAACAGGCATGGGGCGAGTAAGTGACCGAGCCGAGTCGTGTGGGGCCGGACACGAGAGGCTCGGTGCCCCCGTCAACAGGCGAGCCGCGACCGGTCAAACGTTGAGCGTTGCAGCACTCTACTCTCTTGGGTACATGACTATATCGGTTGGACGGTTGGACCATAGACGACTGGGAAACCGGGTCTGGTCAGAGAGTCCCGACTTCTAACGACTTGTTGAGCCCGTGCCACATCGAGTTGCTGGACTACGCCGTGCAAAGGAGGTCTGACGCCGTATTAGGAGGTATCCCATGCTTTTGTCTCCCCAGTATATTAATCTCCAGAATCTCAAAAGGTGAGATAAACATTGATCTACTTGGTAGTTTGCGATAGAAAATAGACAAAACATGCATATCTTTTGAATACATGTGAAACAAGTAACATCTGTGGATGTTATAACTTTGGAGATACCTCATTGCCCATTACCATCCCAGTTCTACGAAAATTCGAAGGGTAAAACTCTTATTATTCAGTTCACGTTTACAGTCTGAGTTTAGATAAGAAAAAAGCAGACCAGAAGATGTAAAGCATGAAGCAATAGGACCCCTGTACCTCTCTGGAGTAGTTGTTCATCATCCAGACATGTAGAGTTATTGCTATTCTTCGAGGGCTGTAAGCATCACTTCGTCTGGATCAAATCATGTACCACCTACGCTCTGCCCAAACGTCGAAACATCATGATACAACACATTTTTGTAATAGACGCTTTAACTCTTTCCATAAGCATGGGTATTTAGAGAGACACCTGATTGACTGCTCGAACCATGATCCAATATGTGTGGAAATTGGTACCCACGATAAAAAGTTCTTAAATTTTTAGAACGACCACCACCAGGTACGCTGTCTCTCCATTTTATACGTTGAACTTAAGTGCTTACTAATTCCTTTGGTGCCTTGTGAACATGATCCCAACGCCTCTCACACCAACTTCACAGAACAGCATGTAATGTATGTGGCAGCTTAACAAGTTGTATGCTCATATGGTTCAAGTCACAACAAATTTCAGTCATACGTCAGGGATAATCCTCCGATATGGTTGCTCACTGAGCTCGAAAAACTTGCATTGGATTTTGATGGTCTGTACATCATAAACTTCCAGTCACCAAATCACAGGAGAATGATGCCTTACACAAGCAGGCAGTTCAGTGTCATATTTTTTTATCTGCCTGTGGTTAGAAAAGTGGAAAGTCCACGTGGAGGCCACTGTCATCTAATGGGCAAGTACCACAGTGCAGATCACAATATGCAGAACTTGAAGTACAAAGTGTCACCAAACATACTCGTCTTCTTCCATAATTTGAGGTAGTGTGATGGTCACTTTCTTGGTGAGCACTTGGGTGATTTCGAATTGGAGAACGACAAGGTCAGAGTCATAACTCCAAAGCAAAAAGATACATTTCATTCTCCAAACGAATCACGTCTAAAATATTGCTCCTCTTCCTCAGTTAATTCAGATTTACGCATGTATCTCTCCAGAAACTTACTGGGACAATGCGTCAGGAAGATATACGTCTCACCAGAGTCGGATATCCCAACTATCCAGAATTTCAGATTGTAACGAAGAAGGGGCTCTTTCCTTATGAGTACATGCATTCATTGTCTGACATAATTGAATTCACCAGTAAATTCACAGGCATGGCCGTAAGGGATGCGGAGTATAGGCACATCTCTAATTTAGGAGAAGGCGCTAAATTATACAAGAAAACAGATGTGAGCCTACTCACAGATTTTTTTTTAGAAATTCCAGAGTGTACGCCTGGGCACATACTCTCAAGATCCGACTTCTGTCACATCACGTCGGGTCTTTTGCTGAATGCAACGTTAAAAAAAATGCACGTACCAATCTTGAACTGCGTGAGGCGTGCTTGGGTAGCTCAGATGGTAGAGCACTTGTCCGCAAAAGGCAGAGGTCCCGAGTTCGAGTCTCGGCCCAGCACACAGTTTTAATCTGCCAGGAAGTTTCATATCAGCGTACACTCCGCTGCAGAGTGAAAATATCATTCTGGAAACATCCCCCAGGCTGTGACTAAGCCATGTCTCCGCAATATCCTTTCTTCCAGGAGTGGTAGTTCTGGAATGTTCGCAGAAGAGCTTCTGTGAAGTTTGGAGGGTAGGAGACGAGGTATTGGCAGAATTGAAGCTGTGAGGGCGGGTCGTGAGTCGTGCTTGGGTAGCTCAGATGGTACAGCACTTGCTCGCGAAAGGCAAAATTCCAGAGTTCGAGTCTCGGTGCGGCACACAGTTTTAATGTGCCGGGAAGTTTCATATCACCCCACACTCCCCTGCTGAGTGAAAATATCATTCTGTGTATATGTATTATTCTATGCACACTGTATGTGTGTGTGTGTGTGTGTGTGTGTGTGTGTGTGTGTGTGTGTGTGTACTTTCCTTCCTCTTCCAGCTGTGTGCTGCCAGTCCCATGTAACACTGTGAATATTGTATACATTGAAAACTGTATATATAGAAATTATCCATCTCTGCAATTTTTTTGCCAGTGAAATTAATTTTTTGCTGTATATATAAGGAATACAAAAAGAAATTCATAGTAATATTTCGAAAACAAAAAATTACCTATCCAATATTGTATATAGATCATCATATCTCTGGGAAATAATTTTTTCATTGCCGTATATAAAGTGTCTTTCCTTTTATAAAAAATAATGTATACAGGGTGAGTCACCTAACATTACCGCTGGATATATTTCGTAAACCACATCAAATACTGACGAATCGATTCCACAGACCGAACGTGAGGAGAGGGGCTAGTGTAATTGGTTAATACAAATCATAAAAAAATGCACGGAAGTATGTTTTTTAACACAAACCTACGTTTTTTTAAATGGAACCCCGATAGTTTTGTTAGCACATCTGAACATATAAACAAATACGTAATCAGTGCCGTTTGTTGCATTGTAAAATGTTGATTACATCCGGAGGTATTGTAACCTAAAGTTGACGTTTGAGTGCCACTCCTCCGCTGTTCGCTCTTGTGTATCGGAGAGCACCGAATTACGTAGGGATCCAAAGGCAACGGTGATGGACCTTAGGTACAGAAGAGACTGGAACAGCACATTACGTCCACATGCTAACACCTTTTTATTGGTCTTTTTCACTGACGCACATGTACATTGCCATGAGGGGTGAGGTACACGTACACACGTGGTTTCCGTTTTCAATTAGGGAGTGGAATAGAGGGTGTCCCGACATGGCAGGCCAATAGATGTTCAATGTGGTGGCCATCATTTGCTGCACACAATTGCAATCTCTGGCGTAATGAATGTCGTACACGCCGCAGTACATCTGGTGTAATGTCGCCGCAGGCTGTCACAATACGTTGTTTCATATCCTCTGGGGTTGTAGACACATCACGGTACACATTCTCCTTTAACGTACCCCACAGAAAGAAGTCCAGAGGTGTAAGATCAGGAGAACGGGCTGGCCAATTTATGCGTCCTCCACGTCCTATGAAAGGCCCGTCGAAGATCCTGTCAAGGGTCAGCCTAGTGTTAATTGCGGAATCTGCTGGTGCACCATCATGCTGATACCACATACGTCGACGCGTTTCCAGTGGGACATTTTCGAGCAACGTTGGCAGATCATTCTGTAGAAACGCGATGTATCTTGCAGCTGTTTGGGCCCCTGCAATGAAGTGAGGACCAATGAGGTGGTCGCCAATGATTCCGCACCATACATTTACAGTCTACGGTCGCTGTCGCTCTATCTGTCTGAGCCAGCGAGGATTGTCCACGGACCAGTAATGCATGTTCCGTAGATTCACTGCCCGTGGTTTGTGAAACCTGCTTCATCGGTAAACAGGTAGAACTGCAACGCATTCTCTGTTAATGCCCATTGACAGAATTGCACTCGATGATTAAAGTCATCACCATGTAATTGCTGATGTAGCGACACATGAAACGGGTGAAAGCGGTGACGATGCAGTATGCGCATGACACTACTTTGACTCAGTCCACCGGCTCTCGCAATGTCCCGTGTACTCATGTGTGGGTTCATGGCAACGGCAGCTAACACACCAACTGCACCCGCTTCTCCTGTGACGGGCCTGTTACGGACCCGTTTGCGTGCTACGACCATACCTGTTGCATACAATTGGCGGTAGATGTTTTGCAATGTGCGGCGCGTTGGATGCTCTCTGTCCGGGTACCGTTCTGCATACACCCTGAAGGCTTCAGCTGCATTTCGTCGACACTCGTCACGGATGAGTATCATCTCCGCCTTTCCAGAGTTCGAATACACCATGGTCACAGTTCCTACAACACTACTCTATCACAGACGTCTGGTAACACGGTGTACTACAGTTGGTCTGCGTGCGGAGACGAATGCAGAATAACAATAGCAGCAAGCGCTACATGCGGACACTGCGACAGCTAGACCAAACCACAACAGTGCACTACAGCCACACTCGTAAACACGGTCGTCATCGTAAACATGTCCCTGCAGATGCTGCTCGCCGACTGTGGCCCGTGTTTATTACAACACGCAACTGAACGTCGGAGGTTTCAAGCGTCAACTTTAGGTTACAATATCTCCGGATGTAATTGACATTTTACAATGTTTATATGTTCAGATGTGCTAACAAAACTAACGTGGTTCAATTTAAAAAAACGTAGGTCTGTGTTAAAAAACATACTTCCGTGCATTTTTGTATGGTTTGTATTAAACAATTACACTAGCCTCTCTCCTCACGTTCGGTCTGTGGAATCGGTTCGTCAGTATTTGATGTGGTTTACGAAATATATCTAGCGGTAACGTTAGGTGACTCACCCTGCATATGCATCTTCAGACTGCATAGAAGAAGAAAATTGTTGTTAATAAAAACAGTTTGTTATATCCCTGTTATTATTTACAAAATGACCAAGTCCCTAATCAATTTTAAAAACAAATGTAATTATTGTTGAGAATGTGCATTTTTTCAGCGTCAGCATAAAATTAAAAAAATGGAATCTGTCGGGCACTTGGCTGTGATATATTTCTTTTCATATGCCTTTGAGTCATATGGTGTGATAACAACAAGAACAATTGATTTTTTCCGTATTATTCTTCCTTTAGTCACATAATATATACATTATCACACAATCGCTCAGTTTTTGTACAGTATTGTCGAAATAATTGTTTTCTATTTGTTTTGAATTCAGCCTGAATCGTATTCAAGCCTGTGGTTGGAATTACATAGATAGGTGTACTTACAGTAAATTCTGCCTCCATAACTTTTATACTTACAGGCTCAACACTTATGTTCCTTGACACTGGTTGAATATATGTGTTTATGTACTGTTCTATTTGCATCATATTTATACTATTCAGACACACATACTCCACAAAGTCGTAATATGCGGCTCTAATTTCAAGCACAAATGCTAGTGCACACTATACTGTATAAACCTGAATGCTTTAAGTAAATGCACGTGTCCCCTGAAGTTAATTCAGCACAGCTTCACCGTACGACAAACGTACTGACGTCAATAGGAGTATTACATGTCTGGTAATCCGTCGTCATTTTCTTCTAAGTGTAGTCTGTAATGCTACAGGCATAGTTCCACTCATACCAAGAATACTTCCAGAATATTGCACTTTAGTACACCAAATTGAATGTTTTCTACTTCCATGGTTACTCCAAAGTCACTGTCAGGTGCTAGGACTACGCCGGCCGGAATGGCCGTGCGATTCTAGGCGCTACAGTCTGGAGCCGAGCGACCGCTACGATCGCAGGTACGAATCCTGCCTCGGGCATGGATGTGTGTGATGTCCTTAGGTTATTTAGGTTTAAGTAGTTCTAAGTTCTAGGGGACTGATGACCTCAGAAGTTAAGTCAGATAGTGCTCAGAGCCATTTGAACCATTTTTTTGCTAGGACTACATTTAAATATTTAGAACCACTAGCTGTCAGACTGTATGTATTGGCGAGTAATAGTAATCTCGTGCGACTTAGCTGAGGCTCGACACGTTAAGGGAGCTCCAGAGGTGATATAGTGTAGTCGAATGACAACAGATTCCTTAAATATGGAAAGTAGTCTGTGTACTACGGCTGCTGTGGCGGCGTGGACGATGGCATATTCAACACTTGAGTATCTTCCACTACTGGGGCGCACTACACTGCTGGAATTAAAAAAAATTGAAACTTAAGTAGAAGTGATACATTTATAAATTATTAACAACAATATTAATATTAATTGATGGACGAATATTTCCTTTCAGCTTTCTTCTGCTATTTGATCGATCTCTGCTGAAAGCGCTTCATGACGATCCTTTCACCACCACGTAGAGATATAAAATAATGTCTATTGGATGACAATAATGTGGAGGCCGGGAGGGTGCTCGATTTGAATCGTATATGGTAACGGGTAATAATGGTAAAAAAATGTTACTGTATTCTACTTCCACCATTTTGACTTAGCCTCAGGCAGTGACATGAGCTACTCCGCAGTGCTGGTGGCTGGCTCCCACGCTGTTACTCTGAGCTATGGACACCACCACGGTGTTGCTGTGTGAGAGGCACCAACTTTTTGCCACAAACCCGCCAGTGGGAGGACCGGGTGCCGTCACGTGAGGTACCCAAGATAGTCGGCGATG
Source organism: Schistocerca serialis cubense (assembly GCF_023864345.2). Classification (NCBI taxonomy): domain Eukaryota; kingdom Metazoa; phylum Arthropoda; class Insecta; order Orthoptera; family Acrididae; genus Schistocerca; species Schistocerca serialis. Next base: position 54,912,608 of record NC_064640.1, on the reverse strand, counting down.
TAGCCGCCGCTACAGCGGGTCGCTCTCTTGCCTGCATCCTTACCATCTGGACGTGTCCACCAGTTCTTCCTATTGAGGGCGAAATGCTCTCTCCGTATCATGTGCGGTTCACTTCGCGGCTGTAGCCAGTCCTCATAAACATTTTATCCCTTAGTGCTAATTTTTTGAGATAATGCACTACTGGCCATTAAAATTGCTACACAACGAAGATGACGTGCTACAGACCCGAAATTTACCCAGACGGGAAGAAGATGCTGTGATATGCAAATGATTAGCTTTTCAGAGCATTCACACAAGGTTGGCGCCGGTGGCGACACCTACAATGTGCTGACATGAGGAAAGTTTCCAACCGATTTCTCATACACAAACAGCAGTTGACCGGCGTTGCCTGGTGAAAAGTTGTTGTGATACCTCGTGTAAGGAGGAGTAATGCGTGTCATCACGTTTCCGACTTTGATAAAGGTCGGATTGTAGCCTATCGCGATTCCGGTTTATCGTATCGCGACATTGGTGCTCGCGTTGGTCCAGGTCGAATGACTGTTAGCAGAATATGGAATCGGTGGGTTCAGGAGGTTAATACGGAACGCCGTTCTGCATCCCAAAGGCCTCGTATCACTAGCAGTCGAGATGACAGGCATCGTATCCACATGGCTGTAACGGATCTTGCAGCCACGTCTCGATCCCTGTTTGCAAGACAACAATCATCTGCACGAACAGTTCGACGATGTTTGCAGCGGAATGGACTATCATCTGGGAGACCATGGCTGCGGTTACCCTCGACGCTGCATCACAGACAGGAGCGCCTGCGATGGTGTACTCAACGACGAACCTTAGTGCACGAATGGCAAAACGTCACTTTTTCAGATGAATCCAGGTTCTGTTTACAGCATCGTGATGGTCGCATCCGTGTTTGGCGACATCGCGGTGAATGCACATTTGAAGCGTGTATTCGTCATCGCCATACTGGCGTATCAACCGGCGTGATGGTATGGGGTGCCATTGATTACACGTCTCGGTCACCTCTTGTTCGCACTGACGGCACTTTGAACAGTAAACGTTACATTTCAGATGTATTACGACGACCCATGGTTCTACTCTTCATTCGGTCTCTGCGAAACCCCACATTTCAGCAGAATAATGCACGACCGCCTGTTTCAGGTCCTGTACGGGCCTTTCTGGATACAGAAAATGTTCGACTGCTGCCCTGGCCAGCACATTCTCCAGATCTCTCACCAATCGAAAACGCCTCGTCAATGGTGGCCGAGCAACTGGCTCGTCACAATACGCCAGTCACTACTCTTGATGAACTGTGGTATCATGTTGAAGCTGCATAGGCAGCTGTACCTGTACAGCGTATTTTCGCAATGCCCAGGCGTATCAAGGCCATTATTACGGCCAGAGGTGGTTGCCCTGGGTACTGATTTCTCAGGATCTATGCACCCAAATTGCGTGAAAATATAATCACATGTCAGTTCTAGTATAATATATTTGTCCAATGAATACCCGTTTATCATCTGCATTGCTTCTTGGTGTAGCAATTTCAATGGCCAGTAGTGTAAATGTCGTGTGACTAGGGTCTCCCGTAAGGTAGGCCGGTCGTCTGGTGCAAGTCTTTTTAGTTGACGCCACTGTGGCGACTTGCGCGTCGATGGGGAGGAGATGATGATAAAGACAACACAACACCAAATCTGTGAGCGGAGATAATCTCCGACCCAGCCGCGAATCAAATCCAGGTACCTTGGCATGGCATTCCGTCGCACTGACCACTCAGCTATCGAGGCAAACGTCTTGAGAATAAAACCCATTTTTTCCCTGAATCCTGGCATTTCTCATTTTACGTGTAGGAAAACATCCAAAATGCTCACCAGATACCATCCTAAGACGTACAAACTGGTGTTAGAAGTGGGATCTTTCCCACCGTTCGATCGAATCAACATTTTCCTGCCGATCCTATGTGCTGTCAAACATAGTGACGTCTAGCGGTTTACCGCTGCGGGCCGCTTAGCTGTTTGTTCTAGACGCACCTTCGGGCGCGCACGACAAGGTGTTAAGCCGTAAGGGTCCAATGGAGCATGCGAGCGCACTATATGGCCGCGCGCCGCTACATCGCGTATCACGCCGGGGCGTGCCGTCGGCAGTAAAAGAGCCGCCGGGGGTCGCGCTGCATCGTGCGCCGCGGCTGCGTGCTGTAACGGGGAGCCGCCTCTCGCCGCCGCCCCCGACGCCACCGCTCTCGCCGCCGCCGCCTTCACCGCCCCCGACGCACATGCCGACGCCGACGCCATCTCCATGCGCCGCCGCCTCCGTCGCCGTGTGCTGTAGGTGTCGTCGCAATGCATTCTGCTAGTTAACAACTCCGGCGAACTTATGCCGAGGGATCTTTCCATCGTGTAGAATAGAGCGAGACAATTTTTTTTGTGTAAATGTGTTCTGTCTCAGTCCCAGTTTTGTAACCATGCCTGATTTACGTCCTCACCAACCAGCGGAGAGGACCGAATCCGCTCCCGATGCTGCAACTGTGGCCCCGAGTGAGCCTGATCACATTACTTTACTGCAACAGCAGATAAGCAGCCTCTCACTTGAAAAAATAGAGCTGCAGGAATTGCTTAACGTGATAACTCGCCAACGCGAAGCCAGAGATGCCGAAAATGCGGCAACTGTGGGCAATTCGAGAGCCCCTAAAGTTGAAACAGAAAAAATTAGTACCAGATATAGTCAGTGCGTTTCCACCGATAAACTTTGTTCCTTCCTTTGCTGGGAAGCCAGGCGAAAATTTAATAACATTTTTGCAAAACGTCAGAGACATGGGACGTATATGCGCATGGCCAGACCATGTTTTGTTAAATGTCACCAAGCTGAAGCTTTCTGGCGATTCACGAACTTACGTTGAATCAGTGGACGCGTTGCAGGAAGCACCCACTTTTGAATTCTTGGTAAGGGGGTTAGCAGAGTGCTACTCCGACAAGCGTGGGGTTAACGATTACCGCAATCTGTTATCCACCCTTAGATAGAAAAGCGGAGAGGAGTTTGAAGCATTTGCAGACAGAATTAGGGCAGTTATGAAATTTGATGAAGCTTTAATTGAAGAAGCTGAACCGAGAGCAATCGATGTATTCATAGGCAGAACCAATCCACGTATAGGGAGTGAGGTACAGCTAGCGTCCACCACCTTCTTGCTTGAAACAGTCAGACTTGCTCTATTACGCGAGGAATCGGGATGATATGTATCCGCCACCACATGCACCAGCGAAGCACGACATGTTTTTACTAACGACACAAAATGCCAGAGATGTGGGAAGTCCAACCATATGGCCTAGAGCTGCTGGGCTTCCTGTTGTAAGAAATGCCATACTGTCGGACACGAACAGGAGCATTGTCCGAAAAATAAGTGGCCGAATTCTCCCAAGAAGAGCGTGCCAGCAGCCAACAAAAAAAAGAAGAATAATCAGTCAAACGGGAGTACTACTCCAAGGGGAAACGAGCGTCTGGTAGGTTCTGCGCCGGCCGGAGTGGCCCAGCCGTTCTAGGCGCTACAGTCTGGAACCACGCGACCGCTACGGTCGCAGGTTCGAATCCTGCCTCGGGCATGGATGTCTGTGATGTCCTCAGGTTAGTTAGGTTTAAGTAGTTCTAAGTCTAGGGGACTGATGACCTCAGAAGTTAAGGCCCATAGTGCTCAGAGCCATTTGAACCATTTGGTAGGTTCCGCCACCCACTCACGCCCCCAATGAAATACACAAACCCTATAAAAAGGGGAGAACACACTGAAGTGGCAAATTTAGTTTTAGAGGAGAAGCTCAGAGGTTAAGACAGTCCAAATCATTGTAGATACCGGAGCTCAGATTCGTGTTCTATTTGTTTCTAATAATGACAACTGTGTACTAAAACCGGCACGCTACAATATAAGTGGACTTGGAGACGAGATGACCACTCCTGCAGGCACCTGTATAACAGAACCGCACGTTGATGGGAAAAAGTATGTCATTGATATAGAAGTGGTGAGGAAACGCAGACGGGATTTTGATATCACCGTGGGGAACGATTTCCTAACACGTTATCAGGCTGTGATAGATTATAGGACGCGCACTGTTCGGTTCAGTGATACACATCGCTGTCCAGACAGTGGGCGTGCGTCTCCTTCGTGAGGAACTTGTGAAGGGAGGCCTAACTCACAGGCTCCAACTGAACAGCGTAAATGGGCGTTGAAAACTATCACTCCTATAGCAATTACTGGTGGAATTGGAAAAGTTCTCTGGACTGAAATCAAAGATAGGGTACCTCCGAAATCGAAATTTCTGGTTGATCCACTCGTCCAGAATGACAAGCTGCAAATTCATGTTAAGAGAGGTCTAAGTAGACCTGAAGTAAAAGGGAACCAGTTCCAAATGCGTGTGCGTGTTGACATTGTTAGTCAGTGGGATGTAGAAATCCCATGTGGCACAATACTACCCAGTGGCGAAGGAGATATGCAAATAGAAGTTTCGAACCAGATTCAGTGTTAAGAGAAAAGGCATAAGCAGTTACCTGTGAGGAAGGTTTGCGCATTAGCACTTTCGTTAAGAAATCAGTTGAGAGGGAAGTTGGCACATTTGCCGTAGTCAGAGCACAATATTTTGTATCTAGTTTTAGAGGAAATGCGCGGTTACTCGAGGAAAGGCAATACTTGCCAGCAACTGACTTCATACAACACGAAATTCCCATGGGAGACGCTAGACCAATAGCGTAGAAACCGTATAGTTTACCCTATCAATTACAATTTGTTGCTGAAGATACAATTCAACAGGAAGATACTGATGTTCTGTAGGAAGCTGTGAAACCAATTGTAGAGGGAGAAATTTTCAATGTAAAATATGACATACTTCCAGATTCAGGAAGTTTAGTTGATGTAGTGTCACAAAGGTTGTATACAGCATGGATGGAATAAGTTTGAGAAATACCGAATTTTCCTGTAAAAAGGTGCTGTTGGTACAAAAGGTAAAAATGTAAAGGAGCAAATCCTGATTACAGTAAAGTTTAATGGGAAGTTGTAACGACAACTGTACATATAATAATTTTTTTCTTTATGAATTTAGATAAATTAATGTAAGCAATGTTTTGAATTTTTTTTTTGGTTCGTATCGTGATGTTAAAGAAACTGTGAGTAACTTTTGAAATGAATATTATTATTTATGTTAGATTTCAAATAATGTGGTAATCAAAGGAAAGTGTATTTAATGTTAAAATTATTGTAAGATGTGAAAATTGTAATTTATACACTTGTTCCATACGTAGGTAATGCATTAGGATATGTGTAGTAGAAAACCTGTGGTGAATACCCTACCTGTAGGGGAGCGGGAAAAGGTGGAGGCAGGCGAGGCGGGAAAACGCACACTGGCGCGGTTCGGCACAACGGGCACAGTATAACAGTCGGAGGCGAGCAACAGTCGGAAGTGCACGTACTGTACCGAGGAGGCTACCCAGGAAAAGTGGATTCCATTGAGCCTCGGATGGATCGATTCCGACGACTACTTGGCATGGCTATATTCTGAGGCACAAAATTGGAAAGATTACGACGCTAAGAAGATGGAAAGTGCTGATGTTGTGTGAGCCTTAGCCGTGCTTGTATGTGTGCCGTGCTGCCCGCTATCTCGCTGCCCGCCAACCGCCTCACCGACTTGCACAGGTCAAACATTTATTTTATCTTTAGAAGTGTATCTGTGTGAACCAGTGTCGAAAATGTTTCTGACTGTTCAATAATAACGTGACTTTTACCAGAATTGCATTAGCCATGACTTATCCTGATCACTGACCTAGACAGGATCCTTACCTCGTATTGTGCAACCCGAGTATCCTGAACTGAAAGTTTAATGTCAGTATTAATGAAAATTATCGGCAGATTAATCTATGCTATAAAGAAGTTTAAAATCCTATGTGTTATTGCAAATGTTGAGAAAGAACAAAAGTATGACTAAATTGGAAGAGAGTTGTTTGAATTGAGTTAGCGATGTTATTTAATTAATTTGAGACAGAAATAATGACAGTTAAATTATTCAGAAGTAAGACAAAAGAGTAGTTATCCATAGATTGATAATTTTGAGTGTTAATTTGCCTTCAGTACTTAATAGTTTCAGTATAACGACCATAACAGTTTCAGGACCCCCCCCCCCCCTTCTCTTGTCCATTCTTTCAAACCTTGAAATGTGTTGATTAGATTTGACCAGTAAAGCTAAATTATGTATTAATCCTAAGTGTATTAGTGTTTTTCCATCCTTAATAGTGACATAGTGTGTGTACTTTCGAGATTGCTAATGCTAGGGCAATCTGTGCCCGATTTCAGTCTGATCAATATACAAAATGTAGTTCGTAGTAATCATTGCTGTGTGGTGTTGTGTAAATGTAGTTCATCCAAATTAGTACAAAGGGAGAAAACTTTAGTTCAGTGGATTTTTCCGGTTTCAAACTTTGCCATATAACGCTTCATTACTACGAGTTACTATGCTTGTACATGCACCCACTTGTACAAGGAAAAACTCACTCATTGCCTAAGTAGGCTGGCGACCGAATTATTAATTATAGGTGACATCTACTGTGTGTACTTCTTGTCCATACGAAAGAGTAATTACACTTTACATTTGCTTGACTGCATCACTGTAGTTATTGACTGAGTATAAGTCCGATCTTGCTTCTATTAGGTACACGCGGTCAACTTATGTACTAAAATCCTTGTTTATAAGGTGAAGCCCGTGAACTTATTACAGTACAGGCTTTATAGAGCTAACGTACGTCCGAGTAGGGCGGTAGTGTTACATAGTCTTAAGATGTTTCAGCACTGGCTGTGACTGGACTGGCATTGCCTTTGATATTTGGTGTGGAGTGGTTAGCAAACCAGCAAGCATACTTAGATTTTAGAAATGGGAATGTGAGGATAGTTAATAAATGAGAAGAGGAGGTTATTGCATTCAAGGGTTCCATGAATTCATGTAAGGAAATAGGATTGGCTAAGATTCAAATTGGCATGGAGTCAGAAGCTGTAACACAACATGTGTACAAAGGTGACACTGCAGGCTTGAATAAAAGGCAGCGGAGATGGGAATATCAAATTAGAATGGAAGACTCTGAGAAAGCGCTTAAGAAGAAGTTACCCTTGCTACAACAGGATGGGCGTAAGGAAATCAAAGATCTAGCAGATGTGTTGAGGAGGCACAGTCAGGTTTTTGCAGATGCAACTGGAGTAATCAAGGCAGAAGAATGCAAGCTAGAGGTGAAGGAGCATGAACCCTTCTTTTGCAAGGCCATATGCTATTCCACAAGCCAAACGTGAAGTTGTCAGTGAGGAGATTAGCAAGATGTTGAAAATGGGAATTATTGAACGTTCATCAAGCCAGTACAATAATCCCTTATTTGTTGTGGAGAAGAAAAATGGGAATGTCAGAATTGTGCTAGATGATAGACCAGTGAATAAAATCATACTGCCACAGAGAGACAGGCGTCAGAGTCTGGAGGAGTTGCTTCAAAAGTTTCGTGGGGCAAAATTATTCAGCTGCATCGATCTGAAATCTGGATATTGGCAGATTCCACTGCGTAAGGACTCAAGACAATATATAGTTTTCCTATATGAAGGAAAAAGCTACCAATGCTGTGTTCTACCTTTTGGGCTCAACATTTCTACATCAGCCTTCATTCGATCGTTAGACAGGGTGTTAGGAGAGCAGCTTCTGAAGAAAGTTACATGTTATGTAGATGACATTCTCATCGCTACAGCGACGTGGGATGAATATGTGCAGACTTTGGATGCTGTCTTGACTGCATTTGAGAGTAATGGTGTAATTGTGAACATGGATAAATCAGAATTTGGAAAAGACTTGATTCATTTCTTGGGACACATAATTAGTGAACAAGGGATTGAACCAGATGAGGCAAAGTTGCGGGCTATAAAGGATTTTTCTGTGCCTCGCTGCAAGAAAGAATTAAGGGGTTTCCTTGGATTAGCTGGATTCTATAGAAAATTTATGAGTGATCAGTCATTAAATGGTTCTCACTTGCTGAATCTTTTGAAAGCTAAAACACTATGGCAATGGACCGAAGACTGTAAGAGGGATTTTGAGGATATCAAGAAGCATCTGTGTAATCCACAAATTTTTGTCACACCCAGACTTAGAAATGGACTTTTATATGACTTGTGATGCATCAGGCTATGGACTTGGCGTACATCTACACTCCTGGAAATTGAAATAAGAACACCGTGAATTCATTGTCCCAGGAAGGGGAAACTTTATTGACACATTCCTGGGGTCAGATACATCACATGATCACACTGACAGAACCACAGGCACATAGACACAGGCAACAGAGCATGCACAATGTCGGCACTAGTACAGTGTATATCCACCTTTCGCAGCAATGCAGGCTGCTATTCTCCCATGGAGACGATCGTAGAGATGTTGGATGTAGTCCTGTGGAACGGCTTGCCATGCCATTTCCACCTGGCGCCTCAGTTGGACCAGCGTTCGTGCTGGACGTGCAGACCGCGTGAGACGACGCTTCATCCAGTCCCAAACATGCTCAATGGGGGACAGATCCGGAGACCTTGCTGGCCAGGGTAGTTGACTTACACCTTCTAGAGCACGTTGGGTGGCACGGGATACATGCGGACGTGCATTGTCCTGTTGGAACAGCAAGTTCCCTTGCCGGTCTAGGAATGGTAGAACGTTGGGTTCGATGACGGTTTGGATGTACCGTGCACTATTCAGTGTCCCCTCGACGATCACCAGTGGTGTACGGCCAGTGTAGGAGATCGCTCCCCACACCATGATGCCGGGTGTTGGCCCTGTGTGCCTCGGTCGTATGCAGTCCTGATTGTGGCGCTCACCTGCACGGCGTCAAACACGCATACGACCATCATTGGCACCAAGGCAGAAGCGACTCTCATCGCTGAAGACGACACGTCTCCATTCGTCCCTCCATTCACGCCTGTCGCGACACCACTGGAGGCGGGCTGCACGATGTTGGGGCGTGAGCGGAAGACGGCCTAACGGTGTGCAGGACCGTAGCCAGCTTCATGGAGACGGTTGCGAATGGTCCTCGCCGATACCCCAGGAGCAACAGTGTCCCTAATTTGCTGGGAAGTGGCGGTGCGGTCCCCTACGGCACTGCGTAGGATCCTACGGTCTTGGCGTGCATCCGTGCGTCGCTGCAGTCCGGTCCCAGGTCGACAGGCACGTGCACCTTCCGCCGACCACTGGCGACAACATCGATGTACTGTGGAGACCTCACGCCCCACGTGTTGAGCAATTCGGCGGTACGTCCACCCGGCCTCCCGCATGCCCACTATACGCCCTCGCTCAAAGTCCGTCAACTGCACATACGGTTCACGTCCACGCTGTCGCGGCATGCTACCAGTGTTAAAGACTGCGATGGAGCTCCGTATGCCACGGCAAACTGGCTGACACTGACGGCGGCGGTGCACAAATGCTGCGCAGCTAGCGCCATTCGACGGCCAACACCGCGGTTCCTGGTGTGTCCGCTGTGCCGTGCGTGTGATCATTGCTTGTACAGCCCTCTCGCAGTGTCCGGAGCAAGCATGGTGGGTCTGACACACCGGTGTCAATGTGTTCTTTTTTCCATTTCCAGGAGTGTATATCAAATTGATGACAAGATTGAAGGAGGAATAAGGGCAACAGATTTTGCGAATCGTGCATTGACGAAGTGGGAGCGTCAGTATACAATTATGGAACGTGAAGCATTAGCAATTCTTTGGGGATTCAGTAAATTTCGGTATTGCCTGGCAGGTAGAGTGACGAAGCTGATAACAGACAATAAGACACTTTCCTTCCTGACTGAAAGTATATTATATCATAGGAGATTAACTAGATGGGCTATTGCACTTCAGGAGTATCAGTTTGATATTATCCACAGAGCAGGGAACTCAAACATTGTACCGGATGCCTTGTCCAGAATGCCACCTGGTATGGAGGACATTAATGTAAATGGACCGCAAGAAAATATATTGCGTGTTAGTCTTATGAAAGGTGTTCCACATAAGACTTATGTGAAGAACTTATTTAAAAATATACGCCGTGAGCAGAATTTGGGTCCAGCACTGAAGCTAGTTAAGACTAGGTATTGTTGTGCGGGTTAAGAGAAACTTCGGAAATACAACCTGATTCATAATAATGTCTTATATAGATGTACTGATGAAACAAAACAGAATAGAGATTCTGTATTCCAGAGCACGCTATAGAGTGGTTGATTTGGTACACCCACTACAGCAATTCACACTTTGGTGCAGACAAATTCATCGAGAAATTAAGAAGATAGTGTCTATTCTTTGGCATGAGCAAAAAGGTACGGAGGTTATTGCGAACTTGTGATGCCTGCCAAATGGCTAAGACTACAACAACTAGACATCAAGGCCCTATGCATCCAATCATTCCAAATGGAACTGAGGATGTAGTTGCAATTGATTTCCTCGGCCCTTTGCCAAAGTCGCAAGGAAATTTTACTCAGATTATGGTGGTATTGGATGTAGGATGAAAATACGTAAAATTTTACCCACTGAAAAGAGCTGTTAGCAAGATGATGGTGAAGAAGTTGGTTGATGACTATTTTATAAATGTTTGTAAACCAAAGAGGATACTTACAGACAATAGTCCACAATTTATGTCCAAAGAGTGGAAGGAGCTGCTGTGTCAAAATAACACTGAACAAGTCTTAATTACAAAATATAGACCAGCCTCGAATCCAGCAGGATGGGTCATGAAGGAGATTAATCGTATGTGCAGAACCTACTGTCATCACACGCATAGCCGCTGGAGGGACTTTTTGAAAGACTTTGAGGATGTACTTAACAGCATGCCACATATGTCCACAGGCTTTGCACCTTGTGAGCTGTTGTTAAACCAGGAACCAGAGTCGGTATTTATCGAACTCATTAAGGATGTCACCAAGATCACAAACAGTGCTCTGCAACCGCCAGCTTGTTCGGGTACCTAAGTCAAGTGTGCCTCTGATGTCCTCGGCAACGATCTTCGATGGTGTGCACTATCTGTCCAATATAAGTCTTCCTACACTTACACGGAATCTGCTATATGCCGGCCTTCCGCAAACCGAGATCGTCATTGACACTTCCCAATAATGCTCGTGTTTTATTGGGTGGGCAAAAGACAGTTCCTACTCGGTGTTTCCTCAATATTCGTCCTATTTTCCCCGATAATGCGCCAGTATACGGTATATAGGCAGTGGCTATCTCTTCCTCCGTGACTTCTTCTGTCTCCACACACTATACTGTAGAGGTGGGGCGGAGAGCGCGTCTGATCTGCCATTCCGAGTACCCGTTTTTCCGGAATACGGATTTGGGGTGTTCCAGCTCATGGGGCAGACTCTCTGCGTCAGAGATGGTGAGCGCCCTGTGCACAAGTGTTTTTAGCACCCCATTCCTCTGCGAAGGGTTGTGGCAGCTATCCACATGCAAATACAGGTCTGTGTGCGTTTTCTTCCTGTATACCCCGTGGCCCAGGGTGTCATCCGCTATTCTTTTGACCATGACGTGCAGGAATTGTAATCTTCATGCTGCTTCGGTCTCCAGAGTGAATTTAATGTTCGGATGTATGGAGTAGAAGGTATGTAAGGAAGTCTAGGAGCTTGTCCCTTCCATGGGGCCAGATCACGAACGTGTCATCCACGCAAAAGAGAAAACAAATAAGTTTCCATTTGGATGACGCCAAAGTTTCCTCCTCGAAGTACCCCATATAGAAATTCGCGACCACAGGCGAGAGTCGGATCCACATTGCGACTCCTTCTGGTTTTTCATAGCATTCACCATTAAAGAGAAAATTCGTGGAGGTTAGAACATGCCTGAAAAGGTCGGTCGTCTTCTCGTCAAATTTTTGTGCAATAAACTCAACTGACTCTCGAAGAGGTACCCTGGTGAATAACGAAACAACGTCAAAACTCACTAGGATATCTGAATCTTGCAGCCTGAAGTTGTCGAGACGTTTTACGAAATCCACAGAATTACGAATGTGATGAGGGCATTTACCCACATAAGGGCTAAGTAATTCTGCCAAGTATTTGGCCAGCAAATATGTAGGTGCCCTAATGTTGCTGACAATTGGACGTAATTCTTTGTGGACTCCACCATCTCTGACGCAGAGAGTCTGCCCCATGAGCTGGAATACCTTAAAACTGTATGCGGGGAAAAACGGGTACCCGGAATAGCAAATCAGATGCGCTCTCCGTCCCACCTCCACAGTACATCGTGTGGAGACGGAAGAAGTCACGGAGGAAGAGATAACCACTGTCTATATACCATATACTGGCGCATTATCGGGGAAAATAGGACGAATATTGAGGAAACACCGAGTATGAACTGTCTTTTGCCCACCCAATAAAACACGAGCATTATTGGGAAATGTCAAAGACGATCTCGGTTTGCGGGAGGCCGGCAAATACTAGATTCCGTGTGAGTGTGGGAAGGCTTATATTGGACAGACAGTGCGCACCATCGAATATCGCTGCCGAGAACATCAGAGGGACACTTGACTTAGGTACCCCAACAAGTCGGCGGTCGCAGAGCACTGTTTCTCCGAAAATCACGAAATGAACCACAGACGCCGACGCCTACGTCTCAGCGACCGCAGACGCAGGGTGGGGATTTAAGACGGCCGCCCGCCCTCGGGAGCTCAGTTCGTCAGCGCACCTGACGATGGCGACATGTCTGATCGCCGAAATATTGTGCCCGTTGGACACAATGGACCAGCAGTACACCCGTGGACTGTTTGAGCAATGAAAATGTTGGTTAATGAAAGCTTTCAAGACTATCATATTGAATCTGTGGAGCCCTTTTGGAACTAAGCGGAACGACAGCTTATACTGTTATTTGTGACTGTCCTTTTCCCTTTTTTGTATGTAATCTTGAACAACATAAGATTGCCACATTGTTTACATGTATTTATAAATAATGGCATGAACATTTCAAGTATAAAGATAAGCTGTCAATCTCTTTTCTTAAAATATATTTATTGCCTTAATGACCAAACAGGTGTAGTATAAGGCTCAAATGTTTGATCATAGACACTGTGGTCCTGTTTACACAACACAGTGTGGCTGTACGTTTGTAAACGGTTTATGAAAAAATGGCTGCATTTATATATTTATATCCTAAAAGTAAAACAAAAGTTTTTGATAAAAATAAACGAAAGGTAGATCAGTAGACAGAGCGCTTGTTGGCGAAAGGCAGAGGCTGCGTCTTAGACTTTCTGTCTCGTTCACACTTTTAATCTGTTAGCAAGTTTCATACAACGGACCTTCGGCTGCAGGGTGAAAAAATGTGTTCTGGAATCATCTCCAGGCTGTGACTAATTCTTGTCTCCTCAGTATCCTTTCTTCCAGAAGTTCTAGTCTAGCAAGTTTTGCAGAAAAGCTTCTGTTAAGTTTGGAAGGTAGAAGACGAGGTAACTGCGGAAGTAAATTTGTGAAGACGGATCGTGAATGATGGTTGGAAGTGATGGCAGACCATCTGTCCGCGACAGGCAAAGGTGTCGAGTTCAAGTCAACATAGTTTCAGCGTATTGGTCTCTCAGTGACACGGATTTTAGTTTCATTTCTAATTTAGGAACAAAATACCAGCAGAAAAACTACAGAAACAGTAAATAAACCGTTTAATGTTATTTTTACATTGTTATGGTTGAAGGTAAAAAATTTATACAAGCTGTGAAATACCTACTTTAGTTTCCACGTCAGTAAACATGATTTTCACTTTAAGTTTCAGTGAATATACTGTTTTATTGCTTACGGCATGAGGCCAGATAATATGAAACTGGATCATCATATTACCACATTTTCCTTAGCACACTGGACGCGCATTTGGGTGGACGACGGTTCAATACTGTGTCCGGCCATCCTGATTTAGGTTTTCCGTGATTTCCATAGATCACTTCAGGCAAATGCCAGGATGGTTCATTTGAAAGGGCGCGGAGGATTTCCTTCCCCATCCTTCCCTAATCCGAGCTTGTGCTCCGTCTCTAATGACATCGGTGTCGACGGGACGTTAAACACTAACTTTCCCCACATTTTATTGTAGTCCTGAAATGTTTCTCATACTTGGCGGAAGATCACACGGGGACACAGTATATTGGTTCAAATGGCTCTGAGCACTATGGGACTTAACATCTGTAGTCATCAGTCCCCTAGAACTTAGAGCTACTTAAACCTGACTAACCTAAGGACAGCACACACATCCATGCCCGAGGCAGGATTCGAACCTGCGGCCGTAGCGGTCACGCGGTTCCAGACTGAAGCCCCTAGAACCGCACGGCCACACCGGCCGGCTTCACAGTATATTCCAAGGCTAATAAAGGTATCTGGTAAATACGTTTTGCCGCTACATTTTCATTTTAGAATAATAAATATTTGTCGTTGGCTGATTGTGGTAAGTGTGTAACGAATTTAAATTTTTAAGTAAATTTTAGTACTCATACTACATTACGGTACTTAATGTTGCATTATTCTGTAAACCCAATAGTCATATTTCTAATTTTGTCATCCCTAGGCCTAAACTTTGACGTCTGCGTTAGTGGCCGTTAAGATTCCACACAGTTTGTCACTAGGCAGCTACAAAAATAAGCAATTTTGTGTGAGAACTAGTGTTATATATATTATATCACTGTTTGTCAGCTTTAGTGTGTCCTGACCCAATTCAACGGCGAGAGAAGAGTTTCCATTGAAACGCATGGAAGTGATAATGTGTGCAGAAATGGAGTACAGTCATCGCGTAATTCTCAGCTGTACTCAAAGTAATCGCCACGTTTACATTTAGATATAGAATAGCAGGAAACTGCGATCTTTTGCAGCCCTTGCTGGATTAGTTCTCGAAGGAGTGGGTCCGTGTTTGACAGTTGCAGCAGACAAATCCACTTGAGTGTGATGTGTTCAATGCTGTAGAGTATCTGGGAATGTCCCTACATTCACATGCTAATGTAACATATGAAGGGCTTAGTTCAATAGTGGACTTGTACCAATATTGAAATAAGTCCTTCATATATGCCTATTAACTTTTTCAAGCCTCTTGAACACACTCTCTCAGATAAACACTGAATTTAATCAATATTTTGGTTGGGAATTACACTCGTAATTATAACGATAGGAAACGAATTAGTACATGTATAACTAAACTAATAAATTAGTAAAATATTTCTTCGGCTTTTTTAAAGTGTGTGCACGTATACGATTATAATAAATAAAGCACTCTGGAACTGGTTATTACAGAAACTTGTGTCCAGCGAGTGTGAAGTACTCAGCCTACCCAAGATTTTTGTGTTTGTCGTTAGTATACGAGCGATGATTTTTAAAGAGAAAGGCTTCGCATTACAAACATAGACACGTGAATGAAGCTCTGAAAACGGTTTGTAAGATTTTAACGAAAGATGTTATTCAGTATCGATTTTATTAGTGACGGTCCTACTCAGTCTACTAAAACGACCTCCTGTGTGGACACTCCGCGTGCGTGTGCATGTGTTCATGCGTGTGCATGTGCCTGTGTATATGTGAGTGTGTGTGTGTCTGAGCTGGGGAAGGGGAAGTGGGATCTATATTGAAGTTCCCGGAAACCACATCTCCGTTCGATCTGTACTGACAGCCTCTCGCCCGTATTAGCACTCAGTGCTGACTGACCTTTCGGGTTCTCTTGCCATTAATAGAAGAATATTTAAAGACTCTCCCCTGTAGAGTTACCAGTAAATGCCCGCAATTAAACTTGTCACCCTCGTCTGACGGACGCGTTCAATAGTTCAATAGTTCATGAGGTTTCAGAGAATAGACGTAGCACCTAAATAAATCCTGTGTGCCCTTTGCGGTATCTTCATCTGACATTCTGTTCGCAGGAACTTCTCTGTGGAAGATTTTTAAAAAAAGTTAATTCTGTGTTTTGCCTACATTTGCTTTACGAATAACAAAAGTGCATTGTTTTTGTTTTATAAAAAAACTTTATTTGCATTCACATCTGCACCTGTACATGATTACTCTGCAGTTCACAATTAAGACCTGCCAGGGGATTTATCGAACCACCTTCCCGCTGTTTCTCTACCGTTCCACTCTGAAGCAGCTTGCGGAAAAAACGAAAGTTCTTCAGTGCGGGCTCTGATTTCTCTTATTTTATTATGATGATCATTTCTGCCTATTTAGGTCGGGGCAAACAACATATTTATCTAAAACACAATGCTCAAGAGGTTGCAAGAGAATAATCCTTATTAGAGCGTGCTTGAAATTTTGGACCCATTTTTATCACATAAACGATCAAGTGCTTCATTAAAATTTCATGAATATGATCAGGTGATACTGTGTATAATTAATAAAAGGTTTACTTGTGGACCGTCATCAGTACTGACGAAACGTAAGATGCTCCGAATCATTCTATATCTCCAGTCTTTTTAAACACAAAAAACAACACATGCGTAATTTTCAATCTATAGATGAGCAAGTATTACATGTTTATTAAAAACATTTGTTTTATAAATTAAATGGTTTGTTCTGACTTTATCGGAGCAAGAAAAAACCGCTTACTTTATCAAACAAATATTTCTGTACTGTCCTCAAAAAATGGTCACACCAATAAAGTTGTTTATTAAAATGTATGCTTATAACCACGTATTATTTTTATACTCTTTCCAGTTAATTTAAATATATATTTCATGCCTTAAATAACCTTTGCTGATTAATTACAATAATAACGAGGGCTTTTACACCCGAAGACAATTTCAATTAATTTATTTTGGGTATACTATTTAAATAAAAGTACTGTTTTTAATATTTTCGTAACGAGCAAAGTTACAAGAAAGGCATTTGTGCTGGTTAATGCCACTCTGGTAAGTAAACAAAATTTGCTTGATACATTTTTTATAATGGTTAAGTACAAAAACTTATTGGGGATCGTCAGGATAGTGAGGTACAAGTGTTAGATTTATGTACACGGCATCCTGAGTTGCACAGTAAATTACGAGCAAGAGGTTTACCATGCAGAGCTTGACCGATTGTCTACATATCCTGCCAGACAAAAAAAGTGAAGCACGCAGATGAAGAGGAGGAACAAAATGCAATTCAGTGGGTTGAGAGGGTATGTGATGTTATACCAGTGACTACAAAATCGAGTCCAGTTTACAAAGAATTTGGCAGTATGAGCCCACATATCAGTATGACATTAAACCCCGTTTGTCCAGGATGCATGTACTGATTCGTTTGGGAAGAGAGGCATGAAGCCACTGTATCTGTTTGCTTGTCCTGATGGTGGATGCGGACTTAGTGGGCAAGTCTAGAGCACAATCCGATGTGAGTCCTTGAGATAGGCCAGATTGATATCCAATCACAACAGAGGCCTATGCTTCGACTACACAGCCAGAACTGAATTAACAAACTGACTAGACATCAGTGTGACGTCCTTTTGTCGGCTCCGTGGCGGTGCTGGCTGCGTGGGCTGAAGAGGGTGCGTCTCGGAGCCGGCGGCAAATTGGCGGTGTAGTCCCTTGGCTTACTGCCAACTTTTACACGTGGACTGGCACGGTGTGGTATCGATATCAGGGTTTCTCCCCCAGCCCCTTCCCCCCGAAACTCCTCGCCGTCATCTTGTACTGGCGTCGGGAACGACGATGAGAGGTGTTGGGTGGGAGATCTGGAGGTCTGGCTGTAGGTGCCATGCAGGAGGCAGGAGCCAGAACTTCAGCCAATGACAAGCCCCTGTCCGAAAATATTCATCTTGGAACACCAGAAAACGTCTGCGAAACAAAAGGCCATAGTTTGGTCACCCACGTCCAGGAAAGGAGAACCTTTCCCTAATGGCAGAGGTGCAACGGCGACTGGAGGACCCCCGGTGGCCTACCAGAGGTCGACTGGGGCAGCGGGCACTGCTGTGAAGGCGACGGTGCTGTGCTGACGTCCATGCGCCCCATGTCCGGCGCGTGTGGCGTGGGACTCGAGGAAGGCGAAGACCGCTGAGGTTGTATGATTCTCCTGGGCACCGAATATATGAATAAAAACCCACTGCAGGGTTATATAGCACGCAAAAACGAAGCAGATTTCGATGGCACTTTTGCAGCCCAATGGGATGCTGTACAACATATAACGAGTGGCTCACGACTTTGGTGGTAACATCTTGTTCCCAGCACCTGTTTCTGCCAAAATCACTGAAAAAGCATGCACGTTAAACTTAGAACGCAGTGGACAATGGGCCGACTGCTGTGGTGTACGCTTCAGCTGAAGCAGTGACCTATTTCAGCGTCTGTTGGTGATTTGCTGTTGGGTGGCTGGGGATGGTGGGAAGAGACCTAAAGCCTCCGAACATGTATGGAAAACACCTAACTCGTTCATCTGTTGCTTGAAAGTCCTGACGAAGCATTCTGCTTCACCACTACGTAGGTGATGCCACTGAAATCACAAAACTGCTGAAAGTCTGCTGATGCGACTGGGGTCCAGTTTCTGAAGTCAGCACTACAGGTAAATTTGATATAAAAGACCATTGTTTGACTCTTGATGGTGCTAGGCATTGTGGTGAATTTCGTGGGCAACACAAACGGAAATTCGATTCCAGAAGGGACCCACAAAGTCAATATGCAAGCACTGCCATGAGACACTGCACCCGGGCCAATCAAAAAAATTTTTTAGTGGAGCAGCCTGGTGTTCCGCACGCGACAAATTTTGTGAAATCAATTGTTCTATCTGAGCATCCATAGTGACCCATGTGCAATGGCGTCGGGTGAGCTATTTATTGTGTACAGTGCCTCAATGGCCTTGACGGAGAAGGCGAAGACTTTCCATCTAAAGCAAACGTGGCACTGTCATTTGGGATTGAACATAGTCTGTATGTAGGAGGATGACGTCCTGCTGGACAGATAATCTCTACTGAAGCGCAAAATATGACATGCGACTAGATATTTAACCTGCTTAATTGAATATGGCCAACCAGCATGGAGTTAGTGCAACAGAATCTTTCGATTGAGGATAGCAGCTGTTGCCTGAGTAATCTGTTGGTGGTCTATGGAAAAATCATCAAGTGTTTCATTTCACTGGATATCAAAGTCATAGCAAGAACCTTCTAAGGTGTCAGACACTGAATTAGTGCCGTCTAGTAGGCAAGAAAGAGCTCCACATTCAATTGCTTAGCTGTTGTTCTGCACAAAATTTCATACTGATAATTGGATAGAAGTAGATAGCATTGCTCCAACTTTTGCGCCATGTATGGAGGGACTGGCTTTGAAAGACTGAACAATAAGGTGAGAAGCTCGTGGTTCATCATCAAGTAGAATTTCTGCCATACAAGTATTGGTGGAATTTAGTGACCCCATATTTAAGAGCAAGATCTTCCTTCTCAGTCTGCAAATAGTTGCATTGCGCTTTGTTGAGGAGTTTAGACGCGAAAGCAACTGGCTTATTCAATGATCTAACTCTGTGCAAGAAAACGGCGCCAGCCTCTTAAGAAACTATGTCAACTGCCAACATGACTGACTTGGCAGTATCAAACTGTACCAAACATCCATTACTCAATAGAGCTTCTTTCAGTTTCTGAAAAGCGACTTGACTCCCCCTATCCCACTCCAGTGGAACATTCTTCTGTCGAAGACGGTGTAATAGATCTTCAATCTACGCAGTGTTTCGAATTAACTGATGCAATAAGTTAGCTTATCCGACATAGCTTCGAGTTCACTGACGTTCCTAAGAGCTGGGAGGTCCCATATGACAGTTAAGTGTGACTAAAAGATGGAAACTCTGACTTTGTAATGTGTCCCAAATATTCCGTCTCAGTCTGGAAGAATGAATACTTGGCTTTATTATACTTTAACCCAGCAATCTAGAGCACTTGAAACAATTTCCTGAGAATGGAAAGAAATTCATCGGCAGTACGATCCGAAACTACTGTGTCGTAAAAAAAAGTTTGAGCAAGAAACTGTTGCCGTCAACTGTGTTAAGCAGTGTTCAAAAATTGTGGGTGCGGACATAATGCCAAACGGAAACCGCAAAAACTTAAAGAATCCCATGTCACTGTTGATCAGAATAACGCGTTGGGTCCATTTATCCAACGGTAGCCGCAAGTAAGCATCGCGAAGATCAGTACTGGAAAAGAAGTGACCTGCATCAACCCTTTCCACACGCTCCTCAGACCATGGTAGAGTAAAAGTGTCAATCACAGTCTGTGGATTTTCTATTGTCTTAAAATCTGTCCATCAGCGTAACCCACATGAAGGTTTCTTTATAATCACGAAAGGTTTTGCGCACTGAATGGCTGCTAAAGGAAATCGCACAATTGTCCTGCCGAGATAAGAATTCCTGTGCCACCTGACCTTTGACAGCGTGAAGAACGGACCGTGCTCACCAAAGCCGTGGTTTCAAATGCCTTTCACGGTAATGTGAACCCCAGAATTACTAGCTTTGCTTAGACCATCTTGGAAAATGGCTCTAAGTTCATCACAAATTTCTGCTGCCCTGTCTGTAGGTACGGAGTAGTTCACAGAGAGACAACTGTCTTTAATGTGCAAACCAAACAGATTAAAAGAGTCCATACAAAAAATACTTTCACATGTGCACAACGTTGTGTACTGCCCACTCGTATAATATAGGACGCCTAGGGAGCCTGCTTTCTCAGATCGCTAGACAAAAATTCAAGCTAATAGCATTAATAGATTTTTATTACAGTAAGATAAATGTCAATACTTAATTTTGCATATTCACAAACATGTGTCGCAAGCAAATGGCGACATGCAAATAATCAATGTCCTTCAGTATATACAATTCCAAAAATAAGCAAAACAATACAGTTTATAAGTCGCTACTGTAGCGTTCGTAGGACAGCTCATCTTCAACCCGGGCCGTGGCGAGGTGGAACGGCGCTTATATTCTCTTGTCCTAGATACTGCAGAGAAGTTACAGCAAAAATTCACCAAAACAAATATAACACCTGTAATTAATGTTGCACTAAATACAATGATGTTACTTTCAAGCACAGAGAATGAAGTCAATTAAACTGTTCAAAAACTAAAAATTAAAAAGTCAGTAGGCTTAGATGAAGTACCAATGTGTGTACTGAAACAATGCATAGGGATTATATAAGGCCCTTTAACGAATATAATAAATAAGTACTTCACATTAGGGACATTTACACAGCAGTTAAAATAGGCAAGAGTTGCATCTTTGTTTAAGAAGGGTAATGCAGAAGACATAGAAAATTACCGACCCATTTCCCTGCCGTCAGCATTCTCAAAAATAATAGAAGCAATTATGAAAGACAGATTAATGAATTACCTGAATAAATACAGTCTCTTAAGCGAATTACAGTTTGGTCTCCAAAGTGGCAAAATTATTGAGTCTGCCATAGTAGAATTCCCAAAGTTGTACTTGATGCTCTAGATAAAGATGAGCGTGTCACAGGCATATTTTTGAATCTTTCTAAGGCGTTTGATACCGTCGACCATAAGATTCTATTAAATAAATTAGAAACATTAGGAATTAGAGGGGTTACTAAAGACTGGTTTCGATCATACCTAGCAGATAGGATACAAAGAGTAGAGACAACACAAACTTCAAATAGATCCAAATATTTAGTAAAACACTTACCAGAACCAAAATACATTAATATACGGGTTCCGCAAGGTAGCATATTAGGACCAATACTATTCCTGATATACATCAATGACTTTCCCACTAGTGTTACTTATGGTGAAAAAATCTCTTCGCTGATGACAGCAATATAATAGTCACTTAGGAAACAAGAGAACTCCTTGCCGAGAAAGCAAATGGAACTCTCAAGGAAGTTCAAATGGTTCAAATGGTTCTGAGCACAATGGGACTTAACTACTGTGGTCATCAGTCCCCTAGAACTTAGAACTACTTAAACCTAACTAACCTAAGGACATCACACACATCCATGCCCGAGGCAGGATTCGAACCTGCGACCGTAGCGGTCGCGCGGTTCCTGACTGTAGCGCCTAGAACCGCTCGGACACCCTGACCGGCCTCAAGGAAGTTTATGATTGGTCAATAAGCAATAAAGTGACTTTGAACGTAAAGAAAACTAATGCCATGAATTTCAGTTTGAAGAGGAAGATTGACAATGTTAAATTAAATGTTGATGGCACCTCTATAGATTGCGTAACAAATGAAAAATTTCTAGGAATGAATTTTGATTTTCAGTTGAAGTGATGTGAAGAGACAAAGGTACTTGCAAACAAAATCTCATCTGCATGTTATGCCCTTAGAATCCTATCATCAGTGTGTAACATGCAGTGTCTTTTAGTTACATATTATTCATATGTACACTCAGTTCTTAGCTATGGCATTCTTTTTTGGGGAACAAACGCACAAAATATGAACACAATTTTCAAACTCCTGAAAAGAGCCGTAAGAATAATAACCAAAAATACTAGTCGAACTCATTGTAAAGATCTGTTCAAAACAATAGGGATTTTAACTGCTCCATGTGAATACATTTACCGGTCAGTTGTACACATAAAAAATAACATTGGTAATTACTGCACAAACAGTTCTATCCATGACCATGCAACAAGAGATAGACTCAACTGACATTTACGAAGAAAAAATAAACATAAAACTCATAGCAGCATTTTCTACCGAGGAATAAAACTGTACAATAAATTACCAAAAGAGATTAAAGAAATTGCAAAACTACACTTATTTAAAAAGGTAGCTATAAAGTACTTGTTATGCAATACATTTTATACATTGAAGGATTACTTAGATAAAAAAGAGTGTGGGCTTTTTATACAAATAAATAATAACAACACAACACCTTCACTTTATGTTTTTTCCCTTCTTTTATCCTTTCTAGAAATACTTTCCCCCAAGGTATGTGTAGCACAATACTAACACCTCTTCCTCTTTCTGAGATCAACATCTCACTCACTATGGAGGAATGCTGACTCAGTTTTTATTTATTAAAAAACTATTGTGTACCAGGAGTACATCTAATGATTGTCTCTAACTATAAGTCTGTAAATATACGTGTATACCAATTAGCCTAATTTAAATTGGTCTAAACTTGTAAATATTTTGACATGTCCTATATCCTTGTAGAAAGAGATCTACTGATGAATAAAGCTGCTACTACTACTACTACTACTAGATGCTGTTCCTGTCTCGGTGTCGTCCGAGAGAGAGGTCTGTCAGCGTAGCGTACTGTTGGCTGACGTCGTCTCACAGTGCTCTCTGCCCCCCCCCTCCCCCCCCCCAAAGCGACGGACCGCCGTCGTATAGGGAGCGCGACAACGGAGGGGCGGGCAGGAGTGTGGACGCTGCGCTGGACTGGACTGGTAGCCATGGCTGCAGGGGACAACAGGCTTCCGGTCGTACCTCGCCATCCGGCCTTCGCTCTGGCGAGAAATGTCTCCCGGAAAACGACCAGAAGGGTACGTGTCCAGCTCCCGAGGCCAGTAACAAGATGTCGAAGGCCTCAGTTGCTGCTGCGTGGGCGGGTCCAGCGCCTTCGGGAGGACGAGGGAAGGTGGAGAAGGCGAAGGCTCTGTTTACATGGGGTCGTCCCGCGCTGTTGTGGCTGCGATGTCCTCGGGATCCGTAAATCTGGGGGGAGAGACACAGAAGGATCACCGTGCACATGACAGTTGCGACGTTGATTGTGATGTCGGCGCTGCAATCCGTCTGGGCCTGAAATGAGATACATGCATGCACCAAGTCGATGAAGAATGTCGCCTCGCGCCCACCGTCTGCTGCCGCGAAAAACCCTGAGAAACACAATATCATGGGGCGCATAGCGCTAATTGTGGCCTTCATTCGGCGCAGATGGTCAGGAGGGTGGATCACGTGGAGCAGTGTCGGATGGCGGCGCCCGTGAAACAATTCCGCCAGCGATGGGCCATCTCGTGGATGCGAACGATAGGAGGCGAGAAACAGTTGCAAAGCTCGATCCCTGGTGTGTACGGTGAGAAGTTTGACCATCTGTTGCTTGAAAGTTCTGACAATACGTTCCGCTTCGCCTTTTGACTGTGGATGGAACGGTGTACTAATTAGATACTGTATGCTACTGCGTTCACAACATGTTAAATCATTGGGCGTGAACTGAGGGTCCGTTGAGGCAAAAAATTAAGGACGACACCTGAACTGTGCTACACGACGTTGTCGAGTTCAGTGGCACAGCAAAAGGAAACTTGCTATACGTCTGAACCACAGTCAACCAGCGAATGTTCCAAAAAGGTCCCGCAAAGTATATGTGCACACGTTGCCATGGTGATTGCGACTTAGGCAGACCAGAGGACTTTTGTGCCGGAGCAGACTGATTTTCAGCACATGCGTGACACTATGACGTCATCTGTTCTACTTGGGTGTCCATACCCATCGAGGTAGTGTCGACGTGCTAACAGTTTCGGACTAACAATCCCCCAAGTGTGCGTGGTGAAGTAGCTGCAACACTTCTTTTCGCAAAGCTTTAGGGATCAACACACGTGACTGCCCACTGTCATTCTGAACAAGAACCACACCTTTCTGTGTAGCGAGGCTATGCCGGCACGCAAAGTATTGGCGAACTACAGAGTTCTTTATGGTAAGCAAAGAACGAGGCCAAGATGTGCGAATGTATTTTAGCAAAGTGTTCAAATCCGAATCAGCTTCTATGGCCTGTACAATTTTCCTATATTTCAGCGGAAAAGATTGAAGCAATTCAGAATCCTGAGCATCTGCTGACAACGTGATGCAGCAGAAGCGTCGAAGTCTGTATCAAGGTCAATTGCAAGACGTGAAGGTGCGTCCGCATTACCACGTTTAGCTGTCGAACGATACACAATCTCGTACTGTTATTGAGACAACAACAAAGCCGATCTTTGCAATTTTCGGGCAGTCCGTATAGGAACCGGCTTCGTCGGATGAAACAAGGACTGCAATGGCCTGTGATCCACACAAATAGTGGTGGAATTTTGTGACACCATACACAATTACCAATGCCTCTTTCTCAATTTGTGAATAGTTACACTGGGCTTTGGACAACACTTTTGATGCGAAATCAATAGGTCTGTTGTTATCACCAATTCTTTGCGAAACCACTGCAACTGTTCCGTAAGAGGAAGC
This sequence comes from Schistocerca serialis cubense, assembly GCF_023864345.2. Classification (NCBI taxonomy): domain Eukaryota; kingdom Metazoa; phylum Arthropoda; class Insecta; order Orthoptera; family Acrididae; genus Schistocerca; species Schistocerca serialis. The sequence goes on along the minus strand of NC_064640.1, from coordinate 54,887,561 downwards.
GTCAATCTGCAATACAACTGGTTTGTCAGGATCAAAGTGAACCAAACCTCGATCAATGAGCAATGCATCCTTAAGTTTTTGAAAAGCTACTTGGCGCTCATGTGTCCAAACAACGGGGACATTCTTGCAACGCAAGCGATGCAGTGGAGCTGCGATTTGTGCAGCATTTGGTATGAACAGAATATAACAATTAATTTTCCCTAAAACTGAGTCCAATTCTGTGACATTGCGAGGAACTGGCAAATCTCGTATGGTTAACAAATGCGACTGAACAGGATGTACACCTTGACTGTTTATGACATGACCAAGATACTGCAACTCAGGTTTTAAAAAATCACACTTGTCCAGTCTACATTTTACTCCTGCATCAGATAACACACAAAACAAAGCACGCAAATTTTCAATGTGATCTTTCAGGTGTACGATCTGCTACGACAATATCATCCAAATAGTTTGAACAGTTTGGTACTTAGCAGTCAGCTGTTCCAAATACCGGCCGGGCGGGGTGGCCGAGCGGTTCTAGGCGCTACAGTCTGGAACCTCGCGACCGCTACGGTCGCAGGTTCGAATCCTGCCTCGGGCATGGATGTGAGTGATGTCCTTAGGTTAGTTGGGTTTAACTAATTCTAAGTTCTAGGGGACTGATGACCTCAGAAGTTAAGCCACCGCAGCCGGCCCAGTAACTCCCAAACCTATTTCAAACGTGGGTAAGAATACTTAACAATCTGTTCGCGTATGAGAGCATCTGCCCCTCTTTGAGTAACAGCGTCCCTAATCATGGCATCACTATAGTAACGTCCACAACACACTTGAATTTGCAATGCCTGTAAGACTTTCTATGTTAGCCACGCACTGCTTACGTGTCTGATTGGGTTGCCTCCGCAAGAAAAATAATTTATATCTTGCAGCTGTCACATTAATCTGTTCGTTATAGTAATTATCTAGCGTAGCAATCAGTTCTTCATAAGGAACCTTTTCAGGGCTGGCGATGGGAAAAAGTTTGAACGGTTAACCGATAAACAAGCACTCTGTTTGTTGCATGAATATAAGGTTGTCTGCCCCTACCTTCAATGTGATGGGCCGGGGAGTGTAGGTCGAGCTGTGCACGCTACTCAAACCATCCTTCGTGTTTAGAGTCAAGTGCACGGAATGGTGGACGGAAACTGACGCAGCTTGCCGACGCTACTGCGGGTGTTGGGGGCGACGCCGCTGTGCTCGCTTGCTCAGAGAGCAGTCTCCTCACTATTTCCACGAGTTGCTGCATTTGCTGCGCCTGAAACTTAACAACCTGAGATACTGGCAGCTCTTGCGGAGGACTGGCCATTATGAAACATACAAAAACAACAGTAAATATAGCGCAACCACTAGAGAAAGTTGTTGTGGTCTTCAGTCCTGAGACTGGTTTGATGCAGCTCTCCATGCAACTCTATCCTGTGCAAGCTTTTTCATCTCCCAGTACCTACTGCAACCTACATCCTTCTGAATCTGCTTAGTGTATTCATCTCTTGGTCTCCCTCTACGATTTTTACCCTCCACGCTGCCCTCCAATACTAAATTGTGATTCCTTGATGCCTCAGAACATGTCCTACCAACCGATCCCTTCTTCTGGTCAAGTTGTGCCACAAACTTCTCTACTCCCCAATCCTATTCAATACTTCCTCATTAGTTATGTGATCTACCCATCTAATCTTCAGCATTCTTCCGTAGCACCACATTTCGAAAGCTTCTATTCTCTTCTTGTCCAAACAATTTATCGTCCATGTTTCACTTCCATACATTGCTACACTCCATACGAATACTTTCAGAAACGACTTCCTGACACTTAAATCAATACTGGATGTTAACAAATTTCTCTTCTTCAGAAACGCTTTCCTTGCCATTGCCAGCCTACATTTTATATCCTCTCTACTTCGACCATCATCAGTTATTTTGCTCCTCAAATAGCAAAACTCCTTTACTGCTTTAAGTGCCTCATTTCCTAATCTAATTCCCTCAGCATCACCAGACTTAATTAGACTACATTCCATTATCCTTGTTTTGCTTTTGTTGATGTTCATCTTATATCCTCCTTTCAAGACACTGTCCATTCCATTCAACTGCTCTTCCAAGTCCTTTGCTGTCTCTGACAGAATTACAATGTCATCGGCGAACCTCAAAGTTTTTATTTCTTCTCCATGAAATAAAAACTTTAGTTACTTACTAGAAACTTACTAGAGAAAGTAAGGATTGATATAACTAGGAAGATCAACCTCTGAAAGGTACAAGAAAACACAGTCAGTTGTAGGGCCAATGTTCTGAAACACACTCGAAAGCGCTGAAGCAAAGTAGCAGTCAAGCATGGCGAAGGAGCCAAGATCTACAAGGAAGGCACAAAATAAATATAGCCACCAGTTGATCGAATGGCGAGAAGTAGAACCCAGTAGCAGCTGAATGTAGTTTTCCCTCACCGCCAGATGTTTGATCATCCCGATGGTCGATGCTAAGGTCTGGGTGGATTCTGATACAAAGAGCAACGAAATGAGGTGAATACATGATGTTCAATAAACTTCTTTTACTGAACTTGAATAGTATAAAGTCCAGAGCACAATCCTTTGTGAGTCCTTGCGATAGGCTTCTTAAATATCAGCAATAACAACAGAGGCAGAACGTCAACGCTTCGCCTACACAGGCAGAACTGAACTAGCAGATCGACAAGACATCGGTGCGGCCTCCTTTTGTTGGCTCCTTGGCGGATTTGGCTGTGTGAGGTGAAGACAGTGTATCCAGAAGTCGACCACAGGTTAGCCGTGTAGTCACATGGATTACAGACAACTTCTAGACATACACTGGCGCAGCATGGTATCGATAGTGTACGATACCACAGTATCCTCTCCTGTGGCAAACTAGCTCACAACTGTTGTAACTGTCGCTGGATACTGGCAATAAGGAGTTTATTTCAGAGCTGAAACTACACATGTTCTTTCAGACACATGTTTGGGGATCTTATTGGTCATGGGAGTAATTCGACATCACGTCGCCAGTTGATAGAGGCATGCCCTGTACAACAGTAGCACCATGGTACTATCACATGAGAATTAACAAATAAGAAGACAGGATGTCCATGACTTACCGCTGTTCAGTCACTAAAATCACTAATCACCGTGACCTGAAGTCATACCCAATAGCTCCTCACGGCGTGACGCCAGGAGTAACACCGCTGCGCTTCTCCAAAACATTTGAAGAATGGAACCTCTTTTCAGGAAGCCGCCATATTCGCTGACGATGGTCATCCGGTGTAGTGCAGAACCGCAGTTCATCGCCGAACACACTACGACGCCGTTCATCAGCAGACCATGCTTCCCGTTTTGGTCCCACTCCAAAAGCAGCCGATTGCATTGTCATGTTAACGGAAACCTATGTATGGGATGGTATTCCCTTTTCCGCCTGCTCCTAATCTAATGGTGCTGGCTCACACAGAGCGTCTATCACTTGTTCTCGAATGGCAGACGCAGATGTGAAGGGGTGATGATGTGCTTGGTGCACAATATGGCGAACCTCTATTGTTGTTGTCAGACATGGTCAACGGCAAGGCTGACGACGTATATGCCTGCCCATACGTTATCATCCATTCCAACATCTGACCACTGTTAAACCCGAATCTTAACATTTCACGATTCGACCAGCCAGCCAAATGGCCCCTTTCGAACTCTGTCACCTGTTGATAACTCTGTCTCATATGAGTATGCGGCATTTGCGTGTCCTTCACAGCAATCACTCAATATCTGACACTGTTGACGCCTCTTGTATTCCCTACCATGCATGGTAACAACACGAAACGCACGAATGCACTCTCGTGGCCGTTCTACCTGATACAGATAACTGCAAGTCTAATCAGTTACATACCTGTCGAAGCTACGTTGACGTCCGACCATTTCTTCCCCGTGCTTCACACTTTTATCAGGCAGTGTATAGTAAAATTATTTCATATCAAGACTTTGTTTTATTAGCCAGCTAGTACTAGCGCCGTTCTTTCCTCTAATCTGGGATTAAGAAAGTCCGGCGTGTTCACAATTCTGTGACACTGTAGGAATCTTGTATCTGTCAGAGCAATGCCATGGCCACCCACACAGGTATGCGCAGATTCGAGGATTGCCTAGGCACACACATACCAGTGTGGGCAGTGTAGAATAGTGTTGCAACAATAAGTTTAGAAGTATAGTTGTCGTTAGTCTCCAAACCTCATGTTATCCCGAGGCTCCAGTAACATATCTAGTAGTATGAAGTGGAAGTTATTCACTTAGAACTTGAGTTAATTCCTTTTATTGATATGTTTTTTAAATTCATTCTTATTTTCAATTTTCAATTTTATTTTAATTTTAATATTGCCAATAGCTGTTATTAACATAACTTATTACTATGTAAAAAATATAAATCATCGTATGTCTCCATGATTATTGAATATGTATGATCTATTTAGAGTTTTCAGATAACAAGTCAAAAATTCGTTCCAATAAATTGAAATTGAACTGAACTGAACTCTCAAGACTGCAGGAATATACGGGTGTGGCAACTACTGTTGCTGTGCGGTAGCGTCAACTCCACTCGAGTTCTACTGTGTGAACTTTAGCCGAGTATGTAACGCTTTTGTTGTCATATTGGACTCGCTCTCTGTAGCGCCCTCCTTGAGATTAATCGCAGTTGTTTAGTGGCATTTGATATGGAATTCAGAGACGAAAAAGTACTGATAAAAATAGCAAGTCTTGCTTGATCACAGTGCTTATGTTGTTAATCAGTCGATGAGTTCTCAAAATTAAAGTGACAGATAAAAGTACTTGCTACGGCACAATCTGAACGTTGTCCACGTGTTTGGAAGGAGAAGGGGGTGTTACAACGCAGCCACACATGCCTCGACCCTGCAACATGCAATCTTCGAATAGGGCCGATGTGCAAAATCACTGAATGGTAGAGGTGCCAGCATTTGGATAGCTCCGCCACATGTAGAAAGTAGGACGACGTTTATTGACATTGCATTAGGAAAAGTGATTAAACAGTGTTTTTTATTAACTATATTTCTATGAATAATAGTCATGCACAGTGTAATGACATGGTGATGTCAACACTCAGTGAAAATGGAACAGCCAGCATGATGGAAGATAATGGGGAAATACAAGCAACCTAAAACATTTTATACATTTTTGTGACAGTGTAAATAGCGAGCAGTCGACAATGCAAGCCTCCACAACCATGAGTCATCAACGGCAGCAGATGTTAAGGGTGATTGTAATCCAAATTAAAGCAGCACATTGACGGCAATAAACATGTAAACACGCAAAACGGAGCTTTATCTGCAGGTGCTATGGACGTCAATTGGATTAAGGGTGCTGCAGACGTGTGCAGTGTAGAGAGTTCGGATGAAGCAACAATTACTCCCAGAGCTCAGTTTTGTGAATGGAATGTGCTGGAAAGTATGTATTCAGACTGGAGGTTCTCTCTTCCAACTGTTGCTGTAATCTTAAGTTGTTGCTATAATGTAGAAGCTGTTTGCGGCTACACAAGCTCAAAAATTCGTTTACGAGTCTTTGATTCTGATATCAAAGCACTCAGGATATTGCACCGCCTGTACGCCTTTGACCCTAAAGATTTGTGGCCTGCTCTATTGTCAAACAGATACTATGTTTCAAAATAGGAGTTCGCCTCGTATCAGCATTCTAAAACATTCCTTCCAATAAATTCTTGTGTCCGGGCCCTACATCGAGATAATGATGTGTCAGAAGCACAAAATCAAAACAAATGAGGCGTTAATACTGAAGCCTTATCCACAGTACTTGTGTCGCCTTTGTGGTCGAGCGCTGGAATACTAAGGTACATTGAAAGTAGACTACGGAAGCATTGGGTACAGATGGCTGCGAAGTTTGCTTGTACAAGGTTGGAAGGGGCTATCCGGCAAATTAGTGGTGGTAACAAATAGCGTTGGATGAAGTTCTTCATTTATTATTTCGTCTAATCAGTTAAACATTATGCATAACTTTAAAAGGTTGGACTAAATGCAGAAATTGGAGCGCTTTGTATACCGCTTGCAGTAACTAGTAGAAGTCATATCATTTAACAAATTAAGAAAAAGAACAACAATAAATTATTCCAAAAATACAGTGGCATATTTACAATAACTGGCCATCATAGGTGAGCCATCACAAGTGAATTTCAGAGAATTTATATAGGAAAGAATAAAGCGATTGAGAAGAAATGGGTTCTGAATGTTCAGGTTCACAGCTTTTGAATAATTTCCATTCCGCTTCCAAGAGTTTTCGGTTTTTGTTTGCAGAACAGAGCGTCGATGATAAATCACCGCTACTCAGAGATAACTGAGCCGGCGGCAGGAACGGATACTGATAGCCACAGGAAGCTATCCAGAAACTATAGCTCTCCGCGTTCACACGATCTGAATCCCATAAATCCATAGTCACATCGTCGACAATGAGTCAAGCCAAATCTCAAGATAGGTCAGCAGTCCCCATCATCACACTCAGAGAGCTCTGCGTGATCGTGGTAAGGCTCACCAAAGAGTGTCACTGAACGGCTTTCCTGCCTCGTGTGTAAGGATAATCTGGAGGAAGTTAGAATTCATCCTAAAACTTTCACGCTATCCCTTCCGATGTCGAATACAACATTGGGTTATAGATTTATACAAAACGTAAGTTATCTTCACCATATCATCACAATAGCCCTAATAAATATTAAGTTTCATGATATATATATATATATATATATATATATATATATATATATATATATATATGTTACAGATCGTGCAGATAAACAGAAACAGATGAGTTTGATCAACACAATAATTTACTGTTTACAGTTTTTGCGAGTACACTAAAATCAAGTCGAACAGTAGCCAACGCAAAAAATTGCTTTTGAAAATTCGGGTAACTAGCTTGGACAAGAAAGACGTTGCAGTGTTCATCTTTGGAAAACTAGCGTATAAAATATCGCAAATTCAGGTAAGTAAAAAAATTCATGTACTTCTCACGTTTATTTGCATACTAGTGCAGAAACGCAGTGCTGGCCGGATATAATTTATTTCAGCCTTCTATTAGTTCATCTCCTCCTCCGAACTCTGTCTATCCAATCCCTTCTTCCCCGTCCTTCCATCAATACCCCTGTCTCGGTCCATCACTTCCACCCCTTCCTCTCTCTATCCAGGTAATAAATACCAACATGTCCTTTTACAATATTTTACGTCACTCCTTCCTTTCCACACCCCGACCCCTAGTGGTAGTGAGCAATTTTACACTCTCAGTACTTTTATTCAAATAATGTGTGATGTACCTACCAAATTTTAATGAAATTGTTTTACGTGTTCCTGATTTATGTTTCAATGTAACCCCTTTTTCATTCTCACTCCTCTGGGAAGTAAGTGGTTCTTAACCCCACCGTTCTTCTTTCGAGATAGTATGTCACCAGTAAACTCCTGATTCATTAAAGAATTGAACTCCTCTGTACCAAACTTCTGATTACTTTACAAATTAGTTAATGTGGTAAACATTTGATGTTAAAGCTTCAACTGAAAATAAGTTTAGAAAAGGTTTGAAATTATGTAAAAATATTCTTGGAAGTCGCTAAGTGGTTTCATTATCAAACACTGAATGAGTACAGTCTGGATAATTTACGTTTCGTTTTAAGAAAACCTTTTCCTCCACACATATCTGTGTTTACGACGTTGTATGTTACAATGATATATACTGGTGCTCAAAATTAAAGCAACAAGCTACTATTTCCCCGTCATGTGTCTAATTCACCATATAATCATACAAACTGTGAACAGATGTCGTTAAGGTCGTGTTCTGCAAGTAAGATGGCATTCCAATCAACGGACAACGACGCCAGCAATGACGTCAGGCACCTATCAAACGGGATAGCGTTTGCAGGGTAGTCCCACATCCACAATCGCTGTGTTCACAGTCACTGACGCTGCAGTATTGCACAGAGAAGAATGGAAGCAGAAGATGGCTTAACGTGAATCGTTCTGTTGTTTCTCAGATGAAGCGTCAGTTTATAGATACCTAACCTGTATCCCAGAGACCAGAACAGGGCCGACCACGTGTGACATCAGAAAGAGTGGACCGTTATTTGGTTGTAAGGGCAGGACGATACCGCCTTAGTACTGCACTGCAACTGGCATATGACCTCGCAGCATCACCTGGGCGTGTTGTATCGAGGCAAAGGGTGTGCAGAAGGTTTTAGCAGAGTGGCCTTTATTGTTGGAGTTCTGCTGTCTGTTTAGCTCTGTCGTGTCTTCACAGAAGGGAACGTCTATAGTGGAGCCGTCAACACGCCACCAGGACGGTCGAACAGTAGGCCAACGTTCTTTTGACGGATGAGTCCCGATTTGGTCTGGACAGTGATTCTCGACGGATTCGCATCTAGAGGGCACATGGAACACGATTTCGGGATCCAAACATTGTGAAAAAAGACGGATGTCGAGGTGGATCCCTATTGGCGTGGGCAGGGATTATGTTGACCACTCGAACACCTCTTCATGAAATTGTATACGTGAATCAGCAATATTTAACTGCTGTCAGGTACCGTGTGGAGACCTTGGGATCTCATGAGCGGTTTTGCTAGGTGCTGTGGGCCCAGACTTCGTATTGATGGACGATAATGCTCGACATCATAGAGCAAGGGAGGAGGTTGATGTTTTTTTCGAAACAGAAGATATAGTACGCATGGCGTGACCTGCTCGCTTTCCCGATTTGAATCCTATAGAGCATGTCTGGGATGCACTAGGGAGACGGTTTGCATCACCTCAGGATTCACCAACCACTCTCCAAGACTTGTGAGCAGCTCTGGAGGAAGAATGGGTGTTATTGCCTCAACATGAGATTGATGATATCATTTACAGCATGTCCTATCTTTGTCAGATCTGTATTGGTGCCAGAGGTGGTCACACCCCTTACTGAGTTCATTAACCAGTTGTCAAAATGTGTGTGCAAATCCGTTAAGTTTTTAAAAAACGAAGAACATTTTTGTCTACCGTTATGCATGTTGCAGTTGATTACGTTCTGTATTCTTTACATTGTTTCTGCTTTACTGTCCCCTGTTTATACTGTTTTGTGGCAAAATAAATACAACCTTGCAAATTTCCGTTTGTTACTTTAATTTTCGACAACAGTGTAATTTTGCTGTTATATTCAGGGCATATATGGATACTATATCCTAAATAGAGATAGTAGTAAAGAAATAAGGGGTTGTTCCAGGAACCATTGAGGGAGCAAGGTGCCACGAACTGTGGATTGTGGTGTACGTCGGAATAAACGAGACCCATCACCTGGGCTCTGACGTCATACTTGTATAATTACAACGACTGGAGCAGAAGGCTGAGGAGACCAGCAATGCTCACGGATTATCAAGGGAGCTCACAATCTGCTACAATGTCCCCAGATCAGATCATCGCCTCCAGGTTCTGAGTTGAGTGGAAGGCTTGAACCAGAGCCATCGAAAGATTTGTGACAAGCTAGACAAGGTGGATATGAAGTGGGCCAGCAGCGACGCGCTCTTGCGTTTGGAGTCGATCAGTACGAGGCTCCCAAGTGACATGTGCAGCACACTGGTTGCAGCAGTGATTTTGAAAAGCTCGTTTCCCCATAGCAGCCAATATACACTGAATTGGCATGTGTATTCAAATATAAAGATATGTAAACAGGCAGAATACGGCGCTGCGGTCAGCAACGCCTATATAAGACAACAAGTGTCTGGCGCAGTTATTAGATCGGTCACTTGCTGCTACTATGACAGATTATCAAGATTTAAGTGTGTTTGAACGTGGTGTTATAGTTGGCGTACGAACGATGGGACACAGCATCTCCGAGGTAGTGATGAAGTGAGGATTTTCCCGTACGACCATTTCACGAGTGTACCGTAAATATCAGGAACCCGTTAAAACATCAAATCTCCGACATTGCTAAGGCTGCAAAAAGATCCTGCAAGAACGACTGAAAACAATCGTTCAACGTGAGAGAAGTGCAACCCTTCGGCGAATTGCTGCAGATTTCAATGCTGGACCATCAAGAAGTGTCAGCGTGAGAACCATTCAACGAAACAGCATCGATACGGGATTTCGGAGCCGAAGGCCACTGTTACTCTCTTGATGACTGCACGATACAAAGCTTTACTCCTAAAATGTTTAAATATATGCGAATTACCAAGGGACAAACTGCTGAGGTCATCGGTCCCTAGACTTACGCACTACTTATACTAACAACACACACACCCATGCCCGAGGGATGACTCGAACCTCCGGCCCGTCTACACCGACATTGGACTGTTGATGACTGGAAACGTGTTGCCTGGTCGGACGAGTCTCATTTCAGATTGTATCGAGTGGATGGACGTGTGTTGGTATGGAGACAACCTCATGAACCCATAGACCCTGGGTGTCAGCAGGGAACTGTTCAAGCTAGTGGAGGCTCTTTAATGGTGTGGGGCGTGTGCAGTTGGAGTGATATGGGACCCCCGGTACGTCTAGATACGAGTGACAGGTGACACGTGATCCTGTCTGATGACCCGCATCCATTGTGCATTCCGACGGACTTGAGCATTTCCAGCAGGACAATGCGACACCCCATACGTTCAGAATTGCTACAGAGTGGCACCAGAAACACTTTAACACTTCCGCTGGCCCCCAAACTCCCGATACATGGACATTACTGAACACATCTGGGACTACTTGCAACTTGCTGTTCAGAAGAGATCTCCACCACCACGTAGTCTTGCGGACTTATGGACAGCCCTGCAGAATTCGTGGTGTCAATTCCCTCCAGCACTACTTCATACGTTAGTCGAGTCCATACCACGTCGTGTCGTGGCACTTCTGCGTGCTAGTGGGGGGGGGGGGGGGGGGGGGGACGATATTAGGCAGGTGTAGCAGTTTCTTTGGCTCTTCAATGTACATCATACGGGACTGAGCTGCTAAGGAGTTTTGGTACACTTACAACTAGAGCAACGTAACAGGTCTTTGACATGGTGAACTTACTGATTAGTGTCACTTTTCGATGCAGGTTAATCCCCATAGTTGCGTTTTTTCTACGAAGACCCTTTATAGTAACAAGGATTCGTCGCCAAGTTTGCGCCTGCGTTTGTTGCGGGCATGCACTGACTTCAAGCTCCAGTATCATATGCTCGTGCAACAAGCACCAACGATGTCTGTCGTCAGTTTCATGCTGGCTAATTTGAGACGCTTTCGTAAGGGCTGAGTAACCGATGGATGAAATCAATGTCATTGGCTTGTTCTATGAAGATGCCCGCGTCATCGGTATAGGCTGCGCAGTTGTGGATCATGTGCTGTGTCTACACGCCGCCCACAGTGCGGTTTATGGCTCGCAGCAGAAGGTCAATCGCAATCACAAAGAAAAACGTAGACAACGGGCATCCGTGCCGGAGTGGCTGTTGTATGGCATTTGAATTCGTTCTCTGGCCATTAACGATCACCACAGATCTTTCTCCTGTGAGGAATTTCTTAACGATGTGGATGAACTGTTGACAAAAGCCTAGTTTAGCTGTGACACACGGTAGTTAACTGTGCCTGATGTGGTCGAAGGTGTTGGTGAAGTCAGTTGACAGAATTTCTGCGGAAGGCCTACTCAGTGCAGCGTAAGAGACCGCATCCCTGTAGGCAAACGCAGCGTGGAAGTTGTTACGACGCCTGACTGGTATGGACAGATAACTTTGTTCATGACGAGCTCCATTTTCACCATAATGCATCTACCTGTAATTTTATAATTGGTGTTCAGAGGCTGTTATGCGGCGCAGGTATGCAGCACGACACTTAGCCTGTGAATTTGGTATCAGCACAATTCGACAATTCGGTCTTCTAGAAATTTCCTTGGGACCGCTGTACCGTCAATGATGTCGTTCACCACGTCGGTAGTGCCGGCCGCGGTGGCCGTGCGGTTCTAGGCGCTCCAGTCCGGAGCCGCGCTGTTGCTACGGTCGCAGGTTCGAATCCTGCCTCGGGCATGGGTGTATGTGATGTCCTTAGGTTAGTTAGGTTTAAGTAGTTCTAAGTTCTAGGGGACTGATGACCACAGCAGTTGAGTCCCATAGAGCTCAGAGCCATTTGAACCATTTTGAACCACGTCGGTAAATGTGTCTCATTGATATCTGAGAAGACCCGATAAAAGTCTCTCGGAAGACTACCCGGGCCTGGGAACTTTCCTTTCGGGGATCCTCTTAACACCACGCATACCTCACGCTGCGTCACTTCCTCGCATAATGCAAAGCGATCAGAGATAACGCAGGGTACTCCTTCCGACAAGGGGCGTAAGGCAGCGTTGTCATCGTTGGTAGGGCGAAAGATGTTGGCAAAGCAGTCCGTGACATAGCGGCCTTCTCCGTTACTGTAGTTGTACACATGTTTCCTGCTCGCCATTAGCGTTTCACGCTCAAAATGGTAGGTTGCTGGTACTTCGTTGCCGAAGTCACACCGGAGGCGGCTGCGGACCAGCATCCCTTTCCCCTCTTCTCGATGGATGGGAATGACCTTGCTTTTAGTTTCACAACGGCGCAGGGAAGGTCTGCACTGTGAGCTACAGCGGCGTCGAGTGCATCTTGGAGAGACTGTTGATTAAAGGCAGATGTGCGCTGTTTGCAGAAGGATGCCTTGCCTTTGCAAAGTCGGTCCACCACTCGAGGGTGGAACTGTAACTGCCCACTTTTTGTACACAGTTCTGCCACGCAATGTACTTTCACGCGGAGACCGACTGCAGCAGTATGGCTTGTACTGAATTTCTAGAAACGCGAAGCAGTCACGAAACTACCACCCTTCAGTTTCATTTCACATGCAAAGCTACAGTGGTCCCTGAAAGCCAGAGGATGCACTGTTATACTTTGTAGATCGTCCTTCAGACACTTTGAGACGAAGATCCTTTCGATTCTAATGGCACCGCCCATACAGATGTGAGTGACATACGTCGAAATTCGATGAAATGACGCAATGAGTTCAAAAGTTCCTTAGTAGCCAAGAGCTCCGCGAGTTCAGGACATTTAGTAAGCGTAGGATGCTGGTCGGCCGAGGCCGTAGCACAAGTCAAACAATTCAAACAGTTACCGATCACTATTGGGTGGGTCGAGACCAATTAAGCCAAGCACACCGATTAAATAAAGAGGATCTGGCTCGTGTGTTATCTGTCTCAGACGGCATATAAATATTGAGAAATTGTGCGCCCCTGGTAACAGAAGCTATGGCGCTGCCGTTCGGTGAAAGTTGAATGATTCTTGATGCAAGTACGTCTTTATAAAGAATTGCGGTGCCATATTTAGTGCCGAGGATAATGTTGTAGATGACGTCATAGTTACACCATCAAAGCTTCTTGAAGTACAAGTGCTGTAAAATCGCCGTACTTTAAAAAATCAATAAAAGATACTACTTTGTGCAGAGGTGAAATCGCATTCATATTGAGTGTTAAAATGGAAAACACTTTGTACTGGCTGTCACGGGTATTAGCAGACATTTAAAATTGTGCACTCAATAAACGGCAATAAAGGAGCTGTTGAAAGGTACTGTGCTGTCATTTCATTCTAGAAGTAAACTTGGAGTAAAAAGCAAAATTGGCGTAAAAGTAAAAACTGCTTTAGAATTAATGCTTTGCAGAAAACACCTACGAGACACTGGTTGATAAAACTAACAGACATTACACTGTAAAAATTCTGAAATCGTTTCACTACTTAAATAGCAGTAATTTGTGTGAAACATTTCTTCCCCGATAGACGACGACTGGGCAGGGGAAGGCTACTGCACGTTTTCCGCCTCCAGCTGCCTTCACGGCCCGTGGCCGGCGGGTGTGACGCGCTGCCCTCTTTACCACCGCCCCCGGCTGCAGCCCATACAAAACAAAGTACGCAAAATAATAAGCAATGCTCCACGATACACACGCATCGCGGACCTTCACCGGGAATACCGACTTGAGACTCTCACGGAGGTAATCCACAAGCTCACCACAAGACTAACAGAAACTCCAGACACTCGCAGAACCCGTTTATTCTGAATCTGGGGAACTACGACCACAACCATAGATGGAATCATAAATGACCAAAAGACATACTTGTAAGGACCTAACATCTATGGCCAAGCACATGCAAACACAACGGTACAGGTGAGCCCCTGTTAATCAGACACCATTACTGGATATCCAGCTGGAACACACTGCCGAATAACTGGCACCACACAGGGAAGCCGTACCGTACACTGCATACAGACAAGCTCCACACCCCCCCCCCCCCCCCCCACACACAGTGACACGATCTATGGCCGATCTCCCACTACTGTATAACGATCTTGATTGTTCCAGGAATGCAGCGGCTGAAGCAACTGGGACACATCGCCATCGCTTGCCACGGTAATGATGCATGATACCCATACTAACAAATCCAACCTTGCATGAACTATCGCAGCTAGTAAGCCACTACTGCTCTTGCTACTCATTACACTGTCGCAGAGGCTTTTTCCCACGGCACGAGCCTTGGCACTTTTTTTCCCTCTGCTCTTCAAATTGCTACCCTCATTCGCGTTTCGTCCACTATCTATCACCTGATGGACAGTGTTAATGCGTAGTCTTACCCAGACGCACGGATAACATCACAGCCCAGCATCCTGTGATCCACTTACTAGATAACTAACATGTTGACGGAGGTGACAGTAGAACTTTCGGTCTGGCGACCACGTTGGTGCGGGCGTGGAGGGGCCCCATCTCATCTCATTGTGTCGGTCGAGGTGACCCCTTCCGCTTCGCCATTGCCAGGGACGGAGCCCGAGACTGTCGTAGCAGAACGTATACGTGGGCGCTGCGGCAACTGCTCGCTGCTCTGTCCGTTTTTTCTCTTAGCGGGCACCACGGTCTGCTCTTTTGCCTGGTTCAGAAAAGCCTTCAGATGTTAGGTTTGTTCCTGTATGCGGGCTTACCAAACGACGATCTCGTCATGTGGAACGCACACTGAGAGTCTTTCCGTTTCACACCCGCTTTCCCGTATTCGGCAACGTCTCCGGATTCTGTTGTTTTCCACTGTTACCCCTGCTTCTTTGCAGAAACCTTTGCCGATGGGAACCAGGGAGTAAAGAGGCCTCCATGTTTTCCGGAATCTGACTCGGATTACTTTCCACTTCAATAGGTGCTTCCTGGTGTGCAGCTTGTAACTGCTCAGGTAGAGATGACGGAGCCGGAGTTTCCTCCATCTGTTCCTGCGTCTTACTAGTAACGATGTGTGTAGGAACAGGAGCTTCAATTTCGTCTACTTGTTCCGTCTAGCGGGGTATAGTACCCTCCCCGCGACTACCTCACTCACAAGGGGAGGCCGCCAATTGTGAAATTCAGATTCGATTCATACTGTGCATAATAAAAGCTCATGGCCAGAAGTGTAATGTGGCAAAGCACCAAGATGCACTTCTCAGCCGTTGTCGAGAAAATCGACAGTTAAAAGAAACGTGGCGGTGAAATACTCTCTAAGAGTATATAATAGTTCTCTACAGCGTCGTGGCGCAGCGGTAAGCGCTCGGGTTCGTAATGCGAAAGTCGCCGGATCGAATCTCGCGCTATGCAACTTTTTTTTTAGTATTTGTTTTTTATAATTCAAATTATATATATATATATATATATATATATATATATATATATATATATATAATTCCCGGCAATCAGTTGCAACAATTATGCATATAATAAGTTGTTGAAAGTCGTTTGTCGTGGAAAAACTGGCGACTTCGAACATCATTATGTTTTCCGCAAACAAAGTTGTATTTCACAAACGTTATTAATTTTCTTCATAATGTTAACCACGTATAGTTAACGGAAGACGTAGAAACGATATTCCGAAACGAATACGTATAGCGTAAGTCAAACGTTCGAATTAGAATAGAGATCCCACGAACACAAATTTGCCGTGGCAGGTATGAAATATAAACTCCGTTACTCGCTCGTTACACTTGAATGACAGATGTTGAATGGGCCGACACGAGCCGCCGCATAACAGCGTAGTTGCCTGCTAACTTCGAAAGAAGGTAGATGCGGTCCCTAGCGCAACTTATAACATTGTCGAAAATCAGTGCGGACGGGAGAGCTTTGGTACACCCTGATAAAAGAAACGGAAAAATGGAGGCGGTACAATTGGAGAGCGATCCGCCTTCACCAACATGCATAAGCAATTCATTAATAATTTATATATATATATTTGAATTACAAAAAACTAATGATAAAAAAAAACTGCATGGCGTAAGATTCGATCCGGCGATCTTCTGATTACGAACCCTTGCGCTTACCGCAGCGCCACCACGCTGTGGAAAATCATTATTCGTCGAGAGTATTTCACCGCAACGGTTTTTTTTAACTGTCGATTTTCTCGACAACGGCTGAGAAGTGCATCTTGGTGCTTTGCCACATTACACCTCTGGCCATGAGCTTTTATTATGCACAGTATGAATCGAATCTGAATTTCACAATTGGCGGCCTCCCCTTGTTAGCAAGGGAACAAGAGTGCCACAGCACCCTCACGAGGAAGCTGCAGTTCATCCTTAAGTGTTCTGTAGAATGACAGGTGGAATAAGTTAGAGGTTCGCTAATATATGTGACCTGCGCCCGACACTTGTCAAACATGACGTACGAGGCAATTTGTTTTGTGAGGTCCCACTCTACAATTAACTTTATTTCGGTAGACAGCGGACCATTTCTCATTTGTCACTGGTAGTACCACACTGTACTGGGTAAGGGCACGAGCAGTCAATTCATTCAAGCATTCATGTGGCATATTAAATATCGTGAGCTGTCGAACACCATAAGTAGAGGGCACAATTTGAATATTGCTCAAACTGTCGTCAATGTGCTTGAATATACGCACGCTGCCCTATTTTCCTAATGTTACTAATCTGAGAAATAGCGAGTACTGTATAAAGTTCAACTGGAATGTGTGTATTACATCTTCAGGCAATTTCACGTATTCGAATAGTCACTCATATCAGATGCAATCGGGCGCAAAGCGTTGCGGTCAAAAGGGAACTGAGCAGTGTTGGCTCTAATGAATGTCGACATTGTTACTCACAGTATGTTGCAATGCAGTTCGAAGACCTCACTAGGACGGCACTCACCTTCCCTCCGCAAGCACTGCCTGCCGATGTGAACAAGCCTGGAGCGGCCGCGCTGTCTAGCGTGAAGTGCACTCGCCGAGAACAACTTCAGCTATCAGTGGACGCTCCCCAGACCGACTCCAACTTCCATACGTCATGAGGCGTAGCGCCTTCGCATCGCTCCTGTCACTTGGTAGGACGATATCGTTATAGGCATGAGGTGTCACCAGCTGACATGGACCTGAGTTACAGAGCTGCACGCAGTTGTACTAGTAGGCGGCAGAGGTCAGCAGTTGACGGACAGTGCTAGCAGTCGTAGTCAAAACAATGTTGTAAAGTTATGTCTGATTAATATTTAATGTATTTGCATAGTTATAATTGTTTTATATGTGTAGTAATTAGCAGTGTGAGTGTTGTATGAGTGAAGAAGAACAGAAGTAAATGAAAATTGTTTTGTTTATTCGCGAAGTACCTGTTAAACTATACAGGGGATTTGCTATAATTAAATGTGCAGTCAGTTTATGGTACTAATAAATCGTGAGTAGAACACAAATTAGTCGGTAATTTCAGAAGGAGTAATTTTATATTTGATACTTTTCTAAATTTATTTATTTAGCAATTGCCATAGAAAGAAATGTTTTACTATGATTGGTCATTCATGTAAAGCGCAGGTTAGTGTGGGATAATACTGCAACCTGATTTGCTGTTTGTGATATCAGCCAATCAGAAAAATACAGGCTCGAACCAATCTATGAAGTCAGTCGGGGCTGATGGTTCGCACCAGCAACGTCTCATTGAAAGCAGCTCCGACGAAAGTACTGTAAAATCGCGGAAAAATTTAAGTGAACGGTATAGTGGAAGTCGTGTGAAATTTCAGACGGAATATCAACTGTTAGTTAAAACCGCGTGGCGTGTTGTGCGGTCTAAGACTGGAACAGGTATTACGTGTAGAGCAGAGCGCACAACATTTGAGCGAGCATTTTCATAACTAAACGATCCATTGAACTCTATTAACTTCGGTAACGGGTGTAAATACCATAAACTGGCTACGTGTGTGATTGTGGTGTACATGGGAACTTTACATTGTGTAGCCACTTGGTACGGACTTGGCAGTATTAACTGTGATCTTTATCGTGAAAATACACCTGAAAATTTACATTGCCAAGTTAAAACTTTTATTTCAGTACTAGCCACATCCCGTTTACCGGACAATTCATCTACATCTACATCCATACTCCGCAAGCCACCTGACGGTGTGTGGCGGAGGGTACCTTGAGTACCTCTATCGGTTCTCCCTTCTATTCCAGTCTCGTATTGTTCGTGGAAAGAAGGATTGTCGGTATGCCTCTGTGTGGGCTCTAATCTCTCTGATTTTATCCTCATGGTCTCTTCGCGAGATATACGTAGGAGGGAGCAATATACTGCTTGACTCTTCGGTGAAGGTATGTTCTCGAAACTTTGACAAAAGCCCGTACCGAGCTACTGAGCGTCTCTCCTGCAGAGTCTTCCACTGGAGTTTATCTATCATCTCCGTAACGCTTTCGCGATTACTAAATGATCCTGTAACGAAGCGCGCTGCTCTCCGTTGGATCTTCTCTATATCTTCTATCAACCCTATCTGGTACGGATCCCACACTGCTGAGCAGTATTCAAGTAGTGGGCGAACAAGCGTACTGTAACCTACTTCCTTTGTTTTCGGATTGCATTTCCTTAGGATTCTTCCAATGAATCTCAGTCTGGCATCTGCTTTACCGACGATCAACATTATATGATCATTCCATTTTAAATCACTCCTAATGCGTACTCCCAGATAATTTATGGTATTAACTGCTTCCAGTTGCTGACCTGCTATTTTGTAGCTAATTGATAAAGGATCTATCTTTCTGTGTATTCGCAGCACATTACACTTGTCTACATTGAGATTCAATTGCCATTCCCTGCACCATGCGTCAATTCGCTGCAGATCCTCCTGCATTTCAGTACAATTTTCCATTGTTACAACCTCTCGATACACCACAGCATCATCCGCAAAAAGCCTCAGTGAACTTCCGATGTCATCCACAAGGTCATTTATGTATATTGTGAATAGCAACGGTCCTATGACACTCCCCTGCGGCACACCTGAAATCACTCTTACTTCGGAAGACTTCTCTCCATTGAGAATGACATGCTGCGTCCTGTTATCTAGGAACTCCTCAATCCAATCACACAATTGATCTGATAGTCCATATGCTCTTACTTTGTTCATTAAACGACTGTGGGGAACTGTATCGAACGCCTTGCGGAAGTCAAGAAACACGGCATCTACCTGTGAACCCGTGTCTATGGCCCTCTGAGTCTCGTGGACGAATAGCGCGAGCTGGGTTTCACATGACCGTCTTTTTCGAAACCCATGCTGATTCCCACAGAGTAGATTTCTTGTTTCCAGAAAAGTCATTATACTCGAACACAATACGTGTTCCAAAATTCTACAACTGATCGACGTTAGAGATATAGGTCTATAGTTCTCCACATCTGTTCGACGTCCCTTCTTGAAAACGGGGATGACCTGTGCCCTTTTCCAATCCTTTGGAACGCTACGCTCTTCTAGAGACCTACGGTGCACCGCTGCAAGAAGGGGGGCAAGTTCCTTCGCGTACTCTGTGTAAAATTGAACTGGTATCCCATCAGGTCCAGAGGCCTTTCCTCTTTTGAGCGATTTTAATTGTTTCTCTATCCCTCTGTCGTCTATTTCGATATCTACCATTTTGTCATCTGTGCGACAATCTAGAGAAGGAACTACAGTGCAATCTTCCTCTGTGAAACAACTTTGGAAAAAGACAGTTAGTATTTCGGCCTTTAGTCCGTCATCCTCTGTTTCAGTACCATTTTGGTCACAGAGTGTCTGGACATTTTGTTTTGACCCACCTACCGCTTTGACATAAGACCAAAATTTCTTAGGATTTTCTGCCAAGTCAGTACATAGAACTTTACTTTCGAATTCATTGAACGCCTCTCGCATAGCCCTCCTCACACTACATTTCGCTTCGCGTAATTTTTGTTTGTCTGCAAGGCTTTGGCTATATTTATGTTTGCTGTGAAGTTCCCTTTGCTTCCGCAGCAGTTTTCTAAGTCGGCTGTTGTACCACGGTGGCTCTTTTCCATCTCTTACGATCTTGCTTGGCACATACTCATCTAACGCATTATGTACGACGGTTTTGAACTTTGTCCACTGATCCTCAACACTATCTATTCTTGAGACAAAACTTTTGTGTTGAGCCAACAGGTACTCTGAAATCTGCTTTTTGTCACTTTTTCTAAACAGAAAAATCAGCTCCACAGCAACGCCGCAAGTGTCTGGAAGTTTGTAACTTCAGTTGTGTTTGTGCCTTTGCGTGTGTGACGCCGTTGTTTCCTCCTTTCGTCCTTCGTTGGTTGTGTGCCTGACAGCGGCTTACTCTTTTTTTTTTTTTTTCACGGCTTCGAAGTGTTCCACGTAAAGGTAGTGTGAGTTTTTGAGCTGCTAAGTCGACGTGTAACTTGCAGCCCGTATTATTAGGAATTCGTGACTGGTCGGTTGGTACTCATCATGTTACCTCGGAACAAATGCATACCGCCTATTTTGAAACTGAGAGTTATGTGTTGCTTGTGAAATTCGTGGGTCTGCTTCAAGTAGACAACTTCCTGTTAGCACATGGGAATCAGGTTCCTTTCCAGCGTGCAGATGGTTCGATCAGTATGGTGTTTCTCGCGAATGCGGACATTGAATATACCAATGTTCGAACATACAATCCTCCTCTGGAGGTAGAAGATATTTATCTTAAGGAAGTTTTGGCGCAATATGGTGACGTGAGAGGCCTTCACTGTGATTGCTGATCTTGTGGACACAGGCTCCAATGCTACAGCGGCATACGATCGACGGAAATGCAAATAAAAAAAAATTCAATTTAATTGGCTGATTTGTGGTTATTGTATCCTTATTATGTACAGTGGACAGGTGAAGACCTGTTTTCCGAGCAACGAAAGTGGCCAGCTTCAAACCATTTGACTGTGAAGAGTTTTTGTTTTATGGTGTTCCTTGGAACAGTGCCATAATTTAACAGTTGCTGACCTAGCAAGTAGTAGACTAATGTTCGTTCTACGCCACTTTTGATATAAAATTCATATGCAAATTACTGCATTTGTGGCAGATGACTGATTTATGACCTTAAGGGGACATAGTCGCGAACAGGCTCAAAAAAATCGAATTTTTTTTAGTCTTAATCTATGCTCCAATTATTTGGCTACAATATGCCATTTGTTTCATACAAATCTGATTATTAGATTCGGAGTTATTAATTTGTTCGTGAAGCATGGTAACTAGCGCCACGTCCATTTTTGCTGTGCCTTGCGCAGAGTCAGCATTGACTATAGTACAACAATCATATATGTTCCACGGATATAAATACTCTTTATTTGGGTTGCAAGAGAGAATTGTTATTCTGATGTTTGCCAGCCTGTCTGCATCGTCGACTATCGTTTGTCAGTTTATTCATCCTAGTTGTTTACGTTTTGGTGATACAAATGTAATGATTTTGTGAAACGTTATAACACAATGGGTAGAATAAGAAAGTTTGGATATAAGCCGAAGTTTCGTGGAAATAAATATGTAAAAATAAACCGCGAAACTGCTAGTTTTGAACAGAGGGCAGAAAATAATACTGAAAGTGAAGTCAGTGCGAGTGTCAGTGCTTCAAGCAAGAAGCTTCTAGGTGCTGCCGGTTTTCCAAGTGCCTCTCAAATGCGTGACAATGCAATATGTGGTGTGAACAGTGTTTCTGTTGTTACTCACACAAACATTCTGATCTCCATGAGGTTATTACGTGAACTTATCGAAGAACACACAAATTCTAAAAACTGTGGTGGAAACGTTACTTTGCACGAAGATGTGGTGAAAACCAAGGGAATTGTTTGTAATTTAGTTTTGAGATGTTTGGAATGTAGCTGTACTGCCAATACAATGTCATCCGATGTAACAAGAAGCAGATTGTATGAAAACAATGTAAGATTAGTGTATGCACTTAGATCTATTGGAAAAGGGCGAAGTGCAGGTGCTGTTCTTTGTGCAGTGATGAACATTCCTCCACCTCCAAGAAAGTTTTATGTTTACAACAAGACTATTGGTGCAGTTGTAGCTGAGGTAAGTGAATCTACAATGTTGAAAGCAGCCAAAGTTCAGTTGAATGATACGAAATCTGACCCAAGGCAAATTTCTGCTGGTTTTGATGGCAGTTGGCAGAAACGTGTGCATACATCCCCAAATGGCATTGTGTCAGCAACTTCTTTTGATACTGGGAAGGTTCTGGATATTGAAATTATTACTAAGTTCTGTGACATCTGTAGAAAAAATCCCACTACACAACATGTGTGCAAAAAAGGACTATGATGGTTCTAGTGGAGGCATGGAATTGGCTGGTGTTGCTAACATTTTCAAAAGGTCTGTGCAGTCAAGAGGTATCCTCTATACAGACTATCTTGGGGACGGGGACTGTAAGGCTTATCAGAAAGTGGTAGAAGATAAACCTTATGGGCCTAGAGTCAAAATTAATAAACTGGAATGTATAGGACATGTACAGAAAGGAATGGGATCACGACTTCTAAAGATATGTAAGGAAAAAAAGTTAGGTGGTAAAGGGAGCCTGACAACGGCTGAAATAGACAGGATCCAGACTTATTATGGTATGGCCATTAGAAATAACTGCAACAATGTAGAAGCAATGAGGAGAGCCATCTGGGGTATATTCTTTCACAAAATTTCAACAGATGAAGAACCACAACATAACCTTTACCCACGGGGACCTGACAGCTGGTGCAAATTCAACAACCCAGCTATATCTTCCAGTTATAAGCACAAACATTCAATTCCAGAAAAATCCTTTAGGACACTGGACTCGCATTCGGGAGGACGACGGTTCAATCCCGCGTCTGGCCATCCTGATTTAGGTTTTCCGTGATTTCCCTAAATCGCTCCAGGCAAATGCCGGGATGGTTCCTTTGAAAGGGCACGACCGACTTCCTTCCCCGGCCTTCCTTAATCCAATGAGACCGATGACCTCGCTGTTTGGTCTCTTCCCCCAAACAATCCAATCCAATCCAGAAAAATCCTGCTAGCTGTGAAACGCATTTTCCGAGACCTTAGCCAACAAGAGCTCTTGAAAAAGTGTCTCCATGGAAAAACTCAAAACCCAAATGAAAGTTTGAATTCTGTCATTTGGACAAGGCTACCAAAAACAGTTATCGTTATAAAAGAAACACAAAAATTTGGTGTTCATGATGCAGTGATGTGCTTCAATGCTGGTGTGTCAAAGAAGACTGATGTATTAAGACTCTTGGGAACAATGGATGGTATCAATACTGAAAGAGGACTGAAAAAGATTGACATGGACCATATCTGTTATGCTGATATTTCTGCAGGAAATGCTACCAAGTACGCGAGGATAGCCAGAAGATCAAAGAAAAGAAGATAAAGATCAAGAAGCTGAGCCACAGTATAGCCCTGGAATGTTTTAAAAGTGTGTCTGTATGATATTGTACATTACTTTCTTGCATGTAAAACTTTAATACCATTTTTCTCAAAACTACATTTTTTGACCTTCTGGCATACTTTTCTCAAAAACTATGACTGCTACAGACATCAGACTTACAGTATCTCTTGTTAATACAACGATGATTAATTAGATAAAGAAATAGACCAGTAGTGATAAAAAGAACAGATTTACAAGCTCCAAGGTGTTCAGAAAAGTTTTAATTTTTTGTCTTATAGAACAAAAAAAATGATTACTCATGAAATATATAAAATACATTAACCATTTTTTATCAGATTTGAGAACGATGTTTCAGCTGTACACTGTAAAAGTTTCAGGTCTTCATCTCCATTAGTTAGTTCAGAAAGTGTACCTGACGTTTGCTCGTTTTAGCATTGATTCCTTATGGGAGTTCCCTCGCGACTGTGTCCCCTTAACCTATTGTTCTGCTAAGTGGTTTTTCATATAAAATCCACCCCTCCCCGACCAAAGTGTCCCTTAACCTATTGTGGTTTCTGACCCCTTGGGAATAATCTGTCCTTCTAAGGAACCCACCAACTCATCCCCTTCCTCTCCTCCCACCATACGGAATTTGGCAGGAAAAAGACTCTGTGCTGTAGATTAAGGATCTCATGACTCAAAATTCAAGTCAGTGTGAATAATATATTGCTGCATATTCTTTATTTAATCAGCGTGTTGGGGACAGGGCTCCTCCCTGGCGGGAAATGAGTCAATTTCGGTAGCTCCACTCCTGCAACATCACCTCACATCCTATACTGGTCTAGTTAGGTCAAATTCCTTACAGCATTGATCTCACAACCCATCTTTTCCCCAGAAATGTTGAGGCACTTTGGTTGATCATTTGCATATTTGGCAGGAAATATGGCATCAAATTCATTGACTCTGATGAATATTGCAATTTGCAGGAAAAACATTTGTTATATTGTAGCAGTTATGAAACCATTACTGATTTCGCCCTGTAATGAAAGGTACTAAGTAGGAATAGTCAAAATAAATTTGAAAATCAATTACATACATAAAAATAAGCACAAAATTAAATCTGGTGTTATATTCTTTAAAACTGAGGGCCAACCTTTCTCTTTTATGGAAATACCGATTATATTCACGTATGTTAATGATAATGATAATCAGTTAAAATTGCAAAAACGAATTTTAAGGAGTCTGAGGGAAAAACAAGAGGGTGTAATACCTATATCGATTAGTAGTAGGCTTACATTATGTAACTGTTTAATCGTAATTATGAAGTGTGTGTTCTTTGTTAGTTAAGGTCATTGATTCGTGACAGCAAATTTAGAGTTCTGTAATGTATATACAGAAAAAGATAAATGGTATTTAAAATAATGACACTGTATAATATGTGTGCATTTAAAAGAAATACGATGTTACTGGAAGCGTGTTCATGCTTAGGACACTTGTATTGTGTAACGTAAAAGGTATAGGAAAGTCCCTCCGCAACGGAAGAAGCTCGGCGCGATGTAAAAGGTGGTTTTGGTGGTCTAACTGGACGGTTCCTTGGTGAGAACGGTACGCTATCAGTGGATAGCCGTTTCACGGTATCCATCGAGAGTGCCAAGGGAGGCATTTAGAAGCTGTTTTGCAAGGAATTTTGGCTGGGATGTGAATTTGGCTGTTGTGTGGTACTGTCGGCAATAAGGAATGGCTCCAACACGCTAAAAATCCGTTTACAAGAAGAAATTGTAAAGAGCATACAAACTTCAAGAGCCGTGAGTACAGTTAGCCGCCACGTCGTTTGCCACCACTGCTCCACCAACTTCAAGCATACAGATATGTATTACAGCATGGACCAGTTAAGCTGTCTGAGTGTTTTCAATAATAACCCAAGCGCTATAAACCTGTGTTTAGAACCCTAACTTTTATCCTAATCATGAACCTATGCAGGATCTCCTCCTAAGTGTTCAGAAAACCGAGTATCCTGTTTCAAACAAACTAGTGATTTATTTCTGTGTATTAAATGTGCAAAAATTCGGCGCCAGACTGTGTAAATGTTACTGTCTAAAATACCTGCTTCACAGGTGATGAAAAAGGCACATAAGTTAAACTTATTTCAAACATAATTTAGCCTTGATTACTATCATGAACGGTTTTTTTTAAGTTAATCGAGTTCAGTGTTGAATAATTTGCTTTGATAATTAAAAACATAAACTATTACAAGTGAGGCTAGAAATCTAATTTAGTGAACTGAATTTCCTACTGAAATAATCATAGAGTTTGACCAGTGATACATTATCAGTTTATGGGTCCCCACCATATTCTTCTCATATTAGAATAATTATTGGAATATTATTGCTACAAAAGAAATGTGATACATTTCTATAAATGGGAGTATAAATAGTGTAATTGTATTTAATTATATTTTTGGTATTTATATGTCAGTTGCCGGCCGTAGTGGCCGAGCGGTTCTAGGCGCTATAGTCTGGAACCGAGCGATCGCTACGGTCGCAGGTTCGAATCCTGCCTCGGGCATGGATGTGCGTCATGTCCTAAGGTTAGTTAGGTTTAAGTAGTTCTAAGTTCTAAGGGACTGATGACCTCAGATGTTAAGTCCCATAGTGCTCAGAGCCATTTGAACCATTTTTATATTTCAGTTAATTCAGAAACCTTTCCATGTCCAACTTTAGTTCCGTGATTCCTGCATTAAACTTCTCAATACTGAGTCACGTAATGATCGTGATTGTAACTGTTATTATTATGCGTTGGGTACAATTTTACTTTCTATGATTATTGGTTTGCGCATTAATGGTAACTACTGTTACCCACAACGTAGATCGTCCTGTATTCGTGCGTATCCATTGTGCTATTCAAAGGGAGTCTTAATGTAAGTCACTACAACAAATACTATTCAATTTTCTTGAACTTAATATTTCAAATTAATGTGCCTAATTGGGCTGGCGACCGTCCAATTTTTCATTCGTATGTGAACTTTTCTACTTTAATGAAACCTCAAAGTTTAAGCTTGTTTAGTTTTTTGTTAAATAGCAATATATTTAAAATTACTGTCTGATACCTTAATCGATTAGACACACGCACGGTCAAAACTCAAAATCCTCCCAGAGGGTAACATTGGTTTGTCACAGCAAGCGAGTGTTATAAGGGAAAGTAAAAACATCCTAGCTTGCTTCTTCACAATATATTCGACGTTTGTACGCACCAGTGCGTGATTACACAAGTACCCTCCTCTACCTGCACAGCCCATATCCAGCGAAAAAACTTCCAATCGCGTCTTCGCACCAAAGGCAAGGCAGACCTGCTGGGACCTGCCTTCTGTGAAGGCCACCTCACGTATTTCTGCTTGTGCTGATTGGGGGACACACACACACACACACACACACACAAACACACAGGGTTGGTTCACAGTGCAGGAAACATTTTCGTCCTATTCCACTACCCCAGAGAGAATGAACCAGAGGTGTTCACCTTGATGTGGGGCCTTCGACTGAACTATTTCGTAAAACTTCGCCACAGGGGGCTCGAAATGGTTTTTTTCTCTCCCACCACCTCCTTTTGGGAACCAATAGGAATACAGCATTCACCCCCTGCCCCCAACCTGGAAATTGGCAGGAGCCAGTAGCAACGTGGGAACACTACATCCAGTCACGTGATTGTGACGCTGGGGGATATAAGACGGATGTGCTCTCAGTCACAGTCAGTCAGTGGAAGAACCATGAAGTGTCAACACCAGCCAAGATACTCATCTGCCCTGCATCGTGGAAGAAGCATAAATGTAAGTCAAAAGCTTTTTATTCCAGTATTTGATCGCAATATAAATTCCTTTGACGATGACCGGTTTCAGTGGACTTTGTGGCCATATTTTAGATCCATGTGACGATACTACGCTGAGTGTAGTTATATGTTTTCACGATGCCTTTACAGCTTTATCACATTAGGACATGGTGTAGAACAGATCTGAAGATGTTCATTAGTGACTGAAACCCGTCATCGTCAAAGGAATTTATATTGTGATCAAAGACAGGAATTAAAAAAAAAAAAAAATACAGTATTGGATCACTGTCCATATTCGTAACTATGTCGCAGCTGATAAATGTAAGAACTTAATACATGTCTTTGCTACTATTACAGCAAGTAGTGAGTCTTACTTCTCTTTGTCAAGTTCCATTTCTTTGTTCGAATCCACATCTTTGTTTATGGACGCTTACTGTATCTTCTTCGTTTTTCGTGGGCATCCAGCGTATTTGAATCTGCGCTAACCTTCAATGTGTCTGGACCAGCATCAACCACCACCTGCTCATCGGAACCTGCAGTGAACTCAGCCATGTTGCGGCCAGCAGCAGCAGGAGCACTGTGGAATCCCATAGTGCACCTGACTAGTATGTTGAAGCAGGACAATGAGCTGCTATTGTCCATCCTGTGCATTTCTGAAGAGACACAGCCAGTCGCTAACTCTCAGAAGAACTGTGCTGGGAACTCTACACCACGCAATGTAGGTCACAATGGTCTCCAACGTACACGCCATCCGAGAACATTCCGATGTTACTGCAAGGACAGAGTGTTGATGTGGTGGATGAGAAACTACCGATTCTTCCCAGTGCTGTACTGCTTTTCAGTTTAACTTATAATTTAACAGCTAGCGAGTTCAAAGCACTTAAATACTGATATAGAAGCTTCTGTGGATAGTGACTGGCGTGTTGTGTTAGAGATTGAAAATGCATCGAGAGGTGTTAAAGTGTGGTTTACGGTGTGGGAATAGGATGAACTGTGTCATGCAGAACCCTGCATTAATCAACAGATGACCTCCGAGCGTTCTTCCTCTTCAGACATTTACTGTGATCGCCTGACACAATCTATAACATAATTTTATGACGGCGTGACACTCATGAAGGGATCTGGAGTTCGATCCATTTATCTGCAACACTCCACCGTTACAAACTTGTTTAGCCTACGGATGGTGCTATCCGTTTTGTTGCAGAGACTGAACCATGGTCTGCCTTGTATTCAAACTGTGTTTAAGGACATGTGTAAATAAAAATATTATCACAAATCTTTTTCGTTTTTCTTATTTAACTACCCCATGGTGGAGCAGAGTCCGACAGCGACGGCCGTGAAGCACTTCCGCCGGCGATGGTGCATCTCGTGGATGCGAACGATAGAAGGCGAGAAACAGTGGCAATGCTTGATCTCTGATGTGTGTGGTGCGGAGTTTGGCCATCTGCTACTTCAAGGCTTTTCAAAACGTTTCGGTTCGCCGTTTGATTGGGGATGGAACGGTGCACTGGTTAGATGTTGTATGCCATTGCGTTCACAGAAGGTTTCAAATTCATTTGACGTGAACTGAGGGCCATTGTCCGATACTATGCGTTCAGGCAAACCTTCGAGGCAAAAAATAGAGGACAACGCCTGAACTGTGCTACGCGACGTGGTCGAGTTCAGTGGCACAGCAAACGGAAACTTGCTATGCGAGTGTACCACAGTCAACCAACGAGTGTTCCAAGAAGGACCCGCAAAGTCTATGTGCACACGTTGCCATGGTGATTGCGACTTACGCCAAGCAGAGAATTTTTGTGGCGGAGCGGACTCATTTTCCGCACATGCGTGACACTGTGACGTCATCTGTTCTATTTGGGCATCGGTACCCCGCCACGTACAGTGTCGACGTGCTAACTGTTTCGTACGAATAATGCCCCAGTGTTCTTGGTGAAGTAACTGAAACACTTCTTTTTGCAAAGCTTTGGGGATCAACACACGTGACTGTCCACAGTCAAAAAAATTGGTCAAATTGCTCTGAGCACTATGGGCTTAACTTCTGAGGTCATCAGTACCCTAGAACGTAGTACTACTTAAACGTAATTAACCTAAGGACATCACATACATCCATGCCCGAGGCAGGATTCGAACCTGCGACCGTAGCGGTCGCGTGGTTCCAGACTGTGGCGCCTAGAACCGGTCGGCCACCCCGGCCGGCTGTCCACTGTCATTTTGAACAAGAATCACGAGTTGCTGTATAGCGATGCTATGCTGACGTGTAAAGTGTCGGCGCACTACTGCTTTCGTTATGCTGTTCAATGAACGAGGACAAGATGTGCGAATGTATTTTAGCAAAATGTTCAAATCTGAATCAGCTCCCGTGGTCTGTGCAATTATCCTGCCGTTGACAAAAAGTAAGGTAGTTTCACAGTACATGATACGTTGTGAGCAATGATGTGGGCTTCATATTGTTTCAAAATCTGCACTCTAATTTGGACATCAGTTACACTGTACACGATCGCATCACGCAACATAACATCTGAATATAAAGCACCGCAAGCACATCTGAATTTACATTTCCTCGCCATACCCTACAAATCTCGCGATAAGTTTGTTCTGAGAATTCGTGTAGTCCTTTATACATGATCCCCCACAGGTGTAATCACACAGATGTGTCGCAAGCAAAGGGCGACATACAAAATAATCCCAAGTAACACTTCTGGTCCTAGCGACCACTACTAAAGAAAGTCTTTCAACTGAACTGCAGTCACTGCTGTCCTCTAACTGCACTACATAGAGATTACTAATGAAGAGGCGACGATGCGTCGGCTAGCGAAATGGCTAATGTTGAAGCTGCTATAGAAATGGGCTGCCACCAGGTGGGTGCCGCGCTTATGTCGTCTTCACGTAGGGGCCACTGCTGTTGCGTTGTCGTCCTGGAGGAGGTAGGTCAGCGTGCGATTTGCTGACTTCTTCCATAGTCTTCTCTTCTCTGTCGTTCCCGACTGGTACGCCTGCGCTGACTTTACCCCATGACATAGACCATGCAGATCTTCATAGGCACTTGCAGAATGTCTACAGAGACGTGGCTGTGAACAAAAGCACGTAAGGCGTTGGGCGAAGCGTCTTTCATCATACCAACAAGGTTGCGTAAACCTGTCCGACCGTCCGCACACAGCTGTAACTCCCGCACAACTGGACGTCTCTGTTGGGAGCACACTGGTTGGTGTACTCAGAGGTATGCGCCCGCTGGGTTCCTCGCCGCTTAACAGAAAACCATAACGAGCAACGAAAGACCATCTGTGAGGAACTGCTTGCGCATTACTAGGCTGATCGTGACAATTTTTTGTTGAACAGCATCACAGTCGATGAAACAAGGGTTCATCACTTCGAACCGGAAACAAAACGGCAATCCATGTAGTGGCGCCACACCACCTCCCCACCAGAGAAAAAGCTCAAAGCCGCACTCTCAGCCGATAAAGTCGTGACGACGGTCTTCTGGGACTCTGAATGGGTTATTCTGTTTAATGTTCTCCCTCATGGTGCAACGAGCAACTCTAAAATGTGCTACCGTCAGGAAATTGAAGAAACGACTTCAGCCTAATCCCTGCCACAAAAATGCAACGCTAGGCCTCACACAAGTCTGCACACTCAGCGCGAGCCCACAAAACTTCATTGGACTGTTCTTCCTCACCCACCCTACAGCCAGGATCTGGCAACTTCCGACTTCCATCTGTTTGGTCCAAAGAAGGATGCACTCCGTGGGAAGCAGTAGGTGTACGAAAGGAAGTTTAATGATGCAACAAGACGTTGGCTCCCTTGTCGACCAATAGAGTGGCACCATACGGCCATGCAGGCCTTCCCAGTAAGGTAGTGTATGGCCATCGCATTGAAAGGGGATCATGTTCAAAAATAGGGCTTTGTAACCAAAAGATTGGGAAATAATATGGTGTACCGGAATCTGGAATAAAACCAACCTGTTTTCAGAAAAAAAAGTGTTTCATTTATTATCGAATCCCCCTAGTATTTACCAGTTCCTTCGCCATGGATTTCGAACTGTTTTTAATTTGACGCCCGAATTTTCTACGCGAGTGCCTTATTCTTCAGGAATGCATTCCCATTGCTGAGATAGAGTACTTGAGTCTGGCAGAGGGTTAGGCTATAGACCTTTTGGTATCACGTTTGTTGTCTTACCTTCTGATTCTGGTCACACAGTGGAACGTTCGTGTTTATAAACAGGAGATTGTTTATCCTTTCATAAGAATCCTCGGGGTTTATTGTTGGATGGTGATTTCAATTATGTTCTGTGTCCTATTAGTAAGGGGGGACAGTTGCGCCGGCTGCATTCGAGATGGAGAAAATTGTGTTGATACCTTAAAATTCCGGTAGCAATACAGTTGATAATTTCCGTCCTCTCACGGTACTGAATTTTGATTATAAGATTATGGCAAGGGCGATAAATCGCAGGATGTCTGCCTTGCTGGGGACTGTCGTCGATGAGTATCAGAGTTGTCTTACTGGTCGCTCTGTTCTTACCTCTGTGGCCGAATAGCGTGAAGTGGTTTCGGTTGCTGCCGTTAGTTTCGTCCATTCTGCATTTGGATTTTAAGAAGGCTTTCGATCTTGTAAATTATGAATTCGTGCTTAGGATTTTGCAATTGATCATATCTACTGTTGAGGGTTGTAGGATGGTATCGAACTTGTTCACGGGCATTGCAGCTTGAGCAGTGGTCAAGGGGAAACTGACGCCCCAGGTACCAACCGTCTGGGAGTGCCAAAGGCCGGCAGGGAAATCCGGGTTAGAGTCCCAAATAAATGGTTCAAATGGCTCTGAGCACTATGGGACTCAACTGCTGAGGTCATTAGTCCCCTAGAACGTAGAACTAGTTAAACCTAACTAACCTAAGGACACCACAAATATCCATGCCCGAGGCAGGATTCGAACCTGCGACCGTAGCGGTCTTCCGGTTCCAGACTGCAGCGCCTTTAACCGCACGGCCACTTCGGCCGGTGGTTAGCGTCCCAGTCCAGCACGTATATACATACAGGGTGTTACAAAAAGGTACGGCCAAACTTTCAGGAAACATTCCTCACACACAAAGGAAGAAAATATGTTATGTGGACATGTGTCCGGAAACGCGTACTTTCCAAGTTAGAGCTCATTTTATTACTTCTCTTAAATCACATTAATCATGGGATGGAAACACACAGCAACAGAACGTACCAGCGTGACTTCAAACACTTTGTTACAGGAAATGTTCAAAATGTCCTCCGTTAGCGAGGATACATGAATCCACCCTCCGTCGCATGGAATCCCTGATGCGCTCATGCAGCCCTGGAGAATGGCGTATTGTATCACAGCTGTCCACAATACGAGCACGAAGAGTCTCTACATTTGGTACCGGGGTTGAGTAGACAAGAGCTTTCAAATGCCCCCATAAAAGAAAGTCAAGAGGGTTAAGGTCAGGAGAGCGTGGAGGCCATGGAATTGGTCCGCTTCTACCAATCCATCGGTCACCGAATCTGTTGTTGAGAAGCGTACGAACACTTCGACTGAAATGTGCAGGAGCTCCATCGTGCATGAACCACATGCTGTGTCGTACTTCTAAAGGCACATGTTCTAGCAGCACAGGTAGAGTATCCCGTATGAAATCATGATAACGTGCTCCATTGAGCGTAGGTGGAAGAAACTAAAATGAGCTCTCACACGGAAATTGAGCGTTTACAGACACATGTCCACATAATATCTTTTCTTAATTTGTGTGTGAGGAATGTTTCCTGAAAGTTTGGCCGTACCTTTTTGTAACACCCTGTATATAGCTCTTGCGTAGAAGATCGATACTTGATACAGCTGATGTGAAGGAATTCGCAGTCAGAGAATTAATTTCGAAGAGTATCGTACAACTGTGGATCGTCAACAATGTCTGTCTTTGCAGGCTTGCACGTAAGAGACTGCTCCATAATACGTGTAAAATAATGTATTGAGCCATAGATAAAGTGATACTGAATGAAAAGCGTTTGGGTGTCAAGAGGATAATGCGTGAAACCTTCAGCGACTACCGCAGCAGAATATTATCAAAAGATCTCTCACACAACCCAAATAAATTCTGGTCGTATGTAAAGGAAGCTAGTGGCAGTAAAAACTAGTTTCCTGACATTTATGTACGAGACAGGAAGTAAAACTGATTGTAGCAATGTAAAAAGAGAAATTATGAAGCCCATTTTCAAATGTTTCATTACAAAGGAAACTCCAGGAGGATTGTCCCATTTCAGTTGTCGCACCAATACCACGGTTACTGATACGGATATTAATATCAGTGGCGTTGAGAAACAGTTGAAGTTGTTTCAATATAACAAAGTTCCAGGGCCCGATGGAGCTTGAATGAGCATATATACAGAATTTTCACCTGATTTAGCCCCTCTTTTAATACTAATATACGGTAAATCCTTCTAACAAAAACTGTGTCCTGTGTTTGGAAGGAAACACAGGTCTTTACCGTCTACGAGAAGGGTAGTACATGTGGTCCACAAAACTACCGTCCAGTATCCTTGCCATCGATTTGTTGTAAAGTCTTAGGATCTATTCCGAGCTTAAATGTAATGAAGTATCTCGTACTGAATATTCTCCGTGCCACATGCAAATCAGCATGGAACCGGAAAACATCAGTTTCCTAAAACCCAGCTAGCACTTTTCTCACAGAAAATCCCGAAGGCCATGGATCAAGAAAGTCAAGTAGATACAGTATTTCTTGACTTCCGAAGATAATTTGACTACCCACCACATATACACTAGTATCTAAAGTACGATCGTGTGAGATATCAAGCAAAATTTGTGACTGGATTGAGAATTCTTTGATAGAGAGGACGCAGAATGTTATCTTGGATGGAGTCTCATCACCAGAGTTAGAAGTAACATCGGTGATGTGTCCCAGGGATTGTGCTGGGAAATTCACTGTTCATGTTGTGCATGAACGATCTCGCAGACAATATTACTAGCGACCTCAGACTTTTAGCAGATGAGGCAGTCATCTATAATGTAGTACTGCATAAAATAATCTGCACAAATATTCAGTCCTCTTTTGATAAGATTTCAGTTTAGTGCAAGGAATGGAAATTTCCTTTGAATTTTGCAAAATGTAAAATTATGTACTTCACCAAAATAGGAACCGTAGTATCCTATGACTACAATATCAGAATGTCACACTTGGAATCGTTCAACTCATACAGATATCTAAATATCATTATAGGAGCAGTAGCACAAATAAAATAGGAGCACCAATCGACCGGTCATATACCAAACATATGAGAGGGAGCGTAATGAACCATGAAACTGGCTAGTTGAGTCATTCACCTGTCACTAGGCCAGTCATTAAAAACGCGGTAAGTTTGAAAATGACGAAACATATACGTTAGTTTTCTAAAATACATTGATGGCTTGCTGTTTTCTCTAGAAGAGGGCTCGTTCAATTCTGACTAATAGAAAAGCTTTTCAGAGGCAACTTCCAGTTGTGAATTACGAACGCCAGCAGGGTCTTACACGAAGAACAAACATAAAAAAGTTCAGGCCTCAGAAACATACAGCCAGTTGTTAAAATGATTGTCCTTGTCGTTCATTCATCACATCAATAATTCAGTACAGCAGATATAGCATCACGAACAGTGAGACAAAGATGCCGAGGGCTATGATCCGTGACGATTCGAATGTTTATAATGTAGCCACGGGAACTGGACCATGATCCTTGCCGCAGTTAAAAATGAGTGATATCTGAGCGCTATGTTTCATATGTGTCAGCTGTATACTGCTCACCACTTAATTGTAGAAGAAGCGCAGCAATACGCGCACTACATGACTGCTGAACCGCAGACCCTTCATTTTACATTTGAGTCTGACCCAGTTTGCAAAGTGATGGCAGAAGTGAATTGATATTCATGCATCTGTGTGCAACGAGGTGTATCTTCATGTACTACATGCAGACCGCTGTATCTTTCTACAGGTAACTGAAACTGCACTCGTCGATAAAGGTACAATCATTATTCCTTATTGTTATAACCTCACGAAATTAATGGAGTCAGTTTTGCAGTGGACAGGATAATGTTCTTCAGCTTAGCAAACGCTCACTGCAGGCAAGGCGTTTACTAGATAGACAAGCAAATTGAAGGCAACAACTAAAACAGAACGATTACGTTGCCATATTCCGCAATTCACTAACTCCAAAACATATAACATTGATATTTTATAGCCATCTCACTGATGTTTACGCTCTCAAATACATGTTGGAATCTCAAGGTTTATAAACTTGCTTACTCTCATTCTAAAATCGGTTATTATATCAGGTACATAAATAAAATTCACTAACTCCCCATGCTACAGTGCTCCAAAACCAACCTAAATGTGATAGTTCCAATAGCCATCTGCCTGTTACAGTGACATATTACATGATGTAAAACTAATCAAAACTGCTGAAATGCACCTCCTTGCAAACCTTTAATCATTAGTATTTTTTGTTAAGTATTTAAAAACGGAAAAATTACGTAAATCCAAACCTAATTCCTTCAAACGTCACTAATTACAATATACTGTTTCAGAGTAGTTGAAGTCAACCCTTTTCGAATAAATATTAACTACATTACATTAATGTGCGTCTTCGATTTCAATCTGGATACGCTTCTAGTTAGTCTGATAACACGAAAGAGGTTGGAAATGCTTTGGAATGAGGATATAAGACTTTTTATTCTTTTACGAAAAATGAGTGAGTTTGGGAACTTGCAATTCAGTTGTTAATAAATCTATCTTCGCTTCTGTGGTTACTAAAGCCTCAATACCAAGAAATAGAAGCATTAATGACTTGGTGAAATTATAAAATATATATTGAAACGTCCCAAATTTACTGTCTCTGATGGACACACTTCCAGATCATCCGCTCTCAAAACTCCGCCATCTCTCTCCCCACATCCACCACTGCTGGCGGCTCACCTCCAACTGCGCAATGCTACGTGCTGTTAACAGCCAACTGCCCAACACTACAATAGCCAACAACAATGCAAACCAGCCACAGACTGCACACAGCACAGCCAGTGATTTTCATACAGAGCGCTACGTGGCGGTGGCGTTACCAATATAAGAACCTAAACAGCCTACTTACATAGCCCCCATGCTCCCCACAAAAAATTTTACAAATTGTTTTGATCACTGGCCAATACATATTTGTTAAAATTTTTTTCACAATTACAATAACAAAGATATCAAATGCATACACTTATTGATACAATGATGGTCAAAAGCAAAAATTTTCTCACAGTCCATAAAGGCAGTCCTGATTATTCATCACAGTAAAATTGCAGTGTATTTTTTTATCTCAAAGTCTGAGTAGTAAAAGAAAATGCACACGGAAGAAGTGGATTTCCATGCAGTCTTGAAGAAGTAGTGTTGTCCTTCCAACGGAAATACAGTGCTGACTCTTGACATGCAGACAAGTAATAGGCCACAACAGAGCAAACCCACCGCAGAGTCAGTCGAAGTGTTGAAGAATATTGGTAGGTAGGTTATTACAGAGCAGACCCACTGTAGTCCTGGTAGAGATTACGGTGCTGGTGGGCCACCAGAGGTGCAGACCCACTGCAGTCCTTGTAGACATAATGGTGTGCCATCAAAGGTGCAGACCCACCTCAGTCCTTGTAGAGACGGCCAGCAGCCATCTGTTGCGACTGTGCAGGTGCACAATCACCATCGAAGAGTCTTGCGGACAATATAGCAAGTCCATGAACCACCTCTTGTGCACTCACAAAAATTCTTTTTGAAATGTCCTTGGAACCAGCAATGCTGTTAAGCAGTCCCTTGCTGAATTATTAACACCCGTGCAAGCACTAACAGTCCCAACTTCTCACATATTGTGCATTTACTATGACCAACAGAAACATGTGCAGTGAAATGTATGCTTACAAGTTACTTAATTTGATGAACTGGTGTCCATTACAATTTTATAACATGAGAATACAATTACAAAGATACAGAAAACATCATTAAAACATAATAATACAGATAACATTTGTAGTAATACAGGCTTTACAAAAGAATAGAAATAGACATATACATCAGTGTTACAGGAATTATGACATAAGTAAATATATAAAATAATGAGAATAGTTTTCGAAACATTAATTTCACACATAAGCATTAAAACAAAACAGAATTAATAATGTCTAAACATCTTTACAAAGAAAATAACATATTATTAGAAAAATTCTACAATACATCTCTTATCAGATAAACATATAAAGACAGGAATAACACAAATACACAAGGTACACAGACACACAGTGGAATAACACAAAAGGACAGGACAGGGTTTGTTTTACTGCAGTATTTTGCAAACAAAACTTTCTTTACTTCTTGTAGATCTCCCTTCATTCATCATTATTCCCAAAAAGTCCTATCTATACCTGTTGTCCCTAAACCCTACTGTTTTGTTCATATTCTCCTTCTAAATAAATTTTTCTCATTGTACAATACCCAGTTTTTGCCCAAATTTTTTTATATAACTTATCAACGCATTCTTTCCCTATTCTTCATTGTTAGTTTCTTATATAGTGTACCCCCTCTTAAGCTAACTTAAATCTACTGAGCTCAGATATATATACTAAGGGACGAGGCAATGCAGCAACACACAACAAATTAACACAAACAGCAATGACAAAAAATGCAATTTGGCAAAGCAAGCAGCATTATATCTAAATTAGCAAAGCAATTGAAATATTAAAACTAATATAAGGCACTGTGCAGCAAACAAGAAAAATAAATCAGTAGTAAAACTGGTTTAACAGAGTAATACAAAATGAAATTCAGTAGCACTATGCCTGGCAAACAGCAGCAGCAAATGCAATAACTAAACATGACAAAGCTCAAGCAGAAAAAAATAGTACACTAAAGACAACAATGCAGATAAGGGAAATGTCTATTCACATCTTAATGTCTATGTAATTAAATAGTGCACCACAACTTATTCTACAAAAGAAATTACCAAGTACTTGAAAAGAAAATTATGTATGCAGTTACTGTTATTAGTCCTTTCCTATTGTTCTTTCCTTTCCAAGTGCTCCTTTTTCGAAGAATGTGGATCATAAAATTATTATTTAATAGATACAGAAAGTGTTCACATTAGCAAATGCATTTAATTTTATTTTATAAAACCAATGCTGCAACACAGATGGAAAACAGATATCAAATGAAATAAGCAACTCTGTAAAGCAAACCATAAAAATATCATTCAATAGTCATGTGGCATTTCATAAGTTAGTAGAAATTCTCTCAACTCTCGTAGAAAAACACTTGTCATAATCAGGTGTACAGATGTAAGTATCTTTCCAAGTAATGAGCATGTCGTATTTGCGATGCTTTCTGGAAAGGAATGTCAATAGCGAGGCTAATGGCCTCTTTTTTTCCCACCTAATGGCTTTCTTTTTTCGGGCGACTATCGCTCAGCTGGGCGCCCATTACTTATTACGTCAAGGTCACTTCCCTTCCATAACGAAACATTTACGACAGCGGTCTCCGCTACAGTGACAGTTTGATACCAATAAAAATTCACAAGGTCGAAAAATTACGGTAGAAATGTGTAGAAACGAAATCTCATGAATAGCAGTGTTGATATACATTCACGCATGTACACACGTTTCATAACTCTTAAAGTACGATTCTTGATTTCCAACATCCTTTTTCACAAATCAGAGTCCCTAACCAATACTCATTAGTCCTTACCTTATTACACATATACATATTCGGCGATACTTCTTCAATATTTCATCATAATAAATACATAGCATAATCAAATTCCTCATATAGCATCAGCTTATTGATCATAAACATACCTCAACAGTATAATACACATCGTCGTCATAAAAATAACATCATAAAACCTCAGTCAAATCTCAAAAACGTCGTAGCTTTCTGCTATAATGTCAAAACCTAAAAAAAATTCTCTGCTCATTTCAATAGTGTCATCTACCTCCAACGTACTTTAAAAATCATGCTCCCTTACCAAATACGACATTCAAAGCTCTCATAGCATCACAATGGTTCCGAAAAAAATATGAACAGTTCACAAAGTACAGACGAAATACAATTTCACAAGTGTGAAGTTATCCAACTGTATAATTGCGTAAACATCTGTCACTGATGTAGTAAATAAAATGTTTGTCTTTCTCAGTTAAATGATCAGATAGCTGTATAATTCTGTGTTACAGAAATATGGTACCAATGTGTAAAGTTGTATAAGCAAATACCATAATAGCTAGGGCTCCTTGTGCTTGCCAAACACATGGTACACAAAGTGAGCGTGTACCCCCTGAGGTTTAATGTAATTATACCCTCAGGTGTTACAAATTACAGCAATGGAATGAAATGTATCATGGAAAACCTTTGTATCATTGTAATTGAAAAATCTTTAAACATAAATCTTTTAAGTACAAAATCAATCACTCAAATACGTGTACTGTAGCGCTAAGCTGTGTGTCTTGTTGTAAGACAATCTCTGTCATTACTTAAGAGTAAAAAATGTGCCAAGTGTCGTAATTATCGTCGCCCGTAAGCAAAGTTCTGTAGAAGTCAATGTACTTACCTCGTAATAAACAAAGTGAATTGCAATGCGTATAGATATCGTAGTTGTTACGCTTATTGCCGTGATGAAGTAAGTACTGTACTGTAACGTATTGTTGTGCTACAGAAAAGGCTGTCTCATTGTAGCTATACCACAAAAGTTACTACTAAAACATGTTTTACTTTCCAGAATAATACAGAAAAACTGTGCAGATATAAAATTGATACACCGCAAAAGCAATAATATAAATTGTGTCACTCATTAGTAGTGTCGTGACATAATCATGTAGCTGTCAAATAAACTAACCACTGTGTCATCTGATATCTCTCAGAAAGCACTTTAAATCCATAATGTATTTTCAAGTAAACCAAAATGTTGCAGTAATATCTCATTACCAGTACTGGTATATGTTCTAGGTATGTAAGCCTTATAGTCGTTACATAATCGTACACACACAATAGCACTGTGTCCTCTGTTCACTATAACAATGCATTTGTAATTACTTGTCTAAATATGTTCCCTAGGTTCTAGACTGGATAGTTAATTTTAAAACATAGTTGCATGTTAACAGTTTCTGAGTGTGACGAAGAGTACTAGTAACGTGAAGTGAAAAATTTTATAACAAAGACTATGTTAAAAAAAACAGATTATCTCTCAATAAACGGTTTTACCTGTGAAATGTGGTGCAATTCTTTGCTCTTCCTAGTATGCAGAGTTTCAACATCAAAGTAATCATCATGTTGTATACGTCGGTAAGGAATGCTAAAATTTTTCTCAAGGTTAGCGTCTATGTTATTTTTCGCTGAGCCAGCCGGCGCACGTGGCTGCCTCCGGTGCGAGTCATTGTCTGCTATCTCTTTGTTGGCGTGCGTCGTTATTGGGATTAGGAGACCTAACTTCTACAAATTCACCTTGCCGAGAGGGCCCAGCCCTGTTTGAATCCCGCCAGTTCTGCTGAAATTCAGGTCTGTCGTTATGATTATATCGTCTGTCATCATGTCGGTAGTTCCTGTAGTTTCTTTCTTGTCGGTTAAGAGGCGGAGAATTTCTCCCTGAATTATCATTGCACGGTGGACCGTTGTGTCTGAAGTTATTCTGTCTCCCGTGATAATATTAGTTCTGGTTGCCATATTTTTTGTTTCTATGATTGTCTCTGTCATATTCATTACTAGGGAAATGCGATCTTCCTCTGTAACTATTACTCTGCCAGTGGTTGTCATATGGGTGGTGTCTGTTTTGGTCACGATTTACGTTGTAAGAATAGCCTTGTCGTGTCCAATTATTATTTCTTTCATCGCGGAACTGTGACGGATATGACCTGTAATTGTTGTGCTCTTGTTTTCGCGTTCCGCGATTGTCAGTGACAATTTCCAATTCTTGTAACAGTCCCTGAAAAGCTTCAATGTCGTCTTTGCAACGCCCTGCCTAAATAATATGTCGTAAATGTTCAGGCAATTTGATTAAGCAAATGCGGATGAGTTCTGAGGGGCTGTATGGGTTTGAAAGATACTGATTCTTATGTAACATGTCTTCGAAATATTTCACAAGACTGGAAAATTCAGATTGTTCGAAATGTTTCATCATTATGATGCTATGTTTTACTCGGTCTTGAGTAGCTTGAGACCAATATGCTGAGAGGAAGGCATGATAAAATTCTCCTTCACTGTGACAATCGTGAATGACCGATCGCATTCTTACAGCTGGTTCATTCTCTAATCTAAGTAGCCACATATAAATTCTAACCTGTGCTCCAGTGACCAGTTGGGAGGAAAACAATGAGAGAATTGATGGAGCCATGCTTGTGGATGAATATCGTTGCCACAATTCTTAAATGTTTTGAATTTAAGTGTAGTAATGAACAGCTTATAGTCAAAATCATCATGTCGGCGATTCGCACATCGGTCATTGTTACTTCTTTTCGGCGGTTTCATCTTAAAATTCGGTGTACCTTGCCAATTTCTTTCATAATTTCCGAAGTCCTCTGTGTTATTATTTTGTGGCTGTTCCGTATTTCTAAGTCCCTCTTCCCGTGTTGGAGCGCGAGTGTTCTCTGAAATATGTAATTCTTATATTACCTGTGTCAACTGATCTTGTACTTCCCGGACTTCTCTTTTATACTGTGTATTGATTTGATTTTGATTTTGTTTGAATTTTCTAATTTGTTCATACACTTCTGTGTCAGTGAAGGCTAAGGGTCTTGTGTCATTCAGATCATCATCTACCTTTGTAAATAAGTTAGTGAACTGATCCGGAAGTTCGGCTACTTTCTCCGATAGTCAACTGATTTCCTCAGTGTGTTTTTCTGAACCAAGTTTCAGAGTGTCCATTTGTGTTGAAATCGTATCTACTGTGTCCTTTAAGTTTTCCTGAGTTTTTGCAAGTTGTGTAACCGAATCGGTAGATGCAACTGAGTCAATTTTAGCTTGCAAGGTGTCGTGATTTTCATGAACAATAGTTTGTAGTTCTTTTGTGGCTGCTTCGTGATTCTGTAACGCATTTTCATGACGCGAAAAAATAGGTTGAAAATGCTCAAAAATTTGTGTTTTTACGTCATTACCGACTTTTCGACATTTATATTCGATTTTAAGTAACTCTGCAGTTAAATCTTCACATGTTTGTTCAAGCGTTTGTTCTATTAACTTTTGAAGATTTTGTTCCATTGTGTCTAACTTTCGAAGATTTTGTTCCATTGTGTCTAACTTTTGAAGCTTTTGCTGTGTTTGTCTCTGTTTCTGTTCCATCGTGTCTAACTTTTGAAGACTTTGTACCATTGTGTCTAACTTTTGAAGCTTTTGTCCCATTTGTTGTATTAATTGTAATAACAATGCCCTGGTGTCCGAAACATGTTCCTCAGTGCTTTTCGGCAGAGAATTTGCACAGGCAACATTCACATTTTGACAAGCAGAAAATGTGACTTGAATTATTTGAGAAAATGGTGAGGACCCAAAACCTGAATCTGCAGTATTTGCAAGATTGTGTCCTGTCATTTCGGATTCCTGAGGCGAGCTGTTGCCGACCGATCGATCGATAATGCTTCCCTGTTCACTAATTGTTTCACTGTCTACACCGTTGTTTGCCGCCCGCTCCATTTGCCTATGCACAATTACCAAATTACTATGTTGAACATTAGTTAATTCATTACACGGTGGCGCTAACACACTGCTTTCATCTTCACTGTCATTTCTCAGTTTACTTTGGAGCCTAGTATTACGTTTCTCACACGCCATAATTGTCACAATATTTCACACGATAACACAGAAAAGCACAATTTGAGGAGCAAAAATAAGAAAACACATTAACATAGCACTGAAAATAATATCTAGTTAATCGCAAGCGCAGGAGATTCTCTCTACAATTGCTCGCTAGCAATAAACAAAAGCTACACTAATTACACAAACTACAAGAAAAAATCAGAAGATTCCAGTGAGGCATCCTCGGCCAAGGGTCGATATATGTAACGTCCCCTTAGAAAAATTATAAATGACTGTGCTTAAACTGACAAACAATATTTTTAGCGCAACGCAATCTGACTTTCAAAAATGCCTACAAAAGAATGGCCCTGACTAACAATAATCTATACCTCTCATCAATCACTTGCCTCACAAAAATCTTCGTTTCTCGAACTACTGCAATACAGCGAGCGCCACTACTGCCAGCTAAATAAAAGATTCATACTACTGAAGGCACTAACTACTGATAGGCATAGTTAGCAAATGAAAGATTTTGATAAAGAACTAACAATGTATTTACCTTAACAGTGTTCAAAAGTCATAATATATATCAGTTCATGACATCCAGTCTTACAAATTTACTGTCTCTGATGGACACACGTCCAGATCATCCGCTCTCAAAACTCCGCCATCTCTCTCCCCACATCCACCACTGCTGGCGGCTCACCTCCAACTGCGCAACGCTATGCGCTGTTAAGAGCCAACTGCCCAACACTACATTAACCAATAACAATGCAAACCAGCCACAGACTGCACACAGCACAGCCAGTGATTTTCATACAGAGCGCTACGTGACCGTGGCGTTACCAATATAAGAACCTAAACAGCCTACTTACATAGCTACAATAGCAAATTCCAACAATGCCACTCAGCCACAGACTGCACACAGCACAGCCAGTGATTTTCATACAGAGCGCTACGTGGCGGTGGCGTTACGAATATAAGAACCTAAACAGCCTACTTACAATACTACATTCTATGGTAATAACGACAGGAATACTGCACTGGGTAACAAAGCCTTTGAGACTTATTTCTGTTTATTTATTCGGTTTAAGAAAATTATGGTACATTCTACTAATGGCATAACGTACAATTAGTCTTACAGTGATAAAATTATATTGTGGCATGAAAAGAAAGCATTCAATCGTATTAAGTACGTGCTGTATTACTGCTGTTGTTTTTTTGCGCATTGGTTATGGTGGTGTTGATGTTGGTCGTGTGTGTGTGTGTGTGTGTGTGTGTGTGTGTGTGTGTGTGTGAGTAGAGCGGGGTTCTGCAGCAGTAAGTGCAAGCTGCCTGCCACACTTGTCAACACAACGCACGGTTGACCCGACAAGCAATTCTACCCGTTGTAAGTCTCCAACATAACAGAATGACATTGATAATTATAATCACTCATGCTGCTCAGTGCAAATGCAGGTGAAGTTTAAATACCTAAAAGAAAAA
Organism: Schistocerca serialis cubense; assembly: GCF_023864345.2. NCBI lineage: Eukaryota > Metazoa > Arthropoda > Insecta > Orthoptera > Acrididae > Schistocerca > Schistocerca serialis. Next base: position 54,842,920 of record NC_064640.1, on the reverse strand, counting down.
AGTAGAGTGAAACAATTAGTTTTCTTGGTTAGTCAAACATGTGCCTAGTAAGAGCACCCATCTTACACCAGAACGCCGTCACAGCGAAACCATAAATTAGTTACACTGAACCGACTGAGGATATTTATTAAGAATATACGGTCACCTCATCCGACAGTTGTAGGACTAAAATGAAAATAATGAAGCCATTAAAATTAAACAGTAATTAATTTATCTTCAAAATTCTTCTCAGGCTAAGAGAAACTACAGTTGCAATTCTATTTATCAAGCATAAAAAAGTAATGGGAGTAGAATTACGAAAAAACTTTACATTAATCAATAGTGTGAGAAATTTCAAAACAAATCTGTAAGTCCTGTGTAAATGCAGAAATCACCTGAACGCTGTATGGAAACCCGCTGGTCAGGAAGCAAATGTTTTTCCTAAGCCTCAGCAGCTTACAAACGCAGGAATACTGAAAAAGGTTGACTCACGATGCCAGCACACCGTTCCTAGACACTCCCGGTTGGAAGCGAGGATTCGCGAGTTTTGCCATCGCAGCAACCGAAAAATTCTCCACACCTTCCAAAATGTAGGTGGAACCCGCAGAGTTTTTAAAAGAAGCGCTTGTTGTATTTCCGTAAACTGACTAGAAGTTGGCAATGGACTGGCTTTCAATTTGATTGGCTGAAAATTCGTCTGGGCACGAAATGCAGTTTGTTTTCCACGCTGTGTGAGGTAAAAATGGCTGTGGCACATTATCTGCATATGCTTCTCGGAAAGTCGGTGGACATTTGTAGCTAACCCTCCCCCCCCCCCCCCCCCCAACCACACCCCACCCTCTGCCGGGCACCTCCTGCTCTGAAAGGGAGCTTTGTGGTACCCCGACCTGGGATCGTTGCTACCTGAAGCGGCCTTCTCATGTTCCTAGAACATCATTAAGACAATTCGGGGAAACCTCCCAAATATTGGTAATGCCTAAAGCCCGTAGCTGGCCTCTCTCACCACATTCGAGCAATGGGGAATTTTGCAAGCTCAAGTTCCAGACTTCAGAGGCCCTGTTCCACAATCCAGAAAATTCAGGAAAATATAACAGCAGTTAACTTATTTATCGATACTTAGCAACATGTGATTAAACAGTTACATCACAACCCTCTCTCAACACCCCAAATAGTGAAGCTTTCTCGAAACTGATCGTCGATCATCACTGCTTAGTGGTATGACAAGACAAGAAAACAATGGCTCTGAGCACTATGCGACTTAACTTCTGAGTCGCCTAGAACTTAGAACTACTTAAACCTAACTAACCTCAGGACATCACACACATCCATGTCCGCGGCAGGATTCGAACCTGTGACCGTAGCGGTCGCTCGGCTCCAGACTGTAGCGCCTTGAGCCGCACGGCCACTCCGGCCTGCCTGACAAGACAAGAAGTCATCTCAGATTCCATATCGAAAATTAACACGAAATAAACTTAACTCCTAGCAGTCTTGCTGTAAGGAAACGAATAGAACATGTGGAGCTCAGTCGGTGAATCACAATAAAAACTAAAACAATAGTGCCACAGGCACAGATTATGCTTCCATGAGCAAAATCTGAAACGTAGTGTTACATTAGAAAAGAGTTTCATTAGCAAATTGGGTGCACTTTTCTATGTTTTTGTTCAGTTTGGACATGTCAAACTATCTTCCGTAACAACGTTAGAATGCGTAGTTTAAACGAAATCTGTCAGTCTCGTTTGACAAACATATGTTGTAGACAACTGAAAAAGGAAATCTACTAGCTGGTACATTGAACTGAAGCATCATTGGCTCATCAAATGAAAGTAACTTACAACCAAGCTCATGTAGATTCAAGTGTGAGCAAGAGCAGTGTTGTCTGTGTCAGGTGGGTGTGCAAAATTAACTAATTGAGTAATGCGTATGAGTGTTTTCGCAGAATTATCACAGTCCGACTCCAAAAGCTTGGGCCCACTGACAAATGTCGCGGGGTGAATCCCTTTGTCACTCGGGCGGGGGCTGGGGAAGGCAGTCAGACATTTAGGTCTGGTTCTGGTGGCTATCAGGCTTACTAAGCTTGTAAGTGTGAGGCTTACGCCCAGTGCTCTTCCCCACCGGAGATTAACCCCAGGTAGCGGTCTCCCGCCCTTTGCTGCTGGTCACTGAGCTCCGTGACAGCTGCGGAGCGACCTCACTCTGCCTGCCTGCGGCTGCATCATATGAACCTCTGAAACACGTCAGAGACTCTAATAAGCAAAGTCAATCATCGCTTGCCCATATTGTCCTAACTGAACTAGATTAGTTTTAGAAATCATGCAAATTCTAAATTTGACCACAGCCGCGGAAAAAAGGAAAAAAAGGTGAATTAATGAAATTCTCCTGATAAACTGAATAAGAAATTTAGTTATTAAATGGCTGACGAAGTGATGTTTCCCACAAAATCCTAAATACTTGGTGTCCCTCATTTTTAATTTACATCAGTCCTTGTGCTTGACAAACGTGAGGCAGAATAATGGTTCAAATGGCTCTAAGCACAATGAACATCTGAGGTCATCAGTCCCCTAGACTTACAACTACTTAAACCTAACTAACCTAAGGACATCACAGACAGCCATGCCCGAGGCAGGATTCGAACCTGCGACCGTAGCAGCAGCGCGGTTCCGGACTGAAGCGCCTAGAACCGCTTGGCCACAGCGGCCGGCGATGCAGAATATATCCGCAGTTTGGTGCTGGGGAGGGCAACAATTTTAAACCTTGGCTTTGCACAAGAATTCATTTGAATAATGGCGAGAGATGCTGTAAGCGCAAATCGCATTATAAAGGAAATCTGGTCAGGACTTGCTCAATGCTTAATAGCTCCTAACCGACGGCTGAAAAAAGAAATCTCCAACAAAATGTGCTCTTCGCCAGCTAAAAACTCTGAAGGGCCATAATCACACGGGCAACAATCGATATAAATTCCAAAACATTCTTTTGACAACAACTGCACAAGGCCAAATGTCTCTCAAAACTCTTTTTAAAACGTGGCAGAGAATCTATGTATACCACAACAAAATAATCCCATGACTTTTCAGCAATGATATCAAAACACTTTAGGAGCTGAAAGTCACATACGCAAAGATGAGGCAGCATATTGAAACGAAATAGACAAAATTTTAAAATGCGAATGGACCGTTATATGAAATAATGTTATCTTTCACTGTGATTTTTGCTATATCAGAAATAAATATTCGGGAACTTTCATCAATAGAAGTCTCCAAACTTTCCGATCATCCTCGTGGTTCGTCACTCCAAATTTTCATCTAGAAAAGTCGAGAAAAAGTACTAACACACAGTAGAAAATAAGTCTTCCACAATAAGGGTATAAAAAAGGACTAAAATAACGTATGTATACATACACACAGACCAGCAAAGATAGATACAAAATATAAACAGACTCCCACTAAAATGAAACAAACATACTTACAAGTAAGAAACCCCCCCGGAAGACGGAAGAAACTGGATATTGGCAACACTGACCTAAAATAACAATGTAAGTTAATCTTTCATTAATGTTACCTATAACTTGCTGGTAAGGAGTATTTTACTATATATCTTGAAGCTGTTTACATTAGAATTAATATTAAACTACTTTTATTGTCAAAAGGGGCTTCGGATTGGAGAAGTAGTGCGTTCCACTAATTTCTTCTTCCGCATTTGTGAAAAACACACACTTTGTGCGGTAAAGCCTAAGGTACAGTGCGTCTATGATTTCTCACTAGTATCTCCTGCACTGTTAAGAAGAAATCCTGCTTGGCATTTGTCTATTTTCTCTGCTGCCGTTGTATCACCGCTTTCCTGATGTTTGCAATAGTCTCTTCGAGCCGTCGTCTATGCCGTGTTGGATGCTGTGGCGGAAAAGAAATCACGCCCCCAAGACGATCCTCTGGATCTCGCTTCGGAAACGCTTTGGTTGGTTCCCTTTTTGTTTACCCATGAGGGAGCTGATTCATGATTACATCTACATCTACATCGATACTCTGCAAATCTCATTTAATCACCTGGCAGAGGGTTCATCGAACCACCTTCACAATTCTCTATTAATCCAATATCGGATAGCTCGCGGAAATAACGAACACCTATATCTTTCCGTATGAGCTCTGATTTCCCTTATTTTATCGTGGTGATCGTTTTTCCCTATGTAGGGAGCCTTGGGTTAGCCTTCCCCACAACATTTTCAATGTCTTCTATTCAATTTAAGCTGTTCGTAATTGTAATTCCTAGGTATTTATCTGAAATTACGGCATTTAGATTTGACTGTTTTAACCGTACGTTTAAAGGATTCCTTTTAGCACTCATGTGGATGACCTCACAGTTTTCGTTATTTAGGGTCGACTTCCAATTTTCGCACCATTCAGATACTTTTCTAAATCGTTTTGTAGTTTGTTTTGAGCTTCTGATTACTTTATTAATTATCAAATACGCAGCAACCAGTCGCAAAATCATGTTTTATTTATTCACTTTTGCAAATCGATTTCAACTGATTAACTGCCATCATCGGTGCTACAAATACAAGAATAAAAATAATTAATAACAGTGACCAAATGAATAAATGTACATAAAGCAACGTAAACCAATTAAATGTATATAGACGCATTAAACCATTTAAAATGAACATACAAATTTACCTTTCAACCAATATGTGCCCTGAGTAGTAATACTGTCTTAAGCAGAGGTCAGCCGGCCGCGGTGGTCTTGCGGTTCTAGGCGCTGCAGTCCGGAACCGCGGGACTGCTACGGTCGCAGGTTCGAATCCTGCCTCGGGCATGGATGTGTGTGATGTCCTTAGGTTAGTTAGGTTTAAGTAGTTCTAAGTTCTAGGGGACTGATGACCTAAGATGTTAAGTCCCATAGTGCTCAGAGCCATTTGAATCAAGCAGAGGTCAAACATAAAGTGATACATCGAGAATTGACTATGACAGCGAGAAACCATATGGGGGCGCTGCAAAGCAAACCCGACTTCTATGCGAAAAGATACAGCTAAAATAAAAATGAGAAGAAGAAGAAAGAGGTACGACATACAAAGTGAGGTAAAATACACTCCTGGAAATTGAAATAAGAACACCGTGAATTCATTGTCCCAGGAAGGGGAAACTTTATTGACATATTCCTGGGGTCAGATACATCACATGATCACACTGACAGAACCACAGGCACATAGACACAGGCAACAGAGCATGCACAATGTCGGCACTAGTACAGTGTATATCCACCTTTCGCAGCAATGCAGGCTGCTATTCTCCCATGGAGACGATCGTAGAGATGCTGGATGTAGTCCTGTGGAACGGCTTGCCATGCCATTTCCACCTGGCGCCTCAGTTGGACCAGCGTTCGTGCTGGACGTGCAGACCGCGTGAGACGACGCTTCATCCAGTCCCAAACATGCTCAATGGGAGACAGATCCGGAGATCTTGCTGGCCAGGGTAGTTGACTTACACCTTCTAGAGCACGTTGGGTGGCACGGGATACATGCGGACGTGCATTGTCCTGTTGGAACAGCAAGTTCCCTTGCCGGTCTAGGAATGGTAGAACGATGGGTTCGATGACGGTTTGGATGTACCGTGCACTATTCAGTGTCCCCTCGACGATCACCAGTGGTGTACGGCCAGTGTAGGAGATCGCTCCCCACACCATGATGCCGGGTGTTGGCCCTGTGTGCCTCGGTCGTATGCAGTCCTCATTGTGGCGCTCACCTGCACGGCGCCAAACACGCATACGACCATCATTGGCACCAAGGCAGACGCGACTCTCATCGCTGAAGACGACACGTCTCCATTCGTCCCTCCATTCACGCCTGTCGCGACACCACTGGAGGCAGGCTGCACGATGTTGGGGCGTGAGCGGAAGATGGCCTAACGGTGTGCGGGACCGTAGCCCAGCTTCATGGAGACTGTTGCGAATGGTCCTCGCCGATACCCCAGGAGCAACAGTGTCCCTAATTTGCTGGGAAGTGGCGGTGCGGTCCCCTACGGCACTGCGTAGGATCCTACGGTCTTGGCGTGCATCCGTGCGTCGCTGCGGTCCGGTCCCAGGTCGACGGGCACGTGCACCTTCCGCCGACCACTGGCGACAACATCGATGTACTGTGGAGACCTCACGCCCCACGTGTTGAGCAATTCGGCGGTACGTCCACCCGGCCTCCCGCATGCCCACTATACGCCCTCGCTCAAAGTCCGTCAACTGCACATACGGTTCACGTCCACGCTGTCGCGGCATGCTACCAGTGTTAAAGACTGCGATGGAGCTCCGTATGCCACGGCAAACTGGCTGACACTGACGGCGGCGGTGCACAAATGCTGCGCAGCTAGCGCCATTCGACGGCCAACACCGCGGTTCCTGGTGTGTCCGCTGTGCCGTGCGTGTGATCATTGCTTGTACAGCCCTCTCGCAGTGTCCGGAGCAAGTATGGTGGGTCTGACACACCGGTGTCAATGTGTTCTTTTTTCCATTTCCAGGGGTGTATAATGATATAATACTAAAATATTTACATGAAATGGATAAATTGACAAAGATTTTGTCAACCACATAGTACAGTTATATACGCCAAAATCTACTATCTACTATCTACTAATGTACTAATTTGTACAATCGCTTTTTGGCGTTTATAACTGTACTATGTGGTTGACAAAATCTTTGTCAATTTATCCATTTCATGTAAATATTTTAGTATTATATCAATATATTTTACCTCACTTTGTATGTCGTACCTCTTTCTTCTTCTTCTCATTTTTATTTCAACTGTATCTTTTCGCATAGAGAGCGGGTTTGCTTTGCAGCGCCCCCTTATGGTTTCTCGTTGTCATAGTCAATTCTCGATGCATCACTTTATGTTTGACCTTTGCTTAAGACACTATCACTACTCAGGGCACATATTGGTTGAAAGGTAAATTTGTATGTTCATTTTAAATGGTTTAATGCGTCTATATACATTTAATTGGTTTACGTTGCTTTATGTACGTTTATTCATTTGGTCACTGTTATTAATTATTTTTATTCTTGTATTTGTAGCACCGATGATGGCTGTTAATCAGTTGAAATCTATTTGCAAAAGTGAATAAATAAAACATGATTTTGAGACTGGTTGCTGCATATTTGGTAACTTCTGTTTTACTTGGTGACTTTCCTTTAATTACTACGGACTGTAACCTCTTCGACAGGAACTCACATATCCAGTCACATAACTGAGACGATATTCCATAAGCACGCAATTTCATTATAACCCGCTTGTGTGGTACAGTGTCAAAACCTTTTACATACTCGTTCCACTTGTTATGCATTTTGTTGCAGTAGATGTGGCACAGTTTGCCTAATCCGTACATCACTCTGTCTGCAGAATTTGCTTGTGCGTGACATCGGGCTGTATATATACCTTTAATTTCCTCCTCCATAGCATAGTCTTCCTAGGCCACGAAAAAAACTTTCTCCCGTTATCCGAGAGGACATATTCCTTGTTACCTACGACACCTATGAAGTCTCTAATCAAAGCCTCCGAAACAGAGCTTCCAGTTGTCCTTTTTAATTGCATATTTCGAAACTAACTAAACGGCTAGGAGGATGTACCTGTAACTCCTATTTGTCCTCACAATAGGAGACCACAAGTCATGGTCGCATATTTCCTTAATTTCTCCGGAACGACGGGAGAGAAAGGAACCTCAAGGTTCGTTGATGACAGTTCCGCCTTCTGAAACTCACAAAAATACACCGTGTACGACATGGAAAGCATCGCCGCCACGTGCGATACTTTGCTAAGGACACCCTATTTTGCTCAGCCACTGACCACTACGTATTCATTTTTTCTGATTCAAAATCGTCGATGGACCTGCGTCTTTGGACACTCATTCTGGCCTTAGAAAATGCTTCACCACTGATCACGAATACAGTTTGCCTGTGGTTGGGCCAGTGGTTCGGCAGACAATTACTGACCCACATTTTTACCTGCAGATTCCCGCCCACATGGAACATTAAGAATTTCCTCAACGAGGAAAACTGTTTCTCATCTAAGGCTCGTCCTGATCTGGTTACTGGCACGGGAGTCATGCATTCCTCCCAGATTGATAACTCTGAGCCATACGACTTTAAGCTGCCGCACGCAACACTACATTCATTTTCATTCTTGTTCTGGCTCTTTCCAAATTGTAACAATGATTTCATCACCCGCAGTCACCCCATCACTTTCTTTCTTTTCCATGTGTCGTTTGATTCGTTGTGGCGAGCGATTCTAGGCGCTTCAGTCCGGTACCGCGAGACCAAAACGGTTGCAGGTTCGAATCCTGCCTCGGGCATGGATGTGTGTGCTGTCCTTAGGTTATGTAGGTTTAAGGGGCTCCGGAAAGGCTCAAAATCATGAAAAGTTCAATTTTTACTTTTTTGCGTTTTCTGAATCTGCAAACTATTGCCTTTTAATAGATATATAATTTATTCAATTCCGAAGACTACAACTATTTTTAAATTTTTTTTGAAATGTGTTCTACATGGGCGTGACCCACTGTGGCGCTGTTAAACTGCTGTCAAATGGTGTTATTATTAACGTCCGTGTTCATCAGGTACATTTTAGTGATGTGAGATAAAGTATGTGTTGTGGCTAACCTGTGATGGTTCAATATATATCGCTGGTGTGATTGTCGATTGTTTCATGTTTATTTACTCTGTCGTTATCTCGAAAATATTCGTAATTAATTCTGTTTCTTGAGTCTCTGTTTTGTTGAAGTATAATAATGAGTAAAAGTAAAGTTATTAGAAATCCTCTGAAGGCTTTTAAGAAATGGAGAAATGTTGGAAAGCCAAAGGTATGTGTTATTACTGTAAACAATAAAGACGATAACCAAGTGAGTGAACCTAACCTCTCCAGTACACCTGCCCATAGCAGTCAAAGTGGGAAAGAAAATACTTCACAGAAGAAGCTTGGTTCAATGAGTGAAAACTATGAATGTTTTATGGGCGAATCGGATGTGAATGAAATATTTGATATGTCGGTTCTCAAAGGAATTTTTTCAAACTGTGTAAGATGTATTCATTGTAGTGAAGTTGGTCTGGAACTCTCCATAATAAAGCACGTAGGACTTGCTAGTGAAATACAACTGAAATGTGATAAGTGTTCATACATGACCACCTTTTGGAACAGTGTTGCAGTAACTGCAACTGAAGACAATGGTAGCAAAATCTACGAACACAACAACGAGCGATGCTTGCTTTAGACAAGGAACGCCTTCGGGCTGCAGACAGGGCTGTAAAGAGTCTAGAAATACAAGCAAGAGTAAACACGAGGAGGAACAAGAGGAAGCTGGAGGAGGAGTTTGCAAAGGATGAAGATAATCCATCCTATGGACCTGGATTGCACTAAAAAGTTAATCCAATCTTTGTCGCTCGATTCCCAAAACTTTTATTTTCTCAAACTAATTACACGTTTTCTAAGGATCTTCCAAACATATTTGTTTCAAACTTTCAGTAAATGTTACACAGTACCTTCTGCATAATTTAACAGAGCCTTTTTCCAAAAAGCTGTATATTTTTGAATATATAAATAAAAAATTGCAAAAAAATGTTGTGAATTTTCATTACAATTGAAAAAAAAATCATCTTTAATAACTGAACTAAAATTTTGTAAAATCCCTGTGTTAAGTTGTAGCCCATATTCCTATAAATAATCTGTAAAAAGTTGAACTTCCTACCTCAAATACTTTGTGAGGAAAGATGTAATTTATAAGCGTTATTTTAACATTGCAAGTATAGGGCGTTCCGGAGCCCCTTAAGTAGTTCTATGTTCTACGAGACTGATGACTTCAGATGTTAAGTTCCATAGTGCTTAGAGCCATTTGAATCATTTTCAGTTAATGGCAGGGAAGTAGGAACGATATCTGTTTGCAGCTCAGTTAAGCAAGGATGTCCCTTGTCGACGGTGCTGTTTGCAATAGCGCTCGAACCACTGATGCAGACTCTTACATGGACTCTTACAGGCGTCCAACTCCGTGCTAGTTCCTTCACGTGTTGTGCATATGCTGACGATGTGATGATACTCGTCCAGTCGAAGAACGAAGTATGTAAGGTGGTTGCCCTTCTGCTCCAGCACGCCCGACTGCATATACGCAACAATTCACTCCGAAACCACGACCTGTTCCAAAGGGTGGGATACACTAATGTTCTTCTCGCTTGACCACTGCCACACCTGGCACAGGTACTGCCAGTGCCACTTGGTATTTATGATAGGTTAATGGCGGCCTTTGGATACTATGTCAACCAAGGGATTTTTTTAAAGTCAAATACGAGACTTTAATTCTCCACACCAATCTGGAGGACTTAATCTCACGAATGTGTGGGACAAGGCTGTAGCTCCATACCTGCGAGCGACGCTACGGACATGGAACCAGCAGCAACACGCCATCACGTCGGCGATCCTGGACGTGCTTCTTCCCCCGTCCTTTGAACCGTCGGTGGTGGTAGGCACAATATCGCCTTCTTTATCTCACGTCTCCCGATTCTTTGTTGATTTTAGTTATGTTTAGTTACTGAGACCTTCTACAAGGATCCACGGTACCCGTGACATATATCGATACTTGAGGCGTTGTAACTAACCCGTATCTGCGAGTTATTACGCTAAGAGTGGGAATGGAAATGCTTATTGATTGTGGAACTAACGTGAGAAGATTAGGGTCGCCACCGACTCTAACCATACAACTAATCAAAGGTTTGGCCGAGTCGGAAAATAAAGTAATTTTATCACAGACCAAAAACTCATAAAAATTCGTACGTCGTGATATCGCTCATAGGAGATGCGATGTAATTAATAGTATTTCCCGTGCACTGTCCACGAGAATCAACCATTTAAAGTAAAATAGTACATGCATGAACACTGTGCAGAAGATCAGCTCCCAGCTACACACCTGAAAATAAGACTTAATCTAAAGCATTTGTTTTAAAATAAAAGGGAAAACTAATCACTGGACCTGTGCGTAAGGAAACGCGTTGGATGTGCTAACAGGAAAGCTACGAGGTGAGTGGCTTAGGTGCAAAAACGTAGCCTCGGAATGTAAGAGAAGATTGTGTATAAAATCATTTATTCCTAAGATGTGGATGTGAGGCATGTACACAATTTCTGATAACATTAATACCTGAAACAGTAAAGAAAAGCATCGATACATACACCGTTATAATCTACTCCTAAAATCATTGGTTTGAATCATTCATACAACTGCTGTTGCCTGATAACTGATCGCAATAACTCGTGAAACGGTACACGTTTCGCAGTACACCCACGTGCCCACGTGGTTTGTGGAGAAGCAATTTCTAGGTATCGTGGCCAAGTTGCAACAATATCACATCACACAATCATGAACAGTTAACATTCTTTAAAACAAACATGAGACCGGACAGTTAGTGATGACGGTAGCCCAACAAAACTTTGATGTTCAACCACGTGGTCGGCTTCCCACGGACGAAAGATTCATAAAGAAAGGAAAATTTACGAGAAGGCAAAGCTATTAATATTCAGAAAAATGAAAGCTTATACAGGCACAGCTGAAGGCAAACAGACATTCATACAGAAGCGAGTGCTGACTTCTTACCGACACCTTTGTGTGGCGCTCTTCCGGCGGATCCAAGTCTGCTACAGAAATTTACTAAAAGAAAAATCTGCCAAAGTTTTGCATTCCATGCTGCGACAAGGCAAACCAATCTTTCAGAGTTGAAAAGCGAGACCAAAAGCAAACAGCTTTCCTCTCGCCAAGTAACAACGCGCCACGCGGTCAGTCTAACTCACCCTTCTTCGACTGGAGCACAGCTGTGGACGCTTCCCGTACCGGCGGCAGACTGCCTCCCTTTCTCATCTCCAGCCTCCTCCACGCTCCGCGCGGCCCGGAAAACCCAAAGATGCCATTTCCGCGACCAACCTAACGCAGGTGGATTTCTCACAAGTAGCGCAAACCTCTTTGCCTACTTGACCACTACGAGAGGTGGCTATTCTGTACAATTGCTGCTGAATCTGTATGACTATCGCAGACTTTCTGCAGCGGACTACGCCACCATCTAGCAGTGTGACACACAACCACATTCATTCAATCACACCACTATGAGAGTTATGAGAAAAGATAAACAAGGAAAAGAAAGAGAAATGCTAGTGAAAATGGGCTACCAGACTAATGAAAGGTGGATACAGTACCCTTTCAGCGTCATCATGGCAATAATGTTGTCGAACATAAATACCCAACAAGGGATTGGTGGTAGATCTGGTGAGCTTTCCATACGCCTCTCCTCGCCACGGCTGCGAGATCGTCTTGGTATACATTAATCAACCGCCAACGGTTGTACGACTTTCAAGTGGTAGATTTCCCACTCTGCCTTATATGTGGCACGTGGCGAGGCCGCGGTTGTTTTGGTTGTGTATGAAGTACCACAGGGCTGTGCCCGTCTGTGTTCAGAACACGCTAGGGGCTTACGTGAAGTTGAGGGACTGGGTTTGTGTGCGTGTCCTCTGTGTGTAAGCTTGTGTTTCGTGTTTTATGTATGTGTTATTAGTCCCTAAAGAGGAGTGTAAGGGTTAATTTTGAACGTTTGTTTGAAGCTTCTGGTGGTTCGCTTCCTAAGTTTTGTATGAGAAAGTGGGGAGAGGTTTGTTTTGTTTCGTAAATTTTTGTGAATTTTTCTTGAATAGGTGAGTAAAGTGGCATGCAGGACGCCGACGAACATTCTCTGCATGGGGTGAAGCAAAGGATGTTCGGCGGCTGACGCACCGCATCATGGCACTTCTCCGACGCACCGACGACTCCACGATCACGAGGGACGCTTTATTTTTCCCGGACGCTGTCTTCTCTGCTCACAGAAAAAGTTGTCAATACGCTGGATTGGAGGACACGCAGCGCACTACGTGCTCTCGCGGAGCGTGATATCGGGCATGTACTATTGGCATTATCTACTAGAACAACACGAAATCATCCGACGTCACTCTAAATTCAAAACGCACTTTCTAGGCAGCATGTTTCATGACCTCCCGAAGCGGTGGGGAGTCCCAGGTTTACGTAGTTTCGCGGGCTAGGATATTACTCCCAGTGAAGTGACGAGGATGTCACTTCGGTCCTATATTTCTTTTTCATACGTGATTATTTTTTTCCTGGGACATTTAATTTGAATAAAAAAATAACAAAAAAGAATTAAATAAATGTACACTATTTCCTTCACACTGCCTCTCCGTTATAATGTTAGAAGTCTGGGGCACCGTGGCCGACTCACAGCCCACTCTGCCCCTAATATATACCTTTATATGTATATGTATAAAAAGCCGGTAGACTAGTGGCCCTCGACAAAAAAGCCATGTTCGAAACTCTCTCATGCCAATTACTTTCATTTAATTCCATTTTTTTTCCACAGCATTATGAGCTGGCTGTCTGGTCCTTGAAATGTTTGTCCTCTTTCTGTAGTCTTGACAGTTATCATACTACACATTTATTATACTATATGAGTCATATGGTAAGAATACGTTACCGTCGCAAGAAAACGTGATGAATAGTGAAAGCAGGTGAGGTACCAAATAGACGTCTCACAGAAATGAAAACAACAGATAAACTGGTCTGAGCTATGTAACAACAAAGGAATTCAAGAGCCGAAACTTCCAACATGGAACGCAACTTCAAAAACGTTAAAAGCATATGTTTTGACAAAGCACAGAGAAACAGTGTGATTATGAAACTGTTGCGTTCATTTGTTACAGCTTATGCGACAAATAAAGCGAAAGGCGAAAAAAAAACAACGTTGGGGAGAGGGAGGTTTGAACATGGCTCTCCCACTTGTTTTTGAAAGGAACCTTCCTGTCGCCCAAAGGGAGGGGTGGGGCAAAGTGGGCAGGGGTCGGTAACTGAGGCCTGGCCTGTATATCCAATGCCACCCTCCAGCAACAAAGGAAAGCCTAGGGAAAGTGGAGTAGAGGTACAATGAACATCGTTTATTTATTTATTTTCCTTTTCGTTGTTTTTATTAATTGATTAATTTATTTTTGTCATTAAAACTATCGATATCATGACACGGGCGTCACGCGAGGAGGAGGGCGCAGCAAGACGTCAGACTAATTGAGACTATCACCGTATAGTTTTTCCGAGAAGAACATTCCGATGAACACTGAATATATCGGTTCTAAGTGTGGAAGAGGAGGGGGTCAAATCTTCATAACAGGTGGGTTAAGGAAGACACAGCAAAGGAAACTGGAGAAAAATTGTCTGTATTTTGGATTGCGTACAACTGCACAATGGTGTTCATTAAGCAACCGCCAAAAGTTAAGGATACTTTTATCACCATCAGCAAACAAGTAGTGCGCTGCGTGTTCACAAATCCACTTCACAGAGTTCGTCTTCGCTTGCGGGAAGTATCCCGCATCCGGAAAGAGGAGCAGTTGAGTAGGTATCTGATGAGGAGTAGTATGGGTAATTAGGGACAACATCTGTCGCACTAAGAACGAGACCTCTCTCCGATCTGCACATCAGGTGGTGCTCGTCTGTGTCCAGACATCACAGCTGACACACAACGTGGTGTCTGCGAGGTAAATCCTGTGAAGGCGTGACCGGCATACCTGCTTCCCATTGACAATAAGGTACCCTGCAGACTGGCCGTCACTGGCAAGATAAGGAGCGCACGTCGATCGCCAAACGGCATGCCAGTCGACGTGGGGAAGCTTTCCCTCAACCACATTCGGAACCTGTGCCGGTGAAGGAAACCATAGATTGCCTTCGTGGATGCCAACTGCGACGGTAGTGTCACAGTACGGACGTAGCTCAGTACAAGGAAAAAGTGGCGGAAGTAAAAGAAGGGCCGAGGGACTTCCGAAAGCTGGATAGGTGCTCAGAGAGAGTGTGGTGCAAGGGCCTCCAGCAATAGGCTGTTAGGAAACATAGGCCTATGGCGTCACAACGTCATGTGAGAGCTAATGAAAAGGGCTAACGCTCTATCAGGTACGTGATACAGACCTATATCGCCCCTACACCCCGGGAGGGTAAGGGTCTCGTACCTTATCTTGAGCAGCAAGCAGCGGCAAACAAACTAACCCAATGTCGCTAGCATGCGGCGGGTCATGGATGGTGGAATAGGAAGTGTCTGTGCCACGTGGGAGATACGTGACGCCAAATATGTATTTACGTTTTGTGTCTGTTGCAGAAGATCGAGTGCTCGTAAACGGTGATCCAACAACCCAGCTCATAGTTGGGAAAGTAGAGGGCAATTGTCCGCCGCAGATCACTTGTGAAATTGAGTCCTAAGCATCGCACATTACTTGGAAAATTGAAAAATATCCAACTAAAATTTAATAAAAAGGAAGGAACATGAAATAGGAAGAGGGGAATGACGTTCGCCGCGTCCGTGGCATTCGATTGGTCACACGTGCCTCCCCGAGTCATGGTAAATGGCGAGCGTCTCTAGGAGCTCAGTATTTGTTTAATTTACATGGGCTTGGCGAACCCAGGTTGCTTCAGCTGGGTACTGGAGAGCACCACCAACCCTCTGTAACCGTAACTTCTGCACGTACTTCATTCAGTCTAGTAAAATTGTCAGAAAATGTCACAGAAAGGTTTCTATGACTTAAAGTTAGGCCCTGTGTATCTAATCTAATGCGCTGCTTTAAGTGTCAAACGCTTATGTCACACCTTATAGGCTGTAACGATCAGGCAATGCGTGGACGGTGTGTCTCCAGTGCCCAGAACCAGGTATTCAATGTACCGCCCAACCTATTTCGTTCAGTTGCTACCAATCCCATCCAGTTTCGAGCAAGAAGTTCTCTGTCTTCGCAGAAGAGATGAAAATACAAGAGATCAGTCACCCAACGTACTACTACTCTTATGCGAAAAAGTCGTTTAAGGTAACACGGCCACTCATTTTTGTGGAATCTTCAGCGCCAGAATTGCAGTAGCCTGTACATAATACTAGTGGTGGTTTCCAAACCTTGACAGCTGAGTATGGCCCACCAACATGCAGCAGTAGGCCTGCACTACTGATGTC
The DNA here is from genome assembly GCF_023864345.2 of Schistocerca serialis cubense. Taxonomy (NCBI): domain Eukaryota; kingdom Metazoa; phylum Arthropoda; class Insecta; order Orthoptera; family Acrididae; genus Schistocerca; species Schistocerca serialis. Next base: position 54,826,939 of record NC_064640.1, on the reverse strand, counting down.
ACAACCACTCCTTCCTGCCACTGAAATTCTGGTGGTTACCGTAACTAAAGATGGAAAGGATAACAGACGCTCGCGGCACACAGCAGATGAGACAAAGGAAAGTGTTTCTGTTAAAAAAGCAAAGCTAAAACTTAAGATGGGGACAAAAACCAAAACACTAAAACGACCACGTCCGAAGCCATCAGATCGTGCGATCTTGGTTCTGTCTGATGGATCGGGCGATGAGGATACCGTCGTTGGTATTGATGTTAGTGTTTGCCTGAGTGAACTGGCGAGTTCCACAAATAACTTCACTCCGCTGCGATCTCCCCACCACGAGAGGAAAACCTCATCGTTAAGACGGTTTCTATACTTCCGTGAAACTTGAATGGTTTCAGGAGACATTTGGAAGAACTACGTATGTTGGCTCAGGGTGAACCAATCTGTATCTATCTTAAAGATAGCTAATGGCTACATTTTCCACGACAAAGACAACGTTAGAGGAGAGAACTGAAGGATAGTGGCTATTTTCGTACACAAAACCTGTCATCCTTCACGTCTTTTCCTCACAACCAGCCTATAAGCAGTTGCTGTATCAGTACATGTGCGTCGATAGCTGACAATATGTTCACTCTCCCTGTCCCCAAATGAGGTGTTAGACGAAGAGGCTCTCCTGACCTCTTTACTCAGCTTCTCACTCTATTACACTCTGTGGTGAGTTGAACGAACATCCTGTGCTTTAAGGCCCCACACCTGTCCCAGGGGTAGAGCATTTGAGAGCCTTCTCATGTCCTCATGTGCGAGTTTGTTGAACATGGGGTCGACCACGCACTTCAGCACTGGAACAGTCTCGTTCACTGCTGTCGATCTCTCGGTACGCTCTCCAGCCCTCTCATATACCGCTCAACGGGAAGTGGTAGATGACTTGCACACAGGTGATCACTTCCGAGTTCGGAGTCCCCTGCCAGACAGAGTGGTGCCCGAAAGAAAGCCACCGCGATGGGCGCTCAGTGGGGCTGACTGGACACTTTACAGTCAACTTCCTGTGTTTGAACACCGTGATAGCGTCTAAGATTGCTTGAGTCCTGCGCAGCGCAGGACAAAAGAGGAGGCAGCCCATCCCTTGATAGAGCATCAAATGCCGCTATGTAATAAGGACCATGCGGGCGGTTGTGTGTTGTTTCATGTGGCGGAAAACTGCAGAGAACTTCGCAGCCTTTCGGACAGGGAGGGCAAATCTTCACCGAACTATTAGAGAGTAAGAAGAGATCGTGTCAACAGTTCCTGACCACCTTAAATGGGTCCATTAAAAGTTCAATCATATCGGAGACAACCAGGATGATTTCTGGCAGAAGGAGGAGGTGCCTGTTGGCTGTCGTAATGGGGAACGGTAGTCTCCAGACTAACCCTCGAGACATTATACAGCCTAAGGCGGCATATTTTGCTGTAGCTACCGCCACAGCCAATCAGGATTCAGCTTACCGATGTTACAGAGTGGCAACTGAGAGAGGCAGTTGGGACTTCAGTTCCACAACTGATACAGAATACTGCTGTCTCTTCTGCATATTGGAGCTGGATTCTGCGGTATGTGTACTTTTTGACGCGTCAGCTGGTCACTACAGGGTCCATTACGTTATGTTACCGCACCTCATAGAATGGAGCAAAGAAATCCTCCTCGACCTACTTAACCTCGTTTTGGCATCAGGTAACTTCCCCTACTCGCAGCGAGAGGTAAAAGACCTCGGAGCGAATGGTCAACCGTTGCTTTGTCTGCAACTTAGGATCCATGCAGCTCCATAGTCACTTTCAGTGTACAGCTTTTCTGCTCTGGAATCGACTCCTGGATATCCTTAACGACATCGAGGAGGCCTACTATACTACTTGGAGACACTTATCGCGCTACTGCTACGGTCGCAGGTTCGAATTCTGCCTCGGTCGTGGATGTGTGTGATGTCCTTAGGTTAGTTAGGTTTAAGTAGTTCTACGTTCTAGGGGACTGATGACCACATATGTTAAGTCCCATAGTGCTCAGAGCCATTTGAACCATTTTTTTAGACACTTATCCTCAGGTATCTCCATGAATGGGGTTTCCGAGGATGTCTTAACATTTGTACACGGTCCTTCCTCTCATCAGGCTATTTCAGATATCGAGTCGGTGACGTCCTCTCTGATAGATTTCTGCAGGAGAATGGTGTCCCTCAAGGTAGTGTTTTAGGTGTAACTGTCTTTGCCATAGCTATTAATAGTATGACGTTGGTAGTTAAATGTCTAGTCCAGTATTCTTTGTTTGTTGACGACTTCTCTGCATATCGTTCCTCTTGGAGCTTGCAACAACAACTCGTCAGTTGCACCCTATTCTTTGACGATTTGATGAATAGGCGAAGAAGGGAGGTTTCAAATAACCGACTGAGATGTCTGTGTGCATTCCTTTTAACCGTTCTCATTCTGTTTTAAACAGATGGCCATTGGCGGTAACCCTGCAACAGTTGGTGAAAGGGTCCAGACGGGAGGAGGGAGCGTTATGCTTTATGGAGTGTTTTCGTGGCACTCTCTGGGTGATCTCGTCATTCTAGAACGCATAATGTATCAACACGAGGCATCTATCCTTTGGGATCATATTTAGGCTTTTGGAAGGTGGCCACATTAATGTGACTGGACAGTGTATTACCACACAACTTCTAAGCAGTCCGGCAGGAGGTGTGGCTCAGGCTCCGAGCTTTTGGAGCTTTTGCCTTTCTTCAAGAGCTGTTGTTAGTTTTAACCAAGGAAAATTCTGCTCATTATGAAGTTAGAACTACATTTTGCATTTAATATATTCTACAGCAACTGTTGTTACAACTACAGAATTAATCTAAAGATAATAATTAGTGTCTTACCTGAGCCATAAGCGGAAACAGCCGTTCTTTTTTCTATGTTTAGGTATCATTGTGAGCGTGAGTGTTGGGGAGGATGTGAGCACGAAACCATGGAGTTACGAGACGCATGATATCGACACTTCCACTGGCCGCCGCTCCCTCTTTACCATCACTCCTTGTGCGATCCTACTCCCCGTTTTGCACGCGCGGCACCCGGGGAGGTCCACGGCGATAACTTTCCTTGCGTTCTTTTAGCAGTCAGTTTGAGATTTTGTTTGCTTACCCATGAATTACACCCCTTTCTTGGATTTCTTAAATAATGCCTCAAGCGTAGAGACGGTGAATTGTTGATGGAAGTATTTCCTTGGATACACGATGTACATACTTTTATACTCGAAGACGAGGAAAGACAGCAGACTACGCAGAGCACGCTCTGTGTTCCGTCTATGCAGCAGCCCACGTCTCCAGTTATGGCGACGATTAACTCTAGGACTTTTTCCATCCTTATTGTGATGCGACAAGTGATGAGATCGGAAGACGACAACGATCATCTTCGCATAGCTCGTTTTGTAGACTAATATTTTCGCCTCAAAACAATATAGTAAGTGGAGTGTTCATCTTTATCCCCTGTCCTAACTGCAAACTACATTGACGAAAGCACTATTCTTTTCGAGCTCATAATTCACGTTATTAATAGCATACATCACTCTATTTGCGAGTAGTCGCAATCGATCTTCGCGTCATCTGTGCTGTGTAAAACAGAGACAGCTATTTTGCAGTTTTCAAATCTTCGCGTCATCTGTGCTGTGTAAAACAGAGACAGCTATTTTGCAGTTTTCAAATATATGGTTAATTCGGAACCAAATTCCTTGTGCATAACTGTATACTCATGATTTAGTTATGCCAATTCACGTGTTCTACACATAAGATAACATTCAATACAGTCGACACGTAATGTTTTGAGTTACCGATATTTTTGTGATGGCACCAGAGGAGACTACTCCAAAGGACTTTTAAATCTGGCATGTTGCTTGCAAAATAATTGTTAGAGTGGAAGGTCTTTTAAGCAGCAAGAACGAGCATTTCTCTCTGGTTTAACGTGGGGCTTGTCCAGTGGAAATACGCACAGGAGTACGGTACTTAGCGCTCACAATGAAGTCAAAGGGGAAGAAGAAGAAGGTGAGTTCATGGAAAACGTACCGCTCTTCAACGGGACAGCAGGAACTGCAGGCGGTATTTCGACGTGGCTCCCCATGGCTGCTCAGGTCGCGGCCACACTACCGTCTGCAGTAACTCAGCTCATAAAATCTGCACCAAGCGCAGTTACCCCACCACGTCCCCTAACCTACTTACACAGCACTATAAAACCCGTCCATATCCCGCTGGCAAACGCTAAAGGAAAATATTTAATCACTTTACCTACGCCCCAAAGCCCAAAATGGAATAAACATAGTGCACGTAGCTATAAAATCTGATAGTTGTCCTTTGACAGGTTATCGTCATATTTTATGCTGTAAATAATTGAAACTTCACTCTCAATCTTCAGAGAATTTCAGTAAACATACATTCTGCGAATATTTCGGGTACTGGTAGCCGACAGAAGACTTTTCTTTAGAGCTGCGTAAAAATACTGATGGCTGGTCACTGTTTCCTGTACCTGAGATGTACTGGGCTTAATGTTTCACGCATAACATTGGTAAACGTTGACTTGGGTGCATATTTCATCTTTAAAATCTCTCAATGTCTAAACGTGTGAGTCTAAGCTAGTGTGTGACTTGTAGCGCGGATGGGAGACTGAGAACGGAACGTTCTTTTACGAAGAGTATGTACATAGTGAAATGAATTAAGTGCGTTCGGAGGAAGTGAAGGGATCAATGGGCAAGAAATCAATGAAGATGCAGTGGCATGAGACGAAATCATATATTCTGAACCTGCTGTGTAATAAGTATGCAGTAAGAACTTTAAGTCCGCAGCTCGTGGTCGTGCGGTAACGTTCTCGCTTCCCACGCCCGGGTTCCCGGGTTCGATTCCCGGCGGGGTCAGGGATTTTCTCTGCCTAGTGATGACTGGGTGTTGTGTGATGTCCTTAGGTTAGTTAGGTTTAAAAATGGCTCTGAGTACTATGGGACTTAACTTCTATGGTCATCAGTCCCCTAGAACTTAGTTAGGTTTAAGTAGTTCTAAGTTCTAGGGGTCTGATGACCATAGAAGTTAAGTCCCATAGTGCTCAGAGCCAGCCAAGAACTTTAAATTCAGATCAGACCGGAGCCCGTACCCCTATTTCCTGCTTATCGCACGGAGCCACCTTAATCATTAACGCAGTGCTTCGAAACTAAATGAAGGGACTTCTGTATGAAGAATAACCTACTGGTTAACGGTACCCCAGTGGAAAAACAATCTGAATATGGAATAAAGTCCAGCTATTCTTTAAGGGGGATGTTGTAACGGATTTTGGTCCAAAAAATCGATTTTTCAAATATATTATTTTCTTGACCTACACAGTTTTATCTATGTTGTGTGTGGATTTTATCATAGTAGTTTTAGAAATGCCTTTAAATTGTTAAACTGCTTAACTCTGCACTGGCGGCCACTCCCACCTTTTCTGACATTTGGGAAAATGCTTGCTTCAGCGAAATTTTTGTCAGTGTGAAGGCCATTTTCTTTCGATATCTTTGGCTGACATCTGTATGTCTGGCTGACATCTATATCTTTGCCTGAAAACTTGTTTGCATGTGGTTTATTTACGTTTTGACAATACTAACACATGGCTCTGAGCACTATGGGACTTAACATCTGTGGTCATCAGTCCCCTAGAACTCAGAACTACTTAAACCTAACTAACCTAAGGACATCACACACGTCCATGCCCGAGGCAGGATTCGAACCTGCGACCGTAGCAGTCGCGCGGTTCCGGACTGAGCGCCTAGAACCGCTAGACCACCGCGGCCGGCTGCTAACACATATTAGTAGGTGGAAGGTTGAATTCGCAAACCTTTACGTGGAAGTAAAAATTTATGCACAACGGGTGGTGGAAAAACTGTTTAGGGAACGGAGGTTTCATGGATATCGGTTTACCAACAAAAATGAGGAAGCGGTTCGAAATGAAGAACATAAGCTCTCATCTTCAGCATCGAAACTTGGTACAGGAGAATTGTACAGGCGCGTGAAAGATGTTGATTCCAATGGATTTATACTTATTAATTTAGAGCGTCTCTGCCAGGCTATTAAGTTTTCATGTTCATGTGTTAGCTGTAAAAATACGGAACGCATGATTCTTGTCGAAGAAAGAAGAGTGGAAAAAGCTTGTGATTTAATATTAATTTGGAATTCGTGTGGCTATGAATTTTCATTTTCCTTCTCCAAAATAACTGACTCTGGTACCCATGAAAGCAACTTTAGATTACCATATGCTCTGAGATGCCTTGGACAGGGCAGGGAAGGAGGTAATTTATTGTGTGGTTTTCGGATCGTGCAAAGTTTGAAAAAATAAATAAAGAAATGTCTGATGCTGTATGCGATACTGTCAAAGTTTCTCTGAAGAAAGCAATGGAGGAATTGGTGAAAATAAACTAAAAAGAAATAGATCCTGTGGTACATATTCATGACAGTGAATCTTCTACAAATGTTACTGACCTGTGTGTGTCTGTAGATGGGACCTGGATGAAAAGGGGTCGCACATCTCTGTATGGAGTTGCATCTGTTATTGGTATTGACTCGGGTAAAGTTTTAGATGTATAAACTATGTCTAAATACTGCCACCAATGTGCAACAACGAAAATGTCCAACAACGAAGACAGTGAGAAAGTGTGGCAAGTAAAGCATGCAGTAACATCTTCTAAAATTATAGTGGCTCAGGTGGGGGGCATGGAGGCTGCTTCAGTTGTGAGGATGTTCTCCAGACCTGAGGACCAGTATGGTGTTAGATGTACTGAATACTCAACTTCGTTCAAAGCTGTAGCAGATAAAAATTCGTACAATACAACAATAGAAAAGTTGGAATGTGTTGGCCCCATCCAAAAGGCGTTTGGTGGTAGTTTTCGTCACTTGCTGAAAGAGAAGAAAGGCGAAGTACTTGAGGATGGAAAACCACTAGGACGGGAAGGCAGACTTACTCTGAAAGATACTGATTCTCTTCAGTCATTTTATGGGAGATCTATCAGGAAAAACGGACATAATTTAGAGGCAATGAGGCATTCTGTGTGGGCAATTTTATTCCACAAACTATCCACTGAACAAACACCAATGGACAATCTGTGTCCGAAAGACGACTGGTGTAAGTTCAAGAACAGAAATGAAACGTATTCACATAGCACTCGTTACCAGAACCTGTTATGAATGCAATTGAGGTCACATTCAGGTTTCTTGTAAACCCTGATTTATTGAGGAAGTGTCTTCATGGAAAGACACTAAATGCAAATTAAAGCTTCAATAATTTAATTTGGATTAGATACTCAAAAAGGACATGCTGTGAACTTGAAGTACTCAAAATAGGTGGCTATGATGCAGTTTTATGTTACAATAACGGAAATAATGGCAGAATTGAAGTGCTGAAGAGAGTTCGTATAGATCCTGGTGGGTTTCCAACAAAAGCCGAGAGCAGGGTCAAAAAGGCTAACAGATCAGTGTCTTACCTGCAAATGTAGGCCTGGCAGATTCGAAGACGAGAGAAGAGAAACCTGAAGGATGAGGAGTGTCAGTATGGAGGATTTTAAAATTGAGGTTAGCTTACTACTTGTAGAAGTATGAGAAGAAAATCTTTGCACCTCATTTCCTCTGCTTTACATTTTTTACTTTATTAGATGCATTATCTCAAAAAGTGTATGCGCTAATGCTATGAAATTTTCAGGAACTATTGGCAACGTGTTGCTGTCTCCCTGGAATAAAAAATACGAGACCCTGCAATTACATTCTGATTTTTTGAGGATTGTATGTAGAAAAAGAAGTTAATTTTGTATGTCCAAAATTAAAAACTCTGTTAACGATACAGTTTGTACCATAAATTAAGAACTGTTGTTCACTGGTCTTATAACCTTCTCAGGACACTACAGTAAAATTTTCACATTAATTGCATTATTAGAATTTGAGTTATGGCTTTTTATGAAAAAGAAAATAAAAAAATTAAGAACTCAAATTTCTGCCAAAATATTAATCCTGAAATTTAATTATAATTTTCCGTTACAACATAGCTCTTTTTCTTTACCCACGCAATATTTTAGATTCGTACAGTAATAAATATGGCTCTAATGATTTCTTAAATAAATGTTTACATTTTCCTTTACATCCCCCCTTAATGAAAACAGAAGCGATATTAACCGAATAGCAATTTTTTCGCCACAAAAGGTTCTCATCTTGAAACTTAAAAAGATGGTGAACCTATTAAATTTATAGTTACCTTGAAATAAAAACTCTTAATAAAGAGTAATTACAGAAACGGTCACCAAATTTCGTTAATCTTGTTTTTTGTTTGTTGGTCTTCCAGAAATTGACACTGAAGAATTGTACACCAACGGGGCAACGATAATCGTAACACAAAAAAAACAGCGAGTTGATTTCTTCACATTTCTTGTTAGGTAAATTCCTTCTTTGGAAATAAAAGACTCTGAAAACCAAGTAATATCACTTGAAAATGAAATTTACTTGTGACTGAAAGTATGCTTGGTGGAGCTCTTGTCAGTCATTGTCTGTTACCGTCCTAATAATAATAATAAAAACTAGGAGTATTCCAAACTGTAAAATCCCAGAATTCTCTTGTGATGGATCTGTTTCGAATTTTGGTTGTTAACTATGAACCAATGATGTGACGTGACATAATAGCACCAGTCTTCTAGTGTCGGGCTTTGAACGGCTGTAATACAGGGTACGAGGTTGACAGTTAACCATGCTCAGATGTCGTTCCTGTAACTGTGGTGAATCCTCAAATCCAGATCGAGCACTTTATTCAATGAGATAACATTCACTGATGGTCGAATGAATGCCAATGTTCCTTAACTCAGTCGCAGGACTGTAACAGATCTCGACGTGTAAAGATACGTGCCATATCGGTGTACTTATCTCGCTCTCTCTGTTCAGTTAGCCATTAACAGTGGGTGCTGTAAATGTATTATCAGACCTAACTGCCTACGCTCCTGCACTTCATTCAGCTAAATTAACTACCGTTATTCATAACGGTCACCAAATTTCGTTAATCTTGTTTTTTGTTTGTTGGTATTACAGAAATTGACACTGAAGATTTGTACACCAACGGGGCAACGATAAACGTAACACAAAAAAAACAGCGAGTTATTGTATCCTTTTACTACAGACGAAATAAAAAGAATAGACAAAGCACCACCCACGAAAAAGATCCTAGCAGCCGATGGTCTCCCTACAAAATTTTGCAAAATCTGTTGACATGCTATCGGAGCTAAACATACATTCATTAATAGGAAATGCTAGAAGGATGCCATTTTGTGGAAATTTTAGTGCGGGAATCAGGATTTTCATCCTTAAACGGCAAAATGTCTAAGGAATGAAATAATTACCGGCCAGTCACAGTTCTGAATCCAGATTCCACAATTTTTCAAGATTGTTAATCAATCGGTTGGGAGAAATAACAGGACAAATTATAACTGAAAGTTCCACGCTTTAAGTGCTAGTGATTCACAGGGACATTGTTCGTATGACTGGGTTAACTGAAATCGATGTAGACCTACGTTTCTCGGATTTTCAAAATGTGTGTAACAGAGTGGAGTATAATAACGTCATCGAAGTTAAGTGGACTATGGTAATGAAGTCCTAGGGAAATACTGAAACCACTAAATGACTGCTGGTCTAACGAGGGGACCTTCTGGAAGGTGCACTGAGATATTAGCTCCCACTTCGCCTGCTTATGGTGTGGGTAGGCACCTATCATACCCTAAAATTGTAGGTGCCAATGCGGCCTCGTTTTCGAAATATTGCTTGTTAAAGTTTGGGCAGCTCTTTATATACAGAAAAGTTTCACTATGAGCGAGTAGCCGAGTGGCGCCGGCACGGTAGCACGGCGTGTTCGGTCAGAGAGCTGCTTGGCCTCTGTAATAAATAACTGAGCGGAAGGATCAACAACCGAACTTTAACGGATGTCATGTGACCTCCGCAACGACCAAACCCAACGATCAACAACGAACAAAAATTGTAAAAAAAAAAAAAAAGTGGCGAGCGAGCGAGACTCCCGTCCAGGCGAGACTGATTCTAGACCCGTCTATGCTACTTTTGTTTCAGTGTTTTCCAGATGCTTGTTTCAATTTATAGTAACTCATGAAACTTTTGCAAGGAATTGACGAAAAGGAATTACAAGCCTCTATAAATCAAAATTACAAATTGAATGTCACATTTTGTTTCAATCTTTTGCGTTTTTTATTTTAACAGGAAATTAACCGTAACTGAAACGTTGGCATACATAAATTTTCCTATTAACCTGCAAATTGAGTGAAGTTGTCAAAATATTTCTTCGATGTTGGGACTGGGTCCTAGAAAATTTTATACCTGTCATCGTTGACGCGTCATCGCGCCTAATCCTGTTTGTGGTCTGTGACCGTTGGCGTTCCCCTATTTGTACCTGCCGTTCCACGAATAAAGGGACTCTACTGTCTGTGTGCATGAGTAGCGACGGTTATAACTGCCGAATAAACGTTTCTCGTCAGTTGAAAGCTTGGCTTTGAAGTGTGCAGACGTTTATCCTTTAAAATAGAGCAAAGTGCAAGTTGTTCACGAGTTGTCAGTGAGTGCAATTTTGACAATATCGAACATTTGGTGGAAGACCAAGGAGGTCTTTTGTGGGCTCCACCTAACAATGAAGAACGGCAGGAGTTAACAGACGCAATGCATTGTCTAAGGCAGTTACTTATCAAAAACAACTTTATACTGGAATCAGTGAGCTCCAACATCAGCGAACGATCTTCGTTAATCGGCAGAGAAATGGTCAAACGATTTCTGGGCATGTACGGGACTATGACATTCACGGATCAAGAAGTGTTATTTTTCGACAATGAAGAGTTTGCGAGTCCTTCCGAAGCAAGCCACGACGAAAGTGACGCACGGAAAAAACGAAAGATAGAAATAACACCTATTTCTTCGGATTCTAATGAAGAAGATGGAGATGAGCGGACCAGAATCCCTTATGCAGTGAAAGTCAAGGCTGTGGAGGTGGAAGAACTTCATCCAACGTGGTCACTGAAAACGTTACAAAAACATTGAACGAGATTATTGAAAAGCAAAACCCAGTTGTCAAAGTGGAGATTCCAAATCCAGTAGGAGGGACGCGAAATGGCACACTGGAAGTAATCAATTCGTATGTTTACGACCGGTTTATCGAGGCGAGAGACTAGAGAGCAGGCCTCGTAACAACACGGGTGCTCCAAAAGTGGGCAATGGCTGCTGCTTTTCAATTTCTGGGTGTAAATTTTGACTTCAAAGCGTCAGAATCTTGGGTTCGTCGCTTCAAATCGATGCATCGGATATCTGGACGGCATGTAACAAAATATGTCAGCGAGAAAGACAAGAGAACTTTGGACGAGCTTCTGGAAATCGCTACGAAATATCAGCAGCAAACAAGCAATATAATCACGAGATTCAACCCTGATTATATCACAAATACAGATCAAACAGGATGTGAATATAAAATAAGCAGCAGGCGCACTTTGTCCCACAAAAGTGAAAAAGTCACCGACATTGCTGTGGGACAAATAACTAAATTGACGCCCTCGTATACTGCGCAATACGCAATCACATTGTCCTGAAAACTGCTGCCAAAAGTATTTGTTTCCCTGCAAGAGGTGACTGGAACGTTCGGCCCCCGAGTCCGAAAAGACGTAGACGAATATACGGAGAAATATCAGAATGTTCACATCACATCGACAAAGTCCGGAAAACTTCATAAACAAACACACGAAGAGTTTATGGATGAAGTAATTCAGCCATAAGTGGAAAATAATCAATTCCTGTACATCGTTGACTCGTGGGGTGGGCAAACCTCCACGGACTTGCATCAAATGAAATTCAACGAGTATGTAGGATGCCTGAAGCATTAAAATCGCCGTCTTAACTTTTCTATATTTTTATTAACCCAGACTCGTAACTTTTTGGTCTGTAGTGGTTATTCGCGCTTCAATACGACACATTTTCCCCAAGAACAGGCGCCATTTCGGGAACCTTCGTTGTAGAAGGCTGCAGTTCGGCTGTTCGGGATACGATACACCTCGAAAATCATCTCATCGTCATTTTGTAAACGCTTGTCATGCGATATTCGTCCAACGAAAGATCCACCCAAAGACTGCAAAGTTTCACAGGTCACACCAATATTCAAGAAAGGTAGTGGGAGTAATCCATTTAATTACAGGCCAATATCATTAACGTCGATATACAGCAGCGTGTTCGAACATTATGAATTACCTCGAAGAAAACGGTCTACTGATACACAGTCAACATGGGTTTGGGAAACATCGTTCTTGTGAAACACAACTAGCTCTTTATTCGCATTAAGTGTTGAGTGTTATTAACAAGGGATTTCAGATTGATTCCGTATTTCTGGATTTCCGGATTTCCGAAAGGCTTTTGAGACTGTACCACACAAGCGCTTACAGTAACATTTGCCTGCTTATGGAATATCGTCTCAGTTATGTGACTTGATTTGTGACTTCCTGTCGAAGAGGTCACAGTTCTTAGTAATTGACGGAAATCATCGAGTAAAACAGAAGTTATTTCTTGCCTTCCGCAAGGTAGTGTTATAGGCCCTTAGCTGTTTCTTATCTATAGAAACGATTTGGGAGACAAGCTTAGCATCCGTAATCGGTTGTTTGCAGATACGCTGTCGTTTACCCACTAATAAAGTCATCAGAAGACCAAAACAAGTTGCAAAACGATTTAGAAAAAATATCTGAATGGCGCGAAAATTGACAGTTCACCCTAAATAATTAAAAGTGTGGGGTCATCCACATGAGTGCTAAAAGGAATTCGCTAAACTTCGGTTACACGATAATGCAGTCGAATCTAAAGGCCGTAAATTCAACTAAATACCTAGGAATTACAATTTCGAACAACTAAAATTGGAAGGAACACATAGAAAATGTTGTGGGGAAGGCTAACCAAAGAGTGTGTTATATTGGCAAGACACTTAGAAAATGTAACAGATCTATTAATGTGACTGCCTACACTACGCTTGTCCGTCCTCTTTTAGAATAATGCTGCGCGGTGTGGGATCCTTACCAGATAGGACTGACGGAGTACATCGAAAAAGCTCAAAGTGCAGCACGTTTTGTATTATCGCGAAATATGGGAGAGAGTGTCACAGAAATGATACAGGATTTGGGCTGGAAATCATTAAAGTAAAGGCGTTTTTTGTTGCGACGGCATCTTCTCACGAAATTCCTATTACCAACTTTCTCCTCCGAATGCGAAAATATTTTGTTGACACCGACCTACATAGGAAGAAACGATCACCACGATAAAATAAGGGAAATTAGAGCTCGTACAGAAAGATACAGGTGTTCGTTCTTTCCGTGAGCTATACGAGATTGGACTAATAGAGAATTGTGAAAGTAGCTCGATGAACCCTCTGCCAGGCACTTAAATGTGATTTGCTCAGTATCGATGTAGATATAGATGTAGATGAAGAAGTCACCGGATGTAGCTTCAAGGAAATTCGGGAGGTGAGGCAAAATTTAATAGGCTGAGAAAGCAACATACACTGTCCAGCCACATTAATATTGTAAAGAGGCTGTTTAGGTTCCTATATTGGTAACGCCACCGCCACGTAGCGCTCTGTATGAAAATCACTGGCTGTGCTGCGTGCAGTCTGTGGCTGGTTTGCATTGTTGTTTTCTATTGTTGTGTTGGGCAGCTGAATGTTAACAGCGCGTAGTGTTGGGCAGTTGGAGGTGAGCCGCCAGCAGTGGTGGATGTGGGGAGAGAGGTGGTGGAATTTTGAGAGCGGACAATCTGGACGTGTGTCCATCAGAAAGAGTAAATTTGTAACATTGGATATCATGGACTGATATATATATATATATATATATATATATATATATATATATATATATATATATATATATACTTTTAAACTGACACACAATATTTTTAGCGCAACGCAATCTGACTTTCAATAATCCCTACAAGAGAATGGCCCTGACTAACATTAACCTATACGTTTCACAAATCACTTACCTCACAAAAATCTTCGTTACTCGAACTACTACAATACAGCGAGCGCCACTACTGCCAGCTAGATAAAATATATATATATATATGGCGCCCCTGCCAGGATCCATATGAAATGTCCCCTTAGAAAAATTATTCTTTTAAACTGACACACAATATTTTTAGCGCAACGCAATCTGACTTTCAATAATCCCTACAAGAGAATGGCCCTGACTAACATTAACCTATACGTTTTACAAATCACTTACCTCACAAAAATCTTCGTTACTCGAACTACTACAATACAGCGAGCGCCACTACTGCCAGCTAGATAAAAGATTCAAACTACTGAAGGCACTAACTACTGATAGGCATAGTTAGCAAATGAAAGATTTTGATAGAGAACAAATAATTTATTTAGCTTAATAGTGTTCAAAAGTCATTATACATACATACATATATATATATATATATATATATATATATATATATATATATATATATATATCAGTCCATGATATCCAATATTACAAATTTACTCTTTCTGATGGACACACGTCCAGATCGTCCGCTCTCAAAATTCCACCATCTCTCTCCCCACATCCACTGCTGCTGGCGGCTCACCTCCAACTGCCCAACACTACGCGCTGTTAACATCCAGCTGCCAAACACAACACTAGCAAATAACAATGCAAACCAGCCACAGACTGCACGCAGCACAGCCAATGATTTTCATACAGAGCGCTACGTGGCGATGGCGTTACCAATATAAGAACCTAAACAGCCTCTTTACAATATGCTCACGTGTCAGAAGCCAGAATAATCACCTTTTTCAGCGCGGACCGCTGCGAGATGTGCAGGAAGAGAGTCAGTGAGGTTGTAGAAGGTACCGACAGGCTTGAGGATTCATTTTGTCTCCAGTGACGTCGCCGCCTGTGCTAGGTTTCTCGGTTGAGTATCCATGGCGCAAACAGTCCGACCGGGGTGCTCCCACATATTCTCGATTGGCTTTAAACCCGGGCAGAATGGTGTCCAGAGTACGGTAAACTCATCGTGCCAAGGAAAAAAATACTGCATGTAGGGATGGACATGGTCCCCAGCAATAGATGCATATTGATGTTGATCCATAGTCATTCCGGAATGACGAAATCAACTAGGTAATGCCACGCAAACATTCCCCAGACCATAGCGCACACCGTACGCCTCAACGGTCATCTGTCCGATGGAGAGTAGAATGTGATTAATATGAAAATATCCTCGGTCTCACTGGACATCCAGTTGCGGTACTGGCGTGCAAAGTCCAGCCTTCGTCGCCGATGAACAGTAGTAATCATGGATGCATGAACGAGGCGTCTGTTGCAAGCCTCGTTGATCGATCGTTGAGGAGACAGTGTTGGTAGCCCCTTGCTTCATCTGGGTGGACAGTTGCTCAACAGTTGCAAGTCTTTTCACCCTTACACACCTCGGCATCAGTCGTTAACCCCTGTCTGTTGGGTTGGCTGAAGAGCCAACACCGTGTTACTATTGGAGGCCGAAATGCACGGGCTTAGCTCACGCAGACTGGCGTGAGGAGGGAAGGACTATACTGACGTGAGGTCTGGAACATGACAAGGAATTAGAATTCAGAAAGCGGACGTTACTTAACTTTAATCCATTTATGATGAACGTCGCTCTTGACAGTACATGATTCACAATATTATCTGTTCAGATTATAGTAACTGAATATGGCGCCTTACTAGGTCGTAGCAAATGACGTAGCTGAAGGCTATGCTAAACGGTCGTCTCTGCAAATGAGAGCGTATGTAGTCAGTGAACCATAGCTAGCAAAGTCGGCTGTACAAGTGGGGCGAGTGGTAGAGTGTCTGTCTAGACTAGACCTGCCGTGTGGCGGCGCTCGGTCTGCAATCACTGATAGTGGCGACACGCGGGTCCGACGTATACTAACGGACTGCGGCCGATTTAAAGGCTACCACCAAGCAAGTGTGGTGTCTGGCGGTGACACCACACTGTCATCTACGGCCCGTGTGGTACCATAGTTACCTCGGCGCCGGATTTGGAGCGCGCCACTTTGCCATGCACGGTATGCTTTAAGGACGGCGATAGTCGAACTGTTTACAAACTTCTCCGTTTCGGATATGCTTCCATCCTTGGCCCGAAAGCCAGTGATGATGCTCTTCTGGACGTCAGACAAATCGCTCTGTACGGCATTACAACGATTGCACTGTTTCCCGTGTCTCCCGACAAGCTTTACATTCCCTCCACTGCTAGCGCTGCAAGCTGCCGTCTGTGAGTGGTTTTTGCACGTTGACGTCGAACATAGGCTGTGATAACATTACTGTGACTGGTCCGTGTATCTCGTCGTGTCCCGTGTAGAATAATCTGGAGCGTTTCGTGGAGGAAAAACATCCCCTGGACAGCTTCGCGCGACGCTTCGTTTTGACAACCTCCCGTAACCTAGTCAGGAGACTTCCATAATATACTCCACAGCTGGTTTGCCCCTTGCGAGCATTATGTGTTAGCGTCACCCCATGGCAGCCAAAAATCACTTTGCGTCATAATATCTAACGATGGTTTTCGCCATTTTCGGTCTTGATGAATTCGCATGTTCCGACTGTTTGCTTAGTTTCTTTGCCTTCGGGTCAGAGTGATTTCCTGCGTACTCGTTCATGGTGATTAGGCGGCTGAAGAAATCATATGGATTGGTCTGACACAGGTGCAACATTTCTCTTGCTGCCTCGGTTCGGTGGGCATTTTGAATGGGTATGAGCTGTCGCAGAAGTCAGCGGTCACTGACCTCTGTCATGTGCATTATTGCCTTCCACTCCCACCGAACCAGAATAGGTTGCTGCAGCGTTGTTTGTTTTCAAATGAAAAAAGCGAAGCACCACACAATACTCCACTCCCTCAGTGGGATCTGCCATTTAAATATGCCTTATGCAGCGTCGTGCTAAGGCTAAATCAGTGCGTACCAGTATTGTATACCTGGAAACAAACAAAAATGTAATTGTGTAACTTTGATTTTTAAGATGATTATTATTACTTTATGAGCACCATTCATACGGCTGCTTTACTGGATAAAATATATCCAGACTTTAGGTAGTTATGCTCCGGAAACTCTGATTTTCTCGCCAGTTAATCGCATCCATTGACGTGCTGTCGGTTACTTAGGTCCCTCTGCCTCCTCCTGTCGGCTTTTCGCGTTCTACGATAGTCCTGGATGCAACCAGATGAAGCGAACAACTCGGAAACTCCAATTTACTCTTCGGTTGCCCATATCCATTGACAAGCCCCAGTGTTCACCACTCAACAGACGCTATAAGCACGCTTGATGGTAACCAGGAAACCGTAGGAAACAAATTACCAGCGCTATACTGTTTGCGTGTTGACAGCAACAGCTGTTGTGGTGAAAAGGCGGTTGAGCTTGCTGGTATATTGAGGAAGAGCTAATCGAGTGACCGGAGATATACTGATTGCCACACAGAAAGATGGATATTCCGTTTGGAAATTATATTCTAAAAGAAAAAGAAAGAAAGAATCGTGTGGCGTCGTTTGCGGGATGGATTTCAGCCGCTTGTTGTTGTTGTTGTGGTCTTCAGTCAAAAAAATGGTTCAAATGGCTCTGAGAACTATGTGACTCAACTGCTGTGGTCATAAGTCCCCTAGAACTTAGAACTACTTATACCTAACTAACCTAAGGACAGCACACAACACCCAGCCATCACGAGGCAGAGAAAATCCCTGACCCCGCCGGGAATCGAACCCGGGAACCCGGGCGTGGGAAGCGAGAACGCTACCGCACGACCACGAGATGCGGGCGGTCTTCAGTCCTGAGACTGGTTTGATGCAGCTCTCCATGCTACTCTATCCTGTGCAAGCTTCTTCATCTCCCAGTACCTAATGCAACCTACATCCTTCTGAATCTGCTTAGTGTATTGATCTCTTGGTCTCCCCCTACGATTTTTACCCTCCACGCTGCCCTCCAATGCTAAATTTGTGATCCCTTGATGCCTCAAAACATGTCCTACCAACCGATCCCTTCTTCTAGTCAAGTTGTGCCACAAACTTCTCTTCTCCCCAATCCTATTCAATACCTCCTCATTAGTTACGTGATCTACCCACCTTTATCTTCAGCATTCTTCTGTAGCACCACATTTCGAAAGCTTCTATTCTCTTCTTGTCCAATCTGGTTATCGTCCATGTTTCACTTCCATACATGGCTACACTCCATACAAATACTTTCAGAAACGACTTCCTGACACTTAAATCTATACTCGATGTTAACAAATTTCTCTTCTTCAGAAACGATTTCCTTGCCATTGCCAGTCTACATTTTATATCCTCTCTACTTCGACCATCATCAGTTATTTTACTCCCTAAATAGCAAAGCTCCTTTACTACTTTAAGTGTCTCATTTCCTAATCCAATCCCCTCAGCATCACCCGATTTAATTTGACTACATTCCATTATCCTCGTTTTGCTTTTGTTAATGTTCATCTTATATCCTCCTTTCAAGACACTGTCCATTCCGTTCAACTGCTCTTCCAAGTCCTTTGCTGTCTCTGACAGAATTACAATGTCATCGGCGAACCTCAAAGTTTTTACTTCTTCTCCATGAATTTTAATACCTACTCCGAATTTTTCTTTTGTTTCCTTTACTGCTTACTCAATATACAGATTGAATAACATCGGGGAGAG
The DNA here is from genome assembly GCF_023864345.2 of Schistocerca serialis cubense. Classification (NCBI taxonomy): domain Eukaryota; kingdom Metazoa; phylum Arthropoda; class Insecta; order Orthoptera; family Acrididae; genus Schistocerca; species Schistocerca serialis. The sequence goes on along the minus strand of NC_064640.1, from coordinate 54,808,259 downwards.
GCTACAACCCAGTCTCACTCCTTTCCCAACCACTGCTCCCCTTTCATGCCCCTCGACTCTTATAACTGCCATCTGGTTTCTGTACAAATTGTAAATAGCCTTTCGCTCCCTGTATTTTACCCCTGCCACCTTCAGAATTTGAAAGAGAGTATTCCAGTTAACGTTGTCAAAAGCTTTCTCTAAGTCTACAAATGCTAGAAACGTAGGTTTGCCTTTTCTTAATCTTTCTTCTAAGATAAGTCGTAAGGTTAGTATTGCCTCACGTGTTCCAACATTTCTACGGAATCCAAACTGATCTTCCCCGAGGTCCGCTTCTACCAGTTTTTCCATTCGTCTGTAAAGAATTTGTGTTAGTATTTTGCAGCTGTGACTTATTAAACTGATAGTTCGGTAATTTTCACATCTGTCAACACCTGCTTTCTTTGGGATTGGAATTATTATATTCTTCTTGAAGTCTGTGGGTATTTCGCCTGTCTCATACATCTTGCTCACCAGATGGTAGAGTTTTGTCATGACTGGCTCTCCCAAGGCCATCAGTAGTTCTAATGGAATGTTTTCTACTCCCGGGGCCTTGTTTCGACTCAGGTCTTTCAGTGCTCTGTCAAACTCTTCACGCAGTATCGTATTTCCCATTTCATCTTCATCTACATCCTCTTCCATTTCCATAACATTGTCCTCAAGTACATCGCCCTTGTATAAACCCTCTATATACTCCTTCCACCTTTCTGCCTTCCCTTCTTTGCTTAGAACTGGGTTGCCATCTGAGCTCTTGATATTCATACAAGTGGTTCTCTTCTCTCCAATGGTCTCTCTAATTTTCCTGTAGGCAGTATCTATCTTACCCCTAGTGAGACAAGCCTCTACATCCTTACATTTGTCCTCTAGCCATCCCTGCTTAGCCATTTTGCACTTCCTGTCGATCTCATTTTTGAGACGCTTTTTGCCTGCTGTATTTACTGCATTTTTATATTTTCTCCTTTCATCAATTAAATTCAATATTTCTTCTGTTACCCAAGGGTTTCTATTAGCCCTCGTCTTTTTACCTACTTGATCCTCTGCTGCCTTCACTACTTCATCCCTCAGAGCTACCCATTCTTCTTCTACTGTATTTCTTTCCCCCATTCCTGTCAATTGTTCCCTTATGCTCTCCCTTATGCTCGCCGCTTAATCTGGGAGAATTCCCTTCCTCAGCGCACATTGGCCCCTTTCTACGCTGTGTATCAGAATAATGTATAACATGTATCTGCTGAGTTTAGGTAACAATAGTGGCTATGTTTATAGTGTGTTGTCATGTTGGTGGTGAATGATGATGAGTGAAAGGAAAAACCCAGTGCAGGCATACAGCCAATCCTCTCGAATAGCAGCGAGGGAAATGCTAGCGTTATCGACCCTTTCTTCGGAGGCTGATCTATATTCTCAATAATAACTGACACAAAACCGAGACCAACCCTTCACAAACACTCTTTGCTAGTTCTTTATCGAAACCTAAACTGATCAGCTACTCTTTCAGAATAGAAAATCTAAATAAGTTCCTAAAGCACAATATAAGATAGCCAACACGCAATAAAAACATGAGAACTTGTAATCCGAGGCAAACCAGTTTAACGGACTGACACAGTCCAAAAATGGCTTCACTCCCGGACCATATTCTATCACACCCAGTACGATATGATCGAAATAAAAGCAATCACTCGTTACTGCCAATCAGAGTCCATGACTGCAATTATCACGACGCTTCGTAGTACCAAATGTCGCCTGTAGTATGCTGTTTCCAGTATCGGCACTCGAGGCAGACCTCAGACAGACATAGATTTCTCGTCACAACCAGAAGAGCGAGACAAAATTGACGAATACATGGCAGATCTCCGAGTGAACGAGTTCTCGTTCACTGCCTTATCACAGCCAGTGAGTGCGCGTGCGACTGTAAATTTCACATACATTTATACCGACCCGTATTAATTCTGTGTCTACAGTGAGGTAGTAATTTTTCTCCTAAAGATCAATTTCCCTGTGAATTTGGTAAAAGTACATCACTCTGTTGTTCAAAATCTGTTCTAAATGAAATAAAAGCTGTGTCACGCCTTAGTTTTTTCACTTCTCAAAGTATAACATGGAATGTCTCGAAACGCTAATCATTTACTTTACGTTGCTGTATTCAGGTACAGCATTTTCTGTTAAAGAAGAGAAACAGGTGATAACAATATTTTTTCTGTTTATTAACTTTAATCAAACTGTGCTAGCAATTTCTGCCCAAGTAATTATTAGATCTACCCATCTAACCTGCAGCATTCTTCTGTAGCACCACATTTCACAAGCTTGTGTTCTCTTCTTGTCCGTGCTGATAATTGTAAACGTTTGACTTCCGCAAAAGGCTACATTCCAGGTAAATAATTTTACAAAACGCTTCCTAGCATTTAAATTTATAACAGATACTTACATAATCCTCTTTTTCAGAAAAGGTTTTCTTTATATTGCAAGTACGCATTTTAGATCATCTTTACTTCTGAAATCAGCCGTTATTTTGCTGCGCAAACACAAAAGTTCAACCACTATTTTCGTGCGTCATTTCCTAAACTAATTCCCTCAGCATCGTCTCATATATTTCGATTAAACTCCATTACACTTGTTTTCCTTTTCTTGAAGTTTACCTAGAACCTTTTTTCAAAATATTATTTCTTCCGCTCAAGTAAGTTTTTTGCTGTCTCTCATAAAAGTATAGGGCGTCCCAAATTAGTACATACACACGTTAAATCTGAATACCTCTTTAATTATATATGTTCAATATGACCACCTTCCACCGCAATGCATCGTCGACATCGCTCTCTTGGGACACAGCGATACTGTAATGAGACCAGCTGTATCGTTTCTATTGAAATAGCACCATAGTTTCGTTCAATTTGTTCTCTTAGACCATCCACTGCGCGTGATTTTGCAAAATACTCTATGGTCTTGGCAGTTTCCAAAAGACAACAGTCTAAAGGGATTATTCCGGTTATTGAGCTGTATACTCCACAGCACATCCTCTTCGTCCTATCCACCTAGAGGGAGTGTGCGATCGAGGAATTCCATCACATCAATTTGAAATTGAGTTGGGGCCCCATTCTGTTGAATGCAGTAATCTTCATTGTCAGAAATGTCATTCAGATCTAGAATGTTCATATGTAACATTTGTAGATAAGAGTCACCAGTGATAGTTTCTTCGAAGAAGTACGGCCCAGTTAATTCTCTAGACGACAGACGACACCAGACTGATATTGCTGGTAGATGAACATGTCTTTCTTCGGGTACGTATGGATTTTCGTTATCCCAGTACACACCATAATGACGGTTAACTGTACCGTTTAGTTTAAAGATCGCTTCATCCAACTCAAGAACTACAGCTTCGAAATGTTCATCTTCTTCATACGTGTTGATGAACCACTCACCAGATTCAATTCGTCTCTCTGGCCAATCCTCGTTCAGATGATGGGGGAGAGTTGGAATGCAACACACACATCTCTGAGTCCGAAAAATTCTATGAACACAAGATTATTGTCTCAGAGACATTTTAGGGGATTATGCGTACTCCTGAATCAATGGATCAACAGTTGCGTTGTCTCTTGAACATCGCTTTCTTCCAGTACGTCCCTTCTTCACAGCATGCACCATTAAATCGAATTCAATCTTGTCTCTGATTCTTGTAGTTGTTAATAGTAGAGATGGTGGTGTTTCAAATTCAACTCGGCAATGTCATCGAACCTCATTCACTGTCTCTGTTTTGTAGTAACACTTAAACATTCACTTCTGTTCGTAAAACGATAACGCCACGTGCACTTCAAATTCGGCAATAAATGGAAGCGTGGCTAAGTTTTCACTGCTGTCTGCATTGTTATCCACAAAAATATGGTTTATATCTTCTTCAATTATAGAGAGATTCAGTTTCGAAAAATTTATGTCTGGTTTTGGGACACCCTGCACGATTTCGTCATCAAATCTCAGTGCTTTTACTTCTTCCACGTTCCTTTCCAAAATTACTTCTTAGGTTCGTTTGCTGGTTCCTCAACGTGCGAATTCAGTAACGTGACAAATAGGATGCAACCGTGTTTGACTACCTTTTTTTATCACAATCTATCTTTCCGCTGTCGAATGGTTTTCGTACAAACTGTAGATAACCCATCACTCCTTGTACTTTATCGTTGATAATTTCAAACTTACAAAACGTTCAACACGTAGTCTGTTTAGGACATTCGAAAATGTAATTTATGGTCTGCTTTGGACACTAAAAGACATATGCGGTGTGTTTCAAGTTGGTAAGTACAGCTTTCAGTAACCACAGACTTTTTGGAAAGTAGTAGTTACCTGAAAAACAACTAATTGGAAACTCGTCATTTAGATGTACCTTCCTCAAATGATATGGAAAAACATATAAGTCAAGGACGAAAATGGCTGTAGCATGTGGTACGTGAACACAGGTCACCGCGCGGGCCTAGCAGGCGCGAACTAGCACACAGTATGTAACTTGGCACCCGAGAAGCGCACCTCAGCTGCCTAGAAGCGCTAGACCCACAACTTCCTTGATTACATGGGCCGTCATACAAGTTAATCGCAGTTGGCCATCCTTCAGTCTTAGCAAGCACGTACATAAACGACGGTAGCCACATAAAAGTTCAGCCTTCAGCATGCTACTGGTAATACCGTCAAAAAATCCATCATATGTATTAGATCAGCAATTACTAAACACGATGGCACCACAGTCGAAATAATGAAGCTTATTATTGACCCACTACTGCCCACTATAAAAGATACCTTAAACCACTCTTTAAACACACGTGTTTTCCCTGTAGTCTGCAAACAGGGGCTTGTTAAACTACTACCTAAAAATAACGATGCCACAGCAACCTCTGTTTATAGTTTTACTCGCATTCTTCCGGCGCTGTCAAAGGCCTTCGACTATACTATCCACGACCAGGCAACCAACTACTTGACCACAAACAGGTTCCTGCAAACACTGCAGCAGAACATTGGGTTTAATAAAAGTAACAGACGACCTGAAGCTTGCCATGGATAGGCAAGAAGTGACTATCATGTGCGTCTTATACTTTAGCAAAAACCCTATGACTCTGTCGTCTTTGAAATCTTACCTGCCAAGCCTAGCAGCCTAAATATCCCACCAAGCCCATTGCATTGGTTTCGGTCACACATGACGTCTAACCAGCAATTCGTCATTTCCGGCATAATAAATTCACAATGGAGACAGATAGTACCCCCAGGGTTCGGTATTAGGTCCTACACTCGGTTCATTGTATGCCAATAATGTGTCACCAGTTTTGTTCTATTGTAAATACCACATGTATATTGAAGACTACCTGTGATATCTAAGTGCAAAAACCAATCAATTTGGAGACAGCTATCGGGAATTTCATTACTGGTCTGTGACCAAACCCCGGGCGGTCATTTCAGGTCACATAAGGCTCATTAGCTCGAAATATCAGCAATCTCTGTTCTGCAAACGCCTATACTTCCAATCGTTGACTGCAGATATGTTTTCCTGCAAGATCTTTCTCAGGAAAACTCTTAGCGCCTGAACTTGGCGACGAACGTCTGTGTTGGAAGCATCTCTAACCTTCTACTCTTTGATCATATTTCACCATGTTATAAACGGCTATCCTGGCTGTGTGCAGACAAGTGCAGAGATTTGCAGGCGTTCTGTCTCCTTTACTGTCTTATCGACATACACTATTCCTCATATCTCTCCTCACCCTTAACACTTTTGTTTGAATAACATAGCAGAAATACTTGTCTCCATCATAGCAAAATCCTTTCTGACCAATTCCACCATGCAGCCGCTTTCTCTAGTTCCATTACAGTAGCAGTAACCAGACACTCGAATCACCTCTCTCATTATATCAGAAGCCTGAATACCTTTTGCAGCTTCAAAAGACAGTTAACGACGTATCTAAAGCAGCAACTATAATGCCTGCATTTACCCTGTACGAACTCGATCCGCATTACATTTTTTTTCCAGCCTTATCTTCCCCATTTTCCATTGCTCTTAGCTGGTGCACTCAACCTAAATTTCCTTCTTTCAGAACTTGCTACATCAGAAAATATCACTTTTATTCACCCATAAATACATTTTGCACCTCATCTATCACTATCACTACTGTTATAATGGGCGATCAAAAAGTTTCCGTTCACTGGTCGTGCAGTCCAGAATCGGTATGCCAATCGGGCAAAATCGCCGTGAGCACTGAGGCAATCATCCTACCGACGCACCTGGTTGAAGATACCCGTGTGGTAAAACACCGTGTCCTGCTGCATGAAGAAGTCCATAACTGCCTAATACGCGTCATCAGCCGACAGGAATCGCTGACCCTTCATTGTCTTTTTTAAGGGAACGAACTCGGACAATCGCATGGGGAGAGGGGGAGAGATCAGGACTATAGGGCAGATTCTCGAGTGTCTCCGTAATGGATGATCCTGACCTCCCAGATCGACCAGCGGCTTGTGTCGAACCGCGACCAGCACGCAACTCTGCACCCCGTTCCACAACGGTGGTTCTTAATGGACATTCTTCTCCGTGCATATTTTTCAATATCTGTTGCATGTCTACCGAGGTTTGTCCTTCGGCAGCCAAGAAAAGAATACCACCGCGTTGGTTCTGTTTGTATACATAGTTCATTTACTGCATGCACGTAGGGAAGACACATGCCACACTCATCCCTTGCCTACATGTTGGTGCTTATACATCCGCTTCGGAGTCGCTCAACGTTGCTTACGCGCTGCAGCAACGCCCACAAACAGAAACTTTTAGATCGCCCCTTGTATTATCATCATCATCTTCTCTTCAATCATCAGGCCTTACCTACTGATTATTACGAGGGCTATGCACAAAGTACATTACGTTTTGGAATTAAAAATAAATAAAGTATTGGATTTTTTTTGTTATATACAGATGAAAGCGACACTTAAATACTACTTTTCTACATAGTTGCCATTTAAATTAAGGCACTTATCGTAGCGATGGACGAGCTTGGAAATTCCTTCGTCGTAACTAGCTTGAAGAAGCGCGGGATTCGCCGAGCGGTCTGGGCGCTGCAGTCATGGACTGGGCGGCTGGTCCCGGCGGAGGTTCGAGTCCTCCCTCGGGCATGGGTGTGTGTGTTTGTCCTTAGGATACTTTAGGTTAAGTAGTGTGTAAGCTTAGGGACTGATGACCTTAGCAGTTAAGTCCCATAAGATTTCACACAACATTTGAACATTTGAACTAGCTTGAAGGTAGTTTGACGAAACCTCTACAGGCTCTTAATTTTGAATTGGAGAGTAATAATGTAGATGTAGATTCCGAACGTATCACGCAAAATACCCAGACTATATTCATTCAGAATTCGATAATGAGAGCACCTAGTAACTTGCAACAACCTTTAAACATAATTTAAACTTTTACGAAACTTCTTCTCGTCGACAAACCCCACAAAATGACGAAAAATAAGTTTATCGCTGACTAAATTTTGGTTATTCATGCCGTAAAACTGCTGAATGTACCTTAAAATTATATCATTGTACGACACATAGTTAACGGGACATGATGTCATAAACACTGAGATATGCGAGCACTAATTACCCTCACTATAGTCATCTAGTATTTGGAAATGATAGGATTTAGTGACCTACAACGAACTTTAAACATAATTTCAAATATTCCCTAAAGTTTTTCTCGCTTACATGCTTATTGATAAATATTTAACACATTAACTAGTTTGTACAGAAATCAGAGCTTTGAAGCTCTTTTATACAGAGCAGATCGATTTTTTAAAGAATCTAGGGTTTGTTGGTTACCTACTATCTGGAAAGATGCACTGTGTGGTTAAGAACCACCTATATTGTACAGGGGTGGGAATGAAAAGGGGGCACCTGGAACAATTTCAGTCAAATATCTTTGGTACATATTATTCATATTAAAATTCTGTGGGAGTAAGATTTTCCCACTACCTCTAAGGATGGGGGTGATATGAAAATATTCTAAAACCACATGCTGTACTTATTTCCTATATTTAGTTGACTTGGAATACTTTCAAAAGTATTAAGTGCAATTTTTCTCTTATTTGTGCTGTTCAGTGTGTCAACCATGTCGTGAGAATGAGCACTGTAACGTGAAGAAAATTATTTAAAGTAGTTTAAAATAATTTTTCCCATCCCCATACAGATTTCTAACTCCATGCAGATAACTCTGAAAATCCCTAATTGAAATACATGCAAGATTTATAATGGAAAACGTGAGGTGCTTGTAATAGATAATACTTGCGAGGTGAACTATTCACACATCAATTATATATTGCTTGTAACAATCATTTTTCGTTGTATATTTTACAAGTATTTTCATAGCTATTAAAAATTAACAATTACATACTTTAAGAATTATCTGTATGGGGTTAAGGATCTGTATGTGGCCTGGACAAATTATTTTACATTTCTTAGTCCGATTAAAAATGCGTTACATAAAAATTTATTTTTGTTTAAGTAATTATTGTCTGCTTTTTGTCTGCTTGTGTGTGTGAAATTTTTCTGTTGATTTCAAATCTCTAGATGCGGTTACAAGAAATATATGTAGTAAATTCAGGTTTATTTCAGCTTCTCTCCGCCTGAATCAATCAATATATTGCTTCCTCCTATGTACATTTCGTAAAGAAACGTTGAAGGTAAAAATTATACAGATATTTCAGCTCACCTAGGGCCTTATCAGCATCCGTTCTACCAGTGAAACATTTGCGACCGAAACAGGAAAAAGGCGAAATGGCTGTGCTACACGAAGTTCCCTCCGTCACACACCAGTCAAGAAAGCGAGTTAATATTGCATAGTTATCCAGTTCTGAGCTATGCTGAAACTTTCAAGCCTCTAGCTCGTCGGGAAGTTAGTTTTAAATCATTGCAAAATTCGTAACGAGCAGACATATAGACAAAAAATAGAACAAGATAATAAAAACGAGAATAAGTCCTGTATATACCAGATTTGGTAAAATTGCTCCAAGTGTCCCTGATTTACGATTTTGTATCATCCATTTCCACCCCTACCCACAGACATAGGGGTGCTGGAAGGGTCTCAGTTTCACGGTAAGTTTTTTCCAGGTAGCATGTGCTGCGTGAGCCCAGTTTGCTAGAAATTGTTTCAAGCGTTACATAGGTGCCCCTATAAATACAATGAATTGCCGCAGATTTGTTCTGCAGCAGGAAGTTTACGCACACTGCCCCTGTAGGGGCTTCGACGTAATCTGCTTAGGACAGCCACCGTGCAAGAACCCCAGTTCGAAGAAATGCGGTGATCTGTGTTACGCTTGTTTCTCACCGTGTTTTCACACACACTCCATCCTCTATTGCAGCTGGGTGGTTCTTACCACCACACTATTATATTGTCAGCAAGTTCTGTGCTATGTACAAAATTTCGAGTCTCCGACCCATCAGGAAGTTAGCTTAAAATCAATTTCAAGGTACACCATACACAAAGACAGAAAAGAAAAGTACTTCATGAGAACGTGTACAAAATAAATACATCAGTTCATGACATCTTACAACGAATAGCTGTTACGTTATTATGTTGCAGTTCAGTCGTAGTTTTTACTGTCTTTCGATGTGTATACTACCTTCTTGCTGTGACGTCGTCAGCAGCTCTTCGCTGAATGGAACGCTACGTCTAACTTTGGATAAATCGCAATACTTTCCACATTTTTTCTAATGCCATCTGATTAATACTGTTGTTAAAACGTCTAATTTGTTACTTTTCGTTCATTTAGCATTTTACTGCTAGATGCTACTTCCATTAATTGAATACCTTTGTAGTGTCTACATTCTTGTGTCCCCGTGCAATCATTGTTTTCCTGTCTATATCTACATATACATCTGTACTCTGCAAACGACTCTGAAGTGCGTGACAGGGGTTACACTCAGTGTACCAGTTATTAGGGGTTCTCCTAATTCGATTCATGTAAGGAATGCGGAAAGAATTATTGCCTAAATGACTCTCTACGCACTGTAATCAGTCTCAGATTGTCTTCACGGTCCCTGCTGGAATGATACGTAGGGGGTAGTATACAAGATATCCCAGAAACGTTTCGACGAAATTCGAGGGGTTGAAGAGGATGTCGTGAGGGACAAACCAAGGATAGGAACCCGTCCCCGGAAACATCATCCAACGACCCTACAGAGCGTCGATGTTATATATGCTGGCACCTAACACTGTACCATACCTTCGGCAGGAAACATAACTTGGTACGCTGACGGACTGTAGGCAAAACGTCTCACGATGTTGTCGCACTGATTGCCACGATCGCCAGTGGAAAATATGGATTCAGCTGCTGCGTAGAAACGCCTTGTCTCCTATGAATGCGATGCTCTGTTGCCTTGGTAGATGACGATTTAGGCACAGGTTTCCATTTGCAATTTATTTTTCTCCTCTATACCGCAAAACTTTGAAGATTTTAGGAGGTTCCAGGAGAAAAATTAACTGTGAATGGAAAGATGTGTCTGAAACCGACGTCTACCGATGCAACAGAGAATCGCATTCATAGGAGAGAAGGGCTTTGTACGCATCGGTAAGCTCCATCTTCTCCGCGGGCGCTCTTGGCATTCAGTTGCGCTCACTGAATAACAAACAACGTTGCGAGATGTTCCGCCTAGTGTCCATCAGCGTAAAACGTCACGTTGTCCTGCTGAAGGTGTGCCTTAGCGGTAGGCAGCGGCTTCTATAACTTCGACGCTCTCTAGTGTCACTGGATGATGTTTCTCGATATGGGTTCCTGTCCTCGCTTTGTTCCCAAGACACCCTCTGCAACCCCTAGAAGTTTTTCACTATATTTCTGGGACACCATGTATAATACTGCACCACTTCATAAATCGTAGCTCAACATGTGGGAAGAATGTAGAATAACTGCAAGAGAAGGATTCGTCAAATTACACGGACACGCACATTCGAACCAACAGTGCACACACGGCAAGAAGAAACCGTAAGCGTAATTCCGTACACCAAACTTACACAATATAGGCCAGAGAGTAACCAGCTTTACCCGTCAAACGGTGGTCAGAAACTCGCATGGAAATTCTTCACTTCGGTAGTACGAAAAATACGGAAATATTTGGAATAAAAGCAAACTGGCACACGATTTCAATTCATGTTGAACGAGTTTGAATAAATGATTATGTTGAGCTGACGGCTCACCACGTGGCTTGAATGCATGTGGTATAATTCAGATAATATACACAATGTAGGATAAAATTACAGTCACACGAGAAGTTATTAAAAGAATGTGTTGTTGTTGTTGTTGTGGTCTTCAGTCCTGAGACTGGTTTGATGCAGCTCTCCATGCTACTCTATCCTGTGCAAGCTTTTTCATCTCCCAGTACCTACTGCAACCTACATCCTTCTGAATCTGCTTAGTGTATTCATCTCTTGGTCTCCCTCTACGATTTTTACCCTCCACGCTGCCCTCCAATACTAAACTGGTGATCCCTTGATGCCTCAGAACATGTCCTACCAACCGATCCCTTCTTCTGGTCAAGTTGTGCCACAAACTTCTCTTCTCCCCAATCCTATTCAATACTTCCTCATTAGTTATGTGATCTACCCATCTAATCTTCAGCATTCTTCTGTAGCACCACATTTCGAAAGCTTCTATTCTCTTCTTGTCCAAACTATTTATTGTCCATGTTTCACTTCCATACATGGCTACACTCCATACAAATACTTTCAGAAATAACTTCCTGACACTTAAATCAATACTGGATGTTAACAAATTTCTCTTCTTCAGAAACGCTTTCCTTGCCATTGCCAGCCTACATTTTATATCCTCTCTACTTCGACCATCATCAGTTATTTTGCTCCCCAAATAGCAAAACTCCTTTACTACTTTAAGTGCCTCATTTCCTAATCTAATTCCCTCAGCATCACCCGACTTAATTAGACTACATTCCATTATCCTTGTTTTGCTTTTGTTGATATTCATCTTATATCCTCCTTTCAAGACACTGTCCATTCCATTCAAATGCTCTTCCAAGTCCTTTGCTGTCTCTGACAGAATTACAATGTCATCGGCGAACCTCAAAGTTTTTATTTCTTCTCCATGAATTTTAATACCTACTCCGAATTTTTCTTTTGTTTCCTTTACTGCTTGCTCAATATACAGATTGAACAACATCGGGGAGAGGCTACAACCCTGTCTTACTCCCTTCCCAACCACTGCTTCCCTTTCATGTCCCTCGACCCTTATAACTGCCATCTGGTTTCTGTACAAATTGTAAATAGCCTTTCGCTCCCTGTATTTTACCCCTGCCACCTTTAGAATTTGAAAAAGAGTATTCCAGTCAACATTGTCAAAAGCTTTCTCTAAGTCTACAAATGCTAGAAACGTAGGTTTGCCTTTCCTTAATCTTTCTTCTAAGATAAGTCGTAAGGTCAGTATTGCCTCACGTGTGCCAGTGTTTCTACGGAATCCAAACTGATCTTCCCCGAGGTTGGCTTCTACTAGTTTTTCCATTCGTCTGTAAAGAATTTGTGTTAGTATTTTGCAGCTGTGACTTATTAAGCTGATAGTTCGGTAATTTCCACATCTGTCAACACCTGCTTTCTTTGGGATTGGAATTATTATATTCTTCTTGAAGTCTGAGGGTATATCGCCTGTTTCATACATCTTGCTCACCAGATGGTAGAGTTTTGTCAGGACTGGCACCCCCACGGCCGTCAGTAGTTCCAATGGAATATTGTCTACTCCGGGGGCCTTGTTTCGACTCAGGTCTTTCAGTGCTCTGTCAAACTCTTCACGCAGTATCATATCTCCCATTTCATCTTCATCTACATCCTCTTCCATTTCCATAATATTGTCCTCAAGTACATTGCCCTTGTATAGACCCTCTATATACTCCTTCCACCTTTCTGCTTTCCCTTCTTTGCTTAGAACTGGGTTTCCATCTGAGCTCTTGATATTCATACAAGTCGTTCTCTTATCTCCAAAGGTCTCTCTAATTTTCCTGTAGGCGGTATCTATCTTACCCCTAGTGAGATAGGCCTCTACATCCTTACATTTGTCCTCTAGCCATCCCTGCTTAGCCATTTTGCACTTCCTGTCGATCTCATTTTTGAGACGTTTGTATTCCTTTTTGCCCGTTTCACTTACTGCATTTTTATATTTTCTCCTTTCATCAATTAAATTCAATATTTCTTCTGTTACCCAAGGATTTCTACTAGCCCTCGTCTTTTTACCTACTTGATCCTCTGCTGCCTTCACTACTTCATCCCTCAAAGCTACCCATTCTTCTTCTACTGTATTTATTTCCCCCATTCCTGTCAATTGCTCCCTTATGCTCTCCCTGAATCTCTGTACAACCTCTGGTTCTTTTAGTTTATCCAGGTCCCATCTCCTTAAATTCCCACCTTTTTGCAGTTTCTTCAGTTTTAATCTACAGGTCATAACCACTAGATTGTGGTCAGAGTCCACATCTGCCCCTGGAAATGTCTTACAATTTAAAACCTGGTTCCTAAATCTCTGTCTTACCATTATATAATCTATCTGATACCTTTTAGTATCTCCAGGGTTCTTCCATGTATACAGCCTTCTTTCATGATTCTTAAACCAAGTGTTAGCTATGATTATGTTGTGCTCTGTGCAAAATTCTACCAGGCGGCTTCCTCTTTCATTTCTGTCCCCCAATCCATATTCACCTACTATGTTTCCTTCTCTCCCTTTTCCTACACTCGAATTCCAGTCACCCATGACTATTAAATTTTCGTCTCCCTTCACAATCTGAATAATTTCTTTTATTTCATCATACATTTCTTCAATTTCTCCGTCATCTGCAGAGCTAGTTGGCATATAAACTTGTACTACTGTAGTAGGTGTGGGCTTCGTATCTATCTTGGCCACAATAATGCGTTCACTATGCTGTTTGTAGTAGCTTACCCGCATTCCTATTTTCCTATTCATTATTAAACCTACTCCTGCATTACCCCTATTTGATTTTGTGTTTATAACCCTGTAGTCACCTGACCAGAAGTCTTGTTCCTCCTGCCACCGAACTTCACTAATTCCCACTATATCTAACTTCAACCTATCCATTTCCCTTTTTAAATTTTCTAACCTACCTGCCCGATTAAGGGATCTGACATTCCACGCTCCGATCCGTAGAACGCCAGTTTTCTTTCTCCTGATAACGACATCCTCCTGAGTAGTCCCCGCCCGGAGATCCGAATGGGGGACTATTTTACCTCCGGAATATTTTACCCAAGAGGACGCCATCATCATGTAATCATACAGTAAAGCTGCATGCCCTCGGGAAAAATTACGGCTGTAGTTTCCCCTTGCTTTCAGCCGTTCGCAGTACCAGCACAGCAAGGCCGTTTTGGTTATTGTTACAAGGCCAGATCAGTCAATCATCCAGACTGTTGCCCTTGCAACTACTGAAAAGGCTGCTGCCCCTCTTCAGGAACCACACGTTTGTCTGGCCTCTCAACAGATACCCCTCCGTTGTGGTTGCACCTACGGTACGGCTATCTGTATCGCTGAGGCACGCAAGCCTCCCCACCAACGGCAAGGTCCATGGTTCATGGGGGGGATTAAAAGAATAAGAGATGATTAAATAATAGAGATGAAGGCTCAGTATTCCACATAAGAAGCACGTGGTTGTCATTACCATTTCAAACAGCACAAGAAACCCAAAATTCGTGAAATGAAACTGAATTGAAGCACGGAAAGAGAACTGTTACAAGAACATACGGAAAAAACACAACTCATTCACACATAAGAGATTCATAATAACTGAAATGTGAAATAGACTTGTCAAAGCACTCTACCACAGCAAAGTTACGGTAGGACAAAGAATAGAGTTAAAGAACTGAAATATTAATAAACATGACAGCATTCCCTAACTGAAATAATTTCTGCTGTATGATCTTCCATAACTGCACCTGCAAAAAATCCATTAGCTGGTGGGATGCGTCGGCCTCGAAGTTAATCGCGGCTGTCAGGGCGGAAACTCAAAGGTTGTTTCTACAGCTTCCACGCGAGTAAAAGCAACCGTAATAAAACTACATCATCGGCAATGGCACCATATGACATACAAAAAGCAGACGAAAACACAAGTGTAAAGACCCCCTCTATAGGTGGGAAAGTGCATTAGCTAGAGACATGAAGGATGTGGAGGTACAACTTATTTATAAAAAATAATTTCTTAAACTGTCATATAGGGTTCACCGACAGCACTTGACCTTCACGTTAGTATCAGACTTTTTAATAAATAAGAATACAAATAATGAGCCAGACTCTTGATTCCAAAGATTAAAAAACCCATTTAAGCATAAAATAATTTCAAAAACAATACGTAGAGCGGCGTAACGGGGTAGGAAATAACAACTGTCACCTGTACATGTATAATTATCCTTAGGTTAAAATATTTATTGGTGACGAATGCAAATTTTTACGGATACATCATATTGATATGTAAATAAATCATAACTAAGTGCCTCTAAAAAAATGTTGCAGTACAGCGGTCATATTGATGATGATGTTTCTAGTATGAGCTTGCAGGGATTACATCTATGTGGATGAACGACACGTCAGTTGCTACTAAAAGTGATCGAAATTTCACTGCTACAGGTAAGCGACTTAAAATTTCATCAATTACATTTTATTGTCTCTAGCTCTGAGCCTCAATGTGGGTTTAAGACTCAGAACGTTTTTGAATGATTGCGTGGAACAATCAGTATTTTCGCTCACAGCATTTAAGTACAGGTGAAGTGAACAGTTTATTTGGTAAACTTATCAGAGTCGGATGAGAGTAGCATCTTTGGTTGACGAGTGGTGTACATTCACAGCTCTCGTAAAGATAAGTGCTTAATTGAGTAATAACAATTAATTAAGGCAATATTACATCATAAATCAGCAAATTAATACCTATTGTAAGCTATCAATTGAAGGTTTCTCATTTTTTGCGTATTTAGCCGAAAAAGAAAACATTTCACAGCCGCGAACTTTAGAGTAGGGTATGTTCACGTTGTCGTATACTGTAAGTTACTTGATTATGTCAATAAAGTAAGGCTTGTGTTGTTAGTGTATTCTTACACGCTATCCATTTGAGTTTCTAGTAAGTAGTCGAAGTGAAAAGCTCTGAAATAAGTGAAAAGTTTATGTAGTGTAGCCTCAGTTCTTTGTTTACTTTTTGTTTCTAAACAATACAGGTTAAACAGTTTTTATTTCTCCGGAAGTTTTAAATTAGTGTCCGAACTTCAGGCCTAAATTTTTTAAGAAATTTAATATATTAACTAAGTAGTCGAGGAAGTTATTCTTGTTTTAACGTAGACAAAAGCTAAAATTTGTTTGCCATGAGTGAGAAGTGTATGACTTGCCGTAGGATTATTGGTTCCGGAGTGTGGTGTGAGGGTTGTTGTATCTTTCATAAAGGTGACTTTAGCGGCGTGGGAATAGGGGAAATAAACAAGGCTCACTGATTGTGTAGGATTTTCTGTAGGGACAGGGAGACAGTGGAACAGGAGGAGAAGATTGTTGCCCTTCAGGCGGAACTAGATAAAGCGAAGCAAGATCTGGAAAGGTTAAGGGGCGGAAGGGAAAGGAGACAACAGGTTATAGAAGAAACAAGAATAGGACTTTCTCAGACAGTTTTGTTGTCAATGTGGAAATAAAGGTTTGATCTGTTGTCACAGTTGGAAACTGATGAGCCAAAAGTGGATTTAGGAGTAAACAAGACACAACAAACTTTCAAGAAGTGTTTGAAAAGTAAGAAGTCAGAGAAAGTTGTGAAAAAGAAAAAAAATTTGTTGTTAGGTAGTTCATATGGCAGAGGTGTTGGCCAGCTGTGGCAGGATGAAATAGGATCAGGTTACTAGGTCCCAAGTTTTTTTAAACCTAGTGCAAGTCTGGGTCAGGTGATGGAGGATGTAGGTTTACTTTGCAAAGACTTGGCAAAGGAAGACACCGTGGTAATAGTGGGTGGGACATGCAACAGCATAGATAGGAACCCTAATTATTCAGTTGGGAGTGACCTGGTAAAGATAGCTTCAGCAACGATACAACTGGCGTTGGGCTTGTGTCTCTCCGGAATCATTTAAACTCTTCTGTTAGCAGAGGTTATTTAGAGGTGGAACGACTGCTTGGATCAGGTATGTGGTCTCATATCAGTGTGGTTCCTGTTGACTCTATCAGCAGGTGGGACTATACTAGGCATGGCCATCACCTCAACAGCAAAGGGAAGGGAAAACTGTCTGGGATAATAGCAAATAACTTAAGGTGGGCACTGTCACAAGTGGTAAAGTACCAGTGGTTACCTGCGATAGAACTGCAGTTTTTTAGGGTAGGGAGGGTAGAAACAAAAGACGTTTAGAGACAGGCTGAAAATGACATTCACATTGATGAAACTGGCTGCCAGGAAGCAAATTTTAATGCATACAATTCATGAAGAGAGCCTCTAATTGAAACTAGAAATACTCAAAAATAGACAGGAACATTAGGTTCATCCAGTTATAATTCGCCAGTGCACAAACACAGCTATCCTTTTTGCATGAAAATGTCCGAGGACTGAGAGGTAAGCTTAATGAGTTGTTTATTTGTGTTGAAGAATTAGAGTTGAGCAAACCAGTTGCTATAATCTGCCCCTCTGAACATCATGTGAGCACTGCCATAGATATGTTAAATTTCACGGGATTCGAGTTAGCTTCTTACTTCTTTAGAGAAAATATGGAGTGGTTGCCGGTGATTTTAATGTGGATTTATTGAAAAGTTCTGTCAGTGAACAACTATTGCAATCAGTAACCCTGACATTCAATTTAGTTCCTACCGTGAACTTCGCAACTACGATATGTAAATGCTCAGACACTGCTGTTGATACTATCTTTGTAATCAAATCTAGGGAAAGAAGTAATATCACAAAACCAATAGTAAAAGGGGTATCTGATCGCGACATGCAGCATCTTGTGTTAAATGTTGAAATTTGTCAGGATAAAAATTCTATTAAATCTGAGTACAGGAGGGTAATAAATAAGTCAAAAATCTAGAAATTTAGGAAATTGCTCAAAGACATGATCTGGATAGATGTTTACAATACTACTGACTCCAATGGAAAATACAAACATTCATTAATAAAGTTACCTCCACTTTTGAAAATTGTTTTCCCCTAAAGGTAACTCAAATCACACAAAAGTCAAAAAATAAACCATGGATTACACAAGGAATAAAGATATCATGTGGGACAAAAAGGAGACTGTATTTACTATCTAGGGCCAGCTTTGATGTTAGCATTGTAATTCGTTGCAAAGAACACTCCAAAATAGTGAATCAAGTAATCCGGAAATCGAAGCAGTTTTTTTATGAGAAAAAGATAATTACATCAGGAAACAAAATAAAAACTGTACGGGATATCGTGAAGACAGAGACAGGTGGGGCCAAAAAGGAAGAGGAACACATAGCTCTAAAAATAAATGAGACTTTGGTAACAAGTGCATGTAATGCTGCAAACCTCTTAAGCAAGTACTTCATTTCTGTTAATGACAACTTGGGGTTATCAGGTTTTGTGAACAGTGCAGTGGAGTATCTGAGGCCAGTCTTTAAAAATAACTTCAGGAAAATGGAAATTACACTCAAGTCTCCCAAAGAAGTACCATCGATCATAAACTCCATAAAATCTAAGTATTCTAGTGGGTATGATAACGTATCAACGAAGTTAATCAGAGTGCTCATGAGAGTTGAGTTCTATCTTAAGTTATCTCTATAATCAAACTCTTATCAGCGAAACATTTCCAGACTGGCGAAAATATTCTGAAGTTAAGCCTCTGTACAAGATGGGGGATAAATAGAAACCATTAAACTATCGATCAATTTCACTTTTGCTGGCTTTCTCAAAAAAAATTGAAAAGGTTGTGTTCAAGTGTCTCCTTAAGCATACGACTGCACATAATATATTGTCCTAGTCACAGTTTGGATTTCTTAAGGGTTCTGGTATAGAGAAAACTATTTAGACTTAAAGTAATGTGAGAATGTACTTAATTCATTAAATAATAAATTAGAGTCTACTGGCATTTTCTGTGACCTGTCAAAAGCCTTTGACTGTATGAACCACACTATTTTCTTTAGTAAATTAGGATATTATGGTATCACCGGCAGTGCTGCGAAATGGTTTGAGTCTTATCTAACTTGCAGGAAACAAAGGGTGTCCTTGCGAAATACCTGTGCCGTAAGCAGTCAGTCTTCATCTGACTGGGAATTAATTGTATATGGTGTGCTTTTTTGTTGTGTACGTTAATAACCTCTTGTCTGTTACAGTGCCAGATGCTAAGTTTGTTTTGTTTTCAGATGATAGAAACATTGCAATAAGTAGCAAGTTAAGTGTAGATTTAGAAATAGCTGCTAATCAAATTTTCACTGACATTAATAAATGGTTTAAAGCTAATTCACTGTCATTAAACTTTGAAACAACCCACTATATGCCGTTCAGAACCTGTAAGAGATTTCCTTCCAGCATGTGCATATCATATGAAGACATGCAGATCGAAGAAGTTAACAGTGTTAAATTTCTGGGATTACAACTTCATAACAAATTCAGTTGGGAAGGGCATACCACAGAATTGCTTAAGCGCCTAAACAAGTCTATATTTGCAGTGAGAATGACGTTAGATATAGGAGATATAAATATTAAAAAACTTGCTTACTTTCATTCTATTATGTCATGCAGGATCCTATTCTGGGGTAACTCATCAAAACGATCAAAAGATTTTAGCATGCAAAAGCGTGTAATAAGAATAATTTGTGGTGTAAATTCAAGAACATCTAGTAGAAACCTGTTCAAGGAACTTTGTATGCTAACCACTGCTTCTCAGTATATTTATTCCTTAATGAATTTGTTGCAAGTAATACATCTCTGTTTCCAACCAATAGCTCAATACATAGTATCAATACCAGGAATACGAAAAACCTAAGTTAAGACCTAAAATCACTTACCTTGGTCCAAAAAGGGCTCCAATTTTCGGGAACACACATTTTCGATAAATTGGCAGCGACTATTAGGAACTCGATTTCAGATAAAGCACGGTTTAAACAAAGTTTGAAAGACTTTTTGATAGCGAACTTCTTCTACTCTATAGATGAATGTCTTAACAGAGATTGTTACCCCAGCTTAAGTAAAAATGTCTGTTAGATTTCACTTTCGAAAGCACTTGCTCACAACAGTCAAGATTAGGTATTTTGTGTATGATAAATATATTAATAGTGCACAACAATGTTTCATTCTGCCAGCATATTAATTATTTAAATATTGGTTAGCATATTAATTCTGTAATTATTAGCTGTTCTAGTTTACTGTATTATATTCACCTATTTTGACAATCTCCTGACAAATGATCAGGGTAGTGAGTATTATATTCAAATGTTTTATGTTTTTTATATTATACTTTCTGACATATTCCACACCCACGAGAATTATCTCATTTTTGGGTCTATGGAACGAAAACTGAATCTAATCTGTGTTGAGAGACAGTTCCGTGAGACCTACCTCTCGCTGGTACAGAGCTGCTTCTGTCTTGCGTTTTGGCTACATGATGGAGCCATCTTATTTACACCTAGTGAACGTGTTCAACGAACGTGTAAAGAGTATATTGTACGTTTGTTGATTTATTTCTTAGGGTTTTGGAGTGATCGACAATGAAACAATGAAGAAAAAATTACGTTACGGTTGCATGTAGTTCGATTGTGAACTGTGTTCTTTACGTTTTAAATTTATATCATAAAAATTATTGAAATTTGTACCTTTTACTTCATTATAAGGTTGTATTGATCTGAGTAAAAGAATAAAATGGCTGTACGGTGATGAGGTTTAAGCACAAAATGGATAGAAAGAATTCTTCCTAATGAGGTACAAACTGCGTTATTTACTTCTGCCTGCTGCGAACATTTAGATTTCTCACTTGTAAGTCTTGTTCCGTCCACGCTGCTGCCTAGTCAAAAAATGACTGTAAGTTTCCTACGTATTCAAAGACCATATTAATTCATGTTATTTAATTTTCTTTTTGATGTTGTTTTAGGAGAAAGGTGGTGTGGTAAGGAGGATGGGTTTATTAGAGCCTCGGAATCTACAAACATTTCTTTGTCTTACAGTCACAAGGGATCTTCATTCGCACCCCGGAAAATTCAGAGTTAAACACGATGCCTTCGTGCAGTGCGGAGCTGTATAACGTTGCGGACATCACAGAGAGCTGTCGACGAGGTTGGGTTGCGCCTCATGCTCTCACAGCAGCTGCAAGTGTTCGAAGATCGCCCCCAGATCAATATCCGATATAGATAACTTTAGGGCGGCCCATATATCTGCGCCTTGTTCATCCCGCTAGTCGGCGAGGCGCGAGACGTGCAAAAGGAAGAGCAAGGCCAGCTGCCGTGTACTTCCAGCAACCAGGTCAACAAGCCGAAACGGTCGCACTTTATAGTGTCTTTCGTTACTCACTCTACAGTATATTACGGAGCTGGGACACAATGAAACAAGTATTGCTTCGTGTTCGGGTGTTTATAGAAGCTTCGTCCACTAATTCGAACCTAGCAGACCACCGCCGCGTCCCGTGACAGCTCATAATTCCTGGATCTCCGTAACCGACAATGTATTTTCTATATATCCTTACAAACAGAGGCTATTTGTCGAATATAGCAGCAACTGACTGGTCTAACTTCAATGCAGTTTATTATTCTAAAGGAAGGAAGGCTGCAGTTTGACGTGAGATAATTATATGACAATCGTCATAGCACATATCAGATTATGAAGTCACGACATATTTATTACCAGGAGAAAGCTGAAGGTCCTATGCTGAAAATGTCAGACTCTGTACTTAGTGTGGTACACGTTGCTGGAAGATTTCATGAAGGTACACTACTGCTTAAGAAAACTGTAACTCCAAGAAAAATACATGTGACTAAGAAGTACAGATTACGTGCATGGTAGAGAACCGTTATGTGTAACTGCTGCTGGCCCAGGACTCACGCACTTTCCTTCTTGCCTAAGTACAGTATGCCTCCCACCAAGAATCACTGTAACACAGAAGCAAATACGTTCTGCTTATACTCCTTCATGAGTGTATTACACTGGATGTTCCAAATTCTCGGAGAGTGAAACGAACTGATTAAAATCTGATGTAAAAACAGTGACAGTTTTGCTGTATCACTTCAGAACTGTAGTGTGACCCGGATATTGTCACGCTGATGAAACAATGATTCTGCTTTATTTCATTTACGTTTTACTCATTTTGTTGTTGTGTTAAACACCTCCATGAGATGTAGATAAATTTGTTATTATATAGGGAAATATTTTCGTAAAATCAAATTTCGTAATTTGAATAAAGTTGACACCGTTTGCTCAGAAATACCACTAATGATGATCAAAATTACGAATGAACTAAGCAAGTAATTATTCAGTAAAAACCGAAAACGAACTAATTTTATACAGCTAATAACTCATGTGAAGCATTGTCTACAAGTAACCCTGTTACTACTTAGCGACGTAGATGTACGTACTACAAATGTGACAATGTATTTCTCTGAAAAGAGTATTAAATACGGAATTTTCAGGAAGTTTTCTGCAGAATCCTTGAACATATTCTCAGTTAGAATATAATGAACTTTCTTGAGAGTAAGAAACTTATGTCCACGAATCAGCATGATTTTAGTAAGCGTCGCACGTGCGAAACTCAGCTTGCCCTTTTCTCACATGATATACTGAAAAATACGGATGAAGGGCAATAGGCACATTCCATATTTATAGATTTCCGGAAAGCATTTGACACGGTGCCCCATTGCAGGCTGTTAACGACGGTACGAGCGTATGGAGTAAGTTCACAGGTATGTGAGTGGCTCGAAGACTTTTTAAATAATAGAACCCAGTATGTTGTCCTCGGCGGCAGGGTTCATCAGAGACAAGGGTGTCGTCAGGAGTGCCCCAGGGAAGTGTGGTACGACCGCTGTTGTTCTCTATATACATAAATGATCTGGCGGACAGGGAAGGCAGCAATCAGCGGTTGTTAGCTGATGATGCCGTGGTGTACGGTAAGGTGTCGAAATTGAGTGACTGTAGGAAGATACAAGACGACTTAGACAAAATTTCCAGTTGGTGTGATGAATGGCAGCTAGCCCTAAATGTGGAAAAATGTAAGTTACTGCGGATTAGTAAGAAGAAAAAAACTTGTTATGTTAGGATACAGCATTAATAGTGTCCTGCTTGCCACATTCAAGTCGTTTAAATATCTGGGCGTAACTTTGCAAAGCGATATGAGATGGAACGAGCATGTAAAAACTGTGGTAGGGAAAGAAAATGGTCGACTTCGGTATACTGGGAGAATTTTAGGAAAGAGTGCTTCACCTTTAAGGAGCCACATAGAGGCCTCGGATGCGACCTATTCTTCGGTACTGCTCGAGTATTTAGGATTCGTATCACGTCGTATTGAAGTAACACATTGAAGCAATTCAGAGGCGGGCTGCTATATTTGTTACCGATAGGTTAGAACAACACATAAGTGATATGGAGATGCTCCTGGAACACAAATGGGAGTCCCTGGAGGGAAGGCGACGTTCTTTTTGAGAAACACTACTGAGAAAATTTAGAGAACCAGAATTTGAAGCTGATTGCCGAACGATTTTACTGCTGCCAACATACACTGCGCGTAAAGACCACGAAGATAAGATACGAGAAATTAGGGCTCATACGGAGGTGTACAGATAATCGTTTTTCCCTCGCTCTAAAACCTGAAAAACCGGAAATACGAAATCATCCTTGTTCACGCACATGCCGGTGTAACGTTTTTTCTAACTACAACATGGCGGACAGTGCAGACGACAGTAATCTAAAGTTCTGTTCTTAGAGACTGTAATTCTTCGTCAGGTGATACAGGAATTTGTGGTACATGACGAGACGTATGTACGATGTGAAAGCTCCACTTTTTGTAATCAGAGCGGCTATGAAGACTCGCTCAGTAGAGGAGATGTGTTTCACATTAGCAATGATGAATGAATGGTCATAGCTCCTCAAGTATGGAATTTAGAGCCCTCGTTTATTGGACAGTTTTTCTCGTTTTTGTCCACACTACGGCCACTGAAAGTTACCAGCCCTACACTCTTCGCAACACAAGAACCGGTACATGTGTTCAACTGTCAGAGGTATCAGAACGGTTTTCGTTTATAACTTTCGACTCGTTCGTTTCTGGTACAGGGATCCTTACATCAAAGTAATACATTTATCGTTTTCCATCATCCTTGAAAGGCTGTAACATCATCACGGAATCACCCCGTGTATACGTACATTTACAGACACCCGCGCTTTGATGCTCTGTAGTCTCGTTGGATGACGTTTCCGGACATGGGTTCCTATTCGAAGTACAGGGTTATTACAAATGATTGAAGCAATTTCACAGCTCTACAATAACTTTATTATTTGAGATATTTTCACAATGCTTTGCACACACATACAAAAACTCAAAAAGTTTTTTTAGGCATTCACAAACGTTCGATATGTGCCCCTTTAGTGATTCGGCAGACATCAAGCCGATAATCAAGTTCCTCTCACACTCGGCGCAGCATGTCCCCATCAATGAGTTCGAAAGCATTGTTGATGCGAGCTCGCAGTTCTGGCACGTTTCTTGGTAGAGGAGGTTTAAACACTGAATCTTTCACATCACTATGCGTGAAACTTGCCCGCACGCGTTCAACAGTTTCTTCGCTCACTGCAGGCCGACCCGTTGATTTCCCCTTACAGAGGCATCCAGAAACTTTAAACTGCGCATACCATCGCCGAATGGAGTTAGCAGTTGGTGGATCTTTGTTGAACTTCGTCCTGAAGTGTCGTTGCACTGTTATGACTGACTGATGTGAGTGCATTTCAAGCACGACATACGCTTTCTCGGCTCCTGTCGCCATTTTGTCTCACTGCGCTCTCGAGCGCTCTGGCGGCAGAAACCTGAAGTGCGGCTTCAGCCAAACAAAACTTTATGAGTTTTTCTACGTATCTGTAGTGTGTCGTGACCATATGCCAATGAATGGAGCTACAGTGAATTTATGAAATCGCTTCAATCATTTGTAATAGCCCTGTATGATGTACTCACTCCCCTCTACAAGTCCTAGAAGTCTGTAACGCGAATTTCCGACCACCCTGTATACAGATGACGGTAATGTTACGTACACAAAGTACAAAAGGGAAGTGTACTCAGGTGACTAATGTGAAAAGGTTTCCGAGGTGATTATGGCCGCATGACGGGAAGTAACAGACTGAACACGGAACAGTAGAAGGAGCACGGAATACCACATTCCGAAAGTCAAAGGGGAATTCAATATTCCGAGATCCACAGTGTCAAGAGCGTGCCGAGAACACGAAATTTCAAGCATTACCTCTCACCATGGACAGTGCAGTGCCCGGCGGCCTCCACATAATGACGGAGAGCAGCGCCGTATGCGTAGAGTTGTCAGTGCTAATAGACAAGAAACATTACGTGAAAGAACCACTGAAATATGTGTGGGACGTACGACAAATGTATCTGTTAGGCTACGTCAGCAGACGCCCAACTCGAATGCTTTTCCTAACAGCACGAAATCACCTGCAGCACCTCTCCTGCCCTCGTCATCATATTGGTTGGACTCTGCACTACTGGAAAAACGTGACATGGTAGGATGAGCCCCAGTTTCAGTTGATAAGAACAGATGGTAGCGTTTGAGTGTGACACACACCCCACAAAGTCATGGACTCAAGTTGTCAACAAGGCACAGTGCAAACTGGTGGTGGCTCCATAATGGTGTGGGCTGGACAATTCGCGCGACTGATCTGGCCAAGCAGATCACCGGACGTGAATCCCATTGAACATCGATTTAAGAAATCGAGAGGTCGGTTCGTGCAAAAAATCCTGCATAGGCAACACATTCGCAATTATGGACCGCTGCAGTGGCAACATGGCTCAATATTTCTACAGAGGACTTCCAACAACTCAACTTGTTGAGTCAATTCCACGTCGAGCTGCTGCACTACGCCGGACAAAAGGTGGTCCGACACGATCGTACGAGGTATCCCATGACCTTTGTCACCTCAGTGTAAGTGATCCTTGATACTGTAACTAAAAGGTTGCTTCCGTACTACAACAGATTGACCTTATGAACATTATGCACACACAAGGCGAGTTTCTTGAGATTTACTGTGTCTGCCGGTTGATACGGTACACAACGACACTGACACATGGGGCCACATAGTCCCTCCCAGGTGTAAGGAGATAAGAACGCTGATTAAAGTGATTTCATGTAGGAAGTAATGGCCTAGGAAAATTTACTTGCAGATATATTAATAGTAATGAACCAAACGGCGGCTGTAGCAGTAACATTGTGCTCTGGACGCTGACCACCGCAGTCAACAACGCATGCCGACCAGCACCCTCCGCCACGAGTCGCTTCTGCATTCCAGCCTACTTCCGCAAGGTGATGACTGAATCCACAGACATTGAGCAGTCTTCGAGAAGCTTCCGCGTGATGAAAGAGTACGGCAGTTCTACTTTTTCCACATGATCAGCCCTTTAGAGGATTATTTATAACCCCCCCCCCCCCCCTCCCCACTGCAACCAGCGCCAGTCAGTCATCGTACGACAGGTAGTCTATGTTGTGATTCACACCCTGTATCGGACACTGGCGTGAAACCAACGGGCTGCCACTGATGCAGCTGCCACCAGCGTCACTGGACCTCGAAACCTCAACTGTTGCTTAGTCGACCAGGATCTTTGCGTCCCTGACCTTTGCTGCCGCCGTGAGTCTACTTGCTGTTTATTTATGTTCCAGGGCTTGAACGATGGTCCTCCCAGCTCCATGACGCTACTGTCTGGGACCCAGCTGCTTACACAAGGTCTGCGGCTTGAACGAAGGTCATCCTGGCTCCACGCCGATGAGTTCTGCCGCCTCCAGACGCAGCGCTCAGCCAATGGTTCTGAGTTCGTGTCCCTGTGCGACACCACCGTCTGTCGTGTCATTGGAACACCGGGCTACGAGACTTGACGTTTTGGCCTGACTGCCTACGACCGCAACCGACACGAGTGCTATGATCATAGCCAGTGTTTCAGCGTACAGTGCATCAGCATCGCCGCGTAAGCGCGCTGCATCGCAGCAGCGCTCGTGCACCTTAGGGCCATTCGCCGCACCTGCTATAACTATGCAGGGACACCATCGGGCTGTCCGCCCCGATAGCTGAGTGGTCAGTGTGACGGATTGCCGTCCTAGGGGCCCGGTTTCGATTACCGGCTGGGTCGGAGATTTTCCCTGCTCGGGGACTGGGTGTTGTGTTGTCTCCACCATCTTTTCGTCCCCATCCGGCGCGCAAGGGGCCTCCCGGCCAATGACGCCAAACGCTCCTTTTTATTTACCATAGGGCTACGCCTCACCAGAACCGAGAACAACGCGTGCAAATATAGTTGTTCAAACTGACTGGAGTGATAAAGAGCTAGTATTGTGAATGCGTTTCTCTCCTGCCAGAGAAATCTTGACTTCCCAGAAAACTTGTATAATTATTAAGGATAGTCCAGAGTAGCCATAGATTAAAAAAAATATATAGGAATTTTGTGCAATGGAGTGAATGTTTTAGGACAACATGAGTACTGTGTCAATCAGTAATGACAGATAGGTGTCAAAAAGAATTGAGAGTCATGGCTACTGAGGCTACGTCAGCGGTACTAAGACATGTAATGTAGGGATTTGTGGACCAAGGGAAGTAGTTAACAGTTGCCACTTGGTTCGTTAAGATACGTTCTAACCGTGGTACAGTAGGGTTCCATTAGAATTCGCAGTGGTATTGTTTGACGGTTTTACTGTCTTCAAGCCATGCGGCATTGCCTTATAACAGGTCATTGCGGAGATATCACACGCCCGCAAGGTGAGTTATCGGCTGTAACGTTGTCAACTACACTGTTTCAGATCGCTCGAGAAGCAAAACACTGAGGTAATGAGAAAGTGATATGCACATATGCAGATGGCGGTAGTATCTCGTACACGAGGTATAGAAAGGCAGTGCACTGGCTGAGCTGTCATTTGTACTCAGGTGATTCATGTGGAAAAGTTTCCGAGGTGATGGTGGTCGCGCGACAGCAATTAACAGACTCTGAACGCGGCGTGGTAGTTGGAGCTAGACGCATGGGGCATTCTATTTCAGAAATCGTTAGGGAATTCAATGTTCCGAGATCTACAGTGTCAAGAGTGTACAGAGAATACCAAATTTCAGGCATTACCTCTCCCTACGGACAATGTAATGACCGACGGCCTTCACTTAGCGACCGAGAGCAGCGGCGTTTGCGTAGAGTCGCCAGTGCTAACAGGCAAGCAACAATGCTTGAAATAACCGCAGAAATCAATGTGAGACGTACTACGATCTTATCCGTTAGGCCGTCGCCGAAAGTTTGGCGTTAATGGACTATGGCAGCCGACGAACAACGCGAATGCCTTTGCTAAGAGCACGATATCGCCTGCAGCGCCTCTCCTGGGTCCGTCGCCATATCGGTTGCACCCTACACGACCGGAAAACCGTGGCGTGGTCAACGTCTCGATTTCAGTTGGTAAGTGTGGTGTCACAGCCAGACACCACACTTGCTAGGTGGTAGCCTTTAAATCGGCCGCGGTCCGTTAGTATACGTCGGACCCGCGTGTCGCCACTATCAGTGATTGCAGACCGAGCGCCGCCACACGGCAGGTCTAGAGAGACTTCCTAGCACTCGCCCCAGTTGTACAGCCGACTTTGCTAGCGATGGTTCACTGACAAATTACGCTCTCATTTGCCGAGACGAGAGTTAGCATAGCCGTCAGCTACGTCATTTGCGACGACCTAGCAAGACGCCATTATCATTTGCTATTTACCTTGTGATGCATGTACCGTCAGACCGATGTTCACCAATTATGGATTAAAGTTAAGTATTCCAGAAGCTACGTACCTTTTTTGCTAGTCTCAATTCCTTGTCATTTTCCAGACCTCACGCCAGCCTGCGTGAGTTTAAACGCGTGCCTTTCGGCTACCTCACAGTGGCTTGGCTGTCTTGCCAAGTCACAACAGTAAGAACTGACTGTACCGTTCGAGTGTGGTACAGACCCCACGAAGCTATGGACCCAAGTTGTCAACACGGTACTGTGCAAGCTGGTCGTGGCTGCATAATGTTGTGGGCTGTGTTAATATGGACCGGACTGAGTCCTGGTTATATTCGGCTATTTGGAGACCATTTGCAGCCATTCATGGACTTCATGTTTACAAACAACGGTGGAATTGTTATGGATGTCGATGCATCACTGGGCCACAATTGTTCGTGATTGGTGTGAAGAGCATTCTGGACAATTTGAGCGAATGATTTGGCCACCCAGATTGCTCGACATGAATCCTATCGAACATTAATGAGACATAATGGAGAGGTCAGTTCGTGCACAAAATCCTTCACCGGGAACGCCTTCTGTAGAGGCAGCATGGCTCAATATTTCTGCAGGGGACTTGCAGCGACTTGTTGAGTCCATGCCATGTCGACTTACTGCGCTACACCGGGCTAAAGGAGGTCCGATGTGATGTTATGAGGTGTCTCATGTTTTTTTGTCACGTCAGTGTATTTATAATAGCAATAGATCCACCAACAATAGCCGACCAACCAAAATGTGAGGTAGCAGAATAGTCCATCAGATGTGAGAAAAGGTATGTGGATGTAACAGAATTAAAGGGATTTTTGTGCAGCACAGGTACAGTTCATACCGCCTGAAGCTGGGGAAAAATTTAGGAAGGAACGTAGGATCGTAGGATATCACAAGTGGAGCTGGTATAACGCCAGTAGCTGGGCCAGTGGTATCAGTGAGCCCTTGAAGCACGATACACTGGATAAATCACTCTGAGCGAGAGGAATTATGAGGGTAATAATAGTAATATGTTATTAAAATTCATGGAGAAGAAATAAAAACTTTGAGGTTCGCCGATGACATTGTAATTCTGTCAGAGACAGCAAAGGACTTGGAAGAGCAGTTGAATGGAATGGACAGTGTCTTGAAAGGAGGATATAAGATGAACATCAACAAAAGCAAAACAAGGATAATGGAATGTAGTCTAATTAAGTCGGGTGATGCTGAGGGAATTAGATTAGGAAATGAGACACTTAAAGTAGTAAAGGAGTTTTGCTATTTGGGGAGCAAAATAACTGATGATGGTCGAAGTAGAGAGGATATAAAATGTAGGCTGGCTATGGCAAGGAAAGCGTTTCTGAAGAAGAGAAATTTGTTAACATCCAGTATTGATTTAAGTGTCAGGAAGTCATTTCTGAAAGTATTCGTATGGAGTGTAGCCATGTATGGAAGTGAAACATGGACGATAAATAGTTTGGACAAGAAGAGAATAGAAGCTTTCGAAATGTGGTGCTACAGAAGAATGCTGAAGATTAGATGGGTAGATCACATAACTAATGAGGAAGTATTGAATAGGATTGGGGAGAAGAGAAGTTTGTGGCACAACTTGACCAGAAGAAGGGATCGGTTGGTAGGACATGTTCTGAGGCATCAAGGGATCACCAATTTAGTATTGGAGGGCAGCGTGGAGGGTAAAAATCGTAGAGGGAGACCAAGAGATGAATACACTAAGCAGATTCAGAAGGATGTAGGTTGCAGTAGGTACTGGGAGATGAAAAAGCTTGCACAGGATAGAGTAGCATGGAGAGCTGCATCAAACCAGTCTCAGGACTGAAGACCACAACAACAACAAACAATGTTATGGGAGTTCTGATAGACTCACCAGTCACGCTGTCTTAAGAAGGGGACTAATGCAAGGTTATGATGGATTTCTTACTGTTGTGAATAAATTTCTCGCAACTGCTAAGATATAAAATACGTTACAATAGGATAGTGCGCAGACTGCCAATTTCACGCAGTCCAGCATCGACAAACAACAGGGAATTGCTTGGACAATGTAGTTCCTGTAGTTCAGATTTGTTCCCCATAGGTTAAAACATGTCCTAGTTCACAGCGCGTTTAATCTGCTTGATGATCGTTAGAGACAAGTACTAAATTATTAAAGTGATCTTCTACAGGATGATACAGAAAGGAGTAGATAACAGTAAATAAGGTGGTAGTACTAATAAGACACCATGATACCTGCATCCTCCCACACGGTGGAGCCAAGAAAGCTGCTCACCAACGAAGAATTGATTGACGTAGAACAACGCAATTCACGAACTAAAAATTCTGTGTTTGTGCATATTCTAGTAAAACAGATAAGAAGCTGTAAACGTTTCTGCTGTGCCAGTAGTGTCAGTGTCGTCGTAACTGCTGTCTGTGTCACGTCTGCTGTGCAGCGAGCTACGTTAATTTAAGTATTAGCTGTATTTTTCTTACTTGTCACTTCTTCTTCCGTGTCGTTTTGCTTTTAGGAACCTTTAATTGTCGAGCGCTAGTAATAGTGTTCCATAGGTTTCGTGTTTGTTTTGAATACAGTCAGAGAGAGTCCCTTTAGCCAGCCACAGTGCCAGTAGTGCTAGTGTTTGTTTTCAATACAGTCCAGAGACAGGTAGTGGTATTTTCTTTGTTTTCTACAAGAAGTGTCTAGTAACCACAGTTTAGTCAACTATCAGCCGCCTTTAGTGAATTAGCAGTCTAGTTAAAAATTGATTAACTCTCTACAGTAAATTGATTTCTTAGGATGGATAGGATGTGTGACTGCTGTGTACGGACGCAGGAGGAGCTGGCGACTGTTCGCGAACAGCTGAACGTGTTGATGGCCTCGGTCAGCCGTCTTCAGGCTGCTGCCTCGGAGTGTAGCGGCAGTGCGGAGTCTGGTGCGTCGCGTGGTACACCCCAGGTGTTATATGCTTCACCCACTGTCCCTGCTGTCGAGACATCTTCGCGGGTACCGGGCGTGGTTGGGCCCCCCTCTCCCCAAGGGGAGTGCCGGGTTCAGCGGCGTTCGCGGCGCACGAGGCGGAGGGTAAATGTGGAGGCTGGCCGTGTGGCATCGCCCGCTCTGCCTGTGAGTCGACATGTGGCCGCTCCTTCAGCAAGGTCCGAGCAGGCACACGGGGGCAGGGGTTTATTAGTGATTGGGAGCTCCAACGTTAGGCGGGTGATGGAGCCCCTTAGGGAAATAGCGGAAAGGTCGGGGAAGACGGCCAGTGTTCACTCTGTCTGCTTTCCGGGGGGTCTCAACCGAGATGTGGAGGAGGCCCTGCCGGCCGCGATAGAGAGCACTGGGTGCACCCGACTGCAAATTGTTGCTCATGTCGGCACCCATGACTCCTGCCGTCTGGGTTCAGAGGTCTTCCTCAGTTCGTACAGGCGGTTGGCGGAGTTGGTGAAGGCGGAAAGCCTCGCTCGCGGGGTGGAATCTGAGCTAACTATTTTTAGTATCGTTCTCAGAACCGATCGCGGTCGACAGGCGTGCACTACACCCAAGAAGCGGCTACAAGGGTAGTGGAGTGCACATGTGGGTATTTTAGGTTAGAGAATTCCCTCCCTAGGCCCGACAAGACGCATCCTGAGACGCGGCAAGGTAGGAGTAGGCAAAATGCAACAGGGAATAACAATATTAATCTGCTAATAGTAAACTGCAGGAGCGTCTATAGGAAGGTCCCAGAACTGCTCTCATTAATAAACGGTCAAAATGCCCACATAGTACTAGGGACAGAAAGTTGGCTGAAACCAGATGTAAACAGGAATGAAATCCTAAACTCAGATTGGAATGTATACAGCAGAGACTGGCTGGACAGTGAAGGGGGAGGCGTGTTTATAACGATAAGAAGTGCAATAGTATCGAAGGAAATTGACGGAGATCCGAAATATGAAATAATTTGAGAGAAGGTCACGGTTAAAGCAGGCTCAGACATGGTAATTGTATGTCTCTATAGGCCCTCTGGTTCAGTAGCTGTTGTGGCTGAACACCTGAAGGATATTTTGGAAAATATTTCGAGTAGATTTCCCCACCATGTTATAGTTCTGGGTGGAGATTTTAATTTGCCGGATATAGACTGGGAGACTCAAACGTTCATAACGGGTGGCGGGGACAAAGAATCCAGTGAAATTTTTTTAAGGCCTTTATCTGAAAACTACCTTGAGCAGTTAAACAGAGAACCGACTCGTGGCGATAACATATTAGACCTTCTGGTGACAAACAGAACCGAACTATTTGAAACAGTTAACGCAGAACAGGGAATCAGCGATCATAAAGCGGTTACTACATCGATGATTTCAGCCGTAAATGAAATATTAAAAAAAGGTAGGAAGATTTTTCTGTTTAGAAAAAGTGACAAAAACCAGATTTCAGAGTACATGATGGCTCAATACAAAAGTTTTGTCTCAAGTACAGATAGTGTTGAGGATCAGTGGACAAAGTTCAAAACCATCGTACAATATGTGTTAGATGAGTATGTGCCAAGCAAGATCGTAAGAGACGGAAAAGAGCCACCGTGGTACAACAACCGAGTTAGAAAACTGCTGCGGAGGCAAAGAGAACTTCATAGCAAACATAAACATAGCCAAAGCCATGCAGACAAACAAAAATTACGCGAAGCGAAATGTAGTGTGAGGAGGGCTATGCGAGTGGCTTTCAATGAATTCGAAAGTAAAGTTCTATGTACTGACTTGCCAGAAAATCCTAAGAAATTTTGGTCTTATGTCAAAGCGGTAGGTGGTTCAAAACAAAATGTCCAGACACTCTTTGACCAAAATGGTACTGAAACAGAGGGAGACAGACTAAAGGTCGAAATACTAAATGTCTTTTTCCCAAGCTGTTTCACAGAGGAAGACTTCACTGTAGTTCCTTCTCTAGATTGTCGCACAGATGACAAAATGGTAGATATCGAAATAGACGACAGAGGGATAGAGAAACAATTAAAATCACGCAAAAGAGGAAAGGCCGCTGGACCTGATGGGATACCAGTTCGATATTACACAGAATACGCGAAGAAACTTGTCCCCCTTCTTGCAGCGGTGTACCGTAGGTCTTTAGAAGAGCGTAGCGTTCCAAAGGATTGGAAGACGGCACAGGTCATTTCCGTTTTCAAAAAGGGACGTCGAACAGATGTGCAGAACTATAGACCTATATCTCTAACGTCGATCAGTTGTAGAATTTTGGAACACGTATTATGTTCGAATATAATGAGTTTTCTGGAGACTAGAAATCTACTCTGTAGGAATCAGCATGGGTTTCGAAAAAGACGATCGTGTGAAACCCAGCTCGCGCTATTCGTCCACGAGACTCAGAGGGGCATAGACACGGGTTCCCAGGTAGATGCCGTGTTTCTTGACATCCGCAAGGCGTTCGATACAGTTTCCCACAGTCGTTTAATGAACAAAGTAAGAGCTTATGGACTATCAGATCTACTGTGTGATTGGACTGAAGAGTTCCTAGATAACAGAACGCAGCATGTCATTCTCAATTGAGAGAAGTCTTCCGAAATAAGAGTGATTTCAGGTGTGCCGCTGGGGAGTGACGTAGGACCGTTGCTATTCACATCATATATAAATGACCTTGTGAATGACATCCGAAGTTCACTGAGGCTTTTTGCGGATGATGCTGTGGTATATCGAGAGGTTGTAACAATGGAAAATTGTACTGCAATGCAGGATGATCTGCAGCGAATTGACGCATGGTACAGGGAATGGCAATTGAATCTCAATGTAGACAAGTGTAATGTGCTGCGCATGCATAGAAAGAAAGATCCCTTATCATTTAGCTACAATATAGCAGGTCAGCAACTGGAAGCAGTTAATGACATAAATTATCTGGGAGTACGCATTAGGAGTGATTTAAAATGGAATGATCATATAAAGTTGATCGTCGGTAAAGCAGATGCCAGACTGAGATTCATTGGAAGAATCCTAAGTAAATGCAATCCGAAAACAAAGGAAGTAGGTTACAGTACGGTTCTTCGCCCACTGCTTGAATACTGCTCAGCAGTGTGGGACCCGCACCAGATAGGGTTGATAGAAGAGATAGAGAATATCCAACGGAGAGCAGCGCGCTTCGTTACAGGATTATTTAGTAATCGCGAAAGCGTTACGGAGATGATAGATAAACTCCAGTGGAAGACTCTGCAGGAGAGACGCTCAGTAGCTCGGTACGGGCTTTTGTTGAAGTTTCGAGAACATACCTTCACCGAGGAGTCAAGCAGTATATTGCTCCCTCCTACGTATATCTCGCGAAGAGACCATGAGGATAAAATCAGAGAGATTAGAGCCCACACAGAGGCATACCGACATTCCTTCTTTCCACGAACAATACGAGACTGGAATAGAAAGGAGAACCGATAGGGGTACTCAAGGTACCCTCCGCCACACACCGTCAGGTGGCTTGCGGAGTATGGATGTAGATGTAGATGTTACTGTGACAGAGGAGGAAATGTATGGCTTTGAATAAAGCTTGGCTCGCAAATGTCCTACGGACGAGCCGTACACCGTCTGCTTTACTACCTATTGCTGTATAAGCAATCTATTTTATTAAAAGGTGATCCATCGGTCGAATAACTAAGGATAGACAAGTTATGCGAATTATAAGTTAATGAAAATACAGAAGCAGGGAAACATTTGTAATGAACATAGGCAAAACAAGAGATTTAACTTTTAAGAAAAGATGGTTTATTCGGAAGGTCCAAACTCCTACTGAATGGTGGGCCTACAAGCAGTTATACACGCAAATAATGTTAATTATTGAAATATACCTCAGCCCTTGATTTAACTAGTGTGAGACGAAAGATACCAGACGCCCCACTCAGACCAATCCACAACGTGTACTCAATACATAAGCTTCTTCGCCTGCTTTCTTAGACACCCGTAACTTAGACCCGACAAGCGATCCAAAGTGTCTCTACATAAATGCAGTAGCATCAGTCTGCCATACTCTCCGATGACTGTAAACTAGAGCCTCTCCTCGATCGCTGTCTCTGCTCTTCGTCTGTCCTGCTCCCAAGAGCACCTCTTCCCCCACCAACGTCATGGCTCTGGTCTCTCGTTCCCGACTGGCGAGCCGGCGCTTGCCTGTACGCTGTAGCATTCTAATCGACAGGTAATGTCATGACTTGTCTGTTGACAACAAATCTTATCATTTTTAATTACGTATCTTATTAACATTGACTTATTTGTGCCTCTAGCGCACCATCATTCGCATTGTATTCAGAACTGATCATACATTAATAAATCGATTCCCTAATAACTACATACTGCTTCATTTCATCAGTGTAATTGTGCAGAACGATCTGATTCGATGCCCTTGGACATATAAACTTAATATTATAGGGTATTTAACAACAACGTAATATTCGTTGTTTGTCGCGATGATAGCTGCTGTGAAATGCCATTAACAAACATATTGTTTACTGTGAATCAAAAAATTGCTTATCACTCAGTAAGTATAAACGTTTCTAGTGGAATGAATAGTTTCATTGTAAATATGTGTATGATTGAAGTTGGCAGTTTTTATACAATGTATTGCACTCTGGGGATTGACTTTACTATACCAGCCTTCTTAGCCTCATTTATTGTTGTTAAAATGTGTACCATGTTAGCCATCAGCCAGCTGTATACTTTAGAGTCCAACTACCTGCGGTCCATCGTGGCTGTCCTGCGGCTGCCTGTAATCACCCTGCATTTGACCAGGCCCGGATAGAGGGGGGGGTGGGGGGGGGGGGGTAATGGACTCGGGGGTATCTGCCCC
Source organism: Schistocerca serialis cubense (assembly GCF_023864345.2). Lineage (NCBI taxonomy): Eukaryota > Metazoa > Arthropoda > Insecta > Orthoptera > Acrididae > Schistocerca > Schistocerca serialis. The sequence continues at coordinate 54,771,599 of NC_064640.1, read as the reverse complement.
GGGAGGCAATTTCAGGGGGTGCCAGATTCACATTCTTGAAGGAAAAAATCTTGTTTCACAAAGCGTCTAGCATCTAACGCACGTTGGTCTATCGATTGTTCATATGGTTTTGAAACACAACCCTGTTGGCTTTTGAACATTTTTGAACACATTGTAAGTTGATATCTGAACGAACCATAAGTTGACTTTTGAATGTGTACATTGTGCACATGTCTCTGCCAGGGGAATCCCCGTCGAGTCTAAGAATAAAAAGCTTTCACGCAGACAAAAGGGGACGGGGCTATACGAGTTGAGCCGAATAAACCCGACCGAGTGAATGCCAATCGCTGCTTGTTTATGTGGTTGATTAGGTGTGCGAATCATAAGCGTTGTTATAATTATTAGTGAAATCCATAGATTCAGACTACCAGAGCGGAAATAAACGACTAACAGGAATAATAGGTAAGAAAGGTTACGTATTATCGTCTCGGTGTATCCAAGAAAATGAAATTCTGACACTATTAAGGGCCAGTTGTATAGACCCTGATTAGCAGCCACTTACGTTCTATTCTCGAAGCGGAAAACGCGTTGTACGAACACGTAATAACACCTACCCGGAGAATGAGCGCGAGGTAACTGAACCGGTGATTCTGGCAGTATTAGGAAAGTTAACCGGAGGATAACTTTCGACAGTGGCAGGAATAGTTACAGAAATAGTGATGATAATATTGTTTGTTAGGAGAAGAAACGAGGACATCACACAAATTATATGGACGAATATGACGATTCCTAATTTGTATAAAGATTTCATATCACTACTACTTTTCGATCTCAGGCTTGAGAAACTGGAGCTCAAGAATGAAATGTGAAACTATTCTCTAACATAAAAATTTTTGCTTTTAGCAGACCTAATAGGCATTTGATATTGGTACTTCACGAATTATATTCTGTTGTGTTATTTATGTAAACGAGGTGGATAAAAATGACCATTTGTGCCACATTAGGCTCACTTATTTGGCGTGTGTTACAATTGCGACAATATTAGAAAGGCCTATTTCGTTTTATCTAGCATACAGTGACAAAAATAGAAGTAATCAAATCAATAAACCACACCAGTCTTGGGTATTATTGGAATTTAACAGCTTTTTCAGTTTTAGGCAGCAACATTTTCCTTTTTCATGTAGCAAAACGTTTGAGAAACTTTGATGAGGTAACAGATTCATTCGCGTGTATAGCTGTAGTAAGATCAGAGAGAACAATATGCTGGTGCCTAACGATTGAAGAAATGTGCACTGTCTTCCTTGTGTCTTGTTTTTACTGTATTTAATTCTATGTCACACAAAAGATAAACTTATTAGCTAATAGGCAATAAAGAGTGCATATTTTTTGAAGAGTTCTTGTTCTTCCGAGCACAAATAATCCCACCCAGTATTAATTGGGAGCTTTTATAAGGGGAGTAGGATGTCAGACCGACTGACTGGGAGCAGGAGAGGCGCCACAGAACATTTTAATATCCATAACAAAATATACGCATTTGAATTCCACAGAACGAAATAAAGTGACGTATGATAGAAGAATGCTTTGTGAAGAGGAGTGGCACTGCACTTTGACACACTTAAGAGCAAATAACGTGTCTTAAATTTCCTCGAACATGTATGTTTTATATATCAAAGTCTTCAGAAAGATGTGCTCAACGAAACGAACATATTTCGTATTTTTCATATTTTTGCATTTGGAACCCGGTCCCTCTCTCACGCTAGTCTTGTTACTGTCTGCAGGCCCTCTCAATATCTGCTTAGCGGAAATCATTTCCTAGCTTCTAGCTTTCTGAGCTCATATGGTCTGGAATGGCCAAAGTGAGAAGAAAAACCTACATAAGCACGGATTAGGGACTACAACCAAACATTCCAAGTTACAAGCTGTGAGATAGGAATTACATTCAGAAACACTAAATAACACATAAAAACACACCCTGGCTTGCAAAAATAGGAACCTCATTACCGTTATCTGACATCTATTACGTAAAAGTCAAAATAAATGATCAGTGATACCGTTCATTGCACCTTAGTAATGAGCTAAATCCAAAATTTCTTGTGGTTTACTTTACTAGTTATGAAAAGACTAAATCACAAATGTTGAAACCTATTGATTTAACATTATATAAGAAATAACTAAATATTTGTACGTTGTATAAGATTAAAATTAACATACGTATGAGACGTCATTTATATAAACTGTCCAAATAGCCCGAAAATTGTCAATTTAATACCGTATTACGAAACAACAATAACTTCGGCGTGTCGAAAATTGTAAATTTAAAATTGTATTAAGAAACATCAATAACTTCGGTGTGACTGGAAAGCAGCTGGTAAGAGCGACACCCAATGAGGAGCTATGTAACTGTGGGAGCGGTTGAGCACACAAGACCGTAGAGTTTGATGAGAGTCTTTTTCTTTCTTTTTCTGTGGCGGGAAAGGGTACTTCGTGCAGGGAGACGGTTGAGTGATGGCTTGGTAGGGTCTTCTTGTCTGCTTAGCTTCTGTGTTGTGTGCAGTCACATAGCCGAAAGTTACAAATTTTTGTGAGAGGACTCAATGTAGGAATCAGATGATTTTACGAAGCATTTTGTGTTGTGCATTCTAATGTTTTCGTCCCGTACCGCGACGAAAGAGTGAGGAGACACAGGAAATTAACTTCTTCGTTCTTTTAGTGGGATATTAGTGAAGTACTTGTATTGCTGTTTCAAAAGCTCTTAACCGCAAATGTCTTGTGCTTTTTTCTAAATAAACATTTTGATATGATGCTATTAACTATAGGGTCGTATAGTTTAATTAATCATAGACCTTCTGACCAAAAAGCCTCGGGGCTGGTTTTATTCTTGGCGTTTAAGCGGTGTCAGCACAGAAAATACGGTGGTATGAACTAACAACTGTAAACAACAGACGTGCATTCGACAAGTCCGTTGTGGGCAACCAGTGTGCCGCCGCAGCGTATCAGCGTTGTTGTGTCACAAATAGCAATGAATCAACATCTCTAAATCAAGTGTTCAAGACATGCCACCGAATGTTATAAAGGAGAGAGAAGTGCGTGCATAGTATGTCCTGCTCACCTTGACTACCGAACAACGACGAGTGGACGCCTGCCTGGACTTGACTGATATGCGAAACGCACAGTTTTTATCTGGAAAAAACTGGCGAGACTTGATGGTATCAATACGAAACTACTGCATAACGACAAAGTGCATAAATTCACAAGAAGGTTCAATGCTTTGACAATATAACCTACATTCAATCCGATGTGAATCACTGGTTGAGCAATATCCCAAGGAAGGACTTTTAGGACTGATTCACACGGTTTTATAAACGTTCTGTACGCTGTTCTTAAGTGGGGAGACACTGTATAGAACACCTGAAGGATTACTACCACCGTCTTAACTTTTTTATATTTTTAATCAATCCAGTTTCGAAACCTTTTGGTTTGATAGGGTATTGACTCTATCAGTTTACACTCGTTTTATTCTGCAGTTAATAAGCTCTGTAAAGAAACTTTATGGAATTAAGTTTAAAGATAGCAACTGTTTTGCATCGGTTCGTCTAGGTACATACTTTTGAGCCAACGTCATTGTGTGTCAAGTCACTTGAAAAATTTTAATTTATTTGTTTAACGAAGGGTCGCAGCACTAGGAATATGCTTACACAGAGGATATATACAGTATATAAATTAGTTTATTCTTTACAAAGTGATGTCATTTTTAGATCAGTTCCTGTTAACGTTGAAAAATGTCCTCTTCCTTCTGGATAATGACAACGACTCACAACTACGCAGAAGGAACGAAGAGTTAGGATTATAAGGTGAAGGCGAGTATGACGCGTTTCTCACGTGGTACAACTACGGAGAGCAGTGAGGCCGCCGACTTACGACTCCCATCAGGTACTTCCCTGAGCTACGAGGCGCTGGCACGCAACGTTATGCGGCATCAAATTAATCCATCTGAGGAATGCATATTGAGGCCATGGTGTGAGCCATGTTGTAGGTTACCGAACTATACGGAACGCAGGAAGAGCTAGTAGAAAACAAGCCTAGATTTTTTTCTCGTATCCCAACATAGATGTCATTTTATTTCCATATAAAGTCTAGGGTGTGTTATGTAACAAGAACAAAGTTTCATGCACGGGATTGGGCACCAAGCGTAATCACCTTAAATATCTTAGGACTCTTTAAATATATTGATAATTTCTTTTCTCCTACACGAGTAGTCACAATCGTCCAATTAAAAACTGAGATAAAAATATCCACTACGTTTTTCCGAAAGAAGGATGATGTTCTTTTGGTCTTAGAACAGTGCTGTAATGTATAAGATTGCTTCTATGTCCCTAACATTGTCTTTAATATTCCTGTTTAGAATCAAGTTCAAAATGGCTCTGAGCACTATGGGACTTAACTTCTGAGGTCATCAGTCCCCTAGAACTTTGAACAACTTAAACCTAACTAACCTAAGGACATCACACACATCCATGCCCGATGCAGGATTCGAACCTGCGACCGTAGCGGTCACGCGGTTCTAGACTAAAGCGCCTAGAACCGCTCGGCCACTTCGTCCGGCTACAATCAAGTCTTGAAATTTCTTTTTACTCTCTTCCGGTGTAATTAAACAGTCGACCCGATTTAAACTATATGTAGCTTTTTTTTTTGCTGTACTCATTGTAACCTTTCAGTTATTTTAGTCTTTAGTACGAAGGCCAATTTGATGTAGCTCTTCTCACTACGCTACCCTGTGGAAATCTCTACATATCTGCGTATCTACTACAACCTGCATTCATTTTCAGTGGCTTGCTAATAATCCCACTACATCCCATTTTTTGTACTTTACCTCCTCATGCACCTTCAATAAATACCTTCTGATCTTAAATTTCTCTCATTTACTATCTGTCAATAACATATAGAATAACTGGTGTGGTTTCTAACGTTCAGTCAACAGTTTATTTAAGCAAATGCCATTGTACATAATTCCCTATGCAGTAATAGGTTTTTCATCAACCAATACACATTTTCGCTCAGGTATCTTGTAATGGCTTGGGTGTTACTACCTTACTTATTTTTATATCTGTTACTGACGTTGTGTCGTGTCTTGGGGTTAAGCCTAAATCACAATTTGTAGCTTGACCCAAGTATCCACTTGCCGAACGAGAGGCCCGCCAAACCATCAACAGTAGAGGAGAAGAGAAAACAGGACGACATAGCGAGATCGTCAAATGTGTTCTAATACGGCACGTTCCAAAGAGCTTCATATAGTGAAGTGCAAGCGGATCTGCATTGCGATGGTCTTCGTCCCGGCTGGACACCAGAGGGTTCACTCATTACATCCCCGGCTGCAGCGGCCTCCAGCGTTGCGTGCGCCCACTGTCAGGCTCTGCCTCCCAACGGCGCACACTATGCTGATCATAATCATATCCCCACGTGGCGGTAGATCAGACATTTGTGTCTTCGTCACTGCCGATACCGTATCCCTTCTGCCTTTCATTGGCGCGTAGAGCCTGAAATGGGCCGGCCAGTGCCGCGTCCGACGCTGCTGGGTTGCTGGCGACTTTGCTTTCATGGGGAAAGAAGCAGGGATGGTGATATCTACCTCGTTTAAGGGCGGTCGAATGAGTGGTACTTCTTCCTGGCGTTCGGCGCTGGCGTCTCTGCCTCCATGGGCTTGCTTCGTTTGGGTTGAAATTGCACTACAGTGAATGCCGTGCCATCGTACAGGTGGATTACAAACGCCTTATGTTTATTGCTTTTTACGCTGCAGCGTGGAGCACAAGCAAAGTTTCCACCTCGGCAAGAAACTGAAATATCATAGCATTTTTGAAGAGCTCATGTTCAGTTTCTACCCAGACCTGGCCTGAAGATTACGAGTAGAAAGTTTGTTGGAACCTTGTTTTAAGATGATGGTGTTATTCGGTTCATAAAGCGTTTGGTGCAGTTTGGTGACAAACTCTCTCCGCTCGCAAACGACACTATCTATCAAATTAGTCCGAAAATTTTGCATGGCAATCCGTATTGAAAAAAACGAATAGAAAATCATACTACATAAATAATTTTGCTTGATGACATTCTAGCAGTTTCATACGTAACAATATGTCAGAACTTATTTATACTCATACTTATTCATAATCATACTTATTAATACACATTACAAGTTAATTTAAGCTCCTGCGGAGAGTTGATTAATAATTCTAACGTTGTTGATCCCCCGATCATTAGTTGCTCGTAACACAGCACTAACGATTTGCGTAAGTGTGGAACTCCATAAATACATATTATATTTTGCCATCGCATTTCACTGCCATATATTACAAAACATCTGCAATGCCCTGAAATATGTTATATATTTCACTTACATGGAGCATGATTAGAAAATTCTGTACAAAATTTGTGTGTTGATACGTGTTTGTAGTGATGGAAGTGGCAGAGCAGTACCACCAACATAAAAACAAACATACTTACACTTTGTGACCAAAAGTATCCGGACACCCCCCAAAACATACGTTTTTCATATTAGGTGCAGTGTGCTGCTACCTACTGCCAGGTACTCCATATAAGCGACCTCAGTAGTTATTAGACATCGTGTGGGACCAGACTGATTCGCTCCGCGGAACTCACGGACTTCGAACGTGGTCAGGTGACTGGGTGTCACTTGTGTCATACGTCTGTACGCGAGATTTACACACTCCAGAACATCCCTAGGTCCACTGTTTCCGATGTGATAATGAAGTGGAAACGTGAAGGGACACATATAGCACAGGCCCGACCTCGTTTGTTGACTGACAGAGACCGTCGACACTTGAAGAGGGTCTTAATGTGTAATACACAGACATCTATCCAGACTATCACACAGGAATTCCGAACTGCATCAGGATCCACTGCAAGTACTACGAAAGTTAGGCGGGAGGTGAGAAAACTTGGATTTCATGCTCGAGTGGCTACTCATAACCCACACATCACGTCGGTGAATGCCGAACGATGCCTCGCTTGGTGTAAGGAGCGTACACATTAGACGATTGAACAGTGAGAAAACGTCGTGTGGAATGACGAATCACGCAACACAATGTGGCAATCCGATGGCAGGGTGTAGGTATGGTGAATGCCCGGTGAACGTCATCTGTCAGCGTGTGTAGTGCCGAAACTAAAATTCGGAGGTGGTGGTGTTAACGTGCGGTCGTGTTTTTCATGGAGGGGGCTTGCACCCTTTGTTGTTTCGCGTGGCACTATGACAGCACAGGCCTACACTGATGTTTAAAGCATAGTTTTGCTTCCCACTGTTGAAGAGCAATTCGGGGATGGCGACTGTATCTTTCAACACGATTGAGCACCTGTTCATTATGCACGGCCTGTGGTGGAGTGGTTACACGACAATAACATCCCTGTAATGGACTCGCCTTCACCGAGTCCTGACCTGAATCCTATAGAACACCTTTGGGATGTTTTGGAACGCCGAATTCGTGCCAGGCCTCGCCGATCAACATCGACTACCTCTCTTCAGTGCAGCACTCCGTGAAGAATGGGCTGCCATTCCCCAAGAAGCCTTCCAGAACCTGATTGAACGTACGCCTGCGAGAGTGGAAGCTGTCATCAAGACTAAGGGTGGGCCAGCACCATATTGAATTCCAGCATAACCGATGGAGGGCACCACGAATATGTAAGTCATTTTCAGCCAGGTGTCCGGATACTTTTGATCACGTAGTGTATAGTGCATCGTCACCACTCCCTGCAAATAAAATGTAGAGTTCGGAATAGTACGTTATTACATGCTCTCTTTTCCTTCACTCCTTCTCAAGTGAAAAGCGTAAATCTTCATGAATTAGTTACCCAGCGTTGAAATATTTATATACTTAAACATATTTTACTATAGCTACAGGTTTTTACATATTTAATGTAATGTTACAAAAAAAATTACAAATTATTGCTTTCTTTACCCCTCTTCATATTTCTCCACACTTTCAGTGGGCTGCTCCCTTAAGAAAGTATCCGAATCAGACCTATCATAAAAACTGAAGAAAGAGAGTACATTAGCTCTAAAAGTCACTATCTAGTGCAACTAATCGTGGTTAACAGTACTTTAAATTGGATTACAAACGACGTTCTTCTACGCAATTTCCTGACACTCTGAATTTCAGTTTTCAAAAACAAAGCAGATAGGGTACCAAAACTGTGTTTATTAATGTAGTAGCTATAAATACGTTCTGTAGTGATTGCCAGTGGGCTAACAAAAGACTATGGGCCCGAGATTTCCTGACTACTACCCACTGCAACTGATTCAGAACTGCGTCAAGGGAAGTGTGCCAGATGTTAGGGGAGAGTGTTATACCTGGAGGATAGTGAACCCAGCAACAAGCGATATTACCTGGTCGATGTTCCAATCCAGTGACCGATTTTAGAAACGCTTTAAGAAACGCACAATGATGACCGGCAAAAGCGCATTCCTACATTTTGTACTGTTTTTGTTATTGCAAGACATGAGGTTGTGTTTTGTGTAGATTTCATAAATATTAAGAGCTCTACATTTTTCTGTGCTGTATAATATTTTAAAGCTATTTGAAAGATACTGTTAATTCTACAGTTACAGGATTTCCAGATGAGTAAAATTTTGTATATTTTAAAAACTAATTACGTAACATGTGGACTTTTAAGCCATAATTTGTCAGCGTGTCCCATAATGTACCTTGGAACAGAAGGTCATCTGCCATGGAACGCGTTGTATTTGCACATGAACTGAGATTCTTTAATTCTTAACTATTACCCTTGTCTTGAAAATTGAAATTTGTGTTACTTCTATTTCTAAATGTTTTAAGCATGCAACTGGTTTTTGATAATACTTCTTCTTAATTTAATTCCACACAGAAGAGTAATATTGTACACATACACTGTTCAATAAACCATTGACAAGATTTACTCGATTGCATAAGTTTTAAATTTGAATATCATATTTGTTCCTAGGTACAAGACCATGTTGTACATTTACATGTAGATATATGCCCCACAAACCACAGTACGGTGCGTGGCGGCGGATACATCATACAACTACTAGCCATTTTCTTTCTTGTACCACTCGCAAATAGACCGGCTGTCTACATGCCTTCGTATGAGTCCCATTTTTCGTATCTTGACTTCGTGGTCGCTAAGCGAAACTTATGTTGGCGGCATTAGAATTGTTCTGCAGGCAGCTTCAAACGCCGGTTCTCTAAATTTTCTCGATAGTGTTCCCCGAAGAGAACGTGCCTCCCAACCAAGGATTCATATTTGAGTTCCCGAAGCATCCCCGTAACAATTGAGTGATGTTAGAACCTATCGATAACAAATCTAGCAGCCCATCTCTGAATGTCTTCCCTAAACCGACCTTGAATGTATCCCGAACACATGAGCAGTACTCAAGAATAGGTCCTTCTAACGTCCTGTATATGGTCTCCTTTATAGATGAACCATACTTTCCAAAAAATTTCTGGGAACCTATTACATATGCTCGTACCTTCCTTGGCAGTCTGCAGTGGGCAAACGTGTTAAATGCTTTCCGGAAATTTAGAAATATGGAATATGTCTGATTCCCTTCATCCATAGTTGCAGTATGTCATTTGAAAAGAGGGCAAGTTGAGTTTCGCACAAGCTATGCTTTCTAAAACCATGTTGATTCGTGGACGTCCCAAGAGAACTTAATTATATTCGAACTCAGAATAAGTTCGAGGGCTCTGCATCAAACCGATATTAGTGATATTGGCCTGTATTTTTGCAGGCCCGTCCTTTTAACCTTCTTAGGTACAGGAGTTATCTGCTCTTTTTTGCAGTAGCTTCGGACTTCACACTGGGCGTGTGATTCGTGATAAATTGAAACTTCCTCCTTGAAAATTAGGAATGACAGTGCAGGAAAAACTCCTAAGTTATTTGATACAGAAACAGCTCAGTAAAACTCAACGTACTTAGACAGTTCTCTTTTTACTTATGCTGATCTTCACTAAACTGACACACAATATTTTAGCGCAACGCAATATGACTTTCAATAATCCCTACAAAAGAATAGCCCTGACTGACAATAACTTTTACCTTTCATGAATCACTTACCTCACAAAAATCTTTGTTACTCGAACTACTGCAATACAGCGAGCGCCAATAGTGTCAGCTTAATAGTGTTCAAAAGTCACTATATCAGTTCGTGACATCCAGTTTTACAAATTTCCTTTTTCTGACGGACACACGTCCATATCGTCCGCTCATAGTAACCTCTCAAAACCCTGGCATCTCTCTCCCCACACCCACCACTGCTGGCGGCTCACCTCTAACTGCCCAACGCTACGCTCTGTTCACGGCCAAATGCCCAACACTACACTAGCGAATATTCCAACAATGAGTCCAACCAGCCACAGACTGCACAAAGCGCAGTCAGCGATTTTCTTACAGAGCACTACGTGGCGTTACCAACATAAAAACCTAAACAGCCTACTTACAAAATGCATGCCAAGTAAGGGGCGAATGCCGAGGAGTACTCTTTATAAAACCGAACTGGGATTCCATTCGGACCTGGCGACTTGTTTGTTTTCAACTCTTTATGTTGTTTCTCTAAGTGAGGGATGCTTATTAATACGTCGTTCACATGGCCGTCTGTTCGATGATCAAACGATGGTATGTTATTTTGATTTTCCTCCGTAAATTACTTTTTAAATGTGAAATTAAGAACTTCGGCTTTCGTTTTACTTCAACTGCCACACCAGACTGGTCATCGATTAACTGGAGTGAGGTCTTAGACCCGCTAAGCGATTTTATATAGGACCAACACTTTCTCGGTTTCTTGGCCAAATATTTTGGTAAGGTATGAAGATGGTTGTATGGTTCGCAGTATAAATATTTTCACAGACCCACGAAACTCTATTAATATTTACCTGTTGTCGTTTGCACGTTCTGTTTTAAGCGAATAGTTCAACAGCCTTTTCTTCCTCAGTATGTTCCGAATTTCGTTGTATTTTGGAAACGTTGTTGAGATTTGAAAACAATTACTTTTTGACAGTAATTTTCGTAATTTCAGAAAAAGACTGTAGCACACAAACAGTGAATGTTATCATTTCAAAACGGAATAATAAAACATATTAAACTTGTATTATAGGCCTGGTTAGAGACGAAAGTCTCCTGTTACGTTAAAATTATCGTCTAAATTGACCTAGAGGCTGTTGTATGTCGAACGTGTATTAAGCGGATGGGGGACTCTAGGGGTGCCAAATTAAGCTACATACACGTAGTGACACGCACACAAAGGACAAACCAGTCTAAATGTGTTAGAAGCAAACGTTTTTGACGCAGATACAAAAGTCTCCAAACTCGACAACTTAATTCTTTCATGATATGTGCTGCGCTATGGTTGGTGTGAGCATTCCACGGTACAAACTTCAAGGGCCTATATATTGCGCGTTTCTACAAAAGAATGGATGCCAATAGATTCTTGATGTGTCGTCAGTAAGAAAAACTGTTTTGCTGTTTGTTACCAAGAGGATCTGAAAACAGCTCGGATACTTTAGTAACCACCGTATATGGATAGCCGTCCACGGAACAACGGGCGTACGTGGACCTTTCATTGGCAATATTTTTGATTACAAACGCGACGGAGAAGAATTCCCAAAGATATCATCGATTTCTTGCAGAATGTTAGACCGAACAAATCATTCAACAATAGCTCATTTTGTGAATGACTGTCTTAAAGTGTTGTGGCCTGAAGGAAACCAAGCAGAAAAAGTTCTTGTGTCGTATTCGCATGATGCGGCCTACATGCTGAAGGCTGCCACTGCCCTATGTGTAGTGCTGTGTTGGCAGAAGAGCCAACACCGTGTTGCTAGAGGAGGCCGAAATGCACGCGTTTAATTACACGCAGACCGGCGTGAGGTCTGGAACAGTTAAATGTAATTAATATAGCCAATAAGGTACGTTGTTGCTGGAATACTTAACTTTAATCCATAATTGGTGTACATCGCTCTTGACGGTACATAAATTTGAAACCACTCGGCATAAGTAACGTTCATACAAATTAGCTCCTTATGGACAGGCTACGCATCACACTCCCGAATTGTGCATGTGTTCTTGTTGATCTGCAGAAAGGTGCTTCCAGTGGGCACATTTATGCATCGATCTGCAGGTCAGTGGAAAATCCCGCTGCCTCTGTGAACATCCGGTTACTGGTACTGTCAGGTTCTTGAGTCTGACCCATTTGTGGTACTGTCTCAGTCAGTGCGGATCCAATGGAACCTGTCCTAGCGAGATGGTGTACATCCCACTGCCTTCCAGCGCCCATTCTTTTTCTTGTCCTCCTTTAACCTTTCTATTCCTAATTATACAGAAAACTTACATGGTAATTAAAGCCTTACATAACATTCTTTCATATATGAAGAACTTATTTCAATAGTGGTACAAGTCCATTTTTTGTTCATTGTGAGATACAGAGTCCTAAAGCTAAAAGAGCGCTGAAAAATTTGCAGTCGAGATACCAGAAATATTCAAGTATATATACTTATATATGGATATTACATTCTTCTGCAATCTCTCGGACAGTCAGCCTTCGATTGCCACCTACAATTTCGTTGACATTCCTGACATGAGCGTCGTCGGTAGACGTCGAAGGGAGTCCTGAACGAGGGTCATTTTTAACTTCTCTGCTGTCATCTTTAAACCGCGTGAACCATTCGTAATACCGAGTACGACTTAAGCACTCATCACCGTATGCTTTGTGCATCATTTGGTGTGTCTCTAAATAGAGGTTTTCTTGAGTTTCACGCAAAATTTAATGGAGACGCGTTGCTCCTCTAACTCTGTCATCTCTAAATTCTCAAACTGTATGACACTACGGTCTACTCAATAAAGAACTGAACAGTAACTAGCAGACATACAACAATGAAACTTCCAGCAGTTACACATTAAACACAAGCGTGTGCAGAGCTGTTGTTGTTGTGCTCTTCAGTCCTGAGACTGGTTTGATGCAGCTCTCCATGCTACTCTATCCTGTGCAAGCTTCTTCATCTCCCAGTACCTACTGCAGCCTACATCCTTCTGAATCTGCTTAGTGTGTTCATCTCTTGGTGTTCCTCTACGATTTTTACCCTCCACGTTGCCCTCCAGTACTAAATTGGTGATCCCGTGATGCCTCAGAAGCAGAGCTATCAACCGCATTTCATTCCAACTCACCATTCGCGCGATATTACGAATTTGTTCAACAGACCTCGTGCACAGATGTCATATATAATCACGGAAAAACATCTCTACTTCTGTGTGTTCCAGCCTCTGATGTGCTTTATCCTCCTCTATAATCATTCCCGTAAAGTGCTACAACTCATCCCAATAGCATCACACAAGCTAGAGTTCTTTATTAAATTTTTCTTTTTTTAAATCACAGTCAGTCTTACTGCTGAATGAATTTTTCACTCTGAAGCGAAGTGTATGCTGATATGAAACTTCATGACAGATTAATGCTGTGTACCGGACCAGGACTCTAGCCTGAGATCTCGTCTTCAGCACCTACAGCTAATGCCCCTATAAATACTTATAAACATACAAATTCTGCAAAAATATTCTTCACAACCTACATTTGCAAAGTTTACATAAACACAGCCTCAAAACCTCTACTTTTATATGCGTATATATACTGCAGTCCACTGCTGGTTGTCCAAGTCTCATACTCAGCAGACCTTTGCATGACCGTATTCTTCTTTCTTGAAATACCGCTCCACGTCCAACTCTCATCACGACTTATTTCCGGCACGCATTCTTACGCACACAACTGCTGCGATATCTTTAGCTCAGAGTCCCCACGCAAAACTGGCTTCTTTGCTTTTAGATAATTGGTTCCCAACCTGTGGTCTGCTGCTGACCTGTGGCGCACAAGAGCCAAAATAAGGTCTGCGAAAGATTTAAAATTTGAAACTTTTATTCGTTTTACATTATTAATCCCTCGTTACGCGGCCGATGCTGCGTCGAGCGCCCGTTGTCCGGCGTGCGCCGACGGTTGGCGAGGAGGGGGAAGGGGTGGGGAGAAGGGGCGATAGGGGAGGGGAGGGGAGGAAAAGTGATCGACGTCACAGCATGGCACAAACGAGTCAGTCGATCGGCCTGTACCGTTTCTGTTGCCTTGCTGGGCGGTGTCGTCGATTCTGTTTGGTTGTTTGGTAGTTCGAAGTAGTTTAAATGACTGTTAATCCTCGATATTCATCTCTAATTATGACTTTTGTAACAGTCATTATTCACTAATTATTAAGTCTATTATTTTTTAGTCAAAACTAGCATTACAAAAAGGAAAATAAGCGAGAGTGTGCTTATGATTCTGTGTATTACAAAAAGTTCACAGTATCACATTACGTAGCTATATGCAACTATACATAAAGACAGTAAAACTATATTCATTTGTTTATTATTATCATATTATTTATTTATTTCGTTATGAAGAAATACATTATTTTTACGATATTGTCTTTTAAGCTTACATTCGATTGCATTTCTGTTATATTTTCAGAACATGACGCCTAAAAGAAAATACGACAGTAGGTATATGAAATTCGGATTTACTTCGATAGAAAGTGATAGAGCAAGCGTATTATGTGCGCAACGTTCCAGCGAAGGATTCCTTGAAGCCAGCGAAAGAATTTACCACCAGATTTCCTTGTAAAAAAATTATAGAATCTGAAAGAAAAATGAAAACCTGGCCTAGTGGTAAAAGATTTACGTCATCGGAGAAAACGTAAGTAGTGTTGCTTGAGATATCGAAATTGGTAGTGCAATCAAAAAAGCCTCATATAATATGAGGAATACTAGTGAGCCCTTGTTTTAGCTACGGTGCAGAAAAAGCTTTAGGATTATTTGCCAATAAATAAATAAATAATTGCAAGAAATACCTGAATCGAACAACACAGTACAAGGTGGAGTTGAACTAATGTTAAATGATATAAAAAAATGGCTCTTAGCACTATAGGACTTAACTTCTGAGGTCAGCAGTCCCCTAGAACTTAGAACTACCTAAACCGAACTAACCTAAGGACATCACACACATCCATGCCCGAGGCAGAATTCGAACCTGCGACCGGCCAGCTAAATGATATCAAGGGGCAACTTGTTTCAAGAGTAAAAAATTCGAAATGCTTCGCTCTGAAGTGTGATGAATCGACTGATATTTGTAACTGCTTTCAGTCACTCGTGTTTGTCCGCTTCTGAGACAACGACAACATAATCAAAGAAGAATGATTGGTTTCTTGGGAACTAGAAACGACGTCAAAAGGCGTGGAGAACATGAAAATAGTAACCGGATATTTTCAGAAATGTAAAATTATGTGGGAATCGGTCGTCTGTTTCTGTACGGATGGAGCTCCAACTTTGTTAATGACCACGCTTGGGTTTCGTAGCGACAGGATATCAAAAGAATTTATCAACAGTAAGAAAACCTCGCATCATACGTCACTATCGGTTGGTTTCCAAGACTCGACCTGAATGCCTTAAAAACACAACGAAACTGGCTATAAATGTGGTAAATGTTATCAAAAGCACCGCCTTCGATACTATTTATTTTTTTTAAAAAGACAATGCTGTTACGCGTCAATGGGAAGAGCCTTTCGAACCAACGGTTGAGCACTCCGAGACATCGACCTGGCGCTCGGTCCTGAGGCAGCAACCTTTGGCAGCACTGAGTCTGCCTCTGGATTTATCAGATTTCACTCCGGATTACGAAGCCACTACCCGCCGCCGTAGAAACGGAGCAAGATACACTATGTGATCAAAAGTATCCGGACACCCTCAAAAACATATGTCTTTCATATTAGGTGTATTGTGCTGCAACCTACTGCCAGGTAGGCTACTCCATATGAGCGACCTCAGTAGTCATCAGACACCGTGAGAGAGCAGAATGGGGCGCTCTGCGGAACTCACGGACTTCGAACGTGGTCAGGTGATTGGGTGTCACGTGTGTCATACGTCTGTACGCGAGATTTCCATACTCCAGAACATCCCTACGTCCACTGTTGCCGATGTGATAGTGAAGTGGAAACGTGAAGGGACACGTACAAAACAAAAGCGTACAGGCCGACCTCGTTTGTTGACTGACAGAGACCGCCGACAGTTGAAGAGGTTCGTAATGTGTAATAGGCACACATCTATCCAGACCATCATACAGGAATTCCAAACTGCATCAGGATCCACTGCAATTACTATGACAGGCGAGACGTGAGAAAACTTGGATTTCATAGTGGAGTGGCTGCTCATAAGCCACACATCATGCCAGTAAATGCTAAACGGCTCCTCGCTTGACGTAAGGAGCGTAAACATTAGACGATTAAACAGTGTAAAAACGTTGTGTGGAGGGACGAATCACAGTACACAATGTGGTGATCCGATGGCAGGGTGTGGGTATGGCGAATGCCCGGTGTAAGTCATCTACCAGCGTGTGTAGTGTCAACAGTAAAATTCGGAGGCGGTGGTGTTATGGTGTGTCCGTGTTTTTCATGGAGGGGGCTTGCACGCCTTGTTGTTTTGCATGGCACTAACACAGCACAGGTCTCCATTGATGTTTTAAGCATCTTCTTGCTTCCCACTGTTGAAGAGCAATTCAGGGATGGCTACTGCATGTTTCAGTACGATCGAGCACCTGTTCAAAATGCACGGCCTGGGGCGGAGTGGTTACAAGACAATAACATCCCTGTAATGGACTGGCCTGCACCGAGTCCTGACCTGAATCTTATAGAACACCTTTGGGATGTTTTGGAACGCCGACTTCGTGCCAGGCCTCACCGACCGACATCGACACCTCAGTGCAACACTCCGTGAAGAATGGACTGCCATTCCCCAAGAAAACTTCCAGCAGCTGACTGAACGTATGCCTGCGAGAGTGGTAGCTGTCATGAAGGCTGAGGGTGGGACAACACCATATTTAATTCCAGTATTACAGATTGAAAGAACCACGAACTTTTAAGCCATTTTCAGCGAGGTGTCTGGATACTTTTGATCACATAGTGTATATTCTGAAGGTTAAAAGAAGTAACATTTAGTCTTGTTACATTGCGGCTGACGCCGCCACACAGGTTCCTCGGCTTCAATCCTGAAGATGTTGTGGTTATTATCACACACTTGAATAAGTTTAACTTGAGGTTGCAAAGAAACATACATTTAAGAAATGTTACAATTATATTTATCTTTAAAGATAAACTATAGAAAGTATGACAGGACATGGGGAAACATACAATAAAACATCGAGGGTCATCTGCAAATTTTGCGTCATAAATTCAGTCATTATTTCCCAGAAGCCGGCCGCGGTGGCCATGCGCTTCTAGGTGCTGTAGTCCGGAACCGCGCGACTGCTACGATCGCAGGTTCGAATCCTGTCTCGGGCATGGATGTGTGTGATGTCCTTAGATTAGTTAGGTTTAAGTAGTTCTAAGCTCTAGGGGACTGATGACGACAACAGTTAAGTCCCATAGTGCTCAGAGCCATTTGAACCATTTTTTTGACATATATTATTGTTGTTGAACCTCGTGATCTCTGCTATCAACAACGATATCAAACTGGTCGCTGGTCAAAAGAAGTTGGGAATCACTGCTTTAGATTGAGGACTTGTATTACGAAATATTACCAGTGGTAATTAAATCCCGTTTAAGAATTCAGAAGGAATTGTATTCATATCTTAGACGATAAGAATCCCATTTCGTGCTTACCGGGACTAATGCTTTGTATTAAACAAAATCTCTGAGATGAGATTCGGCAGCTAGACGTGGTTGGGCTATGCACGGCTCTGTTCGAAACTGTGGTTCGATATAGTCAGAGGATTGAACCGTACATGCCTTGTGTGCTTTCGTGCCCACTGCATTATTTAGCTGAAGAAATAACTATAGTCTCTGTTCTTACAAATGGTTAAGACGGCTCTGAGCACTATAGGACTTAACTTCCGAGGTCATCAGTCCCCTAGACTTACAACTACTTAAACCTAACTAACCTAAGGACATTACACACATCCATGCCCGAGGCAGGATTCGAACCTGCGACCGTATCGGTCGCGCGGTTCCAGACTGTAGCGCCTAGAACCGCTCGGCCATCCAGGCCGGCTGTGTTCTTACAGTAAAGAAGTCTAAGAACTGGCAAAGTACGCGAATTTTAAATATTAACAATTTGCAATGAAATGTGATATTAATACCATACAAAAATGATTATTATGTACTGATAAACTAATGTAGACGACACCACAAGATTTATGCTGAAAAAACTGATAATTTATTCAGTTATTCATTTAAGAGTAACGTGGAAATTGTGGTCCTACAATAATTCAATGTAAAAATAAATAAAACAATAAAATATTCTACGGCAGTAAAGTAAATTACAATGGTAGCAGGTTCCGCAGATATCATTGGTCATCACTGGCCTACGAAAAGAACAGATTCCCATACTTTTGAACTTCGCTCAAATAATCCTCTCTTCGTGAATGTATACAGCCCTATACGTGGAATCAAAGCAACAAAGAACTAAAGTTAAATTTCTAAAACGAACATCTACTTCGTGAAACGTTAAAAATTCCCGCTAACTCCCAGAATCAAAGTTCTACTTGACTCAGAGTTCATCTAAATATAAGGGGCAATCAAACTAAAACGAGGCACATGGAAAAGTAGTAAGGAAACTGTTAATTATTGCAAAGGTAACTGTTTATAAATATATGCCACTTTGAGGCAAGACGGTTAAGGCTTTCATGTAAAAATGTTTGCAGTTGCCTATGGAATCATGATTGTACTCAGGCGTGCAGCTCTTCTACCGAAGTAAATCGACGGCCAATAATGTCGGTTTTCAGAGCTCTGAAAATACGGAAATAGCATGTCTATGGAGCATTTGTAAGGGCTCCCAGCGAATCTGCTGCAGCGTAGTCCAAAAATGTGGCTGGGTTGACATGTTGACGAAGTTGGTTCGACTACGCTGCTGAAATTTCGCTGCGAAGACGTTACACATCCCGATATCTCCCCAAGCGATTTGTATATTTTTGGAGTCCTGAAGAAAGCCATTCATAGCCGTCGATTTGCTTGGAACGAACAATGTGTTAACCTAAATTATCCTAAGGACAAACACAGACACACCCACGCCCGAGGGAGGACTCGAACCTCCGCCGGAACCAGCCGCACAGTCAATGACTGCAGTGCCTTAGACCGCTCGACTAATCCCGAGCGGCTTGGAACGAAGAAGTGGCACGCCTCAGTACAATCACGATTCCGCAGGCGACAGCAAACATTTTGCCACGAAGGCACTGACCGTCCTGTCTCATAGTTTGATACGTTCATTAACAGTTACGGTGATTATTTTTGTAATAATAATCAATTTAAGTATGTTTTAGGTGTCTCGTTTACACTTTACTGTCTCTTGTATGAGCAAATGTTAGCATTTTCATGCGGCTGCTTGCCGCCCAAAAAACGTAACTTGACCGTACTATCAGCTCACCGAGGCGTAGCTGAAGACTGCTCTGCTCAAATGCTGCTTCTAAATTCCCGCCGATGGCCGAATGATCTTCTCCTCGATCCAGGATGCCCGAGTGACTATCTGATCACGTCAGTCGGTTCTCACATTACCCACCAAAAATTCAAAACTTACTTCAAATTACAGAAAATGGACCACCATTTCAATAATAATGCTAGAAAATTGACGTATGACTTAAGGCAAAACTCTTTTTTTTTCAGTTCTATTAAGGTCAGACACAATATTCAATATATGAAAATTTAGACAGAAACAATTAAAACATTGATCTTATGCATACACTCTTATGACAAATACTAAAATATACGTCGAAACATATGAAATAATAAACTTGATCTGTTCAGTTTATGCATCTTTTCATGCTCGATATAGAGATGGTGCCAGATCTTATGAACAGTCTACCATTTTTAAGGCCCGAGTGATTTTTTAATACTGGCTGAGTTAACTTTAAGTTAAATAAATCTGAAACCAGTGTAAGACGTGTATATTTCTATTGTCTATTGTCAAATCACGATTTATGAAAGATGTTTATATTTTATTAGTAGGATTAAGTAGGAATAATTAATATTTGTCATGTTGGAAATAATTTTGGTAGCAGGGAATGTCTGCACCAAAGTATTGTTGCTGTAATTTTAAAAAGGGCGGGAGAAACCGCGTACGGATACATTTTAAGGAAAGAGCGGGAAAGACATTTTATAATGGTAGCAGGGATTGTCTTCACAAGAAAGCATTGTTACAAGAAAAACTGATCATGCAGAAAACTATATGCAACCCAATAATCCAGATAAATTTAAAGTCACAAAATATTTTAGCAATAATTGATTCAGGCTCACCAATGTGCGTAATTAACGAAGACCCATTTAACAGATGCAATAGCGGTAATGATTGTCGAGTATTCCCGTTACACAAAACTAAAGTTAAGGGAGCATTTCCAGGAAAAGCCATTGAAGTCAAAAGACAGACACAATTAACGTTTTTTTTTTTTTTTTTTTTTTTTTTTTTTTTTTTTTTTAAGGCAAACTTTCCACAGAAACTGATGGATAGTCCCACATTTAACAACTTAACAACTGATATAATATTAGGAATGAATTTTCTCATACAGTACGACGCAAAGATTGACTTTAAATCGTCATACCTAATATTCAGAAGGAAGATAGTGAAGTGGTAGTGAGATTTCTAAACACAGTATCCTCAGAAGAACAAAATATGCACAGGATCTAGATTATTGCAGATTCTAAAGATAACGATTGTTATCTCACACTATACACGAATACACATAATAACGACATGATAGAGGAACAGGAGTATAATGTATTAGAGACAATTACACGCAAGGCTGGAGACAGTATAGCAGAAGTCGACACAGAACGCACAGAATTATAAAATATTCTTGTGCAACATAAAACAGTTTTTAACAATGTTCCAGGAATGATGACAGGATTTATGTACGAATTTCAGGTGAAACCACACGAGACTTTCAAAGCAAAACACTATCCAATCCCGCATATATACACAGAAGCAGTTAAGAAAGAGTTACGAGCAATGACTGATCAGGGTATAATTGAACCAGCAGCAAGCCAATATATAAATCCATTACACATCGTTGAAAAGAAGAATGGATCATTCCGTTTAGTTTTAGATTCACGTGAGGTTAATAAAAAAAATCAGTACAGAAACTGACCGACCACAGACGTTAGAAGAGTTACTGCAAAAGTTTCATGGCACCTCTATATATACCATCCTCGATCTCAAATCAGGATTTTGGCAAATCCAGTTGCATCCAAATTGCCGAAAGTATACGGCATTCCTTTGCTTTGGTGAATGTTACCAATTTTGCAAACTTCCGTTTGAACTAACGATTTCGTCTGCAGCCTTCAAACGAGGCATGAATGCAATTCTCCCACAGGATCTTAAAAACAAAATTACTACATATGTAGATGACATTCTAATCGCAACAGAAAACTGGGAACAGCACAACCACACGCTTCAACAATTACTGAATACATTCGAGGAGAACGGTGTAACTATAAACTTTCGTAAATCTGAATTTGGAAAAGCCTCAATAAAATTTCTAGGTCATATCATTTCACAAACAGATATTGCACCAGACTCCAACAAATTGCAAGCATTGAAAGATATCGACGTGCCAACAAATAAGAAGGAACTTCGGAGCTTTTTAGGCCTTATTAATTATTTCAGAAAATTCATTCATTATAAAGCATTAGACACACCCTTGCTATACCAGCTCACAAGTAAAAACACAATTTGGTCATGGAATGAAGACGCTGAAGCTGAATTCGAGAATTTGAAAGAAGCTTTACTAAGGGCACCTTTGTTATCGCATCCTGACCCAACACAAAACTTTTCCACTGCAACAGATTGCATTTAAGAGATTCCGTCATTATCTATATGGAAGACACACCACAGTATATACCGATCACCGAGCAATCCAGTTTTTACTATCAGCAAAACTTACGCATGATAGATTAAGCCGTTGAAAATTATATCTACAAGAGTTCGACTTTACTATTGTACACATTCCAGGCACGCAGAATATTGTTGCCGACGCACTATCGAGATCTATTCAGCATAAACGACTAGAGAAAGAAAATACCTTCTGCTACAACAACCGCCGGCCGCGGTGGCCGTGCGGTTCTAGCGCTGCAGTCCGGAACTGCGGGGCTGCTACGGTCGGAGGTTCGAATCCTGCCTCGGGCATGGATGTGTGTGATGTCCTTAGGTTAGTTAGGTTTACGTAGTTCTAAGTTATAGGTGACTGATGACCTAAGATGTTAAGTCCCATAGTGCTCAGAGCCATTTGAACCATTTTTTTGCTACAACAACCATAGTATTATGTATATCAAACAAGTAGCTTTCGGAAACCTTATATCATCAGCATTACAGGAAGTAGAGAGAGAACAGCAGAACGATGAAACACTAAAAGAGATTTTAACGCTTTGACGAGACAAGAGCAACGCAAAAATCAGACATAATTACACTGTACATCAAAATATTCTGTTTATTCGCTCGTACTCAGACGGCAACGATTGGCTTTTATGCATTCCAGAAGGGTACAGAAACAAATTGATATGGTATACGCACCTAAGCTATGCACATTACGGAGCTAGGAAATGCTTTTTAATTCTTCGACAGAATTGTCACTTCAACAATATGGAAAAACGCATTCGCAAAGTTATAGCATCCTGCAAGATATGTCAGAAAGCTAAATCATCAACAGTATCACATATTCCACCACTGTATCCCATCATACCGGTTAAGTTAAGACACATGGCAGCAGTAGATCTTTTCGGTCAAATCCCCAGAACAAATAAAGGTTATAGTTATATTCTAGTAGCCGTAGAACTGACACCCAAATTTGTAACATTTTCTCCACTAAGGAAAGCAACAGCTAGATCATTATCAACAGCATTTGTAAGAGATTTTCTATCAATAGTAGGACATGTACAGAAAGTTATTTCAGATAACGGAACGCAGTTTAGATCAGACATA
Source organism: Schistocerca serialis cubense (assembly GCF_023864345.2). NCBI lineage: Eukaryota > Metazoa > Arthropoda > Insecta > Orthoptera > Acrididae > Schistocerca > Schistocerca serialis. The sequence continues at coordinate 54,748,619 of NC_064640.1, read as the reverse complement.
TGGAAACAAATGTTAGAGAGTAAGAACATAACACCAATTTACATATCGAGATATCACAGTTCTTCTAACCCATCAGCAAGAATAATGAAAGAGATCGGGAAACTTTGTAGAATTTATTGCCACAGAAAGCATACAACATGGGACGAATACATTTCACAGTTTCAGGAAGTAATAAATGCAATACCTAATGAGTCAACGATGCTCTCACCAACTGTAATACTGACGAATAAAGACCCACCGAATAAACTTACTGAAATGATTACTTTTCCAAAGAAGCGTAGCCTTCGTCATTGTGAGATAATAGACATGGCACTAGCGAACATTAAACGAGCTGCAGATCGTCGGAAGAGACAGCAAAAGCAGGTAAGTAGATTACGCAAGTACGAGATTGGCGATAAGGTACTAGTTCGTACCCATTATCTGTCACACAAAGGGAAGGAACGATGTAAAAAATTTCAACTTCTATACGCAGGACCGTACAGAATTCGAAATATTTCGCTAATGTAGTACACATTGAGACACTCAGAACAAAAAAAATCGAGAGGAAACCATCATATGTCAAACATAGAGAAATTCTTAAAATAGAAAAACCTTCTTACAGGAATACATATAGACAGAGCACAACAATGAGCTTTTTAACACATTCCAGCAAGCCCGAATGCAGTGAGCTACTAATGGGTTATTTACGTGCACAACAGGTCACCCGATTCGACCGCAGATAAATACACAGAACATTAATAGCAGTCTTAGAAGCGTTCTCGCAGGACATTTATTTCACATTATGTAAGGTAAGTGAAGCAATTAACATGGCTACTTTAAAAGTAAATGTATAACACGTACAAATAATTTTCATACAGTAGTAGCAATTAGATGTATTCTTTAACCCGTGCATGCAGCATTGTTGTCATAGTTCACCAAAATAAACGTAGTTTTAATTATAATATAAGTATTTGAATATGGAGAAATGTGGATAAATGCTTTACAGGTCATGCCGAGAGCTGACGCGATTTTCCAGATGCAGAGAGATGTTGAAGTCACGCCGTGCGCTGACGATTATTAACCATGAATATTTTGTTATAGGTAATGCAGAGAGATATTGAAGTCATGCCGTGCGCTGATGACTATTAACAATGGATATTTTATTGTAGGCTATGCAGAGAGATGACACGGGCTACAAAGGAGAGAGGAGAATGAAGATGTTAGTATGTAAGGAATATAATTTAGTAATGGTTTATTTTGATAACAGGTGACACAGCGCAGCACAGCACTACGGATGGAGAAACCACATTAAATTGCTTACTATGTGTACATTGCTATTCGAAAATTTTTTTCTGCATTGAACATCATATCTTTCACATCAGATACATACATAGGAAAAACAGATCACACCAAATGTCAGCATTCCGAGTCGCACTCTACGTAAAATACAAATGTTTTCTCTTAAATAACAAAGACGATGTGTGTTACACAACTCAAACATAATATATAGTCGACTGACAATATGACTCGTAACTGACGAACACATTACCGAACATACTGAAGTCACAGAAAGTGACATATTTTGTCAAAATGTACTTTCATATTTCAAAAATTGTGAATTCACAACCTGTGAAGTAATATAACAGTGTCTTTATGTAATTATTTATATGAGCACCAGATTATGATTTATTTAGAGTCACAGAAAGTGACATAGTTTGTATAAAGGTACATGTCTATTTTATTTAAAATGTTGATGCCTAAATGTACTACTAAATTCCACTTACAGAAATATTTGTTTATGTTATTGACTGGCACGTAACGTAATATGTATTGTAGGCTGAATTCACTACAGATGGAAAATGTGTTTTTTTATGTAATTGTTTAAAACTATAAACGTTATCTACAGTCACACAAGGTGATATACTATGTCCTTTTAAACGTAAAATAAATAATTTTATGAGCACAGAGGAAAGAGATGATGTAAAATTTGGTAATAACGGTATCAACCATATCCGTGAACCTTTTCACAAAATGACTATACCTGTACCTTAATTCCTGTGCATCCCCATGGTTATGGAGCACAAACAAAGTGAATAGTGAACCACGTTACTTCAATGTACGATGTTTTCTATGAGGTGTTGGCATACCAAGATGCACACCACAGTCATGATGTACGTCAATAGGTCCTTGCATACCAAGATGCACACCATCACTACTAATGGACAATTGGAGTTGGAACTTGTACCTGATGTAGCTGCGGCAACTCAGGCAATTCGATGGTTAACTTAGTGTTTGGTTACACTAAAACTATGGATCAAAGAGCCGACGGAATCACATGGCGGATCCTGGTGTTGTACTATGTGAGGGAAAGAAACAGACTTTTGAGTGCATTCACAGACAATTGCCAGTGCTTTGACCATGCTATCCAATTCCTTTTTTTCTCTTCCTTGAATATGGTACTAATAGATGCCAATTTATAATGAAACATAAACTATGTTGTAATTTTTGCCATCCATTACTATTAGAAATATAAATAACTTTTACTACCCGATGTACACTTCCAAATTACTGACTAATATTATTTGTATATTTTAATGTATACTCTTTTGAATATTTTCTTTGTTAGACTTAGGAAAACAAATTCTTATGACAGTACATGTATGTGATTTTTGAAAGAAATATTCTATTATTAACTTACTTATTACTACACATATTTCTATAATCAAATTTTCACCTTACGTCAAGTCCAAATGACTTAACGACGTAGGAAAAGTTTAAGGAAAACCATTGGAGGGTTATGTAAGACGTGTATATTTCTATTGTCTATTGTCATATCACAATTTATGAAAGATGTTTATATTTTATTAATAGGATTAAGCAGTAATAATTAATATTTGTCACGTTGGAAATAATTGTGGTAGCAGGGAATGTCTGCACCAAAGTATTGTTGATATAATTTTAAAAAGGGCGGGAGAAACGGCGTACGGATACATTTTAAGAAAGGAGCGGGAAAGACCACGCATTGATACATTTTCTAATGGTAGCAGGGATTGTCTGCACCAGAAAGCATTGTTGGCAGGAGAGACCGCACTTAAGCGTTCGTAGGATTGAGTAGTAAGTGAGATGTGAAGCGAGTCGGTAGCAGGTCTGAAACGAGAGGTTGAGAGGAGCGGTGTGCCTGCCAGCCACTAGCTATGATTTACAAGAGATTATAAACGGATGTACAGAGACATCAGCTAACTATTATGATAATAGGAGCTAATATTATTGAATTAATTTTTTGAGAAACTCTAGACTACTGAAGGTATGTTTGCGCATTGCTAGTTGTAAGATTATTGTAAAAAATAAGTCCCATTTGAACGCTTGTAAAATCATTTCATTCAGAATATAATTAACTTTTGCCAGCAATATTGCATTTCTAATTATAATCCATCCCAAAAACCACCAACGTAAAACTTTGCAAAATTTTATTGTTGTCAAGAAAAACGTTTAACTATGAATTACGTAACTTCAGTCAAATTAATTACAGAATAACGTCAGCTTTGCTATTAAAGAATAACGTCAGCTTTGGTAATAAATACAGCCACTTATTATGACAACCCACCAGCAGCTAATACAGTATAGTAAAACAGAGTAAGTATATTCATGTCGCAGGTCGATGTAGCAGTCAGATGGCGATCCAGTAACAGTAAAAAAGGTAAGGAATAGTTTTGGTTATTGCAGACAACGACTGAGGGCCACGACGACGACACATTCTATGTTTCGTCGAAATAATCGGAAAATCACTTTTAATAAGCAGCAATTAAATTTGTATGCGAAGATAGAGAAAGAGAATAAATTTCAAAGGGAAGAGTTCATTCGTTATTATTAAGCAAGAGATAGACATCCTAGGGAAAGGTTTCATAGGTTATTGTAAAGGATATCATTAACAAAAGAGGTATAGAGGAGACGGGAAGGTTTCACCAGTTAAAAACATAGATAGATATAGAATGGTTATCCATGGAGAGACACGAAAAATGCCATACTATGTTCATTTTTATGTGGCTGTGGAGATATGATCAGCTGACACATTTACATAAAAATACTTGAAATATTTTATAATGTAATAAATAAAATATGTAAAAATGTGCAGCTTTCTGTGATAATAGCTATAGTGGTAGGCTATCATCCAACACCTTACATGTCTTGGTCGTATGAATTGTTCAGTAGTTAAAATAGTCACGAATGATTTTTGTAAGAGTGTTCATTTAATGTGTTCACCTAATTTTTGTAGTTCTTGTAATAACTGTAATATAAATGTCTCATTAACTGTATCTCAATGAGACAGGTATGTTGATATTATTGGATTTGGGCTACGGTGAAATACAGAATTGCTACAGAATTGTAGAGTATTGCAAGTCATCCACATTCCAGGATGATGCATACTGACCAGTCGTTTCTCCAACTCCTGGGGAAAACTCTTCCATTAGCTGCAGATGGACACTACTTTGTCAGTGAGTGAGTAGCTTGCCCCAAAAGCCATAGTTATCGCCCGTCGCCTCGGCCCCTTCAGCCGAACCAACACTTAAAACTGAATGACTTAAGACTTCCACCTGAATGTTATCTCGCCAGCAGATGCGTTTCGTCACAAGCTAGAAATGTACAGTGGATTTCAGCTTGCACATCAAATCAGAAAGTTTATTTTTTCGCCAATTTTACCTTGCCGGTTTATGTAGTTGCCAGCAAAGGCAACTACCTCACTCATTACTCACTCGTCTGTTGAGGATCGGGTTTATTCCAACTTGCGAGAACATGCCACGAATATTATGTTTCAACAGGACGGAGCACCACAACACTGACTCTCACATCTCGGAGAACTTTTTATCTATGAGATGCCTCAGCAATGGAACGGCTCTAAGGGGCGTGCGGATCTCACATTGCGCCATTAGCCCCTATGCTAGTCTGATCTCATGGTATGCAATTTTCTATTGTGTGGGGCTTCTGAAAGACTCCACCTATGTGCCTTCCCTTGGATGAACTTATACGCCGCATAATAATAGAAATAAATGCTGTAGCTGACATGCTTGCAGAAGTAGTCTCTTAAATACATACTTTGTAGTCCTACGCATTATTTAAATCTTACCTCAAGTTTTATCTTCATTCATATAAGAGATATACACGGTGCTCCAAAAAGGTAGGGCCAAACTTTCAGGAAACATTCCTCACACACAAAGAAAGAAAATATGTTATGTGGACATGTGTCCGGAAACGCTTACTTTCCATGTTGAGCTCATTTTATTACTTCTCTTCAAATCACATTAGTCATGGAATGGTAACACACAGCAACAGAACGTACCAGCGAGACTTCAAACACTTTGTTACAGGAAATGTTCAAAATGTCCTCCGTTAGCGAGGATACGTGCATCCACCCTCCGTCGCATGGAATCCCTGATGCGCTAATGCAGTCCTGGAGAATGGCGTATTGTATCACAGCCGTCCACAATACGAGCACGAAGAGTCTCTACTACATTTGGTACTGGGGTTGCGTAGACAAGAGCTTTCAAACGCCCCCATAAATGAAAGTCAAGAGGGTCGAGGTCAGGATAGCGTGGAGGCCATGGAATTAGTCCGCCTCTACCAATCCATCGGTCACCGAATCTGTTGTTGAGAAGCGTACGAACACTTCGACTGAAACGTACAGGAGCTCCATCGTGCATGAACCACATGTTGTGTCGTACTTGTAAAGGCACATGTTCTAGTAGCACAGATAGAGTATCCCGTATGAAATCGTGATAACGTGCTCCATTGAGCGTAGGTGGAAGAACATGGGGCCTAATCTAGACATCACCAACAATGCCTGCCCAAACGTTCACAGAAAATCTGTGTTGATGATGTTATCGCACAATAGCGTGCGGATTCTCGTCAGCCCACACATGTTGAGAAAATTTACAATTTGATCACGTTGGAATGAAGCCTCATCCGTAAAGAGAACATTTGCACTGAAATGAGGATTGACACATTGTTGGATGAACCATTCGCAGAAGTGTACCCGTGGAGGCCAATCAGCTGCTGATAGTGCCTGCACACGCTGTACATGGTACGGAAACAATTGGTTCTCCCGTAGCACTCACTCTCCATACAGTGACGTGGTCAACGTTACCTTGTACAGCAGCAACTTCTCTGACGCTGACATTAGGGTTATTGTCAACTGCGAATGAAGAATTGCCTCGTCCATTGCAGGTGTCCTCGTCGTTCTAGGTCTTCCCCAGTCGCGCGTCATAGGCTGGAATGTTCCGTGCTCCCTAAGACGCCGATCAATTGCTTCGAACGTCTTCCTGTCGGGACACCTTCGTTCTGGAAATCTGTCTCGATACAAACGGACCGAGCCACTGGTATTGCCCCGTGCTAATTCATACGTTAAATGGGCATCTGCCAACTCCACATTTGTAAACATTGCACCGACTGCAAAACCACGTTCGTGATGAACACTAACCTGTTGATGCTACGTACTGATGTTCTTGATTCTAGTACTGTAGAGCAATGAGTCGCATGTCAACACAAGCACCGATGTGTAACACCCTGTGTAGTCTTGTGAAATCGGATGAATATTGTTGAAATTGCCTGCATTTTTAGTAAGTCATTTTCACGTCAGTGTTTCTGACACTAATGCAAGGTGTACTGCGCTGTTCTCCACGGAAGAGTTTGACTGTGTCTCTCGACTGTCCCATCAAATTCGGGTGGTTAGCTTAGTATGTCTTCAGTGTCAGGAAACGTCATTTTCCTCCGCTGAACATCAACTGTGATCGTGTACTACAGTTTCCTTTCTATATCTTCCACAGTGATTTTCTGAGTCGTTTCTCGACAAGTTCTGAGTTCAAAACTCCGTCGGACCGTCCAATCTGAAGTTTTGTGTGGTTTCTCTGAATAGCTTAAGGTGAATGCCGGGTTTACACATTTGAATCGGAGAGATTCAATTTTCTGCTCTGCTCTCTTGCTCCAAACATGTCGCAGAAGGGACGTTAAAGCTCTCTGTAGAGTAACTGAGGAGTGCAGCACGGCTATAAAGCTTCTGTGGAAACACTTTTCTTCATTGCCCTTTAAAATGCCACAGGAGGAACGGGTAAGAACTTGCGCGATATTCCATTCTGTACGTATCCGACCTGAGCCTCAAGTCAAATACATTTTTGCGAGCTTTTATATGCTTATTAAATGTCAACTGCCTGTGAACAATGTCAGTGAGAGTGAAGCTACAGTTTTTTCTTATTACGTTTCGTAGTCATGTCTAGCCTTGAGATTTTGTGTGTCTACGTGCACACTCCGTCCAAAGAAACGTGAGGATAGGGAGGGAATCTGTAGTGTATTCGCCTTCTCCGCCGCGCCGGCGAATGTATGTTAACATGTCGTAAAGTGAGCTACAGCCTGACATCGAAAGCAATTTCCTGTCGTAAATTTGATATGTAACGTGGCTGTCTGATACCCGGCAGCGATAAAAAGAACGCCACAAAAAATGAAAAGAGAATAAAGAGCCTAAGCTTTTTAAGAGCTTCCGATATTTTTCCTCGTCATGCTTTTTTGTGAACCTGGTTTATTGCTACAGGCAACTTCGTTGTGCACCGCAGAAAATTTTTGTGTAGAGATGGTTCTAAAACTATTTATAATTATACATGAACATTCGATGAAGGTAACGTTCTTTTTCAATTAGACAATGTTATTCTTTGGGATATCTTCTTACACAGCTCTTTCAGATTTAAAAGCTCATTTCGAGTGTTTACCACGATGACGGTGTCATGAAAATGATCAAAGCAGTGAACTCACACGGGATGCTGTTGTTTCGAAATTATAGTAGTAATGCTACTATTTGTGACGGTCTGTCAAACAATTTGTGTGTATGCCATCTTGCTGTGGGCAAACACTCTCAAATGCCATTTTAAGACGGACTGAGTAATGAAACAAAGATGAGATCTTAATACAAGTGACAGCGCGAGTGGAAGAATGCCGCCTGGAGTCAACAAATTTCTGGGGGCCGAGGTCATTACGAATAAAATTACATAAACGTGATGGAGATCACAATGATTTCCAACACACATCTGAAAACTCACTATTTCCACTTACCAATTTACAATACCGTAATGGATGAAATATTAGATTATTTTTAAGAATCATAAGTAGTTTGGTATAGCAAAATACGTCTTTATTTTGCTGATTTTCGTGAAACAGCGTTGGAGGAAGGAATGAATCTTTTACTCTGCACCGAAAAATAAGCTATGATGGCCCTTCCTAGTACATTAGAATTTTCTGTTTCACGAATTCTAGAAGCCTTCTTTCCCGAGTAGGAGTCTTTCATAGTGGAACAAACTATATATGTACACTCAGTTGCAGAATGATGAAGCATTCCTATAAACGAAGTTGAAACCAATGCCCATGATGTACATTCTTTCAGAGATGCTAGCGAGCAGAAAACCTTGATGGAATTTGGAAAGTAAGGAAGAGGTGTAAAAGATTGAAATTCGGAGACAAGTCCTGAAGCGTACGGTGAAAGCTCAGTTTACCCTGACAGAAAAGGGTCTGGATTGGGCACACGGTTCTACATCTATATCTACATCCATACTCCGCAAGCCACCTGGCGGTGTGTGGCGGAGGGCACTTTGAGTACGTCTATCGGTTCTCCCTTCTATTCCAGTCTCGTATTGTTCGTGGAAAGAAAGATTGTTGGTATGCCTCTGTGTGGGCTCTAATCTCTCTGATTTTATCCTCATGGTCTCTTCGCGAGATATACGTAGGAGGGAGCAATATACTGCTTGACTCCTCGGAGAAAGACGAAGGTAATGAGAAGTAGTAGAAATGAGAACAGCGAGAAACTTAACATCAGGATTGACGGTCACAAAGTCAATGAAGTTAAGGAATTCTGCTACCTAGGCAGTAAAATAACCAATGACGGACGGAGCAAGGAGGAAATCAAAAGCAGACTCGCTATGGCAAAAAAGCATTTTTGGCCAAGAGAAGTCTACTAATATCAAATACCGGCCTTAATTTAAGGAAGAAATTTCTGAGGATGTACGTCTGGAGTACAGCATTGTATGGTAGTGAAACATGGACTGTGGGAAAACCGGAACAGAAGAGAATCGAAGCATTTGAGATGTGGTGCTATAGACGAATGTTGAAAATTAGGTGGACTGATAAGGTAAGGAATGAGGAGGTTCTAGCAGAATCGGAGAAGAAAGGAATATGTGGAAAACACTGTTAAGGAGAAGGGACAGGATGATAGGACATCTGCTAAGACAAGAGGGAATGACTTCCATGGTACTAGAGGGAGCTGTAGAGGGAAAAAACTGTAGAGGAAGACAGAGATTGAAATACGTCAAGCAAATAATTGAGGACGTAGGTTGCAAGTGCTACTCTGAGATGAAGAGGTTAGCACAGGAAAGGAATTCGTGGCGGGCCGCATCATACCAGTCAGTAGACTGATGACCAAAAAAAAAAAAAAAAAAAAAAAAAAAAAAATCCTGTAACGAAGAGCGCTGGTCTCCGTTGGATCTTCTGTATCTCCTCTATCAAACCTATCTGGTACGGATCCCACACTGGTGAGCAATATTCAAGCAGTGGTCGAACAAGTGTACTGTAACCTACTTCCTTTGTTTTCGGATTGCATTTCCTTAGGACTTTTCCTATGAATCTCAGTCTGGCATCCGCTTTACCGACGATCAACTTTATATGATCATTCCATTTTAAATCACTCCTAATGCGTACTCCCAGATGATTTATGAAATTAACTGCTTCCAGTTGCTGACCTGCTATATTGTAGCTAAATGATAAAGCATCTTATTCCCTGCACCATGCGTCAATTCGTTGCAGATCCTCCTGCATTTCGGTACAATTTTCCATTGTTACAACCTCTCGATATATCACAGCATCATCCGTAAAAAGCCTCAGTGAACTTCCGATGTTATCCACAAGGTAATAATGCGAATAGCAACGGTCCTACAACACTCCCCTGCGGCACACCTGAAAACACTCTTACTTCGGAAGTCTTCTCTCCATTGAGAATGACATGCTGCGTTCTGTTATCTAGGAACTCTTCAATCCGATCACACAATTGGTCTGATAGTCCATATGCTCTTACTTTGTTCATTAGACGACTGTCGGGAACTGTATCGAACGCCTTGCGGAAGTCAAGAAACACGGCGTCTATTTGGGAACCCGTGTCTATGGCCTTCTGAGTCTCGTGGACGAATAGCGCGAGCTAGGTTTCACACGACCGTCTTTTTCGTAACCCATGCTGATTCCCACAGAGTAGATTTCTAGTCTCGAGAAAAGTCATTGTGCTCGAACATAATACGTGTTCGAAATTCTACAACTGATAGACGTTAGAGATATAGGTCTATAGTTCTGCACATCTGTTCGACGTCCCTTCTTGAAAAAGGGGATGACCTGTGCCCTTTTCCAATCCTTTGGAACGCTACGCTCTTCTAGAGACCTACGGTACACCGCTGTAAGAAGGGGGGCAAGTTCCTTCGCGTACTCTGTGTAAAATCGAACTGGCATCTCATCAGGTCCAGTGGCATTTCCTCTTTTGAGCGATTTTAATTGTTCCTCTATCCCTCTGCCGTCTATTAGACCTTCTGGTGACAAACAGACCCGAACTATTTGAAACAGTAAACGCAGAACAGGGAATTAGCGATCATAAAGCGGTTACTGCATCGATGATTTCAGCCGTAAATAGAAATATTAAAAAAGGCAGGAAGATTTTTCTGTTTAGCAGAAGTGACAAATAGCGGGTATGAATCTTCTGGAATATTAGGTCCGCGTGTTTCCATTACTCGTAGATATTATCTTAAAGAATTTTTTAAAAGTCAGTTAATATGCAACATTCGAGTTTGTACATGGTGAACAAGAACATGCCCGCATCTCGTGGTCGTGCGGTAGCGTTCTCGCTTCCCACGCCCGGGTTCCCGGGTTCGATTCCCGGCGGGGTCAGGGATTTTCTCTGCCTCGTGATGGCTGGGTGTTGTGTGCTGTCCTTATGTTAGTTAGGTTTAAGTAGTTCTAAGTTCTAGGGGACTGATGACCATAGCTGTTAAGTCCCATAGTGCTCAGAGCCATTTGAACCATTTTTTGAACAAGAACACCGACTTTCAGAGGTGGTAGTACGAACGAAAACAAGGAAAAAGTCTGCCAAACAAGGGCTATATAAGTACATGTTCTTCTTCGATACTGTGAAACATCTATTCTATTGCAAGCTTTTTGCTCTCCATATATTGGGGAGGTAGTGTGGTTGAAAACAGGCTAAAATGTCTGGTAAGTACGAGCTGTAAAATGTATAACTTAAGAGGTATGAGCACTTTCTCTGTAGGATAGAAGATGAGTTTCACACTAACGAAAATCAATAAGTGATGATGGCTCTTATGGCATGCATTCAAGAGCCCTTGTTTACTGGGCAACTTTACTAGTTTTTCTCCGTACTGCCATCTCTCATAATATGGAGAGCAAAGAGCTTTCAGTATACCGTAAGAGATGTCTCAGAGTAGCGAAGACGAACAAGTCCTCATAGCTCTTAATTTAAGAATTTTAGAGCCCTTGTTTACTAGACTTTTTTCTTGTTCATGTCCATAGAATAACCTCTAAAGCTTTTTCGTTGGAGTTACAGTCACCCTGTGTATTACCACGGTCTCCTGTTCAATAATAATTGTTCTCCACTGTCATAGTTCACATACAAAATTTCATTTCATAGTCGAATACGCTGTTTTCTATTTACATCAATACTGTGCACTAATTAACAAACCACAGAGAAACAAATTCAGAATTTATGTAACCATATGAGAACTGTGTGCATAAAATAAAAAATTTGGCCATGAAAAAGTGCGTATAGCCAGTCACACATTTCCATGAATAATTTCAGATGAACTTTGGCGCATGTTCTCGAATTACACCTAACCTGAATTTCTCCCTTCTTCCCATGACCCCACAGAGACGTCCTACCTTTATTCACTCTAATAAGAGAAAAAGGGAGCTATACAAATAATTTTATCTCAACACCATACACGGATGCCGCTTGCTGTAGATTTCCCTGGTCTTGAAAGAGTAATTTATGTATATATTTTCTAAAGGTTGTCCTAGTTATTATATCCCTGATAACGTTTACAGTCGTCCATTCCCATTTCAATTAACTGTAATACCTGTAAAGTGAGTTGTTGTCGCCTTCACGCTTAAGACTGATTCGGTACAGCTCTCAACTCCAGTCTATCCTGCATACATTCATCTGAACCTGCCTGCCGTCTTTCTCTCCCTCTACAATTTTAACCCACCATCCCCCTAAACACCACTTCCCTCCATTACCAAATAGACAACTGTTTCATGCATTAGGATATGCACTATCAACCGATACCTTCTTCTAGTCAAGTTGTGCCAGAGATTTCTGTTTTTCCCAATTCTGTTCAATGTCTCATTATTTATTCGAGCTATCAGACTTCAGAGAAGACTTCCTTACGTTTAAAATTACATTCTATGTTAACAAATTCCTCTTTTTCAGAAATACTTTTTTTAATATTGCCAGTCTGCATTTTATATCCTTTCTGGTTCGGCCTTCATTAGTTATATTGGTGCTCAAATAGCATATATCTTCTACTACATTTACTATGTCATGTCCTAATCTACACTCCTGGAAATTGAAATAAGAACACCGTGAATTCATTGTCCCAGGAAGGGGAAACTTTATTGACACATTCCTGGGGTCAGATACATCACATGATCACACTGACAGAACCACGGGCACATAGACACAGGCAACAGAGCATGCACAATGTCGGCACTAGTACAGTGTATATCCACCTTTCGCAGCAATGCAGGCTGCTATTCTCCCATGGAGACGATCGTAGAGATGCTGGATGTAGTCCTGTGGAACGGCTTGCCATGCCATTTCCACCTGGCGCCTCAGTTGGACCAGCGTTCGTGCTGGACGTGCAGACCGCGTGAGACGACGCTTCATCCAGTCCCAAACATGCTCAACGGGGGACAGATCCGGAGATCTTGCTGGCCAGGGTAGTTGACTTACACCTTCTAGAGCACGTTGGGTGGCACGGGATACATGCGGACGTGCATTGTCCTGTTGGAACAGCAAGTTCCCTTGCCGGTCTAGGAATGGTAGAACGATGGGTTCGATGACGGTTTGGATGTACCGTGCACTATTCAGTGTCCCCTCGACGATCACCAGTGGTGTACGGCCAGTGTAGGAGATCGCTCCCCACACCATGATTCCGGGTGTTGGCCCTGTGTGCCTCGGTCGTATGCAGTCCTGATTGTGGCGCTCACCTGCACGGCGCCAAACACGCATACGACCATCATTGGCACCAAGGCAGAAGCGACTCTCATCGCTGAAGACGACACGTCTCCATTCGTCCCTCCATTCACGCCTATCGCGACACCACTGGAGGCGGGCTGCACGATGTTGGGGCGTGAGCGGAAGACGGCCTAACGGTGTGCGGGACCGTAGCCCAGCTTCATGGAGACTGTTGCGAATGGTCCTCGCCGATACCCCAGGAGCAACAGTGTCCCTAATTTGCTGGGAAGTGGCGGTGCGGTCCCCTACGGCACTGCGTAGGATCCTACGGTCTAGGCGTGCATCCGTGCGTCGCTGCGGTCCGGTCCCAGGTCGACGGGCACGTGCACCTTCCGCCGACCACTGGCGACAACATCGATGTACTGTGGAGACCTCACGCCCCACGTGTTGAGCAATTCGGCGGTACGTCCACCCGGCCTCCCGCATGCCCACTATACGCCCTCGCTCAAAGTCCGTCAACTGCACATACGGTTCACGTCCACACTGTCGCGGCATGCTACCAGTGTTAAAGACTGCGATGGAGCTCCGTATGCCACGGCAAACTGGCTGACACTGACGACGGCGGTGCACAAATGCTGCGCAGCTAGCGCCATTCGACGGCCAACACCGCGGTTCCTGGTGTGTCCGCTGTGCCGTGCGTGTGATCATTACTTGTACAGCCCTCTCGCAGTGTCCGGAGCAAGTATGGTGGGTCTGACACACCGGTGTCAATGTGTTCTTTTTTCCATTTCCAGGAGTGTAATTTACTGAGAATAGCCTGATTTAAATCTACCGATCGCCATTACTATTGTTTCATTGTTGTGTGTTCACCTTATAACCTATTATTCTCTTTCTATATTTCTCCTTGGTTTTCTTTCGTATTTGCTAAATGTACTGTTGTGCTAACAGCGCTCTGTGCAAACTTCACAACACGAAGTGAGGCGGGAATCCTGGCTTTTATAACGAGACGAAACTACTTTGGTCCTGCCATAATTGTTAGTTCTTTGATTGCTCTGACGGCTCATCAAACTAGAATACATGAAACATAAAACTTATCCATTACGGATGTTTAAAAACCCGTGACAGTTTATTCAATATAAATACAGAACACTGCAATCAATCACCCTTTTGTGATAGTTATTTATTCCATAAACCGATTTTCGAGTCTTCTCAGTGTTATCTTCAGATGGTGCACAGGAGGCAACATGCCTATTTCAAAGCGTCTTTCTGGCTGATGAATCTGTAGCAAGAAGATAGAACATGCATTAATGCATCGCCAAGAGTATTGTTTATACAGGGTGTTACAAAAAGGCGCGGCCAAACTTTCAGGAAACATTCCTCACACACAAATAAAGAAAAGATGTTATGTGGACATGTGTCCGGAAACGCTTAATTTCCATGTTAGAGCTCACTTTAGTTTCGTCAGTATGTACTGTACTTCCTCGAATCACCGCCAGTTGGCCCAATTGAAGGAATGTAATGTTGACTTCGGTGCTTGTGTTGACATGCGACTCCTTGCGCTACAGTACTAGAATCAAGAACATCAGTACGTAGCATCAACAGGTTAGTGTTCATCACGAACGTGGTTTTGCAGTCAGTGCAATGTTTGCAAATGCGGAGTTGGCAGATGCCCATTTGATGTATGGATTAGCACGAGGCAATAGCCGTGGCACGGTACGTTTCTATCGAGACAGATTTCCAGAACGAAGGTGTCCCGACAGGAAGACGTTCGAAGCAATTGATCGGCGTCTTAGGGAGCACGGAACATTCCAGCCTACGACTCGCGACTGGTGAAGACCTAGAACGACGAGGACACCTGCAATGGACAAGGCAATTCTTCGTTCGCAATTGACGATAACCCTTATGTCAGCGTCAGAGAAGTTGCTGCTGTACAAGGTAACGTTGACCACGTCGCTGTATGGAGAGTGCTACGGGAGAACCAGTTGTTTCCGTACCATGTACAGCATGTGCAGGCACTATCAGCAGCTGATTGGCCTCCACGGGTACACTTCTGCGAATGGTTCATCCAACAATGTGTCAATCCTCATTTCAGTGCAAATGTTCTCTTTACGGATGACGCTTCATTCCAACATTATCAAATTGTAAATTTTCACAATCATCGTGTGTGGGCTGACGAGAATCCGCACGCAATTGGGCAATAACGTCATCAACACAGATTTTCTGTGAACGTTTGGGCAGGCATTGTTGGTGATGTCTTGATTAGGCCCCATGTTCTTCCACCTACGCTCAATGGAGCACGTTATCACGATTTCATACGGGATACTCTTTCTGTGCTACTAGGACATGTGCCTTTACAAGTGCGACACAACATGTGGTCCCCGCACGATGGAGCTCCTGCACATTTCAGTCGAAGTGTTCGTACGCTTCTCAACAACAGATTCGGTGACCGATGGATTGGTAGAGGCGGACCAATTCCATGGCCTCCACGCTCTCCTGACCTCAACCGTCTTGACTTTCATTTATGGGGGCATTTGAAAGCTCTTGTCTACGCAACCTCGGTACCTAATGTAGTAGAGCCTCTTCGTGCTCGCATTGTGGACGGCTGTGATACAATACGCCATTCTCCAGGGCTGCATCAGCGCATCAGGGATTCCCTGCGACGGAGCGTGGATGCATGTATCTTCGCTAACGGATGACATTTTGAACATTTCCTGTAACAAAGTGTTTGAAGTCTCGCTGGTACGTTCTGTTGCTGTGTGTTACCATTCCATGACTAATGTGATTTGAAGAGAAGTAATAAAATGAGCTCAACATGGAAAGTAAGCGTTTCCGGACACATGTCCACATAACATATTTTATTTCTTTGTGTGTGAGGAATGTTTCCTGAAAGTTTGGCCGTACCTTTTTGTAACACCCAGTATGATGATTTGTATTCCAAATGAATTGTGTACTTACTACGTCTTTGCTGTTAATATTCACCTGCGACCATTGTGATGGAGAGTTTCCAACACATCACTCACTTTTCACAGGGTATGCATGTACACTGAGGTGACAAAAGTCATACCTCCTACTATCGTGTCGGACTTCTTTTTGGCCTGTGTAGTGCAGCAACTCGATGTGGCATGGACTCGACAAGTCAGAGGAAGAATCCTGCAGAAGTATTGCACCCTTGCTGCCTCAATAGCCGTCCATAACTGCGAAAACGTTGCCGTTGCAGTATTTTTTGTACTAACTTACCTCTCGATTATGTCCCATACATTCTTTCAAATCGTGCAGAATGCTCTTCAAACCAATCGCGAACAATTATCGCCTGGTGACACGGCGCATTGTCATCCATAAGAAATCCAGTGTTGTTTGGTAACATAATGCCCATGTATGGATGCAAATGGTTTCTAAGTAGCCGTACAGAATCATTTCCAGCCATTGAGCGGTTCTGTTGGATCACAGAACTCAGTCCATACCATCTAACAACAGCCGACACCATTATGGGGCCACCATCAGTGCACAGTGCCTTGTTGACAACTTGGGTCCATGGCTTCGCTGGGTCTTCGCCACGATCGAAACCTTCCATCCACGATTTTCCAGTCGTCTAGGGTCCAACCGATGTGGTCACGAGCCGAGGAGAGGCGCTGCAGGCGATGCAGTGTTCGCCAAATTTAAAAGAACGTAAAATCCCAGGACTAGGGACTTTTTACAGAAAGTCGAAATTTAGCGCGGATTTCAATGCGTAATGCTCATACAGTTTCCACAACGAAACTTTGTCTCGAAACCCAGCAGAAAATCCAAAGAGATGATCTCGTATATATGGTGGTGTTGGGGGGGGGGGGGGGAGATGGAGGTTGGTTCTTGCCTGAATAGAGGGTAACATGTAATATTATAATTTATATGTTATACAGTTTAAATTTTACCCAATATTGCATTAAAAAGTGTACTTGGCTGCCCTCTGCAGGATTTTGTACACACCAGAAATGGGGCAGTCTAGTAAAACGATACCATTGGCTGGTCAGTTATACTTTGTACTGTAATATGATGTACAAAAAATAAACTGCATGAAATATAAATTATTACTTATAACTTACGACAGTACCCAGCTCAGTATTCGTGCCTTATGACATGTACCGCATTCGTTGTATGTATCCCACAGCCTGAAGATGACGTACGATTACAGGCAAGGTGTAGGGCTTCTGCCATTAAACTCCATGACGCAGCCACAGTCAGCAGTCGACATCAGAAGGTGGTTTCCCTAGCTCCATGCCATCGTCTCCACACGTCATCACTGGATATAGCATCGCATAATTTATGTTGAACATAACGTTAAGTACATTACATATGTCTTTCTATTCTGTCGTACTATAAATTACAGAGTATGGTCCGCTGGTAATCCATATCTGATCGAAACCGATCATCAATTATGAATAAAAGTGCGTTTTTATGCGATCAAGACTGTTATATATAATATTTTATTACTAATTCAATGCAATTCCCGCTGTTCCCAATACATTTACAAAGATTATCAAGTTCCCACACTCACAGTAATTCCCGTGTACCTTGCGGTACTTTACCTTGTGCATTAATTTTTCGTGGCGTTGCACCCAATTTAATTGGTTCAGCTTTCGTGAGAGACGAATTCTGCGGCAGTGTGGCACTGACAAAGGTATTCTCCAGATCATGCGATGTCCCATCGAGTTTCGCTGTACACTGTCCGAGTTCAATATTAGTGTAATGTGCATATAGGAAATCTAGCTCTAAGATGGCACCTATATGAGTCAAATCTTTGATGCATCCCTGGAAACGCTTTCCTCTACTTGAAAACACTATATGTGTATGCGTAGAAGTCATTCTCGGTTACCGGAATAAAATGATTACTGGGTCCTTTTACCGGCCCCACAACTCATATGATACAATTGCTGATAGGTTCAAATAAAACTAGACTCTAATTTCAAACACGCACCCAGTTCTTACAATTATAGTTGGTGGTGTCTTTAATTTACCCTCCATACGTTGGGGAAAATACATGTTAAATTCCGGAGATACGCATAAAACATTATCCGCAGTTGAGCTAAACGCATTCTCTGAAAATTATTTCGATATTTCGAGCAATTAGTTCATGAGCCTACTCGAACAGTAAACGGTTGTGAAAACACACTTGATCTCTTAGCAACAAATACTCAAAAATGGTTCAAATGGCTCTGAGCACTATGCGACATAACAGCTGAGGTCCTCAGTCCCCTAGAACGTAGGACTAACTAAACCTAACTAACCTAAGGACATCACAAACATCCATGCCCGAGGAAGGATTCGAACCTGCGACCGTAGCGGTCGCGCGGTTCGAGACTGAAGCGCCTAGAACCGCTCGGCCACTCCGGCCGGCAACAAATAATACTGAGCTAGAAACGGACATGGTTCAAATGTTTCAAATGGCTCTGAGCACTATGGGACTTCATTTCTGAGGTCATCAGTCCCCTAGAACTTAGAACAACTTAAACCTAACTAACCTAAAGACATCACACACACCCATGCCCGAAGCAGGATTCGAACCTGCGAACGTAGCGGTCACGCAGTTCCGGACTGTAGCGCCTAGAACCGCTCGGCCACTCTGGCCGGCTGTAACGGACATCGGAACGTATACAGTGATTAGAGAACACAGGGTTGTAGCGAGACTGAGTACCGTAACTCCCAAATCCACCAAAAATGAATGAACAATATATCTATTTAAGAAAGCAGATAAAAATTCACTTGACGCTTTCATGAGAGACAATCTCCACTCCTTACAAATTAAGAATGTAAGTGTAGACCAAATGTGGTTTGCATGCAAAGATATACTCGTAGTATCGACAGCATTTGCAATATTTATGATAAATAAGTTAACAAACGACAGACTTGATCCCCCATGGTACACAAAACAGGTCAGAACACTATTGCTGAAATAACGAAAAAAGCATGGCAAATTTAAACGAAAGCAAAATCCTAAGGCTGGCGATTTTTTACAGAAACTTGAAATTCATCGCTGACTTCAATGCGTAATGCTTATACAGTTTCAACAACGAACCTTTGTCTCGAAACCTGGCAGAAAATGCAAAGAGATTCTGCTCGTGTGTAAAATATTCTAGCGGCAAGACACAATCAGTATCTTCTCCCGCCATCAGGGACAGCATTCGTTTGCTGGGTGCGGGCTTGGCGACCTCGGGGTTCCTGAGCTGGGGCTATATGAACCGCCAGTCCTCTGTCAACGCAGGTTCTGGGCATGCTTCAGCGAGACCGTGCGGCGCAGACGTGGAACGTTGTGTTTCTCAGGGAAGCGGGATCTTGGCTTGACCGCCCGGATCGAGAGGATGGAATAAACCTCTAGGAAAGAAAACCTCAATCTCAAAGTGTGCTACGCGTTTGTGAGATGAGTGGCTGTTGAGGTGCAACAGTCATTAGCGGGTAACCTCAGTTCTATAAGGCTTAATCAGGCAAGCTGGGCTCTGTCTGAGTGGACCCTTATTTCCCTAGCTGGTCGTGTGACCGAAATGGATCTTCCGAAATTTTCTGTTCCTCCTCCAAGAGGAAGGGGTCGGTCGTTGGAAGATACTAACACTCAGTCAAACAAGAGGGCTTATGTGGCCAGTCCTCTTGATTCAGTCAATAGTAACAGGATGCGTTCTGTTTCTCTGAATATGTTTACTACAGTTAAAAGAAGAGAGGGTAGTTTCGGGAAAGTTTCTCCATTTTATATACCGAAAGACTTAGAAGGCATTGCTGGAACTTCAAAATCTGTTACGTCCCTCCACAATCACAATGGGACCCTGTTGGTTGAAACATCTAGCTCCCAACTAGTAAAGAAGCTTCAGAAAGGTCAGTGCCTCGGGGAGTATACGATAGAAATTGAAAATACACACCTTGAACTATGGTAAAGGTGTTGAGGCTTGCAGGGATCTAGTTGATATTCTCCGAAAAGAACTGAAAGGTGAGTGGACCCGGAAAGGCATTACTGACGTGCAAAACATTATTAAACGGGTGGATGGCAATCCTGGCAGGTCAGACTCTTTTATCCTTACTTTTAACAGCGCCAAACAACCAGAGCATGTCAAGGCAGGTTTCCTATGCCTAAGTGTACGGCCTTATTTCCCAAGCCAAATGAGACGATGTTTTAAATTCCAGAACTTTGGGTACACTACTATTGGTTGTAAAGGAAAAGCCACTTATGGGAAATGTGGTAAAGCTGCCCACGATGGTGTTGGTTGTTCCTCTCCTCCAAAGTGTGTCAACTGCTCTGCAGATCACCCTGTCTGGAGTAGCGACTGCAGAGTTTTCCTTGAAGCACGGAAGATTCAGGAGATCAAAACGATAAAGCACATCTCTTATGGTGAAGCCAAGAAGTTATACAAGTCCATGCAGCCGCCCACGTTCGTTGCCTCCTTTTCTTCGGTTCTCAAACAGTCAGTCCAGAAAACCAATGCCGCTACACAACGGAGGTTGCTAGTGTCAGCACCAGCACATGCGTTTGTCAATGCACTTGTGCTACTCCAGTTCCTTGGAAGCCTACCTCTCCCCCCAGAGCTTCACAAAAGGCCGTGGTTGCTGACGTTGTGGAACTTCCGCACTTCCAAAGGTCAAGTCTTGTCCACCGCCCAACGATGTCACTACCACTACCTCCAAAGCCGCCTCAGACCCAAAAATATAACTCGAAGGCAAACAATCGCCCATTATCGGAGACAGGAAGTACACAGTCCCACGATTTCGACATCATCCTATCTGACGTCTCTCTCGAATCTTCTTCGGAGGCGATGGAACCTGATGTCGGATTGGGGCAATCATCTCGCCACACGACTGAGACTCTACCCATTGTGGGCTCCCTCCCCAGCAGGATGAAAGTGCTACCCCCTGGTAGAAGACTCCCATTCCCAGTGGTACATTAATTGGTTTCAGGACACATAGGAAGTAAATGGAACTGTTAGAACAGGGCCAACCCCTCTGCCCCTGTTTGCAAGAAACACATTTTAAACATAATGACGATCCCTTGCTATAGGGCTGTATGCTGTACGGTAAGGATCACCTGACTGGGGAAGATCCAAGAGAGGGGCTGATGTGCTTGTCAATAACGCACATCACTCCTCTGCTCTCCCCATGGTCACTGACCTACAAGCAGTTCCTGTTGAAGTTCATGTGTGTCGGAGGATCACTGTGTGCTCGTTGTATCTCCGTCTGCAAGATGCAATCGACTCTGAGGCTCTCCTACATCTTGTGGAACAAGTCCCACGATCATTTCCCCTCCTGGGAGACCTCAGTGCCCATCATGTCTAGTGGGGCTAGACCTCTGCTTGTCATTGGGATCGGGTTTTGAAGAGCACCATGATATTTCATTAGTTGTACATCCTCAACGCAGGTAGTCACTCTCATGCCCATACTGCTACTGGGTCATTCTCAGTCATCAACCTCTCTTTCTGCTCTCCAGCCCTCGCAGACTCTGTTAAATGGAAGGTTATTGATGACCTTTTTTCTAGTGACTGTTTATCGCTCGGTATTCACCTATTGGATGGAGCATTCCCTGAAGAGAACCCACGAAAGTGAATGGTTAGCAAGGCTAATTGGACGCTATTTAGCCAGCTGGCTGTGTGTCAACATCACAACAGCGTCAAGGAGTGGATGAATCACATCACGTGAGTGATCTACCATACCACTGTCTTAGGAGACATGTGAGTGCCGTTGTGCAATAAGGGACAGGCGTGTGGCCCTTAGACGGTATAAATGCCGTCCGAATATAGACAACCTAATAGCCTTTAGAGTCGCCAGAGCCAAGGCTGAACGTGTGGAGAGCAAGAAAAGGTTATGGTTAGCGTTCCTGGACTCTATTAGTCGTTCCACTTGTTCTACAAAAGTATGGGAAACCATCCGGAGGGTTTCCGGTAAAAACTGCTGTTTATCTGTATCAGCAGCGCTGAAACAGGGATGTCTCCAAACAACGCCTGGAGACATTGCTCAGACGCTGGCAGAGCATTTTGCGAAAACTACTGCGAATGCCAGCTAAGATCCAGCCTTTCCCCACTACCGTGCGACTGTAGAGAGGGGCAAGTTGGATTTCAGATCCCACGATTCTGTCTTACAACTGCCCTTTTCCATGTGAGAGCTGGAAACAGCACTGTCTGAGACTCGTGACATTGCATCCAGCCACGGTCAAATACGGTACTGCATGCTTCGACACTTGCCAGTGGCGACAGAGGAAATTCTCCTCGAATGTTTTAACTTAATATGGCAGTCTGGACTATTTCCCAACTCGTGGAGAGAGGCAATTTTGGTACCTCTCCTCGAACCACGAAAGGACCGTACATGTCCCAGTAGTTATCGGAGTAACGCCTTAAAGAGCTATGTAGGAAAAACCCTGGAGCGAATGTTTAAAGCCGCGAGGGATTAGCAGAGCGATGTAAGGTGCTGCAGTCATGGACTGTGCGGCTGATCCCGGCGGAGGTTCGAGTCCTCCCTCGGGCATGGGTGTGTGTGTTTGTCCTTAGGATAATTTAGGTTAAGTAGTGTGTAAGCTTGGGGACTGATGACCTTAGCAGTTAAGTCCCATAAGATTTCACACACATTTGAACATTCGAATGTCTAAACATCATCTGGTCTGGTTGTTAGAGACCAGAAAATCCTTAGCGCTTCTCAGTGTGGATTCCACAGATTTCAGTCCACTGTCGACAACCTGACCCAGCTAGAGGCAGCTACTCAGCAGGCTTTCCTAAGTAAACATCACCATATCAGCATATTCTCCTATATCAGGAAGGCGGGCGATTCTATTTGCAGACACTGCATTCGCGCAAAACCGCATTAATGGGGCTTTCGTGACCACCTCCCCATCTTCATACGGTCTTTCCTCTCTCAGTGGTTTTTAAAACCCGAGTTGGTGACACACTGTCAGTTCGTCTTAAGCAGGAGAATGGTGTCCCTCAGGGCAGTGTTTTAAGTGTTACCCTCTTTGCCATAGCCACGAGTATCACGTCTACGGTAAGGAGTCGTGCACAGTGCTCCTTATTTGTGGACGACTTTGCTGTTTCTGTTTCTCCATTAGTGATACAACAGCGAGTTGTCAATTGCCACTTACATTGCAGAGGTTAGAGGAGTGGGCTGCAAAGATAGATTTCCAGTTTTCTGCAGTAAAGTGTGTGTGTTCATTTTAATCGTTCTCGTCGTATTTTTAGTTTATCTGACTTGCATATGAGGGACACCATCGTACATTTTGGAGACTCAGTGAGGTTTCTGGGCGTCAGTTTTGTCTCCAAAGTGTCGTGGTTGCCACACCTGAGAGACCTGAAAGCCAGAATCTGCAAGGCACTGAACATCATGAAATGCGTTAGCCACTAGGGGAGCAGACAGGGCGCGTGAACTCGAGTTTTATATGGATTTCGTGTGTTCGCGGCTGGGCTATGGGTGCACGGTATATGGATCGACGAGGCCTTGAAGATCATTGACGATGTCCACCAACAGGGCATTCAGCTGGCCACGGGTGCTTATAGGGCCAATCTCTGTGCTGAGGCCGGGAACCGCCCCTCACTATCCGGCAGCATCTCTTAATGGTGCGTCAGACATGTAAGTTCCTCGCAGCTCTGACATCACCAGCGTACCATAGTATCGTTAGTCCGCCTCGGGAACGCCTTTCCTCCACCCATCCACAAGCCACAATGCCGGTTGGAATCCGCATGAGCCGTGTGCTGGAGTCACTCAGTGTAGAGCAGGTACGAGCCCAAACCCAGGGTCTGACGCCCTGATCACTGCTGAAGCTCAGGGTGATTTTCGATTTAGTGCAGTAAAGGAGAGACTACACTCCTCCTTCTGTTTTTAATGTGATATTTTCTGACGTTTTGTATGAGCACCACAACTATGTAGCTATCTTTACGTATGGGTCCAAACAGTGGTACTCCATTGCTAGCTCGGTCGTTTCCCGGCTTCGTCTCCACAAGGTCCTACTGCCTCAAGAATTTACTGTCTTCGACGCAGAATTATATGAGATCTTGCGGGCACTGGAGCAAATGAGGCGTTATTCCAGTGCTAAATTTACTGTCTGTTCCGATTCTCTGAGTGCCCTTCACTCTCTCCAACATTTGTACCCAGCAGATAAGGTAGTCCAGAAAATCCAGGATGCCCTTCCTCCATCTACAACGACCGGAGAAGGTCTCATTTTGCCGGAGACAAGGGCACATGGGTATTGTGGGGAATGAAAGAGTGGATGCAGCAGCCGAGGAGGTGTGTCCTGATCCTCAGGTATTTCAGCATGCCATCCCCCTGTATGTCAGAACCTCGCTGTTGAGGTACAGAGCCATGCGTGGACGGGAAGACGAGTGGCTCTCTCTAGTAAAGCTCCTAGGCCTTCCTTATTCGTCTTCGCGTAGGCCATTGCCCTATGATGCATGATCTCTTACTCTGGGGAGAGGACCCTCCAATGTGTGGTGCTTGTAGCCTACAGACCACTGTGCGCCACATCTTATTGGACTGTGTTTTATTTTCCAGCCAGCGGGCCGTGGCTTATTTGGCGACAGATCTGCCCTCTATTTTTATGTAACATTCAAACCAATGTCTTTCGAGTTTTAAAGTTTTGTGAATTGTCCAACATCTTTCCCAATATTTTAGGGAGATGGTTTTAATGTTGTAATGGATGGGTGCCAGGAGGTGCCGTATTAAAACTCGGCTGAGCTTTTCAAATGATTTATTCGTTTCCACTACAGAGCTTCGTTCACCTTGGTCCGCGTCACAGGCCCCGCAATTCTGAGGGCACAGCCCCAGCGACCTGTGCAACGCAATGCTGTGTCGTGCCGGCCTTGTTCGCCAGCTGTAGAGTTTCAATGGCGTCAGGATGGGTGCGCCAGCAGTCAAGTCAGTGGCCACCGTCCCTGTTGACTCCGCGCTGCTCCGCTGGGAGCCGTAGGCTGGCCCCGCTGCTGCTTCTTCCTCGGCTGGCGTAGCTGGGGACGCGGCGGCAATGACCGCCCGTGATCCTGCGTTGGAATCTGCGGCCCCTCGCCACGAATGTCTCCGGCATGTGTCAGGAGACGAGACGACTGCCCTCGGTAGCGAGCCGAAGAGTGGCCCGCCCTGGCTGGCTGCAGACCACGTGTCGGCTTCAGAGGGTCGAACCAACGAACCGCCGTGGACTGGGACGCTGTCGCCCCATCTGTTGACATGTGTCGCCGGTAGTGTGACACGCCCCGCCGTCCAGGAGAGCTGCTACTCTTGAATGAATATCGTTAGAAAACAACACCTATTTATACTCGGCTGCGTGCCTCTGTTTCGCTAATCCATCGCTCCGAGTCACGTACAACCTGGTTGCGCCAGTGGGCCCCTTTTGCCTATAGCTTGCGACGTGGAAACAGCTGCGTTTACTCTTTTCAGCGGTTCTATGGCCCCTGTGGCCTCCATTCCATTTCGCAACCTCTGGTCAGCGTAACTTACTGCAATCTGGCCTGCATCTGGCTGTAACTTGTGCTCAGAATATCGCACGAAACTAACTATCCCTATCCTAAACGGTGGTGCCGCAAAAATGTCTTAACATGGCGTTTTTTGTAAGTGGTCAGCCAGTGACATTTTCCTGTGCCTTTCTTTTAGCTCCTTCCTCATTTCACTTGTGTTTTAACCTCATGTGTTTTTCCGCATGTAATATACTCATTTTGTGGTCGCTTCGAGTGCGTGAGTGTGGAACAATTTTCAGGGTTTAACTTTTTTTTTTTTTTAAATGAGTGTAAGGGTGCTGATGACCTCGCCATTGAGCGCCCATAAGCTCCAAACACAATCACACACTCACACGCGAGCGCGTGTCAACATCGTTGATAGCAATGGAAATACTGTCGACGTCAGGGCTGCTAAAGCAGAGTTACTAAACACAGCCTTCCGAAATTACTTCATCAAAGAAGACGAAGTAAATATTCCAGAATTTGAACCAGAAACAGCTCCCAACATGAGTAACGTAGATATCCTCAGGGTAGTAAAGTAACTTAAATCACTTAATAAAATCAGATCTTCCGGTTCAAATTGTATACCAGTTAGGTTTCTTTCAGAGTATGCTGATGTAATAGCTCCATACTTGACAATCATATACAACGCCTCTCTCGACGAAACATCCGTACCCAAATACCGGAAAGTTGCACAGGTCTCACCAATGTTCAAGAAAGGCATTAGGAGTCACAAAATTGCACTAAAGTAGCGTCAATATGCAGCCGGAGTTTTGAACATATATTGTGTTTGGACATTATTAATTACCTCTTACCCGGCCGGGGTGGCCGAGCGTTTCTAGGCGCTACAGTCTGGAACCGCGCGACCGCTACGGTCGCAGGTTCGAATCCTGCCTCGGGCATGGATGTGTGTGATGTCCTTAGGTTAGTTAGGTTTAAGTAGTTCTAAGTTCTAGGGGACTGATGACCTTAGAAGTTAAGTCTCATAGTGCTCAGAGCCAGCCAATTACCTCTTAGAGAATGGTCTATTGTCGCATAGTCAACACGGGTTTAGAAAACATCGTTATTGTGAAATACAACTAGCTCTTTACTCACACGATGTGTTGAGTGCTGTCGACAAGAGATTTCAAATTGATCCCGATTTCTAAATGTTTAGATAGCTTTTGACATCATATGTCACAAGCGGATTGAAATCAAATTGCGTGCTTTTGGAATAGCGTCTCAGTTATGCAACTAGAGTCCTGATTTCCTGTCAGAGAGGTCACAGTTCGTAGTAATTGAAGGAAAGTCATCTAATAAAACAGAAGTGGTTTCTGGCGTTCCCCAAGGTGATGTTATAGGTTCTCTGCTATTCCTTATCTTTATAAACGATTTAGGAGACAATCTGAGCAGTCGTCTTAGGTTGTTTGCATATGATGCTGTCCTTTATCTTCATCAGAGGATCAAAACCAATTGCAAAACTATTTATTTATGATATCTCTATGGTGCGAAAATTGTCAATTGACCCTAAACAATGAGAAGTGTGATGTCATCCACAGGAATCCATTAAACTTTGGTTAATCCATAAATCAATCAAATCTAAAGGCGATAAATTCAACTCGATACTTACGATTTGCAATTACGAACAACTTAAATAGGGAAGAAATCAGAGAAAAAGTCGTGGGAAAGGCGAATCACAGACTACGTTTTACTGGCAGAACACGTAGACGATGCAACGGATCTATTAAAGAGACTGACTACACTACGCTTGTCCGTCCCGTTTTAGAGTACTGCTGCGCGGTTGGGGTCCTTACCAGAAAGGGTTAACGGAGTACATAGAGAAGGTTCTAAGTACGGGAGCACATTTTGTATTATCGAGAAGTAGAGGAGAGAGTGCCACGGACACGGTACAGGATTTGGGGTGACAAGCATTAAAAGAAAGGCATTTTTCGTTGCGGCAGGATCTTCTCATAAAAATTTCAGTCACCAACGTTCTCCTCTAAATGCGAAAATATTGACGCCAATCTACATAGGGAGATACGATTATCATAGTAATATAAGAGAAATCAGAGCTCCCACGGAAAGATATAGGTGTTAGTTTTTCCCGAGCGCTGTTAGAGAGTGGAATAATAGAGAATTTTTGTGAACGTGGTACGATGAACACCTCTGCCAGACACTTAAGTGTGATTTGCAGAGTAGCCATGTAGAAGTAGATGTAGATCCGAGCGATTATACGTGATTGAAACCTACTCCATATAACTTATATTGTGGTGTGTTTAACCGCCTCTTCGCCATGAGACCTAAACTTGCCACAGGCACGTGCACACTTGCGTCCAATAAAAGCTTTTGTTTCATTTCATCCACTAAGCCAGTTATGCAAAATACTACCTCTGGACACGTTTTAGTCGCCTAAAATTTACTGGAAGCGCCGTTCGACGGCCCTGGATCCACTACTTCCGTGTAACGTGTGCCCTTGAGTGGCACCTCTGCAAATTATCCTCTCCTTGAACCGCTCTAATGGTGCCATCGGGAGGTGTAAAAGTGCACAGGCAGTAGGAAGACGAGTGGTGGGGTCCGGTGCGGCAACACAGTGATGTCCCGGTATGCTAGTGGTGCTGGCTTGTTAAAATTATTGTGTAACGAATAGCAGTAGTTTGGGTTTAGGACTATGTAAGTGCTTAGCTGGATTGGTGGCTTAATCAGCATGGAAGGATGTTTTAGAGTTGTGAATTGAGATGGAGAAGATTGAAGGTTACTGAGCTTCCTTACAGGAGTAATACGATACTATATTCGTAGCCAGCAAAGGACCTATTTGGTATGTTAACGTTAACACTTCTACATGCAATACTTGTGCTATGTTGATAAATATACACCACTGGGTGACTTAAGTTACTAGTATATTAGAAGTGCACAAATTATTTACTCTGTGAATCCTAATGCAGATGGGCGTGGTGGCGTCAAGCAATTGACAATATATGAAGTTAATCTGAACCGCCTTATATTGTTCTCATCTTGCTATAGTTTTTCTCAATGTCACACTATTGCCTACATTTGTTAGTCTGATACTACATAAGCTGCAGTGTGTGGGAAAAGGTATTTTGAGTCTGAAAACTTGTACTACCTGTTGGCATAAGGATACAGTGATTTGTAAACGATTGCTGCTAGCAACCCAGGGGTTTGATTTAATAGTGTATGTTATGTATGTACGGGCTTACCTAAAGGCACTAATGTTGTATGTGTGTTTAGCTGACCATCGTGTGATTACTATAATGCGTGAAATCGAGAATGAGGAAATCTTGTAACCTGGGACTCGCTGTGGCTATCAATTGTAAGCCTTTTGCCTTCAAAGTGTTGGTTATTGTTCTTTCCAGATTGTGTGAAGAAATGCCTAAGTTATGAGGTGTTGGATGGACATTAGAGATCCAATCCGATATCAGTTGGCATCGACTGGTGATCCACGGCCGGCCACTGTGTCCGAGCGGTTCTAGGCGCTTCAGTCCGGAACCGCGCTGCTGCTACGGTCACAGGTTCGAATCCTGCCTCAGACATGGATGTGTGTGATGTCCTTAGGTTAGTTAGGCTTAAGTAGTTCTAAGTCTAGGGGACTGATGACCTCAGGTGTAATGTCCCATAGTGCTTAGAGCCATTTGATTTGAAATTTTTTTTTTTTTTTTTTTTTTTTTCGAGTCACGGCTGTTAGCAAATATCGGGCCCGCAACGGACTGGGGCCGCTTGATAGTGTTGACCGACGTTCGGTCGCAAGAAACTACCTTACTAGGCCGGAGTCTTATATTTTAGAATAGTTTAAGCCATTATCATTGCATCTGATTGTATCGTAAGTATTGAATATTTACTTCCTTTCAAGGTAAGTAAATGGTCTCTTAAAATATTTTGTTTAATAATTACGCATTACTTATGGAGTTTGTTTAAATGATTAGTCTATTAGTCAAAAAGAAGAAGATATCTTTTCCAGAGTGTCGTAAGAAAGTCAGAAATTTTAAAAAGAGTTAATGTCGTATAAATTTGTTCTTGTGATAGATTTTTAGTTTTATGTTTTCAAATTCGACGATTGTAAGTAATGGCTCTTATGAAAGATTTTAATTTCATGGATTTTTTTAATGCGTCCACTTGGACTTACAAATTTAGGAAAGTGTAATTAATGTTCAGTTTTAATAACTGTTTGAAAGTGCTATTCTGCTGTTTTACATCCAGTCCTCACTCCACTGCCCACTTGGTACAAATGGCAGATTCTCATTCTCATTTGGTGCCTTCCTTTAATGCCCCTATCCAGGTCCCGATGCCCTACTCTTCCACACTCCCTACATTGCAGCTGACATAGTCTTTCCATATGTGACCTGATCAATCACGATGGTAATACTTAACGTCAGAGGAAAAATCCGTCTTTTATCGCGGACTCTATTGTTGTTGCCTTCCAGTTAAGACCTCAGGAAAATCTGCCTGCACATTTCTCGATACTTCGGATGGCAAAAATGTGTATAAGCCTCTTCCTTCTGTTTCTTGCAGAAGACCTTATTGGAGGTATCACTTTCCATTAACTCATACGTATCCGGCATTTGTGACCGAGCGGTTCTAGGCGCTTCAGCCTGGAACCGCGCGACCACTACGGTCACAGTGTCGAATCCTGCCTCGGACATGGATGTGTGTGATGTCCTTAGGTTGGTTAGGTTTAAGTAGTTCTAAGTTCTAGTGGACTGATGACCTCAGATGTTAAGTCTCATAGTGCTCAGAGCAATTTGAATTTGAACTCATACGTATCAACATTAAACTTCCTTATTATGTCTACGAAACTCTCGATGGACTCACCCCACTTTTGTAATACCCTGTTTAATTACTTCCTGTAATATCTACAACTATTATTCCTCCTATAACGCTATACTAACTTTGCCCTTAGAGCTATAAAAGTCTGAGAGTTTCTTAACTCTTAGTGATACATCACATATGAAAACCTTGACTAAACAATGGTAAGGAACAAGTTAGTTGTTTTGAGAATTTGCAGAAAAAAGTTTCCACAAAAATTTCATAAATAAAATATTTCAAGTACATAAAATGTAATTTTTTATTCAGACGTGTCACTGTCTGCAAATATATTTGTAGTAACAATACATTTTTAAAATGGTAAATTCTACCCAACATTTTATTTTTAAAAAGCCATCAGTGGGTACGTAACATTGTTTGCTTGTAAACTGAGAGTGCCTACAGTGGGTTAGCACTGACTTAACACTGATTGCTTGCTGGGCGCATTAATGAAACATTACTTTTAATATTCTCAAAAACACTAAAGTAAATGTTCTGAATTGTTTCAGTTTTTTTATGTTAGGATTCGTATTTACAAGTTCTGCAATAATAAACTATAACAACCTAAATCCTGATCTATGGATCAGCACAATATAAAATGAATTTTAGGAAGCCCCTTACTACATAGCGTAAACAATGTGAAGGCGGCGCGTAATAGTTGTACCATCATTGTGTAACGTAAATTCACGAAAATTATGGTAGAGGACCCAATTTAACATTATCTACTTACTTCAATAAATATTCACACTTATCTTTCCAGCAACAACTTTTGAAGCTCATCAGCGTTCGGGAACATATTCAGGTTCTTTACCTGATTCTTACTTACCAACTTCATCCTCAGATTCGTAAAAATCGGCCCTGCAAAGCGTTTTCCTGGTAAGAACACCGCACGCGCTACTACTACTGACAGCTATGTTCCTGACATTAAACAGTGTTAACACGCACGCATCGTGACAAAGCTGCTATTAGCGAGAATCTGAAATTCAAAATAGAGCTGCCAAATCTCGGTTTATGGTTGAACTAACATACGAATAGAGCACATCACTTATCAGTATTGTATGCAATATTCCCATTTCTCATTGCCACTGTTTACTGCCGAGGGCTTTATATGTTTTCACATGTCTTACCAAACGTAACTTGGTGTCATGCAACAATTGTCCTTCCTACCAGCAACACAGCTGTGTGGCTACAACAGCTCGTCTACAAACGCTAATACATCCTGTGCCGATTTACTCGAAATCAGAGTGACATTGACATATTGTGCGAGGATCTACGCTCTCTTACTGCAGCCACCTGCTGTTGTAAGTCACCGCCCGCATACGAGCCGTCTGTTATAGCAAAGCCTGAATTGCCTCTGTAGTAGTAGCCTCGTGGTCCACTGGATTGAGCGTTGTAAAGCCTGTGACTGCAACAACAGGAAAAGCATTTCAGGAAAGGAATGAATACTAGTATTACCGATACACTTCCCTATAAGAGGGAAGCTCATTAATTACATTCTCTGGCGTAGTTCTCGACCCCTCTGTGGTGTCTGGCGGTGACACCACACCCTCTATATTTAAAACAGGTTGCCACTGAAGATTTATCGCAAGTAGCACTACCGAGTCATGGAAAGCATATGGGGGTTGGGGTGTTCATTGCGGTTGACAAAAGTATTGGTTCTAAAAACTAAACTCCTCCCGAACAGGCCATGAAGGCCAAACGGTACTCACCGGCCGTTGTGTCATCCTCAACTCATAGGCGTCAAGGGATGCGGATATGGAGGGGCATGTGGTCAGCACACCGCTCTCCTGGCCGTATGTTAGGTTCCGAGACCGGAGCCGCTACTTCTCAATCAAGTAGCTCCTCAGTTTTCCTCACAACGGCTGAGTGCACCCCGCTTGCCAACAGCGCTCAGCAGACCGGATGGTCACCCATCCAAGTGCTAACCCAGCCCGACAGCGCTTAACTTCGGTGATCTGACGGGAACCGGTGTTACCGCTGCGACAAGGCCGTTGGCAAAGAACTGGTTGTGCTGGGGTCGAAATTGAATGTGACAGTGACGTTACCTGATCGCATATAACATGTCTAGGCGAAACCAAGTGCACGTTTTTATCGGGCACACGATATCGCTGTCACGGTTCTAAAGTCATTTTAAGAATGACTGTCAGCAGCAAGTGAATATCCAAAGCATGCAATACTAGTTGGATGCAACTTTAACCTACCGAGTATAGACTGGGTCGTCTATGGATTCATTACATGATATAGAAAGACGGTTTTGCGAAGTGCTTTTGAAGACTTTTCCGAAAACTGTCTTGAGCAATTAGTTCGGCAACCCACACGCAATGAAAGTATCGTAGACCTTATAGCTACGACGCCGGACCTTATCGATGGGATCAGTACAGCGACTATGGTTCTAACAGTTAATAAATCAGTCAATAAGGCTAGAACACATTTTCTGTTGGAACGGGCAGGTAAGCAACTGTTAGCATCTCATTTAGGCAATGAATTGACATCATTTAGTTCCAGTATGATTGACATAGAGGAATTATCGTCAAAGTACGTCATGCTCTGGAAATGTACATGCCAAGTAAGTGCATTAAGGAGAGGCAAGACTCACTGTGGTTTAACAACGAAATTCCGAAAATGCAGAAGAAGCGAAGACTGTTGCGCTCTCGGTTCAAAAGATAACACGCAAATGACGACCAGAAAAGGTTCGTAGGTAGTCTTGAGTCAGTGAAGAGATCTATGCGATAAGCATACAGCGACTGCCACCGTTGTACCTTAGCAAAAAAAAATTCTCGTCTTATGTAAAATAGCTAAGCGGATCTAAGACTTATATCCAGTCATTCGTTGACTAATCTAGTGTGGCTGTAGCAGA
Organism: Schistocerca serialis cubense; assembly: GCF_023864345.2. Taxonomy (NCBI): domain Eukaryota; kingdom Metazoa; phylum Arthropoda; class Insecta; order Orthoptera; family Acrididae; genus Schistocerca; species Schistocerca serialis. Next base: position 54,715,324 of record NC_064640.1, on the reverse strand, counting down.
TAGTAAAACGAAAGTCGGTTTTAAATTTCATTTTAGAGAAATTATTCACGCAGGAGAATCGCACAAACATACAGTCATTTGAACATCACACAGAGTCCAGTACGGACGAAATAGTAATAAAGGTAGTAATAAACATCCATACTGTAGAGAAACAACTGAAACAGTTGAAAACAAATTGTGGTGTCACCACCAGACACCACACTTGCTAGGCGGTAGCCTTTAAATCGGCCGCAGTCCGTTAGTATACGTTGGACCCGCGTGTCGCCACTATCAGTGATTGCAGACCGAGCGCCGCCACACGGCAGATCTAATCTAGAGAGAATCCCTAGCACTCGCCCCAGTTCTACAGCCGACTTTGCTAGCGATGGTTCACTATCTACATACGTTCTCATTTGCAGAGACGACAGTGTAGCATAACCTTAAGCTACGTCATTTGCCACAACCTAGCAAAGCGCCCTATTCAGTTACTAGACCTCACGTCAGTATAGTCCTTCCCTCCTCACGCCAGCCTGCGTAAGCTAAAACGCGTGCATTTCGGCATCCACTAGTAACACGGTGTTGGCTCTTCGACTAACACAACACAAATAACTACAGATGGAAACCCAACTCGGTTTTACAAACCCTACTCTACGACGTTGCCTCCTTACTTAGCTTGCATTATCACGAATCTCTCGTCGAGTGCAAAGTGCCAAGCGACTGGAAAAAAGCACAGGTGCCTCCTGTACATAAGTAAAGTAAAATAACGGACCCGAAAAATTATAGACCAATATTCTTGAAATCGATTTTCTGTAGAAATCTTGAACATATACAACAAATTTCCTAGAGACCGAAAAGCTTATGTCCAAGAATCAGCACGTATTTGGAAAGCATCGCCCTTGCGAAACACAGTTTGCCCTTTTCTCAAATAATATACTGCGAGCTAGGGATGAAAGGCGACAGGCAGATTCCACATTTCTAGACTCTAGAAAAGCATTTGACACGGTGCTCCACTCTAGACTTTTAAGGAAAGTACGAACATGTGGTATAGGTTCCCAGAAATGTGAGTGGCTCGAAGGTTTCTTACGTAATAGAACCCAGTATGTTGTCGTCGACATCGAGTGTTCACCAGATACAAGGGTATCGTCAGGAGTGCCGCAGGGAAATGTGATAGGACCGCTATTATTTTCTGTATATATAAATGATCTGGCGGACAGGGTGGGCAACAATCTGCGATTGCATGATGATGATGCTGTGGTGTAAGGTAATCTGTCGAATTTTTGTGACTGTATGAGGATACAAGGTGAATTAAATAAAATTTCTAGTTAGTGTGATGAATAGTAGCTAACTTTAAATGTAGAAAAATGTAAGTTAATGCGGATGAGGAGGAAAAACAAACGCGTAATGTTCGGATAAAGAATCGGCCTAGTGGTGTTCTGCTTGACACAGCCACATCGTTCAAATATTTGAGTGCAACATTATATGAAATGGAACGAACATGTGAGGAATGTGGTAGGTAAGGCGAATGGTCGACTTCGGTTTATTGATAGAACTTTTGGGGAAGGAGATCACATACAGGACAGTAGTGCGATCTGTTCTTGAGTACTGCTAGAGTGTTTGGGATCCTCATCAGGTCGGGTTGAAGGATCAGACGTGGACTGCTACATTTATCACCAAGGTTCGAACAACATGTAAGTGTTCTGCTTGACACAGCCACATCGTTCAAATATTTGAGTGCAACATTATATGAAATGGAACGAACATGTGAGGAATGTGGTAGGTAAGGCGAATGGTCGACTTCGGTTTATTGAGAGAACTTTTGGGGAAGGAGATCACATACAGCACAGTAGTGCGATCTGTTCTTGAGTACTGCTAGAGTGTTTGGGATCCTCATCAGGTCGGGTTGAAGGATCAGACGTGGACTGCTACATTTATCACCAAGGTTCGAACAACATGTAAGTGTTTCGGAGATGCTCCGGGAATCAAATGGGAATTCCTGGAGGGAAGGCGACGTGTTTTTCGAGGGATTCTATTGAGAAAACTTAGAGAAAAGGCATTTGAAGCTGACTGTAGAATGATTCTACTGCCGCCAACATACATTTCAGGTAGGGAGCATCAAGATAAGATACGAGAAACTAGGGATCATACGGAGGCATGTAGACATTCGTTTTCCCTCGATCTGTTTGCGAATGGAACAGGAAAGGAAATGACTAACAGTGGTATGGTGGCTTCCGTAGTATGCATGTAGATGTAGATACCCCAAAAAATTACATTTCCTACACCGAACTGGGCACAAACCACCGTCAGTTTCTTGAGTGTTCCCCCTAAATTCACTGAAATCACTGCCTCAGTCCCCTATCAGGATTCTAAACTTCAAACCGACTCCGAATCCAACTGTAGCAATATTTGAAAGAAATTTCAGTCATTTGACTGATAATTGTTTATTTATTTTACACTATCTTGATTTCGGCTTTACAGCCATTCTCAGGTGTATGCTGAAATATAAAATGTGTCTGACCTTCCTGGGACGTACCATTGTCGGCAAACAACACTGACAGGTCATACATATTTTAACATTTCAACATGCACTTCAGAATGGCTATAAAGCCGAAATCATGACTGTGTAAAATAAATGAACAGTTATCGGAGAATGGCTGGAAATTACTTTCAAAAGAATTCTATATGACTATGTTCCCACACTAAGGACAGATAATTAACTTAGATTATTCTCAGTGACCACATTGTGATGACTTTGCTGAAAGCTGTCCCGTGGCGTCGCTCATGATCGCTGTTTCTCTTCTGATACTAGTGTAATAGTTTCGGAGGTACGGACACCAATAATTGCCAGGACTGTTGCCTCTAACCCAGGCTTGCGTTAGCAGGACGATGTGTTGCGTAATAGTGGCAAACACCGGTCACGGAACCAGAAGAGCTCAATTAGTAAACACATTCTTTATTCAGTAAGAGGCCAACACAATGGTTGATGACCGCTTTCAATGGTGTGCGCTGACACCCAGGCAGCAGTAGCTACCTCAGTGTAGCACAAAGCGGTGTGTTTCGTCACGGCCGCGTATGGGTGCTGGGCAGGAGCGTTGCCTCAGTGAAGTGGCAGCGGATGGTGGGTAGCCTTGAAGAGGTAACCTGACGCCAGGTGCACATGTAACGGACAGCCGGCTACTCCGGCAGCTGGTGGGCATGTGGCACGCAGGCGATCAGGATCCAAACCCAAGACCTCTTGCAGACTCCCAGAGACTGGAGGTGACCCCATCTTGGTGGATCTGGCTCTAGCCCCGGATTCATCAGGTCTTGCAGCGGGTCATAGACCAGCAGTTAGGTGATGAAGCTGCTAGATGTAGTTCATTGTTCCACATGGGACTGGCGAATGGCGTGGAATATATCTCAGAGTCGGTTGTAGTTGAATTCTAGACGCTGTTAGGGTCTTTTCAAGTCTGAAACTGCTCTAATCGAAAAAATCGGGACGGTACTGTATTTAGTAGTCTATGTTTTAGGGGCCTGTATCATTACTCTACTACACAGCAATAACTATTAAGAGATATCAAATTAGGCAGAAGTATTATCAAAAACCAGTTACAAGTGAGAAACGCTTTGAACTAGAAGCTATTGGCAACTAACACAAATTTTCATTTTCAAGACGAGAAAAATGGATAAGACATTAAAGAAAATCAGTTCATTTGCAAAATGACGTGTTTCGTGGTAGATGATCTTCCGTTTCAAGGTACAAAATGAATCGCGACTGACGAGATATGGCCTAAATGTCCACATGTTACGTAACTAGTAACCATAACTCTCTGTAACTGAAGAATTAACAATATTTCCAAAGTAGCTTTAATATAGTATATAGCACTTAAATATGCAGAATTCCTAAACTTACGAAATCCAAACGAAACACAACCTCGAGTCTCATAACAACATAACCAGTAGAAAATACCGGGAGCTGCTTACAGCGGTTCCTATCGCGCGTTCCGTCATGTGATCTAAAACCGGTCACTGGATGAAACAGTGACCAGGAAACATCCTGTGTTCTACGCACACTATCTTCCATGCGAAACACCCTCCCTACATAGCGAACTGCATAGGTGATAAGATGCAGTCCTGTCTCACTCTCGTTTCAACTGCTGCTTCCCTTTCATGTACTTCGACTCTTATAACTACAGTGAGGTTTCTGTACTACGTTTTATTCGCCTAGTCAATCTAAGTGACATTTCAAATTCTTATTTTATTTCTAATTTTTTACTTTAATATTCTCATACTGTGCTGAAGTACAATTTTTCACTGCCTTCGTGGTGAGTAGGGAAAGGTTGTTTGTTACTGTAGGTTGTGATGAGGAGCATGACACTTCCCAACGCTGTAGGTCGGCAATAGGGAGAGATGTCACTTGTTGGCTGCTGGCCGTCGCCTGGAGCGTCGGACGCAGTGTGTACTAACGTTCTGACACCGGCATTCTGCTGGCTTTGATGTTATCCTACGCCTTCTCTCCTTACTTGTTGGACTCTTTCTGACACTAAAAGTAACAACTTCTCATGACCAACCAGACTGGGAAACGGGCTCACAGGCCGACCTGGGCACGCCCATATGTATTCTCTCTACTGAACACAAAGAGCCAACTTTTAACTAACTCCTTTCCAATGCCCGCTTTACTACCCGTCGTTAACAGATCCCACTCTTCAAGTAACTAACAAATTAAGAGTAACCTTTAGCTCCTTGTGTTTTATTCCTGCTACCTTCAGAATTCCAAGGAGTGCATTCTAGCTAATATTAGTCGAGGTATTATCTAAATATACAGTTGCAATAAAAACAGTTTTACCTTAGTTGCCGGCCGAAGTGGCCGCGCGGTTCTGGCGCTGCAGTCTGGAACCGCGAGACCGCTACGGTCGCAGGTTCGAATCCTGCCTCGGGCATGGATGTGTGTGATGTCCTTAGGTTAGTTAGGTTTAACTAGTTCTAAGTTCTAGGGGACTAATGACCTCAGCAGTTGAGTCCCATAGTGCTCAGAGCCATTTGAACCATTTACCTTAGTTCCGCTTATCTTCTAAGACAAGTGGTATGACCAGAACTGCCTCACGTCTTCCTACATTTCTCCGGAAACCTGACTGATCTCTCCCAAGGTGGGCTTATACCAGTTTTTGATTCTTCAGTAAACAATTCGTGTCAGTATTTTGCTATCATGAATTATTATTACACTGATACTTAGCTAAGCTTCACACCTGTCAGCAGCCCCTGCTTTCATTGGACGCGGAATTATCACATTTTTCTTAAAGTCCAGTTGTGTCATATATCTTGCGCACAAGGTGGAATAGTTTTATTACAACTTGCTCTTCCAAGGATCTTTATAATTCGGAAGGATAAACTGAGTGCTGTCGACGAGAAAAAAAGATTCAAATGGCTCTGAGCACTATGGGGCTTAACTTCTAAGGTCATCAGTTCCCTAGAACTTACAACTACTTAAACCTAACTAACCTGAGGACATCACACACATCCATGCCCGAGGCAGGATTAGAACCTGCGACCGTAACGGTCGCGCGGTTCCAGGCTGTAGCGCCTAGAACGGCTCGGCCACTCCGACCGGCTGTTGACGAGAACGTTTGGTTTTCTTGTATAAGGCAGAGTAGTTTAGTTGCAGTAAGAATTATGATGATAGGGCTATGGTTAGAAGTTGATTGTGATTTTCTTCTTTGATGTATTTATTAAACAGAATTAGCACGATGGCAGAATCTAGGAATTCTAGGGAATGTGTGTTAGTTGGTGCCATTTCGGAAGGGCAAAGGAGTCGTACAATGTAAGCTTTCACGGCCGGTATTGTCTTCACTTAAAACTTCCGGGCTGATAGTCTGTGGTCGGAGACGAAACGTCAGGACAGAGTTTTATACTTCGACCACAGCCTATCAGCCAGGAAGTTTCAAGTGAGGGCAAAGGAGTAATGCTATCAATGAATAAGAAAACGGGATTGGGGGTGAGCTAGTAAGAGCAGCACAGTGCACATGTAATCGTTGACACGGCAGATACAAAGCAAAAACTCACCAAGGTAGTATAATGTTAATATGCATACTAGATCTGCAGATGACGCAGACTAAAACAGTGTCTGAAAAGCTAAACAAAATTATTCAATAACTTATAAGAGGCGATGACCTGGAGAACATTCGGTTTCAGATACGTTACATAGTGGTATGACAGAGGTTTCGAAAACAGATTTTTATCTACAAAATATTTCTTGGAGCATCTGCGGGATCTGTCCGTAAGTTCTACATTATGAGCAGCAGATTAAAACCGAAGAAATCGCGGAAAGGTAAGAAACTGAAGAGAAGGGACCTGGATCAATTGAGAGGCCCAGAAGTCGTTGAAAGAATGAAATTAACCATTCAAGATATGTTACTATAAGTCGGTGTTTCAGTGTATGACAACACTATGGCGATAATTTAATTACTTGGCTTCCAGTGTCTGAGTTTAGCCATTCTTCACTCTGCTGGCGGCTCACCATCGATAAAAGGTGCACTGATAATAGCCGCCTAATTTGTAACTTCCCAGGCGTCTCCTCCCACTCGCACAGTAGCATCTGGTGTCCCCTACAGAATACGCAGTTACTGGACTGAAGTACTGCTGGTGCGCACGTCGTAGTGCTGTGCCACATGAGTCTACAATCAACATCCTCAACTTTGGTGTCAATTGCTTCGTGTTGCCCCGCAGCACTGCTACAGGTACATCAAAATGAATGGCTATATTGTGCACGTCTTTCGCTCATGACGTTTTGTTCAGTTGTTACATTTCTCCCTATGAAAGCGTGCACTACAAGAGTAAGAATGTTTAATCATTAGGGGGACCGGAAAGTAATGTCGTTTTCATAAATTAAATTCAAACAGATAAATTGTTAACAAGTTGTTTTAATCAATGATGCAATCAGCTGCGTTTTCAACAACATTTTTACATCTAATGTGTAAGTTTTCAATTCCAGACCGCTAAAAGCAGTTAGGGTTTCAGTAAAATATCTGGAGATGGCATTTTGAACAAAATACGGAGTTTTACACTTTTGTAACTTACAAAGTACGGTAGTGATCGCAATAAAGGCAAATCCGATGGCTTAATATCGAAGGCGTATTGTGGATGAGGCGATACCTCCCATCCAAATTCATTAATTTTTTCCTCGGTTCATTTTGCGCATTGCTGGCTTCCATTCGGTAAAATTAGGAGAGAATGTTTTCTTTTAATTTCCGCTGAAACACACAGAAAATGGCGACAACTTTCGTGGTCTATATTTCTGTGCGAAGCAGTCGTCATGATTTGTTTTGTATTTTTTTAAATTTTCACATTTTGGCACGTGCACTCTGTGGATGTTGTTAAATTCTCGGAAAACAGGTTGATTACATAGCATTATACGTTTTATGGCAGTGCTCGTAGCTAGTAATGACTACAAATAGAGGTTCCAGTTTATGAGAGTCATCTTAAGATAGGTTTGTGTTATATCCGAAACCCCTAATGGATTGATTTAAATGAACATTGCTGCACGGGGTAGCCGCGCGGTCAAAGGCACCTTGTCACGGTTCGCGTGGCTCTCCCCGTCGGAGGTTCGAGTCCTCCTTGGCCATGGGTGTGTGTTTTGTCCTTAGCGTAAGTTACTTTAAGTTAGATTAAGTAGTGTGTAAGCCTAGAGACCTATGACCTCAGCAGTTTGGTCTCTTACCATAAATTTTCCAATGTCCTAAATAAACTTTATTATTATACTGCAATCACAGTTCTCATATTGTCTACTTTCAACAAGACATTGAAAGAATTATTACATTCTTCATGACGCTGAGGTTATTTCGTCCGTGTCATAAAACGTCCAAACCTTGTGGAATACATAGTATTGTCATGGTATGCCCTCCACATGATCTCAATAATTCTTAAGCAATGTCGTTTACTGCAGGTCTCTTGTTTTCAGTTAGGTCATTCAGTTCTCTGTCAAGTTCTTCTCACAGTATCGTATCTTCCACTTATACTTCATGTAATCCCTCTGGCCTTTCTCTAATATTTTCTTCTAGTTCGTTTCCTTTACATAGACCTTCTATAATTTCTTCGAAATTTTAGCATTCTTTCTTTACTTGGTACTGACTTGCCATCTGAACTTCTCTTTTCTCCAGAAACCTCTTTAATTTTGTTATAGGATACATATCTTTCACATAATCACGTTTACTTAAAAAGCTTTGTATTTCGCCTGTATTCATTCCTTCATTGCCATTTTGCTATGTCCGTCAATTTCCTTCATTAGATTTTTCTATGCCTTTGTGTCTCCTTCATTTCCTGCCTATTAATATTTTAATCGTTTACCAGTCGAAGGGTTATTCACTAGGCCTTATCTTCTTGCTGATTTGATCCTCTGTCGCTTTCACCATTTCATCTATTATAGCTACTCATTAATATTCTATTGTATTCGTTTGTCCTGTTTCATTCAATTGTTTCCTAACGCTCCCAATGAAATTGCAAACAACATTCGGTTCTTTCAATTGATGCAGGACCTATCTACTTAACTTTCCAACACTCTGCAATTTCTTCGGTTTTAACCTGCGATTCATAATCAGTGAATCGTGATCAGTGTCCCCTGGAAATATATTGCCGTTTAAAATCTAGCTTCTAAATTTGTATATTGTCACTCTCTAACTTATGTGAAAGTTTCCGTTGTCTCCAAGTCTGTTTCACCAATAGAATCATAGTCGTTCTTTAACCATGTGTTCGTGATGATCAATTCTCGCTGTTGTATGGCTGGTTACAGAAGTTAGGTTTCGAACGTTACTAAGTAGCCTGTTATAGAGGACGAATTTCCTCCAAAAGTACATTCACCAATAATTAAGTTCTGATCGTGAGCCTCAGATGCATGCTGTATCTATTCTCACACACTGTTGTATGATTCTGTCCCTTCCAAGACACTCTATTTATAATGAAGAGATCGTATGTGAACACTTTTGTACAACACAGTTAATATTATTTCACTTAAAGTTCATATAACACGTCCCTTCTGGTTCTGATTGCACTACCTCTACAAATGCACTCACTCTTTTATCACGAGCCTGTATGAGTTTACCATGCCGATTCATTACTGTACGGTTATTGTTACATAATTGTAACAATTTCCTCATTAAGAAATTTAAATTTGACTTCAAAATTATCACTTTTACACACACTCTGTAATCATGCTCAGGCTCTACTAACAACATCAAAAAACTAATTCATATTTTTTGACGTGCGATGCACGGAGCACGAAGTCCCGGAACATTCTCTGCAGGCTTGCTCAGGCTCGACTGACTTACACCTTAGTCTAAAAACTCTCCTGGCGCCAACGTCTCCTTTGTAGAACGAAGGGGCATGCCCGTCAGCGATGCCGCTGCACTGTAGCGAGGAAGCGTAGGGTAAATTCGATGCTTCAAATGTATGATCGATATCTGTACCGTTACATCCGCCAGCTAACTGTTTTCAAAATCCGTGCGAAATAAGGATTTAAAAAATTAAGAATCCCCTCACTTACTGAAAAAAAAAGAATTCCCTCACTAACTGAACATAACTGAAATTGGCGATTGGTCCCCCAGAGCTTGGCAACACGGTCTTTCTTTTTCTTTTTTCCAAATTTATAGTTCACGTAGGGTAGATTCGATTCTTCAAAAGTAGGATCGATATCTGTACCGTTACATCCGCCAGCTAACTGTTTTCAAAATCCGTGCGAAATAAAGATTTAAAAAATTAAAAATCCCTTCACTTGCTGAAAAAAAAATTCCCGCACTAACTGAACATAACTGAAATTGGCGATTGGTCCCCCAGAGCTTGGCAACACGGTCTTTCTTTTTCTTTTTTCCAAATTTATAGTTGACGCATACCAAGTCTATTCATAGTTATGGTTTTCTGACTTTTACAAAGATATGTTTTATTTCATAACGTGTAGACTTATTCAAACAGGATAAGATCGTATTGTAGATCAAAATTAAGCCCATTTCAAGTTTCAGAAAATATGCAAGTCCTCGATGAAAGCTAAATTCATAGCAATACATCTTTACAAAATTCTCCACACCAGAAGATTAAATTCAATATTTCAGTTACATATCGTCTCAGTCCATTTCAAAATCCATTAAATGTAAAAGTTCTTACTCAAATAGAGACATGTAGCACCACATCTCTTCAAAATTCTTCATCCACATTTTATTTACTTTAACGAAGTAGCTCAAATCAGGTAAGTAATTAAGCGACAAATGGTTTTTGTATGACAACAGATCTATTAATCAATAAACTTTAGCCAATTACACATGTTGTAGAAAAGCTTTTGAAGTTCAATGAATATGAACAAGACACGGTTAAAAATTTCAGTTCGCCTAAAGAGTGATTTCGTGCATTCATGAGCACGTCTCTTCACTGCGCAGATAAACGCACAGCGAGACACTACTGGGGTATGACACGGGATCCGCGCACATGCCCACAATTAATCGCTGTGATGCGCTGCAAACTCACTCTCGTCGCACGCCGCCAGAATGTATCGCTGCGCAGCCTAGCAACGACTCAGCGGGCTGCCGATAGCTATCCCGCACCTGCTGCTCTCAGCTGACGCGGTTGATATCCGCGTTCGCTGAAGGCATCCTTCCGGAAGCTGAATTCTCTCTCTCCCGCCGGCTCTTCAGAAGCCGTCTGAAGGCACTGCGCTGCAGTTTAATGCCGCGCCTTGCGCCGACGTCTCTCAACATGCAACAACACATTATTCTGTGTGAGCCACAATTTCTCGTAAATTCTCTTCGGCCACTCGCACCTGACACACCACCTAACAAGCGACGAAAGTTCTGGGCGCATGCTCGCTACCTTTTCAAATCACTGTGCCTTAACGCAACGTCCTAGTTAAGTGCCTGTGAAACTGAACACGCTCAAAGGAACCTTAATTAACTCACAACCAAGTTTACGCATATAAAACTTCTTTACCTTTGCACAATAAAACAGTTACGATAAACACTTATAATAGTCCTTAAGAGAAGTAAATCTAATTCTATCTGTATATTACTAACACCGTTCATATCTGGTAGTCATTTTTATTACCCTTAGATTTTTTTCTTGCTGAGTGTTCAATACAATATCAAATACTAATTTTTCGTTGCCACAATGAATAAAGAGCTGTAGTACCGACTTCGAGTCGTATGTGTTATTCCTGTATTCAGCAATGTTATGAAATTCTTTTTTCTGTTGCTTCCTTCCGGGCCTGTGGAATCGCATAAAGCGGCTTAAAACATGGTTTATGAGGCTTTAATTTTTTTTTATTTTTCTTAGTAAGATCTTTTTCCAGAAAACCTACCTGATTCCAATAATTAATCGAGATGTCTGTCCAGCAGCTACTTATTCTGTATCGGAGATCCCATTTATTATGCTGTTAATTGCATCTACATCTACATGGATACTCTGCAAATCACACTTAAGTGTCTGGCAGAGGGTTCATCTAACCACCTTCACAATTCTCTATTATTCCAATCTCGCATAGCGCGCGGAAATAATGAACACCTATATCTTTCCGTTCGAGCTCTAATTTACCTTATTTTATCGTAGTGATCGTTCCTCCCTGTGAAGGTCGCTGTCAACAAAATATTTTCGCATTTGGGGGAGAAAGTTAGTGAATGGAATTTCGTGAGAAGATTCCGTCACAACGAAAAACGCCTTTCTTTTAACGATTTCCAGCCCAAATCCCGTAACATTTCTGTGCCACTCTCTCCCATATTTCGCGATAATACAAAACGTGCTGCCTTTCTATGAACTTTTTCGATGTACTCCGTCAGTCCTATCTGGTAAGGATCCCACACCGCGCTGCAGTATTGTAAAAGAGGGCGGACAAGCGTAGTGTAGGCAGTCTCCTTAGTAGGTCTGTTACATTTTCTAAGTGTCCTGCCAATAAAACGCAGTCTTTGGTTAGCCTTCCCCACAACATTTTCTATGTGTTCTTCCAGTTTATGTTGTCCGTAATTGTAATACCTAGGTATTTAGTTAAATTTACGGCTTTTAGATTTGACTGATTTATCGTGTAACCGAAGTTTAACGAGTTTCTTTTAGTACTCATGTGGATGACCTCACACTTTTCGTTATTTAGGGTCAACTGAAACTTTTCGCACCATTCAGATATTTTTTCTAAATCGTTTTGCAGTTTGTTTTGATCTTCTGATGACTTTATTAGTCGATAAACGACAGCGTCATCTGCAACCAACCGAAGACGGCTGCTCAGATTGTCTCCCAAATCTTTTATATAGATAAGGAACAGCAAAGGGCCTATAACACTACCTTGGGGAAGGCCAGAAATCACTTCTGTTTTACTCGATGACTTTCCGTCAATTACTATGAACTGTGACCTCTCTGACAGGAAACTACAAATCCAGTCACATAATTGAGACGATATTCCACAAGCACGCAATTTCACTAAGAGCCCCTTGTGTGGTACCGTGTCAAAAGCCTTCCGGAAATCTAGAAGTACGGAATCGATCTGAAATCCCTTGTCAATAGCACTCAACACTTCATGTGAATAAAGAGCTAGTTGTGTTTCACAGGAACGATATTTTCTAAACCCATGTTGACTGAGTGCCATAGACAGTTTTCTTCGAGGTAATTCATAATGTACGAACACACTATATGTTGTAAAATCCTGCTACATATCGACGTTAACGATATGGGTCTGTAATTTAGTGGATTACTCTTACTACCTTTCTTGAATATTGGTGTGACCTGTGAAACTTTCCAGTCTTTGGGTACGGATCTTTCATCGAGCGAACGGTTGTATATGATTGTTAAGTACGGAGCTAATGCATCAGCATACTCCGAAAGAAACCTAATTGGTATTCAGTCTGTACCAAAAGATTGCTTTAATTAACTGATTTAAGTTGCTTCACTACTCCGAGGATATTTACTTATACGTTACTCCTGTTACAAGCATCTCGCATTGAAGTCCGCGCTAAATTTCGAGCTTCTGTAAAGGATTGCCCAGCTTGGGGGTTTTGTGTCTGTTTAAATTTGGCAAGTTTGTTTCGTTGTTTCTGCAGCAGTGTTCTAACCCGTTTTGTGTACCAATGAGAATCAGCTCCGTCGTTTGTTAATATATTTGGTATAAATCTCTCAATTGCTGCCGATACAATTTCTTTGAATTTAGGCCACATCTGGTCTAAACTTATATTATTAATTTGGAATGAGTGAAGATTGCCTCTCAGGAAGGCGTCAAGTGAATTTTTATCTGCTTTTCTGAACAGGTATATTTTTCGCTTATTTTTCGGTGATTTGGGGATTACAATATTCAATCTCGCCACGACAACCCTGTGTTCACTAATCCCAGAATCGGTTTTGATGCTCGTTATTAACTCAGGATTATTTGTTGCTAAGAGGTCAAGTGTGTTTTCACAATTGTTTACTATTCGCATGGGCTCATGAACTAACTGCTCGAAATAATTTTGAGAGAATGCGTTTAGCACAATTTCGGATGATATTTTATGCGTACCTCCGGAATCATACATGTATTTCCGCCAACATATCGAGGGTAAATTAAAGTCACCAACTATTATCGTACGAGTCGGGTACGTGTTTGAAATCAAACTCAAGTTTTCTTTGAACCTTTCAGCAACTGAATCATCTGAATTGGAAGGTCGGTAAAAGGATCCAATTATTATTTTATTCTGGTTGCTAACAATGACCTCTGCCCATACTAACTCACAGGAAGTATCTACTTCAATTTTGCGACAAGTTAAACTATTTCTGGGAGCAACAAACTCGCCGCCGCCAACCGTGTTTAGCCTATCCTTCCGAAACACCGTTAGCTTCTTCGCAAAAATTTCGGCTGAGCTTACATCCGGCTTTAATCAGCTTTCAGTGCCTATAACGATTTGAGCATCAGTGATTTCTATTAGCGCTTGGAGCTCTGGTACTTTCCCAACACAGCTACGACAATTTACAACTGTTATACCAATGGTACCTGTATCTACGTTCTTCCTGTGTTCAGCCTGCTCCCTTTGTGACTGAAGCCCTTCTTGTGTTTTCCCGAGACTCTCTAACCTAAAAAGCCGCCCAGTCCACACCACAAAGCCCCTGCTACCCGTGTAGTCGCCTCCTGCGTATAGTGGACACCTGACCTATTCAGCGGAACCCGAAATCCAACCACCCTTTGGCACAAGTCGAGGAATCTGCAGCCTACACGGTCGCAGAACCGTCTGAGCCTCTGATTCAGACCCTCCACTCGGCTCCGTACCAGAAGTCCGCAATCGGTCCTGTCGACTATGCTGCAAATGGTCAGCTGTGCTTTCATCTTGCAAGCAAGACTGGCAGCCTTTACCACTTCTGTTAGCCGCTCGAAACCAGAGAGAACCTCTTCTGATCCAAAGTGACACACATCATTGGTACCGACTTGAGCAACCACCTGCAGTTGGCTGCACCCTGTGCTCTTCATGGCATCCGGGAGGACCCTTTCCACGTCTGGAATGACCCCACCCGGTATGCACACAGAGTGCACATTGGTTTTCTTACCCTCCATTTCAGCGAAGTCCCTAAGGGGCCCCATAACGCGCCTAACGTTGGAGCCCTCAACTACCAATAGTCCCACCCTGGGGTTGTCCGGATCTTGCAGGCTGAGTGGTTTCCTCTGAAACAGGACAGGCGACAGCATCTGATTCGGCGCGACAGTGTCAGCCACAGACAGCTCCTAGAACCTGTTAGTCAGACAAACCGGGGAGGCCTTATGTTCGGCCGCCTGGGAAGTCTGTCGCCGCCTGCTTCGCCCCGGGGCGACCTCCCACTCGACCACAGGTGAAGGGTCAGCCTCAGTGCGAGCAGTAACTGGGCTGACCACTGGTGAGGACCGATCGGAGGACTCTGACGTGCTGGACGTCCTTTCGATCCCCTCGACCGGCCCACAACAGTGGTGCCCATCCACTGCAGCCTCAAGCTGTGTAACCAAAGCCATCACAGCCTGAAGCTGAGAGCGAAGTGCTACCAACACGACTCGCATCCGCACATAACAATCGCAGTCCCTGTCCATACTAAAGGCAGTGGAAAACTAAACTATGCAGGTAAACGGACTATCGGCACGTGCTGCGCAACTCTACTGTAGACCCTGACGAAAACGCACGAACTGTGTCTAGTAACACGCAGATATTCAAAAATCTAACTACCGAAGCACCCAGGTGACACTAAATAATTTGCCCCTGATAAGGAACTTGTAATATGTCACAAAATTGGTTTACTTTCTGATGCAAACGAAAACGCGACAACTGTGGCTATTAGATATTAAAATTACACGCAGAAACTCAACAAACCCAACTATTAAAGCACACAGATGATATAATAAAATTCGCTCCTGGTTAGGAACTCGTAAATGTCACAAAAGCTGTTACTTTCCTGTTGCTGCGTCTGTCTCGGTCGGCTACTGCTGCCTGACTGCTCACTATTCGGAAATTTATCACTTCGGTTACGGTTTATTAAACGTTCCTCTTCTACTTCCTCTGCACAAGCAACCAATCGGTATATGTGGGAAAACGTAGTTTCTACTGTCGTTTTGTCATCAAATTTTACTTTTTTCTCCCTGACTCTGACGTGAAACCTCATTTAATTTCGCTCATAATCTATCAGTGCATTGTGCTCTTTCAAGCAACCGCAGCCTATAATAACTTGCTCTCGCAAAATAAGGCACGACTATGGCTACTACTTGAAATGATTCTTCACATGCAACATTTTCACATGCAACATTACATGACAGTTAATTGTTTTCCCGCATTCACCTATAGCTCCTTTTATTTCGACACTACTAGCCTGTAACTCCGTGTTTCGCGTCCTGATTTCAGCAACTCTTTATATACGTTTTCTGTCGCACATAGCTGGCTTCTCGACTTGATTAATGATTTCACACGCCCACATATTTTGACCTCAACTGTAGATCTGATAGCTGCCTTATCTTTACTATAATAACCTATTCTAATAGGCCTTTCTGTTCATCATGTAATTTTTCTGCTTTCATTATGCAAATGCTTCTCTCTTCTTCCCAGAATGTTCAAGGTTCCTCCATATATGTTCCAAATGGGGTCAATTCTGAAATCCTTATACGTTTCCCAGGTTCTTCTTCTATGCTGGTTCCGCTCCTCTTCTCGGCCTCTATGTTCGCGCTCCCCGCCCTCTTCCTCTTTTCTCGTCCGCCTGTGTCATATACCATGATTTGTGTTTCCGGCCTCCATTTTATGCGCTACCGCTGCACGAACATTCCCTTTTGTGCCACCGTTACTACACTCTTATCTACTAGGTAATTAAGTATTTTGCGTTCCGTCAGGGCGCACATTTCAAGTGCTATCGGTATCCATACTGCTTGTTTTTGTCCCACTGTCTCCACATCGGCACAAGTAACATTCATACGTTGTACCCAGATATGCTGTTTAAAATTAAGGCACAACACATTTTCCTTAGTTTCTGCACAAATTTCAGCTTAGAAACACTAGGTACACTCATGTCACTTCTCACGATGCATATTTGGTCACAAGTTTCATAAATCGTCGTTAAAAATCTTCTGTGTGCGCCGCATCGAAACGTTGCACACCCTCTAATTGTAGTTATGACAGGACACAATTTTATTCAGTTTTCTCACATGTTTTGAGTCAGAAATACATTGGCTGCTTACACTGATCAGCCAGAACATTATGAACACTGAACACCGCGACGTTGGCGTTGCGGGCACGGTACGCGATAACCGAAGTATGTAAGCGGAGCAGACAAGGACGGGGTATCACCACAGCGAAGATATGGGCTGCAAATGGGGAAATCCATTGAGATAAGAGACTTTGACAAAGGGCACTTATTACGCAGTCTGTAAACGAGTGTCTCGGAAATAGTGAAGCTTGTCGAATGTTCACATACTACTCTCGTGAGCAGTGAGCATATAACGAAAGAGGCAGAAGGATAATGGAACTACCACTCGGTGCAAAGTGATGGACGTCTAAGACTCTTCACATAACAGTTTGGTGGCTTGTCTCGTCTGTAAAGTAGGGTAGATGATCATCTGCAGCATCTCTATCGTAAGAGCACAATGCCGGTGCACACACAAGTGTTATTGAGCACATCATTTTGAAACGTCCCCTTTGAACAATTTATATATATGACTGTGCTTAAACTGACACACAATATTTTGTTAGCGCAACGCAATCTGACTTTCAAAATTCCCTACAAAAGAATGGCCCTGACTAACATTAAACTATACCTTTCACAAATCACTTACCTCACAAAAATCTTCGCTGCTCAAGCTACTGCAATACAGCGAGCGCCACTACTGCCAGCTAAATAAAAGATTCAAACTATGGAAGGCACTAACTACTGATAGGGATAGTTAGCAAATGAAAGATATTAATAGAGAACAAACAATGTATTTACCTTGATATCATCATATATATATATATAGCAGTTCATGACAAATTACAAAACTCCGCCATCTCTCTCCCCACATCCACCACTGCTGGCGGCTCACCTCCAACTGCGCAACGCTACGCGCTGTTAACATCCAGCTGCCCCTCTACAATGGCAGACAACAATGCAAACTAGCCACAGACTGCACACAGCACAGCCAGTGATTTCATTTTCATACAGAGAGCGCTACGTGGCGGCGGCGTTACCAATATAAGAACCTAAACAGCCTACTTACATAAGAACCTAAACATACAGTGGAGAAAAACTATTATTGACAGAGGATGTGAACAAAATATAGAAAGCATGCTTAGATAGAATTTTTTTGGTGGAAACAAAGGATGAAATAAGAGGAAAGATATATGAAGTTTTGGGTTGGACTGCAGTACCACATGTTACACTGAAAACGAACCCTGTCCTTTCCTATTGGTGTTATCCCACTATGTGTTTGTGTACCCTTGTGTATTTGTTTTCTTCCTGTCTCTGTGTAGTTTCATAGAACTTTTTCTTCTTTTAATATTAAGCTACATTCACTATGATGAGGAATACTGTTATCCTCGAATATAATTGGCATTAATAATATGTTATTTACTTGGTAAAGATGTTAGACATTATTAATTCTGTTCTGTTCAATGCTCATGTGTAAAGTTGATGTTTCAAAAGTTATTGTGATCCTTTATGTATGTACTCATGTCATAATTCCTGTAACACTGACGTATATGTCTATTTCTATTCTTTTGTAAAGCCTGTACTACAAATGTTATCTATATTGTTATGTTTTTAATGATGTATTTTGTACCTTTATTGTTTTCTTATGTTATAAAATTGTAACTGTCACCAGTTCATGATATTATTAACTTGTAAGTTACATTTCACTGCACACATTTCCGTTGGTCATAGTATATGGACAATATGTGAGAAGTTGGGACTGTTAGTGTTTGCATGTGTGTTAATCATTCAGCAAGGGACTGGATAACAGCATTGCTGGTTCTAAGGACAATTAGAAACTAACTTTGTGAGTGCAGAAGTGGTGGTTTATGGACTTGCTATATTATCCGCAAGACTCTTCAATGGTAATTGTGCACCTGCACAGTCACAACAGATGGCTGCTGGCTATCTCTACAAGGACTACAGTGGGTCTGCATCTTTGATGACCCACCAATACCGTAATCTCTCCAAGGACTACAGTGGGTCTGCATCTTTGATGGCCCACCAACACCGTAATCTCTACTAGGACTACAGTGGGTCTGCTCTGTGATGACCTACCAATATTCTTCCAAACTTCGAATGACTCTGCTGTGGGTTTGCTCTGTTGTGACCCAATACCTGTATGCATGTCAAGAGTCAGCACTGTCGTTCCGTTGGAAGGACAACACTACTTCTTCAAGACTGCATGGAAATCCACTACTTCCGTGTGCATTTTCTTCTACTGCTCAGGCTTTGAGAAAAACACTATATTTTACCGTAATGAATGATCAGGACTGTCTTTATGGACTGTGACAAAATTTTAGCTTTTGACCAACATTGTATCAATAAGTGTGTGCATTTGATTTCTTTGTTATTGTAATTATGAAAAATTTTATCAAATCATTATTGGCCACTGCCCAAAAAAAATTTGTAAAATTTTTTGTGGGGAGCATGGGGGCTATGTAAGTAGGCTGTTTAGGTTCTTATGTAAGTAGGCTGTTTAGGTTCTTATATTGGTAACGCCGCCGCCACGTAGCGCTCTCTGTATGAAAATGAAATCACTGGCTGTGCTGTGTGCAGTCTGTGGCTAGTTTGCATTGTTGTCTGCCATTGTAGAGGGGCAGCTGGATGTTAACAGCGCGTAGCGTTGCGCAGTTGGAGGTGAGCCGCCAGCAGTGGTGGATGTGGGGAGAGAGATGGCGGAGTTTTGTAATTTGTCATGAACTGCTATATATATATATATGATGATATCAAGGTAAATACATTGTTTGTTCTCTATTAATATCTTTCATTTGCTAACTATCCCTATCAGTAGTTAGTGCCTTCCATAGTTTGAATCTTTTATTTAGCTGGCAGTAGTGGCGCTCGCTGTATTGCAGTAGCTTGAGCAGCGAAGATTTTTGTGAGGTAAGTGATTTGTGAAAGGTATAGTTTAATGTTAGTCAGGGCCATTCTTTTGTAGGGAATTTTGAAAGTCAGATTGCGTTGCGCTAACAAAATATTGTGTGTCAGTTTAAGCACAGTCATATATAAATTGTTCAAAGGGGACGTTTCAATTTATCGTACATTGTTGAACATGGAACTCCGCAGCAGATCACCCCTACGTGTTCACATGTCGACCCAGCGACATTATCAGTTACGACTGCAGTGGGCACGGGATCATCGGGATTCGACCGTCGTCAGCTCTTGGGGTGAATCACATTTTTGGTACACTAGGTCGATGGTCGTCTCCACAAATGCCGTCATCGAGGTGAACGGCGGCTGGAAACACGCAGCGCGGCATGGACCCAGGCCGGTGGGAGCAGTATTACGCCTGTGGGAGGCATTCTCCTACTCTAACATGGGACGTGTGGTAGTAATAGAAATCATGCTGACAGCTGCGAACCACCTGCATCCCTTCATGCTTGATGTCTTCCTCGACAACGGTGGCATCTTTCACCAGGCAATTGTCCGTGTCTTGGGGCCAGAACCGTGCTACAGTGGTTTGAGGAGCATTATAATGAACTCACGTTGATGTCTCGGCGACCAAAATCACCTGATGTAAACCAGAGTCGCTATAGGGCGCCATCATGGAGCACGCAAATCAGTGGCCCACCACAAACTTACCAACAAATTGTCGGATCCCTAACACGCAGAATCAGTGATGTGTTTCGTTCCAAAGATGGACAAACAAGTTATTAAGCAGTTGGTCATAATTTTTGGCTCATCAGTGTATGTCCTTTGTCACAAGATTTACTCTTGTCTTAACTTCCGCAACTTGTTTGTCATAGTCCTGCACTGGCTGGCAGATCAAAAGTTGGCAGTTGATTGGCTGACCGAGACGCGTACTACCACCTCTTCTACATTTTCCTTGAATCTGTAGTTTACGTTATTACTCTGGGTCTTAGTTTTTTCTTGATTTATTTCTTAGAATATCAATTCGATATCCATTAACTGGATTCCAAGTTCCTGCATTGTCTGTTAGACTCCCTGTACTACTAGATTTTCGTTGTCTGCTTCTTGTTCCACCTGAGTTACTTCTTTCGTTGTTGTTCCAGATTTTGCTCGATATCTGTTTTTCCCTTGCAAAGCATTATCTCATTCATCCTTTCCTCCCATGCTTAAACATTTTCCCAATATTTTCATCATTTATCCTTATTCTGAATTATTGCAGACTCGGTTACTCCGATTGGTGATTTAATTTCCTTTTGTTCCTTCCGTTTACTTTACTGGGGTGTAGCGAAGTTTCTTACGCTTTCCTGTGCTATGGCCGGCCATGTGGCCAAGCGGTTCTAGGCGTTTCAGTCCGGAACCGCGCTGCTGCTACGGTCGCAGGTTCGAATCTTGCCTCGGGCATGGATGTGTGTGATGTCCTTAGTTAGGTTTATGTAGTTCTAAGTCTAGAGGACGGATGACCTCAGATGTTAAGTCCCATAGTGCTTACAGCCATTTGAATCATTTGATCCTGTGCCATGCTGTTCTCAAAGGAAAATTCATTCAGGTCACCACTCGGATTTTCTTCCTCACTATCCTCTTTCTCCTGTTTAATTCCACAGCCTGATGAAAGTTGTTCCTCTTCCTTTATATTCGACTGATATTCGTCCTCATATGCGGCACTTACTTTTTTGGCATTTTCTATGTGCAACTTCGGTACCATTTTTTTTCAATTTTAAGTTCACTACTATGTTTTCTGAATATTACACGAGTTCTGTCAATGTGAAAATCAATTTTATGTTTACTATTATGTTTTCTGAATATTACGCCAATTCTATCAATGTCAAAATTTTTAAAATATGTCTTCCTGTCACACACCTACGCTACACTGTTAAACTATTTCAACAGCAATTATTTTTCGTTAATGTCCTACAGCAACTGGCGACACTTACAACTGTTGCTGGCTACTGCTCACAGTGATGTGGCACCTGCTCGATCCATTGTCTCGTTCGGTGGCCTGGCTCCTTCTTTCTTGTAGGGATTGTTCTGTTGTATCCAGATGTTTGAAAACTGTTCATGCACTCGTTCCACTCTTCCTACGATCACCTCCGACTGTTGAACTATTCGGTATTGTCACCAGTCAACAAATGTATTTAGGCGTCTATTTTTCTCTCCACGCCTGCATCCAAAAATTTAAACAGTTCGGTGTTGTCATGTGTCGCCAGATTTAAGTTGTTTCTCTATTACAATGCTTTTGTTAGTGAATGTTGTTAATTAATACTTTCTGCAGCCTGGTTGGTTGGGAAAGTTTAGGCATCGGACATTGATAAGTTGCCAGTTATAGAGGGCAAATATACACTCCTGGAAATTGAAATAAGAACACCGTGAATTCATTGTCCCAGGAAGAGGAAACTTTATTGACACATTCCTGGGGTCAGATACATCACATGATCACACTGACAGAACCACAGGCACATAGACACAGGCAACAGAGCATGCACAATGTCGGCACTAGTACAGTGTATATCCACCTTTCGCAGCAATGCAGGCTGCTATTCTCCCATGGAGACGATCGTAGAGATGCTGGATGTAGTCCTGTGGAACGGCTTGCCATGCCATTTCCACCTGGCGCCTCAATTGGACCAGCGTTCGTGCTGGACGTGCAGACCGCGTGAGACGACGCTTCATCCAGTCCCAAACATGCTCAATGGGGGACAGATCCGGAGATCTTGCTGGCCAGGGTAGTTGACTTACACCTTCTAGAGCACGTTGGGTGGCACGGGATACATGCGGACGTGCATTGTCCTGTTGGAACAGCAAGTTCCCTTGCCGGTCTAGGAATGGTAGAACGATGGGTTCGATGACGGTTTGGATATACCGTGCACTATTCAGTGTCCCCTCGACGATCACCAGTGGTGTACGGCCAGTGTAGGAGATCGCTCCCCACACCATGATGCCGGGTGTTGGCCCTGTGTGCCTCGGTCGTATGCAGTCCTGATTGTGGCGCTCACCTGCACGGCGCCAAACACGCATACGACCATCATTGGCACCAAGGCAGAAGCGACTCTCATCGCTGAAGACGACATGTCTCCATTCGTCCCTCCATTCACGCCTGTCGCGACACCACTGGAGGCGGGCTGCACGATGTTGGGGCGTGAGCGGAAGACGGCCTAACGGTGTGCGGGACCGTAGCCCAGCTTCATGGAGACGGTTGCGAATGGTCCTCGCCGATACCCCAGGAGCAACAGTGTCCCTAATTTGCTGGGAAGTGGCGGTGCGGTCCCCTACGGCACTGCGTAGGATCCTACGGTCTTGGCGTGCATCCGTGCGTCGCTGCGGTCCGGTCCCAGGTCGACGGGCACGTGCACCTTCCGCCGACCACTGGCGACAACATCGATGTACTGTGGAGACCTCACGCCCCACGTGTTGAGCAATTCGGCGGTACGTCCACCCGGCCTCCCGCATGCCCACTATACGCCCTCGCTCAAAGTCCGTCAACTGCACATACGGTTCACGTCCACGCTGTCGCGGCATGCTACCAGTGTTAAAGACTGCGATGGAGCTCCGTATGCCACGGCAAACTGGCCGACACTGACGGCGGCGGTGCACAAATGCTGCGCAGCTAGCGCCATTCGACGGCCAACACCGCGGTTCCTGGTGTGTCCGCTGTGCCGTGCGTGTGATCATTGCTTGTAGAGCCCTCTCGCAGTGTTCGGAGCAAGTATGGTGGGTCTGACACACCGGTGTCAATGTATTCTTTTTTCCATTTCCAGGAGTGTAGTTCCTTTTTGAAAGCAGAAAAGATGGGCCACTTCTGAATGCAAACGAACATAACGTAGCTGTGTTGCAGGTCCTCTAAACGCTGAAACCCTGTGGGGTACAGTCGTTTGACTATACAGAATGTTTACCACAAAAGACCACTAGAGAACACTGCTTATTATGGCAGTCAATCCAGATGTAAACTAAACCGCGATACAGCAAATATTATAAAACACGTAAACTCTTGTAAATTGAAGTTCATTACATTAAGTGACACTTCAAATTTCTTATTACACTCATTAAATGGCATGACAAGTTGTTGTTCGTAATCTGATTTTGAACCAGACAAATCTCGTATGTCTGATCGAGACTCGACCCTTCATAAAGAGATGTAAAATTTCAGATAATTCACCAGACTCAGTTCACAAGGCCGAATGACCGAACCTGGAGATAAATGACGATACGTTTAGCATTGCGCCGGGAACCCCACAAAGCTTACATTGTCCCTGAGAAATAACCACGAATGGGACGTAATAAAGTGCAACGCACAAGTGTAGAACACCATGAAGTAAATTTGTGGTGATGGACGAGGAGCACATCCCAGTACCTATATGAATTGTTAAGAAAGCACAATCAGATGTCAGATATTACATATATTCGTCAATAACGCGATACTGGTACCTGAAACGACGATGCCAATTATTTTTGCCTGGTAGAGATTCGAACCCCGCAACTTTAGCTACTGTCTTTAGCTAAGAATGGACATGAAATATTTATTGTTTCTTCACCAGTAGTGAGACGTGCACATGTTCTGCTAGAGGTAAAGCAACGAATAGTTCTGTGCTGCCTGGGACTTGAACCACGCGTATCGTCTTTGTTGCCCCAACACGAAGAGGGATCTACTATCAAATTCTCTTTCACTAGTGGTTACGATCGCACCGTTCGTGAAGGCCTGAAGTTTTGCATCGTGAGGAAACAATGAAATGATGGAACAGTGGCATCGCGAGGGACTTAAATCCAGAGAAATACTGGAATCGGAGCTCGAATCACAGTCCAGTTACAGTATTTTCAAAATCTCAAGATCACTTTAAATAAGAAATGAAGGACCTGTTACCTTACATGAAGACTGGTTCGTGAACTATAATAAAATTACTAGTGTAACAAAGTTTACTAGAGACAAAGTTTCTGCAAGCAGCGACTTCCGACTCTGACAGCCAAAACTAATTCTACACTGTTCCAGTCAGTAGCGAACGGACGTTTGGAACCACGACACAGTCCTGCGTTCTTTATTGGCGTTACTACAGGTGGAGAGAATATGTTTGCGGCTGTTAAAAACTTGAATCCACAGCTGGCATCGAACCCACAACTTAGCCGTTACAAGCTAGCGTCAGTCCAAACCAACCACCGAATTTCACACGTGTTAGCATCATGTTTTTTGTCATAATGTGGTACGCAGCACACGGTACGAGAAGTACTGACTGCCACATGAACTGTTGTTGCGAATAACCTACTCGTGGTCTACTAATCAACGTAATACCGTGCGAATGCAAAGACAGTGTTTTCCTTTCTCTTGTAAGTCGTATATCGTCTGTCTGCCAAGAGCATTAGTCTGAAAGAAGATCAGAGACACTTTGATTCATTTCCTAACCAGCCAGTAACAGAAGAATCTTCAGGAAACATGTTTGTGAAAGGGCTCGTGGGTGTCTGTCATGGTAAGACCAATTTCAGCGCCATCAGCCACCGGCCGCTAGATACAGACCAGCATCCGCTCATGTGATCGCAACGCATCGGGAATAGAGCCTACGATCTCCAGTGGATATTTCTGCGCTTGAATTAGTAAGTATAACATTATGTAACTTTGCGTATGATATAACACTATGTTTCAGCATGCTCCGTGGTGATTTTGTATAGCTTGTTGCTATAAGCGTATTAAATTATGGTCTTAAATTGTTCAGATTTGTAATATAGCTCGTGCCATGACAACTTGAATATTTCTCATTTTTTATTTTATGAAGAGCGCCGTTTATGCCTCAGAAAACGGAGTCTAAAACGGAGTACAGTCTAAAATTTGTGACACTGTGTTCTGTTTGTGTTAAATAAAAGGGTGAAAGCAGTCGAGGCATTCGAAACACCCTTCCCTCTATGCAGTGTGCTATCTAGAAAGTCAAGTTGTATCGTTTCAAGTACGATCGGTCTGAGTTAAATTAATCACCATACTCAGGAAGACAAACAGGATTTGAGAAAGGACGTTTTTGCAATGTACTGCTATGGTGAATGGCAGTGAATTCGATAACTGGCAAGTGTGACGACCAATTAACCTTTGCGCGACATTTGTGTTCAAGAGTCAAATTGAGGTTAAAAGGAAGGAAGGAGGATTATGGTACAATGTCTCGTAGAAAACGAGGTTGGACGTGAAGTAGACTCTCGAAGTGGGAAGAATGTAGAAGGAAGTCGTCTGCGCCCTTTCAAAGGATTAATCCTGGCATTTGCCGTAATAGATTTAAGGAGGTCACCGTAAACCTAAATCAGTTCAGTGATACGTTTTGATTAACACATTTGTATATTTTCAGTAGCAGTTCCGGAGTATTTTGTGTTTCTTGTCTCTAGATCTACTGCTAACTGAACGTTGCAAGACCTTTTATGATCACAAAATTTTTAAAGGTGTCGTTTTGAGATTGATATAACTGTTGGGAACTCTGTCACAGAGGAGGTAAAATGTTACTCACGCACCGGTTTGGAACTGAGAGCTACTGCCTCTTATTCTTTACAGTTAATCGACATTTTCATGAAGCAAGCGCCCAACTGTATCGTTCATCGCCTCTTCATTTCCCTTGTGATGACTGATACAGATAATTCGCAATGTAGACAATGAGATAAGTTGTAGTTGCTGCATGAAAGTAACCTCCCCTGTCTGTAAACACATATTTGATAAGTCGATAACACACCGAAGTGGAATCCATTCAGAATCTTTGATTGGCATACCTCGAATAAATCAAGTGAATCTTGCGAGATAATTTTCTGTTATTCGAGAAAGTAA
The DNA here is from genome assembly GCF_023864345.2 of Schistocerca serialis cubense. Classification (NCBI taxonomy): domain Eukaryota; kingdom Metazoa; phylum Arthropoda; class Insecta; order Orthoptera; family Acrididae; genus Schistocerca; species Schistocerca serialis. Next base: position 54,689,040 of record NC_064640.1, on the reverse strand, counting down.
TAAAACTATCACATCGTCACTAGACGTGTTCCAATATGCTATCAGCACCCCGTCATAGTCGCAGCAGGTCGATTATGTTTCTTCAGGCAATGTCTTTCTTGAGTAGGCTAACATGTTAGGAGTGCATCCTGTGCATCAACGATGCAGCCGCTTAATTACTTTTCCTACGATGTTATCAGTAGTATTCTAGTATTAATGGTGAGGGAGAAGAATGGAAAGCTGCACAGACCACCGCAATATATACCAAAGGAAATAAAAGTTGTCCACTGAGTTACAGATCAATTTCGTTGAC